>NC_090937.1:875391537-876781955 GCF_040938575.1 Ambystoma mexicanum | reverse complement strand
ATGGTCTGGATCAGGTAAGTTTGCAGCATGGTCTGCATTAGGTAAGTTTTATTCTATGAGCCTGGCGCTTAAGGCGCCAGGACTGACTCTCCATATGAGCCTGGCGCCATAGGCGCCAGGACTGCACCCAAATAGCCCCTAGCGGGGGTTGTTGGGTTTGCTTGGGGTAACTTGATGCCTGCTTCCGGGGTTGCTGGACTTGGTCTGGGTCCCCGGGTGTAGGCATCATGACACCCAAGGAATCCATTCTTTCTCCAGGCAGCACAGGAAATCTCCTCCCCTCCTGATTAACACGCCTTTGCGATATCCTCCTTTTTGTGGGAATGAACAAGGTGTGAGTTTCCCAGGGGAAGAAGGCCTCTTGGAAGTTTTAACTGAATCAGGTTACCTTCTGGTCAATTGTAACAGTTCCTTGTGAAAAAAAAATACATTTATAAATTTAAAATAAGCAAACCCATCTTTACTTCCAGTCCTTTTTCAACATGAAAATCAATGTGTGGCACTCTTATATGGCATTTTGATGGAACTCTCTTCCTTTGCATAGTTTGAGTTCAATGTTCACTTTACACATAACAGGTTTTAAATTGCCGGCTTCTGACAGAGGTGAGTAACAGTACTACACCCATTTGTTACAGATTTCTTTCCATCAAGTATCTTTAAAAGAGGATTTTGTTCTGATAACATATGATTCTTGCTGACATTGTATTTATGTGGATTCTTGCTGTAGAATAATGTGGAACACCCAACAAGGAGGTTGGATCTTTTAGGTGGTTTGTTAGCCATGATTTTTGCACATTTTTGGCAATCGAGAAAACAGATTTTCTTTTGCAATCAGCCTTGTTCTGTGGGCAGCCAAGTGATGGGTTTTGGCAGTGGTCTCCTGTGTTCCCACTGACATAGGCAAAAGTGGATGGCGGCCTATTTTTCAGATTTTTACTGTGCACTTTTTGGTGATTTTTAGCAAGCAGCATGCTTTCCGGCGGCCATTCCTGAGGTTTCTGCTGCCACCAATGCACAGTAATGTTTCAGGGCTTGGACCAGTGGGTTGAGACATTCCACAGTCTATGTTGAGGAGCGAGATGAGCCTGTATAAGGCGCATTCCCTTGGGTCCTTTCCAGGCTTTAGCAGCATGATGGTGGTGGATTCTTACATCAACAGGGTCACTGTGCCTGTTTCTCGAAGAGTTCAGGAGCTCCGTCAGTGGGCCTGTGAGGGAGGTTCTGAAGAATTTGTAAAATTTGGGCGAAAATCCGTCAACCTCGGGCTTTGGGTTTTAGGGATTTTATCACTAGTTCCACTTCCTCATTGGTGATTGGGAGCTCCATAGTTTTTCTGTCTGCCTCGGGTAGATGCGGGAGGGTGAATTACGCAATATATCATTCCTGCAGCTTCGGGTGTCGTGGGGTGGCCGTCATGGTGTTGATTAGGTGTGTAGTTGCCAGATGTAGCTTAGTTTCTTCCACGCATTGAGTGACCCCCCGCCCCTGGGTCTTTAAGGCCTGGTTTCTGGTTCTGGCAGCAGCCTTGGCTAGTTTTCTGACCCAGTATTTGTTTGCTTTATTTCCATGGGGATAGTAACTCTGAGATTGGGCGGTCTGTTCCGTGTAGTGCCCTTCTAGCTTTTTTCGGCTGATTTGCAGGGCCTGGGCTGCTTTTGGTGACTAACCTTTCTTATGGTTCATCTCTGCTACGGCTATTTCTTTCTCCAGTTGCTCTTTCAGCGTAGCCCAGCGTTTTTTGGAATCCGCCACATGGGCCGTCAGCTCCCCTCTGATGACCGCCTTTATCGCTTCCCATCTTCTGGCAATTAAGGTGGAGCCGACTGGGTTTTCCTTAAAGTAATTCTGAATGGCTTTAGTCAGGGCATCTTCGAGAGCCATATCGTGTAACGTTGGGTCATAGAGGGTCCATTGCGGTCTTGGGTGAGGGGGATGGGGGAGCAGTCTGGATTATGGATGCAAGCTGTCAGAATCACTGGGGCATGTCTGAGAGCACCCTCGTGCCTATCAGCACTTTGTCTGTGAAGGGGAGGAGTTGGGGGCTGGCAAGCAGTAGGTCTATGCGAGATGAGGTGCAGTGCACATGAGAGAAAAAGGAGAAGTCTTTAGTCGTTGGGAGTAGGACCCTCCAAGTGTCAACTACCCCATGGGATTTGAAAAGGCAACATAGGCCCATGGCTGTTTTAAAGTCTCTTGGTGCAGGGTGGTTTGATGTATCAGTGAGAGGTTCCGGGACACTGTTAAAGTCTCCTCCTATTACTGTTTGGACTTCTAGGATAGGGAGCAGAGTGGTTTCTAGTTCGGTGAAGAATCTTTCTTGGTTTTCGTTGGGAGCCTAGACTGAGATTAAGGTGTGCAATTGGCCAAACATCTCCCCTTTTACCGCAATATAACAGCCTTCTGAGCTTTGTAGTGTTTCTCGTTCTGTGAATGGAATGCCTCTCGCTATCAGGATTGCTGTGCTGTCCTTCCTGGTCAACAAATATTGTTTTTGGAAGGTTCTTTCCCATAGATGTGGGTAGTCTACTTTGGTCAGGTGCGTTTCCTGAGACCACTGAGCTGTTCAGATCGTTTAGGTTTGGATAGTTTCTTTGCGTTTGCTGGGGGAGCTGAGGCCGCTAACGTTTAGGGTCATGAAGCGAAGCTTTTGATGTGGGGGAATGTCTTCTTGTCGGAGCGTCTCCGCTTTTGGGGTTGGGCGATTCGGGGCTTGACTGCTTTCACCTGCCATTTGAGGCTTTGGGTTTTGCACCTGACCGATGTGACCAGGGTTTTAACTTTCGTGAACTGGTGATAAACATCAACCAATAACAAAGGAATAATCGAAAAACCAAGTTCAAACTAGGCCATTGGGCCCTTGAGCCAGCAAGAGTATTCTCTCTCATGGCAGGGGTGAACCGTGGGAATCCCGTGCACATTTTTGACAATCAAGAAAACGATTTTCACACAGCTCTGTGTTTCTTTTGCAATCAGCCTTGCTCTGTGGGAATCCCGAGCTCCCTGATTGCTTTGTTGTGGGGGAGCGAAGGTTAATTTTCCTTAGAATAGTCGATGCTGGCACCTATGCATAGGTGATAAGTGAAACCGCTCATGTTTGCTTCGGGGAGTGTGCAATTCCCCCCCCCCCCCCAAAACCCCCTGCCCCATTTCCAGTCTCATCCAGGGGTTTTGTCAAGGATTCGGGGCTTCTCCTGCTCCCCTGGTGGTGGATGGGCTCCTAAGATCTTAATCTGGGGTTGATGATGCCCCCTGCCTCCTCTAGCGATCTGATCACACAAGTGTGACCTTCAAATGTGAATTTTAAGGCTGCCGTGAACAGCCAGCAGTATTTTCTTTTCTTGTCTTGGAGGAAGGTAGTGAGCGGTTAAGGGCTCTGCGTCTCTGAACTGTTGTAATCACCAAGTCCTCGTAAACCAGTAGCGAGACCCTTGGAAGGACAGCTCTCCTTGCATTCGATTAGCCATCATGATCTCTTGTTTAGTCGACAAGAAGTGGACTCGGGAATTAATGTCTGGTGGCTCCGTTCGGCAGCTCCCCTACAGCTCCAAAGCCTGTGATTCTGGTCCAGAAGCAGCATTGCCTTGTTGCAGTCAAGGAGGAGGGCTTGAAAGAAGTTGCTCACAAAGGTTTGTAGGGCCTGATCAGGGATTGTTGCTGCCACCCCTCTAATTCAAATGTTATTCCTTCGGGCCCTGTTTTCCAAGTCGTCCTGTTTACGCATCATATCTTTGTTTTTCCCCTAAGGACCTGGAGTTTTCTTCGTAGGTCAGTTAGTTGGGCTGTGTGGTCTAAGCACTGGTCTTCGGTTTCGCTGATTCCGTGCTCTAGTTCTCCCATTCGGTTGTCCAATCACTCCACTTTGTTAGTGACTTCCGCCATACAGTTCCGGGATTCGGATTTGATGTCTGCTAGGAGGGACTGAATATCTTCAATTGTGGCCCATTGGCCTGCGGGCCTGTCTGGGGAGTGAGTTTTCGGGGCGCACGGTCTCTGTTTTTTTGCCTTTGTCTTGCGGTAGTAGCATGGTGGCAATGTCCGTCGCTTTATGGGTTTTTTGGTTTTTTTGATATCATTCGCTATGGAGTGGGGTTGGGGTCTCCAGGTCCTATGCTGTAGTAGTGGTGGAGGAGTGTAATGTTTTTCTCCTTGACCCGTTATCTAGCTGGGTAGGCCTTGGAAGTGGCCTTCCGGGTAGGGGGTCTGCTTCCCCGCTTATGCCGATGTGGCGCCTTGGTGGCCTGCTACCTCTCTTGGCTTCTTTCTTTGCCCTCTGGTTGGAAAATGACCCCTTTTGAGTTCTGGGGTAGTCTGATGGAGGTGATTTCTCTGGCTGTTGAGTGAGGGCAGTAGGCTGAAGGAGTTGTGGTTCCTTTGCCCATGTGAGCTTGCCGGTGTTTGATGGACTGCTTATGAGGACTGTGTGGTAAGTGAGGTTGCTTTCTTTTTGTTTCAGGGCCTCTGCTGTTGTAGAGTGGGGGAATACGCCCCCGTCGGCTCTCCACCACGATAACTGGGCCGGGCGTTGGGGAACCCCTGTTGATTGTCTCTGTGGTGGTTGGCCATTGTTTTGGGGGAGACTGCTTACTTGATTTTGAGGAGGAGCCTCCCGGCAGCGGGGCTACTTTTCCAGGGCGCGTAGGGTGTTATTAGCATCCACGGTGTCGGTCCAGGAGGGATGTCGGCTCCTGGGAAGGTGGTGTGTCATAGAGCGGGGGGGTGGGTTGCTGATACTCATGTTTCTGTGAGCGTCTCTCTGGGCTATCCCCGCTGGGTCTCCTCTTCCCAGTCGCACTGGATTCTGCCGAGAGCCCACCTGTGAGGTGGCTTCAGTGCCTGCTTCAGTTGCTTCATCTTGGCTGCCCACTGTTCGTTTGCGTGTTGGGGAGAAACAGACGGCTTTGCTTCAGCTTGGGCTGCAGGGGAAGTCCTTCACGTTGTTGCTGTCGTGTTTTTGGTTAGCGGACTGTGGGGTTTCTTTCACTGCTTCCTTTATTGGGCGCCATCTTGCAGGGCCTGGTGTTCCAGCGTCACTCTTCTCCGTGGGCCCAGGTTTGCTTGCCGCCTCCGGTTCTCCTTATGGAGTGCCTCATCTGTTCCCCTGAGCTTCCGCAGTTGGTGCTACCATTCCGGATTGTTTGATTTTCTCCTTGTCGGGCGAAAAAGTCATGGTGACTCAGGTTCCTACAGAGCCTCTCCTGGAAGTGACTGCATCATCGGCGCTCCAAGCCACGCCCCCCCCTCAAAGTTTTCTTAATTGCAAAGGAGTTGGTACTGTAAGTTGTGATACATATGATCCTATCCTATGTGCTGTTCTTTTCTTTTGTCCCAATAAAGTATCTCTAGGTGTACAACCTGCTCTTTTAAGAGCATGGGAGACCAGTTTCTTGGGGTATCCTCTTTCTCTTAAGTCAGAGCTCAATTTGTTGGCATTTTGAGAATAGTCTGCTGTGTAAGTGCAGTTCCGCCTCAGTCTGAGAAATTTGCTATAAGGTGGATTCTCTTTGAGGGACCTAGGTTGGAAGCTAGAGAAATGTAAGGTGTTGTTGCGATCCGTCTTCTTCTTGTAGAGTGTGCAGGACAGGTATCCCAATTCTACTTTGATGGTAAGATTGAGGAAATTGATACTGTTTGCCACATTCCATAGTGAACTGTATCGTAGGGTGGCGCTCGTTAATATATTGTAGGAAATCACACAGGGTTTCTTGGCTTCCTTCCCAGATAAAGATAATGTTGTCGATGTACGTTTCTGATGCTTGTTAATCTGTTTAGAATCACATGCTGTGCATATAGTCTGACATCCAGTGGTAACCGCAGATTATTGGATCTTTAGAGAATCAAAAGGGGACGTCAACATGGGCGTGCCTGTAACACTTTCCCTAACGTGACGTGTAGTGTACCCAAAATCTCTCACGCGTCGAGGTCCCTCAGATAGTTTTTTACCACCCAGCTATCTGGTCGCCCTAATGCGGAGCTCTTCATAAAACATTGCGTTATTGTTATATTTCTCGACCTTCGGTTCTTTATTCTCATTGTCACTCCTTTCGACGGTTGATTCCTGTGCCACCGTCGAAAGACTGCTGATGATGGAATTTTGGCGGCTGTTGATCCAGTCGGCGCTGCCGACCACGTGGCCGGGCCTTCTGGCCAGCCTGTACAGTAGGGATAGTGGGGTTGGGGTGGTCATATTCTTTTCAAGAATGCTTTTCCTTTTCCCCTTTCTTTGTTCCCTTGGGTTTGTCGTCGTTTTCACAATCCCGCTCTACGGACAGAACTCCATTTAAATGTTGTCCTTCCTGTAAGGCAAAATATCTGGGGAAAGACCAGCACCCTCTGTGCAATAGTTATCTTCCGCTCGTCCACAACGAGGCATCCTGTGCAGCCTGTAAACTCCTACGTCCCAAGACTATTAAGGAGTGACGTTTTAATCGGTGGTATGTCGCAGGTCGAAAGTAATTCCCTCGCCGCCACAGCCACCGAGTGTGACAAAGGGATTAGCGATGACCAAGGCTCCACTTCGGCAGCCATTGACCTTATGGCAGAGAGATCTCGATCCGCAGCGTCCTTCCCCAGCCCCGATAGGCACGACGCGAGTCCTCCTATGGGGACAATACATCCCGGCGACGGGGACGCACCCGATTCCCACACAAAGCACACAACCCACCGTTCTGCTTCGGCATTCCAGTCGAAGTGCTCCAAAGCGCAGACAGGCACGTTGGATACTTCGATGGTGCCTGCTGATCTTTATGATCGGCAGCCCTCCCCGCAACAGCGGCATCTATCTATCCGGCCGCAGTCTAAGAGTAAGGGCACTAGCACCAAAACACATGCGGCCGTCGAGACGCTTCAGAAGAAAGCGCTGACACCGTTTAAGGCCCTGTGGCGCCAAAATCCACCGCACAGCCACCGGCTCAACCGTCAAACCTCCCTGTATCCCAGAACATCTGCGATCGTATTGTGAGGATACCTTAGGCGGTCAAACAAAAGGAACAGTCAAAAGATACTTCTAAGGTGAAAGAACGGCCTAAAGACGCATCTAGAGACACGTCACAACACCCGGAGCCCCGAGAAAGAGTACTCCGAGAGCCCTTTGTCTTTATGCAAGACGCTGTGCTGGGGAAAATCGTCAAGAAGACCCCTTTCCTCCCCTGGACACCTCCTGGTCATCAGCATGGACCAGGGAGAAGTTTGAGGGGTGCATAAACAGACTAGAGAAGTTTGTTGAATTCTCAGAGAGGTTTGCTCCCAAGAGGCCTCATGGGGAACTTCCTTATACGCCTACGGCCAAGATTCAGAGGACCTTTGAGGATCCTCGTAAAGAAAATGTTTATGACCTTACTGAGGGCAAGGTTTCTATCAATCCCTACGTACAGGATGATGATCCCTTTGGGGACCCTTCTGATAATCCTGCTGATCCCATGGATAATTGGGAAGACAGCCATCCGGTTGATAATTAACCTTTGGCATCCTCTCCTCCTACCCCGTACCCTGACGCTCTGTGTATGGATTCCCCTCCTACCACTCCAGTCCATCAGGCCTCACCAGCGGGTGATCAGATGGGGTTTAACGCCATCTTAAAGAAGGCGGCTGAACATTTCCAAGTCGCCACACAGGAAGCTGTGCCGGATTCGGATTTTGTAGAGGACATACTGAAGGAAAAGCCTCCTGCCTGTCAGGCCAGTCCGTTACTGAACTCTATCAAAAGACGTCTAGCGCCTTCATTGTTAACACCAGCTCAGACCAGGGCGGTTAATCCCAGGGTAGAGAAGTTGTTTCACCCTTCTCCTACCAACCCCCTTTACATTCACTCCTTGGCTATATGCGTGCTAGTGGGGGGGGGCCTCGGTTCCTCTGAAGTCTGGCATTGGCAAGAGGACGCAAGACCATGTGTAACTTTGCCCTCTTCGCTTCCATTTGGTGACCCTGTGAATCTGTGTTTTTGTGGGAAAAGGGCAATAGCATGGATGCACACTCCTCCCAAAACCCCTGAGGCCAAGCTGCTGCCTCAATCCGTGATGCCTCAGGCAGAGGCGAACGATTCTGATCACAAGCACCCTGGTCGTGTGTGTAGCTCTTTAAAACACCCTTATCTGCTAGAGAAGGTAGATTTTACTGGATCAAGGATGTACAACCCTATGTTCACAGTCGGTTCTGGGGCTGAGGTAAACACATAGACTCTTCTATTCCTTGGTTTGGTCCATATGGGCCCTCCTCTGTACCATAAGGGCACCTCTATAGAGAGAATACTAGTATTTCGAGTCGATTGTGCCCTCCAACGTATTCCTCATCTTAGATGTATTCCATCCAGCTTTGCTGCTCTTCGGAAATTTTTCCGACAAAGGGCGCCGTGCGTCGATGTCGCCGAGTCGATGGTTCCTCGGAGGCCTCCGTTGAGGGAGACGTCATCGGGTGTATAAGTAGCACGCGCGGCGCCCGTTGGCCTCAGTTCCGTTTTTCCGCAGTACGTTGCTTCGGACATTCGGCGCGCCTCGAGTTCTGTCAAGAAATATAATATAACGAGAAGTAATTATGTCCTCGTCATCGACGCCGACCACGACCCCGAGATCGGGTTTTAAGAAATGCAAGTTGTCCGGCTCAAAAATGTTGATCACGGACCCGCACCACGAGTGTTTGTGGTGTCTCGGGGAAGGCCACGACATGGAGGCCTGTTCGAAGTGTCAGGCGATGACGGGGAAGGCCTTGCGAGAAAGGAGAGGAAAGCTACAGGTAGGTCGGAAGGATCGGAAAGCCTGTAGCGTCGAGTCGAGACCCCATGGGAAAAATCTCCATGATGCGAAAGGCATCAATCTAGATCCCGAAGCGATTCTCATCGCTCGTCGTCTTCGTCGAAAAAGTCGAAGAAACAACGCCATAGGTCTCCCTCCACCTCGTCGTTGGACAAGTCTCCGAAAATGAAATGCCCCACAAAACATTCGTCTACCGAAGAGTGGGAAGCATTCAGGGTCAAAATGATGGAGGTGTTTGAGAAGGCGAAGTCTCGGTCCGCGCCCTCGAGCCCGGGTGATCGTAAAAGGAAGGATAGGGAACCTTCCAGGACGCCGAGCAACAAACGCTCGAGTCGAGTCGACCGCTCGAGGTCACTGACGTCGTTCAAGACCTATCACACCTCGAAGGGGAAACCGTCGAAGGCCGCCTCGACGCCCTCGAAGCAGACCCTGTCAACGACCACTATGTCATCGACGCCGTCGACGCCTCTATCGACGTCGACGCTGAAACCCTCAGCGCCAAAGGCTCCAACCAAGCCAGGGCAGCCAGAAAAAGAAAAGGAAAAAGTTAAAAAACATTCCTTCAGAGCCTGGTACTACACCTCTTCCTCCTCCTCTCCCAGAGAAGGTTTTCAAGCCTCTCCCTAGGAAGGAGTTTTTCAAATCCTTGACCTCAATTTTTGAGGAACAGGAGAGATCCGAGGAGAAAAATGTACCTTTTGGATTGGAGTATGGCACCCCAAATGTCCCAGAATGCTTGATCTCAGAGGAAAGCAGAATGAGGGATTTGGTGGAGTCTTTACACAATGCAAGTGGCATTGACACCTCTCCTGAGAATGACTTCGGTAGACCAGATCCAGGAGAGCATGCCAGTCCATCTTACCGTCAGTTAATGACCAAGGTGGTAGATTATTTGGGATGGGCTAGACCACCAGCCCAATTCGTCCAGGACGATTTAACAGACGTATTGGACCATGGTCCCACTGAAGACCCAGTACTACCTTTTCATTTAGCCTTACAAAACGGTGGCCAAGAATTGGGAAACTCCGGATTCTATTCCTCCGGTAAATAAATCCCTCGCATCAAAATACCACCCAGCCAGTAGCGACCCTGGCTATCTGTCAAAACATCCAACTCCCCAGAGTTTGGTCATACAAGCAGCCACAGCTTCCAACAAACTTGCGTACCCGTCTATCCCTCCAGACAGGGACGATAAGCGTGTGGATGGTTGGGCACGGAAGGTATTTTCAGCCGGGAGCATGGCCTTAAAATCTGCCAACTCCACATGTGCCTTGGCAAAATTTTCATGCACTCTATGGGAGTACATCGCAATGGTGGCAGAGCGCATACCAGAAGGGGAAGAAAGGGAAGGTTTCCTAGCCATCGTTTGAGATGGAAAGGAGGTCATGCAGGAATCCCTTCAATCTGGATTGGACACTGCGGATAGTGTAAGCAGGTCCATGGGCACTAGCACGGTAATGCGCAGGTTTGCGTGGTTACGGAAGTCGGGTTTTGCACTGGATGTACAGAACCGCCTCCTGAACATGCCTTTTGACGGGTCTCACCTTTTTGGCAACAAGGCTGATGAGAGCCTTGAGAGGTTGCAGACCTCAAAAGCAGCGACAAAATCCTTAGGAGCTGCTATTAGGCAACCTCAGCCTTTTCGTGCACAAGGGCAATCATGGAGGGGATGATCCTATCGTTATTACACCTCATTCGGGAAGACTAGAGGAATGGCCAGTCAAAGAGGCCAAAGAAAGTCCACTCGTGGCGGACGAGGAAAACATGCTAAGCCAGCTACAGCTGCAGCCTCTTTGCCATCAGCAGCTGCAACATCCGCCACAAAACCACTTTGAGGACTTGCACCACAAAACACCTGTAGGAGGCAGGCTGTCGCAGCATCTGCAAGAATGGCGAGCCATTACTTCAGATGTTTGGGCTCTAGAAATAATAGCCCAAGGCTATTGCCTTTCTTTTCTAAAGCAACCTCAAAGCAATCCACCAGGGAGACACCCGTTGAAACTTTCAAACCCGCTCCTACAGCAGGAAGTTCTAACCCTGCTGGAGAAAGGTGCTATAGAACCAGTACCTGCAGCGGAGAGGAGCAAGGGTTGGTACTCCCCATATTTTTTGATCCCCAAAAAGGACGGAGGACTGAGACCCATCTTGGACTTAAGAAACTTGAACAAGTTTCTCAGGAAGGACAAGTTCAAGATGGTTACCCTTTCTCAGATCCTTCAGGCCCTTCAACTCCAGGACTGGTTGGTGTCATTGGACCTCCAGGATGCTTATTTTCATGTGCCGATTCATCTCAAACACAAAAAATACCTGAGGTTCGTAGTTGGCGACTCACACTATCAGTTTCGAGTCCTGCCATTCGGGTTGACCTCCGCCCTGAGGGTCTTCACCAAGTTAATGGCCTTGGCATTGGTGGCAGTGCACCTCAGAAGAGGGGGGGATTCATGTCTACTCCTACCTGGACGATTGGTTGATCAGAGCGCGCTCTGCCGAGGAAGCACGGGATCATTTGAAAGTCACCTGCCACTTCCTCCACAAACTGGGCTTTTCCCTCAATTTCAAGAAGTCACAGATGACACCTTCCCAACAGCTTCAGTACATAGGAGCTGTATTAGACACGTCCTTGGGAAAGAGCTCACCTCCCAAGTCGAGGGCTCAAAACATTCTTCAGATGGTTTCCAAATTCCAGAATGCCCAAAATCTCCAGGCTTACGACTTTTTAAGGTTGCTCGGCCTTATGGCATCCTGCATCTTTCTTGTGCCAGAGGCACGCTTGAGGATGAGATCCCTTCAATGGGCCCTAAAGACTCAGTGGTCCCAGTTCTCGGGTTAAATGACGGATCTTCTTCAGATTCCGAACAAGGTCAGACGAGACCTTCTATGGTGGACCTGTTCAGAGAACATCCTAAAAGGAGAACCTTTTTGGCAACCATGGCCGGAGATCACAGTAGTGATGGACGCCTCACTTCTGGGGTGGGGAGCTCATGCCAACGATTTGACAATCAGCGGTCGTTGGTCTCCATCGGAGTCCAAACTACATATCAAACTTTTAGAGCTGAGAGTAATCGGACTAGCGCTGAAGGCCTTCCTGCCATCTGTCAGGGGAAAAGAATGTCCTGATAATGACGGACAACACAGTGGCCATGCACTACCTAAACAAAAGAGGAGGCGTGGGGTCACTACCCCTGTGCAGAGAGGCAATGCAGCTCTGGTATTGGGCGATTCAGGAGGGAATCTCTTTAACAGCAATTCATCTAGCCGGGGAAGAGAATGTGACGGCAGATGCTCTGAGCAGGCAGAGCACGGTATCCCACGAATCGGAACTGGCTCAGGAAGTCATTTAAGAGATCTTCGCCCCGTGGGGAACCCCTCAAGTAGACCTGTTTGCAACCGGAATCAACCGAAGATGCGAAAGGTATTGCTCAAGGGAATTTCCCCCGAGAGGAGCTCTGGGGGACGCGTTCGTGGTGGAGTGGAATTTCCCACTATTGTATGTGTTCCCTCCGATTCCCGTCATTCCGCAGGTCATCAGGAGGCTGAGAAGGTTTCAGAACTGCATGATTCTTATTGCCCCGGATTGGGCCAGGAGAACGTGGTACCCGGACCTTTTAGACATGTCCATCTGCCCTCAGTACATCTTCCTCAGAGAGAGAACCTTCTCTCTCAAATGGAAGGTCGGGTTCTCTATCCAGAGGTCAAAACGCTCAACCTTCATGCTTGGTATCTGAAAGGCTGAGATACAGGGATTGGAACCTTCCAGATGACGTTATGGAGGTGTTGCTTTCGGCAAGAAGGCCAGCAACAAAGTCTTTATACCGTTGCCGTTGGAAAAAGTTTTGCAACTGGTGCAGAGAAAAGAATGTTGATCCTTTTCTATGTTCTATTCCGGAAGTATTATCTTTCCTTCTGACCCTAGCACATAGAGGTCTGAATATTGGAACAATAAAAGGTTACCTTGCGACGTTTTCCATTTTCAAGCGCTCATCGGAAGAATGGTCCTACTTCAAAATTCCTTTGATAAGACAATTCTTACAAGGACTCACTAATGTGTTTCCTCCTCACCCATTTCAAGTACCGATCTGGGATCTAAATTTAGTCCTAAAATACTTGCAGGCCGATTCATGGAATAATTAGCGCGGCGCAAGTGGGCATAAACGTGCGAATCGCAGTGGAATAGCGAAAATCGCAGTGAACGTGCGAAAATCGCACGAAAAGCAGCGCACGTCGATTCATGGAAGGCCGTGCGCGAGAAAACCAGCGGATGTGCGATAAAAAGTGCGCGGCGCACGTTAGCGCACAGGCCATCTAACAGCGTGCGCCAGGTCACAGCGAAAATCGCACAGGCCACAGCGAAAATCGCACATAGCGCGGCGCACGCAATAAAAGTAGGCGGAACACGGGCGTAACACTCGGAATGGGGAACAACTTGCCAAAACGTGGGCGTCACGGGGGAAGTACAGGGCACAAGTGCGCGGAACGCCCACACGCTCGCCTACAACACGTATTCATGGAATAGAATAGGGGAAAAAAGCGCACGCTCAAACCAGCGCACAGGCACAAACACGACCGCCACAAGAAAGGAGGCGGTAGCGTCTCTGCGGCTGTAAGAAATGTGCGCCAAAAGGTGCGCCAACAAATAGCACCTATATACTGCCATGATGAATGTCCCATACTGTGGCCCTCCAGGAAAAATGACGTGCAAAGGGGTACCCACAAACACGGACACCCGCTGACAAAAAATACGTGTGCATGTATACCGGGGTGCGCGGGAAGTGTCACACGCGATTTGCAGGGTACGTGCATCACAGGGGTTCGCGTGAAGTTATTCACGCGATCGGGCCTGGGGGAGCGGGCTACGTGTATTACAGGGGTTCGCGTGAAGTTCCACACGCGATCGGGCCTGGGGGAGCGGGCTTCGTGTATTACAGGGGTTCGCGTGAAGTTCCTCACGCGATCGGGCCTGGGGGAGCGGGCTACGTGTATAACAGGGGTTCACGTGAAGTTCCTCACGCGATCGTGCCTGGGGGAGCGGGCTACGTGTATTACAGGGGTTCGCGTGAAGTTCCTCACGCGATCGGGCCTGGGGGAGCGGGCTTCGTGTATTACAGGGGTTCGCGTGAAGTTCCACACGCGATCGGGCCTGGGGGAGCGTGCTACGTATATTTCAGGGGTTCGCGTGAAGTTTCACACGCGAATAGCCTGGGCGCGTGAATTTGAGGGGTGCGCGGGAAGTTCCTCACGCGATCGGGCCTGGGGGAGCGGGCTACGTGTATTACAGGGGTTCGCGGGAAGTTCCACACGCGAATAGCCTGGGCGCGTGTATTTCAGGGGTGCGCGGGAAGTTCCACACGCGAACAGCCTGGGCGCGTGAATTTGAGGGGTGCGCGGGAAGTTCCACACGCGAATAGCCTGGGCGCGTGTATTTCAGGGGTGCGCGGGAAGTTCCACACGCGAATAGCCTGGGCGCGTGAATTTGAGGGGTGCGCGGGAAGTTCCACACGCGAATAGCCTGGGCGCGTGTATTTCAGGGGTTCGCGGGAAGTTCCACACGCGAATAGCCTGGGCGCGTGTATTTCAGGGGTTCGCGGGAAGTTCCACACGCGAATAGCCTGGGCGCGTGTATTTCAGGGGTGCGCGGGAAGTTCCACACGCGAATAGCCTGGGCGCGTGAATTTGAGGGGTGCGCGGGAAGTTCCACACGCGAATAGCCTGGGCGCGTGTATTTCAGGGGTTCGCGGGAAGTTCCACACGCGAATAGCCTGGGCGCGTGTATTTCAGGGGTGCGCGGGAAGTTCCACACGCGAATAGCCTGGGCGCGTGTATTTCAGGGGTGCGCGGGAAGTTCCACACGCGAATAGCCTGGGCGCGTGTATTTCAGGGGTGCGCGGGAAGTTCCACACGCGAATAGCCTGGGCGCGTGAATTTGAGGGGTGCGCGGGAAGTTCCACACGCGAATAGCCTGGGCGCGTGTATTTCAGGGGTGCGCGGGAAGTTCCACATGTGATTTGACAGTGTGGCTCCTCCCAGGTGTACCCTGTACACCCTCCACGGCCCCTGCAGGCAGCCCACACCACAGGGGACTACCCTGCATCCCTGGTCATGTCCCGCAGGCAGCCCACCCAACATGGGCATGCCCCCCAGCAAAGGCACATGTCTCCTTGAACTAATGAACACCAACACATGTCCCCTTGCACCCCCACCCCCCAGCACTGTGGGGCACCTGCCAGCAGGCCCCCACCCATGTCCAACTCATGTCTCCCACCACCCCCAAACCCCAGCCACCAGGGTCACCCTCCACCAGGGCCCCACTCATGTCTCCCACCACCCCCACCCCCCAGCACTGTGGGGCACCTGCCAGCAGGCCCCCACCCATGTCCAACTCATGTCTCCCACCACCCCCAAACCCCAGCCACCAGGGTCACCCTCCACCAGGGCCCCACTCATGTCTCCCACCACCCCCACCCCCCAGCACTGTGGGGCACCTGCCAGCAGGCCCCCACCCATGTCCAACTCATGTCTCCCACCACCCCCAAACCCCAGCCACCAGGGTCACCCTCCACCAGGGCCCCACTCATGTCTCCCACCACCCCCACCCCCCAGCACTGTGGGGCACCTGCCAGCAGGCCCCCACCCATGTCCAACTCATGTCTCCCACCACCCCCAAACCCCAGCCACCAGGGTCACCCTCCACCAGGGCCCCACTCATGTCTCCCACCACCCCCACCCCCCAGCACTGTGGGGCACCTGCCAGCAGGCCCCCACCCATGTCCAACTCATGTCTCCCACCACCCCCAAACCCCAGCCACCAGGGTCACCCTCCACCAGGGCCCCACTCATGTCTCCCACCACCCCCACCCCCCAGCACTGTGGGGCACCTGCCAGCAGGCCCCCACCCATGTCCAACTCATGTCTCCCACCACCCCCAAACCCCAGCCACCAGGGTCACCCTCCACCAGGGCCCCACTCATGTCTCCCACCACCCCCACCCCCCAGCACTGTGGGGCACCTGCCAGCAGGCCCCCACCCATGTCCAACTCATGTCTCCCACCACCCCCAAACCCCAGCCACCAGGGTCACCCTCCACCAGGGCCCCACTCATGTCTCCCACCACCCCCACCCCCCAGCACTGTGGGGCACCTGCCAGCAGGCCCCCACCCATGTCCAACTCATGTCTCCCACCACCCCCAAACCCCAGCCACCAGGGTCACCCTCCACCAGGGCCCCACTCATGTCTCCCACCACCCCCACCCCCCAGCACTGTGGGGCACCTGCCAGCAGGCCCCCACCCATGTCCAACTCATGTCTCCCACCACCCCCAAACCCCAGCCACCAGGGTCACCCTCCACCAGGGCCCCACTCATGTCTCCCACCACCCCCACCCCCCAGCACTGTGGGGCACCTGCCAGCAGGCCCCCACCCATGTCCAACTCATGTCTCCCACCACCCCCAAACCCCAGCCACCAGGGTCACCCTCCACCAGGGCCCCACTCATGTCTCCCACCACCCCCACCCCCCAGCACTGTGGGGCACCTGCCAGCAGGCCCCCACCCATGTCCAACTCATGTCTCCCACCACCCCCAAACCCCAGCCACCAGGGTCACCCTCCACCAGGGCCCCACTCATGTCTCCCACCACCCCCACCCCCCAGCACTGTGGGGCACCTGCCAGCAGGCCCCCACCCATGTCCAACTCATGTTCCCCACCCCCCCACCCCCCAGCAGTGCAGGGGCACCCTCCACCAGGCCCCCACCCATGTCTCCCACCCCACAGCAGTGCAGGGGCACCCTCCACCAGGCCCCCACCCATGTCTGCCACCCTCCCACCCCCCAGCAGTGCAGGGGCACCCTCCACCAGGCCCCACCCATGTCTCCCACCACCCCCACCCCCCAGCAGTGCAGGGGCACCTGCCAGCAGGCCCCCACCCATGTTCCCCACCCCCCCACCCCCCAGCACTGTGGGGCACCTGCCAGCAGGCCCCCACCCATGTCTCCCACCCCCCACCCCCCAGCAGTGCAGGGGCACCCACCACCAGGCCCCCACCCATGTCCAACTCATGTTCCCCACCCCTCCCACCCCCCAGCACTGTGGGGCACCTGCCAGCAGGCCCCCACCCATGTCCAATCCATGCCCCCCTGCACCTGGGTCCCAACATTCCCCAATCATGTCCGTAATGCCCATCCTCCCCTGCCAAAAGGCCCAACCAACTATCACACCCACCCACATATCAAAGCCAATTACATGTTACACCCCCAATGTAAATAATGCAATTTAACACATGTCTGTCACACACAATGGCTGCAAGTGAATGACAAAACACCCAACATGACATGCCTGAAAGCAATGAGATGATACGACACATTGAAGATTAAAAAAATAATATGTATTGAACAGCAAATAAGAAAAAACACAAAGCAAATCAAACAAAACAAGATGAATGTCCAAGAAAAAATTATGAAAAATTAAAATAAGCCAATCAAGAAGATAATCCTGGTTCCATGAGCCCTACCAAATTAAACCTAACTGACTACTAACTAAAAAGGGAACTATATACAAAAAAGTGGTGCATTGTCCAATCGCAACCCAAAAAAAATTCTAAAAAACAAAGGAAACCTAACCCTAACTATACAACTATATACAAAGGCAGCGGGCTATTCGGACGGCTCACTGGTTGTCGTCATGGGCCAGGGCATCCTCGAACTCCTGGTCAATGGCTTGGAGGCGGGCATGTTCCCTGGCCCCGAGGTCCCGCAGGGATAACGCAGTGTCAAGCTCAAACTCCCTGCGAAGACCCTCGAGGCACTCAGCCCGCCTCAGCGCCCTCCGCATGGAGTCCTCCGCCCTGACCATCGTGAGCCGTTCCTCCTCTGCCCGCTGCCGCTCCGCACCTATCCGCTGGCACAACCTCTCCCACACGGAAGCCACTCCCATTCCAGGGTTCTCCTGCCCTCCGGCCGATGCCTGCACCCCTGATGTTGATGGCCCCGAGCCATGATGCCTCCCACGTTGAGCCTGCTGCTGCCTCTGACGCAACTGCCTGTGCCAGCACGACGGCATCCAGGCTGATGGAAACCACCGACGCCGTCGTGCACGTGCCCTGCCCGATGATGCCGTCACATCCTCCATCTGCTGGGGTCCAGTTGCACTGGTGTCCACCCCTGCTGGATCTCTGACTCCCGACTGTGGCAGGGGTGGGATCCCCACCGAGCTGGCTGCATTGGTCGGGGCAGGTCCACAGGGGGCCCTGGTGGCATCTGGGCTGGAAGACGGCAAGGAGAACGACTGGTGGATAGCCTGCACAGAGGAGGAGAGGGCCGCCACATTGGCCAACACATGCAGGAAACCCCCGAACATGGCCGATCCCAATTGGGCCACGTCGGCACGGTGCACTTCGTGATGACGTGCGTGCTCCTCCCGGGAAGCACGCACGGCATCACGAATCGCAGCCGTGCGCAACGCGACCCCAATCAGGACCTTCTCCGCACGGCCAGGGGTTCCCACGTCCGCAGGTGGAGGGGAGTCAGGTGACATGGACATCCCCTCTACCTGCGGACAGGCCTGGGACGGGGCATCCCTGCTGGTGCATGGTGGTGCACTCACAGGGTCAGGGACAGCGACATGCACAGGCCCCTCCACGGTGACCTGTGCTGCCTCCTGCCCCTGGCCCTGGACTGCACCACTTGCACCAGCAGGGATGCCCCCACCAGGCCCCATGTGTGCCCCAGTGGCGGCCTCCTCCTCCTCTGTGCAAACCACCAACCTGGATGGCTCCTCACCGTCTCCCACCGTAGCAGGCCCCTGTGGGGGCTCACCCACCCCTTCCGCTGCAGCCGTGGGGGCATCCCCGCCGCCTTGCTCCACAGCGCCGTCTCCGCCCTCTTCTTCACTAGCCGCTGCGTAGAGGGAGACAAAGAACACAAGCATCAGGGCACTGTACAATGGTCCCCTAGACAGGAAGCAATAGCAGATGAGCACCACTGTCAAAGTACACTTCCATCATGTCCCTCCACAACACATGGGCCAGTCCAGGCAAAACACACACAGTAACAGGCATGGTGCATGCCATGGACATTTCCATGCATGTCCAATGGACTCTTGAAACATTCAATGATATGTAACTCTCATGCCTCATGCCCATCACATGCACACACATCACCTCAGTCACATCCATCTGGCCCCAAACACACCAAACACAGCGGATACAAGGGTAATTTTGCTGCTTTACTGAATCTCTGCATTGTCACACACATGTGTCATGCATCCATGGCATGCACAAGTCACAGACACGCAGGTCAGGCACACAGACATGGCTACCATATATGTACCTGGCATCAGCACCCATCCCTCACCCCCACCCATGTTCAGGTACAGAGACTGGCATGCTCTCATGTTCATAATCTGATTAGGGCTCCCCATGCGGCATATCAACACATGCAACAACCATGTGCATCACACATCACTGGTCGCACATGCATTACCATGATGTCCCTGCACACATACATGCATACATGGGCTATGGCACACATACAGGCAAGTATCATAGAACCAGCACACCGCAACATGCCCTGTCTCACACAGTAATGCATGGACACTTACCGCTCAACTCCAGACGGGCCTCCCTCTCAAGGATCTGGGCGTGGAGCGCTGGGCGTACGCGTTCCAGGACCCTCATCTGGATGGTACTCATGCGGCCCCGGCCCCCCTCCACGAGGCGCCGGGCCTTCACAAGGGTCCTGGACCTCAAGTCCTCCCAGCGCTTCTTGATCTTCAGGACGTCGCGGGTTGCCACCCCCTCCGCGTTGATGGCAACCACACAGTCGGCCCAGATCCTCTGCCGTCCTTCCTTGCTGGCGCGGGACGATCCAAAGAGGGCATCATACTGCCCCAGGACATGCTCCACCAGGACACCAACTTCGGTGACAGTGAAGCTGGTGCCCCTCTGCCCCTCTGGCCTGGGGTTGCCACTGGTGCCAGATGTGGAAGTGCCCGACATGGCAACCCCAGAGGCAGGTGTGGGTGGGCAACTGGGTCCTGGGGCTGGGCTGTGGAGCAATGTAATACCAGTCGGGAGTCTTCAGTTCCAGCAGGGGTGGACACAGCAACTGGACCCCTGCAGATGGCTGATGTGCAGGCACCAAATGGCAGGGCACGGTGGCAGCAGGCAGGCAGGCAGCAGCAGATGGCACGTGGGAGGCTGCTCGGGGCACTGGGGGGCAGTAACTCGGCCTTCTGGGCAGGAGCGTGGGCTTCCGTGTGTTTTCGCGTGGCCAGCTTGATACGGAGTGATTTGGCACGTGAAAATCCTGCACGTCAGCGTGAAATCCGAGGAAAGGCCCTTAGCGCGTAAGCGCGTCAGCACGCATACGCGATTCTATTGGACCAGAGTCCCTCAGCGCGTAAGCGCGTCTGTGACGTGACCCGCACGGGTGTTCCCCACTCAGGACGTGATGACGGGGCACACGTGGAGATACTGCACGTCAGAGTGTCATCGCGTGTAATTGGACAAAAGTGCGCGTACACGCGATTGGCATATGTACGTGTATTTAATGGGTGCGCGGCCACTTACACACGCAAGTACGTCAGCGAACCTGTATCCCGTGGTGCGTGTGAATTTCCACACGCTATTGGACTGGGAACAGGATTCCAGGGCTGCGCGGGTCACACGCTGTATCCCGTGGTGCGTGTGAATTTCCACACGCTATTGGACTGGGAACAGGATTCCAGGGCTGCGCGGGTCACACGCTGTATCCCGTGGTGCGTGTGAATTTCCTCACGCTATTGGACTGGGAACAGGATTCCAGGGCTGCGCGGGTCACACGCTGTATCCCGTGGTGCGTGTGAATTTCCACACGCTATTGGACTGGGAACAGGATTCCAGGGCTGCGCGGGTCACACGCTGTATACCGTGGTGCGTGTGAATTTCCACACGCTATTGGACTGGGAACAGGATTCCAGGGCTGCGCGGGTCACACGCTGTATCCCGTGGTGCGTGTGAATTTCCACACGCTATTGGACTGGGAACAGGATTCCAGGGCTGCGCGGGTCACACGCTCGCCTAGAACACGCGCTAAGCATAAATTGCGGACTTTAACAATAACAAGCTCAGACGCCAGGATGAACATACCGTTCCTAGCAGCAGTGGCAGTGGGCTACCAAAGGAGGAGGAGGAGGATAGTCAGGGCCAGAATATTCACACCCAGAACCAGCCTTTTCGGGATGCCTGATGACCAGGTGTATGGGAGGTACAGGTTTCCACCACAAATCATACTGGACCTGGTGACTGAGTGGGAGGATGACCTCACATCACCCACCCTGTGCTCCCAAGCACTCAGCCCCCTGGAGAAGGTCCTCAATGTACTGCACTTCTTAGCCACTGGATCATTTCAGCGGACAAGTGCCATAGTGGGTGGGGTGTCACAGGCCACCCAGTCACGCTGCCTACACCAGGTCTTGAACATCATGACTGCACGCCCATCAGTCCGCAGGCACATATACCTGCCCAGAACACCTGCAGAAAGGCATGCTGCCGCCCTGGATTTTTACGCAGTGGCACGATTCCCCAAAGTGCTAGGTGCCATCGACTGCACCCATGTGGCTCTACGTCCCCCCAGGGCATCTGAGCACATCTATAGGAACCGCAAGCACTGGCATTCCATCAACGTGCAGGTAGCATGTAATGCCAAGGGAATCATCACCTCAGTATATGCCAACTATCCCGGCTCCACCCACGACAGCTTCATTTACCGAATGTCCACCCTAAGCCGGGACCTAGAAGCTGGGCGGCATGGCGATACATGGCTGCTTGGTGAGTATGTATGCCACTGCACATGCATGCATGTTGGATACTGAGCAAGGTCACAACCTCACCAATGATACCAATCCCCACCTCCACAGGGGACAGTGCCTACCCTCTCAGCCCCCACATGATGACGCCAATTCGGAACCCCACCACGCCACCCCAGGTAAGATTTAACACAGCCCACATTACAACCAGGGGCATAGTGGAGCGCACATTCGGAGTGCTGAAGTCACGCTTTCGCTCCCTTGACCGTTCTGGCGGGCAGCTGTTATACGCTCCCCCAGTAGTGTGCAGGATCATAGTGGCAGCATGTGTCCTGCACAACGTTGCAACACGCCGGGGCCTGGCCGTGGACATGGTGGTGGCCCCACATCCCCAACCACATGCACAGCCGCTGCGCATGGGAGGGGAAAGGGCACGGGGGGAGGCAGCCCGTACACAGCTAGTGGCTAATTACTTCACATAGAAATCACACCCCTGTGGAGTGCACACTGCCCTGGCACATTCCATCTGACAATCAATGATGACTCAACCTGACACTGATCCTGAATGTGTGGAGAATGAACCGGGAATTCCATGTCAGCCTGAGATTGTTCACCTGGAAGTGTCACAATGTGTGCATCCCTACCCACACAGACACCACCAATGCAGTTTTGTGAAGTTACACATTGAAGCAGCTAAAATGAATACCCACTTGCAAAATGCAACAAGAGGACAGTGCCATGTCAGCCAACCCAACCCCAGCACTGCCACACGACACACCGTGCCATGTCATGCTAATTGCAGGTAAACAAAGTAATCCCCACAACATGACATCACTCTCACTATGTACAGTGGCACTATTAGAAACCTGCAACACCTGAAATGCTCACTGCAATGCCGGACCAACAACATACTTGAGCACGTAGTACCATCAACATGACATCAAAAAAGTAACATATTAGTAGTCTCACCACCTGGAAATGCCTGCACTCCCACCACTACCAACTGTGCAGTGTTGGCGCCATGTAGAGTTGTAGGTGCACTGCTGCCAACATGGTCCCCATCGCCAGACTAGAGGACCTTGTGTGGACTTGAGGAAGGGACCTGCAAATTGGGAGGTAGACACAGAAGAAGAGTTACACATCAATGCAACATGCAGTGTACAACACAACAGCAATATGCACTAGGAATGTATACACAGTATTGACTACAGACTGGCCACACAGCTCATGGGAGTCCAACGTCACTGTGTAATTCACTGTCACTTGGGCACACCCTTTGCAAGCCCATGGAAACGGGAAGCAGGAGGGGTGTGTGTGACTCAAACCCAAGCATCTGAACCAAATACATTACAAGCCTGCATGTGCCCAGCCACAATGCAGCGTATGCCCACAGGAACCACGGAAGCCAACAGATCGGAGCCAACAGATCGGAGCCAACAGATCGGAGCCAACAGATCGGAGCCAACAGATCGGAGCCAACAGATCGGAGCCAACAGATCCTCCCAAAAAAATTGGGAATAAAAGAAATCAAAATCAAAATAAGAATAAGAAACAATCAAAAATGGCCATTGATGGGCCCGGGGGGGTTGGGGAGGCCACCCAGGAGGTCCGAGGACAGGATGCACACCAGAACCCACCTGCGTGGATCCTGGGAAAATAAAACACCTCCATGGGCTCATGGCCCACACGGCTACCCTATTGTGGGAGTGTCACTGCTGTCGCTATTATCACCCTGTGCAGCTGCATCCGGAGGTGGTTGCACTATGGGAGGCAGCCCACGCAAGGCCCTAGTCTGCTCCTCCATGGCTGCAAGCATGCGGGTGTGGTAGGTCTGGTTCTGGAGGATGAGTGTGCAGAGGTCCCCATGCAACAACTCACGGGATGCCCGGACCTCCGCCCTCGTTGCCTGCATCTCAGCTGAGAGCGTACGGGTGAGACGCTCCAGCTGCTGTTCTGTCCTTTGGTGTGTTGAAGCCTCAAGCTCAACAAGAGTCGTCCTGAGGTGTAGGAGCTCCTGCCTCAGGGCTTCCCTGTGGCCCTGGGACTCAATGGAGATGGCCTCCTGCAGAGTCGCCAGTGCCGCCCGCCTGTCCCTGTTGGACCCCAACATGTCCTCCCTGTGTGACTGGCAGATGGAGTCAGTTGCCTGCTCTAGTCGCTCCATCAGCCTTTCTGGGGGGACAATGGAAGTGGCCACCCTATCCATGGCCTGAGCCATCATCTCGGATGATGCAGCCTGTTGGGTAGCCATACCGTAAATGGATTGCTCCCATGCGGTATTGCCAGGTGGCGTACGGCCACCACGTCGGCGGGCACCACACCTGTCTGGGGCAAGGCGAACTGCGCCTTGCTGTGCCGGCACTGCCTGAGGCTGCAGGACTGCATTCCCCCTCTGATCTGCTGGCCCAGGAACAGGATCAGATGTCGCGGAGTGTGACCCTGCATCCGTAACCACCGAAGGCGTAGCTGCCAACACTGACATCCCCATGGAGGGTACTGACCCTGGTGCAGGTGGGTGAGACAGAACAGAATCCCTCCCTGGAACACTCACCTGCGACGGCACGTAGGTCTCATCCGAATCAACACCTGAGTACAGCTCGGGGGAGGTGCAGCCAGAGACACCCCTTGAGAGCACGACCTGCAGCACTTGTGGGTTCTCCCCCACCACCACACCACGTCCCTCACTGGTGGTTGGTCGGCCCTGGGACACCTCCTGGGTCTGCACCATCTCCACAACCCCAGCAGTATCAGGTGCGTCTTCCCCTGCAAAGACATGAAAACAAAGTAATGGAAACAGGCATTAGCACCATGGCACACATTGAGGGCTGAGAAGCAAGAGAACCAGTACTTGATTGACATGTCCCACATGACTAAAACCCTCCCATGCATGCACCCACACTGCGTATGAAGTGCAGGCAAACGGCACACACTGATGACACCAAGATGGAAGATGAACAAATTTTCTGCATGCTGCCTGGCAGTGGCATCACACATTGGCCTGTGATTGGCAGGTGAAACACACATGCCATCACACAGATGGCATGTACCATTGCTATTGAGTGAAGATGGAGAGGAGGGCAGCACCTATTCATTCAGTCCAGTTCCCGCATGTAATAGCTTTTCTGATTCTAACAGGTCAGATTTTTCACCTGGAGCTGCCAGTCTGTAATGGTCAAATTGCACAGGGACATGTGTGTACAAATGATATCCAGGTAACAAAGTCACTCCCCTTTACCATACCCATGTCAGACATGTGACTAGTGGACAGCGACATGCCTAGTGAAAGTGGTGGAATGCAAACAAACTGACTGAATGAACAGTGAAAAATAAGCAAATCTGTTGTGTCAAGGTGACACTTCAAGGGCAACTGGCGTGCAGTTGTGCTAGATGTCTACTGTTGGCAGAAGGGATACTGCTATGGCCAAATGCAGCTGCGCAGGAAGTATTGCATGAAGCACATGGCTGACCCATACGACTGAGGCGCACACACTCTCTCCTGCCACCCAAACAGAAGCCCTCACACACACACCATGCACATGTATGACACACACATGCATGTGCACTCACCGGACAATGCCTCGTAATCAGCCAGATCTCCCACGCCTTGGATCTGTTCCTCCGTGACGTAGGTCCCAGCGACTGACTCATGTGGAGTGAGTTCCATGTCTACTACTGGAGACCCACCTCCAGTCACTAGAGTTGCGGCATGACTTGAGGCCAATTTACTCTTTGCCCTGCGCTTTAGGTCATTCCAGCGCTTATAGCAATCATTGGCTGTGCGCCTCACGATTCCAAGGGCACTTACGATGTCCGCAACGGTCTGCCAGTGTGCCTGGCGTTGTGCAGGTGTGGTCTTGGATCCTGCAACAATGACCATCTCGTTGTCATGTCCGGACACATACTCGACAAGTGCATTCAGTTCGTCATCCGTGAAGCTGGGCTTCCTGGACGGGCCGGACTGTGTAGCCGTGTCTGGGGCATCAGCCTGTGCCGGACGAGCACTCTTCCTCTTCCGCTTGGAAGGTGGTGGTGATCCTGAGTGTCCTGCGCCGCTCTGGACACTAGGGGCAGGAGCCCTGGTGGACTCTGTATCAGGAGTGTGGGATTGCACACTCAGCATGGGAGTTGGTGCAGGCATTGGCTCTAGTGTGATGGTGTCAGGGGGAATGTCAGCAGCATGGACTAGGACCGACACTGTCCTGGCTGGGTGTGTGAGGGCTGGGGTGGATGGAGCCGCAGCTGCCCCTGCAGCCACTCCGCCCTGCCTCCTTGGTGCAGCAGATGACCTTGCTGCCCCAGATCCACGTGGCATGATGGCATCAACGTGCACCAGCGCACGTGTCGTAGCCCTGCTGACCTGGAAGTCAGCCATGGAGTCAGCCAGGTCTGGTGCCACAATGGGCTGGTCCAACAAGGGCTGAGCATGGATGGTGTCAGCCACTTCAGCCTCAACGGGAGGGGGGGAGGGGGGGGAGGGGGGGGGGATGATGGGTGCCCTTGACTGGTCCTCCACACATGGGGGGACAGGCTCACCCTGCAAGTTACGACCACGTCCCCTACCGGATCCACCACGGCCACCACTTGTGGCTCTTCCACCTTTGCCACCCTTACGGAATCCTCGCCTCCCAGCCATGGCACTGATATTAATGTGCGTATGGGAGTGGCTGTAGACAATTGTCCTGGGCAATTGGGGGTCAAAGGGGTTGGGTACCAGATGGTAATTGTACCCTAGTGCTCTAGCACGGCTGATTGTAACCCCTGGGGAAAGATGACGGGTCACGCAACGCACAGGAGGCCCAAAAAAGGGAGATGACGTGCACGCAACCCCTCCTAGACCACGTGTGCAGAAAGAAAAACCTGCACTACGCTGTGGCACCCAGTAACACAAGAATGAACGTATGCGTGTCACACGCAGCCTAGAATGACCTCTGAAGGGGTAGGCAACACACGGGGCAAGCACAGAAGTTGGATACGTGCGTGACTCACCGTCTGCCAGGTAAAAGAGTGTGAAGAATGAGCGCGTTTGGCTGGCTAAACCCCCGCCAAAAGAAGATGTGTACGCTGTCTGAGAAGACAGGACAACAGTAGAAGGGGACACTGTTTGAGGGAACAGGCCCAGGTAAACCAGTAATAGAGAAAAAAGAGAAAAAGCTGTCAGAGGTAACAGGGAATACGAACTGGAAACGCCGTGAAGTAAATCGCGTGTGAAACGACAAGGAGTACAGATTTCACCCACTCGCTCTCCACGAAAAGCACGTACAAGGAAATGGTGTTCTACATGTACCTTATATACAGGCCCACACGTACAGCGTCACTTACGCGGCATGTACGTTCACCAATCACACGCTTTGTCACTCCTGCGTGTAGATCCATTTTCACCAATCACACGCTTTGTCACTTCTACGTGTACATCCATTTTCACCAATCACACGCTTTGACACTGGGACGTGTCACGCAACAATTTCCTGCACGTGCAGGTGACTATAGGCGCGCATATGCTGTTGACGGGTTTACGCGCTAAGGCCCTTTGCTGACGTGTGGGATTTCACTACCTATCAGGCTGTCCACGCGTTCACACACGAGAGACCACGCTCCTGGCCAGGAGGCGAAATTACTGCCCCCCCAGAGCCCTGAGCACGCTCCCACCTGCCATCTGCTGCTGCCTGACTGCCTGCTGGCCACGTGCCCCACAGTGCTGGTGGGTGGGGGTGTTGGGAGACATGGGTGGGGACCTGGTGGAGGGTGCCCCTGCACTGGTGGGGGTGGTGGGAGACATGGGTGGGGGCTTGGTGGAGAGTGCCCCTGGTGGCGGGGGGTGGTGGGAGACATGGGTGGGGGCCTGGTGGAGGCTGCCCCTGGTGGCGGGGGGGTGGTGGGAGACATGAGTGGGGGCCTGGTGGAGGCTGCCCCTGCACTGCTGGGGGGGTGGGGGTGCAGGGGGACATGAGCAGGTGTGCAGGGTAGTCCCCTGTTTTGTAGGCTGCCTGCAGGGGCCGTGGAGGGTGTACAGGGAACACCTGTGAGGACCCACCCAGCCTAATCGCGTGTTAAACTTCCCGCGTACCCCTGTAATACACGTACCCTGGATAATCGCGTGTATAACTTCCCGCGTACCCCTGTAATACACGTACCCTGGCCAATCGCGTGTTAAACTTCCCGCGTACCCCTGTAATACACGTACCCTGGCTAATCGCGTGTATAACTTCCCGCGTACCCCTGTGATACACGTACCCTGGCCAATCGCGTGTTAAACTTCCCGCGTACCCCTGTAATACACGTACCCTGGCCAATCGCGTGTTAAACTTCCCGCGTACCCCTGTAATACACGTACCCTGGCTAATCGCGTGTATAACTTCCCGCGTACCCCTGTAATACACGTACCCTGGCCAATCGCGTGTTAAGCTTCCCGCGTACCCCTGTAATACACGTACCCTGGCCAATCGCGTGTTAAACTTCCCGCGTACCCCTGTAATACACGTACCCTGGCTAATTGCGTGTTGAACTTCCCGCGTACCCCTGTAATACACTTACCCTGGCTAATCGCGTGTTGAACTTCCCGCGTACCCCTGTAATACACGTACCCTGGCCAATCGCGTGTTAAACTTCCCGCGTACCCATGTAATACACGTACCCTGGCTAATCGCGTGTATGACTTCACGTGTACCCCTGTAATACACTTACCCTGGCTAATCGCGTGTTAAACTTCCCGCGTACCCCTGTAATGCACGTACCCTGGCCAATCGCGTGTTAAACTTCCCGCGTACCCCTGTAATACACGTACCCTGGCTAATCGCGTGTATGACTTCACGTGTACCCCTGATATGCACGTTACCCGCTTTGCGTTCCTTGTTTGGCTGCCCTGTAAACTGGTCCAGAGTTAGCGCAGCCCTTTGCGATGATTTAGCGATTTTGCTGGCTTTTCCTTGCGCGAGGGCGTTCTTGGGGGCGTTACTGGCGCTGCTGCAGGGTCGCTGCGATACTCTGCGCCACGGCTGGTTTGGGAGCATGAAATCCATGAATACGCTGTGCGCGGAAATCGGTTTTATCGCACGTGCCTGGCGCTGTCAATCGCACGCGGACACTCTGCGCCAGCCGCTTGCGACACTTTTCTGCGAAATTCTATGAATTACCCTGTTGATGTGTGCTCCTTTTGAGCCTATGCACACGTGTCCATTAAGATTACTAACGTGTAAAACTGCCTTCTTGGTTGCTCTAACATCAGCAAGAAGAGTGAGCGAATTGCAGGCACTGGGCCTCATTACGACCCAGGCGGTAAGGGGTTTACGGCAGCGTTAACAGCGCCGACCCTTACCGCCTGAGTACGAGGTCCCTTAGCGCCATAGCGCTTTTAACACCTGCTTTTAGCAGGTGTTAAAATCCATGGCGCTAAGGGACCATGGAGTTAATTACGCCACCGTAATTTACGGTGGCGTAATTAACGCCTTCCCCACTCCCATTATGCCCTATGGGGCAAAAATGGGAATGGGGAAGGGTAAATGGGGATTGGGGACTTACCGCCCCCGCCAACCTCGGAATGGGGCGGTAAGTCCGCCAACCACCATGGCGTAAACGTAGTTTACGCCATGGTGGTAAAGTCACGGCCCAGGCGGTAATTTACCGCCTGGGTCGTAATGAGGCCCACTGTCTTCTGGGCCACCCTATACTGTGTTCCATAAGGACAGAGTTGTGTTGAGGGTAAAACCATCATTTTTACCGAAAGTAATATCTGATTTTCACTTAAGTCAGAAAATGGTCTTTCCTGCATTCTATCCTCCACCCCATCCTTCGAAGGAGGAGAAAAGATTCACAGGTTGGATCCGAAAAGAGCTTTAAGCTTTTACATCTCTAGACTTTCCAGACTTAGAGTGGACAACCAGCTGTTTATAGGTTACACAGGAAGGAAACTGGGTCAATCTGTGACAAAACAGACAATTTCACGCTGGATTGTGCTTTGCATTTCAGAATCCTACAGACTAGCTCAAAAAGACCCTCCAGAAGGGTTAAGGGCTCATTCCACTAGAGGCATCGCCTCCTCCATGGCCCTTCAAAGAGGTGTTCCAATAGGATCCATTTACTAAGCAGCAACTTGGTCTTCGCTACACACCTTCTCAAAATTCTATAACCTGGATGCTTCCCAGTCTAGGGAGCTAACTTTTCGAAAAGCAGTACTATACTCGGTCATCTAAGAGTATTGAAAAATCTACCCCCTCCTCCAGAGGAATTGTCCATACTGCTTTGGGAGTCTATCTAAGATGAGGAATACGTTGGAGGACACAATCCACTCGAAGAACAAGTTACTTACCAACTGGTAAAGTTCTTTCGATTGGATGTTCCTCCAACGTATTCCTCATCGCCCTCCCAGCCTACTCCTCTGTAGATTTTTCCAGGTTATTGCCTTCTCAAATCTCGCAAGGCTCATAACTGTCTGCCGGCACAATCTACACAGTAAAAGATCAAAGATAAAAGGGGGGAAAACAGAACTGAGGCCAACGGGCACCGCGCATGCTACTTATACACCCGATGACGTCACCCTCGACGGAGGCCTTCGAGGGACCATCGACTCGACGACATCGGCGCCCTCTGCCGAAAAAATTTCTGAAGAGCAGCAAAGCTGGATAGAATACATCTAAGATGAGGAATACGTTGGAGGAACATCCAATCGAAAGAACGTTATCACTTGGTTCATCTCTTCCTAGCCATGTAGTTGCAGGGAGCACTTGGTATGAGCTTCACATAACTGTCCCTGTAAGGTTTATTGTTCAGCCCGTGTTGTAGGCAGTCCTTCTGCCAGGTATCCCTCACAATAGTCACCCCATTGGCTCCTTTCTGGTCTGGAACAAAGAGGATCCAAGATTGGAGGCCTCCCGTCCCCTGCACACTCTGGGGATTTGCTAAATAATGCATATAAACCTTAAGAATAGTGATTCAATATCTTCAGTGTATATTAATTTGTTGGAAATCAATTATTTCTAGTAATGCCAGAAACACTTTACTCATTACTGTGTAAAAAATAGATGGAGAATGAACTCCTATTTATTCATAAAGAGTTATTGAAGAAAAAGCAAAATCATTAGCAGCACATTATTTATAACATCATAAATGACAAAGTCCACTGTGGTAGGGTTACGCGTTTCGAGGTCAATCCTCTTCTTCAAAAGCCTTTGTTGGACTGATGTAGAATATGATGTACAAAAAGAAGAAAGGAAAATGAAAACAAATTCCATTAGATCTAGTAACATCAAATTAGTCAATGGCATATTAACATTCAAGTGGGTACTAAAAAGATACATCCATAATGGCAAGGGTCATCTGTTCTAGTGCATCCAATACAAATACTCAAAATCCATAGATCAATGAACATAGTGGTACATTATCGAAAACTGCAGATATGTAACTAAACAGTCAAGGTCATAGACCATTAAGTAAAGCTCAGAGAGAAGTTAGCCCCACTGTATGGGGGGAATTAGGGCTGTAGTTTGCCACCATTGGGCTGTAGAGACACAAAAGAAGTGGGAAAGATTCCTTACCTATAAGGTAGGTGGTCTGTGAATACTGAGGAGTGCTGCTAATTCTTTTAAGGACAAATAATCCAATCCTATAGAGGCGAATCATGTGCGCCCAGGACCACTGGAGAAAGAAACACAAATATATATTATGTACTAATGTGTAAGGACAGTAACAAATGAACCAGCCCAAAGGTAAGCATGCATACATAGTTGACAACGAGGTCCCTGTGAGTCGTAATCAAAATAATCACATAAGTGAATCCCCTATGAGGGGTGAAAGAGAGAGGTAAGTCTATTGAGAGAAAGTCTGACAGTGAAAAACTGTACATGCAATGGTAGAAAGATCACGGGTGTCAGCAGCTTAAAGGTTCTAAAAGAGGTGGATGTAATATCTGAAAAAAGTAACTAGGACTCACATGTAGTTCAAGATGGGGAGACAAGCTGGTTAACATGCACTTGTGCACACTATATGTATCGAGTATCCCGTGTAGCTAGGTACGAGTACCCGTTTGTAGACAAAAGAGATAAGGTGGCTCCCTGTAAGAGATGTATTCACAAAGGATCACTTAAAGTGGTCAAATTATCAAGGCAGTCACGTCTATACACAGGTAGGTAAAAGGTTCGCAGTAACAGTGGGGGGGCAACTGACCTTATTACAGCCGAAGGCAAACACTGAGGCTTGCTAAAATGTAGTATACTCCCAAATGGAGCAGCCGGTCGACATGGAACCGATCGAAAAGCGGCACTCAAAAACAGTGAATAGAGCAGCAATCACGGTAATGGTGGCGCTCTGCAATAACAGGGAACACATAATGTATGTGCGTGTCGGCAAGTATTCGAGTAAAAATAGTAGCTAAGAAGGGTCAGTAAACATACCAATCTAGCGGTCTAGCAGCGTCCTCCAGCGAGGACAGCGTCCGTGGAAACCAGGGAGCGTCATGAAACTGGCGGTGTGCGATTGAAAGTATAGGAACCTAGAAGCAGCACGGAATGTGCAGGGAACATAAAGAAAGGTGCTAAACTACTGATGAGTATCTGGCAGACATGTTGGAAGGGGGTGAGTATAACTAAAGCCCAATGGTGGCACCCACTGCCTGGTATCAAAGACATGTGGTACACAGTAAGTGCACCCTAATTCAGTTATGCATCAAGAGAGCTTTATTTTATGTTCGAAATACATTCATTACTATTTTATTAGGTATAATCATTTCTAAACATCCCAATAGGTCAGATCATCAAAATGGGAACTATGAACATGGTAGACATGCGTGTAAAAAATAGGGATCCATGTTGGACATCCATAAGTGAAACTTCAAAGGGGTCCTCTGATCTTGTTCAAAGTGACATGAACAGAAAACGCTGGTTAGCAAATGATGTGTCTGAACCTCATGTGTGTGCACTTGGTGCAGTATTTTACAGGTGACATGATGTAGCCAAATGGTTATGCATATTGCCACAAACATTAAAACCAAAAACTATAATGGATGTGCGCCTATGTAACAAAGGAGAAATAACAAAGCAAACTGGGTTTAAAGACATCATGTACATCTAGAAGGGTAATCCCAGTTACAATTAGGTCATCATAACATACAGTGTTTATACATAGTATAATGGGGAGGTTCAACAACTTGATTGGGGTACATATCCCTACAGACTCAGAGGGTAAAACCTTTTTGTGTAATTGAAGTCGGGGAACTAAAAGTACTATGTATCAACTAGGTCTATATCGTTAGGGTTTACATTTTCACAAATTAAAAAGGTTCATCCTGTTAGGCCATAAACGAGGGGGTAAAGGAAATATTTTATGCGATGTACCCGCTGAATCTATGCTATGACGGTATAATTAAGGTATATGATCTATGTATGTTCATACAAAGTCTAGGATACTGGTATTGTATAGGTATGCAAGGTTCAGATAAAGCAGTTCAAGGATGTTTCTTCGTTAAGGCCCAGAGGATATTTGGTGTCGAGAAGGTATATCCAGTATTTTTCTCTTTGAGATAATAACATTGAATAGTTGCCACCCCGTTGTGGTCTTTTAACAACTTCAATGGCTTGAAATCTTAATTGTGCAATGCTGTGTCTGGCCTCTAAAAAGTGTCTCGCCACTGGTGATTTTTGGTTGTTACACCGGATGGTTTATTTATGTTCTGCTATGCGGTCCTTCAATGGTCTTGTGGTCTGTCCAATGTAGAGTTTCCCGCAAGGGGATTTTAGGGCATATATCGCGCCTGGTGTCAAGCATGTAGCAAAACTTTTAATCTTGAATTTTTTGCCGTTAGTGGGTGAGAAATCGTATCCCCTTTGATCACGTTATTGCAGCAAGTGCAATTAAGACAGGGGAAGGTGCCCATCTTTTTAGTCTGGAGGAGTTTTTGCTTGTCTTTGTCAGGTATTTCCGCTTTAACCAGTCTATCCCTGAGATTCCGGCCTCTTTTGAATGCCATCATCGGGATTCTTGGAAAGATAATTTTTAGATGTTAATCACTTTGGATAATACTCCAATGTTTCCGTATTGATTTGCTTATCTGAAAGCTCTGTTGCGAATATTTAGAGATGTACATTAGGAGTTGTCACTTTTTGGTCTTGGTATCAAGAGTTCATCCTGTGTCAGGTAGTTAGATCTTGTGTTCGCCTCCTGTAACACGTCTTCTGGATATCCCCTTCTTTCAAAGCGTTCGATTAGCTCGGAACACTCAACATCAAGACCCGCTGGGTCGGATATAATCCGGATATAATATTGCTTATATTATTTATCGTTATAATTTATGCCTCCTCGGCGTGCATTGTTTCTAGTTTACGCGTCCAGCACTGTAACCACAGCGGGACCGCGTACCTATGTTTGTAACCAAGCTTTGCAATCCTCTTTATGCCTCTGCGCCTTGCTACCTGTCGGTTAGGTGCGCAATATAAATAAATAAAATACAAATACAAAATACAAATACAAATCCTTTTCAGCCTCAACATTTGGCTATATGGGAGACTCTTCAACATAGGTTTTGGATGAAAGCTGGTAAAATGTAACAGGTTGTTGGCGTCTGTGGGTTTGTGGTAGATGGTAGTTGTAATCCTCCCTTCATGTATCCTTAATCTAACATCTAGAAAGTGTAGATAAGGATTACCGACCTTCATTGTAAATTTGATTTTTGTATGTACTGTGTTCATATGTGCCAAGAATTGGTGCAGCTCAAGTCTTGTGCCACACCAAATACGAAAATATCATCTATGAACCGTTTCCATTGGATGATCTTGCTAACCAAATAGGGTTGTTCAAAATATGGTCTAATTGGAACTTGTGCATAAATGAGTTTGCATCAACTGGGGCCATAGCCGACCCCATTGATGTTCCTGATATTTGATTGTAGAAGTTGCCTTGGAATCGGAAGTAGCTATTGTTGAGGATCACAGTAAGGAGTTCGATAATAAATTCAGGGTTGCCTCAAATGTGTTCTGAATTGGAGAGGAGCCAGTCAACAGCCTTGATGCCTTCATTGTGGGGTATTGAAGTGTATAGGCTGCATACGTCCATACTAAAAATCAGGCAGTCCGAATCAATAGCTGTGATTTCTTTAAGGCAATTCAAAAAATCAGTGGTGTCTTTAAGATATGTGGGGGTATTTTGGATCAAAGGTTGTAGTATGCGATCCACATAGATAGCCCGGGGGTCAAAGATGCTATCTGATCCCGCGACTATTGGTCTTAACGGTGGATTTTGGTTATCTTTGTGAATCTTTGGGAGACCATAGAAAACAGGTGTTATGGGATGTTTATTGACATGGTATTGGCTAGTTTTAACACTAATCCATTTGTTCTCCAGTGCATTGTCTATCAAGGTTTCAATATAGGTCTTAATTTTCTCTAGTGGATCACCATTCAGTTGGGTATATGTAGTAGGATCAATAAGCTGTTCACGGCATCTGTTGGTAAAGTACCTAGTGTCCATCACAACTATCGCTCCTCCCTTGTCTGCTGGTTTGATCGTGACCTCTTCATCCCTTGCCAGTGTCTCGATGTGTTCGAGTTGGCAGTTCTTAATGTTAACTGGAGATGTTTTCTGGTAATTAGTCTGAAATCGTTGAGTACTTTTCTCTCAAACATGTCAATGATGGGATTCTGAATCGGTGGGTCAAACAGGCTCTTAGGTCTTAATTCAAGAGTTTCTTCCGTGTCAACATCTTGTCCTGGCTCACTCTCGAAGAACATCTTAAGTCTAATCTTCCTCGTCAATCTATGAAGGCAAATTTGTTTCTCAAATAGGGAAGTATTGCACGTTGGAACAAATGAGAGGCCTCTATTTAGGATGTACAATTGATCACTCGTGAGGAGTTTACTCGAGATGTTAATAACTAAGTTCTCCATTATCTGTTCTTTCCCTTTTGTTGTTTTTTTGCTTCTTCTGGTCTTTCTCTTGGTCTTTCTTGTAGACCTAAAAAAGCCCCCGAGGGTGTCGCTGTTGACCCTGTGGATTGTTCGGCTTGTCTATCAGCATGAGGGTCACTGATTACACTCTGTGTTGTTAGTGGATGTTGTCTTGATGTTTGTGGTATCGGATCTCCTATACTTCCACTACTGCTATCGCTTCCAGAGTTCGGGGAGTTCGGGTGTTGTGGTCTGTTCCTATTCAAATTTCGATGATGATAGAACTCCTGCCAGGTGTAGACAATATCATTTAGATAATCAAAAGTGCCTCATTTGAACTTTCTTAATTTTCTTTGTTCGATATCCACTTTGTAGTTATTTAGTTTATCATTGTTGTCTTCGAGTAGACCCTTGAGTTCTTCTGCGACTTAAATTCCGATAGCTGGGATTTGAAAGCCTCGATGTCAGTGTCGATAGTAGTTAGTGACTTAGATCATTCTTCTATAGTTAATAGAATGAGGTCAAGGGAGCACTTGTTTAGGATCTGATCCGATTTGGCAACAAATGCCTTGCTTTCACTACAAAGAGTAGGTCTTAGATATACCCTTAGACCTCTAGTTATCCAGGTATCCTCTGTGACTTATAGTACTCTACCAGCGTTGTAGCATGGAGTTTCTAACTGCGAAACTAGTCTTTCTGTATTTGTTGCTGTTTGTACATTTTTCTCTGTGCTTTTGATGAGGGACAGGATTCGCTTTGCTTAATCGGCGCCGAAGGCTAATGTGGTTGCATGTTTATCGGTCAATTCATTTATTCTAGAGAATGACATATTGGGGAAATATTTTGATTATGGGTGCTGCCGACTTGTTGTGCCGGACTGGAGAACATCCAGTGGAAAACTAACACGGAAGAAGGAAGGAAGTAGGAGCACACCTATTTAAAGGGATATTTTCAGGGTAGCATGTTAAGGAAAAACACCAGGGGGGTGTTATTGTTATTGGTCTGGTCTGCTCTGGGGGGCTGGGAGAAACTGAGCTGCTCCCTGTGCAGCACCGCCGGCACTGCTCTTTGTTGTAGAACTTGTGTCCGGGACTTTTACCCTGTGTGTGATGCACTCTGAGGGGGCTCGGCCGTGTGGCGCATCTCTCCGTGCCCCCTTGCCACTCCGTAGGCAAGCGATCAGCTGCAGGGGAGGGAGGACCACAGAGAGAGGGGGGGCACCTCTCAACTCATGAGCCCGACGGCGCTCCTCCACCTCTGGGCCTCCTTCACTGGGATACTTTGCATTGGCTTTCGCGTTCGCTTCCTTCTCCGGGGACTTCAAAGTACTGGGGAGGTGGGCGCACAGCTCTAAAGGTCATCAGATGGGAGAGGGCAGGAAGCCCCTCAAGCCCACCACATCTTCCTCCTCTATCGCCGGGCCGCTGTACGATGCTGGATTCACCCGGCATCTTGGGCAGAATCTCCTCTCCTCCCCTCCACTCCTCGATACTTGCAGCGTTCATTCTCTTCTTTGCATGGGCCCTGCCCTTACATTTTCTTCCTGGATGGTCATTGGGTGTTCCCACCCAGTCAGCTAGCTCCTCTTAGCTTGGGTTGGGGGGGAGGGTCCATTATGGGGGGTGCCTCAGAACCCTTAACGGACCAGTGTAACTGGAGCGCAGCGTTCAGCTGCCATCGCCTGCGCGCCCCTTGGTGGCCTCCACCTTCCGCCATGTTTTTGATCTCCTCCTACTTCATGGCTACTGCAACCAAAATGCCGACTGGTCAAGAAAGGCAGGAGGCGGAGTGGCAATCATCCACAGGAGCGATTGCCCATGCTCCATCATCCCTTCTCCCACAACAAACTTGTTCGAATCAATTGCCTGCTGGTTCCCTTTATCTCACAAGGAATCCATTACCTTCCACCTCATCTACATACCGCCTCACAGAAGTGATTCTTCCATTGTCTATATCTCCAACTTACACTCGGCAGCACAAATTGGCACGCTCTCATTATGTCTTTCTCTGAGATTTTAATGCCCCCCCCCCGGTTCTGAAGCCGACAACCACACTCAATGAACTATTTTGGCACAGACCAAATCCAGGGACCTCCAGCAAATTGTGCCCTCCCCATCCACAATAATGTCAACACCCTAGACTTGGTCATTACATCATCTCCCCTCATCACCTTTGCATCCTTATCAGCAACCCACTGGGCTACGGCCCACAAATATAAGGCTAAATGCTCTTTTACTCAGCGCTGCTCATTCAAAACCTTGAATCAAACTATGCAGACTTCCCCACCGGAAGGATTACCTCGGTCCTGCTAGAATTATTCAACAACTTTGCTATGAAACTATGGACACTCATGCCACCCTAAAAACCATACCAAACTCTCCATCCCTTGGTGCACCCCGAGCTCGCCTTCAACAAATGCTCATTCAGAGCGTGTTAATGATTTCAATCGGGCGACACACCTTGGTTTTAGCCTAGGATGTAGCGCATAATTGGAATGCTTTCTCTTTATTTTCTACGAATTCAATTTGAGATGGCACACAACCCGTCTCACACCCCCTTTTTCAAATACCCCGGGTCACAATGGACCATGAACCATGCCGGTTGGTGAAAATGCAATATATTTATTTTAAAGTTCAAAGAACATCACACAAATTTTAGTATTGGGCAGCAATCACCAACGGGGTGATAATTACAATGAAAACCACTGAAATACACTTGGTTAACCTTCTACAAGAGCATATCCAAAGAACAAATGAATAGGAGCACTTTTTCTATTTGGGTAGATAGCACCCGAGATAAGGTTTCCCCCTGCAATGCTCTCCCAAACCTCTATGAATCAAATTTGGAATGGACATAAAATGACACTCGAAATTGACAAATAATAAATGTGTGGTTAAATCTATGAGGCAAATATGATTTCTCACAACAGCAGGAATGTATAAACACTAGCAATCACAAGGCAAGGTATCAACCAAAGGCATACAATTCAAAAGAAAGTTGAAAGTAGGAACACGATGCAGCCGGAATCACACATTGGAAAGTTGCATTTTACACAGAAGCAGTTTTAAATGTCACAAATGGTTTTTATGAAAAACGGGTGAAATACTCAGATTTGGAATGCGGTTTTTGGCCTGGGGGATAGATGCACATCACTGGAACAATATGAAAGTGAAAGGTTGGCTATAGCTAAAGATTTGGAAGAGATTTGTAAGGTAAAAAGAGGTTCGGTTTTGATAAAATAAAGCTGTTAAAGAGAGAAATCGGTTTGGAAAGGAAAATACAGATTTTGCTTATACTAGCTTTAATGGCTGAGAAAAGAGGAACGCTTCCCATGAATATAAAAGTTAAGCTGCAGTTGTAACCCTTTACGCAGTGTACCTCTGTTCTTTATGGAAATTTTATTTATTTAATCAAAATATTGCTAAGGAGTTAAAAGATGGGGTGAATGAAAGAATGGTGCTAACACTAGGAATCGCAGACAAGATGCACAGATAATTCTGACAGTAGGACAAATTACCAAGGCATGGATAGGGTTGCTTAGAGAGTGGAACAAAGACAAAGGATCAAGATGGATAGGCTATGTGTTTCTATGGGATGGGGAGATACTCTCAGTCCACACTTGAATTTGGGATTTAGGGACAGTCAACCGGGTTCTGGTCACTGCACAGCTCGGGTCACCAGGTAGCAGAACAGCTGGGCCTGTCTGGTCGCTGGATAGCAGTACAGCTGAATGGCAGAGGTACAGCAGGCATGCAGCTAGCGGGCAAAAAGCTGGGCTGGTCACAGGATGCTCCCCACAAGGGTACCACAGCTTTTGCCCTTGGTTTGTGGGGTTTTTAGATCATGGACTTGCTGAGCTAGGGTCAGCTATGCTTTGGCCTGGCAGAGCAATCTTGAATATGGCAAGATGAATGTAGAATATCAGGAACGCTGGCGCTGGAAAATCAGGAGAGAGTCTCTAGTGTTGTGTCAGCCACCCTTATTTATACTTTCCCTCTCCCCATTCTGTCCCCACCCCCTCCTTTCCCTCCCTCTTCCTCCTAGCCCTCCTCGCCCCTTCCCCCTCTGAATAACTGCTCTACATACTGTTTTTGGTGACTGATTCATGTTATGTAATTTGCTTCTGTTGTTAGTTTTTGTTTTGTTAAATGTATCCTGTTGTAACTGTACAGCACTTTGGTATAAAGCGCTATATAAGACTAATAAATACAAATACAAATAAGACACAGTGACATCATAGAATTATTGGCGGGCAGAACTGAACTAGGCCTACCCCCCAAGACCCGGATAGGACAACCCATGTTGGTTGCCTCTTCTAGGAGGTGACTCAGTTTATGGAGTTGGACTTTGATGTGCAAAGCCTTCCCACAGACCTTTTTGCCAAAAGTCAGTCTTAACATAATTTACACATTTGAACCGTTGTCACTTTACCAAATCACATGGGAAGATTGCATATTTTACATATTTTACGCAGAGCGTGCAAGTCCAATTCTCCAGTTTTTTGTTTTGTCCGCTTAACAATTTTTCGTCGTTTTCAGTAAGAAATATTCGGCCTAAAATTCTATAACTGTATACATGTGTATAGATTATTAAGTGGCATCATGTACACTTTCCTTAGAATATGCAATTTTCTGCTATTTCTGTTCCCAATATGGCCGTGAAGGCTACAACGTCTTAAATTAAAAAACACAAAATTACATTTACACTTTTAACTTTTTACTCTCCTGCGAAGTCCTGTTGCAAAAATAAGTCTTAAAAGTTTCTTAATCAAATTAGTCTTTTGAAAGAAATGGGGATGGCCTTTGTCCTTCACTTGGCCCCTTTTTTTCTCAGCTACCTGGGTGTGTCTCAGTTTGAATGTTTATTGCCACTTCATCACTTCACAGGTTGGTGTCCCAGATTCTATTGTCTCAGCTTGGGGCACAGACAAAAGTCTGATTGGCATGTTATATGCAGCCTTCTGGTCTTATTTAAAGTTTCCAAGCTAGCAATTATCACGTATGTGTCCCAGAAGTTTATGGTGGCTCTTTTTGGGTGAAGACCTCAGTTTAGCCAGCAGAAAGAGATTCTGGAGTTTAGCCAGCAGAAAGGTTCTGGAGCTTGCAAAATCCAGCCAATGCATTTTAATTTCTTTATTTTCTTTCATTTTGTTCTGAATCAAAAACAAGCCTGTTAAATAAAAATCCCATATCTTTTCCCCAACAAAAACCCCTTTACATTGCTAGGTAAGGACAAGTTTTTATTCAACATTGTACTTTTAAAACAGGCATTTACTTTTGGTTTGCAAAAGCCCATATTTACACATGGTGAAAGCTGCTAGGATTTCTCTTTTAAATGTGTTTCTTCTCATCCATCTGGCTTCCCAATTTTGTTTTGCAGCCCTTTTCAGTTTCTTTTATCCAGCAATTTGTTCAAGCCACAGGTTCACTGAAATTGACATATACCCATAGAGCTAGGATTTCTTTGAAGCCTTGATTTTGACATTTTGTAACACAAAAGTTAAGCGTTTTCTCGCACAACTCGGTCCAGGTTTGGCTTGACATAGCCTGTCATGCAGAGATAAAGCTCTCTTCTACTGAAGCACAATGTGGATATGAATGAGCACGGCAGGGCCTTATTAATAAAAGCAGTGTGATGTGGAATAGATGAAAATATCCTCAGGGCAGTGTAAAATATTCCCTTTTCAATGGGAACTTTTTGCAAGCGGCTGAGCAGCGCTGTCTTTTTCAATTTGCTTCTTTTGGTGCGCACAAGAACACACAATGGAACTTTTCTCACTCCCTGTTCCAACTTGCCCCATAGGTGTTTGGCAAGATGGTGCAGCCATTATTTTGTCGCTGCCTAATGCAGTTTTTGATGCAATGGTGCTACAAGGAGCCAGCGCAGCCATTTTGCTTTTGACTGCAGAAGTGCAACTTGGTTATGGATGGGAATTCTGCTGAGTGGGTCAATGTAGCCCACAAGCGCCAGAGAAACAGTGGTGCAAAAACCATAATTCTGGGGAAATCTGTGTGTCAGCCGTAGGATTCTGATTCCCGAGGCCCAAGCTGCATACTACTTCACCACCATTGCAGCACCCTTTAACAGGAACAACGGCCTTTTCGAGGTACAAGTAACTCAGGAAAAAAAATAGACAAAATCTGAGAGATTGAATCAACCTCCAACAGCATTAGCACACCCTACACCCCAGCACACACACTGCCCCTCTGGACTGAATTCTCACTTCTTTCCCCCAAACCTCCTGAAAAAACGATTGATTCTCTCAATATTACTCCCTACTCTGACAATATCATTCCAGCCTCAATCATTAAACAATTGATGGGATCGCTGCTCAACGCACTCCTGGTCATCATTAATGCCTCTGTCACAGAAGGGTCATCCCTGGACACCCTCAAGACTGGTGTCATACAACCTCTTTTGAAAATAAAAACAACCCTCAACCCAGATGAGCTGGCCAACTACGGCGCCATTCTCGATCCTCCCGTTTGTTGGCTAAATCTTGGAAAAAGCGGTTACTACACAACTACTTGCTAGAATCGAACTACTTCAGCTTCTAAATGACTATCAATCAGTGTTCCGCCCCAAGTGTAGCATCAAGACAGCAACCATCCAATGGTGGATGATGCCCTCCAGATCATGAATAAGGGCGACACGTGCCTTCTCCTACTCCGTGACCTCTCGGCTGCATTTGACACTGTTGATCACCCCATACTCCTGTCCCTCCTTGCCAACAGGGTGGGAATCTCTGGCACTGCCCTGAATTGGTTTACCTCCTTCCTCTCTGGGAGACACCAGGCCGTCCAGATGAACGAGTCGCATTCTAAACTCCCAAGTCCCCCAAGGCTCCATCCCCTCACAAGTTCTTTTTATCCTTTACATGGACCCTCTGGGCACACTCCTCATAGGTCCTGACATAGCCATCTATCAGTACTCAGTTGTACATGAGAGTAACAAGCCCACAGGACATCATCGCCTCAGCGATTGCCTAGCCATCATCCAGTCCTGGATGTTGACTGCCTACCTCATACTTTACCCATCCAAGACTGAATTAATCTTCATTGTTCCTCCCGCTAAACAACTCTTTTAACATAGGCTCAATCATTTGCGCCTGGAAGGATTTGATCCACAACTCTAAGATTCAGCCACATCATTAGGCCTCACCATCAACAGCAATCTTTCCTTTCAGAAACACATAGCCAAGAAGTCCCAAACTGCCTGACTCCAAAGGTCCACTGTTTGCAAAATCAAACCGTTCCTCCTGTCGTAGAACCTCTGGATCGTAGTGCAGGTTCTTGTGGTCATGCACATCAATGGGGGAAATGCCCTTCTGATCGGGCTCTTTGCTGCTCACTTTGATCCCCCAACAGAAGTCCACCACGCTGCTGCACTTCTTAAGGACATGCAGAAATGTGACTGAATAACCCCCTTCGTATGTGAACTACATCGGCTTCCGCTCCAGGTCGGGATACTGTTCATGACTGCTTGTATAATCTACAACACACAACAAGAAAGGGAGGCTAAGCCGCCAAATTAAATTAAAATTGACCTGATAAAAAGTGGCATCAAAACTGAAACAAAGGCACAGTACAGGTCTCTGGGTTCACAAGAATGTTTTCAATTCTCAATGGAAGAATAGTTAAAATCAAAATATATTTTTTTTAGCCAAATGGAGTGCAAAACATTTTTATTTCAACAAAACATTAAATATTCGACATGGACATAAACCGAAATTGCACATTTATTATTATTTTTTATTTGTTTTTCTTTTTTTAACAACAAAACCAAAACATAACCAACACTCCCGACATTTCTGTTACAATTTTTTAAGCATACAGCTGCATGTTCTTTATCAGTGTCTTCCCCCATGCCCCCTTTATAACTCGAGCTTCCACCTCGTTCCCTGGCGTTCCTTCTTTGGGGTTATTCACCTTCGCTGATCTCTGGCGTGTCACATCCACTGGAGTTGGCCTGGGAGGTTCCTGACAGTGTGGCTACCATTTGTCTCCATGCTATCAGAGGTCCTACTTCATCGTACTGCCCCCTGGTAGCCGCCTCGTACCATGCCATTGTTTCGGCGTCTGCCCACTTCAGGAGGTCATTCCACCATACCTCTAATCTAGGTCTGCTGGCTGCTTTCCAGCTCATAGCTATTCTCCTTTTGACCAGGATGTAAGCCAGATCCTTGAGTTTACATACATGTTTCAATTTACGTGGTCTAGTGAATCCCCCCAACAAACAGGCCCATACAGATTCCACGTCTAAGTTGATCCCCTTTTCAGATAGCCGTGTCTTAATTTCGTCCCAAAACTTTCCTGCCTCTGGGCACGCCCAGAACATATGGATCATCCCGGCGTCTACCTCCCCATACTTGGGGCATTTCTGTACTTACGCGCTTCCAAACCCAGGGATCTTTCGGGGGGTCATGTACGCCCTATGGGTGACATATAACTGGATCTGCTGCAGCCTAGAATTCCTGGACACCTTTTTGTGGTATCTTTGAGCTCTTTCCCGCTGTCGTTCTTGCATAGGTTCTCCCGCCTTCTCCTCCCATTTCTTTTTTTTTTTTTTTACTTTTCTTTATTGGCAAGGAACAGTAGCAAGTGCATTAAACATTACATCGACAATCTGCATTTCATACTGAAGAGCATGGACAAAACAAGTTATACATAGGTAATAAAACGGGCACTGGATGTTACGCTGCTGCACTACGCTTGTGAAGTTTGGACCTATCTCTAAGGATAAGCCTCGCCCCCTGCTCCCAGAATTCCATAACAAGGCCGGGCCGCAAGTGCCAGAAGTGCCTGTTAGCCTGGAGCGGGAGGCTGCAAGCACCGAGTGTTTGTTTGATCGCCCTTACATTTAACATGCCGTGAGGCGTTGACGCAAATAAACCTGATTGATTACATTCCGCTGTCCCCAATCCCTTCCCAAAGGAAGCTGATCCTAACGTTTTTCTGAGGTACGTGTGAAAAGTAAACTCTGCTCTCCCCTTTAATGACTAAATAAGCCTCGCAGAACTTTCGCGGCTGTAGCATTGCAATCAATGTGAAGCCGGTATCCGGCTGAGAGAGTGAATGTCTCATCGCTGTGAAAAGTCACAGGGGCGATGTCATAATGCCGACGACTAATGTTTAAAATACATCTGGTTATTTCTGAAATGAAGGAAATGTTGCAAAATACAATGCCGTGTCAGTATACAGTACACAAGATGTTTGAACAAAACGAAATGTTGGTCTGTTCCCTTCCATTGTTCGCTTGTTCATACACAAATAACTTCCTGCTCCTGTGCACGAATGCATGTAATCTACATAGCCGCATGCTTCTAAGAAAATAGAATATTTAACGCTAAGTATGCTTCATCGTAGAAGTTAAACTTTCTTTTCAATTGCACCGCAAACCGCACTGACGGTAACTTTCAAACAAGAGACTTTCGAGTTGGAATGCAACCGGTAAGCCGCTGTTTGTTTAAGTTGCACACACGTGTGTTTAAACGGCTTTGATATTGAACTAATAAGAATCAAGTACTGTGCAAACCGCAGTTACGGTAACTGCTGAACCTAAAGGCTCTTGAGTTGGAATGCAACCGGACAGCCGCTACCTGTTCAACTCGCATACATGTGTGACCAGATGGTCGAGGTATTGAACTGATTAGAGTCAAACAACGTTTGCTACATAATTACGAGCTTCTTGTTATATTCCTGTCAAAAGTGAAGCAATCTATTGTTAATATTGTTGCTATAACAAAGGCTGACGCACATTTAAATTCAGAAAATCTACGATAGTTAATACAGCTTGTTGGATGCGCAGTGGACATTTGTTGGGCTTTTAGTTGATTAGCAAAACATCATACGGGAAATTAAAGGTGTGTGTGTAAAGAAGCAATTCACAATAGATGCTTAGTCTGCAGACTCAGGATTTATCCGCACTCTTCTTACCTGACTTCTCCTGAAATACGTACGAAGTTACTAACTTTGTCTTTTAGAAAAATAAAATAGCTGTTTTCCCCAGTATCAAAGTAGGCATGAAGAAAAAGAGAAAATGTGCTAAAAAGGTACTGGACTTGGCCCCATTGTTTTCAATACACGTAGAATCAGTATTCTTAAAGCCCTAGTGATGCCCTTACCACCTTCACCAAGCCAAATAACAGACATCTTAGATGTTTGCTTAGAGAGTGAACCTCCACAAAGTACTGGCGTTGAATTAGCGAAAATGGCAGAAGAAATGGAGGGAGAGAAAGGTGAATGGGAGGAATTGCAACCGGCCCAATCCCAGCTTCTCTTTGAGGATGAAGGGGACGGGGGGGGGTCATCAGAAGGAATGCATCGAAGATCCTGCTGCTAGTGCAGTAATTATAGACTCACAAACTAGTCCGATGGCAGACACCCCTTTTATATTCACAAAGGGAAGAATAACAGTTGGCTATGATGGGGGAAGATATAGACGGCTCACAGTGTGATCTAGTGGGAAAAGAATGGTTTAAAGATGCAATTCAAATAACGCAAGTAGGGAAAGGACTTTCATAATTGTTACACTATGTGAACCCAAAGAGTAGCTTCACAAAGAAATTACTAAACAAACAGTATGTTTGGGGCAAATGTCTGAGAGATTAAAGGTGATGGAAACCCGAGGTGCAAATGTGGGGAAAGCCTCTTTGGAGAATAACATAGGTGTTACTGTAGGAAAAGCGAACAGCGAAAAAGGAGCTGAAAATAGTAAGGAAGCTAGTAAAGTCGACACACAGGTTGATAATAACAATAAAGATGCCGGGCATCCTACACACCTAATAGAAGAATTGGTGGGAAAAAGTAAGAATATAGAAGTTGAGGCTCTTGACTTAGTAGTATCAAAAAACTCAAAAAAAAAAGGGAGAAAAAAAAAGTGTGTTAAAAGCGGCAGAATTAAAAACTAGAAAGGCATCTTCACTAAAATGTCTGCGTAACATAGGAAAGGGTCTTACTGGACAAGAAGCTATCAACGAAAACGATGAACACGAAGGTAAAGTGGGATTCAAGGTAGGAGTTTCCATTGAAAATGGTCCCGATTATGAAAACTCTGACTTAAGATTTAGAGATGCATTGAAGGGGAAAAAGTCAGACAAAATGACAAACATTGCCTATGAAGGAAGACCAACACTTAAAAAACGAGACTTAACATCTAAGGAGTTAATTAAGGGTACGAAGTCAGAGAAACTAATAAACAAAGTAAATGAAGGAAGGCACACAGTCGATATATCTAAACCCCCCACACTGGCAAAGGAAGAAAGAGCTGTTTGACATATTTAAACCCCCTATACTGGTGCTCCCGAAACAACAGTACACAACACCAAACAGTGACTGGAGGGAGAGCATATGGGAAATAAGTTGCGAAATTGAAAAAGAAGAGGAATACAGATATCCCAAAGGTAGAGAAAGACAAATGTGTGAAAGTAGTAATGAAAAACAGAAGGATGTTAATCCATAAAGTAAAAAAGAAGTTGACAAAATGACAGTCGAAAGAAAGTGTTAGGAATATAGTAAAGGATATATTGAAGGAAAAGAACTGGAATGAACCACAACCTATGATAGGTATAAGAAGTGAGGAACTAAGGAAAAAGAGAATAGAGGTAGGTAGAGAGTATGAAGGGGAGGCACAAGGGATGAATTTTGTGAAGAATACCCGAAGAATCGTAACCAACAGAATTTTAATGAACAAATGAATGAATGGAGGGGGAGAGGTAAACTACGGTTTGGGAGTCTTGAAACTTCGAAAACCTAAATACCCACATGCACCCGGATTGATACTACAATACTTGTTTGAGGAGGGAGGTCCTGTCTCCCTAAACAGGAGGAAAATACTGGAGTTATTCGACGAAATCCCTGAATTACGACTGATAACATCTGAGGACATACAACTTGTAGATTTCATACATGGGTGGAGGTATGACCGTGTTAGGCTCATGATATACTCTCCCCTGGTTAGAAACATTATAATGAAGGAGGCAGAGAGCCTTCATAAATATGGCTATGATGTAGGCCCATGGGAAATTGAAAAAGAAGTGATTGAAGGTAAAAAGGAAACACAGTGGAATTGTGAAAAATCTGTAACACAGGATGGTAACCAAATAGACAAGAATGGAAATTTGAAGTTGACGAGTAGCAGAAGTCCTAGAAGAATCAATTGCGCAACTGAGAGCCTTAAGCCAACCACTTTAGGACTGAGTCAACACTAAAGATTTTGAGTTGGAATTCTAGGGGAAATAAACATTTAACAGGCAATAGTGAAATGTGTGAGTTCCTCAAATTGTCAGACCTTTTATTTTTACAAGAAACATGGCTCACAGAAAAGCTTCTATGGGATGGGTTTGACACTGTTTCTATCCTGGCCAGAAAAGGTGTGCTGGGGAGTAGGGAGACCCAAAGGAGGCCTTACTACTCTTGTCAAAAAAGAAATTGGAATGTCAAAGTGTGAAGACGTGTGATATACATGGGGAAATTCTTGGAACAGTTTGGACATGCGTAGTGAGTGACCAGAAAGAAACCCTATTCTTGTTAAATGTTTATAGAACTATGGATTTGAACCTTAAAAGCATATTGGCTAAATTGGACATAAACTTACATGAATGTTTCTGTAAATATGGTGACGCTAGCATCATACTTGCTGGGGATCTAAATGCTAGTTGCATTTTGAACGAAGTGGAAATATTAGACTGTTTTCTGACTGACTACCTTAATATTGAATTGTCTAAAAGAAAGAAAGTTGAAGGTGGAATGTGGATGGGTGGGGCTGCAGGGTGGGGGTTACAATGTTTGGAAAATGAGAAAGCCACATGGGCTGCAAGGGGTGCACACTCTGTAATTGATTTCATCTTTTTATCTGCTAACCTTTTCCCAAAAGTAAAAAATCTTCAAGTGCGAGAAACAAGCACAAGTGACCACTCAATGTTATTGTTGGAATTAAAATGGCTATTGATCAACCCCAATAGGAATGACAGAAATCTAATGGACCTAAGTGTGAATACTAGAGGCAACCGTGTCCGGGGGTCTGAGAAAAAAGTGAATAACTTTAACAAATGTATGCTAACTGAATTTAACACTTGCAAGCTAGAGCATAAGAATGTAAGATATTCTGTAAAGGGCTTCCCTGTACACCTGAAACATGTTTTAGAGGTAAACCTTACGCCTCAGGCTAACCAAAACATAAGCACAAATACTCTATTGAAATTAGAATGAAAAAAAACAAACTTAGAAGGGAGATAAGGAAAATAGCCAAGACTCCTGACTTTGACATGAATGGGGTTGAAAAAATTAGGAAGTTAAAACAGAGGTACACCAATTGGTTAAAACTGGAACGTATCCGAATAATCCAGGTTGATGGGGAAAAGATGTTAGAAAGTTTACAGGGGAAAAACACTAGGGCCTTTTGGGATCTCATAAATCAAAAAGATGAGAATAATTGGAGAAAAATGACAAATCCCATAACTGAAGATGCGTGGCTAAAATATATTAAGCAAATGTTTACATCTGAAAAGGTGGTAGTGCATACACAAAAAATTGAGAAATGGGATCTAGATATTACTACTGACATAATTGAGGCAAAGATAAAAAAATCTAACACCTCCCGAGCCCCGGGTCCTAACAAACTAACAACATCCTGAAACACTCCTCATCTATGGGCCAAGATTCTATATATCCAATTTCAAGACATAATAGAGTCTCAAACTATTCCTGACTCATGGAAACTCTCATACATGGTTCCAATTTAATTTTCAAAAGGGGCGCAAGGGAAGAACCAGAAAACTACCGAACCCTAAGCATAAGGGACGCAGATTCTAAAATATTCGCCTCTTTGGTACTCGAAAGATTAAATGACTGGATAGAAGAAATGAACATCTTAGATCCCAGAATAGGATTTCGCAAAAATATGGGGACCGATTGTGGAGGTCTCCTGATAAAGTGCCTACAGTCCTTCGCCTGGAAGTCCATGGATGCTCCTATTTATGTAGCATCCATGGATTTAAGCAAGGCTTTTGACTGCGTGAATAGAAACGTACTGTGGCAGAAGCTGGATGACTACGATATTTCTAAGGGTTTGCCGAGCATGATTATATAACTGCATAACGAATCCAGAATACAGATAAGATTAGGCTCAGATGGTCTTCTGTCTAGAGAATGTACCATTGACAATCGAATTAGGCAAGGATGCATCCTTGGACCTACTCTGTACAATCTTTACGTTGCAGGAGTAGGAATAGCCCTTGATGCATCGGCACTGGTTTCACTTAAAATTGCCAATCTGAAAATTTGCTGGGAAAGCAATGCGGACGACTTATAGACACGATGCTTGTGGGCCTTCAAAGACTCATAACAACTTTTGGCAAATATATGTTGGGAATGGAATTAAAGATCAACTCAGGCAAATCGGTGGTTATCAAACTCACAAAAGGGGGGAAAAAGCAACGAAAGACCAAGTTTGTGTGGAACTGGGACAACAACAAATTGATAGTTAAAGATAACTTCCAATTCTTGGGGTACCCTGTAGTGGCTAAGTATAGTAAGACCTTTCTGGTAAATTACCTCGACTCAAAAGCTAATTGTATGTTAAATCAAATGAAGAGAATTGACAACAAATATGGTAAATTTTCCCTTGAACCTTGCAGAGAATTTTACAAGAGCAAGGTACTGCCAACAATTATGTATGGAACTGAATTTTGGCCTAAAACAATGGAGATTGAATATAGAGCGGTAGAAACTAGAATTTGGAGATTGATACTGTTTTTTCTGCCGAAATGCATTCCCATTGAGGTAATAAGATACGAACAGGGCATACAATCTCTTGTCAGTTTGATCCAGTGGAAGAAACTTTGCCTCATGAGCAAATGTGAATTTTCTACTAAAAACACTATATTTTCAGATTGGAGTGAATGATACTGAGGGATATATAGCAGGTCTAAGATTGGAATGTTAAGCTCTACTTGAAGAAATAGGCATGACAATGGACCTACTTGGGAAAAACCTCAATATGGTAAAAGAAAGACTCAAATTGAATGATTGGGAAAAAACCCGCTTGACAATTTGTGACAAATTATATACACACGTATTAACAGCTGGAAAAGGGGTCACTGAAATGGAACATTACCTATCGAAATTTCCTAGTAAAAAATGAAAATTGGCTATATGAGATTTCGTATGAATTTGCTGCCAACTAATCAAATAAAAAGTATAAGGGCAAGACAAGACGGGGTCCTAGGCACATGCAGATTTTGTAAAGATGAGGATGAGCTAAAAACCCTTTGTCATCTTACGTCTGAATGCCCAGGTTTATTAGCAAAAAGAGAAATGTATTTTAAAGAATTTGTATATAATGTATGGCTTTTGAGAGATCTTCTATGGACAAAAATGCTACATGGAGAATCCATGTCCATGAGAATAAGAGTACTTGCATTCATAGAACACGTATGTGAAATAGAGTAAAGTCTGTTTTGATAACACTGTAATATGAGAATTGTTCAGAGCTGATTCAAGAAATTGCAAATTGTAAAATGTAAATTGCATATTGTAAAATGTAAACTATGTATTTGCAAGTTTTTTAACTATGAAATTTGAAATTTTGTAAAAGTTTGTAAAAACTGAAACAAATAAAGGAAAAAAAATAAAAATAAAACAGGCACATTCTCCGAGAGCAAATCAAGTCTAGTGAGGCTGCTCATAGTCCAGGTTGCACATCCGCCCGAACCGGTGACGGAGGCAAGGATAGAAGCTCCAAGTCAGCTTTACCGTTCAAATGGCTACAAAACTCTGTCCACACATTTTTGGGGCCAGCATTCGCAGGTGATGTGTTGATATAGTCCTCCTCACACACCTGCGTCCAGGTGAGAGCCTTTAACCACATTCCTAGTGAAGGGGGGAGCGCCGCTTCCAGCACTGCAAGATGCACCTTTTAGCCACTATAGCCCCCACATCCAAAAATGTAGCAGCACGTTTTGCCCCAGTTCCCTCCCACAGTCCGAACAACACAGCCAGGGTATCAGGATTAATCCGGAACCCCACCATCTCAGAGAGGGCATCGAGCACAGCCTCCCAGAACGGGGCGAGCGCCCCACAGGACCAGAACATATGGGCATGATCCGCTTCATTGGATCTGCATCTCTGGCAGACATGGGATTGATTATGTGCAAATTTCCCCACCATGTAAGGAGTATAATACAGGCGATTGAGGAGTTTATATTGCACTCATCTAAATCTAGAGTTGAGGGAGACCTTGCGTGTGTGTATGCACATTTTCGCCCTCATGTCATCCGTGATTGCCAACCCCAATTCATGGCTCCAAGCGTCCCGAAGCTTGTGGGATGGTTCTGCAGAGTGTACCATCAACATTTTATACAGGGCAGATGTTATGCCCCTTCCTCCTGCAGAATTAGCGATGTAGCAGATCTCCGGGGATTCAGAGGGTTCGTCCGGGTATGAGGGCCACATGTCCCGCACCGCCGCTCTAAGTCTAAAGTAATACAGTAACTCCATTGCTGACTTGGAGTGCCCTGGTCTCCATGTCTGCGGGGTGATGAATTTCCCCTCGGGAAACAAGTCGGAGAGCACCCATTACCCCAGGTCAAGCCAGTAACGCATGAAGAGTTTATCCTGTGTGGGGGCGAGGCCTGGGAATGACCATATAGGCAACCATTTATAGTACGGGCGGTGTTCCGAATGGGATTGAAGGATCAGTTTCCATGCCTTGATCGTGGTGGCCACTGGGTCAGCCAGGGCGTCGAATTGATACGAGTGGAAGAGGATCAAGGCGCGTTACAAATGCCATATCATATCATATCATATCATATAACATTCACATCCTCAGTTGCCAGGATCTCGAGTTTGACATGAGGAGGCGGGTCCAGGTGTTTATACCAGTGTGTTGCATGTTGGGCTTGTGCGGCAATCCAGTATCGGGTTAGATCCGGGGCGTTAAAACCCCCCTTCTCATAGGGTAAAGTCATATGCTGCCACTTCCTGCGTACGGCGCCAGAATGCCATAAAAACCGGGCGAACCCCGCGTGCCAGTCTGTGAAATATTGCTTCCCGGGCCAAAGTGGGACATTAGCAAATATATATAGGAGCTTTGGAACTATACTCATTTTGATTAGTGACAGTCTTCCCGAGAGGGACAGGGGGAGGTTATGCCACCTCTCCATTCCAGTTTCTGCATATTGCGCGGCAGCAGTATAGTTGTCAGCCAATAAGGAGGATCTAGACAGGGATACCTGGACCCCAAGATACTTGATGCCTTCTGGGGCCCACCGGAGAGGGAATTCACATGTCGGTTGGGGAGTTGCAGCTGTAAGAGGGAAGATGTCTGACTTGGTGTAGTTTATAGTGAAGCCCGAGAATGTGCCTATTTTAATTATCTCGCAGATGATTGGGTCTAAATCAGGGGTCTCCAACCTTTACATTAGCTAGAGCTACTTGTAGTGGAGGTCAACAGTGGAGAGCTACTAGCGGGAGATATCGGGGTGGGGATATGTATAAACCTCTGAATTTTTACCAATATTTTTTTGGCCCAATTTCCTCTCTATAAACAGATGGAATGACATATGCCTTCACGATTATATTAAGAACTTCAAAAACCTCTTTCTTGCATTATTATTTATTAGTAGCTGTCTCAAAAAGACAGATATTTGTTTTGTTGGACTACCACACAGATATCCTGTCATTTATGTGCCCTTCCTTTGCGTTTTATGAAAGATTCTGCTTGCGTTCACTAGTTTCCGTTGAAATGTTTTTTTTTTGTCAGACACCACACATACTCTGTTATTTGTGTGCCCCTCTGTGTTTTAGCACAGGTTATATTTATAAAGATGTTATATGCTTGTCAAACTGGTTAATCACAACTAAATGCTTCTGTTGTGCTGACAAGTTTTTTAGAAAATTAAACTGTGGGTTCATGGGTGCCAACTTTTGATTTTCACTACAGGGGCAGAAATATCCCCACCTCCATCCTGAATATAAGCAAGCAACCAGCACAACCCATATCCTGGGCAAACACATTTTATAGCACTTTTCTATGCTTTCAGTGCTATGCGGACAACACTCAGCTCATTTTCAGGCTTCGCTCAGCCACCTCTTCTCCCTCCCTCATCTCTGACTGCCTGTCCGCCACCCAGGAGTGGTGTGCCGCCCATGATTTCTGCCTTAATGCCAGTAAGACCGAGATTCTCCTCATTGGAACACCTGCTCCCTCCTTTCCTGTCACTCTCTGGCCGGCCTCCCTTGGCCCTCCTCCTGCTCCCACCTGTGAGGCTAAAAACCTCGGGGTCCTCTTTGACTCCACACTCTCCTTCTCTCCTCACATCTCTGACATCTCTAAGAAGTCACACTACCAGCTGCACCTCCTCAGAGGCATTCTTACTTTCCTCTCGTTCCCCCAGAAGCTCACTGTCTCCAGAGCTCTGGTTCTCTCTAGGCTGGACTATTGCAACAGCCTCTTTCTAAATCTGCCTGCTTCTACTCCCCGCAACTCATCCAGAACAGGACTGCGAGACTTGTCCTTAGCCTCAAGCCCAGGGATCGTATCTCTTCAGGACTGAAATCTCTGCACTGGCTCCCAGTGGCTGTGAGGATTAAGTTCAAACCCCTCGGTATTGTCCACAAGGCCTTCTGGGGCCTGGGGCCTCAATACCTTCAGCTCTCTCTTCCAAAATATCTTCCTTCTCCAGCTCTTCGCTCATCCGCCTGCAACTCCCTCAGGGTCAGTCGCTTCTCCAAGCAATGAGTTGGTGGTAAATCTCTTTCCTCGCTGGGGCCTCCCTCTGGAACAGCCTCCCGGCCTCCCTGAAACTTGAAGAGAATCATCTACGTTTCCGGAAGCACCCTTTTCTCTTTGCTTCTGCCTTTTCTCCTCCTCAACCCTGCTAACTTCCTGACCGATACTGAAACTGCACTGGTCACCTGGCAACACCCCCTGCTCTCAAGCCTAGGACCCCCACCCCAGTCGCATACCTGCACTGCCTTCCTGGCAACCCCCCGCACTTAGGGACTGTTCTTTACCCCTACTGTTCCACCACTAGCACTTGACACCTGATGTCCGCACTACCCTTGCACTTGCCATCAGCTGGCCGGAGGCTACTTATTATTTATTTATTATCCCATGTACTGCACTTTCCCCTTCCCCTCGCCCCTGCACTTTCCTCCTTCCCCCTTCCCATGCACTTGCACGATCTGATTGACACCTGGCCTAGTAGGATCATTGTCTGTCTTTTCTCTATTCCCCCTCCCTTACCTCGTCGTGCCTTTAAACACTTATGATATGGCATTTAGTTTTGAATATATAACATCTCAGCATCAGTCTGTCAACCTGCTGAGCTACCCTGGTAGGCTTCTACTGTACAGCGTGTCTATGGATCGCTTAATGTACTAAAAGTGGGTTTTGGAAAGAAGCCACATGAAAGAAATTGCACCATTCTTTTAAATATAATTTTCAAAATTTCCAGGCGAGCGGCATTGCTACTGTGATATTTTCATTGCTCGTCACAATGATCATGATCCTTCCTCAGCCCCTCTGACATCTCTGGCAAACAAGAGCAGCTTGCTTAAGCAAGACAGTGTCGGGGGGCGCACAAGGTAAACTCTGGTACTACTGGCGGCCTGCAGAAGCGGAATGTGATACTGATATCTGTCGGGGAATTTACAAGCAGTTCCATGTGGCACAGCAGCCAAGCTCCCTGCCTGCAATTGGGACAACCAGGGTTCGTATCCTGATCAAGGAAAACAGCTGCAAAACACAGAATTGAATAATTTAACTTTAAAAAAGTGTTTATTTTTAGTATTTCCAGTGCGGGCAACTGAAGAGGCTCAGGCGAGCTACTAGTCGCCCGCGATCGACCGTTTGGCGACCTCTGGTCTAAATGGACCGAAGGGTCCCTGACATACAAAAGCACGTCGTCCGCGTACAGCGATATGATTTCAGGCGTGTCGCGCAGGCATATCCCTTTGCGGGTATGTTTGTCTCTTACACTATCCGCCATAGGCTCGATAGCCATAGCAAAGAGTAAGGGGGAGAATGGGCATCCCTGGCGCGTTCCTCTATGGAGGGTGAAGGAAGCAGACGTATGAGAGTTAACTAGGACTCTGGCCACAGGATTTGTGTACAGCAGTTTGATGTAGGATAGCATGCGTGGACCGATTCCCATTGTTTCAAGAACCGCCCACAGGTATTGCCATGAAACCATATGAAACGCCTTTTGGGCATCTAGTGTCACAGCAACCGCCTTAGCTTTAGGGTCAATTCTAGAGATGACATTGAATAGTCGCCGGATATTTATAGCAATGGATCGGGCGGGGACAAAGACACTTTGGTCCGGGTGGATCAAGTACGTCATGATGGGGTGGAACCTGCTCGCAATGACCTTGGCAAATATTTTGGTGTCTGTTTTCATCAGAGAAAGAGGTCTGTAGGAGCCACACTCCTCCGACGGTTTGCCCGGCTTGGGAAGCACGGTTATAATGGCCTCACGCAGGGACTGGGGGAAAGTGGCGAGACGGAGCGACTCGGTCCACACCTCATGTAGGCGCGGGGCTAGCAGGGCAACATGTTCTTGATAACATTCAGCGGTTAGGCCATCTGGGCGGGGAGCCTTGCCCTTGGGGAGGGCTGAGATGGCTGCGGTTATCTCTTCAGTGGTGATGGGAGCGTCCAGTTGCTCTTTAGTGTCGTGGGATCTATAGGGCATGGGGATATGGTCCAGGAGGAGATTCAGGTCTTGCGAGCTATGCTTATGCTGTGGGGCATAAAGGGCAGCATAGAATTCCGCAAAGGTATCCAGAATGAGTTGGTCAGACCAATGCTGCACTCCATTCTTGTCCCTGATACTGTCGACCCGGGTTCTACCCCCTTCGATCTGGGCCAGTCTGGCCAGGGTTTGACCGGGTCTTTCCCCCACGCCGTACTTCCACGCCACGATGGGTCGGGCATATTATCGTATCTCCCTGAGGGAATGGGCCTCAAAGGATTCCAATTCCGTACGTATCTGCGCCAGCTTGGGTGGGGAGGGGGCGGAGACTTATTCCCGCTCGAGTTCCTTAAGTTTGGTCTCAGAGCGTTGTAAAGAGTTATTAATGTCTTTCAGGACCCCTGCTTCCCTAGAGATGCACATCCCTCTGATGAACACCTTGAATGCCTCCCACCTAACCCCATTAGTTGTGTCATGACGTTTGTTGTTATCAAAAAACAAATTAATATCTGCAAGGATGTCGGCCTTAAAAACTATGTCATGTAATGCATCTGATTTGAAGCGCGAGTTGGAATGGCGAGGGAGGGCAGGCCGCAGAGCAATGTCCAGTGTCACTGGGGAATGATACGAGAGCGTGCGTGGTAATATCTGCATGCTGAGAGTTTTCCCCATTAGCCCAATTGAAAGGAGAAATAGATCAAGTCTAGAATGGCTGTCGTGTGCAGAAGAGTAAAACGTGTACTCCCTATCAAGTGGGTGAAGTGTTCTCCAGGCGTCAATTAGGCCAGCAGGGACCATATATGCGTGGAGCCGGCGCGCGGCTCTGGATATCGTGTCATGTGTGCAGTGCCTTACCTATCCAGCTCGCTGTCTAATATGAGATTCATGCCCCCCGCCTTCCCCCAGATGATCGGGTCCCCAATATATCTCATAAGCAGGATGTTGATGTCATCAAAATAATCGGGGGCATCGATGTTCGGAGCGTATGTGTTCACCAAAAGATACTCTGTATTGGCTAGCAGACAATGGAGGATCACATATCTACCCTCTCGGTCTATGTGGCTTGTGCGTAAGGAGAATTCCACTGATTTGTGAATTAAGGTTAGGACACCCCTGGACTGAGAGGAATATACAGTATAGAATTTATTAGCGCCCCATGTCGGTGCCAGGGTGGATGAGAGATGTGCGAAGGCGTGGGTTTCTTGTAAGAGGAGTATTTTGACCCCATGCCTCTGGGCATACGCTGTTATCCTGCGGGCCTTTGTAAAATTGCTATGCCCCCCGGATGTTCCACGTCATTAGCCTGATGGCCCTATTACAGCTTTATGGGGCATCCCACCACCACATGGCTGTGTTTGTTGGCCACGTGATAGTTGCCGATGCAATGGCGCACCCTTCCGCCCTCCAAGCCACAAGCTCCATGCCATTTTTGAAGTAACATCCCACAACTTTACCCCCCCCCACCCTCACTGCCCACCCCCAACCCAGCAGTGCTAGAAACCCCACCCAAAGGTCTGACGCAGGCGTGCCATACCCAACAAAGCAACACCTGCCTATACGCCCAACCGGGGCGCAACCAATAACCATAAACAGCCCAACACGGCATTGCAGCTGCAGCGGGGGTCGCTGTTGCCGTTAACCCAACTCATGTGAAAGGTTGGTGCAGTGCACCATAGATGGTACAGCGATACCAAATATTACAATTTCAAGGGAACCATTACATCAGGTTACAACTAGCAAAGGATAAACAGGATGCAAAAGTCTATAAATTCAACAAGGGAGATATAGACGGTGCGTGTATTGGCAGTGCTCAAGAAGGCCCACCTGTAAAGGTCGGCGCGCACCTCCTCAAGCGTTATCTATTGGCTCATCCACCGGATCAGGAAGCGGATTGTGGGATTCAATGAATTTCACTGCTTCCTCCGGCACTGTGAAAAAATACAATTTATTGCGCTGAGTGAGCTTCAGTCGTGCCGGGAACAGCATGGCCTATTCAATTTTCCTCTCCCTGAGAAGCTTTTTCATGCCGTTGAACTGTCTGCGCTACATTTGCACACCGACAGAAAAGTCGGGGAAAAATTCAAATAGTTTGAGACTCCAGTTTCAGCTCCGCCTTCTCTCGAGCCAAGCGCAGTATGTGATCCCTGTCTCTATAGCTGAGAACCTTGGCGATGATCGGCCTGGGGAAGTCGCCCGGCTTGGGCCGGGGGGTCAGCGCCCGGTGAGCGCACTCGTTCGTGAAGAACGGAGAGAACTGTGGATTTTCCAGGAGGTTTTCGACAGCCTGTTTGTCACGATCCACTTCTAACCCCCCCCCCCGGCAGGTCCATGGGCCAGGAGGGGTCTCGGCTCGGGCCCCCAACAAGCTTAGGCATCCTTTGCCTAGGCCCTCTTGGGGCCAGTCCTGGCACCTTTGGCGCCAGGCTCATACTTAATGAAGTCTTGTGCTTGGGGACTACTTTATTTCAGTGCCAGTCAACATGGAGGCTTCCACATAGCTTGGCTCCTTGGAACCAAGCTATGCGGTATAGTGTTTTGGGTGTGGTAGCCTAGGGACTATTTTACCTGGACTACTTTCTTGATGCTATTTAAACCACACCTGACTTGGATAACACGCTTTGCGTTACTTTGCAATCCTGCAACGTGACGCTCATCGTGTTCAGTTGCATCTGCGAACCTCGGAAGAACAGCATCTGAAAAACAAAAGGACATTGTTAATAGCAGCAGCTTACCTGTGATTCCACCGCAAGCTGCCCTCCGCTCCTGCAACCAGCATCCAAGGTACACCGAGCCTCCCAGACCGTCGGATCTGTAAAAAGGAGAGAAAAAGGACATTAGACATTTTACAATTGTGCGGCAGCTTACCTCACAAGTCGCCCATCGACCAGCATCGCCTTGGGACTTCTTGCTCCGGGTGAGCACCACAACCTACGGGAACAAAAGACAACAGGTTAGCAAAGGCAAGGCATCATAGCGCTGCACATAGCGCCTACTTACCGCATCAAGGCGCTCTCGAAGCACCATCACCTGCCGGCGAGTCCCAATTCAGCCAAAGTTCCACAGCGAACTTCCGCGCACCTAAGAAGAGAGAAAAGACATTATTTAAATCCAAGAAAGCAATACAGTATAACAGTAATAAGACCTACCTGAAAGACTCTAAAGGGCCTGCATCAGTAAAGTAACTAGATCGCACTCGCCTACAAAGGACAACACGCCCCTGCCAAGAAGGCAGGATGGAGAGCGCGCCAAACCCCATAACAAGGTGAGGAAATGTCCGGGGAGGAGCTGCGGGCATACGGGGTGCTGGGAGGCTCTTACCCCAGGTGCCTAGTCTTGAACATTGCCCACCTGTTTTCCAGGCAGAACTTCTCAGCTGATTATACCTGGGAGCGGCTGAGAAGGGCTCCAGAGTCCCCACAGCTGGGTGGCGTCCCCGTGGATACCAGGTGAGCGTAACATTGTTCCATCTTGCCCTTGAGGGCGGACTCCAGTACCCCCACAATACGGGTGTTGTTTCTACAGGATCTGGACTCTTAAGTCATCGCATTTCGCCTTGACTTGTTTCATATCATGCACCAGGTCAGAGGCAGTATTTTGGAGAGTATTCACCTCATCATCGTTGGCCCAGATTCTGGTCTCAGCCTCCGCCAGCCTGGTTCCGTGTTGATCCAACTTGGCCCGCATGGAGGCCACACTTGCATTGATGTCATCCAGTTTCTCGTGGAATGACGCAAAGTTCTTCGCCATGGTTTCCATTAGTGTCATCAAGTCAGGCTGGGGGGGGGCATGAAGGTGCATCCGAGTCGTCCTGGCCCGGGACAGACCCTCCCTGTTCCTGTCTGGGAAGTGACTTAGTATATTTGTCCATTGCCCCCGCTTTGTTGGCCCCGCGCGATTTGACATGTTTCGGGAATGCAGAGGAGCAGTCCAGGGCAGGCTCTCCTCCCATTTCTGTATCAATTGAACCAGCTCCCTTCCCACTCTGAACATTACCAGTTCATAGATCCGGGATGTCTCATGCACCCCCCTCCGAAATATGATACATAGTTTCTATGATGGTATCCTGTTCTTCTGTTAGTATTTTCCCGGGTCACGTTTCCTTCACCCATCTAATTATTCTGGTATAGGTGATGTGTTGCCCCTCGTGTATTCCCATTTCATCCACTAACGTTTGGAATGCTAGCGCCCCTTGTACTTGCCATAAGTCGCCCAGGGTCGCTAGGCCTACCGGCTGCCAGTATTTACGGATTACTTTCCTCAGTTGCTCTTCCACCCCCCGCAGTGCCACAAGTGGCGCCTGCGGGGACCATGGGGTCAGATTGCCTATAACTCAACACATCTTATGCCACGTCTACCACCCTATCACTAGCAATCTCAATCGCCCCTTGATCTCTAGTTTGGGTAGCCATATCAGTTCTTTTAGGAAATACGGGTCACATTCGCCCTTCTTGATTCTGTTGTCTCTTCTTCCGACAGCCACCTCGTGTCATGATCTCTGCTTCCGAAAGGTCAGGGTTTTCCCAACTCCCTTGGAAGCAGATCCATAAACCAGGTTCCGAGTGCCAACCAGTCCCAATTGGGACCTTTTGGACCCAGTCCTGGCGCCAGTGGCACCAGGCTCATAAATATGCCCAGTCCCAGCGCTGGAAGCGCCGGGCTCATAATGCTTGTGTGGACTTACCTGCAGCAGACCATGCTGCTTACTTGCCTGCCAGTTGAGCCTCTGATCCTCTTCTGTTTGGAACTACTTTTCCTGTTGGGTGGGGCAGGAGCCACTCCCTAGATTCAGAACACTGGAACTCTTCTGGAAAGCAGGAACTCTTTTCTTACCTAGGCGTGGCTGTGGAAGGAGACACCCAAGCACTACAGGAGGCTATTTAAACCACACCCGATGGATGAATCTTGCTTTGCGTTATTCTGCATCCTCTGCAGCAGAACGTTCATCGTGTCTTCTGCATCTGATCCTGGGCCTAAGGAAAAAGGCTTACCATCCTGAATCCAGTCTTCAGCAACACCTATAAAGACAAGAAAGAACAGGTTAGCATTACGGTCTTCAGTGACAGCTCTTCACTTACCTGATCCATCGGCTGTCACCAACGCCTCGCGCTGCATTCCGGCATCTGAAAGACAAAGGCTTACCTACTCTTCGTGCGCTCCGGAGGTCTTCACACTGCATTCCGGCATCTGAAAGACAAAAGCTTACCAACTCTTCGCACGCTCCGGAGGCCTTCGGCGCTGCATCCCGCATCTGAAAGACAAAACAAGGTGCGTTTAAAGACATTGGGGAACTTTAATACTCACGTGCCATTACTCCTTTCCACATCTAACCCAGTGGGTATTCCGGCACCCTGCAGCCGCTCCGAACTTGTACCTGCAAAATAAAAAGACAGTTAGAGCGCATCGTGAAGCAGGCAACAAGCGCTTACTTACGTGCTTCCAGGCGCTTCTATTCATCACACGGGCTCCATCTTCAACTCACTTCAGCCCGTCATCCGCCATCGCCGGAACCCTGCAAAACAAGAAACATCATTACTAAAGACTTTAAAGACATTAGAATTACTCGAAACTTACCGTTCGTGCAGTAAACGACGGACAGCAGTCCTCTGAAGTCAAGAGGCCTGCTCCCCTTATCCAGTGAAGAAACTGGTTACAGCACCCTGCCCCGAGGCAGTTGGAGAGCACGGCGTTCACTTACCTAAGGTGAGAGCGTTAACCTTTGGGGTTCTACAGGAGAAGAGAAAGGGAAGAAGAGAGAGACATTCAATAACCCAGTTCCTTAATCCCATATTTTCTAGCTGCAGACATCTTACCCTTCAAGTCAGACATACAGTGCACATAGGTTCAGCCCAAAGAGCCAGCCGTGTGTTACACATCACCTTTGCAGATACGGTATACGCCCAGTCAAGACCGGCGCCTCTACGGGAATCAGGTGAGCGTTACAGAACGCAAAGCCTACCACAAAACTCCCGTCCAGGCGCTATGGAAACCTCGGATACCGACCAGCTAGCCCAGTTACTTGGGGAACTAAGGGCAGAAGTGCATGCAGCCCGTCAGGAAACGAACGCTCTAAGAAGGGAACTGATTATTTCCAAGGAGCGAACAGATGATCTCGCTAGACAATTGCTACAGTCACAAGCCGGACAGACCCCGTTACCCGCATCTGGGGGAAATCTTCCTTCTACATCCTCTATGAATCCAGTGTAGATCAACCTACCTGGGAATGTACCTCTGGCTCCGCCCGAACGATTTTCTGGTGACCCAAAGAGGTTTGCAGTATTTATCAATCAGTGCCGGTTGCATTTCTTATGCCGGCCAGCAGCCTTTCCAACTGATCAAGCTAAAGTAGCTTTCGTGCTTTCGTACCTTAGTGGCAATGCGGCAGACTGGTCGATCCCTCTAGTAAATCAAGATGATCCGGTCCTCCATGATTTTCAAGCTTTTCAGCTCAGTATAGAAAAACTGTTGGCAAGACATTCACAGGGGCAGGCCTTGGACAATGAGCTTCTTTCGTTGCGACAAGGTAATCAAGACCTTTTGGCTTATATTGCGTCTTTCAACATACTGATAGTGGAAACTCAATGGCCTGAGGACAAAAGGATTACGCTGTTTTATAGAGGTCTACGTGGAGAGCTCAAAGATGTGTTAGCCCAAGTAGTGAATCCCCCACAAGATTGTTCGGACTATATAGACTTAGTCGTTCAAATAGATCACAGACTGCAGAACAGGAAGGCCGATCGTTCCAAGTTTGATGCTCGAGTATTTTCCAAACCGCCAACTCCTTCCAAAGGAGTAGACCCCGGGGAACCCATGCAAATAGGGGGTCTGAAAGGTCCTCTAACACAAAAGGAGCGGGAAAGGAGAAAACAGTTGCAATTATGCCTCTATTGCGGAAACCCAGGGCACTTTCTTCGAGACTGTCCGGTGAAACCTGCCAAGAAGGCAGTAGGAGCTGCAGTTACCAAAGTTACAAACTCTGAGCAGGGAAACAACCTTGCCCGACAAGAATAGAGGTCCTCTTGCCGAGCGTGAAAACCAGTTCCGTGACCTCGCATTTCGTGATACCTATGGTCCTCATTAGCCCTGATAATCCGGATCGATTACATGCAATTGAAGCTTACGTCGACAGCGGTGCCATCAGCAAATATGTGGATCATGAAATGGTTTTGAGGATGAATCTAACTCTTTGCCCCAAGGCTGTAAAGGACGTCATTACTACGGTGGATGGTACGGAGATAGCCTCCGGGCCAGTAACGCATACCACTCAAGAGGTGACGCTAGTAAGTCAAGATGGACACCATGAGAAGATAGTGTTTGATGTGATCAAGGCCCCTCAGTTTCAGATTATACTAGGAATACCTTGGTTAGAGAAACACAATCCTCTGATCGATTGGCGAGCAAGAACGGTCCAGTTTCCAGAATGTGTCTCTACTTGTCACCCTCCACCTGGTGTTGCACTGGCAGCAATTTCTTCAGAGACTCCCCAGTTACCTCCCGAATACCTAGAATACCAAGATGTTTTCCGGAAGGATCAGGCTAACTCTCTACCTCCTCATAGGTCTTATGACTGCCAGATAGACCTGATACCTGGATCTACTCCTCCTTGTAGTAGAATTTATGCCCTCACCGAGCCTGAGAACCTTCACCTTCGACAATACCTGGATCAATACCTGGCAAATGGGTTTATTAGTCCTTCCAAGTCCCCTGCTTCTTCAGCTTTGTTCTTCGTTCCAAAAAAGGAAGGAGACCTTAGAACTTGTATAGATTATCGCTCCCTGAACCAGATCACCGTTAAGAATAGATATCCGTTACCTTTGATCCCTGAACTCCTGGACCAAGTCAGAAAAGCATGCATATATACAAAGCTGGATCTTAGAGGAGCTTACCACTTGTTACGAGTAAAAGAGGGCGATGAATGGAAGACGGCCTTCCGCACCAAGTATGGACTATTTGAATATCAGGTCATGCCCTTCGGACTTTACAATGCCCCGGCCGCCTTTCAATATTTTATGAACGATGTCCTCAGAGAGCTCATAGATGTGTGTGTTGTTGTTTACATTGACGACATCCTCGTTTATTCTTCATCGGAATCTGAACATCGGAAACACGTGAAAATGGTCCTCGAAAGATTGCGTCAACACAAACTTTTCGCTAAGTTGGAAAAATGTGTTTTCAACGTGACTGAAGTTGAATTCTTGGGATTCATATTATCACCTGGCGGAGTGCGTATGGATTCAAAGAAGGTCGATGCAGTTCTCAAATGGCCATCACCATCCTCCGTAAAAGGTGTGCAAAGCATGTTAGGCTTCGCTAACTTTTACCGCAGGTTTATCCCCGAATTCTCTCGAATAGTCCAGCCCATCACTGCCTTGTTAAAGAAAAACAAACGTTTTGAATGGTCTACCGAGGCGGAACAAGCTTTCCAGGATTTGAAGACTAAATTTATCTCTGCACCAATCTTAAAACACCCTCGCCCCGAACTCCCCTACATCGTGGAAACTGATGCTTCGAGCCTTGCCATGGGGGCAGTTCTATCACAAAAGAACCCGGTAACCAATCAGTTGCATCCCGTGGCATTTTGGCCCCGCAAATTCTCGCCTCCTGAAATCAATTACACGATTACTGACAAGGAACTTCTGGCTATCAAGTCTGCCTTTAAGGCTTGGCGGCATTATCTGCTGGGGGCCCGACACACCGTTACTGTGATTACGGATCACCGAAACCTGCAATATTTGAAAACCGCAAAAGCCCAATCCTCTAGACAACTCCGTTGGGCATTTATTCTTTGCCGAGTTTGACTTCATAATTACCTATCGACCTGGTACAAAGAACGGTAAAGCTGATGCCCTTTCTCGGATGGGAGTGGAAGAACACTTGATCAACCCTAAACCTGTACCAATCATTCCCGAACAAAGAATTCTGGGTTTAATTGCCACAGAATCCATAGAGGAAGTTAAGGATAAGGCCAGGCAACTTGTAACTCCAGCAGACATACAGAATTGGCATCTGCAGGGAAAGGACTTTGCAGTAAAGGACAACTTATTGTATTTCCAAGAACGATTATACCTACCCAGCACAGATTTACAGAAAAAAGTAATCTCTTGTTATCACGATTCTTTAATGGAAGGACATACCGGTATGGCCAAGACCTCAGAAAAGATCAAGCGCTACTTCTGGTGGCCGTCTTGGAAAAAAGATATCAGAGACTTTATAATGTCCTGTGGAGTATGCGCCCAAAACAAGAGTCAAAAGGAAAGATCAGCAGGCCTCTTACGCCCTATTGACATCCCACCTCGCCCTTGGCATACGCTTTCTATGGACTTCATCACCGATCAACCTCCATGCTCCGGATACAATACGATTCTAGTAATCGTGGACTTATTCTCCAAGATGGCGCATTTCATTCCGCTCAAAGGCTTGACAACAGCAGCAACTCTGGCCCGAGAATTTCTCGAAAACATCGTCCGACTGCACGGTTTTCCTTCGGTTCTAATTTCGGATCGAGGTAGTCAATTTATTTCGCATTTTTGGCGAAGTTGCTGTCGGTCGGCTCAAATTGATGTGAGACTATCGACCAGTCACCACCCTCAGACCGACGGACAAACCGAGAGGACCAATCAAACTCTGGAACAGTATTTACGCTGCATGCTGCAACAAACTGAAAAAACTTGGAAAGACATCCTTTGGATAGCCGAATATGCCTACAATAACTCTGTCCATTCGGGAACTGGGAAAACCCCGTTTTTTCTTTTGTACGGCAGTCACCCTCTAACCTCGGAGTTGGATCCCCTCCAAGATCTTGAAACACCAGCAGTAGACTACCTGCATTCTACAATCACCCAAGCCTTTAAGGAAGCTGTTTCTCACCTTCAAAGGGCTAAAGAACAATACAAGAAAGGAGCAGATCAACATCGGAAGGAAGCCCCTCAATATCAAGTAGGGGATCAAGTCTGGTTATCCACCAACTATCTACCTCTAAAAGGGCCACGCACATTCAACCCAAGATACCTTGGTCCCTATTCCATCACTACCATAGTAAACCCAGTAGCGGTCAAGTTGGACTTGCCCCCGCACATGAAGATACATCCGGTCTTCCACGTCTCTCTATTAAAACCTGTGCAACCTCAAACCCGACTAACTAAATCTCCAAAACCTATCCTAGTTGATGGAGAACTCGAGTTTGAAGTCATAAGCATTCTGGACTCCAAGATCTCCAAATCTAAACTATTTTACCTAATTGACTGGAAAGGCTACGGCCCCCAAGAGAGATCCTGGGAACCTGCTGAATATGTCCACGCTCCTCACCTAATCAAAAGATTTCACCGAACATTTCCTGACAAGCCAAAACCCCCGGAGAAGCCCGGTTTGGGAGGGGCCTTGAGGGGGGGGTAATGTCATGATCTCTGCTTCCAAAAGGTCAGGGTTTTCCCAACTCCCTTGGAAGCAGATCCATAACCCAGGTTCCGAGTGCCAACCAGTCCCAATTGGGACCTTTTGGACCCAGTCCTGGCGCCAGTGGCACCAGGCTCAGAAATATGCCCAGTCCCAGCGCTGGAAGCGCCGGGCTCATAATGCTTGGGTGGACTTACCTGCAGCAGACCATGCTGCTTACTTGCCTGCCAGTTGAGCCTCTGATCCTCTTCTGTTTGGAACTACTTTTCCTGTTGGGTGGGGCAGGAGCCACTCCCTAGATTCAGAACACTGAAACTCTTCTGGAAAGCAGGAACTCTTTTCTTACCTAGGCGTGACTGTGGAAGGAGACACCTAAGCACTACAGGAGGCTATTTAAACCACACCCGATGGATGAATCTTGCTTTGCGTTATTCTGCATCCTCTGCAGCAGAACGTTCATTGTGTCTTCTGCATCTGATCCTGGGCCTAAGGAAAAAGGCTTACCATCCTGAATCCAGTCTTCAGCAACACCTATAAAGACAAGAAAGAACAGGTTAGCATTACGGTCTTCAGTGACAGCTCTTCACTTACCTGATCCATCGGCTGTCACCAACGCCTCGCGCTGCATTCCGGCATCTGAAAGACAAAAGCTTACCAACTCTTTGCACGCTCCGGAGGCCTTTGGCGCTGCATCCCGCATCTGAAAGACAAAACAAGGTGCGTTTAAAGACATTGGGGAACTTTAATACTCACGTGCCATTACTCCTTTCCACATCTAACCCAGTGGGTATTCCGGCACCCTGCAGCCGCTCCGAACTTGTACCTGCAAAATAAAAAGACAGTTAGAGCGCATCGTGAAGCAGGCAACAAGCGCTTACTTACGTGCTTCCAGGCGCTTCTATTCATCACACGGGCTCCATCTTCAACTCACTTCAGCCCGTCATCCGCCATCGCCGGAACCCTGCAAAACAAGAAACATCATTACTAAAGACTTTAAAGACATTAGAATTACTCGAAACTTACCGTTCGTGCAGTAAACGACGGACAGCAGTCTTCTGAAGTCAAGAGGCCTGCTCCCCTTATCCAGTGAAGAAACTGGTTACAGCACCCTGCCCCGAGGCAGATGGAGAGCACGGCGTTCACTTACCTAAGGTGAGAGCGTTAACCTTTGGGGTTCTACAGGAGAAGAGAAAGGGAAGAAGAGAGAGACATTCAATAACCCAGTTCCTTAATCCCATATTTTCTATCTGCAGACATCTTACCCTTCAAGTCAGACATACAGTGCACAGAGGTTCAGCCCAAAGAGCCAGCCGTGTGTTACACATCACCTTTGCAGATACGGTATACGCCCAGTCAAGACCGGCGCCTCTACGGAAATCAGGTGAGCGTTACACCTCGCCACAATTTGTAGCTGCGCTGCTATGTGATATATTTCAAAGTTCGGCAAGTTTATACTGCCTCTATCGTACGTGTTTTGTAGTTTCCATATGGGCACCCTGTTCCTGGAATTGTGCCACAGAAAACCCCTACACAGACTCTGGAGTTTGGTAAAGAATCGCCGGCCGGCATATATTTGGGATATTCACAAAGAAGTGTAACCGCCTAGGCAAGACCACCATCTTAAGCAGGGACGCTTGGCCCAAAGCCCTTGCTGTTCTTAATACCTTCCACTGCACTTTCTGTGTTATATTTGTGTTCCTCCACAATTCTATGGGATATATTAATTCCCAGGTATCTAAAAGTTCTGGTCTGCCAGGCTATCTGCAGGACTGGTAGGTTCTTTCGCGGAACCCCTCTATACCTCCCTAGGGGGAACATACATGATTTTTTGGGGTTTATCGCAATACCCGAGAGAGTCGCATAAAGCTCCATCACCTCCAGGATATATTGTACATTTTCCTCTGGGAATCGCAGGTATAGCAACATATCATCGACATACAATGATATCAAGTGTGGTCCCCACCTTGGTGTTAATCCCTATTTCCTCATACTGCTGCCTCAGACAAATCGCTAGTGGCTCCAATGCTAGGATGCACAACATCGGGGACCATGAGCAGCCCTGTCTCGTTGCTCTACTGAGTTGCCATTTGTCCGATATAATCGCTCCCGTCTTGACCCTGGCTATTGGGGCGCTATACACCATATTCACCCAGCGCAGGTACCCCGGACCCAATCCGTATCTTTTCAGTGCCGCCATCATCCAGGGCCACCTAACAGAATTGAAGGCTTTCACTGCATCTAGCTAAACTACTGCCATTTCGCTTGGGTCTCCCTCTACTGTCTCTGTAATATGATGAAGCCTCCTGTGGTTATCAGATATGCTTCTACCTGGGACGTATCCAGTTTGATCTGGGAGTACAAGTGTATTGATTACCCGCTTCAGTCTATTCGCCACCACCGATGTGAGAATTTTGCTGTCCTGGTTCAGCATGGATAGTGGTCTATACGAAGCACACTCTGTGCTCGGCTTGTCGGGCTTGAAGAGTGGTATAATGACGCTTCCCTTAGAGATTCCGGCAGCCTCCCTTTGTCGAAGGCCTCGTTTAGCATTGCTAGTAACGGGGGGAGTACTTATTGTCTGTATGTTTTATAGAATTCACTAGGGAGCCCATCTGCCCCAGGGGCTTTGCTCGTGGACAGTTGTGTTACTACAGCTTCTAGTTCCTCTATTGTGAAGGGGGCATATAGATTCTTCCTATCCTCATCACTCACTTGGGGGAATCCAATGTCTTCTAGTGTTTCTCGGATCTGCCGCCCCGCATCCGCCCGTGTATCTTCGTATAAGTGTTTGTGAAATCTGAGGAATCCCTCGTTCACGCCTTCCTGAGTGTTCCAGACCTGGCCCTCCTCCCCCGTTATTTCTCTGATTGCTGTCTTGGGTGTCTCATTCTTGTATAGCCAGGCAGGCAGCCTCCCTGGTTTGTCTCCCCCCGCGTGTTGCCTCTCAATGTATTTTTTATAGTTCATGTTGCACAGTCTCTCCCAGAGCCCAGCGCACACCTGTTGTAATTGGCTTGCCCGTTCGGCATCCTTCTGTGAGGTGTCCCCTTTTTTCATATGTATTTCTAATCTCTCTTCCGTTTCCTGTCATTACCGCCCTATCCCCCCTTGGAGCCCTTTGGATTTGGATATGGCCGCTCCCCTCACTACTACCTTAAAGGCACAGGGCATCCTCCGACTCCACGCTCCCTGTGTTATTTTCGAAATACCCAATGATCTCCTCCCTTAAGTCCTCCCGGAAGGCGGTATCCTTCCGAGCCTCGGCTCTGAGTCTCCATGTTGGGATTTTGGCCCTCGGGGGCTGGAGTCGCCACGTTGGAGCCAGGGGGGAGTAGTCCGATAATATTCTTGCCTTATATTCTGCACTCGTTATTTCCCCAACCAGTTCCGAAGAGGCTAACATGTAATCCAGCCTCGTATATAGATTGTGTGGGGCGGCATAGTGCGAGTATTGCCTATCGTTCGGGTGATGCTGCCTCCATATGTCTTCCAGCCCAAAGACTCCCAACAGGGCTTGCAGCGTTTTCTCTGCGGGGGTGGGCCTATCTAGTTTCATATCTGACCTGTCCATTTTGGGGTTCAGCGTACAATTAAAGTCCCCCCCCCATATGACCGCCCCTCCTATGTGGGGACTGATCTTGCTGTGTAATGTCTTGAAGTAGGCAGCTGCATATTGGTTAGGTGCATAAGTGTTTGATGCTCAGTTCTCCGTTCTCTTAGTCCCCGAATCGCTACCATCCTCCCGTCTGACTCCACAGTGGCCTGCAACATCTGGAAGGGCACATGCAGCGCCACCCAAATGATTACTCCCCTGGCGTATACTGAATATGCTGCTCCCACAGTGGTCCCTCGCCACTTTCTCTTTACCGCCTCTTGCTTCTCTTTGGTGAGGTGGATTTCCTGTAGTAGGGCTATGGGCACCTTTTGTCTTTTCAGGTACATTGTTACCTTATTCCTCTTCAAATAGCTATTGAGGCCTATGACGTTCCAAGTAATTATTCTAAGGTCTCCCATCTGTGTGTAAATCCCATCTCTCCGTCCTCCCTTCTAGTACCCCCCAGTTATACTGGAGTAAATCATGCCCAGGGGCCCATAAGTGCAAGCTCATTTCCAAACAACTACCCCTACTACTAAAACCTTACACACTGCAAACCCCCCAACGTTCCCTCCTCCCACCTCCCTCCCATTCCCCAACTGTAGCCCAGCTCCATCCCTGGATCTCAAGCCTGCCCGCATCTGGTCCTGCCATGTATAACGGTATCAGGAACCCAGCAGGAAGTTGCCACACTACTGGCAACCTAACTAGTCTATCTAGTGGGGTATGGGGTGGGTCCGCTGTGCTCCTGCAAGTTGCTTCAATATTCCTACAAACCATGTGTACATCCTATCTTTTCCTGAGTCCATACAAAACTATATTCCAGTCCCATTGTTTATATGCATACAGCACCTCAGTATTTTGGAGTGGCACTTCACTTCTCATCTCAGCACTCACGTTGTTCCTCTGCTGTCTGCGGGCCATTCTGCGCATCCAGCTAGTTCATAGCATCCTCAGGGGTCTCGAAGAACAAGGCCTTGTTATTATAAAAGACTTTCATTTTCGCAGGGTACATCAGTATGTATCTGAGGCCTGCCTCTCACAGCCTTCTCTTGACTACTCCAAAGTTTAGTCGTCATCTTTGTACCTGGAGTGTATAGTCTGGGTATGCTGTTATTGCCGCTGATGCTCTTCGTATGGTGCCCCCTTTGCGGAAGTACTCTAGGATCCGTTCCCTATCCCGGTAATTCAATATTTTGGTGATGATCGGTCTTGGCGGTGCCCCCGGGGCAGGTCTTCTTGACAATGCACGGTGGGCTCTTTCCACCGCAAATCCCTGGGAAAGCACTCCACCTTCGATTTCTCGCAGTTTCATAGTTTCTATGTAGTTTGTGGGATTTGGGCCTTCCTCGCCTTCCGGGAGCCCTACGATGCGTACATTGTTCCTGCGGGCCCGTCCTTCGGCCTCCTCGGCTCTGCTTTCCAAGTTACTCACTTGTTGGCGCAATATGTGGATCTTGGAGGCATTCGCCTTACAGGTGGTGGGGTGGTGGCGTTTGTCTGGGCATCTTTTTCTAGCGCGCTAGTACATTCCGCTATTGCTCTGGCGTCTTGTCTCAACAAGTTGACGTCCACTTTTCCTGCATCTATCTGAAAATCGTGTGAGGTTTGGAGGTTTGCCATGGCGGCTTCCAGTTTAGTTTCCAATGTGACCTTTAGGTCTGCTATTGCCTCGAGGATCTGCTTTTCGCTTCTGGTCGGTCCAGTGTCTGTAGGCTCCTCTCTTTATTGTTGGTGCCCTCCAGAGCTTGGGATGACCTGGTGAATTTGTCTGTTGGGTTGCTTCCCTTTCGTTTTGGGATGCTTAGATGCCATGTTGGAGCCTCTGTCGTGTGCCTCTTGGGTCTGGCGTGGCTGGGTGTCTCTTATGCGTGCAGCGCCAGGTCAGTATCCCTTGGCTTGTGTCACCGGGGCTGATAGCTGCGTTGATGTCGGACTGGAAGATGAGGTGGACCTCTGTCTCTCAGAAGAATTTTGGCGCTTCCTGTGTGCCTATCAAGTGTCATCTGCTCCCAATTGGGCTTCACTTCAGCGGTGGCTTCACAATGGGCTTCCACTTCCGTCTTGAATGGGTTGGCGCTGCGTCAGGTTCGTTGCCACAGATTACCCAGCTTCTCATGCGGCAGAACCTTTTGGGCAATCATGGCGCGCTTCGCAGTTCCTCAGGCCTCCCTCCACCATCCAGGCATCCTCCCAAGCGGGGCGGCTCGAACAGTTGCCCTTTTAATCCTCAGGGCCTGTACTCGCTGTGTCAGCCGGTTGCCTGCACATGCCATGCTAGGAGCCTTGCGGTGCACTCCCTCCGTCCTGTGCAACCGTTCAATTGCTGCCCTGTATCTGTCTGGTGAAGCCCCACTGCCAGTCAAGCCCAACGTGCCCTGTACCCGCTTTGCGGGGGTATTGGAGGCTGCTCAGCTCGTCACGTTTCTCGGCAATGCGCAGTATGTGCTCTTTCTGGCCTGGTGCCTTGCGCTTTGTTCCTCTCGACCAGACGGAGTGGCCGGGCGTCTCTTCCCTTGTCAGTCCCACAGTTTTGCCATGTCAGCCATCACGGTGCGCCGCTGTTAGTGGCTTCCGCCTATGGAGCGTAGCTAGGTGGTCTCTGGTGTCCTGTGTGTTGCTCGGTGCTCCTGTTGCTGCTTTGTTGGGTCCTGGGGCTGGCCTCCAAGCCTCCCTCCAGAGTCCCAGGCCGTTCCTGCTCGCACAAGGGGGGGTCCACCAGGCGCTGACTATGTAGCTTGTATCAGCTACTTACTTGTTCATCAGTATTCCTCTGCATTAGTGACAGCCCGCTACTCTGTTCTCCCGCTCCCGGCGGTTGCTCTCATTGTGCCTTGTGTTGTGGGGGTCAGTTCGTCCGGTCCTCTGTTGGGGTCCCTCCTCCGTTATGGTTTTGGGCCGTGGTCTTTAAACCCCCTCCCCCCCTTCGGCTTCACACTCGCTTATTGCCAGTATACCATGCTTGGACAGCTCCCAGCTGGTGGATGCCAGTTCCTCATGCTATAGTGTGTGTGTGTGTGTGTGTGTGGTGTTTTGTGCTCACTCCATCTCCCGCAAGCACCCTCTTGCTCCAGTGTCTGCTGGGGACCCTTAGGCCATCGTCCTCACACTGCACTTTGTTGGCACACTCTCTTTGTGCAGAGAGACTCGGCCGGCGCTCCACCGAGTCCCGTTTCAGTGTCAGGGCACGGGGCGCTCTGTGCACACACCCCCGATGCCCCTGGGTCCCACGGGCCAGTCCGACCCCTCGGATGGGTCCCGCTGTCGATTCTCGTACTGCGGGTCACGGGCACAGCGCACCCTGAATGCTGTTGTGCGCTAGTGGTGCTGTCACCGGGGTCGGTCCCCCGTGCACTCTGTGCACGCACACCCGGTGCCCTTGGGTCTCACGAGCCAGTCTGACCCCTCGGACGGGTCCCATAGTCGTTTTTCTTGCTTCGGGTCGCGGACGCAGCGTACGCCATACGCTGTTGGGCGCTGGTGCTGTTGTCACTGCGGTCAGTCCCCCGCACTCTTGTGGCTATCCTCGAGCGGGTCACTCGCCGGTGAGGCCGACGCCGCAATCCCCCTCTGGATATGTTTCGAACCGCTGCGTGGCACCCGAACTGCCGTCACTCGGCTCTTCTCTTTGTCCCCTTTGTTGTCACGCAGTGGCCATCTTCCCCTCTTCGGCGGACAAGTCTCCAGAGCTGCAAAGCTTCTAGTGTTGCGGTCTCCCCATCTTCCGCCGCCGTACTCTTCACAGTTGTGCCCTGAGGCTTCAGCTGCTATATCCTATGTTTATGGACTCTATGCAGCAGTTTCCACGCGGTTTTTTGCAGGATGTTGTCCGGATCAACAGGAACCTCTACGAGGACACGTCCACCTACATGGCTCTTTATCCACGCCCCCAATTGCACATTTATCTAGAATGTAGAGACACACCATCGATTGCAAAATACTAAATAGACAAAACCGAACCCAAAAGAACCAAAGCAAGCAGAGGAAAGGAAGGTAATCTCCACCACCAAAATCTACATCTACATTTGTATAATCTACAAAGCAGTCATGGGTAGCACACCAGCGTATCTGGTAGCTAAGCCCCACATGTATGGTGCTACAAGCTCCTCAAAAATCAAATCGCCCAACCGGTGTGAATCACAACTCATCCGCAAAGAGAGAACCTGAAAATAATCCTTTTGTCATGCACCTACTGTGAGAAACCTGAGGGTATTCTCACTTCTACTTCCCTTGTATCATCTTCTCAGGAGGCTAGGGGACGGCCATCGCTATTGGATCTGGACCGTGGGGGTGGAGAAGCAAGGGAGGATCACCTGGGTGGAGGGTTCTCTGGGAGTGGGGTACACTCTGGCGAGACATGGTATCCTCCTTTTCCCGTTAATGACCAACCTAACCTTTCCCTGATCTTTATGGGTTACTATAAAGCTGTTCCCCACATGTGATACTTCACAGTACTGGGACGAGGAAGAGATGACTAGGAGTTTTAAACACCAATAGGTACATTCACCACTGCGGTACTGGGTCGAAGAAGAAGACTGCACAAGAATACCTTTGGGAAAGTCAGGCATGTCCCACAAATTGGCTGCATAGGGGTCATGCAATTGAATTTATTGACCCAAGTGGACCCTTACGATTCAAAGGGAGTTGAGAGGTGGGGCTGCATGCAAGAGAGGAGGAAACCGTTGCATCAGGATAGAGAGGCAGAAGCCGTGGTGTTGAAGGAAGCTGTGACCGACCGAATTATGAGCCAGAGGGTGTGAGGCCAGAGTCCTTGTGAGGCTGGAGACAGGTCTCGTGAGTGGCAAAGGAACTGCTGTTCCTTTCTGCAGAGATCAAGCAGCAGACAACAGTGCTGAGTTGGGCGTTCTAAGTTTGTAATTGAATGCTTGTTACCTCTGGGTGTGGCATTGACACTGGAGGGCCTGAGGGGCAACCAGAAACCCCCTTACAGCAGAGGAAGTCGTAAGGTGTAGATTACTGTTAGGGAGAATTCTCTGTAAAGGCTAATTTCCCAAACCTAGTGAGTCCCCCAGCAGCTTTGCTGGATTTTTGGGGTTTATTTTTTTCTCCTGCTAAGAGTGAGACTCTTTTACTCCCACTCGTAGACATGATTTGAGGTGTTCCTTTGTCTTTCCATGTGTTTTATGGGCTATGGGGTCTTTTACCCCATAGGGTCTCATGTGTTTTTGATGTGGGTTACACAGCACCCTCCGTGCCGTAACCCAGGGGTGTCGTAGCGACCCCCAAACATATACTCCATACCCTGGGATTGACTACTGTCTCCCAGGGCATGTAAAGTCACCATTGGCTTTACTAGTCCCAAATTATGAACAGAAACCAGTACAAACCATCATATTGTGGACGTACTGGTCATGGCAATTCGATTGCCCCGGGGTCTGTTGTTCGAGGGGGCACGTCTCCGTCCCCCCTGATCGAGTTTTGGCTGGTGGCAGTGGATACTACTTTTTATATTCGACCGCGAATATATCCCTATGGGATTTTCCCATTGTTCGTGGCTACCAACTTTAATTATTTAATTCCTATAGCCTCGAACATACCGCCGGTTTATTTATTTAATATTAATTCGCTGGTTGGTATTTTTTGCCAGAACTCGATTGTGATTGGCTCACCACTTAGCATGTTTGATTGACAGCTAGGCTGAGTGAATGGGGGTGTGCTGCATAAAAGCAGGGCTTTGGGGACTGGAACTTCAGAAGTCGCCACAGGACCTAAGAACCCGAGGAGGGAGAAGCTGTGCCGGCCTGCAACGACGACACCACCGGTGGAGCCCTGCTGAACCGTCTCACCACTTCCCGACGACAGAGAAGATCTACCGGCTTGGAGTGCAGCGGTAATCCACACGACTGGCGATTTATATCTAGAGGGCCGCTTTGTAGAATGGGATGTGTTGAGAACAGCTGTGGGAGGGAGCCCCTTGCAGGCACTCTATTATATGTGAATGCGCGCCACGGTTCAGACGCATTGGCACACATTCCTGGAAGAGTCCCTATGCATCCATGTTATCATACATACTACAAAGATCCACCATTAAGAAAAGCACCTCTGTATTATATAAACTAGCACAATCTTTGAACGTTGACACTGTAAGAATTATATGATCCAGATGGGGCGAGGACCTTCAGGTGGGATTTACGGACTCTCAGTGGAGGGCACATTGCTCATTGTCGAAAGGGGTGTCATTGAACTCGAAGTTTAGCCTCATTCATTTAAAGGTTTTGAACAGTCTGTACTACTCCACAGCGAGGCTGAATCTGTTCCGGACTGAGAAGGTCAATGTATGCCCCAGATGCAGGGATGACAATGCTCAACTGCTACATATGCTCTGGTCCTGCCAAAAACTATGTGTACACTGGAACGCCGTTAAAGCGGCCTTGTCAGAAATATTGGGAAGACAACTGGACCTGTCGACATGTGATTGCATCCTTAACTACACTGGCCGAATGGGTGTAACTCAGCGTAGATTCCTAAATCTGGGTTTAATACTACTCAAGAGGGCCATCCTTATGAGGTGGATGCATAAACAATCTCCCACGAAAGAGATATGGCTGAAGGATGTCATCTGGCAAACGATACAGAGGAACTGTACAGTACCTTACTGCCAGGCGCCATCAAACCTAAAGACATTTGGGCTGACTTCCAGGCGTACTTGGCAGGGATTAACCTAACACCCTGATGTGAACTGCTAGCTTGCCTATATGCTATGTTTTATGTCTATATATGTGTGCCTAACAAGATTGTTTTCTGATTTGGTCATGCATCTCGTTTCAATATGTGGCAAGATTGACAGTGTATTCGAAGTGAACTAAATAAACAGTTAAAAAAAAAGTTGTAGCTCTGTTTTTGTTGGATACTTCTTGTCTCTGTGCCTCTCCTTTCTAGCAAGAGGTGCTGGACAAAGTTATTGATTTACTCTGTGATACAGTTGTAGATGAGGCGCTAGCATTACAAAATGTTGGTGATGAGAGTAAATCTTTCAGTACTCAGGCCCCTATGTCACCTCTGCAAGGCATACCTCAAGCCTGTACCCCTCCACGAAAGTCTTTCAAATGTGGCAATCTGCTCCACGTCGCTACTCTGAACTCTCGTACTGCTGTCGCACTCCTCTGACATCTGACACCTCCTTGAAGAACTTGACCTGGATGTCCTCGCTCTCACCGACACAAGGTTCACAGCCAGCCATGAGTTTTGACACTCTCCTGTCTGATGGCTACAAGAGCCTCTCTGAACCCAGAAGCAACTGTCCCAGAGGTGGAGTAGCTCTGATCTTTCCGGAGTGGGTCCCTGCTTCTGTCATTCCTATGCAGGCCTACTCCTTTGAATGCCTTGTCTGCAGGCTCTCTATCTCTCCTGGCCTCTCTCTGACTGTGGCCACCGTCTACAGGCCACCCGGCCAGAGTGCCCTCTTCCTCTGAGTGTCCAAACATCTCTTCTTGCTCTCCTTGCCTTTACCTCTCAACTTCTCCTCCTCTGAGACCTCAACATCCACCTGGATGCTTCTAATCCCTCCTCAGGGGTCTTCTGCAACCTCTGCAACACTCACTCTCTTTCCATTCCACCGTCTAGTCAGACACACTGTGGCGGGCATACCTTGGATGTTCTCATCTCTTCAGACATCCTCCTCTTGAACTCTTTCACCACTCCTCTCTCTCTTGGACTGACCAGTTTCTGCTCTCCTCTTACCTGACTCTCTAAGCCCACCCCAGTACTGCCACCTACCTTCCCGGTCATTTGGTCCATGAAGCGTGCGTCAGTGGATGCCTTTGCTGGTACTTTCTATGCTCCTCCCACGGCTGCATCTTTCTAACTCAACACTTTGGGCGTCCTTGCCCCTGCCATGAGAATCCGTCGGAAGTCTACCTCCAAGTGTAACTCTTGGTATGACTCCGACCTCGCCAACCTGAAACGCAAGTGTAGGGTGGCTGAGAGTAAGTGGCGGCTTTCGGGCGCATCCTCTGACAAACTGCCCTGATGCCTGCTTCAAAGACAATACAGACTCTGTCCTGTCCAGGGAGAGAGCCCATAACCAAGCCTGCATCTCTGCAGCCTCTAACAACACGGCCAAACTGTTTAAAGTCTGCAAGGAGATGGCCAATCCTTCTGCAGTCTCCACCTCTCCTGTTCCCTCCCAGCCCCTCTGTACGGCTCTGGCTTCTCACTTCACTACTAAAACTCAGGACATCCTGTCCTCTCTCTCCTCTTCCTCTCCCTCTCTCGGCCCCTGCTGGCCGCCACTCCCTCTCCTCCTCCCCCCTCCTCTTTCTCTCCTAATAAACCTGACAAGGTTTCTAGACAAGTCTCATCTATGAAATTGTTGCCCAACCGGGTGCTCCCCTGCTCCTCCAGAACCATCAATGACCACATTGACACCCTCGCTCCAGCCTTGGCTGATCTCTGAAATCACTCTTTCCCCACTGGAACTTCCCCTCTCTCCTCAAGCACTCCCTTGTGCACCCACTCCATAAAAAGCCTTCTGCCAGTCCTACCTCTCCGGCAAACTATCATCCGATCTCTATCGCACCTTTCCTGGGCTAACTCCTGGAAATGCTGGCCATCTCCCAGCTTACTCTCCACACTGAATCTGTTGGTTGTCTCCATGACCATCAGTCTGGCTTCAGAACAGCCAGAGGCATGGAAACTGCTCTCCTGAACACCCGTGAAGATCTGCTCACTAATCTCGACTCAAGCATCCCTTCTGTCCTCATCCTCCTTGACCTGTCCTCTGCTTTTGACACAGTCAACCACGCCATTCTGATCAATTGACTCAGTGAGAACTTGGGCATCACGGATCAGGCTCTGGAGTGGTAGTCCTCCTTCCTCCTGGACTCACCATCCCAGGTCCAACTTGGGACTTTCTCTCCACTACCTCTCTCTCCACATGTGGTGTCCTCCAGGGCTCTTACCTCTCACCCTGGCTCTTCAATGTCTACCTAGCCCCTTTTGGCCACCTTATCTCTACCTTCTCCTCTAACTTTGTGTTATGCTGATGACACTCGGCTCTCTTTCAGGCTCCCCTCAGCCTCCTCACCTCTCTCGCTCATTCCTGACTGTCTATCTGCGATTCACGATTGGTGTGCCTCCAACGATCTCTACCTTAATACCAGTAAGACTGAGATCCTTCTCATTGGGACCTCTTCTCCTGCTTTCCCTCTCTCACTCTGGCCGGCCTCCTTGGGCCCTCTTCCTTCGTCTTCCTGTGAGGCAAAAAACCTGGGTCTTATCTTCGACTCACTCTATCCTTCTCTCCTCCCATCACAGACCTTGCCAAGAAGGCCCACTATCAGCTGCACCTCCTCAGGTATTCTTCTTTTTCTCACTTTCCCTCAGAAGTGCACTGCCTCAAGAGCCCTAGTTCTCTCTAGGTCGGACTACTGCAACAGCCTGTTTCTCAATCGGCCTTCCTCTACTCTCCGCCCTATACAGCTAATCCAGAGCAGGACTGCGAGACTTGTCCTTGGCCTCAAGCCTAGGGACTGTATCTCTCCAGCCGTGAAATCTCTCCACTGGCTCCCAGTGGCTGCAAGGATCAAGTTCAATACCCTATGCACCGTCAACAAGACTTCTTGGGGCCTGGGCCTGCACTACATCTAACTCTCTTCCAAAATACCTTCCTTCTCAAGCCCTTCGCTCAGCCACCTCCAAAACTCTGAGGGTCAGACTTCCGGGTAGATCTCTCTCCTCTGCAGACGACTCTCTCTGAAATGGCCTCCTTGCCCCTCTCAAACTTGTGCTGGACCACATGATGTTCCGTAAGCAGCTCAAGACCATCCCTTTCTCGCTTTCCCCTGCTGAACTACCTGTCTTCTGCACTGACAGGTGGCCTGGCTACCCTCAGACTGTCACTGGGTACCAGGCTCCTCTATGACCAGTTGCCCCAGCACTGCCTAGTGGCACACTGTGCACTTCAGGGGCTGTATCTGTAACCTTCCAGTCCCCTGCCTCCTTGCACTTACCCAGAGCCGCGCTGCCCTGGCTGCACTTACTCAGAGCAATGCTGACCTGATTGCACTTCCCCTTTTCCTATCCCTGGTACTTCCCCCTTCTCCCCCAGCACTTTTCCGTTCGCACTTGCACGATATGAATGACACAAGGCCTAGTAAGATCGTTTGTTTGTCCTCCAACCCTTGTCTTGTCGCACCTAGAAACACTTGTGTACAGGTTGTTATAAATGATTTATCATATATCATACCATACCATAGAAGTGCCAACTCCTCTATCCTATTGGTATTATCCTTGGCCCAAATGGGCTAATCCCTTTGCATTGCATGCTCAAGAGATTAGAAAGAAATGTCTTAACACACTGCACTTGCTTAAATTAGTTATCATTACCCTTCTCCTTAACATGCAATTTAAAGTGGAAGTTAATAGGGCCTTCGTTGTCTCTTGCTTGGATTATTGTAACATTCTCTACATTAGTCTCCCAAAATGACTTTCTCAAACTATTCAGAATAAGACTTTCAGGCAGTACCTAGGTCCAAAAACATGGGACCACATTCATCTGGAGGTGGAATTGCCATCACCTCAATCCCAGTGGACACACAAATTAGCCTTAAGACTTTTTGCCTTATAGATTAGGTCTACTGTGGTCCTGGATTGGTTACCTCTATTAGGAAGTCCTGAAATATTGTCTCACCAGTCTCCTAAGGTCTGGTAGCGCGAGGACACTTACCATAGCTAGCTTTCCAGGAAAAAGTATGGCGGTAGAATGTTGGACACTGCAAGGACTATGTTTTGGATTGATCTCCTGATCGTCCTTAATATAATATAAAGAAAACCATCTGCTGTTAAGGAAAAGATTTGCCATCATCTTGTTTAAAAAGGCTGTGCCCTGATCCTCTAATCAAGTGTTCTTACCGGCCCGACAATCTCACGAGAAAAGCGTTACTATCCTAAATAAGTGCTTTGTTGCACTTCACTGAGTGTCATTATTCCTTTGATATTGTTGCTTTTTTGTATGACCCCCACCCTTCCTACCCTCTTGCTATTTACTATTTACTAATCCGAAATGCCTCTCGGTCACATTTTATACCCTTCCTTCACCACATTGAATCACTTGCTGTCTCTTCCTCTTTAACAGACCCACCATTGTGTCCCAGGGAAAATCTATTCATCGCTTCACAGATAATATTTCCAATAGTAATGCCTGCTTCAATTTCCCAAAGTGCCCCACGACCCCATAATAACAACATTAGACCAGACGCTGTTCCAAAGACAATAGAAAGAAACTGCGAGCAAGAAAAGAATTGAACCCACACTGTCACCATGCAGCATACTAGAGTAGGGGGAAGAGGCTTCATGCACTGTGTGGTGATGTGTATGGGAGACATTACAGACCAGGAGAGGCTTGGCGTGAGTGCACTGCTCTGTACAGCTGATTTCCGGCAGTGGCAATCTAAGATGGTGGCCCCCATATTTGGGGGAAAGGTTAATCTGCTTAGTCAATCCAAAGGCCTAAATCCAGTAACTCTGCAAGCAAAGCCACTACAGTTATTGAATGCCAATTACCAGGCTATCAGAGCTAAACAATAGAATGAAGAAAAATCAGGGCACCGTGGGAAGGCGGCGATGGAGCAGGAGCAAAATGGCTGTGAGCTGGTGGGGCTGAAGGGGCAGGAGGTTGGTTACCAGAAAAAAAGTGGTTAGGAAGAGAGGAGGTGGTGGTTGTAGGAGGACCGGATGTAAAAGCAGAGTTGGTGGTTAACAACATCAGAGAGGATGAGATCATGACAAATATTGGGACAGAGTTGAACACGTTTTTTAAGGGAGGGGGGTAACAGCTATGCACGAAGAAATGTGGAACAAGAGGTGGGAGGAAGAAGTTGGAAAATTGGAGGAAAAGTGGTGGTTGATATAGAGGTTAAAGAGGCAGATGAGGAGGTTGAAGTGAAGAAAGAAGAGAATGTTGCAATCATCCAGGAAGAAGGGAGAGAGAATAGGCTGCAGGAGGGGCTAGGGGAGCATGACATGCTCAGTGTTAAAGGGATGAGAGTGGTCAGGTATCGAGGAGGTCAATGGGAGTGTAAGGAAGGCATGGTATCAAAGCAAGATAGACACAAGTGATGACAGTACAAGGGTGTTTATTACACTGTAAAAATGGGTGAGATAAAACGCCTAATCTAAACCTAAGATGGGAGTAAGCTCCTACTCGAGTCTAGTCAAATAAAAAGGGCCTATACTAAGAAAATCCTATTGCCAATCCGTATTGCTATGATAGAAAATAGTGTGGGATAATGTTCTCAAAGAAAGAAAGACGTGTTCTCAAAATGTTAAGTCGGGATGTTATGGCCACGTCTCCCTTTCCCACGTTTGAAGCACAGGAAAAGGCAGGACTCTCGAGCGCAGCACACTTCTGGGCTTCTCTGGTATGAGTTTACAGTTCCTTTTTCCAATATCAGGGCATTCTGTGCTCCAGTCTCTTTAATGCAAAGTCTCTTGCTTTAGAGGGCCTGATGTATCACAAACAACAAACAAAAGTTCCTTCTATTAATCTTCACGTCGGGCATGACTCTTCACCAGAGGATCCACCTCAGCCGGGCTCTGATCCCCTTTACAACGTCAGCCTCCCTCAATCGGGTTCAGACCAACAACTCACTGTGGACATACCTCAGTCGGGTTCACGTTTGTCACCACAATGCAGTTCACTTAGCTTTTTAATTCTTTCTCACTGTGCCAATGACTTTCGACTGTACAAGGGGTGTTGACTGGACCCGTGTATGACCACTTTGACATCTCTTTCTGGCCTCCCCAGGGGCCTCTTGGTTCTTTTAGTTTTCTCAACTCAAGATATGCTCCTTGTTCAGGAGCGGGGTATTTGTTAGAGTCTTTTGAATGAGTGCCCACGCAACGCCGGACCACTCTAATACTAAAATCTCGGTTGTTAACAAAAGTTCATTGTCTATTATCTTTTCTTTAATGCAAATGTTGCCACTGCCCTTTTTTTGAAAAACGTTTCTTTATTGGTATGAGGCAAGAACAGGTAAACAATATGATGCATATACCCGAAAAAGCTGCAGACACATGAATGGCATTGCATACAGGGGTTTTCAGGAAAGGGTAGGCAATAGCTTGCACAGTTCAGCACATTTCAGGAATAGCAAAGTCTATACGTCTGGCGGGTGGGGGGAGGATAGCAGTTCAATATCATCTTTACTGTTCAGGTAGCTACAAAATTCAGACCATACATTTTTGGGACGAAAGGTCGTTGGAAGAGTATTTATTTAGTCCTCTTTGCACATTTGAGTCCAGGTGAGGGTCTTCAGCCACATCTCGAATGAGGGGGGGGAGCGGCGCTTCCAGCACTGTAATATGTATTTTTTGGCCACCATAGTTGTGATGTTCAAGAACTTGGACACCTTCCTCACCTCGGGCCCATCCCACAGTCCGAACAAGGCGGCCAGTGGGCCAGGAGCAATATGGATCCCGGTTATCTCAGAGAGGGCTTCTATGATGGCTTCCAGTACGGGCCCAGCGCATCACAAGACCAAAACATGTGAATGTGATCTGCCTCCATGGATTTACATCTCGGGCAGGTATGAGCCTGGCTGTGTGCAAATTTCCCCACCCTGTGCGGTGTGTTGTATAGGCGGTTTAGGAGCTTATATTGCATACCCCTAAATCTGGCATTGAGGGAGACCTTGCATGTATGCATGCACATCCCCACATAGCATCGGTGAGAGTCAGGCCCAGTTCAGACTCCATGTGTCCTGTGGTGTCTGAGGTGCGTCATCCAGCATTTTGTACAGGGAGAATGTTACGCCCTTTGCCCCGGTTGAACTGGTTATGAAGTGGATTTCAGGTGAGTCTGGGGGTTCGTCAGGATAGGTGGGCCACATGGCGCGGACCGCTGCCCTCAGCCTGAAGTATTGCAGTAGTTCCAGCGCCGTGCCAGAGTGCCCAGGCCGCCATGTCTGTGGGGTGATAAATTTCCCTTCGGGATATAGGTCGGACAGTGCCCGATAGCCAAGATCGTGCCAGTGTCGCATGAGGAGTTTATCATGAGTGGGGCTGAGTCCCGGGAACTGCCAGATGGGCAGCCACTTTTAGTACGGATGATGGTCTGGATGGGACTGCAGTAGTCGTCTCCACGCCATGGTTGTGGCTGCCACAGGGTCCGCCGGGGCGTCGGCGTGGTATGCGTGATGAAGCATAAGATACAGAATATTGACCTCTTCACTTGCTAGTTTCTCAAGTTTCACATGTGGGGGAGGGTTTACGTGTGTATACCAGTGTGTGGCATGCTGGGCCTGTGCGGCAATCTAGTATCTGGCGAGGTCAGGGGCCGTGAAGCCCCCTTTCTCATATGGAAGAGCCATATGTTGCCACTTCTTGCGAAATGCGCCGGAGTGCCATAGAAATTGGGCGCATGCTGTGTGTAGGTCCTGAAGTATTGTTTCCCAGGCCAGATCAGGACATTTACGAAGATGTAGAGAAGCTTAGGGACAATTATCATTTTAATGAGGGACAGCCTGCCCGATAAGGAAAGCGGGAGGTTGCGCCATCCCAACATCCGGGCCTCCACAAGCTCCGCCGTAGCTGTGTAATTGTCGGCCAATAGCGAAGGTTTAGAGAGGGATACTTGGACCCCCAAGATATTTGATTCCGCCTGGGGACCAGCGGAGAGGAAATTCACATGTTGGTTGGGAGGTTGCTGCAGTGAGCAGAAATATTTCAAACTTAGTGTAGTTTATAGTAAAGCCCGAGAATGTGCCAATTTTGGTTATGTCACGAATAATCTGGTCTAGATGGGCTGATGGGTCTCTGACATAGAGAAGTACGTCGTCGGCGTACAGTGAGATTATCTCTAGAGTGTCTCGTAGACGTATACCCTTACGGGTATGCCTGTCTCTACCATTGTCAGCCATGGGCTCGATAGCCAGCGCGAACAGTATTGGGGAGAACGGACAGCCCTGGCGAGTCCCCCTATGGAGCGAGAAGGGACGCGAGACCTGGGAGTTGATTAGGAATCTGGCTACCGGGTTTGTATACAGTAGTTTAATATGACATCATACACGGACAGATTCCCATTTTGTGCAGCACAGCCCACATATATTGCCAAGGCACCATGTCAAATGCCTTCTGGGCATCGAGGGTGACTGCTACGGCACTTGCATTGGGATCAATTCTGGACATAACATTGAACAGCCGGCGGATGTTGAGGGCCGTTGACCTACCGGGGACGAAACCTCTCTGATCTGGATGAAATAAGTGAATCATTATGGGGAGGAATCTACTAGCAATTATCTTGGCAAAGATTTTTGTATCTGTGTTAATTAGAGATGAGGGTCTGTAAGACCCGCATTCGTCTAGTGGCTTGCCTGGCTTGGGGAGCACAGTTATGAGGTCTTCGTGCATGGACTGGGGCAAGGTGGCCAGGCTAAGTGATTCATTCCAGACCTCTAGGAGTCTGGGTGCAAGGATGGCGACGTGCTCTTGATAAAACTCTGAGGTCAGCCTGTCTGGGCCGGGTGCCTTGCCCTTCAGGAAGCTCGAGATCTAATGAAGGATGATAGGAGTATCCAGTTTATCTCTGGTGGCATGGGAGAGAAGGGTCATGGGGATTTGGTCCAGAAGGAGGTTTGTATCCTGTAAGCTGTGCTCCTGCTGGGGAGCGTACAGGGCTGTGTAAAATTTGGTGAATGTCTCGAGTATGAGTTGGTCAGACCAGTGCTGGACGCCCCTTGCATCCCTGATGCAGTCTATGCAGGTTCCAACCCCCAAACCCCAGTCCAACCTCCCCCCCAAAACCATCCTCCGTGCGAACCAGCCTGATAAGGTTCTCCCCTGTCTGTCACCCTCGCCGTACTTCCGTGCTGCCATAGGACGGGCATAGTATTGTATCTCCCTCTGGGCGTGTGCCTCGAAGGCCTCCAGCTCTGATCTCATCTGTGCCAGTATGGCCGGGGAAGGGGCAGTGTGTCACGACCCACTTCCTGAACCCCCCCACCCCCCCGGCAGGCCCATGGGCCAGGAGGGGTCTCAGTTCGGGCCCCCAACAAGCTTAAGCATCCTTTGCCTAGGCCCTCTTGGGGCCAGTCCTTAATGAAGACTTGTGCTTGGGAACTACTTTATTTCAGTGCCAGTCAACATGGAGGCATCCACATAGCTTGGCTCCTGGGAACCAAGCTATGCGGTATCGTGTTTTGGGTGTGGTAGCCTAGGGTCTATTTTACCTGGACTACTTTCTTGATGCTATTTTAATTTGCAATCCTGCAACGTGACGCTCATCGTGTTCAGCTGCATCTGCGAACCTCGGAAGAACAGCATCTGAAAAAACAAAAGGACATCGTTAATAGCAGCAGCTTACCTGTGATTCCACCGCTAGCTGCCATCCGCTCCTGCAATTAGCATCCAAGGAACAGCGAGCCTCCCAGACCGTCAGATCTGCAAAAGGAAAGAAACAGGACATTGGACATTTTACAATTGTGCCGGCACCTTACCTCTCGGGTCGCCCATCGACCAGCATCACCTTGGGACTTCTTGCTCCGGGTGAGCACCGCAACCTACGGGAACCAAAAGACAACAAGTTAGCAAAGGCAAGGCATCATAGCGCTGCGCATAGCGCCTTCTTACCGCATCAAGGTGCTTTCGAAGCACCATCACCTGCCAGTGAATCCCAATTTAGCCAACGTTCCACAGCAAACTCCCGTGCACCCAAGGGGTGAGAAAAGATATTATTATTTAAATCCAAGAAAGGCATACAGTATAACAGTAATAAGACCTACCTGAAAGACTCTAAAGGGGCCTGCATCAATTAAGTAACTGGATCGCACTCGCCCACAAAGGACAACACACCCCTGCCAAGAAGGCAGGACGGAGAGCACGCCAAAACCCATAACAAGGTGAGGAAAGGTCCGGGGAGAGGCTGCGGGCATACGGGGTGTTGGGAGGCTCTTACCCCAGTTGCCCAGTCTTGAACATTGCCCACCTGTTTTCCAGGCAGAACTTTCCCGCTGATTATACCTGGGAGCGGCTGAGAAGGGCACCAGAGTCCCCACAGCTGGGTGGCGTCCCCGTGGATACCATGTGAGCGTAACACAGTGGTGTACTACCTCTCAAGTTGTTTAAGTTTTGCTTCAGATCGCTGTAGGCTACTTTTAATGTCTTTGAGGACCCCGGCCTCCCTGGAGATGCACATTCCTCTAATGAAGACCTTGAACGCCTCCCACCGGGCCCCATCAGATGTATCGTGTCTTTTATTGCAGTCAAAGGAGGTGTTAATGTCAGCTAGAATTTCAGCTTTAAAGACAATGTCTCTCAGTGCCTCTGGCTTGAAACAACAAGCAGAATGGGAAGGCGGATCATGCCCCACTTTCATCCGCAACGTTACCAGGGAGTGATCTGAAAGTGTGCGCAGTAGTATCTGTGTATCTATGGCCCTGCCCACCATTCCACTCGATATGAGAAACCGGTCTATTCTTGACAGGTTATCGTGTACTGATGAGTAAACAGTATACTCTCTCGTGTGTGGGTGGAGAGCTCTCCACACATCTCTGAGGCCCAGCGTGGCTGTGTGTGTATGTAATCTATTGGCCGCACGTGATGTAGCTCTGCGGGTGGTGCCAGATCTGTCTCGTTGTCTAGGATCAGGTTCATGTCCCCCCCATATGATTGGGACTCCAATGTATCTCGTGAGTATGGTGGTCACTTCATCGAAAAAATCTGGGGTGTCGAAATTCGGGGCATATGTGTTCACGAGGAGGCATTCCACGTTAGCTAGTAGGCAGTGAAGGATTACATATCTGCCCTGCGGGTCTATATGAATGGTGCGCAGTGGGAATTGGACTGATTTGTGGACCAAGGTGAGCACTCCCCTAGCCTGAGTTGAATATTTTGTGTAGTACCTGTTAGAGCCCCAGGCCGGAGCCAGGCATGTTGTAGGCACCCCAGGGCGTGTGTTTCTTGAAGGAGAAGTATTTTAATTCCGTGCCTCTGGGCATAAGCGGTTAACCTGCAGGCTTTAGTAAAGTTACTCGTCATAAGATTAAGCGACATAGTGCCGTATTATGGAACATCCTTGCGGCGATATTTGTTACCAATCAATACCATGCGCGCAGCTTCAGTAGAGCCGCACCGCCTTGTAACCATATCCCCGCTCTCATGCCGTTTTCATTTAACCAACCCTCAACCTCCCACCCCCTCCGTCACTGCCCACCCCCAATGAGCAGTGCAATATTCCCCACCCAGAACCCAGGTGCCAGAGTGTCGTGCCCAACTTGGCAACACCTGCCCACTTTCCCAACAGGGGCAAAACTGAGAACAAACAGTCAATACAGGTATTGCAATTGCAGCAGGGGTCGCCACTGCTGTGTACCCAATTTAGCAAATAGTACGGTGCAATAAGCACCTCTAATCCATCGGCGGCATTTCTGTGCGTAGTGTTACAACAAGAGGCATAATGTTGGATTGTAGCAGACGAGAAGAAATAAGGTTGCATTTAGTATCGCATGCCTGAGTACAAAGAGTCGGGGGGGGGGGTGGGGGGTCCAAGGGCCGAGGGGCACAACCCTTCCATGTGGCGGGGCCGAAGAGGAGGAAAGTTTGGCCCGCTAGAGGTAAGGGCAGATGGAAGCTGCCTCCAATATAATGAAGATGGTGTCATATTGTAGAGTTGGGGGAAGAGGAACTCGCGCCAGTGGCCATGGATGTGCCCAGGAGGACGCCCCCTTAATTGGAAATATAAGCCACCTCAGTCATTTTCCATCAGGTCGTCTGCAGGCTCCCTCAGTGGGATCTGTGATCCAATAAATTTCACTGCTTCATCCGGAACTGTGAAGAAGTATAGTTTGTTATGGTGGGTGAATTTTAGGCGTGCCGGGAATAGCATTGCATATTCGGTTTTGCTTTCCCTAAGCATTTTCTTCACCCCGTTGAATTGTCTGTACTCCGTCTGAACCCCCACGGAGAAGTCCGGGTAAATTCTGATGATATGCGACTCCATCTTCAGTTCACCCTTCTCACGTGCAAGGCGTAGTATGTGGTCTCTGTCTCTGTAGCTAAAAATCTTAGCTATTATTGGCCTGGGGAAGTCGCCTGGTTTGGGGCAGGGAGCTAACGAACGATGTGCCCGCTCAACTGTGAAGAATGGGGAAAGCGGAGGGTCACAGAGGAGGTCTTTGAGGAGGGTCCCCACCGCAAGTTCCATCCGACAGTGCGGACTCAGGAACCCCCACAATGCAGATATTATTTCTGCGTGACCTCAATTCTAGGTCATCACACTTGGCCTTGACGCTCTTCATGTTGCGCCGTGACTGTGTTTTGTAGGGAGAGCACACCATCCTCATTTGCGCCGATTCTGTTTTCAGCATCGGTTATTCTAGTGCCATGCTGGTCCAGTTTCGTCCTAAGTGAGGCAACGTTCGCGTTTAAATCATCTAACTTTTCATGTAAAGAGGCGAAGTTCTTTGCCATGGACTCCATCATTGCCGTGAGATCGGGCTGGGGGGGGGTCCGATGGCGTTTCTATGTCTTCGTGGAGGTGGCCCCCTGCTCAGTTCTGGATGCTGGCTTGGTAAACTTATCAGTAGCCCAGCCCTGGTGGCTCTGCGAGACCTATTTGACATCCTGAGGGTGGGTGATGGTACGTGCAGATGTAGGCAGGTGCCACCTATAGAGCCTGGGGAACAGGTCTTCTGGGCCCCTAGATCGATGGTGTGAGGAGGCAGAGGGAGCGGGTACAGGTTGGATTGTCCAAAAGTGCTGACGCACCCGTTGGTGGATATCTCGCAGTGTGGCCCGAGGGGGGACTCCAGCCGGGTCAACCACAAGGCCCAGGGCAGGGAGCACCACTCAACCAACCTAGATCGGTAAGAGGCAGTAGGTAGACCGCCCGCCCCCAGGTGCCGCAAAGGAGGGGTACAGGGGCGGAACGAACTCAGAGGGAAGGCAGAGTAGGCACCAGGCAAGAGGAGATAGCGGAGGTGGGGCACACGGGCAGAGTAATATAGGCCCGCTCAGCCAAACCACGCAGAGCCAGTATGAGGGGTCTCCGCGTCTGAAAATCAGGGTGTGAGGCCTGGTGGGTTTGAGCCCATCACAGGCGGTTGATGTCACAGCGTGGATGTCACTTGAGGTACGCCCGCAGATTAGGGCGGCGCTGGCCCACAGGCAGGGGTGGATCCCCCCTATAAGTCAATAGCTGTTGCCTGCCTGGGTGTACTTGGTATAGGATGTGCAGTGTGTGTTTGTGTGGCCCACCTTAGGACGCAGGCTGCGTCGCCTAGTAGGTTGGCGCGCCGGCGGGCAGCGTGGTAGGCTGTAGTGGCTTAGGCCCCCTGAGGTTGTTATGGCAGCTGGGTGTAGGAGAGGGGATGCAGTTTAGTTGCGGAACATAGGCCATGCAGCTCTGATCAGGCGCCCCCCCCAGCTCCTCACCTGTAGTCTTGCCGGGTCCGGATGGTGCGCAGGAAGGGGCCACACGGCGAGATACAGGAGCCCGCCCCAGAAGGCCGGCTCCGATTCCTCCCGCGGTGCGGGGTCTGGTAGAGCCGCGGGCTGCCCACAGCTGGTCTCCGCCAGCGTCAGGGCCGTGCAGGGTGGGTGGGAAGCCGGTGGGAGGCCAAGCCCAAATAGAGGAGGCGCAGCCCCATGCAGGGAATCGGGCAGGGCAGAAGGATAGAGTCCGCCGTGAGCGCCGTAGCAAGCCATGTCACAGGCGGCGGGCGGGCAGTGGCTCCAGGCAGCCGTACTCCAGCGGGCGCGCAGCGTCCCCACACAACGCAGTCAGGGTAGGCCCTTCCACAGCCCGTCCAGCCCAGCTACCGAGTTTCCGTAGCAAGGCTGTACTTGTCCGATTTCGGACAGAATTGGATGGAAGTGTAGCCTTGGACCGCTGTTACCCGGGGCATATGTTTTCACTGCAGGCAGGTGTTATTAGCCGCTGATGGAATCCGATGGTCGTTACCTGGGCACGGAGCTTAACGGCTAAGCAGCCATTTTGCAGGCTGCTCAACAACGCCCCCCTTGCCACTGCAACTTTAAGCTTAACACGGTCCGGTCCACTATCAGTTTCCTCCGACTCACTGGCTGTGCTGGCTCGATGTTCTTCTGCTGGAGTCCAGGACGGTACCCCAGCAGCAAGCTCTTTTCCCCACACTGACTACCAGTGCGGGAGGGACCTGTGTACCATTGACATCTATCACACCAATCGCCAGCTGCAATTCTCGGTCTTCTCTTTTATCGAAGACTTCGTGGCTCTAGGTTGAAAAGGGCACAGGCAATTCCCTCCTTGTCGTCCTTTTCGGTTTCCACCGCCTTTCTCCTCCGTTTGAACTGCTGTCCTGGAATGGCTGCTTCCTCATGTGTTCGACCTTGTTCAAAGTGTGCTCTCGTGCTCTGCCTTTTATCCCTGTGGGGAGGGGAAAGGGCTGTCAGGTGTGTGTAGTTCTCGGCAGTTGCGCCCACGCAGGGCCGGACCACTCTAATACTAAAACCTCGGTTGTTAACAAAAGTTGATTGTCTATTATCTTTTCTTTAATGCAAATGTTGCCACTGCCCTTTTTTAAAAAACTTTTCTTTATTGGTATGTGTTAGGCAGAAACCTGTGCAGTTCCCTTAGGGACCACTGCAAAAGATTTAAGACTACAGGTGTTGGCAGTAAACCCACTTGTTCGCAGTCTGTACCACCCAGATTTACCTGGTAGCTGTGGCTGAGCAGTCAGACTTCCCTCAAGAAGAGTTAGGCAGTATGCAAAGTATACTCAATAGGCACTCAGATACAATAATACAAGCAAACACTGACCAGAGCTTTGGTATCAAAGTATATAATTATTTATTTAAAAACACACAGTTGAAACACTCCAGCACTCTTATTGTAATATATTCTAAACACAGTTACTATTGTAATATATACACCCCTTTTTCCCTATCAGATAAATCAAAGTAAAACACCACTTATTTCCATACAGATGTGAGCGCTTAACTAGATTGCACTCTAATAAGTTTGTGAGAAAGGGAGGGAAAAGACAGAATATGAAGAGGTACACCACTCTAAGATTCAGGAACACGGTTAGCAAGGCAGAGAGCAAAAAGTCACTGATGAGCCAAAGTCCAAAGGCTGGGCCCACTCTTAGAGAGAGCAGAGCACAAATGCGCCCAAGATCACACAGTTACACTAGGTTTAGGAAGACTTGCAGAGGGTTCAAAAAGAGTTTAGAGAGGCTTTAAGAAAGTTTAGCCAGGGTGTCCCAGAGTAAACCCAGGTTCGAATGCCGGGGGCTAAATCTACCCCATACAGTCGGTAGCAAGGGAAGCCAGGCGGGACAGGGTACCTTAAGTGGGAAGGATCCTCCAGCGGTGACAGTTGTTCCTGGTAGTGGGTGCAAGTTGCGTCGTCGTCCAGGGGAAGAGAAGATCTCGACTTGGAGGAAAGATGAAGGTCGTTGCACTACCAGGGATGAAACCAGCCGCGGAGTTTTCCGGTTAAAGGTGGTACCTTTGTTTCGCGGTCGTGGTAAAACGTGGTATCCTGGTTGCCGGGGTGCTTGGCACGGGCAAGGCGGCCACGAGGTACATCGGGAAAGCGAAAAGACGGTGAAACTGGTTATCCCCACCAGTCAAAGGAAGAAGACTCTCCGGCGGGAGATCTCCTCTGTCGTTGGGAAAAGTGGTGAGGCAGTCCAGCACGGCTCCACCGGTGGTGGTGTCGTGGCAGGTCGGCTCAGCTTCTCCCTCGTCGGATTCTTAGGTCCTATGGCGACTTCTGAAGTTCCAGTCCCCAAAGCCCTGATTTTATGCAGCAAACCCCCATTCACTCAGCCTAGCTGTCACTCAAACATGCTAAGTGGTGAGGCGGCCGGCTCACCACTTGGGCCAATCAGGATGGAGTGCGACTTGAGTTGCCTAGGCAACTCAGTCCAGGGTGCCTAAATTCCCCTCCACCCCTCCTAAGTACCCCAGACAGAGTGGCACCACTTTGGAGGGCTTCTGTGGAGAAGCCCGCCAAAAAGTGGAACAAAGGGCTCGACTTTGGTTGGAGTCACAGAAGAGAACACAAACGCCATTTTAGAATCAAGTTTTGGCAAAAAATACCAACCAGAGAATTAATATTTATTAAATAAACCGTCGGTATGTTCGAGGCTACCGTAAATAATTAAATAAAGATAGTAGCCTAAAACAATGGGAAATCCCATAGGAAAATATTCGCGGTTGAATATAAAAAGTAGTATCCACTGCCACCAGCCAAAACTCGATCAGGGGGGACGGAGACGTGCCCCCTCGACTAACAGACCCTGGGGCAATCGAATTGCCCCAGCCAGTACGTCCACAATATGATGGTTTGTACTGGTTCTGTTCAGAATTTAAGACTAGTAAAGTCAATGGTGACTTTACATGCCCTGGGAGACAGTAGTCCGTCCCAGGGTATGGAGTCTATACTGGGGGGTAACTATGACACCCCTGTGTCACTGCACTGAGGGTGCTGTGTAACACACATCACAAAAACACATGAAGCCCTATGGGGTAAAAGACCCCATAGCCCATTAAACACATCTAGATCCAAAGAAACGCACTCAAATCATGTCCAAGAGTGAGGGTAAAAGAGTCTCACTCTTGGCAGGAGAAAAAAATAAACCCCAAAAATCCAGAAAAGCTGCTGGGGGACTCACTAGGTTAGGAAATTCAGCCTAAACAGAGAATTCTCCCTAACAGTATGAGGCAAGAACAGGTAAACAATACGGATCATATACCAGAAAAAACTGCAGACACATGAATGACATTGCATACAGAGGTTTTCAGGAAAGAGTAGGCAATAGCTTGCATAGTTCAGCACATTTCAGGAATAGCAAAGTCTATACGTCTGGCGGGGGTGGGGGGGGGGGATAGCAGTTCATGACATGTCCCAACCCCTTGTGTTGGGTTTGTCAGGTAAACGGCTCTTATGTTAGTCTGTTGTCTTTCGCGGTGTGAGAAAGTGTTTGTGCGGAAATACTTCTAGCAGCTCCACTCTTGCCATCTATCTGGCGTACCTTCTCTGCTTTTAACCTGCTGCTGTGGTGATGGTCTCTTCTGTCATCTTTTGGTTGCCTGCGTTATTTCATCCTTGCTGCCACTTGAGGTTTACGTGCCTGATATCTGCCATGGCGCTACATCTTGGTCAGCCCTCTCAGATTTTTCTGCTCTTCCTCTGGTTATTGGGCTGCAATTCTGGCAGGAGTACCTCTGTTAGGCAGAAACCTGTGCAGTTCCCTTAAGGACCACTGCAAAACGCTTAGGACTACAGGTGTTGGCAGTAAACCCAATTGGTAGCAGTGTGTACCACCCAGATTCACCTGGTAGCTGTGGCTGAGCAGCTAGACTTCTCTAAAGAAGAGTTAGACAGTATATAGAGTATACAAAATAGGTCCAAGGATACAGTAGCACAAGCAAACACTGAGCAGAGCTTGGGTATAAAAGTATATAATTATTTATTTAAAAACACACTTGTAAAATACACTAACACTAATATGGCAGGCAAGTTCAAACACAGTCACTATCAATATATATATACATCCCTGATTACTTATTGAACAAGTCTTAGTTAAAAAACCACTTATTTGCAGACAGAGGTGAGCGCTTAACCTAAGATGGCACTCCAATAAGTTAGTTAAAAAAGGGAGGGAAAAGGCAGAATTAGGAAAGCACACAATATCAACACTTTTAAAAGAACCACAGCAAGTTAGAAAAAGGCAGAGTCTACTGTTAGAGCAAGAAAGTTCATAGGCCAGGCCCACTCTTGGAGAGAGCAAGGCGGAATGTGTCCAAGATCACACAGTTGAATTGTACTTGAAAAAGTCTTTGCCGATAGTTCAAAAAGAGTTGGATCAGTTCAGAGAAAGTTAGTTAGCAGGTCCCAGGTCACCACAAGGATTTGCGGGACACCTTGAACAGTCTGTTGCAAGGGAGACCTACGGAACACAGTACCTGAAGTGGTGAGAAAGCTCCAGCGGGGGCACTTGTTCCTGGGTGCAAGTCGGTGCTTCGTCCAGGGGAAGAGAAGATCTCGACGTGGAGGAAAGCTGGAGGTTGTTGCACTGCCAGGGAAGAAACCAGCCGCTGAGTTTCCCGGTTAAAAGGTACTACCCTTTTATTCGCGGTAGCAGTGAAGCGTGGCTATCCGGCCGCTGGGGTGCTTGGCACGGGTGATTCGACCACAAGACGATCCAGGAAGGTGAAAAGAGGGCGAACTGGTTATCCCCACCAGTTCAGAGGAAGAAGACTTTCTGGGATGAAGATCTTCTCTGTCGTCGGGAAGTGGTGAGGCGGTTCAGCAGGGCTCCACTGGTGGTGTCGTCGTTGCAAGTCGGCTCAGCTTCTCCCTCTTCGGATTCTTTGGTCCTGTGGTGACTTCTGAAGTTCCAGTCCCCAAAGTCCTGCTTTTATGCAGAAAACCCCCATTCATCAGTCATAGCTGTCACTCAAACATGCTAAGTGGTTAGCCGGGCGGCTCACCACTGGGCCAATCACACAAGAGTGTGACTTGAGTTGCCGAGGCAACTCAGTCCAGGGTGCCTAAACCCCCCTCCCACACATCCTGTAGACCCAGACAGAGTGGCACCACTTTTGGTGGCTTATGTGCAGAAGCCCGCCAAAAGTGGAACAAAGGGCTCGACTTGGGTTGGAGTTACAGAGGCAAACACAAATGCCATTTTAAAACCGAGTCCTGGCAAAAAGACCCAACCGGGGAATAAATATTAAATAAATAACCCGGCGGTATCTTTAACATTGCACCCAAAAAGTGGTGCGTTTAAAATGAATGGGAAAATCCCATAGGAAATATTCCTGTGGAATATTTTGTGTGGTAACCACTGCCACTAGCCAGAAACTCGACGAGGGGGAACTGCACAGTGCCCCCCTCGAAAAACAGACCCAGGGGCAATCTAATTACCCCTACCAGTACTTCCACAATATGATGGTTTGTACTGGTTCTGTTCACAATTTAAGACTAGTAAAGTCAATGGTGACTTTACATGCCCTGGGAGACAGTAGTCAGTCCCAGGGTATGGAGTCTGTTTGGGGGTCACTATGACACCCCTGTGTTACTGCACTGAGGGTGCTGTGTAACACACTTACCAAAAACACATGAAACCCTATGGAGTAAAAGACCCCATAGCCCATAAAACACATTACCAAGTCAAAGGATATCTCAAATCATGTCTAAGAGTGGGAGAAAGAGTCTCACTCTTAGCAGGAGAAAAAAATAAACCCCAAAAATCCAGCGAAGCTGCTGGGGGACTCACTAGGTTTGGGAAATTAGCCTACACAGAGAATTCTCCCTAACAACCTCTCTCCCTGCAGTGCCCACTCTCTCCATCTCACTACTTTGTCTGTCTGGCACGTGGCGCCACAAACTGGCCCATCTGGTCACGATCACAGAGGAAAGACTGCTCCTTCCTCAGGTCACTAGTGATTTGTAAACGCATATAATCACACAGTGTAACCTTCCTTCCCAGTTACTCTTTTCGTATTCTTTTGTACCACAATTTAGTGGCTCAAACAACCTACCGCAGACATCTGTTTGGAACCCTTACACAATGTGCTTTAAGACTGGTAAGAATGATTCAGCATGTCAGCCTTCTGAAATTGATGAAATTAGTACCACCGAGATGGGAAATAATGCATAATATTGCAGCCTTTGTTATGTGTAAATAGTTTTCTACTGGAATTTGTCATATTTGTCCAGTCAATACATAGTGCCATTTAGGTTTGGGATTTGCAACATGAAGTCCTTAATAAAACAGTTCACTTAATACTTTCATTAGGTTGTTTTATTTCGAGGTAAAGGTATTATTTTTGGTTTTCAGGCCCAAGCAAATGCTCGAGCTGCAATATTGAAAGAACAACTTGAAAGGAAAAGGAGGGAAGCCTATGAAAGAGAGAAGAAAGCGTGGGATGATCATGTAAGATCTCTAAAGTTACTTTTCCTTTGTCATGTTTGATGCATTTAGGGATTATCCCGATATGAGGTGTTTCTTTGATGCCAGCTAGCGCTATGGTACTGTAAGAGATGCCGCTTAGCCTTCCTTTATATGCTGATCAAGAAAACAATGTTCATCATTCCAGTGGGCGATGATAACCCTATTTGTAAGAACTGGTAGTACATACTAACAGGCAAATCGCCAATGCCAAGTGCTATGAAAACGGAATCTTGCTGATCACTTGAGCCATTATGGATGGTGACTGGATTCAGGACCTGCAAGTGTTATAGGAATCTGAGACCGTGCAGGAGATAAGAGATCTCTCTCTCTCTCTCTCTCTCTCTCTCTCTCTCTCTCTCTCTCTCTCTCTCTCTCTCTCTCTCTCTCCCTCTCTCACACTCTCACACTCCACTCTCTCACTGTCTCTCTCTCTTTTTTTTTCTGTCACTCTTTTTTTTCTTTGTCACTCTCTTTTTTCTCTGTCACTCTTTTTTCTGTCACTCTCTCTCTCTTTTTTTTCTCTGTCACTCTCCCTCTTCCCCAGTGGAGATATTTACTTGTGGAACCATGAACTAAAGAAGAAATTGGGAAATGAGAACAGGGATTCTGCTAAATATGCCACAAACTCTGATTTCTATCTGTACTATGGGCATCCAGGAGAATTTCACAATTAATGTGTGAGGCAATGACTTTCATGTGTTAAATACCAGACTGTGGTCTTCCTTTGGATTCCAGAGCCCATGCCCCGTCCGTAGCTGCTCGGGACATTCAGTTTCTGGTGTTCCTGGATGAAGCACTGTGCAGAACCCTTATAGGGCCTGGGCTTCGCACCTAGAGTGCTGATGGAACTTTACTTGGACATTCTGAGTTTGAAAAATATGTAGCCACTGCACAGCTTACCTGATATCCGGCATATCCAAAGCCACGTTGCTAGAGATCTTTCCCTCTTCATCTTACTCATAGAGCCCCACTCAAGCACCCGGACATTTCCTTAGTGATTGAATCATTCCTGGACTTGGGCATGCTTTAGTGGGTTGCATTGTTAAACAAGTGCAATAGAAGGAAATCTATACAACAACAATAATGGAGAGCAAAGAGAGCTTGTTTTTCAGGTAACTGGCAGAGGGAAAATGCTTATCTTAAAATCTGTACTTGGATTTATGATGCCCTTCAAATTTTCTATAGCATTTACATTTTTTAACTTTAAAGAGTCCATCAGAATTTCTTGTGCTATAAAATAATATACCTCTAGGGATGTTTTTCCTCAGCCCTCTGGTGATGATGGTAAGCAAGTGTAGCTGTAGGAAGTTTATAAAGTTGCTGTCCATGGGAAACAATGAGCTAAACCCAATATTGCTCTTGTGGTATTGGGGAAAATATAAGTATGTGGTACTTGGAGTGCATGCAAGGTGGCAACCACCAGGCTGTGTAGTCTAATGAACCCCACCATAAGTGCTCCAGATCTCGGTTTGAGTAACAAGATTCTCAGAGGAATCTTCTCTGCCCACTTTTCTTTTTTTAAAAAAAAACTTGTATTTATTTAGCTTGGCAGCACAGACATAGGTGAGCAACATACATAGCAGGTACAATACAATAGCAGTATAGGTAATACAGGTTTACAGAGTCAGCTTATAATTTGATTATACACTTGGGAGGTGCATGCAGAGTGGGTGCGGGACTGGGGAGTCAGCAGTTCAGGAGGGGGAACGGGGATGAGGGGGGTGGGAGCTGGAGATGTAGCATCTGATGCAGTATCCATAGCGGACATATAGGATCGAAACTTGAGCCAAATATCCATGGGTCTTGAGTGACTTGGCTGCAGTAGGGACCAGGATTCTTCGGTGTCTAAAGCCCAAGTGACCGCCTTGAGCCACTGTGCATGAGTGTGTGGTGTGGGGCGAAGCCAGCAGAGTACAATGGACCGTACTGCGAGTAACATGCAGAGGCCGGCCAGTTTTTTGGAATCTCGGCGGAGTTCGGGGAAGTCGTGGAAGAGATATCTCATTGGAGATGGGATGATGGGATGCTCAAGAATAGTTGACATGGTAGAACATACCAAATTCCAGAAATGGGTGAGGCGGGGACAGGACCAGATCATGTGAATGTAGTCGGCGGTATCATAGCCACATCTGGGGCATCTTGTGGAGTGGTCATTAAGCATGTGATGAAGTCTGTTTGGGGTATAGTGATACCTATGGAGTACCTTAAACTGAATTAGTTTGAAGCGGGAGTTGAAGGATACCCAGTGTATATGTGAGCACATATGGGCCCATCGTTCGTCGGTCATTTCCAACCCAAGGTCATCTTCCCATGCGTGTTTCAGTTTGGTGAATACTGGGGTGGATCTAGTTTGAACCATGTTATAGAGTCTGGATACTTTACCCCTCGTGGGCGTGGGGGAGGTTAGCTCTGCAATTGCGGGATCATCTGGTGGTATCGCTGGGAACATAGGGAATTTGTGTTTAAGGGTTTTCCAGAGAGATGAGTACTGGAGCCATATAGACATTCTCCATCTCGGGGACAATGGGGGGTCTGGCCATTCAATGAAGTTGCCCTGCTCAAAGATGTCTCGGATCAGCTCATATCCTGCCTCGGCCCAACCGTGCACTACGAGTGGTGGTACATGTGGGACCCCCAGGAGGAAGTTCCAGAGTGGGAGGTTACCGTGGAATGGTTGGGCGGTGCCGAGTAATTTCCATGCTTTTGTTAGGGCCAGGGACGTGCAGGCCACTGGGTCAAGTGAGTCCGGAACTGTCGGGATAGGTTGAACAACTAGGGAACGAACCGCTAGTTTTTCGAGCCTAACGTGTGGAGGGGGATCTAATGTGTTGAACCAGTGTGAAGTGATTTGGACTTTCGCTACCAGCCAGTATTTGAAGAAGTCAGCAGCGCCGAAGCCACCACCCTCCATTGGGGTGGACAAGGTCCCAAGTTTAAGACGGACCGCACCTGAGTGCCACAAAACGGTGTTAATCGTGCGAGTCAATGTTCGGAAGAACCCTTCAACTGGCCATAAAGGGATGTTGGTGAACCTGTACAGAAGTTGGAGCAGTACTATCATCTTTAGTATCCCTATTCTGCCTGCCAGGGAGATCGGCAGTTTACTCAGTGCCCTTGTTGCAAGGTTTGTGAGGTATTTTTGATAGTTTTCTTTGAAGGTCAATTTGAAGTGGCAAGCTATTTCTTTTCCGAGATGGGACTGAGCCCAAGCGAACCCCAGAGTATCGGGGGGGGGGGGAGTGCAGTCTGTGAGCGGGAAGAGGGTGGATTTAGAGCAATTCACTTTAAGTCCGGAGATGTGTCCGAAGCGGATAACGTCTTCCAATATCGGAGCCATGTTAGTGGAGGGGGAGTGGATGAAGAGAAGCGCATCATCGGCATACAGGGAAACTATATCAGACTGGCCCGCAGTTCGTAAGCCTCTGTGTGCATGGGATTGGCGTAGCATATCGGCGAACGGTTCCATTGCTATGGCGAAGATCAGGGGAGAATGGGCAGCCCTGCCTCGTCCCCCTAGCAATCTGGAAAAGGGGAGAGCATTGGTCCTCAGTGCGGACCCTGGCTACAGGATCAGAGTATAGTAGTCTAACCCAGGAGAGAAAGGAAGGGCCGAATTAGCATTTTTCAAGAACCCGCCAGAGGTACTTCCACGACACAGAATCAAACACTTTGCCTATCAAGTGTGGCGGCTACTGCGTGAATATTTGAGTTTATTCTGCTGATTATCTTAAAGAGGCGCCTCAGGTTCAAGGAGTTGGAGCGTTCTGGAATAAAGTCTGCTTGATCAGGATGAATAATGTGCGGCATGTAGGGGGCCAGGCGTAGAGCTAATAGTTTGGCGTAGATTTTGGCATCGCAGTTGATGAGCGAGAGTGGGCGGTACGAGCGCATTGTGTGAGCGGTTTGCCAGGTTTGAGTAAGACAGTTATTGTGGCTTTGCAGAGAGAGGGGGGAAATTTGCCTGTCTCCACTAATTCCTCCCACAGGGCTATTAGACGGGGAAGTAGGAGCGATTTCTAACGTTTATAAAATTCAATTGGGATGCCATCTGAGCCTGGGGATTTCCCTGTGAGTCTACGGCGTCTGAGAACTCCTCAGGGGCAAATGGGGAGTCGAGAGATCCGATGGTATCGGGGGAGTGTACTGAGAGGGGGAGGGCATCAAGGTAGGAGTCTATCTCCGATGTTGGGGCACTGTCCGCATTGGTATATAGGGATTCATAAAAGGTAAGGAATTCGGAGTTGATATCTTGCAATGAAGTGGCTAGGGAGCCATCGGGTCTTTCCACCCCAGGGATGTGTGGGGCACCAAGCTTGCGCCGGAGAAGCCTAGCCAGGAAGTGGCAATGACGCTCACCCTCACCATATTTCCTAACGAGGCCAGGGCTGTTCAAGAATTTTAGTTCACGGTCCACCAAAGAGTGAAACATGTCGAGTTCCGTTCCTATGGATGCTAGGGCTTCAGGGGTTTGGTGTAGTGAGCATTGGTGTAACGCTCACCTGATTCCCGCAGAGGCGCCGGTCTTGACTGGGTGAATGCCGTATCTTCAAAGGTGATGTGTAACATACGGTTGGCTCTTTGGGCTGGACCTCTGTGCACTGTATGTCTGACTCGAAGAGTAAGATGTCTGAAGATAGAAAATATGGGATTAATGAACTGGGGTTATTGGGTGCCTCTCTCCTCTTCCCTTTCTCTTCTCCTGTAGAACCCCAAAGGTTAACGCCCTCACCTTAGGTAAGTGAACGCCGAGCTCTCCATCTGCCTCGGGGCAGGGTGCCGTAACCAGTTCCTTCACTGGATAAGGGTGCAGGCCTCTTGACCTCAGAGGACTGCTGTCCATCGTTAACTGCACGAACGGTAAGTTCTGGGCGCTTCAAATGTCTTAAAAGTCTTTTGTAATGATATCTCTTGTTTTGCAGAGTTCCGGCGATGGCGGATGGCGGGCTGATGAGAGTTGAGGATCGAACCTGCGTGAGGAATAGAAGCGCCTGGAAGCACGTAGGTAAGCGCTTGTAGCCTGCTTCACGATGCGCACTAACTGTCCCTTTTATCTTGCAGGTACAAGTTCGGAGCTTTAGAGAAGCTGAAGGGTGCTGGAATACCCACTGGATTCGGCGTGGGAAGGAGTAATGGCACGTGAGTAATAAAGTTGCCCAATGTCTTTAAACGCACCTTCTTTTGTCTTTCAGATGCGGGATGCAGCGCCGAAGGCCTCCGGAGCGTGCAAAGAGCTGGTAAGCTTTTGTCCTTCAGATGCCGGAATGCAGCGCGAGGCGTTGGTGACAGCCGATGGACCAGGTAAGAGATGTGCTGCCACTGAAGCCCGTAGTGCTAACCTGTTCTTTCTTTGTCTTTACAGGTGCTGCTGAAGACTGGATTCCAGGATGGTAAGCCTTTGTTTCCTTAGGCCCAGGATCAGAAGCAGAAGACACGATGAGCGTTCTGCTGCAGAGAATGCAGAATAACGCAAAGCAAGATTCATCCATCGGGTGTGGTTTAAATAGCCTCCTGTAGTGCTTAGGTGTCTCCTTCCACAGCCACGCCTAGGTAAGAAAAGAGTTCCTGCTTTCCAGAAGAGTTCCAGTGTTCTGAACCTAGGGAGTGGCTCCTGCCCCACCCAACAGGAAAAGTAGTCCCAAACAGAAGAGGATCAGGGGTTCAACTGGCAGGTAAGTAAGCAGCATGGTCTGCTGCAGGTAAGTCCACCCAAGCATTATGAGCCCGGCGCTTCCAGCGCTGGGACAGGGCATCTTTATGAGCCTGGTGCCACTGGCGCCAGGACAGGGTCCAAAAGGTCCCAATTGGGACTGGCTGGCACTTGGAACCGGGGTTATGGGTCTGCTTCCAAGGGAGTCGGGCAAGTCCTGATCTTTTGGAAGCAGAGATCATGACAATTGGGCTTCCAGGGTCGATAGTTTGGACTCACTTTCCGCGATATCCTTTCGGATTGTTTTAAGGATACCATTTTCCTTGGACAGTGCTATGCCCCTGATGTAAGCTTTAAAGGATTCCCAGAGAGTGGCCTGAAGATACCGAGTCAGTATTTATTTCAAAGAACTCTTCGATGGCCGTCTCCAATTCGGAACTAAATACAGGGTCAAGGAGGGAATGAGGTTTCATTCTCCAGTGTCTATTCCGATCGCGGTCTGGGCTCCAGCAAAGGGTAATAGTCACTGGTGAATGGTCAGAGAGGGTTCTAGGAAGGATCATTAGCCGAGTCACGTTTTTTATCAGTGTATCAGAGACTAGCCATCTGTCAATTCCGCAATAGGAGTCATGTACCGAGGAGTAGGAGCAGGAGTCGGGATAGGAGCCTCCAGGCGTCGACCAGTGCAAGTCGGGGGAGAGATAACGTAGTATAGGCTGCTTTGGTAAGTTGGTGGGGTCTGGAGCCGGATCTGTCAAGGTTCACGTCGAAATTTGTATTGAAGTCACCCCCCCAAAGAATTGGTATTAAGGGGAAGCTATCAAGGAGGGACGTGAGATGTAAGTAAAATTCTGGATTGTCAATGTTGGGACCGTAAACATTCAGTAGGACCACCTCCCTATTCTGAAGGGTGGCATGGAGTAGCACATATCTGCCCTGGGGGTCGATCTGTGAGGATATAAGATCAAACCTGAGGCTCTTGTGAATTAGAGTCATGATCCCATGACTTTTGGTAGAGTAATTAGTGAAGTATCTTTGGGGGCCCCACATTTTGGTGAATTTTTCACAGTATTCAGTACAGGCGTGTGTCTCCTGCAGGAAAAGGATTTTCACCCCGTGACGTTCAGACTCCAACTGAAGTTGTCTCATTTTCTTATAATTACCCAGACCCCGCACATTCCAGCTCATGAAAGTTAAGTTATCCTCTGTTAACAGTGTAGAAATGTTCGTTTAGGATCATTGTTTGTTGGAGAGGCGGCCCCGATGACCGATGGATCGGTCTACCAGCCCTGTAATACCATTGGTCCAATATTACCTTGCACTCAATCCTCGCTGTGGACGCCAAGCCTTTTGTAACATAACACCCAACATAACCCACCACCACCCACATCCCTCCCCCAAACAGAGGAATGATAACCCCATAACCCATTAACCAAATCCAAACCAATGGCATCAACGCCGGGGGGCCTGTGAACCGGCCTGGTGGTGATGCTCCAAACCACGGGGCAATTTTAGGATAAACATGGTGCCTAACAGTGTCATTGTATGTAACTTGGAGAGGATTTTGTACGAATGGGTATGGCACGGTCTTACAATGGTGAATCAATTTGTTCTTGATTGAGAGTAGTAGTCATCTCACAGGTTACTGACACAAAGTGGTAGGTAGCTGGTTTTGGTAACCTCTCAACAGAATGATGTAACAGTCGTAAATATGTTAGAGGTTTAGCCAGGGAAATGTTAATCAATGAACCTGGAGGCCTCTTCTGGAATTGTGGAAAAAAACACCTGGTTGGAGTGTTCAATACGTATCTTAGCGGGGTACAGCATGGAGTATTTAACTCCATGGTCTCTTAGTCTCTTCTTTACCCCCAAGAAGGTCTTGCGCTCCCGTTGAACAGCCACTGAAAAATTGGGGTATAGGTGTTATTCTGGCACCTCCCAACAGCAGTTCTTGCAGCCCTAAGGAGGGCATCACGATCTTGGAAGTTCAGAAGCCTGGCTATGATGGGGCATGGAGGTGCGCCCGGCTTAGGTTTAGCTGTTAGGGCTCGGTGGGCTCTCTATCGCGAACTGCGGGGAGAGTTTTGGAGAATCAAGGAGTGACAGCAGTGTGCGCTCGATATAGTCCTCCATCGCTCGTTGACACCGTCTTCAGGGACACCGATAATACGAAGGTTATTCCGCCTCGATCGGGACTCGAGGTCCTCATTCTTCTTCTCGACCTGATGGACTCGGTTGGAGAGCGAAGAGACCTCCGCACAAAGGGAGCCCAGGTTATCCTCGGTGGCGCTCAGCCTTGTCTCTATCTCTGCCACCCGGCCGTCATTCATCTCGATGTGGGCCTTGATGGAGGATATGGTACCATTCATGTCATCTAGTTTGGAGTGGAGTGTGGTGAAGCCCTCGCGGATGAATTCCATCATGCTCTGGGAGTCAGGAGAGTCAGACGGTGTTGGGCTAGTTGGAACGTGCTCCGTTGCCTCCTCGGCCGATCTCGATGGAGTTTTTTCGAACATGTTGATGGAGCAATGTTTTTTCCCTGTTCCTTTGGTCATAGTGCAGAGAGGGGGCAGCCCTGTCGGTCCGGGCTCACAAAGGAGATGATCGAGGCAATACAGAAGGGGGTAGGGTCACAGGTGGAGGGCCGAGAGGCCGGGTCGGCTCCCGGTGTGCGTCGCAGGAGCCGACTGTTGTAGGAGTGCGCTTCGCTGGTTGAGTGAGAGTCCACAGACCCTCAGGTGCTCGTCTCACACCAGGGATGGATGGGTGATCCAGGCCAGAAGTGAAATAGCTGTAGTAGGTGTTTGGCAAGTTAATGCCGTAGGGAAGGCTATTATTCAAGTACCTGATTGGTGATCCAAGGAACGGATGGCGAGTGGCCGAGAAGGTGCGTAGGAACAGTGGTGATGAGCCAGAGGCACCTGAATGGGGTGCGGGGGAGGCTTATGGTGTCCAAGCGCAATGCGGGAAGATGGCCCAATGAGTTGCAGAGAATAAACAGTCGGCGTTCCGTGCGTCCCCAGAGAGGTGATCCCTAAGGGACTCAGTGGAGCGCAGTAGCAGTCTCTCGGTAGGATCAAGGGTAGCCGGGTATTTCAGGAGGTTTGGATGATGCGCCTCGGCAAGGGCCCGTGGTTTACATGGTGTACCCAAGGTAGGGGGGCTCGGGGGTTAAGCCAAAGGGCGCTGGGACCCAAGCACCCACCGCCGCCCAGTCCAGCCGGTCGCAAATGGAGATCGGAGCCAATAGGGTTATAGTCTGCAGTGGGGGAGAGGCGAGTGGCACCTCAGGGCCCCAATGCGTTTGAGTATCTTCATGCAGGTATGGTAGGCTGCTAAGGGTCAGGTAGAGCGCCCCGAGTCCGCTAGCCGGGAGGCAGCCAGCTGGGGATCAGTAGATCAGGTGTTTGGGGGATGGACACAGGGCACCGCCTGCTCGCTGGGCTATGGGCGACTGGTCTGTGAATGATAGATATGAGCAGGGGGGGGGCGGGATGTGCAGCTCTGTAGCAGTAATCTCCACGTGGCCGCCTCAGGCTTGAATGGCGTGTTCCTTAAGAAGACCACACAGGTTATAAGGCACAGGTTCGGCCCAGGGTGGCAGCAGGAAGCAAAGTCCAGCACGTTTAAAGTGGGGCTACTGTGAGATGCCCGCGGCCCAGAGGACTGTTGCAGCTCTTGTCTCGTGCCCCCCCAGGTGAGAGGCTGCAGGGAAGGCGGGAGAAACCAACCGTGGTCCCCGGGTGGGAGAACTGTGAAAAAGGGGAGACGTGTCACTGCAGGAGGTGTGCTGGGGGCCCAGGGCCCTCACGGACTCACCGCACCCGCCGCGAGCAGGGTCGCCTCATGTGTGGGCCATAAGCTCCGACCCCGATGGGTCTGGTCCTGGGGTAGGGCCCGGCCAGCGGCACGCCACCCAGGAGGGGCAGCGGAGCAGGTCGCTCTCTACACACGCCGGGGCGCCGAGCCCCCGCGCATCCACCGGAGCAGGTATAAACTTGGTGGTCAGCGACCACCTGCCGATCAAGCAGATGGTGAGGGGAGGAGGCGGACACAGTACGGGGATAGCGCCCCTCCCCCACTGCAGGCCCCAGATCCACAGGATCACAGGGAGACTTCCCTGGAAGGAAGAGGCGGGTCGGGGCAATGGAAAGTCTCGGTCGCATCCTCCGCGGGCTGTTGCTCCGCAATGGGGCTAATTATTGGAACGCGAGTCAGACAGTATCACGCCAGGGTGCCCAGGAGACTGTACCAGAAGTTGGTGCTGGATTTGAGGGCGCACCGCGGCACGATTTGAAGAGGAGCACGCCTCACGGGACGGAGCTCTCAGCTAGGCAGCTATTTTCCGTCAGCGCAACAGCGCCCCCCTCCACCCACTTTTCTCCTTTATCTTTGTTCACCTTTGCACTGGTAGTGATTCTTCTGCATCTCTGCCTCCTTGTTCAGCACCTGGCTCCTCCCCTCCTAATAGTCCCTGCCCTTCGCTCTCCTGCTTGGCTATTGCAGCTTTTCCAATGAACTTCTTCCCAGTGCATGTGTTCTCAGGAAACATTTCCGCCGCCAAGGGGCACAACACCTACCTTCTCCCACGCCTCTATGCACCCCACACCAGATATGACATTGGACCAGTATATATAGAGGCGCCGTGCCCCGGGATCTGTGTCTTTTTTCCATGCACTCTGTTTGCTAATCGGGAACGCGCTCATCAAGTTTAACTATTTTATTCTGCAACACCATGCCTACTCAGTCAAATGCCTCTGGATTCAAGCCATATGCAGATTGCGGCCGACAGATTTCAGTCTTGGATCCGCACTGGATCTGTTTAAACTTCTTAGGCTGGAGCATGACACCCAAGACTGCATGCCAGTCCATGCACCCGAACACCCTCTGGGAAAGGGCGTCAACGATATTATTCACCTTTGTCCACAAGAGAAGAGTGATGCTTCGTGATCTCAGTGGCGGGCGCACGGCGTGGACCAGTGCTAGGAAGAACTGGCGGCTCCGCACAAGGAAAAGGAGGAAGATGGATGAAAGAGCTCTCGCTCCCCGAGTGAGTCCTCGCACCGAAATTAGTCTTCCTCTTCCAAGAAGAAGAGCCACCGCTCCAGAGTCAGATGAGTGGAAAAAAGAGGTACCTTTTCTGACCCAATCCTCCACACCCGAGGAATGGGAGAGTTACTGCCTGAAGATATTAGCCAGCTACGCCAAAGCGCCGGCGGCTCTGGCCTTGGCACAGGTGATGGCGCCTTGAGCTTTGGCCATGGGGCTGCAGGGTCCCACCGTGTCTGTTGCGACTGGCAGGGTACCCTCAACAGACCATTCATGCCTAAGTGCTTGGGCCTGGACCAAAAAGAAGCTGAGACCACTCAGCGCCGACAGGCCCCAACTTCGGGCGCCAAAGCCTCGGCACCGGCGACGGCGTTGGGGGCTCCACAGGAATATGCACCACTCCCTATGGATGCTTTTTGACCAGGCAACCTCTATGACGGTGAGGGTGACCAGGTCCCTTTTGTGCTGGAACCTCTGTGCTCTAGGGAAGTGGGGGAATTTTACAGGGAGGGCAAGGATGTGCTGGCATTGGCAGAGGACCTCAAGGAGCCAGCGACCTCAACACCACCCCCGATGGATTTCCTGCAAGCTTCCACATCGGCGGAGCCCCAAGCTGCTTGATGACTAAAGTGGCCAGAACTCTACGTTGTTCTACTCCATCCCGGTCCAAGGTTCAATATGATCTTTGTGACATTCTTGACGAGGCACCCAAGAAAGAGACGCTCCTGCCCTTCAGTGTAACGGGCGAAGCACCCATATTGGAGGTGTGGGGCGAAGCCTGCCTCTGTTCCGGCAGTGCGCAAAGACATGGCAAAGAAACACTGTCCTGCTCCATCAGACCCAGCCTTCCTCTAATCCCACACTTCACTGGAGATCTTGGTGGCTCAGGCCGCTGTGGCTAACCTGAAGACATCTACTTTACCGTCCCTTGCACCAAAAGGGAGGAGACAAAGTGGTTTGATGTATGGGGCAAGAAGGTGTTCGCATCAGCCAGTTTGCCACTGCGGGCTGTGAATGCCTCTTGTGCAATTGCAAAGTTTTCCATGGTCCTTTGGATGGCAGTGGCCAATGTGACCGGGCTCATCCTGAGGGGCAAATGAGGGATAGTTTCTAATCCCTGGTCTTTGATGGCAAGGAGGCAGCTTGCCAATTTGCTGCAATCAGGGCTGGACACAGCAAACTGTGGGGTAGGCCATGGCCACCAGCAGGTTGGTTAGGCACCACTACTGACTGAGGACATCCGGGTTTGCCGTCGACGTCCAAGCCAGATTGTTAGACATGTCCATTGACGCAATAACCTTGTTGGAGCGAAGGTTGATGACGCCCTCCAGAAGGTTCACTCGTCTAAAGTGACAGCTAAGTCTGTTGGGCTTGCCATGCAGCAGCCCTCCACACAACTGTGATCTCGGGGCAGGCGTTTTGCCCCCTCACTGCCTTTTCCCCGGGAGGCTGTGGTCAATCTGCCCCAGGAAGAGGAAGAAGCTTTCCAGAAGTTAGGGGAAAAGGTGCCCATAGGGGTGACGTTTGATGCTGCGCTGTACCTGCCGCACCCCAGGGGACCAAACCTCAGTGCCGTGTTTTACCAGACGCTTACAATGGGGGAGGCTTTCCTTGTTCAGTATGGAATGCTCGAAGACCACGTCCGATGCTTGGGCCTTACAGTTCACCTGACCGGGTTATTGCCTACTGTTTCTACAGCGCCCCTGGATCACAGTCCTCTGGCTACCCCCTTGTCTCCGGACCCCATCCTCCTGGACGATGTCCGTCAGCTTCTGGCAAAAATTGTGAGAGAGCTGGTTCTGTGCTCAAAATGAGGAAGGGGCTGCCACCCGACCTATTTTCTGGTGCGGTCGAGGAATGACGGCTGGCGTTCCTCCTGGATCTGCGGCTGCTGAGCGTGTTCTTATGCCAGGACAAGTTCAAGATCGTTACCCTAGCCCGATTCTACAAGCCCTCTATCTGCAGGACTGGTTGATTTCTCTGGACAATTCAGGTAGCCTACTTCCTGTGCTTTCGATGACTCTGCACATGGAAGTACCTGAGGTTCGCAGTGGACCAACGCCATTAGCAGTTCAAGGTCCTGCCATTTATCCTTTGCTCGGCTCCCAGGCTTTTCATCAAGCTGCTGGCAGTGGTAGCGGCTGCCCACAGGAGGGAAGGCATTCATGTTTTTCCCTACCTGGACACATGACTCGTCCGAGCTAGTTTCCCATATCTGCTGTCTGTGCACCAACTCCTTACATGCACTATTTTGCAAGGTGGCCTTCTCTCTGAACTTCAAAAAGTCTTGCATTTCTCCATCCCATCTCTCCGATTCATCAGGGCAGCCTTGGACACTCACCTGGGCTGGGCCTTTCGGCCGGAGGATCGAGTGGCGAACATCTTTCGGATTGGTCAATGTTCTCCAATCACACAAACAAGTCCATACCCTCTTCTTTCCTGCGCCTTCTGAGACTCATGGCCCCCTGCATCATTGCGGTGCAGTAGGCGAGGATGCGCATGAGATTGCTCCAGTGGCTTGTCTGTTGCCAATGGTCGCAGTTTTAGGGAGACATGTCTGACCTTCTACAGCTTTCGAACCAGGTGGCTCTGGATCTTGCGTGCAGGGCCATGCGAGACACCTGGCTGTGAAGCGTGTTGTTTCACCAATCTTGGCCCCAGGTGACTCTGGTCACGGACGCATCTCTGACTGGCTGGGGCACTCGCCTTTTGGACCCAACGCTGAGTGGACTGTGGTCTCCCACGGTGTATCAGGAACACATCAACTTGTTGGAGTTTAGGGCGATCAGGGTGATGCTGGTCGCTTTCCTCCCCTCTGACGGACAACACAGTGGCCATGCACTACCTGAACAAACAATGTGCTATGGCTGTGTCCTTCCCCCTGTGTAGAGAATCAATGCGACTATGGTTCTGGGCTCTGGGGAACAGTCTCTCTTTAGCGACAGCTCACAATGACTAGACTTAAGAATGTCACAGCGGATGTCTTGAGCAGACAGACTTCGGCCTCCCACAAGTGGAAGCTCCGTCAGCAAGTCTGGAGGAGATCTTCTTCTGTTCAGAAACTCCTCAAGTGTACCTCTTCGCTTCCAGTATCAACAGGAACTGCGAGTTGTTCTGGTCAAGGGAATTTCTTATCCGGGATGCTCTGGGGGCCGGGATGATGGTAGAGTGGACTTTTGACCACCTTTATACGTGCCCGCCGATCCCTGTCATTCCGCTGGTCTCAGGAGATAGCACCTGTTCGGAAGAACATGTTATCTGGAGTTGCTGGACATGTCCATCTGCCCTCCATGGAGCCTTCCGAGGAGAGTCGACTTGCTCTCCCATTCTGAGGGACGGGTCCTCTGCCCGAACCTCGGCAGCCTGAGCCTTCATGCTGGGCTACTGAGAGGATGAGATACAAGGAGTGGTATTTGTCGGACAACGTCCTTGATGTGCTACTTTCATCTTGGAGACCCGCTATGAAATCCATTTATGCCTGCAGGTGGCGTACATTCTCAAGTTGGTGCAGGGAGAGGGACCTGGATCGTTTATCCTGTCCTCTGTCCCCCCTGTTGGATTTTCTGCTTTCCTTGGGCCAAGCGGCCTGCAGATAGACATTGTGAAGGATTACTCGCTATTTCAGTGTTCAAGAGGTCCCCAGAACAGGGCTCAATTTTCACAATCCCCACTGTTATGCAGTTGTGGCTGGGTTTGTGTAACCAGTTTCCTCCAAGCCTGTTTCAGCGTGGGATTTGAATTTAGTTTTAACGTTTTGTTGGGGCCGCTCCATTTAAGCCCTTTCATTCCTGTACTATCAGACTGCTCACCCTGAAGGTGATTTTCCTGGTTGCTGTCACTTCCATGAGATGCCATCAGCCCCTTATATGGGGATTGTGGCCAGAGTCCATGCTGTGAGGACGGTCCTGGCCTGAGCTCCCACTCCTATCCTACAGTGTATATAACCTTTCATGTGGTGTACATAACCGTCTTTGTTCCTCGGTCGGCATGTTGGAATGTTGCTGTAGCTCACTTCCAGCTTTGAGTAGGATCTGACAGGCGGAGCTGGCGCTTGGAGCAGAGATACAGCGGCTTGCGCTGTGTGTGGCAAGATGGCAGGCGCGTCGGCCCGCTCAGTGCGGCGGCCGAACAACAAAATGCCTGTGCAGTCACGGAAGCAGTGTGCGCTCCTCTGTCTGTGTCGTCCAGCAGCAGGGACAGGCACGTTGGAGCGGAGCGGCAGAGATCGGGAGTGGTGGCAGAGCGGAGACGGCATGGCGAGGCCGGTGTGAGGAGCTGCTAGCAGGTACACTGACAGAGCCCTGCTACGGTATGTGGGAGCACAGCCCTGCCAGGTGTGGTGTGCCCAAGCGGGAATACGACCCCACCGATTTACAGCTCACTAACGCACTCCATTCTGTCATGCATGAACCCTAAACTTCCTGGAACACACACATTTACAGAAGCACTGATTCAACTTTAAGTGGCCTGTGGTTGTGCAATGACAGTGGTCTTCTAAAGCTGAGCAGGCAGGGTCTCCCCTGTTGGGTCATAACTATATCCTGTGACCTATAGTTGGTACACCAATTTCTGCAGAGGTATATGGTACTACTTGCTTCAACCCGGCTTATCAAAATCTCCTTCATGGTGGCGCTGTTGAGCAGCACTGGAAATGGCTGCCTAGCTGTGAAGCTCCATCTTGGGCAAAATCCTGACGTAAATAAATCCTGAACGCTGCATTTATCTGTGTACATACTGAAGGTGGGAAAGGAAGAAAGCATTTTGCAGCTACTGATTAACTCTGAACCCCTGAGATGTTTTAACGCCATGGAAATTTGTAAAACATAAATGCCGGCGTGAGGTGAAGCAGAAGCCCGGATCGGACTTCGAAGCTTAGGGGGTTGGTAGCAGACGCTAGAGCGTGGCATTGGCGGCCTGCAGGGGGGAGGAGCTACCATCTGCACGTCCCTGTGGGAGACTGCAGGGCTTGCTCTCCTGCAGCTACCCCGGGGAGAACTGCCCCGAATGGCGCCATCCTGGAAGTTGGAACAGCGGAGCTGGGACACCTGCCAACCTGATGTGCTCCAATTGCCTCTGTGCTCAAGGAACCTGCCGGCGACCCATTCACAAGCATTGCAATCCCAGTGATTAATACAGACGAGCAGACACATTCCAAGTACTCTATCCGCCCTCTGCAGTGCCCCGAAGAGACGTCCCCGACCGCGACTTCACTGGCAGATCACATGAAGGTTGTTTTTTGTTAGGTGGCGAGGGAGAGTGACCGTGGTTCAGGAACATAAATAGTCTGACTGCGTGGCATTGACTTTAGCTGTACTGCACGCACCACATTGGACCCATTGTCTCCATTGGGGTTGCAGACCGCCTCCCTGGCAATTTCCGAGGTCTCTGAGACAGGGAAATCCTGTGATTGATTCATACAAGGAAATAAGCCTACACTCAATGTACAGCGGGACAAGCAAATTACACCCTAAATAAATGGAAGTGGGGAGCCTCACGCAGATTTGCAGCCATTGGATTGCCCAACACGCCTGCCATCCCATGCAACAGAATGATATTCAACCCAGAACAGCAGACAGAATATATTGCACCAGGTGCAACTCGCCGGCTGCGGTAACTGAATAATGTCCGTCATCCTTAAGGAGCAGAGGGAAGACGTCTCTGGAGGCGAGTGTAAGGAGGGCCTTTATGGCGGGCATGTTAGTTGTGTGTTCCCTGTAGCCTGTCACACCCATCCATGTGAAGGAGATCAGCACCCACCGCACATATTTATTCAACGCAGTTCCTGCTGGTCTGTAAATGTGGTGGCAACATATGGACAATATCTGGGGCGAGGCGCACAACAGCACCACAACATGTGTTGCTGTGCAAATATGTTTTTAAGATGAGAAAAGCTGTAAATATGGGGCATCTCCCCTCTTTCCCAACCGGCTACTGGTGGACCGTTTCCACAAGTGGACAGGGAGGAAGTCAAAGCCTCGGCCAACCCTCTAATTGCGAAACTGTAGGCGTTAGACACTTGGTCGGATAGAGACCTTATCCTGAAGCTATTGAGAGAACAAGGAATGCTAAGATATGAAGCAAGTAATGTTCACATTTATACGGACTTCGCAGCGGGTGTACAGGCCCAGAGAAGAACATACAACCCAGTGAAGAGACAACTGAGACTGCAATGGGTTCCATATGCATTGATATATTTCTAGCTAAACTACGGATTCAGCATGGATGCAGGGCACACTTTTTTGATAACCCTACCAAGGCCATGAACTATGTGGAATCTTCCATCCCGATCCCACCTCAACTCTGGGATGCAGACCAGAACAGCAATCTAAGACCCGAGAACAAGAGAGGGGATCCTGGAGACTGAGACATAAGACTTATGGTATCCTTACTGTTCTTTATTATGTTATAAAGAAGCTAATAGGCAGCCAAATATACGTTATCAAACGGCCCGAGTGGTGGCACGCGGCATTCAGCTCTCTTGTAGTAGCTGCAGTTACCATGCCTCGGGAAAGTTCCATGAGTTACAATGGGGTACATCATCCAGTTGGGGCAGATGGTGTGGGTAGTGGGAGGGGGAACGGTATGTACGAGGCAAAGTTCAAGTTGGGGGGAAGAGTCAGTTGGTACATTGGGTGAAGGTAGGAAAACGAGATGCTAGAATTATAGCGAATGATATAAAAATGTTGTGGGGGGGAGTGAAAGGGGAGGGGGAAGGGCTGGTTGAAGAAGTTAAAAGTTGGAAAAGTAATGGTCAAGTTGAAAGCAATCGAATGGTCACTAGGTGCACGCGTAACACATTTATCCACAGAGGTTACCAAGTATGGCAGCTGATGGACTCAAGGGTAGAGGGTTACAAATCAAATTGTTGTCCTGGAATGTTTGTGGCCTTAATAAGCCAGCTAAGGCAAGAAAAGCAATTTCTTATGTTTTGCGACATGGGCCCAAGATATTGATGTTGCAGGGGAGACACGCTTTGGGGAAGGTGAATGAATCCTTTGCACAAAAATGGGGCCCATTGAGATATTACACGAATGCTCAACACAAGCACAAGGTGTCCTTTCCCTTATTCACCCCTCACTGGGTTTCTCGTTCTCCAGGAGTATTGTGGACCCTCATGGTCAATATGTACTAGTATGGGGTGAAATGGCTGTCCATTCCATTGTATTTGTCAATACATATGGGCCTAACGTAGATAATCCTGGGTTCTACCATACTATTGCGGACATGTTGATTCCCCTAGATGAGACCTGGGTAATATGGGGGGGGGGACTTAAATACCATTTTGAATACGAAATTAAATAGATCCTCAGATGCCCCATGTGTGGCTACTAGAGCGGCGCTAACACTACATCAAATCTTACTACATCTCCCCCTCACGGCTATCTGACGGACACTTCACCCACTAAGCAAGGAATTCACATACTACTCCTCTGTCCACGACTCGAGTCCCCTATAGAGCTGGCTGCTCTCCCCCCCAGAAGACCACTATGGTTCAGGATTGCCATATTCTTCCATGCACCCTGTCCGACCACTCCCCAGTTTCCATGACTCTGGATATCTTTGATTACCCGGTAAAGACTTCACGCTGGAGAATGCCCTCCTTTCGCCTTAGAGATCCCAGTGTGACTGATGCCCTAGACTGTGAAATCACTGAGTTCATCAGCATCAATGAAGGTTTGGTCCGCTCCCACTCAGTAATTTGGGAGACATTCAAAGTGTGGGTAAGGGGCATTATAATGGCCCAAACTTCGGGATCCCTGAAAAATATTAGTTCAGAATTAGGTCAGGTGGAAAACAACTACAGTAGAACACACAAGGAGGAGACTCTGGCACAGATACAGGGATTATTGGGACAATTTCACAAATTGGCAGACAGGGAGGTCCTGTATATGGCTATCCCCACTAGGGCACGAAGGTACGGCGAGGCAGACAAAGCTGGCAAATTGTTGGCTAACCTGGTGAAAACGGAGGAGCGTTGTAACCCTATGACCAGCATCCAAGGCCCAGATAGCTCTGTGAAAACAGGTGAAAAATATATTAATGAAACATTTTCAAGATTTTACTCTACCCTATAATGTAATCGGGATGAGGTCACAGAGGTGGAGCTTTCCCTATATTTAATGTCAATAGAGCTTATTTAATTTTTTTATTACATTTTATTAAATTTATAGAACGCTTTAATCCAAAGCACTTTACATAGCAACAACAAAATTACATAGAAAAAATTGGAAGCATAATTGTAAACATGAGACAAACCTTAAACAATTTACCTAGGTCTGTAACAGAGAAGCATAACAGAGAAAGAGTAAGAGGGAAGTAATGAGGTTAACCGGACAGGGGCTGAAGATGAGATTTCAAGGAAGAACGGAAGGAGGAGTATGAGGAAATGGATTGGATAGAGAGAGGTAGAGAATTCCAGTGTAGGGGGCAAGGAGCTGAACTGATCGGAAAAGAGAAGGGGGGGCACAGGGAGGCGGGGGAACAGTGAGTAGGAAGAGATCAGCAGATCTAAGGGGGCGAGATGGAGAGTAGAATGAGAGGAGAGAGGAAAGGTGGGGGGGGTCAGATCATGAAGAGATTTAAAGACGAGACAAAGGAAGTTAAATTTAAGTTGAGAGTGGAAGGGAAGCCAGCCAAGAACAGAGAGCGAGGAAGAAATGGAATCGTGAGGAGAGAGAAGACAAAGGGTACGGATAGCAAAGTGATAGAGGGATTTGAGGGGAGCAAGATGAGGGGCAGGGAGGCCAAAGAGGAGAGAAGAGCAGTAGAAAAGACGAGAGAAGATAAGGGAAGAGATTAAGAGTTTAGTGGCATGGAAGGTGAGGGAGGAGCTTCCTACACTTTCGGTTGAGACTAGGCTCACCCTGGAACAACCCGTAACACTAGACGAGATTGTGGGTGCTATAAAGGCCTTGGCTTCAGGGAAGGCGCAGGGGTTGGATGGATTGGGGATAGAACTATATAAAGAGTTCCATCAGGAACATGCTCCAATGCTATTGAAAGTGTGGGAGGAATACATGGAAAAGGGTACACTCCCACAATCAATCCGCAAGGCTGTTATTACAGGGCTGCTTAAACCACACAAACCCCCCCACACACACAGCGTGGCCTCTTATAGACCATTATCATTAATTAATATAGATGCTAAGATATTCATGCAAATCCTTGCTATAAGGGTAGTCGACAATCGTTGTATACGACAACTATGACACCTATTTGGAACAATTGTCTGCCATGCTACTGTTATGGTCAAAACTCCCAATTTAATTGTATGGACGGGTAGCCCTGTTAAAGGTGGTCGTACTCCCTAAGTTACTATATTTCTTTGGCATAGGGGGCGCTAGCGAGCCGAGCAAGATGGCGGCTTCTTAGGGAGCTCTATGTGGCTCAGAATTAATCCTGCTTCATCCATCCTTCTGTGGTGCCAATTTCATCGCTGACCACGCTAATCTGACTCCCGAAGCCGAGCTGCACGCTCCGATACTATCCTGAGCTTGAAACTCCTAATATTGCCTGAGATACAGGCGTCTTTCTGCGGCCCACAGATCGGAGTGAACTGACACCCGCAAGGCAGATAGGAGCGCGGGCAGTGTGATCACAGATGGCCGCTTCTACGTGAGTTCCGCGTACCCGGAATGAATCCTGCAGAACCCTGACAGTCTTGGCTCCCTCCCGCCCTGACCGAACACAAATCCTGCAACCTGTCTGATTTCCCTGCTGATCGGCAAAATTCTGGTGGAAATCGGAGTTCTGGAACCCCAGAATCCCGCTCCCATACGTGAGGCCCGGGACCCGTGAAGTGGCCCGGGGGGTTCCGGGCGCCCGCGCTTGGGCTTGGCGCCGGGTATAGAGAGGGTCAGAAGAGTTGGAGGAACCCCCGCCCAGCCTGTGACCCGAAGAGTAATCTCCCACGAGTGCGCGGAGATCGTGGGTCCTGAGGCGCTGCGGAGTGTCGCTGCTGCCCCCCCGCGTGGGGCTGTGGTCGCGGTCGCCGGCTGTAGTAGCGGGCTGCGGGAGGAGAGAACGGTGAGACGCGGGGCTGCGGCACTCCCCTGGGCCTGCCCGGACCTCACGGCTGACTCGCCCCTGGCGGCGGACAGTGCCCGCCCACGGTGCAGCTGGGAGGCGTGAGTGGCCGCGGGGACCCGGCGAACTCCGGGAGAGCTGCCCATAAAGCGAACTGGACGGAGCCCGCGGCAATAGTTATAAAGGCGGCAGCCTCATAAAGACACGGCGCACGCAGCATAGGCCTGGTTGCTCCCGTGCTAGGCCTCTAACGCTGCTGGCAACCATCACCATACGCCGGAATATCATTGGCACGGGCTGCAGCCGCACCCTCTACCAGGAAGAAGCTCCCGGAGGAGGCGGGTTGACGTGCGCACCCTCCGTGCGCGAAGAGACAAAGCGGTCTCCGTCCTGCGGAGAAGGTAGGAGCCCTGCCGGGCACTTATGTCGCTATATCTGCGCCCTGTATCCCGTGCCCATACTGAGGACATCGCGGGAGCCAGCGCCAATCTCCAAACCCGGTGATAAATCCGACAACGCCTCGAGCGAGACGAGCTGCGGAGCTGCGCACCACCCCTTCATTCTTGAAGCGCCCTTTTCAAGGCCCACCCCGGCGCGGCCCCCGGAATAGCAATACGCAGATCACCCCGACCGCCAGGCGGTGTAATAAAGCACAGCATACATGCATGGTCAAGGCTACCCATTCCGCGAAATCTGCACATAAGGAACGTTGCCTAAAGCACTCAGTCTGCGGAGCATTTGACAGGGTGCCCACCAGGACACACCCGCACCCCGAAATCACGCTGTTCCCCAAATGGACCTTCTTGACTAGGGGATGGGCCGCAATAAACCACGTTACAGGCCTGCATTCTAATCTCCTGCCTAGAGGGACCGGCGCCATTTAGCAGAGCTCAGTCATTGTGAGTGGTCACAAATCGATTGTTACACAATAACCCTACACCAAGGAACGGGCAGGGAGGCCCCGGCCGGCAGTAGCGGTGTCACTCTCCTGGAGTCCTACTGATATATTCCCCCAGCGCAGTCCAACTAGTTACAGGCAACCTCGCTGTTTCCCGAGACACCCCTCGTCCAGTCGCGTCCAGCCACTCCAGTTGCAAAGAACCTCCACACCCGCTGAAGTTAAGACACTTCCTGCCACACTGCAGCGAGACCAGCAACTACCAACCACATTCCAAGCACTACCAATAACCTCGGTACGTGGACCCTGACTCAACATAGTAGTGCGCCAACCACGCTCACTGTCAGGAGCAGGTGCCCTGGAGGGTCACGAGTCATGGGGAAGAACGACAAGACACAGAAAAAACTGAATTTTTAGGCCAGCTCCTCCGCCAGGCCAACAAATACTACGAGCAGACCCGTGTCCCCGGCTACGGACGGTGAACCTACCGATAGCCGGACCCCTGGTCTCAATATCAAAGAAATCCTTCTGGACCTAAAAGCTGGAATAGGTGACCTAGGAAGTAAACTGGACAACTTGTCGTCCAAAGTGGATCGTATTCAACACCGCCTTGATCAACACGCTGAGAGGCTGGACAATGTGGAGCAACGTGTATCCGATCTCGATGATGGTACGGCGTCCCTAACCACTAGGGTCTCCGCGCTGGAATCCCAGGTGAAAATCATTGCTGATAAAAACGAAGATTTGGAGGGCTGTTCCCGCAGGAACAACATTAGAATTATCGGAGTCAGGGAGCAAGAACTCCAGAGTAAGATGGAGGACCATGTTGAACGTATCTGTTCTGAACTGTTCGGACCGGGAGTTCTCTCACAACTATTCATCGTGGAAAGAGAGCACAGAATCCCCACAACTAGACCTATCCCAGGAGCGAATCCACGTCCAATCATAGCCAGAATACTCAATTACAAAGACCGAGACGCAATACTCAAAGCGGCCAGAGAGAAAGGGAAACTCCAATTTGATGGCGACCCCATCCAGTTCTTCCCTGATTTTTCACCTTCAATTCAAGCACAGAGGCACTCCTTCACGTCAATCAAACGGAGGCTACAAGACAATCATATACTCTACTCCATGCTGTTTCTGTCATGATCTCTGCTTCCAAAAGGTCAGGGTTTTCCCAACTCCCTTGGAAGCAGATCCATAACCCAGGTTCCGAGTGCCAACCAGTCCCAATTGGGACCTTTTGGACCCAGTCCTGGCGCCAGTGGCACCAGGCTCATAAATATGCCCAGTCCCAGCGCTGGAAGCGCCGGGCTCATAATGCTTGGGTGGACTTACCTGCAGCAGACCATGCTGCTTACTTGCCTGCCAGTTGAGCCTCTGATCCTCTTCTGTTTGGAACTACTTTTCCTGTTGGGTGGGGCAGGAGCCATTCCCTAGATTCAGAACACTGGAACTCTTCTGGAAAGCAGGAACTCTTTTCTTACCTAGGCGTGGCTGTGGAAGGAGACACCTAAGCACTATAGGAGGCTATTTAAACCACACCCGATGGATGAATCTTGCTTTGCGTTATTCTGCATCCTCTGCAGCAGAACGCTCATCGTGTCTTCTGCATCTGATCCTGGGCCTAAGGAAAAAGGCTTACCATCCTGAATCCAGTCTTCAGCAACACCTATAAAGACAAGAAAGAACAGGTTAGCATTACGGTCTTCAGTGAAAGCTCTTCACTTACCTGGTCCATCGGCTGTCACCAACGCCTCGCGCTGCATTCCGGCATCTGAAAGACAAAGGCTTACCTACTCTTCGTGCGCTCCGGAGGTCTTCACACCGCATTCCGGCATCTGAAAGACAAAAGCTTACCAACTCTTTGCACGCTCCTGAGGCCTTCGGCGCTGCATCCCGCATCTGAAAGACAAAACAAGGTGCGTTTAAAGACATTGGGGAACTTTAATACTCACGTACCATTACTCCTTTCCACATCTAACCCAGTGGGTATTCCGGCACCCTGCAGCCGCTCCGAACTTGTACCTGCAAAATAAAAAGACAGTTAGAGCGCATCGTGAAGCAGGCAACAAGCGCTTACTTACGTGCTTCCAGGCGCTTCTATTCATCACACGGGCTCCATCTTCAACTCACTTCAGCCCGTCATCCGCCATCGCCGGAACCCTGCAAAACAAGAAACATCATAACTAAAGACTTTAAAGACATTAGAATTACTCGAAACTTACCGTTCGTGCAGTAAACGACGGACAGCAGTCCTCTGAAGTCAAGAGGCCTGCTCCCCTTATCCAGTGAAGAAACTGGTTACAGCACCCTGCCCCGAGGCAGATGGAGAGCACGGCGTTCACTTATCTAAGACATCTTACCCTTCGAGTCAGACATACAGTGCACAGAGGTCCAGCCCAAAGAGCCAGCCGTGTGTTACACATCACCTTTGAAGATACGGTATACGCCCAGTCAAGACCGGCGCCTCTACGGGAATCAGGTGAGAGTTACAGAACGCAAAGCCTACCACAAAACTCCCGTCCAGGCGCTATGGAAACCTCGGATACCGACCAGCTAGGCCAGTTACTTGGGGAACTAAGGGCAGAAGTGCATGCAGCCCGTCGGGAAACGAACGCTCTAAGAAGGGAACTGATTATTTCCAAGGAGCGAACAGATGATCTCGCTAGTCAATTGCTACAGTCACAAGCCGGACAGACCCCGTTACCCGCATCTGGGGGAAATCTTCCTTCTACATCCTCTATGAATCCAGTGCAGATCAACCTACCTGGGAATGTACCCCTGGCTCCGCCCGAACGATTTTCTGGTGACCCAAAGAGGTTTGCAGTATTTATCAATCGGTGCCGGTTGCATTTCTTATGCCGGCCAGCAGCCTTTCCAACTGATCAAGCTAAAGTAGCTTTCGTGCTTTCGTACCTTAGTGGCAATGCGGCAGACTGGTCGATCCCTCTAGTAAATCAAGATGATCCGGTCCTCCATGATTTTCAAGCTTTTCAGCTCAGTATGGAAAAACTGTTCGCAAGACATTCACTGGGGCAGGTCTTGGACAATGAGCTTCTTTCGTTGCGACAAGGTAATCAAGACCTTTTGGCTTATATTGCGTCTTTCAACAGACTGATAGTGGAAACTCAATGGCCTGAGGACAAAAGGATTACGCTGTTTTATAGAGGTCTACGTGGAGAGCTCAAAGATGTGTTAGCCCAAGTAGTGAATCCCCCACAAGATTGTTCGGACTATATAGACTTAGTCGTTCAAATAGATCACAGACTGCAGAACAGGAAGGCCGATCGTTCCAAGTTTGATGCTCGAGTATTTTCCAAACCGCCAACTCCTTCCAAAGGAGTAGACTCCGGGGAACCCATGCAAATAGGGGGTCTGAAAGGTCCTCTAACACAAAAGGAGCGGGAAAGGAGAAAACAGTTGCAATTATGCCTCTATTGCGGAAACTCAGGGCACTTTCTTCGAGACTGTCCGGTGAAACCTGCCAAGAAGGCAGTAGGAGCTGCAGTTACCAAAGTTACAAACTCTGAGCAGGGAAACGACCTCGCCCGACAAGAATAGAGGTCCTCTTGCCGAGCGTGAAAACCAGTTCCGTGACCTCGCATTTCGTGATACCTATGGTCCTCATTAGCCCTGATAATCCGGATCGATTACATGCAATTGAAGCTTACGTCGACAGCGGTGCCATCGGCAATTATGTGGATCATGAAATGGTTTTGAGGATGAATCTAACTCTTTGTCCCAAGGCTGTAAAGGACGTCATTACTACGGTGGATGGTACGGAGATAGCCTCCGGGCCAGTAACGCATACCACTCAAGAGGTGACGCTAGTAAGTCAAGATGGACACCATGAGAAGATCTTGTTCGATGTGATCAAGGCCCCTCAGTTTCAGATTATTCTAGGAATACCTTGGTTAGAGAAACACAATCCTCTGATCGATTGGCGAGCAAGAACGGTCCAGTTTCCAGAATGTGTCTCTACTTGTCACCCTCCACCTGGTGTTGCACTGGCAGCAATTTCTTCAGAGACTCCCCAGTTACCTCCCGAATACCTAGAATACCAAGATGTTTTCCGGAAGGATCAGGCTAACTCTCTACCTCCTAATAGGTCTTATGACTGCCAGATAGACCTGATACCTGGATCTACTCCTCCTTGTAGTAGAATTTATGCCCTCACCGAGCTTGAGAACCTTCACCTTCGACAATCCCTGGATCAATACCTGGCAAATGGGTTTATTCGTCCTTCCAAGTCCCCTGCTTCTTCAGCTTTGTTCTTCGTTCCAAAAAAGGAAGGAGACCTTAGAACTTGTATAGATTATCGCTCCCTGAACTAGATCACCGTTAAGAATAGATATCCGTTACCTTTGATCCCTGAACTCCTGGACCAAGTCAGAAAAGCATGCATATATACAAAGCTGGATCTTAGAGGAGCTTACCACTTGGTACGAGTAAAAGAGGGCGATGAATGGAAGACGGCCTTCCGCACCAAGTATGGGCTATTTGAATATCAGGTCATGCCCTTCGGACTTTGCAATGCCCCGGCCGCCTTTCAATATTTTATGAACGATGTCCTCAGAGAGCTCATAGATGTGTGTGTTGTTGTTTACATTGACGACATCCTCGTTTATTCTTCATCGGAATCTGAACATCGGAAACACGTGCAAATGGTCCTCGAAAGATTGCGTCAACACAAACTTTTCGCTAAGTTGGAAAAATGTGTTTTCAACGTGACTGAAGTTGAATTCTTGGGATTCATATTATCACCTGGCGGAGTGCGTATGGATTCAAAGAAGGTCGATGCAGTTCTCAAATGGCCATCACCATCCTCCGTAAAAGGTGTGCAAAGCATGTTAGGCTTCGCTAACTTTTACCGCAGGTTTATCCCCGAATTCTCTCGAATAGTCCAGCCCATCACTGCCTTGTTAAAGAAAAACAAACGTTTTGAATGGTCTACCGAGGCGGAACAAGCTTTCCAGGATTTGAAGACTAAATTTATCTCTGCACCAATCTTAAAACACCCTCGCCCGAACTCCCCTACATCGTGGAAACTGATGCTTCAAGCCTTACCATGGGGGCAGTTCTATCACAAAAGGAGCCGGTAACCAATCAGTTGTATCCCGTGGCATTTTGGTCCCGCAAATTCTCGCCTCCTGAAATCAATTACACGATTACTGACAAGGAACTTCTGGCTATCAAGTCTGCCTTTAAGGCTTGGCGGCATTATCTGCTGGGGGCCCGACACACCGTTACTGTGATTACGGATCACCGAAACCTGCAATATTTATAAAACCGCAAAAGCCCAATCCTCTAGACAACTCCGTTGGGCATTATTCTTTGCCGAGTTTGACTTCATAATTACCTATCGACCTGGTACAAAGAACGGTAAAGCTGATGCCCTTTCTCGGATGGGAGTGGAAGAACACTTGATCAACCCTAAACCTGTACCAATCATTCCCGAACAAAGAATTCTGGGTGTAATCGCCACAGAATCCATAGAGGAAGTTAAGGATAAAGCCAGGCAACTTGTAACTCCAGCAGACATACAGAATTGGCATCTGCAGGGAAAGGACTTTGCAGTAAAGGACAACTTATTGTATTTCCAAGAACGATTATACCTACCCAGCACAGATTTACAGAAAAAGGTAATCTCTTGTTATCACGATTCTTTAATGGAAGGACATCCCGGTATGGCCAAGACCTCAGAAAAGATCAATCGCTACTTCTGGTGGCCGTCTTGGAAAAAAGATATCAGAGACTTTATAATGTCCTGTGGAGTATGCGCCCAAAACAAGAGTCAAAAGGAAAGACCAGCAGGCCTCTTACGCCCTATTGACATCCCACCTCGCCCTTGGCATACGCTTTCTATGGACTTCATCACCGATCTACCTCCATGCTCCGGATACAATACGATTCTAGTAATCGTGGACTTATTCTCCAAGATGGCGCATTTCATTCCGCTCAAAGGCTTGCCAACAGCAGCAACTCTGGCCCGAGAATTTCTCGAAAACATCGTCCGACTGCACGGTTTTCCTTCGGTTCTAATTTCGGATCGAGGTAGTCAATTTATTTCTCATTTTTGGCAAAGTTGCTGTCGGTCGGCTCAAATTGATGTGAGACTATCGACCAGTCACCACCCTCAGACCGACGGACAAACCGAGAGGACCAATCAAACTCTGGAACAGTATTTACGCTGCATGCTGCAACAAACTGAAAAAACTTGGAAAGACATCCTTTGGATAGCCGAATATGCCTACAATAACTCTGTCCATTCGGGAACTGGGAAAACCCTGTTTTTTCTTTTGTACGGCAGTCACCCTCGAACCTCGGAGTTGGATTCCCTCCAAGATCTTGAAACACCAGCAGTAGACTACCTGCATTCTACAATCACCCAACCCTTTAAGGAAGCTGTTTCTCAACTTCAAAGGGCAAAAGAACAATACAAGAAAGGAGCAGATCAACATCGGAAGGAAGCCCCTCAATATCAAGTAGGGGATCAAGTCTGGTTATCCACCAAATATCTACCTCTAAAAGGGCCACGCACATTCAACCCAAGATACCTTGGTCCCTATTCCATCACTACCATAGTAAACCCAGTAGCGGTCAAGTTGGACTTGCCCCCGCACATGAAGATACATCCGGTCTTCCATGTCTCTCTATTAAAACCCGTGCAACCTCAAACCCGACTAACTAAATCTCCAAAACCTATACTAGTTGATGGAGAAATCGAGTTTGAAGTCAAAAGCATTCTGGACTCCAAGATCTCCAAATCTAAACTATTTTACCTAATTGACTGGAAAGGCTACGGCCCCCAAGAGAGATCCTGGGAACCTGCTGAATATGTCCACGCTCCTCGCCTAATCAAAAGATTTCACCGAACATTTCCTGACAAGCCAAAACCCCCGGAGAAGCCCGGTTTGGGAGGGGCCTTGAGGGGGGGTACTGTCATGATCTCTGCTTCCAAAAGGTCAGGGTTTTCCCAACTCCCTTGGAAGCAGATCCATAACCCAGGTTCCGAGTGCCAACCAGTCCCAATTGGGACCTTTTGGACCCAGTCCTGGCGACAGTGGCACCAGGCTCATAAATATGCCCAGTCCCAGCGCTGGAAGCGCCGGGCTCATAATGCTTGGGTGGACTTACCTGCAGCAGACCATGCTGCTTACTTGCCTGCCAGTTGAGCCTCTGATCCTCTTCTGTTTGGAACTACTTTTCCTGTTGGGTGGGGCAGGAGCCACTCCCTAGATTCAGAACACTGGAACTCTTCTGGAAAGCAGGAACTCTTTTCTTACCTAGGCATGGCTGTGGAAGGAGACACCTAAGCACTACAGGAGGCTATTTAAACCACACCCGATGGATGAATCTTGCTTTGCGTTATTCTGCATCCTCTGCAGCAGAACACTCATCGTGTCTTCTGCATCTGATCCTGGGCCTAAGGAAAAAGGCTTACCATCCTGAATCCAGTCTTCAGCAACACCTATAAAGACAAGAAAGAACAGGTTAGCATTACGGTCTTCAGTGAAAGATCTTCACTTACCTGGTCCATCGGCTGTCACCAACGCCTCGCGCTGCATTCCGGCATCTGAAAGACAAAGGCTTACCTACTCTTCGTGCGCTCCGGAGGTCTTCACACTGCATTCCGGCATCTGAAAGACAAAAGCTTACCAACTCTTCGCACGCTCCGGAGGCCTTCGGCGCTGCATCCCGCATCTGAAAGACAAAACAAGGTGCGTTTAAAGACATTGGGGAACTTTAATACTCACGTACCATTACTCCTTTCCACATCTAACCCAGTGGGTATTCCGGCACCCTGCAGCCGCTCCGAACTTGTACCTGCAAAATAAAAAGACAGTTAGAGCGCATCGTGAAGCAGGCAACAAGCGCTTACTTACGTGCTTCCAGGCGCTTCTATTCATCACACGGGCTCCATCTTCAACTCACTTCAGCCCGTCATCCGCCATCGCCGGAACCCTGCAAAACAAGAAACATCATTACTAAAGACTTTAAAGACATTAGAATTACTCGAAACTTACCGTTCGTGCAGTAAACGACGGACAGCAGTCCTCTGAAGTCAAGAGGCCTGCTCCCCTTATCCAGTGAAGAAACTGGTTACAGCACCCTGCCCCGAGGCAGATGGAGAGCACGGCGTTCACTTACCTAAGACATCTTACCCTTCGAGTCAGACATACAGTGCACAGAGGTCCAGCCCAAAGAGCCAGCCGTGTGTTACACATCACCTTTGAAGATACGGTATACGCCCAGTCAAGACCGGCGCCTCTACGGGAATCAGGTGAGCGTTACAGTTTCCCGCCAAACTCCGTATCCAGCACGACGGGAAAGCCCACTTCTTCTCCACACCAGAGGAGGCTGCCGAATATCTAGATCGGGCTGGCTGTAGATCTGCCTCAAACAACCTGAACCCACGACGCGAAGAGCGTTTGCGGAGGGACCCACCATAATCTTCCAAACTCGACAAGGCGCAGCGAAATAGACCCCTCAGATGTCATCGACATCCACCATTCACCACAGAACCTCACAACTAAATGTCTCTGAGCCACATTGCCTCTTGCACGGCGTCTAACGCCCCAAGCACAGCACTGTCTGTAGTTCAACTGTTAAGGGTGGGTACATCGTGGGCAGGTTGGGGGTTGCCCACGCAAGGGAGGGTTGTAAAAGTCACTCAGTTACCTCAACTAGCTTTGTTATGTTCTTGCATGCAGATACCACAGAATCCTTTGTCGCAACCTGCAGTCTCCAACAGCTCCTTCTACACGCATACGCACTATCTGATCCAAACAGACGGGATGGCTTTCGTCCCCCTCTTGCTACCTCCTCAGACTGGGTACTATTAAAATCGCTACTTGGAACATCAGGGGTGGCAATCAACCCGCTAAACTCAGGAAGGTCCTCCAGTACCTGCGCAGGCACAGGGTCAATATTGCCATGTTACAGGAAACCCACCTCTTAACAGCTGCAGAACGCCTCTGGGCCCACTCATGGGGCTGCCATCGCTACTTTTCTTCACACTCTTCATATGCGAGAGGCGTTGCAATTCTGATCAACAGGAAAGCCAATTTTAGCCTGATTGATTTTAAGAAAGACGAGGAGGGCAGGTCACTTTTGGTGAGAAGACTGTTGGCTGGGAAAGAAATGATATTGGTGAACACTTACGCCCCTAACACCGACGGCCCGAATAATTTCAACTGGGTCATGTCTCATCTAGCACCAAATACCCCAGCGACGATTATTTGGGGCGCGGACCTCAATACCCACTTGGATCCCCTAATGGACAAATCCCACAGCGTAAACAACAGGATCCCCAAAGCCAGTCGCCAGATTACTGAAATCTGCCAGACTTTCGGGCTATCCGACATCTGAAGACACACCCACCCGAATTTGAAAGAATACATATTTGATTCGGCGGTCCACAACACCAGTTCCCGCATTGATTATATACTAGCCACGACTCACAGTCCCCTCCACTGGACTAATTGCCAAATCCTGCCTCGGTCCCTCTCTGATCACTCCATGGTCGTTCTCAAATGCACACTGCCCGACACCCGAAAAACCATACCCAACTGGAGATTTAAATCGGGCGCGCTCCTTGACCCGATTTTTGCGTCCGTGCTCCTACAGGAGATTACCACCTTCCTTGAAGTCAACCAGGAGTCGGTAGCCTCACCCGGCACCTTGTGGGAAACTCTAAAATGCTATGTACGTGGAGTGTGCATGGCTAAAGAAAATGGTATCCTAAAATTGATTCGGCGCAAGCTATCAGACAGCGAGCAGCGCCTGAAAGATCTTGAAATTAAACAATCCACTTCCTCAGACCCACAGATCCGAGCCGACCTCAAAACAGAACAAGAGACTGCGGAGCGTGAGTCGAGGTTCTTGGGCCGTGGGCACAGAATCGGGCAGTATGGCGAGGGGCAGAAACCTGGGGCACTCCTAGCCCGCCTCCTGAGGCTTGATCAGACCCTCCCTCATGTGGAATGTGTCCGCAATACGCATGGAAAGCTGGTCTATACTGAGGAAGTGATTGTCAACACATTCCACGGATTCTTCCAGAACCTATATAGCTCTCAATGCGCAACGACTCCAGAGGCCATCCAGAGCTTTCTCAATGACACTGAACTGTATTGGGTGATCCAAGAGTTGCGAGAACCACTGAACGCTCCTATATCACAGGAGGAAATTATTGAGGCAATAAAATCCCTTCCGAACACTAAAGCGCCAGGCCCCGATGGACTCGCAGGAGAATTTTATAAAGCACATGCACTCACGATAGCCCCATTACTCCTTCGGGTCTATGAAGAGGCCCTGGAGTGAGATACCCTCCCACCTACCCTTCGCAAAGCCAGCGTGGTTCTTATCCACAAGCCAGGCAAGCCCTGAGATGACTGCTCCTCCTACAGGCCGATTTCCCTAATTAATCTTGATAATAAGATCTTTGCCAAGATTCTAGCGACACGGCTCCTCCCCCTTATGCCTGCGCTGGTGCTGGGCGACCAAGCCGGCTTCATCCCAGGGCGTAACACAACATATGGCATTCGTCGTCTGTTTGGAGTCATTGCGGCACTTGACCCCGCACAACAGGCTATCGCGGTCCTATTAGACACCGAGAAGGCATTCGACTCCGTCGAATGGCCATATCTCTTCGCAGCACTCACACAAATGGGCCTAGGGGGAGACTTCATTAAAATGGTTTCCCTTCTATATAAGGACCCCCCAATCCTACATCACCCTGGGCAACACTAAATCCCCCGGAGTCCAATTAGAGCGTGGCACCCGTCAGGGCTGCCCTTTGTCAGCTCTTATATTCGCCCTAATTATGGAACCTCTCGCCTCCAGATTAAGAGTTCACCAAATTAATCGAGGCCTTACTCTGGGCCCTCACAAGCTGATAGTCTCCCTATATGCGGACGACGTACTGTTGTTCATCAACAATCCCCAAATTAACCTTAATCCCATCATGCGTGAGGTGATTCTCTTTAGTGGGATCTCCGGGTTGAAAATTAATCACTCCAAATCACTAATTTTCCCACTGACAGCGGCTACCCCTAAGTTCCATGATCATGGATTTAAATGGGAAAGCACTAAAGTTCGCTATCTGGGCATCCTCATGTCACTTAACCATGAAGAAATATTCACAGATAACTACGGGAAAGTACTCCAGTCTCTTTGTGAACGTATCCAGAGGTGGAAGTCGCTCCCACTAACGCTTTGGGGGAGGGTCTCGCTGACTAAAATGATGATCCTGCCCAAACTCTTATACTTATTTACAAATATACCCCTAATACTACCACGCTCATTCCTCCAAAAAATTAGAAGCCTTATCTTAGAACTCATATGGGCTGGTAAACCAGCGAGAGTCGCCTACACTACGCTAACTCTTCCAGTGGCACAGGGTGGCCTTGCTCTTCCCGATGTAGAGAAGTACTATTGGGCCGCACAGGCGCAATTTCTAAGTCACTGGTACGCCTCTGACTACGTCCGCCCACATGTACAGGTTGAACGCGCCTTGGCCTCGCCTAACTTTCTCACAGCCGTCATTCTCAGCAATTTGCCCGTACCCTACAATACACTAAACACGGTGCTATCATCCTATGCCATCTGGAAGAAAATTGCCCATAAATATGAGATGCAAACAAGATACTCCCTGCTCTTGCCCATCAAATTTATCCCTGGCATACCCCTCATTAACGAAAAAGTGTTTCTGATTTGGCTGGATAAAATTAACATTCTTTCCATTGGCGACCTTTTCCCAGACGGTTCGTTCCTCACCCCACAAATGGTAAGGGAAAGGGGCGGCGTCACGTCACTCGATATTTTTATTTACTTCAGATTGCGACACACCCTACAGACCCTCCTCCCAACATTCCCCAAACAACCACCGATATGGGTCCTTCTCCACAACGTAATTCAAGCTAAAGGGGAGGGAAGATTGGTTTCTATAATATACAGATCACTGATAACCGACACAGTTGCTCCTGCCCTCAGAGCAAAGCACCGATGGGATACAGCCATCCACTCCTCAATCTCAGTAGAGTATTGGACATACGTCCTCCAGCAAACCCAAAAAGTTGCTTTAAACACACGCTTTAAGCAGATCCATTTTAATTTCGTGCATCAAACGTACTATACCCCACAATTAAAACAACGACATCGCCCTGAAGCCTCCGACCAATGTGAAAGATGTAATGCCTCTCCGGCAGACTTCATTCACCTTGCGTGGTACTGTCCCGGAATAGCCCGATTTTGGTCTGCGGTTTTGCAACACACAGGTGATGTGATTGAGGAGACTTTAACTCCCTGCCCGATGGTCGCACTCCTGGGTTTGACCAGACTGCTACAAGCTCCAGTGAGGAAACTAGCGGCGCTGCTCCTTGTCCTTGCGCGCAGAAGAGTGGCATTGACGTGGGGTCGTGGACCACTTCCTACACTAGAAGCATGGAAAAAAGACATTCTATATTGTCAGGATATGGACACTGAGTTCATAAGGACCCTCCCTCTACATGCACGCCCACCAGATATCTGGGGACCCTACGTTACTTATCTCCTGTGCTCTACCGACACCACGAGTTCCCAACCATAGGCCCCTAGATTGGCACATCACCCAGCAATCACTTCCCATCTCCTCACCCAAGACGAGTTGATCAGGAAACTACCCCAAGCGCTGATGCGTATGTTAGTTATGATATCAGATAAGGAAACTGTATGGAACGCTACATGTATTAAGGACATAGATTGGTGCATGCATTTACCGATGCAAGTTGTTTTTTGTTTGTATTTGTTGAAAATCCCAAAATAAACTTTAAAAAAAAAAATTTCTTTGGCATTGTCCGCCTATGGCTGGGGCAAGTGTTTTTTTACTAAGCTAAAATCATTGGCCTCCACGTTTGTTTGGGGGATCCGGGGTGGCGAGATTCAGTTGGCGAAAATGTTCAGAACCATATGCATACGGAGGTCTAGCAGCACCAGATTTCGAATGATATTACCTAACATCACAAGCCAAATTCGCATGCTACTGTTACAACACTGAGGGCACAGCCGTACACATACCCCTTGAGAAATATGGGACGTCCCCAGCGTATGTTTGCTCAGTTATATTTAGTGAGAGGCATAATGACTCTTGCAACTTTGACCCCATAAGTACAACCGTTAATGCTTGGACCAGGAATTTCAGAAATATTGGGTGGAGGTTCCTGCCCTACCACCGGGAGACTCCATTGTGGTGCTTTCTATGCATTTCCCCCACGTTTGATAAGATGCTACAGAAAACATGGGATCCCTCCGGGCAAATGAAAATAGGTGACATGTACCCAGAGGGCCGATTTGTATCCCAAGCCGAATTTACTGATACTCTGGGGGGGAAGGCCAACTGAGGGTGCTTCAATACCACCGAATGGGATCCGCTTTCCGCAGGAGATGGCTATCATTTCCGGCTGAGCCAGAGACACATAGCTGTATCAGTGCCATGGTGTCAAATGATGATACAAGTTGTGGATTGTCCAGACTATACAGGTTAATACAATCACACATCTCCCCTCACAATACCATTGAAGAAGTGTGGGAAAAACAGGTGGGAGCTGCAATAAGGGATGACAAATAGAGAAAATATTGTCAGCTGACTAAGTCAGTGTCCCTGAATGCTGGGTTGCGGCTGACCAATTTGAGGTTCTGAACCAATTGCACTACACCCCCGCCAGAATGGCCAAGTTCAGTCGAGACTGTACGGGCAAATGCATGAACTGCAGGAGCCCGCAAGCGGATGCCTTTCACATGTACTGGGCATGCACTCAGATCATGTCATTGTGGGGTAAGGTCGCTGAGGACATAGTGAACATTCCATCTTCACTCACTCAAATACTTGTTTGGGGTTATTGGGAAGGCCTCTGAGACTACAAGAAGATAGTTTAATGTTGCATGTGCAGTGGGAAAAAATTGCATATTCAAATGTTGGAAGTGTAAGTATGCACCCAGCCTTGAGGACCGATTGTACGAACTAACCTATGTCAATGAATGCGAAGATAAATTTGTTTTGTCTGTATCCGGGACATGCCGCCCCAGGCACATTTTGGCTCCATTAAGACTGTACCTGAGTAAGACTTACTCTGAAATTGATAGCGTCGGATCTTCCGATATGGCTCAACCGTAAATATAACTGTTGCTGTCCAACTATGTAAATGTTTTGCACCAAGACTATCTAACTGTGACGGACTATGCTTAATACAGCACCATTGAATCAATAAAGTAAAAAAATAAAATCTTCACAAAGGGTGGCGTGGCCTGAGCAGATGCATTAAGACCTAGCTGTGTGGAACTCCCGCCGAGATCCTGCTTTGATCCTCGTAACGGCAGCCAAGACACTTTAACCCAGTTCAGAAACGCACCCCTAAGCATAGGAAAGTGGTGCCTGACTGCTGAGCCCATCCTGGGATAAAGTCGGAGCTGCGGAACAGCATGTAACAGGAAATTGCAGGGGTACCCCTGCACACCAAGATGGCGACTGCGGAGAGGGACATGCACTAACAGTGAAGCTACCGGCATTGCCGCTGTGAGTCCACACATTAAGTCCGGCACACCCTGCGATCTGCTGGCATATAACAAAGCAGCATATCTTGACTATCACTCGGGCAACACTGATGCAATCTCTCTGGTCCCCACGAGCACGAGGAAACAGGACCTGAAATCACACTACGAGGACCTGCCGCAAAGCGTGCAACATCACTGTTAGGCAAAGTTTGTATGCAGTACCCTCTGGGACCACTACGCACAACTAGGACTACAGGTGTAACCAAAACCAACCTTTGGTATAAGTCTGTACCACACAGTTTTTGGTAGCGAGTTGAGCAGCCAGGCTTATCTCAAGAGGGAATGTGAGCTTGTAAGGGTGTTACACAGAGGTCTATAATTGCAACTATTCAGATAGACACTTATACTCAATGTTTCTTGGTAAAACACTTATTAATTTATTACACAGTTAGTTAGAAAACATTCACTAAAAGGAGGCAATATCTCACAAAAATATACTACAGTACTTCACACTAACCGGTTCTGAAATATTTAAACTACTTTGAAGTAGGAGCAAAATGGCATTCAGAGCATTTGAAGTAGGAGCAAAAAGGCATAAGTTAATCAAACGAATCATAGAGTTACTTTAAAACAGTGCAAATAGTTTGAGTTCACCAGAGGAGTTGATTCAATGCAATAGGTAGGCCAAAGTCAATGGACTAGTGTCTTTTTATAGGTAAAAACGGTTTTGGTTTTTAAACGGAAAAGTCTTTGCCACGGTTCTCGGAAGTAGTCCACAGAAGAAAGGTTCAAATGTCGGGTCACAAGCTGATGAGGCCTTCAAGCTGCCAAAGTTGTATGCACTTTCGCAGTGAGAGTTAAGTTCTCTCGGTTGGGTTTTCACAGTACCTTATTTTGAAGAAAAAGATGCAGCTGAAGACTTCTGTTCCTGCAGATCTCGCTGTTCCTGAGCCTCGGTCATGGGGACAAGAGGGAGGACGTCGGGGGACTTCTGCACTGCACAGGGACTGGTCACAAAGCTGGCAAACTGGCAAATCTTTGATTCCGGTAGCTCTCTTAAAGCACACAAACTGGTGTCCTTCTCCCTGGCTATTCGGTTTCCTGCAGCACTCTGAGGAAAATACAACCAGTTCCAAGAATGGTGTCCAGGTGGCTTACGAGTTGATTGGTTCCACCACTCAAAGGAAGAAATCGTCATTGAAAGGCTTCTCTGTCGAGATGAACTTGGCGATTCGGACCTGCGGAAGGGCTTCACCGGGCAAACCAACGGTCCAGGAGTTGCAGCAGCTGTCCTCTTCCAGCTCGTCTTCGTTTCTTTTGTTCCAGTGGTCGTCTCTGCCTTCTAAGCCAAGAGACTCGCCTTTTAAACAGTTTTCTCCCATTCATTCCAGCCTAGCTGCCACTCACCCAGCAGGGTGGCTGTCCTTGCCGGACAGTCAGCCAGCCAATTATGCCAGAGTGCATTTGGGTCTCCTAGGAGACTAAGCACAGGGAGTTTTGGGCACCTCCTTCACTTCCTGCCCACCCCAGACACTCAGGCGCCCGAGGCGGTCTTCAGTCCTGACGCCCGCCAAAGGCGTAGGAACAAAGGGACCAAACCTGGTTTGGCGCGCAGAGACAAACTGTAGAAAGACCTTTCTAAAAAGAAATGGCAAAAAAAGACCGGGCGGGACCTGTTTAAACAAAGTGGGCTCAGACGCCATCTTAAAAAACATGGCTCCCGTGATTTTTACGTACCGGTGTTCGCGGTCGGGAAAAATCATGGTAGTACGTTGTAAACCCACTGCAACCAGCCATTTCGATAGGAAATAGTAGCATTTGACTGCTACATGAGTTTCTAGACATAGGGGATACTAGGTATCCCCTCCAGCACTCTATTGGAAGATAAGGTGTGCTGGGTCTAGGAATTTAAAAAGACTAGTAAAGCCAATTTAACTTTACAGTAGTTTCTCCCAGAGAAGATGTTTAAACCTTGGGACAACCTAAAAGGCTTCCCTGTGTCATTGCACTGAGGGTGCTGTGTGACACACATGAAAAGATGATGCCTATGGAGCTGTCTAAAACTCCATAATCAAAGAACACAAGAGTAAAACACATCAAAATGAATGAGGGAGTGGGGAAAAAAGACTCTCACTCTCTCCAGGTAAAGAAATCAAGTCCTCAAAATCCAGTAACATTGCTGGGGGTCTCTAAGGTGAAGGGAATTAGCACATTTATGAGAATTCTTCCTAACAATCCCTGGCCTCTTTTACAAGAAGCAGGACCTGCAGCTCCCGACAGCCCGGATACTGTAAACGCCACTGGGATATTGCCCCTGCTACCTGGCTTCGGTCTAGCTGGTACTCATGTGTGCGGTAAGTGGGAATGACCGTCTCGACACCCCAGGGCTTTCCCCAGCACCCGACCATATCTGGCTCTATTAAGCATACATTTCTATGCAATGCTCCCTACAACTGGGCTAGGCAAACTCAAAGGGGCTCACCCCTCATCTTGTTTCTCCCCTCTCACTGGCTAACTACTGCATATAGTCCACCACTGTGCCGACGACTGAAACTGTGTGAACTCCACTGAGCAGCTTACTCCAGAGCCTGGCTCCAGCCCTGCAACTCAATGCCTCGCAGTGGGTGCCGCCTGCCGCCGCACTACCCCAGGACCCATAGCTCACACAAACTCACATGGCCCCAATACAACCCTAGACTACCATGGATCAGGACTCACAACTGGGTGAAGATGACCTATGCTGCTACACCTCTCCCCTATCTCCTTCCTTCCATCACTGCGCCCGCAGAGCTGGGCCACCCCACCCCTCTATTGCTGAGGATAAGGAAGCATAAACAAGGTACCGACCATAAGCCTGATGAGGAGAACCGTTGGCGTTTAACTTTCTAAAACAAACGGCCAACAGAACAGGCAGTTATAGCAAGACCAGATACTTGAATCATTGTGCCTAAAATGCCCACATGCTCAGTAACAAGATCCTATGTGGCCTGCTATAGGGCCAACAACAATCACGCAACTTGCTTAACTTCTGGCAGACAGGCACTACCCTGAGAAACCCTATTGCTTGCGCCCTGGTGATGTGCCCACCTGATAGATTAGCTGTTAGCAGATTGCTGCGCCTCAGACTACGCCACTACAGAGGAGTCTACCTAGGCTTCCCTGGGAGTTGCCCTGCAAACACAGCTGGGACCCCGGCTGGATGACGAGACACAGCATAATCAACGCTGCCCGCCAAATAACGTCACAACATGTCACCCACCAAAAACAAGAATAGAAGTCCATGACAATTGAATCTTTCATGGTACCAGGGAAAAATTGCAACACCGCTCAATCTAAGATCCTCAATCAACTGATCCCTGCAAGACGCACAAGAAAACCAAGTTCTCACAGCAGTAGCAGTCCTACTCACTTCCCTGGAGTTGAGGATAGATGAGGTTAAAATTGACATAGAGCTCCTCCGACAAGACGTCGGACAGCTAGTTGAGAAGGTCACGTCCTCAGAAGTGCTCCAGCAAGAGGCAAGAGACAACAGACTATACCAAGGACCTAGACAAGAGGGTCAAGGAACTCGAGAAATGAAATGCCATCCTGGAAATGTGTGCAGAGGATGCTGAAGGCAGGTCGCGGGTGCTTGGTATACCGGAGGGACCTGAGCCAGACCCCACCTCATATATTGAGAACTCCAGGAGATTGGACCAGGCAAGATCTCACAAGGGTTTGCTATTGAAAGGGCCCACCGATCACTCCTCTGCCTGGATCACACCCACAACCATTGATTGCCAGAATCCTTACCTTCTGAGACAGGTAGGTCATCCTACAACACTCCACAGAGGGTGGCGAGATAATCTGGGGTAGCTGAAGATCACTATCTGGACTATACGCCAACAGTTGAAAGGGCCAGGACCTCGTTCATCCCTATAAAAGCAAGACTGAGGCAGCTAAACCTCAAATATTTGCTTCTGTACCCTGCAAGATTCAAAATTCTCTACAAAGGCAAAGCACAATTCTTAGAGAGCCCAGAAGTGGTTGCCATGTGGATGGCCCACAACGACCTGTCCAGCAAAAACGACTTGGATCCATGACAAAAAAGGTGAAAAAGATGCTTCGAGGGGATTGGGTCCTCCGACGTATTCCATATCTTTGACAGTAATCACCACAGCTGTGCTGCTTTGGAAAATTTTCTGCGTCCTGCGTAGATGACGTCGATGCGCCGTCCCCGAGGATCTCCTCCGATGACCAACCTCACCCGATGTGATAAGTAGGATGCACGACGCCCGTAGCCTCAGTTCTGTTTTTTCCGCGAACGTGTTCGCTTCGTGAATCTCGGTACGCCTCGACTCTTTGGAGTTGCTGTTGTATTCTTCTCGGTTCTTTGAACCTGTTCAGTATTTGTGAAAAGCCTGTTCGTGACGATGTCTACCTTGTCTTCAACCCCGCGTCCGGGCTTCAAGAAATGCTGGGACTGTGGGTCCAATATGTCTGTAACGGATTCGCACGACGCCTGCCTCTGGTGCCTCGGGGGGGGCCCACGACACGCACGACTGTCGAGTGTCAGTCGCTCACGGCCAAGGCCTTGTTGGAGCGCAAGAAGAAGTTGTCGGTAGGTAGGGTGTCTAAGCCCCGGAAGTCGAGGTCTGCAGGGCTTTCGACGGATGATTCGAGAGGCGACTCTCTGCGACATCGTCGGAGGTCCAGTGGGTCTCCTTCCAGGAGTCGGTCTCGCCACTCCTCTGCCTCTTCGAGGCATTCCCGGAAGTGCCGGCATCGGTCGCCTTCCCCGTCCTCTTCCGAGGACTCTGCCCGTCGGCGGGTCGCTTATCCCACCATGCAAGCGACACCGGAGGAATGGGCTTCCTTCGGGAAGAAGATGTTAGCGATTCTCGAATCGCAGGGCACCGGTCCGTCCGCGCCTCTGAGTGGGGCGGTCGTGATCGGTCGAGAGACACCGCTCGCACGCCTTCGGCGGGACCTGTGATTCAGGTCTTGATATGAGCGCTAACTATATAAGGCTAACAATCGTCACCAAATCCACGAGAAACGCCTAACTCCTCGATGGAAACTAACTAGGACTACGCAGGGCTAACCAGATTTCCCTAACTGCGCAAGGAGAATGTCACTGCCGAAATTACTGTTTTCTACCACTGGTGGGGGTGGAGCCCAGCTACTCACTGTTGGACTTCACTACTCGCCTCCAAGTTACTAACGGTCTTGGACCCTATGCCTGGTACACAATGGCTGAACCAAGCCTTGTAGGTACTGGACTGCCTGAACAATCTGATGTTGTTTGGCAGCATGTTCAAGTTTCTTGTTTTTGTTGTTCTTATGTTATCCATACAAAACGACTCTTGGGATTCCCCATCTCGCAGGTGAAAGACATTGAAATTGATGATTTGGGGTATCTGTAATATTCACGCTGGGGCTGGGACTCTGGCGAATTCCACTTCAAACCAGCAAAGGGCTATTGGAGACAGGACAGCTATGCTACTCCTAGGGAACAGAGGTACAGGCTACGGGAGGGCCAACCAATACACAATGCAATGTCCACTGTCATAAGAATAATGTCATGGAATGTGCCAGGTTTGGATCCTAACTCTGCAGAAACAGGGTGAAATCCTATATAAAACACAAGAAGATATCCATAGTACTGCTCCAGGAGACACACCTGCTCCCAGAGGGACAGGAGGCACTACTGTCCCACTGGGGATGGACAGGGTAGAGTGGCACCTATTCTATGTTTCAACACAGATCAATCCACTAAGAACGAAACAATCGTTAAAAATACTGTATTTATTTAGAATTTGTACTCGATAAAATAAGTATTAAATCATCTGAAGTTCTGTACAAAAAATACGCAAAGTGACAACATTAATGTATCAATCATAAAGTGCATCGTATAAAGTGACTGAGTGCTAGTTTCACTGTTGGCTGTAAGTGAAAAAGTCAAAGAAATAAATCACAGTAGACCTAGATGCTACTAGATTGATCCCAAAAAGGGGTTTCCCGTGCGAGCGAAGAAAGTCACTCGATAAGGGAAACCACAATCGCCTATTCAGATCTGAAGGCAAAAGGGACAAAAAATAAATCAACAAAGGGCAATCTAGTCACTAAAGGATCATGCAGCCAACCACAATGGTTAGTTACAGCACTGCACAATATAATGAACACATAAACATTGAAAAAAACGCTAAAATTAGCCAAGGGATGCTATGCCTTTGACTTTGACTGTCCAGAGATCCCAGCTGGTGATTAACAAGACCTTTACCTCCTTCTATACACAATTGTACAAGCTCGATAATCCAGTTCCCCGAAAAGACCTGGACGAAGTGTTTTCCCAGAAACATCTCCCGAAGCTCTTGGACAGTCAACGAGACTGTCTGGACTTACCCATTTCTTTTGAGGAATTGAATGAAGCTATGGCTTCCTTGGCTACCGGAAAGACCCCGTGCACAGATGGGCTCCCCTCAGAATTTTATACGGTGCTTAGCGCTAACTTGACCCCAACACTTCTGAAAGTCTTGACCGAGGCTTATGACAGAGGTACGCTCCCAGCTGGCATGAGGGAGATGCTAGTGATACTCATTCTCAAACCTGGGAAACCAGCGGACAGGTGTGATTCATTCCGACCTCTGGCAATGCTAAACTGGGACATAAAGATACTTACAACAGTACTAGCTAGATGCCTCCGACCGGTTATCACAACACTACTACACACAGACCAGACAGGATTTGTCCCCGGGCGCAGTATGGCCCTGAACCTTAGAAGACTCCAGCACATCCTCGACCAGAGACGCACTCACAAAGAACAGTATGTGGTGACATACCTAGACACTACTAAGGCATTTGACTTTTGAGTGGCTGCTCACATAATTGGAACAATTTGGGCTGGGCCCGAAATTCATCCACTCGGTCAAACTTCTGTGCACCTCCCTGATGGCTAGCCTAAAGTCCAAAATGGGGAACATTCAACCTGGTACCCGTCAAGACTGCCCACTCTAGCCTATGCTATACATACTGGCTATGGGACCCAAAGTGACATATCTACACCAAGAATATTTAGAAGCGGGCATAATGATAGGCAGCTCTAACCACTTGATATCGCCCTACGCAGACGATGGCTTACTTTACCTTTGTGAACCACGACACAACCTACCCATTATCCTAGATGTGTTTGATAGATTTGCTGAGCTATCCGTGATCTCGTTCAACAGACCTTAATCCTGCCTATTCCCTCTAGCTGGCCTCCGTGAGGTGTACTCGGCTGCCCTACCCGATTTGGGACTCCTTTGGGAGGCTAAATCGTTCAGATACCTAGGAATCCGGATCGCGAACACACCCAAAGAAACTCACAATTTCAACACGCTCCGGGTACTGGGAGGTCTAGAGAAATATATGTCCTTCTGGTCCAGACTGCCGCTATCGGCCATGGCAGAATTGCCATTATCAAAATAATAGTGCTCCCAAGATTTCTTTATGGCTTTACAAATGTCCACCACTACATAGGAGCATCTTATTTTCGCCGTCTGGACTCGATAATTAGAGACTACATATGGGGGCGCTGGTCGCAACAGACTGGCCCTTAGCATGTTGCAATTACCTTACAAAGATGGCGGGATAAAGTTACCTAATCTCAAACGTTATTTCCGTGCCGCCTAAGTTTTGTCACAAAATGCCTGGTGGAACCTCCCACAATTGAATCGCGGCTGCTGCAGCAACTAGTGTCCCCTGCCAGACTTGGTGAAATCCTGTGGCTCCCAGCGAGCTGTGCGAATACAATCTCAATGCCTGTAAGACTGGGCCGGCAGATATGGCATAGGGCAATAGAGCTCAATGCACAATCAATACTCACCTAATATTCTGATAATCACAGAAGTGTGTATAAACAGAGCAGAAATGGGAGCTGCCAGACTCTGGGAAAGAATGGGGGGGTCTATAGATGGGGGTGGAGGGGGACATGTGCAAAGATGGTCAGTTCAGAGATATTGATAATCTGTCACAGCACTCAGGCCTACCCAAGGGCCAATCCTTGCAGTACATGAGATTGAGGAGTTTAGCAAGACGCAAATGGGGAGAGGTGGCACGAGGAACCAGAGGAGACAGGAGTTCTGGCCGTAATGTACTTATGGAGGATGGCTGGAGACCAGTGACTAGACTTCATACTCTTTAATAGAAGGAATTAGCGTCAGAGTCCGCAAACTGAAACTAAAATGGGTGATAGACCTGGGTTCTGTTATCGCTGACCCATAGTGGGAACAAGCACTTAACTTCCCTAAACAGGTATCCCGTAATGCCAGGTTCAACTGCTCCAAATGAATGTGCTATACTGCACGTACATGACCACAACATGGTAGCTACATTTAACACAGAAGCTTCGTCCCGGTGCCCCTGATGCCACCAAGAGGAGGCAGATTTTATACATATGTTCTGGAACTGCATACAAGTACATACTTTTGACGGGAGTTGTTAGGTACTCCTGGAACCCACTGTAGTGCCTGCTGGGAGCATGCCCAACACAAAGTAAACACAAACATACTGTCAGATTTATGAACTTGGCATGTATACTTGCGAAAAGGCAAACCACTATGCTATGGAAATCGCCAGAAGGTCCCCAGTACAAACGCTGGCTACACAACCTCAAGATCTGGAGCGAAGCAGAGATGTGGCCAGGGCAAAATCAGCATTGACACAGGATGATAGCCGCACTGTCACCTTAGAGGCCTGGAAAGCATTGGTAGAAGCTATGTTCCATTCATCAGACCACTAACTACCATGAAACAAACAATACCACAACAACATACAACAAAATATTCGAGATTACTATCCCAGGAACACTCTGCTAGGGTACCCCGCCTGTACATTGCCTGTCATTGAACTTTGACAAAACCCTCCTAGCAGGTAATCGCCCCACACCTGTTCAGTAAATTAAGCTGACTTTATACAAAATGTTGTTTGTTGCTTGGCTTAACCGTTCCATGGGTCTTCTGATTTACTAGGAGTACATGCAGAAATGTAGTTGATCATTTACCTGGCACCTAAAATGCCAATAAACAAAGTTCAAATAAATAACAAGGTGTGCACGGCTTGCAGCCCTGGAATACACTTCTGGGTGATGCGCCTTTTGTAAAAACCAATACTGCCAACTTTACCACAACCCCTGAACTAATGGACCACCCCACTCCTGACCAGTAGACTGAATTTGTATGGAATGTTTGTTTGTTTAGTTAATTAGTTCTATTGGCCTTTCTGACCAGCTGAAGAATTAGCCGAGACTTGATTGTAACATTTCCTTTACTGTTGTAATTCACTGTAATAATTACACTGTATTTTTGAAAATGCCAATAAACAAAGTTTAAAATAAATAAATACATCAAAATCTCCTTTGCAAAGAGCATTTGGTCAGTGAAACTTGCCAGTAGTGGATGTGCTTGCTGCCTGCGAAAAACAGGTAGCCTGAGTTCAATCGGAAGGAGGGCTGTTTCGCCACTTCATGGAGGAAAATGTGTTCACCACTAGCAGGAGTAGACTGAACCTCCAGCAAGGCCAACGGCAGGGCTGATAACTTCAGGGAAAACATCTAGAAAGAGAATAAATGCGACCTGAGCCTAGTATTTAGAGCATGTGCATGCCCTTGTTGAACGCAGTTCCCCCTTTTCTGAATCTAAACTGGTGCTTACTACTATTGCCGGTGCGCGGGCTACCACAGTGAACAATTCTATAGCCGAGTAAGGGCCCCCCCTTCGTAAACTCAAGACCAACACTTCTGTCGTAAGGTCTGCAGCGGGGTCACTATCTTTCACTGGATTGCTTTTTCCTGTAGATTCCTCATCTTGATAGATATCCATCATCCAGCTCTGCTGTTTGGAAACTTTCAACAGAGGGCGTAGTGGACCTCGACTTGGCCGTTGATCTCTTTTCTGGCTCTTGATCGTCTGCTCCGGAAGTGACCTCAGGCGTTGTGTATATATAGAACGTCACTACGCCCCATGCTTCAGTTCCTTTTTTCCGCACGCTTGCACACTGCATCAGGAACACGACTCTGGTTTGCTCAACATTTATTTTGTACCTAGTCCAGAAAACCTTGATGCAATGTCGTCTCACTGGGTTTCGTGCTTCAAGTGGTGCCGCTATTGCGAGACCAAAAAGTATATAACCAACCCCCATGACGTATGTCTGTGGTGCCTAGGTGTTGGTCACAATACGGAGGCCTGCGCATCGTGCGCTAAGATGCAGCCGAGCCCACCCCGACAAAGGGAATGAACGACATTGCAAGAAGACTAAGAAACATTTCCACTCCAAGAGCCATTCCTCGTCTTCCTCACAGAAGAAGAAGCAGCAGCAGCACCACCACCATCAAAGCAAGTCCAGCTTGTCATTGGAACGCTCAGTGCTCCCAACTCCAAGCCAGCCACTCTGTCGATGTCAAATGCCTTTGGACGTCACGCCTACCAGGCATAAGTAGCTGGAGGGTCGTAATGCTGAGGCCCACAATGCCCATCAATTAACTGAGCGTCCCTCAGCGCCGAAAGAACCTTTGGCATCGAATGCTTCGGCTTCAAAATCTATTCTGAAGCCCTCAGCGCCGACAGTCGATGACGGGTTAATTTGTGCTGCTGTCCATATCGGGTTTCTTCGACTCGATGCAATCCATATTTGGCATGGATGACCCCAATGATCCAGTCGACCCCGTTTACACAGGAGCCGGCGCAATCGACTTTTTTGATGACAAGGCGATTTATTGGCCCTAGCTCAGGGTCTACAAGACGTGAGTGGTCTGGATTCTTCCCCAGACCTTGAGTTGCAACAAAACCAGCCTTATACCCATGCTAATATGAAGTTCAAGGATCTGGTTCACCGGGTTGTTGAAACCCTTGGGTTGAAGGCGTCCACCTCACCTCTTCAGGGTATGAGCTCACTGACATTTTGGACGAGGGTTCCACAGTTGAGTATAACATGCCATTCAACCCAGCCGTTGCGGACCCTTTAGGCTCCTTTTTTACATTTTCTTTGTTAAACTCTTTTTGTTTTACAACAAATAATAACCAACAACAACACCACACACAGTCTGGCACTTCGTGAAGGGATTCTGCACACTCTCAACTGTCCTGGCGCACTTCCATGTCTGACCTTGCACGGATCACTGGTGGTTCTGCACTGCTTCAGCATTTTCTAACCCACTAAGTTCATCTGTGTCATTTGCATCTCTATGTTCAAACAGTTCCTGTATCAGTGAGTTCCAAGCAAGTATCTTATTTCCGCTCTCACTTTCCCCCCTTTGCCGTGCCCTGGTCCATGCTGCTGTTTCAGCTAGTGTCCATTTCTTCAAGTCGGCCCACCATGCCTCTGTTCGGGCCCGAGCTGGAATTCCACGCCATTGCTATGTGACGCTTTGCTAGAATGGTCATTAAATCTTTCATTTATGCTATATGCATCCTCCGTTTTCCACATCTTGGAAACAGGCCATCAGGTAAGCCTCCGGCGTCCACTCTTGCATATGGATTCCCCTTCTGCCGCTTTTGCTTTTGATGTTGTCCCAAAACGTTATCACCAGGCAGGCCCAGAACATGTGCAGCATATCCACGTTTTCCGCTGTGCACCATGGACAGCTTCGGGTTTCCATGTCTCCCATGGTGGACATTCGTCTTGGGGTGAGATATGCTCTGTGCGTGAGATACAGCTGTGCTTGTCTAAATCTTGCATTTTTGATCAGTGAAGGTCTTCTGGAACTCTGCTTCCCATCTTTCCTGTGTCCGGAGTTCTCACGTGTTGTTACTTTTCAAGAGCTGTTTGTAGAGTCTGGAGACCGTATGTCCCCCTTCCGACATATCGTACCATGTGTCTAGCTCCCTCTCTGTTTCCGCGCCTTTGGATAATTCTGGCATCTCTTTTTGATTGTCCGGACCATACTGTTGTACAGTATGAATTGGCCTTTGTGTATGTCATAATCATCCATCAGGGTTTGGAAATCCACCCATTGTCCTCCTTTCCATAGATCACCAATCTGGGCTACCCCCTTACTTTCCCAATGTCTCCGATATGTCGCAACGGTCTTGGTTCGGGCGTTGGCCAGTCCTGCAAGGGGAATCTGCGTGGAGCAGGGGTCACTGATCCCGCAGGCTTTCCATGCCTTCTTCTATAAGGTCAGGCCCATTCTAACCATGGTGGGGAGGGTTCTGGTCAGGGACTTGTCCTTCCATAATGCTTCTCTCAGATAGTATTGCCGCAGGGCAGATTGGAACAACAGTGAGTCTATGGATGTGTCATCTCCCAGCCATCTGACCACAAATTGCAGCTGTCCTACCAGATAATATTGTTCGAAGTCTGGCAATCTGAGCCATCCCGATTCATAGTCTCTTTTGTAGAGTGTTTAGGGCTATCCTGTTCCTCCACCCTCCCCAAAGGAATGCCCGTACCATTGTATTTAACAGTTTGAAGAATGTTCCAGGTATGTCGTGCGGTATATTTGTAAAGTAATCTACCAGTCAGGGCAGTACCGTCATTTTCAACAGGGCTGCCCTTCCTATCATTCCCAGTGGGAGTGTCTTCCAGAACTACATGGCTTTCTCTGTTTTGGCTAGGGCTACTTGTGTGTTGGCCTTGTGTGTCTGTGGGGTTGTGGTGTATATCTAACTCCAAATAGCAGAAAGTGCGTGGCGCCAATGTGAGACCTAAGTCCGGCAGTTGGTTTGAAGTGACCTGTCTCAGGTCAGCTAGGGGGAACAGCGAAGATTTTCCTTTATTAATTGAGATTCCTGACAGCTTAGCAAATGCGTCTATGGCTTCTAGCAGATCTGATAAATACACCCGTGGGTTTTCGACAAATAGGAGCATTTCGTCCACATATAGTGAGACCTGGTGTATGACACTATTACTATCCCGGTTTCCTTGTACTCTGCTCTTAGGAAGGCCGCCAGTGGTTCTAAGGCCAAAATATATATCATCAGGGATAGTGGGCATCCCTGCTTCGTGCCCCTGTATATTTTCCAAGCCTCCGAAATATGTCTGCCCATCATCACCCTTGCCCTGGGGTCCTTGTCTAGCAGCTTGATCCAACAAAGGAATCCCTACCCTATCCCAAAGTGGGCCAGTTCGCTCAACAGCAAGTTCCAGTTCACAGAATCAAAGACTTTAACAGCGTCTAATGATGCTATTGCTCTTTCACTGCGTCTGTGATTCGTTTGATCTACTACGTGGTGTAACCTTCGCAGGTTCCACTTAGTGTTCTGCTCCGGACATAGCCCGTTTGGTCCAAGTGCACCAACGTGGCTATGACTGTTTGAGACGGCTAGCAAGAGTCGCTGTCAGGTTAATGGAATCCTGATTTATCTGGGAAATCGGTCTATAGGAACCATAGTCTAGCGTTGATTTCCCTGGTTTTACAATGGGTATTATTACCGATTCTGACATGCTCTCTCATGCGCTGCTTCATATATCTCCAGCAGCTTTGGTGCCAGGGTTACTACGGCTGTCAATTCCTCTACTTTCTCCAGCATTGGATCTTTCATGGATTCACATGCTTAGAATATTCCCCGTCGACAGACTGGGAATATTCTAAGCATGTGAATCCATGAAAGATACCAATGTTGGAGAAATGGAGTTACAGGTAAGAAACTATTCCCTTAAGGGGGACATCAAGTATCGGTGCCTCTTCAGTGAATTTAGGAAGGTCAATTTTGGCAGGGCATCTGCAATATCCGAGGTAGTCCGCCACGTGGTTTTGGGAGTACAACTTCTCATAGAATTGCGAGAATACTTCATTAATTCCTTCTTATCCTCACCTCCTCCCCTGTCTCGTCATTTATTGCGTTAATCGGGTCTTTATCTTCCTCCTGCTTAGTTAACCAGGCTAAGCGCCTGCTGGGTTTATAACCTTCTGCATGCATTCTCTGTATATACTTCCCATAATCTAGTTTCCCCAGCTTCTCCCAAATGGTAATGCACTTTAGACTCAATAATGTGAGTGTCGCCAGCTCCTCCCCAGTTATACCTAGTTATACCCACATGTGTTTCAGCTCTTTCTACTTCCCCAAGTACCGCCAGAACACTCCCTTTGAGTGCCCCGCCCTTCCCAATCGCCGCTCCTCTGACCACCAGGCATCCCAGACTGTCCCACTACTGTCTACACTACCTGTATTACGCTTAAAATAATCATCTATTGTGTCTTGTAGGTGCTTCTGAAACTCCCCTTCCATTAGTGCCTCCGCCCTTAGTCGCCATGTCGGTATGGGGGCCTTCCTGTATGTGTAAGCCCAGGTTGCCACTAGCAGAGCATGGTCTGATGGTGTTCGTGCTTTAATATGTACCCCCATGAATTCCCCCAGAGTTTCACTGTCCGTAAGTCTATACGTGTAAATGTTCCATGTGGGGCGCTATAATGTGTGTACCCTCTGGTTTCTGCATGTAATTTCCTCCAGACGTCTTCCAACGGCAGCTGGTTCATGATCGTCTTTAGGGCCTTGGCTGGTGGTGCTGGCGTTTTGTGTTTATTATCCGACCTGTCCAACAACGGATTTAGTGTGTATTTAAAGTCTCCTTCCCAGACGAAGGAAACATCCCTGTATGAGGCCAGTCTGGGTGCTATATTTTCTTGAAGAACGTGGTTGCGTCGTTGTTTGGTGCATACGTGTTTTATCAGGCAGACTTCTTTGTTTCCCAGCATGCCATGCACTAGCACCATTCTACCCTCCATATCTCGTTCCTGTTGTATAAACTGAAATGGGATGCTGGGGGCAACCCATGTCAGCACCCCTCTGGCATAGTTGGAATAACTATAATGAGCTATACACTTGTCCGCCCCATTTCTGAGCCATCTTGGATTGCTTCTCTGCCATCAGGTGGGTTTCTTGTAGCATTGCTATTTTCTTTTTCGACCTATTTAGCCAGGCATATACTCTGTCTCTTGACATATGCATTCAGCCCCCAGACGTTCCAGGTTGCTATCATGACTTCTTCCAGGCCCATTTTCCTAGTTTTTGTTGCAGCCTGGCAATTCCAATGAGCCTGCACGCCCTCTCGTGTTTATCTTCTAGCTCTTTGGCTCCATTTTGTGCAGGCCATGTCCTTCTATGGCGTCTCTCCCCACTGTTATCCATGTAGCCGTTGTTCTGCGTGGGTTTTGCAGAGTTCCCTTGTTTTAAGTTGTTGTAGTACCTTGGCAATGTTCTTTCTGTTGTGCTTTGACTACGTTGCCACTAGCGCTTTCGCTGTGTCCTGTGGGTGTGATGTGTCTTCCCCTTCTCTGCCATCCGCCAACAAAACAACATCCAAACTGTAACGGTTAACAAACGCCCTGCCACCCTCCCCCTGCTCAGGCCCCGCCGCCTTATATATCAGCTGGCTTAAAACACCTGTATACAAGCCCGTTATAAATGCCATATCATATCATGTCTTTTCTCTGTTCTCCCCCCCCCCCTTTTTTTTCTCGACCCATGTCTCATTAGGGATCATTCCTGCTGTTTTGCTAATTTCTGGCTCTTAGTTGTGGGATTCCCAGCTGGTCCATCCATTCATGGGCCTCTGACATAGTTTTGAAGAGATACAACCTGCCATTGTGTAGCACCTTTAATTTGGCGGGCTACAATAGCATGTATCTCATATTAGCGGACCTGAGGCGTTCTTTGGTTGGTTGAAATTGCGCTCTTTGCTTTTGTACCATTGCTGTGTAGTCTGGGTATATTGCTATTCTGGAAGCGTTTCTCGTGATCACCCCTCCTTCTCTGGAGAATGTCCGTATCTTCTCTCGAACTTTGAAGTTCATGATTTATTTTAAACGATCATGGGCCTGGGGGGCGCCCCTGGTGCCCCTGGCAGGGGTTTTCTGCTCAGGGGTCCATGCGCTTTTTCTACCACAATGCCTTGGGATAACACCTCGACTCCCACTTGAAGCAGTAAGTTCTTTACATAGTTTGTGGGATCTCTGCCTTCCTCTCCCTCCGGCAGTCCAACGATGCGCACATTGTTTTGTCGGGCCCTCCCTTCTGCATCTTCTACCCTGTGTTCAAGGGTGCAAATACTATACAGCGCATCTGCCATTTGGGATTGGGCGGTCGTGATATTCGCTGTGTTGCTCTGCAGTTGCTGCTCCGCCATACTCTCTCGATCCGCCAGGGCCTGAACGTCCTGTCTGAGGAGGCCCACATCCACGATAACAGCGTCCATTTTATGCTCCAGTGACATCGTCAATGCAGCGATGGCCTCCAGTATTCCTGTCTCCCTCCTGGTTGCTTGCCGTTAGGTGTGCCCATGCTGGCATCTGATGAGGTGGGCTGATTTGTGTCGTTTTTTCAGGCGGATGTTTCCATACTGGACTGCTTGCCCTTTCCTCCCTTCTGCTTATCCGGCATGTCTGGATCTCTTGCATGCAATGTGCTTCTTGTCGTCTCATTTGTCTTTACGTGAGGGGTTTGCCTGTTCCAGTCCCTGTCATGCCAGTTTGTTGGTGGGGGGACAGCTCTGTTTTTGGTGTTTCTGTTCTGACTTCTGTTCAGAAGTAGCTTTCTGCTGTGTGGCTCTGTGCCTCCCGAGGTGCTATCCACCTCTGGTGCCCTCTGTCAGTGAACCCCAGTGCCCCTATATCGATTCCTCCTGCTTTCTTCTCTTGGACTTATGTTCTACTGTGCAGCACAGTGTTTAAATGTCCACCCCTGCTATCTTGATTGTGCCCCTCACCGATCCCCCTTGGTGTTGCAGGAAGCTGCTTCGGTGTAGCATATGCCAGCGCTCATCTGGGAGTGGTCCATTCCACCCTTGCGCCTCTGGGTAGTGATCACATCTCCCCTGTGCCCTGTGCACTGGCTCGTGTCTGCTGTTAGTTAGGCAGATGTGGTAAACTCCTGAGAGTTGTGGTGTTTTGTTCTCCGCCTCCCTGACAGTCCTTGTCCAGTTACTCGTTGCCGTTTACAGTACTGGTACAGTGGATTTAGCTCTCCCATGTTGAAAGTGTACTGTTCCTGAGTTCTGTTAGGGCTTTTTCTCCCGCTGATGTGGGCAGACTGCTTAAGTTGTTACTAACGGTGTCGGCTAGAGCGTTCCGGATGCAGCGTATTCCCTGTTTCCCCACTTAAAGTGTCACCCATTAGGTTTTGCTGCTCGTGCTGTCTGTTGTCTAGGGCATAGTGATCCTGGTCGGGAGAGCTCCCGAGCTGTCATAGACAGGTCTTTCCTCCTCTCGGAGCGTCTGTTGTTCAAACAAACAGGGGCGGCCCTCCCAACTCACTGTGTGCGTGTATCTTGTGCTCTTTGCCGCCCTTTATCTCCTGGACTGAGTGCTTCAGCTTGTCGTAGTGTCGGCCGGGGGCTTGTGTCGCACTTCTTCTCCCCCTGTTTCATGCCTTGTAGCTGATATTGGGTGAGGCGTGTTCTGCCGCGGCAGAGTTCTGCGGGCTTCAAGTGGGCTACTCCCCCTGTTCGTAGGTGCTCCCTCGTCGGGCTAAGTTAGCACACTCCCACCTGGCATATCGTACAATGAAGGCTCTGTGTGGTCCAAAGTGCTGCCATATGTGGTTGTACCCCCTATCTCGCACCCTTGACCTCGGGAGTTAGTGCAGTGTTTTGTGCCAGCTTTCATCTGGGCGTTATCTGGTTCATGGGTGCGCCACTCGTGTGGTGGACTTGTGTCCCTCCCCTCCCGCGCATCGGCACATACCTGCTGTTTAGATGAGCTGAGGCAGTAGGGTCACGGAATCCGTGGTGGTAGGTTTCCTGCTGCCTTGATAGTCCCTGACCGGCTACTTGTTGCGGTCTGCGCGCTGGTACAATGGATCAATGGATTGTGCTCTCCCACGTAGTTGTTGTACTGTTTATGAATGCTATCTGGGTACTTCTTCCCTCCGATGCAGGCAAATTGGTTATTTTAGTTCTATTGGCAGCAGGGGGGTTCCTCTAGATGCTTGTTCCCAACCACGTCTTCTTCAAGGGCCAACCGTTAGTTGTTGCAGGCCCCGCTGCCCCGTTTCTGTTGTTTCACTGCATTATGGCTTGGTCATGGGGGCTCTGCAACGGGTGCAGTCACGCCTTCTCTCGGGGCACCTGTTGCTTCCGTGGGGACAGTCTCCCTGCGCACGTATTCTGCTTTCTCTCCCGGTATCCAGGGTTGAGTGCCCCGGCCTGGCTCTTCCCGCAGCGTACTGTGGGCTGAGGTCCAATGTTGTTCCTCATCTCCCCTTGTCTTCCTACTATGCAGCTGTTATGTGGGGCGCTGTATGATGCTGCCGGCGCAATTCTATGAGTCACCGCCGGGCTTCTTCCCTCATTCGTGGGTTGCCCCTTGTTAGGGGTGTGTAGTCTTGCTCTCACCCAGCATGCGTTTCCATGCTGTCCCGGGGTGCAATGAGTGCTGCTCACCAAGGGTCTTGTCAAACGACCCTCTTCCTCTCTCGCGGGCTTCATACAGCGGTCGGATTCCTTCGCTGACGCGGAGTCCGGCGGGCTTTCACCGCTTGCGATGCTGCTGGCCGGTCTCCGCTCTCGGTGTGCTCCACTCCCCTTCTCCACACTGTCACCTGGTCTTCCTGGTCCCTCCGACACTCCTCCAACAGCTGCCTCGTTGTCTGCTCATCAGCAAGCCTAGCTGTTTGCGCACACCATTTTGTTTGTCAGTTTGACGGTTTCTCTCGGGCCTTTCTATGCCCGTTCTCCGCTCTGCTTCTTGACGAGATTCACCCCAGCTGTTCTCCAGACCATCCGATACCTCTACGTTACGTTTTCTTGGAATTTCGTTACCAAATCAGGTCAGCTTGACTTATCTGCGTTCAGGATCTCTCGGGAGCTTAAAGTTGCTGCTGCCTATCTCATGGCTGCCAAGCCACGCCCCGACCCTTTAGCCTTCTTATAGCAGCACCCTTGTACTATTACCCCTGTGAATGCCACAAGAGGAGACCCTTATTTCCTCCCCCAAACAACCTTCCACAGAAGGGTTGGTTATACAGGCTGCCACTATTTCCACCAGACCTGCGGCATCCACTTCCAATCTGCTCACGGACAGAAATCGGACGTGTTGGGCAGAAAGGTGTTCAGCTCTGGCAGCATGGCTTTTAAAGCCAGACACATAGCCTGTGTATTTGCCAAGTACTCTTTTGGCTTTTGCAAGGCTGTGAAACCTGCTGCTGAATACGTCCCTGATGGTGCCATGCAGGACAGATTTTTACAGCTGTGGAGGATGGGAAGGAGGTAGCCAACCAGTCATTGCCAACGGGCCTGGACGTAGCGGACTGCGTTGGCAAAGCAGCGGATTCAGTGGTAGTAATGAGACGCCAAACCTATCTAAAAACATCTTGCTTCTCTCTGAATGTTCAGAACCGGGTGCTGGACATGCCCTAAGAAGGTGACATGCTTTTCGGTAAGAAAGCCGACGAATCCTTGGAGAACCTGTCTGTGCCTGTCCGTGCTGCAACGGGACGCAGGCCTGGCCACACTGACTGTCTCCATTGCACAGCCGATCCTCGGGTAAGCTAACCAGGCTTCATATGCCTAGATCCTGACTAAAACCTAACTTTTCAACGCTGCTTCCAGACTTACTGCCACTAGGAAACAAGTAACTTGCTTCATCGGCCCGATTCCAATGCCCGCTCCGCCATTAGTGCCATTGCATTTGTCTTTGTTTGATTCTGAACTACCCTTCATCAAGCACATGCAAAACCATCATAAGGGAGCAGGAGCAACGACGTCCACCGCTCCTTTTACCTTTCCCTAAACATGCTGGCCCCGCCAACTGTCTCACCTTATCATACAAGTCACTGGCAAATAACATTGCTAATTTGTTTTGCACTTTATAACTGTATTTTGCAAATTTGGTCCTCACTTGTACCACGGTATGTTTGACATTTTGCACATATAAGGGACCTAATTTACTGATCCTCCGTTTGCACTGTTTCCGCCATATTCCATAGCTTACCTGTTTAGAACAGACAAGCCTAACCATCTCACATTCGGTGTGCAACCTTCCTGTTGTTAGAGGTACTTACACCTTGGTATGCATTTATCCTGTGTCAACGATATTAACGGAGTATTCCAATTGCATGTCTTACCTAGCGATTATTGCATGACCACGTTTTGAACTGTTCTGAACTGTTCCCATTTTACTGCTTACTACCCTAAACCACCTCCACAGCTATTGAACAGCCTTCCAGGACACTTGACGACCTATTCACATCTACCCGATGACAAATCACTTAACTGCCACTAGCATAGCCCCACACTGTTGAGTCATGTCCCTGTGTCTTACTCTCTTGCTCCTCTCTACACTGCTCCTTTGCATTCATTCGTCCATTATGTCTGCTCATACAGCCCTGAACAACAGTATGTCCACCAACAATAAACCCAGGACTCCTAGCATCCAGCTATCCATGGCTAAGAAACTACCTGCACCGGATTGTATACCTCCATCTGAATTCTTACCATCATGCCATCCACCAGTATTTATAGCTATGCATATGACACCATCCATGCCCAGCAACTTATATCATCTCACCCCTGCCCAATGGATACAACAATTCTCCACCAGACCCACCCCCAACCAACCTTGTTCTCTTCAAAGTAGGAACACTAGACTAGGTTCTAGATGCATGCCTAACCAGCTTCTACCGATCGACAAAAACACTGCCTTAGTGGCAAACACCAGTACAGAACTAGCACACAATTCTATCTCGCCCAAGAAAATGTAATCCAAATAATTCTGCCTCCCTTATCAATCGCGGACTCATTAATGCTAGATCCTTGCCAGCCCATGCCTTAGATATTGCTGACATCGTAACTTCTACTCACCTCGACTTTCTTGCAATCACTGAGACTTGGCTCCATGCAGCGGCAAGGCCTTCTCTATCCCTTGCCATACCCGATAATTACTCCATAGTCCACCAAGACATTGATTCCAACCTAACTAAAGACGGAGGCATCGCATTTATTGACAAAACCACCTTAGGCATCAGACTCATGCCCAGCAACCCCATTAATTCAGCTTAACTATTATCCATTAAATTACCCATCTCAGCGTCACCATACACCTAGTCTATAGACCACCAGGGCTCCCCACCACATTTGAAGAGGATGTCACACTTCTCCTAACCACCAACACTAAGCCAGGATCCCAAATTATCGTATTGGATGATCTTAACCTGTGCTTCCAAGACCCTAAAGATCGTAAGCTGCTAGACATTGCTAACTCAATGTCTGAACTAGGCTTCAAACACATAGCAAAGGAAGAACTTTAGATTGGCTGGTCAATATCAACTGTGACACTAATATACTTGCCAACACACACTGTGCCTGGTCAGACCATCTTCTTATCACATTCACCATAACGGGTGGCAACGAGCCCAACCATCAGAACGTAGCCCCTCCTTTATGCACAAGAAATAACCGCAATATAACAGTCGAGAAATTATTCCCTCTGTTACAGCCCATCCTCACCGGTCCGACCATATATTCTGATCCTACTGTCCTGGTAGACATTTACAATCACATCCGGGAAGTGCACGGAAGTGCCGTGCTGTTGTGCTGGTGAATCTGGGCTCTTGCAAATGCTGCCCTTGAAGTAACGTTTCATCCGTGGATTGCGAGTTGTATGCACAAGAGGAAGCATACTTCCTACTCTTCACGGCGTAACACTTAAGGATCGAACTGTGAACTGTGGACTACCATTCCAAGTAATTACGTTTCTTGGACCCTTTGCTTCCTGTTTGCTTGGACCCTTGCTCTTTGCTCTGCTTTTCCCTTTTGAAGGATCGTAGAAGAGAACGTTACTTACGCTGCTTTTTTTTTTTCTTTCTCTCTTCTCTCAGCGACACCTTGCGACTACTGGCCCCGCCCCCCCTCGCTCACAGGCACGCTACATTACCCGTGTGCGTGCGCATCCGCGCGCGCATCCGGGAAGTGCACGGAAGTGCCGTGCTGTTGTGCTGTTTGGCTGGTGAGCGGGTGGAGGGTCGTAATTTAGACTAAAGCTTTGCGTCTATCATTGGAAGAATAGGATCCTTCCTGAATTGTGAATTTATTACTGTTGTACCTCTTCTGTGGGGCAATTTATTTTTTGTTGTGGGGTAGGTGAAATGGCTACCCGCTTGCGCAGCGGGCATATTGAAACTTCATCCTCCACCAAAGTGTCCGAGATCAAAAGTCAAAGGGATCACACAGATAATGCGAATATCGCACAGCTTGTTAAATCAATCAAGAGATCAAAGGTCCCAATTTACAAATCTGAAATTACACCCGTATCAAAGGGCAAAGGAACTAATACCCAAGTCAATATTAGAAAAAGTTTTCTAAGTATGCTTGAGGTTGACAACAGCAAACTAAATTATCCAACTCGGCTACTTTATATATGGCATCGATTGACCTTTCTGCCGCCTTTGATTGTGTGGTGCGTTCTATTTTGTGGGGAAAGCTTGAGACGATGGCTGTTCCTATGTATATTATCTCATTGATTGCAAAATTACATCAAAATACATCGTATATGGTATGAGTAGACGGCACTGGTGCCACCACGCAACCAATCCCCACGGAGGTCGGGGTTAAACAGGGCTGCAGCTTGGCGGCAACCCTGTTTAACCTCTACCTCTGTGACATCGAACATATTTGGAAAAGCGAAATCTGCTATCCTGCCAAGTTGGGGCATCTTAGGTTGCAATGGATGGCATTTGCTGACGATGTGCTGATATTCGATCAAACGCCATTTGGGCTTCAGAATAAATTGCACATTTTTGCAGAATACCTATATAAACATAATCTTCAATGTAATGCTAACAAATCAAACATACTAATATTTAAAAATCTGAAAAGGAAGAAGTATTCTGTTAAATGGTCAATTGACAGTCATGAAATTAACTTCGCCTCGAACTTAAAATACTTGGGTTATGATGTTTCAGACTCTAATTCAAAAAAACTATGGAGGAAAAATTTAAACTCACAGATTCCGGTACTTGGATCCCAGATGAGGATAGTGTATGCTAAATACTGCAAATTCTCTATGGGACCACTGTTTGAGTTTTACCTCCTAAAAGTTGAGGCTATCCTGTTGTATGGGCTAGATTTATGTTTGGTGGACATTGAGGATATCCTCGATCAGATTCAGGGCCTTTTATGGAAGACTACGTTGAGAATTTCCAACTCTCTTCCAAATTGTATACTAAGACAAGAGCTTGGTTTAACTGCCCTATCCGCCAGATTTCAGTGGAGACAGCTATCTAACCGTGCCAAGATGTTATATCCACCAGTAAATTCATTATACGAGGATTTCGGTATAATGCTTCGTACAGGAAATCCAGCATCGGTTGGAATGTTCCTTCGGCGCATGACTGAAATTCTCGAACGGCTTGCCTTAAAACCCACTGATCTCGAATTTCGTTATTCATATGTTAAAAAGTGCTTATTCGAATACGATTGGGCAAAAACGTTGAATGAAATGACCACAAAAAAATCGTACTTGGAAGCTACTGTTTTTGCTGCAACTAGGACTCCTCGAAGAACTTATTTGATGAAATTTCCATCTAGCAAATTACGTAATTTATATCTAAGATTCAAGTTGAACCAATTACATACCTTAGATAAAACTGCAGTATGGAATAAGATTGGTGATAATGGTTGTTCAACTTTGTCGTTTCTGTGTTGATGGTACTACTACTGAAACACTCAAACACTTGATACTGGAATGCCATTTCTTTGAGGTATTGCGTTCTGAATCGTTCGGAACCCAATTTTTTGGAAAAACTCTTAACTCCAGGGAATGGTGTTGGAAAACACTTATGTGGGGCGTTTCTCTCAAAGATAATTTGGCATTGACACAATTCTTGGTTAAATTGGAACAAGAACTAGATGCTAAATACTTGGTGAATCCCAAATAGGATGTGATGAATCCGAATTTATGAATCTCAATTGTGCTATAATGAATTCACCTTGATTGTAAACAACTCATTATACATGAAATACAGCAAGAATTGATTTCTCTTGAGGGATGGAACGGTTTATAGATAATGTCTTGCATTTTTTATTCTGTAGGAATATAATCATGTCATATATTGCTAAGATTTTACTTGATATGAAATATTATCGAAATTTTTCTCTAATTGTAACAAAACACGATGTATATTTTTATGTTGTAACAGTTTGTTCATCAAACTAATAAACAACTTTTATATAAAAAAAATCACACACTACTCAAGACCATTAACACATTAGCTCCACTAAAACCACGTAAATCTAAACCCCAGGCCCACCTTAACTCGTGGTTCACTTCACGTCTCAGATCCTTAAGCAAAATTAAAAGAAATGCAGAGGCTTTATGGAAAAGCCTCCCTACAGTCAGCAACAAAAACAACTTTATACTGGCATCCCTCAACTATAAAGAGCCCATTCTCCAGGCATGATCAATGCCAAATCTAGCACCAAAGAACTGTTTAATATTCTCAAAGAGTTAGAATCCCCCATCTCACCACCAGAAACATGTACAAAAGATACTACCTGGTGCTCCAACATCCAGAAAGCCTTATTAGATAAAACTACTATGCTATAAGAGAAAATAAAAGCTAAGAAACTAAACCTGTCACTAGACAACACCGAACCGACCTTGCCAATGACCCCTTTGATCAATCATAAAACATTCAACTCGCCCCTAACCCCCTTTCTATTAAAGAGGTTGAGGATCTAATCTCTAAATTAAAACCCTCTAGATGCCAGGGTGACATCTGCCCTGCGCCGATTATCAAAGAGGCAGCCAAGGATCTGGCTCCATTCATCACGTCCTTTATTAACGCCTCTTTCGAAACGAGCATAGTCCCTAACAACCTATAAGACGCCTAAAAAAACAAACCCTTGACCCTAATATCCCCCTGAACTCTAGACCTATCACCACAGTGCCGTTTCTCTTGAAAATCTTGAGCAGCCTACCTGCAGATCCAAGAATACCTAGAAGTAAATTACCTCGTTGGACCAAGGTAATCCGGCTTCAAACCTAAACACTGGACCGAAAGGGTTTTGATCAACCTTAAGAATCAAATTGAAAATCGCAAGGACAAAGGCAAACTAGCCCTCCTTGTCAGCAGCATTTGACTTCGTAAACCACAAGGTCCTCTGCAACCATCTCTCCTCAGCAGCACATTTCTCGGACCAAGCCATCACTTGGGTCCAGTCCTTCCTCAACAACAGAATAATGAGGGTCTTCGCATCCTTGGCCTGTGCACAACCAGCACCAGTCTCATGCAGAGTCCCTCAAGAATCCTGTGTCCCCCTTGCCCCCCACTATATATGATGTGTTCATGAAACCACTGTTTGATGATCTTGATTATTTGGGTGTCACCTACACTAATTATGCTGATGACATTCAAATACTCATCCCCCTCACTGGAGACTAGACATTCATCAGGGACGGCAGGTTGTTAGTTTTCTTGTGTTGAGATACACATTTTTGCATTTTTCCTAGAAGTAAGAAAGGATGGTTCAGATCTTAGCATTAAGGGTAGGGAGTTCCGCAACTTAGATGCTAGTACCGGGAAACTACTACCCCCTGCTTTCTGCAGTTTGAATCTGAGGATCTTGAGATGAGACTGTGCAGCTCCGGTAGGGCGATTGAAGTGTTGCGAGAGATGTTGTTGGTCAGATAACGGGGGTGCTTGGTTAGCAAGACAATTGTGTGTTAAGGATATGGTTTTGAGGGCAATTCTTTGATGGACCAATAGCCAGTTCAGGTTGCGTCTTGATTCAGAGATGTGTTGTGACCTGGGAACGTTTAGTGCTGATCTAATGGCGTTATTTTGTACAACCTTCATCTTCTTCAGGTTTTGTTGGTTAGTTCCCAGGTAGAGCGCATTGTAATAGTCTAGTTTTGCTAAGACTAGTGCTCTGGCTAGTGTTATGCAATTGGCAGTCGTGAGGAATGGTCTGCAAGCTGTAATTCATTTACAGGTGTATGCCTGTGGGCGGCTAAAATATTGAACTTCTCTGGTGGCGTGAGTGCTGAATGTCTGGAGTTCCTCGCTAATTAGAGCGAGTTTGGCAGGGTCAGCCGCTGTCAAGCAATCCTGTTCCAGCTCACGCAGTCTAGATTCAGAGCGACTGTTTTTGGAACTCTAGGTTCCCTAGATATGGACATCCCTCTAATATATGCTTTGAAGGCATCCCAACGGACCCCGATAGAAGTGGCCTGAGGGGTATTACACTTGAAAAAGGACTTGATGTCTGCCAGTATGTCAGCCTTGAACACAATGTCTTTGAGGGCTGTGGCCTTGAAACGCCATGTGCTGAATGTTGATATGGGTATACCCAGTTCTACTGACAGGGTAATTGGGGCGTGGTCAGATAGTGAACGGGTCAGTATCTGCGCTCCCTCCACCCTGCCCATAACTTCACTCGACACCAGGAACAGGTCAATTCTGGACGAACTATCATGGACAGAGGAGTAATAGGTATATTCACGCAGTTGAGGATGCAATGTCCTTCAAGCATCTCGAATGTTAAGTCATGCACTGTGTTTATGTAATCTGCATGCCGTCCCTGACAGAGACCTGGGTGCGTTTCCCGTTCTGTCCAGGGTAGCGCCCAGTATCAGGTTCATGTCGCCTCCCCAGATGATCTGAACACCCACATACCCCAATAGTAGAGAGGCCACTGTGTCCACAAAATCAGGGGTATCTACATTGGGACCGTATGTGTTTACTAGAAGGTACTCTCTGTTTACTATTGTACAGTGTAACACAACATATCTACCTTCGGGATCTATGTAGCTCTTATGAAGTATGAATTTGATGGATTTGTGGATCAGTGTCAGCATGCCTCTGGCCTGTGTGGAGTAGGAAGTGTAGTATCTGTTAGGTCCCCATGCTGGTGCCATGCTAATTGCCAATCGACCCATAGAGTGTGTTTCTTGTAGCAGCAGTATCTTACTGCCGTGTCTATGAGCATAGGCCATGACTTTGCAGTCCTTGGTGTGGTTACTCAAGCCCTGGACATTCCAGGACATTATGGTGGTGGGCATGACACCGATCTAGGGTACATCCCAGCTCATTTGTCTTGGCATGTGTACGCATTTTGTGGTGTTACTCTTGAAATGCTCTGACATAACGTTGTATATATGTAAAGTAGATATCTCTATACTATTGTAAATTTGTAACATTGTAATGATTCCTGTAACATTGTAAGTTTCATATATTCTTGTTCTGCTGCGCCCGGTTACCTCTGGGTCTGGTGCGCATTACAAACAAACAAACGTGGTATGTTGGTTCGCCCGTGCCGTTTCCAAAATAACTCCCCGGAACAATACCTCCCAATTCCCTCGCCACCCAGCCATGGCCGGCAGCACCCTTGCTCTCCCCCTTCCCACCGTCTGCGGACCCACCCCAACTCAGTCCAGCCACTCTATGGGCCCAACAGGGGCCAACAATCAATAACTCTTCCAAATTAGCCGTTGCAACTGCAGTGGGGCGTGCTGTTGCCACGCGGCCAACAACCCCATGGGGTGATAGTTAGGAAGTGACAGGGGAAGTTGTCAGCAAATGCACCACAACTCATAAAACCAAACAATTTGACATTGAAGAGCCAGTGCGGCAGGCAATACCATCATCCCATTAATGAACGCGAATCAATGAACTAGTGTAGAGGATATGGCGACTGAGCATCGTTAGGCAGAATCCTATGCAGTTCCCTTAGGGAGCACTACAGAAGATTAAGACTACAGGTATATGCTATAAATCCCCTTTGGTATGAAATATGATATGATATGGCATTTGTAACGCGCCTATACACAAGTTTTTCAAGGCGCGATACACAAGTGTTTCACAAGTCTTTATCACATAGATTTAGTTGGTAGCTGTGGCTGAGCAGTCAGACTTCTCAAGAGGGAGATGAGTATTCAGGGTTTACACAATAGGACTACAGTACTATGGAACAAGGAAACACTGACCAAAGCTTTGTATCAAAAATAATATATATATTTATTTTACACACTCTGATGTTCACACACAAATCACTATCATTAAAGCAAGTTAACAGTCAAGAAAAGTATACACAACTCCCTATTTAAATTGTAGACCAGTTTGAGCAAGAGTGAAAACTGAGCAAAACGGCACAGTGAAGCAGAAATGGCACTCTAACAATTTCTTCAGAGGGAGTTAAAGGACAAGTCATACAGGGTTAGACTCCTAAACACACCAGCAACACTTCCCAATTGGATTGTGAACAAGTTAGGCAAGGCAGTACTTTAGCATCAGCAATACTTAGGTGAAAACCAAGCAAAATGGCACTTCAACAATATAAGGGGAAGGGAAGGTGGTTCTAAGAGTTTAGGTGCACCAACACATTTCTTAGTTAAAGCAATCTAGAGATGGAAGTTGTAACAGATTTAGCCAGAGTCAATAGGCCTGTGCCAGAGTCAATGGTACAAGGCAAGTGCCCAGAATCAAACGGTTCTAGTAGCTGCAGTCAAGTCTTTGTTTAACGATTTGAAAAGGCGGTTGCAGAAGGTAAAAAGATAATGTTAGACGAAAGGGGCGGCCAGCCCAGAAGGTAAGTAAAGGATTTAAAATCCCTTTAGCAGTACCCAACGAAACGGGAGGCCTGGTGGAACAATGTACCTTGAAAGTGGCAGAGGAAGAGAGGCTCTCGTCGTGGAGGAAGGTTCGAGTTACTTCACTGCCCAGGCATGAAGCCAGCCGTGGTGATGCCAAAACGGAATAAAAGGTACGCCCCTTTAAATCGCGGTCGTGGTGGACGGGTGCCTGGCTATCCAGTCTCCTAGTGCTGGGCACTGGCGATTCGACCAAGGCCGGTCCTGAAAGGCGATTGGCGAACTGGTGGGCCCCACCAGCTCAAGGGACGAAGACTCTTGCAGGTGAAGATCTTCTCGAGTCGTTGGAGAAAAGTGGTGAGGATCTGTAGCCGGGCTTCACCGGTGGTTCAGTCGTTGCAGAGGTCTTCAGCTTCTCTCCTCTTTGGGTTTCTTAGCTCCAGTGGCGACGTCTTGTCCTTAAGTCCTCAGAGCCCTGCATTTATGAAGAAAGCCCCCTTTCATACATCCTAGCTGTCACTCACACAGTGGGGTGGCTATCATGGCGGGATAACCCCCAGCCTATCAGGGCAGAGTGCGACTTGGGTTGCCTAGGTAACCCTGTCCAGGTTGCCTATTCCCCCTCCCACACATCCTGTCTACCCCAGACTCAGTGGCTCCGAAAGGAGGACTTCTGTGCAGAAGCCTCCCAAAAGGACGAACAAAGGATCCCCGACCTGGGTTAGGATTTCAGAGAAAGACACAAGAAAGACATATTATCAAAGATCTGACAATAAAAACCTACCGGAGTAAAGTTAATATTAAAATAAACCGGCGATATGTTAGAGGCTGTCAGTAAAAGTGGTAGCCTCGCACAATGGGAAAATCCCCTTAGGAAATATTTGCGGTCGAATATTTACGGTAGTAACCACTGCCACCAGCCAGAAAATTTGGAGAGAGGGACTGGACGGTACCCCCTCGAAAATGAACACCAAGGAAAAACTATTAACCCTTTCCAGTACTTCCATAGTAAGATGGGTTGTACTGGTTTTCTTCATAACTATTGACTAGTAAGGTCAATGGGGACTTTACATGCTCTGGGAGACAGTAGTCAGTCCCAGGGTATGGAGTCTATGTTTGGGGGTCACTATGACACCCCTGTGTTACTGCACCCTTAGAAGAGAATTCTCCCTAACAAGCAAGCCATTAATCAGTCCATATCCATGTGGTCCTCTGCTGGGGCATGAAGCGGTATCTGCGCCTCTATGAATTTCACTGCCTCCTCTGGGTCAGTGAAAAAGTAACATTTTTCTTTATAGGTAAACTTGAGTCACGCCGGGAATAGTATTGCGTAGGGAATGTTGCGCTCTCTTAATAATTTCTTAACACTGAGGAATTGGCGCCTCTCCTGTTGCACTCCCACAGAGAAATCGGGGAAGATCCTGATCATGTGGGAGCCAAGGCGTAGTTCACCCTTTTTCCGTGACAGGCAGAGAATTAGATCCCTATCTCTATAATTGAGAATCCTGGCGATGACAGGCCTGGGAAAGTTTCCGTGCTTAGGCCATGGGGACAGGGCTCGGTGGGCGCTCTCAACAGTGAAAAAAGGGGACAAATCGGGGTTGTCGAGTAGCTCCTTAAGCAGGTTTTCAACTGCCTGCTCCATTCCGCCCTTGAGGGTGTTCTCCGGAACCCCGATGAGTCGAGCGTTATTCCTGCGAGATCGAGATTGTAAATAATCACATTTTGCCTTCACGACCTTCATGTTACGGGTCAGGGATGCCACAGTGTCCTGGAGGACATGTATTCTGTCCTCGTTGGCGCCAATTCTGGTTTCTGCCTCTGTGATCCTGGTCCCAGGCTGGTCGACTTGAGATTTGAGTGAAGCAACGTTTGCATTAATGTCGTCCAGTTTTTCGTGGAAGGAGGCAAAGTTTTTGGCCATGGACTCCATCATTGTTGTGAGATCAGGGGTGGGCGTGCCAGGGCGTGAGTCCAAATTGGGTGACGCATGTCCCTGCTCCAGCCTGGGGGCTGCCTTAGCAAACGTATCCATTGCTCCCATTTTGGTAGTACCACGAGATCGATTAGACATGGTCTGCGCATTGGGGGGCGCGTTGGTGCCTGGATAGAGCGCCCAAGGGTGGTATGAAAACTGTAACTCAGTTTAAAGCCGGTATTGCACACCAGGTATATCAGGGGATAGTGAGTGATCAAGGTGGATGCTCAGAGGGAGAGCCTCAGCGTGGCCGTGGGGGTTTGCGGCTGAAATGGAGGCAGGAGCCCCACTGTGATGGATTGGCCTGCAGAGGCTGAGCGCCGAATGTGTAAAGGCTGAGTGAATGGGAGTGGAGCAGGCAATGGTGGCAGAGGAAAGATATGTATGTGCCCAGTTCACCGCAGTCGGAGTGAGTTTATAGAAAGATGTGGTTGGCAAGCGCCTGAGAGTCTCACTCCAGGGCTCCGGAGCACAATGGGATTGAGCAGAGGAGCAGGGTTTACAGATTCAAGTTTATACCCTGTTTATTAAGCAATGCCCCAAGAGGACTGTAGAAGGGCATGATCCAGACAATAGCAAGGCAGCAGTATTGGGATTTACCAGTCCATATCAAAGGCTAATATACCATCCAGAAGGCGCTCCTGCACGTGGGTGGAGAGCATTATGCAAGGCAGTGTCTGGCAGGGAGCGCTGAGGGCCTGGGTGGGGCCAGGTCACCAGTTGGAGCCAGATATTTCGTGATCTGAAAGTAGGAGCCATATTATAGCCCAGGTGTAGGATGTGGGCGTCGTGCAGCAGGGCGCAGGTGCACCATGGGGGACCAGAATAAGCAGGGGGTGCCAGCGCAGGGCAAGCAGCCAGATGCAGCACGCAGAAGTGGTCACCCCCCTGCTGCTCACCTGTGTCAGCGACGAAGTCGGCTCCAGCCGAGGAACAGCTCCAGGGCTCCAGGAGCGCACGCCGTAGAGGGCTCAGATGCCGGAAGAGGAGCGGCCACAGCCACGAAGTTCACCTCGCGGGCCAGTACAGGCTGGGTAGAGGTCCGATGAGGGCCGGGGGATGAGGAGACAGTATGGGCGGTCCGCCGCACCAGGGACCACTACGCTAGGGCGCAGGCCGCGCACCGCGCAGCGGAGGTGATGAGGGCTGGGTCTGCAGCCTCTGGCGACCAAGCAGCAGCAGGAGGGCCCTAGCCGTGGCCCGTAGCGCCAGAAGGGTGCAGTCCCCGCCCGCTGCCGGCGACCACACCAGCGATCGCCCACGGAGACGTTGGGTCAAGTAATGGAGCACTGGTAGGTTTAGGGGCCCAGTGGCTCCCAGCTCAGCCCGCAGCAATGCTAAGGCGGGGATCCCACGCCGGCCGACAGCAAAGGCCCACACGCGGCGAACATCCAAAAAGCCGCGGCAGGGCACAAGTCCGATTTCAGTCCATGTTGGGGGCAGTCACTCCTGCAGATGTGCACTGCACACCGCCGTTAGATCAGAGGGCAGAAAGTGGAAGAAACCGCTGATGTGGACGGATATAAGTTGGCCTCGCACGTAGCTCTGGAGCTAGGCAGCCATTTCCAGGCTGCTCAACAGTGCCCCCCACTTAGGGAGTGTTAAGTAATAAAAACACCAATGAAAGTGGCCAATTAGACTACCTCAGAGATTAACTTAAAAAATTAATAAATCAAGGAATAGCAATCCGTAGATGATATGTAGGCTTTTCTTTCATTCCCATTGTGACCTTTTATAGGCAAAAAGTGGTCCAAATATTGACCTATGGAGATGAAGCCGTACTGAATCTTACATGGAAAGTCTGGCCCGTATTGGAGGGATTATTCAGGCGCAGTGTACTGAAATTACGAAAGTCGTTGCCTGTAGAGCTCATTCACCATGAACTACGACTCCAATCTAGGACATCTATAGTTCAATGGAAATCTATCTTCTTGTATCGCAAATGTATGGTGAAAGATGGAGCACCGCACTTCGCTATCTTCAGCACCAACACAAAGTTAAAGGACAAAATCATGGACGAATGGGGTATTAAAATGTCAAAGGTCCTTCATTATCGTGAAATTGAGATTGAGACACTGAGTAAATCCCCTCAAAGTAAAGAATGTTAGAGCGTGCAAATTGGGTTCAAACCAGTGATGCTAGAGGTAGGACCTTGTCAAACTAATTGGTGGAAGGATAGGAAAGGGCTGAACGACATGCCGGCATATCTCTGGAAATTCCTGTCAGCTTTCCATAGAAATACACTAATGAGATGCCGATTGAACATCATGGCAACAAGAGAAGTGGAGTTAAAGAGACACAAGTAGGGTCCAAAGAGGCTTCCTGCAGATATTGCAGCAAAATAGATCAGGTTGAAACTCTGTTTCATTTAGTTGACTGAGGCCCTCATTACGACCCTGGCGGAGTGGGTTTACGCCAGCGTTAATCGCGGCGGACCCGTCCGCCCTACTACGACTTTCCGTAGCGCCATGGAACGTTTTCCGCCTGGTTTTTCCGGGCGGAGAAATCCATGGCGCTACGGGACCTTGATGTTAATTACGCCACCGTATTTTACGGTGGCGCAATTAACGCCTTCCCCACTCCCATTATACCCTATGGGGCAAAAATGGGAATGGGGAAGGGTAAAATGGGGAATGGGGATTTACCGCCCCGCCAAGGTCGGCATGGTGCGGAAAATCCGCCAACCTCCATGGCGCTATCGGCAGCTTTCCGCCGTGCTCCGCGGTGCATTTAGCACCGCGATTTCCGCCAGGGTCGTAATGAGGGCCTGAGTGTTGTGCGCTAAAGATGATTAGAACAACCTACCTGGGAGAATACCTTGACAAAATGAGATCACTATCACCAAAAGAATGGTGGGGATCAGGCACTGATAGGGGAAGGGATTGTTTTTACTTTAGCTGTATTTAAAATGGTTGTTTTAAATATAGGAAGAAGACAGGCTGGAGAAAATTAATTTGAGATATGCATCCTATTTTCTCTTCTTTTTCTCATTTCTTCCTCTTTTATGAATTCTTTTTTTCTTTTTTTTTAATTTTATGGAATGAAAAATTGATGACGTGTGGATGTAAGTTAAATAATTTGTTAAAGGTTTATTTGCTTTCTGTATATGTTTGCATAAAACCAATACAACAATAAAAAAAAAATTGTGGTACAGTCTGCAATTGCAAACATGATTTCTTCCACCTTTCCTTCTCTTCCCCCTGATAGCAAGAGTAAGAGGCTGGACTCCTGGAGGGTGCGGGGAGGGGGGATGTATTTGCATCAGGTAGCCTCTCCCTTCATGCAATTAACACTTCTTGTACCCTGACAAAGTTCTCTGTTGGTCTCTGGTCTGCAGTGGCCAATGTGGCTGATCACATCACTGCAGGTGTCTGGGGGGGTGGGGTGAGGAAAGGCTTCCTCTTTATGGTCCAGGATGGCAGGGAAGCTTTTCATCAGATTTTGCAATAGGGACTAGACACGGCTCATTGTGTTGGCAGATCCATTGCCACGAGTAAGGTGGTCAGGCATCACTGCTGGATGAGGATGTCAGGCTTTGCGCATTATATCCAAGCTACATTTTTAGACATGCCTTTTGATGGACAGAACCTGTTTGGGGCTAAGGTAGATGACGCCCACCAGAAATTCCATCATCCGAATTAAAGGTGTCCCACTAAATTGAGGCCAGGCATCCACGGAAAGACTGCAAGGCAGGTGCTTCCTGAGGGGAAGGGGAAGAGGTGCCCTCAGAGGAGGAATAGCTGTGACCACTACCCCTCTGCAGCACAAGGGAGCACACCTCTGTGAGGTCTTCTGCCATGAATCCCATGTGGGGGAGGCTTTCCCTCTCTGCTCAGGATGGTCCAAAACCACATCTGATGCTTGGGCATTGCAGGTCACCCTGCAGGGGTACTGTCTCCGTTCCATGCAGTGTCCTTCGGACCATGACCCTCACACCAACTCCTTGCCTCTGACTATCATCCTCTTGGAGCAGGTTGATCTGCTTCTCTCAAAGAGCTTGATAGTGTTGGTACAGCAGTCAGAACGAGGCAAGGGATGGTATTATATTTTCTGGTGTCAAGGGATGATGGGGGGGGGGAGGGATTTGCATCTGATACTGGATCTGCAGCTGCTGAATTTGTCCCTACACAAGGAAACATTCAAGATGGCTTCTCTAGCCTACATCCTGCGAGCCATCGATCTGCAGGACTACTTGGTGTCACTGGACCTTCAGGATGCCTACTTCATGTACCTATTCATCGAACGCACAGGAAGTATTTGTGGTTCGTGGTGGGCCAACATCACCACAAGTTTAATGTCCTGCCATTCGGTCTTTCTTCAGCTCCCATGGCTTTTACCAAGCTGTTAGCATTGGTGTGGTAGCAGCTCTCCTCAGGAGAGAGAGCATTCATGTCCTTGCCTACCTGGACTGACTTATTTGAGCTCGCTCCCCAGGTCTAGTGTCAAAACACCTGGTCCGTGCTTGCACTGTATTTCACAGTTTGGTCTTTTCCCTCAAATTCAAAAAGTCTCTGGTTTCACCATCCCCGTCCCTACAATTTATGGGGCCAGTCGGGGACACTTGCTTGGGCAGGGCATTGCCGCCTGAAGACTCTGTAGCGAACATCTCTTGTATGGCCAACGTCCTCCAGTCTCGGAGAAAAGTCCCTGATTTTGCCTTTCTGCACCTCATAGTTTCCTGCATCCTAGTGGTCCCAGAGGCGAGGCTGCATATCAGATCACTTCAGTGGCTTCTCCATTGTCAATGGTTGCACTTTCAGGGCCACGTGTAAGACCATCTTCAGGTTTAGACCCAGGTGGCTCAAGATCTTGCATGGTGGGCCATGAGGGAAATCTTGCTGATATGCATGGTTTTTCATCAACCCTGGCCCAAGTGATGGTGGTCACTAATGCATATCTGATGGGTTGGGGAGCTCACCTGTCGGACATGACAGTGAGCAGACTGTGGTCTCCCTCCAAGTCTTGGGAGCATATCAAGTTGCTGGAGTTGAGAGCGATCAGGCTGTCCATGGCCACCTTCCTCCCCCGTTTGAAAGGCAAGACTGTGCTGATCCTGAGGGACGACACAGTAGCCATGTACTACAGACATAAGTGGGGTGGTGTGGGGCCCTTGTAGCTATTCAGAGAAGCAATGTGACTGTGTATCTGGGCTCTGGACCATTGCATCCCTCCGACTGCTGCCAATCTTGCCGGAAGAGAGAATGTCACAGCGGATGCCCTCAGCAGATAGACTTGGGCCTCCCACAAGTGGGAGCTCGGTCAGTAAGTTCTGGAGGCGAGCTTCTCCTTTTGGGGTACTCCTCAAGTAGACATCTTCTCTTCCAGTGTGAACAGGAAGTGAAAGTTGTTCTGCTACTGGGAATTTTCTCGTTTAAGAGCACTGGGGGGACGCACTGACTGTTGAGTAGATATTCAACCTCCATGTGTTTCCACCAATCCCTGTCATTCTGCTGGTTTACAGGAGATTACACCTGTTCTTGGCCCCTTTTATTCTGATCACTCCCGACTGGGCCCTTAGATCGTGGCACCCAGGTTTGCTGGACATGTCCATCTGCCCTCCCTGCCACCTCCTGGTGAGAGTTGACGTTCTCTTCCAATCGGAGGAGCGGGTCCTCCATCCGAACCTCAGCAGCCTTAACCTTCGTGTCTGGCTACTGAGACTGGCTACTGAGATTCTGAGATACAAGGAGTGGGACTTGTCGGACCATGTCCTTGATGTACTCGCATCTGCTCGGAGACCTGTAATAAAGTTGACTTATGCCTGCAGGTTTCATATATTTTTGGCTTGGTTCCGGGAGAGGGATTCAGACCCTTTATCCTCTCTGTTATCCCATGTTGTGGATTTTTTTGCTGTCTTTGGCCCAAGCGGGCCTGCAGATCGGCACTGTTAAAGAATGCCTCGCTGCTATATCGGTTTTTAAGATGTTCCCGGAACAGGGCTCATTTGTCACAATCCCCACTGTCATGTCGGTCTTGCGGGGGCATTTGTAACCAGTTTTCTCCATGCCAGTATGTTGTCCCAGTGTGAGATTTAAATTTGGTTTTCACATTCCTTATGGGAACCCTCCATTCATTTTATATTAGATTGCTCCCCCTTATGGGGACTTAAGTTTAGTATTAACGTTTTTAATAGACCCTCCATTTGAGCCTCTCCATTCTTGTTAATTGAAGTTACACACTACTAAGATGATTTTTCTGGTTGCCATCACTTCCGCGAGACGGGTAAGTGAGCTCCAGGCATTGTCTGTTAAACCTCCCTACTTTATTTTCTCCAAGGAGAAGGTGACTTTGACAATGAGGCCCTCTTTTCTTCCAAAAGTGATCTCAGATTTTCTCTCTCAGAAGCTGTTTTCATGTGGTTTTTCCTCTGCCTCATCCTTCTTATTCAAAGGCGCTATCCATCGGCTGGGCCCTGTGCGGCCCCTCAGCTACTACATCTCTCGTATGGAAGAGGCTAGGAAATCTTTTAGTTGGTTACCCCGGTGCACGTGCTGACAGGGCTGTGACTAATCGGACCCTATCAAGGTGGATCATTCTCTACATCTCGGAATGCTATGATCTTGTTGGAAAGATTTTACTTTAGGGTCTCAGCGCCCATTCTATGAGAGCAGTGACTCCCACCTCTGGGGTGTCCCTGTCCTGTAACTATGCCTGGCGGCAACGTGGGCTTCTCTGCACACGTTTGCTAAGCATTATTACTTGGATTCCCTTTCGGGCCAGGATGCCCTCTTTGGCGAACCTCCAGAGTTTTCTTGTCTAAGTGCTGTCCTTGCTCTCCTCCCTCTGCTGCTGAGCATGGGAGAAAAAAGGTGGGGAGGGAGTATCCGAAGTGTGTACTGTAAGTATGTAGGTCGACGTGGTGTGCAGAGTCAAGGAGGGCGAGAGCCGAGCCATGCTACGTCGGCTGGAGGATATATTTCCACTTGAGGAAACTACGGGAGGAGAATGCATTGAAAGAACATTACCAGTAAGGGATTTTCCCTTCATCTAATCCCCACAAAGGCAGATATCCCACAAATATGTAGGAAGGCCGTATGGATTGAGATTGCAGGAGTCACAGTTGTGATGAACCTTTACTCTTTATTGCCTGTTGCACATTAGATAACCGGTTTCCTCTCCATAAATGTGTTTACCAAATTACTCACCACCCTCACTTCATAAGTCTTAAAATATATCAAATACATCGCAGTGAAAAGCACTAAACTGTCATTGTTAAATAGATTGAGAGCTCTTTCTTGTTTAAAGTGATGCTGCCTTTACAATAAATTATTATTCTGAGCTTCGGGTCAATACATAGAAAAATTGTGTAATACTCAGTAAATATTGGTTCGCCATATCCTCTGCTTGTGCCTTGATTCCGAGATGAAATGGTTCTATATGTAGCTGCAGTTGCAGTATTTACAAAAATGCAATGATGCATTAACATATGCCCAATAACAGCATTTGAAGACGTTTTTGCAACATTCTAATGTTGATTAAATTGTAGGAAATGTAGGTGTTAAAGCCAAAATTAAGACAGCAGTTTTCTTTTCTATAACGTTTCAACCAATAGAATACCATGGGAAGTAGGATGTTAATTTGACATGTTTAAAGTGCAGTATCAGCATCATCATCAAACTCTGGAATTTTCAAATGTTAATTTGATTTATTATTAACCTTTGCTGCTGTTGTCCTAAATGTTGCCTTTTATACCCACGTAAAAGCAAATCCTATTCTCTTTTCAGTATATCCACAATGCATGTATATAGTGAACCTTTCTGGTTATCCTGCAACAATGACTGGATTTCTCTTTTTGGGGCTTGGTTATACCAACCTGACTTTACGCAGCATATTGTAAGGAAGACAATGTATCAAATAGGAAGACATAAACAAGTGATCACAGTTCAAGGGTGTTTATTGAACTTCAACTGGGCTTTGAAAAACGCCTATCTAATCCTAAAGCTAAAGATGGGAGCAAGCTATGACAATCAAATAATAATAACACAGTCCTAGTGGTGTCTTGTCAAAATAAAAGGGCCTATACTAATAAACCTATTGCCAATCCTTCCTTCTAAATACAAATAGTGTGGGAAACAGTTATGCAAAAGAAAAGTGTTCAAGAAATTATGTGTCAGGATGTTTTCAGCATGGGTCAAGACGGCACACTCGAGATTAGCACTGTCTCTGGCTTCTCTATCACGAGGATGCTGTTCAATTCTCGGTATCAGGGCCTTCTGTACCAATCTTTGCCATTCAAAGTCTCTTACTTCAGAGGTCCTGATAAGACAAACAAACATTTAGAGGTTCCTTTCTCCTCAGGATTCTCATGTACAACTTCTTGGGTGATTCACTGTTCACCCCGGGTCCCCCTTGGCCGGGCTCAGACTAGGTTCATGTATTTTTCCAAACTTTCTCTATTTCATCAAAATCAAAGGCTTTCGATTGTGCACAGGATTTTGCTTGTCCCTTCGCAGGACCACCTCAATTCACATTTATACGTTCACTTTCAAATAATCTCCCTCTGCCGGGCTCGGAACACATGCATCTACTTTCGTTACTCCTCCGCTGGATACCTTAGAGTCCTTGGATTGAGCACCCACACGGTGCCGGACCACTCTGTCAAAGATATTGTAGCTTGCTTTAAAGTTCAATCACTCAGCAGTTTAACTTCACTTGTGGCTCTTATCACATGCATGTTAACAATGTTGGGTCCAGCGCTCGCCATACAATGTTACCGCTTGCAACCTTGCCTTCAACACAGACTGGTCTTATATCGGTCTCCCCAACTCACCGGTTGTGTTGATTTCACTGATGCTGCTCAGTTCCTGGAGCCAAGGACAGTACCACAGCGGCTGGTGATTCTCCCCGCCTTGATTATTGGCGTGGGAGGGCCCCGGTATCTTTGACACACATGCAGGATTCTTCAGCCTGTTTGCCTGGTCTTACGCTTTCCAATCTTGAGTACTCATGAAAGCAACGGTTCCTTGTCGAAAAGGTCAAGGGTACCCCCCCCCCAAGCCCTCCCTAACCCCCTTTGCAATCCCCTTCTGTTTCGCCATCTTTCTTCTTGCATTAAACTGCTATTTTGGAACTGCTGTTTCCTTGTGTGTGTTTGGCTCGCTCAGTGTGCTCTCATGCTCCGCCTTTTATCTGTGTGGGGAAGCTTAATGGAAGTCAAGTGTGTGTGATGGTCAGTTATTGCCTGACCTTGCCTGACCATTTTATTGGGACATGTCAGGTATACGGCTCAGGTGTTTGTCTGTTTTGTCTCATAGCGGGGTGTTCGTGTTGTAAAGGGGGTGGGGGAGTGGGGTTCCTAAATATCCTACTTGGTAGGATGGGGTAAAGGTGCTATAGGGAAGGGGGCTACTGCGTCTCACCATCCGGTGTTCCACTCACACTCCCTGAAGACCCCTCACCCAGGTGATCCTCCCCTCACTGGTCCAGCCCCAGGAACTGGATCCAAAAGCGATGGTCGTGTCCTGCCCACCTGGATGACAGATCCTCAGGGACTAGTGGGTGTGACACCTTCTGGTTTCTCACAATATGCACAGAATGACCCATCTATCTATCTGAAACCCATTTACTGCAGGTACTTATTTATTAACACTGCAAACTCTCATTTTTATTTTATTTGTATTGGTTAAAGCGCAGACCTAGCTCGAGAGCAGCGTAGCGTTGCACAGATTGTGTAGCCAGCATTTGGGCTGGCATATTTTAACAGTAGCGCAATACTGTCAGTTGAGGTCTGTATTTTGGTATGCGCATCCATTTTGTGTGGGAATGGTTTATATGTGATCTTACTAACCACAATTTCAGAGTGATAAATTGCTTTGCGGACAAAATACCCAAAAACACCAAAATCTATTTTTTTCATTTGGAGCCGGGGATCCCCCAAATCCCCTGTTTTATGTACACTTAGAACGCCACCCAACCCCATCCTGACCCATTTTAACTCCTTTACCCCACTACTCTTTATTTAATTAATGTTTGCAGTGGTTTTCGGTATTATGATCCACTCTGTAATGTTTTAGATATATTGACTGGATACCGTGGGAATGCTTTTCTGTTAAAAGTGCTGGCAACACTGTAACTGTGATGGGTCCCTGCCTTCTGGCAGGGGCTAAGTGGAGATGTCCAAGAGAACCTCTCCATTCCTCCACCGGGTTCATTATCCCCTAGCTCGGGGAGGCACCTAGCACCCTAAATCATCCCACTGTATGTCCCTAAAACAAGGCAAGGGACTTCATCACAAAACAAATGTTGCTTAATATGCAAGCGTGATTATTTTTTTTTGTTATATCTTTTTATTGTGGTTATTGTAAACAAAGAAAGAAACAGCATGTTATGTTAACTGAATTTATTAGAGCGCACGTATGCCTAATGCCGGCATGGCGCTGGAGACATGAGGATTTATTCCTGGTATTGCTGTTGCTAAATGAGCATTGTCTTCAGTTTCTGGTGGAAAACAAAGTGGTCTGTGGTCTCCCACAGGGAAAGAGGAAGGTCATTCCATGCTTTAGCGGCTGCCACTGAGAAGGCACGCACCCCTTTACGGGCTAACCTGAAACGAGGACCTATCACCCGCAGAGTAGCTTGTGATCGGAGAGAGCGAGTGGGCAAGTAGCAGACAAACGTGACTTGCAGGAATTCCCCTCTTACGCCATAAAAGGCCTGGTGCACTATGCATATGGACTTGCACATAATCCGGTCAGCAACAGGAAGCCAATGCAATTTTCTCAGCAGAGGGGTCATATGGGCTCCAAAAGGGGGGGGGGGCGCAGAATAGATCTAGCCGCAACATTATGGATTTACTGTAGGCACCCAGTCAGGTAGACCGGTTATGCCAAATAAAGTGAGTTACAGTAGTCCAATACACTTACAACCAGGGCAGCAACCACTGGATCTTGACTAGCTGTAGGGATAAAAGAGAGGACCTTCCGAAGAACACAGAGCTTGAAGTCAGCGGTTTTACAGACAGCAGTGACCTAATCATCCATGGCCAGAGTGGCAGAGATCCTCATACCCAGGTTCCTGACCAACAGAACCGGCGTGGGGAGGGGGCCTAAGGATGTAGGCCAGAAACTGGCCTTCCAAAACAGCTGAGGAGATGTAGTACCTACAACCAGGGCCTTGGTTTTAAGGCCGTTCAACTTTAACCAGTTTGATGTCATCCTTGTCCCCAGCTTCTCAAGACATTTTCTTAGCCTGTTGGCTGTTTCAAATTTAGTCGGGTCCAAACGTACCAGAATCTGGGTATCGTCAGCATAATAGTAATAACGAAACCCATGTGACTGACTGAGCAGCAGAAGATATCTAATATAAATATTAAATAGGGGACACTGCAGAGCCCTGGGGAACCCCACAAAAAAGAGGGGCAGGGGTAAAGCGGAAAGGAGTGAGAGACACTGATTGAGAGCGGTCTGCCAGGAAAGCCGTGAACCAGTTCAGGACTTGGCCAGAGAGGCCGGCCTCTGAAAGATGGGAGATAAGTAGAGAGTGGTTGAGAGTGTCGAAAGCAGCAGACAGATCTAATAGCAGGAGTGCTCTGAAACCACCCTGATCTACCATGCACAACAGGTCATCCATCACTGTGTTCAAAACAGATTCTGTACCTCTACCAGGCCGAAAGCCAGATTGAAACAGATCAAAATACTGGGTGGATTCCAAAAACGTAGACAAAAGGGGAGATACCAATGCCTCCAAAACTTTCATCAGAAATGGTTGGAGCAAAATAGGGCAATAGTTGGCCAGCACTTCCGGATCCAAGGAAGGCTTCTTAAGCAGAGGAATAACTAAGGCATGCTTAAGTGAGCACAGGATCGTTCCCGTGGCAAATGAGGCGTTAACTGCTGAGGTAATGTGAGTAATTAAGTCACCAGCCACCTCCTGTAGAAGAGCCAGAGGTATAGCAGCCGCAGGGGATGCAGATTTCAGTCACTGAATAGCTGACAGAACATCAGAATTAGAGAAAAGGGGAAATGTAGACCAAGACCGTCTAGCTGGGGGGGGGGGGTTCACAGGAACCGTATTGGCTATAGATGCCATAGCCTCGATTTTTATGTTATCTCAAATGGTAGCAATCTTTGTCACAAAAAAAGTAGAGGAGGAGTCGCATAGATCCTGAGAGGGCAGCACCACATCCTGTCCTGTCCTGTCTCTGGCGTAGAGAGCGATTGAACTAGTTCAAATGGGGCTTTAGGTTTATTACTGGCCCTCTCCACTGCTTGACCGAAATAAACTTTTTGCACTCTCCACTGCTTTATGGTATACAGTGAGAGTGCTCCGAAAGAGGGTTTTAGAGTTAGAAGAGTACCAGAGACGCCACTTTCTTTCAGCCTGCCTACACCGTAATTTGCTTTCCCTAAGTTCCTGCGAGAACCATGGTTGCATAATTTATATGGAGCCAGTGCATCAGCAGTAGCTGTGAAGGAGGCTTCCAATGTGGCCAAGGAGCAACTTGCCGCAGGGCTACAGTGTATTTGTAAACAGCTAGTCTGCTCACGATTGGACACCCCCAAGCAGCTGTTTTTACGAATTGCAGGTTTCGTAACAGCGGGAGGGGGAACTTTGAGAGGAATGGAAAAGGGCACCATAAGGTGATGTGACCACATTACAGGGATAGGAGTGGCAGTGTCAACATAGGAATGAGGGGTAAAAATAAGATCTAACATATTACCACATTTATGGGTAGGAGCATTAACCCCATCAAGGAGTCCTAGGTCAGCCATCACAGACTGTGTACCTGAGACATAGCAGCATGCAAGACGGTTGTACAGCATACATGTCATAGATTAGTCCAATTAGGAAGGATGAATGAAAGGTTAACACAGAATTTAGCCAGCAGGTTGAGAAATGTCCGTGTGCTAGACGGGGGTGGCGATTTCCACTAATTAATAGGGCTTTACATGTTGAAAACAATGCAATGTGTAACACCCTGCGCCCAAAAGATTCCTTGTGCCAATCCTTACCTTCAAACCTTAATAATATAGTGTTGGGCATCAAGGGTATGTTCGCCCCCTCCAAAGTGGTCGCGCTACTGGATACAGTGCACCAAAATGGACGGATGACCGGGCAGGTCCACAGGACATGTCCAATGGTGCCTATCACTCTGCAGTGTCTCCAGCAGTCAAGGCATTGTAAGAGTAACATTGCATGTAACTTAGCCGGGGTGTAGTATGCTCTCTGTATAATGTTGTACTGCATCTCCCTGTGCTTCAGGCTACATGATACATGTTGAATGCTTTTGAAGGCTTCGTATATGTCTTCTGTGCAGAGGGAAGTATCTAGGTCATCAGTACATATCATGGCTAGTTGTGCATTTCTTCTGAGATTATTAGGGATACAAAAGTTGCAGAACATTCCGAGTTTCGGAAAGTCCTGCACATTACGCCCAACCTCCGATTCATATAGTGACGGTTCGCAAGCCCTAGAGTCAGATGTGATGAAATGGAGAACAGCCGAGTGAATGGTCATATAGCATAGCCAGTCTTTTTCTGCAAGCACCAGATGGCCCCTCACATCTCTGAATGGCAAGAGCTCAGAGTACTAGCATTTGTCCATAATCCTCACACCCTGCCAAATATGTAAGCATGTTTGCTTAATGCAAGTAGTCAATTGTAATCCCAAGTCACAAAGCTGAGTGGAAAATAAGTGTGTCTTATTGCAATAACATGGGAGCCATTGTACTTTACAATGTGCATTGCGATTGTGCACCTATTTCTGCATTTTTAAATCAATTTACCTATTTACAGTTTTTATTTTGTCAGTATGAACCTATGTACAAATCGATTAGCCAATTGTTTTATTTCATTAATTTATGTTCATTTGTTTAGCTGGCAGCCAAAGGATTCAAGAATCCAAATGGTCCTGCAGTTGCACCTAGCTCACCAAGTCATGGCCAGCAAGGGCCTGGTGGCTCCCCTGTTAGACATCTGCCTCATTCCAAAGCGTGCACACCATCCATCTCCATGACGTCGGCTCTCAGGGATGTGGGTGCGGTAAGTCATTTATTTTCCTGTATCTCAAAAGGGGTGGATTTGTTCATTGGCACGAGAGTTAGAAGCTTTTGTTCAGTATGTGTCGAAGTAGAACATTACCTCCTGTAGTGAAACACTGAGTGCTTTGACGTTCTATGAATTATACTGAAATGATGGGAGGTTAAACCTAATGTTCTCCTCAAAACAACATGAATTGGTCATATACATTTGTTTTCAGTATTGTTTAATTCTAATGGATGGCATTCTCCTATGGATTCCTATGTTAAGATATTACTTGCCGGCAGCGCTGGCATCGAAACATTTGTATTCCAAAAGAGCGGTCATGACCATTTGCATGGACATTGTCTACTGGTCTGCTTCTGGAAGTAACGATGCCTTTGGTGCAAAAGGGAAGCACAACACCATGTGACAACAGTTCCTTTTTTTACTTGTTTAGCACAGTGCTTTTGAACTTTTTTTTCTCTCCCTCAGAATTATCGACTACGACCGTGTCCTCTTCAAAAACTTTGGGGTTCAAGCGCTGCGGGGACTGCAGTTACAAGATGTCTATTGCCGATCTACATTCAATTTGTATATGGTGTCTGGGGACAGGACATGACCTTTCGGTCGTCTGCATTTTTGACAAGCCGTCTGGCAAAAACACGAGAACCCCTTCCAGAAGCTGATTTTCACAGGAGGGAAAGGGTGTGAGAGCTCCCAACACCAGAGAAAGAACTTTCCGGTGATATGGAAGGCTGCCGAAAGGCCCACAAAAACACCACAAATGCTCCCACTCCAGAAGTGGATAGAGACACTAATCCTTTTCCTCTTCATACAAGAAAAAAGAAAACAATGGTTAGCTGACAGCATTGATTGCTTCGGATATCAGAGATGAGAGCAGCCTCCACACGTCTCCTTATGTCAAGATAGCAGAGGTCACCCATGTGACCACCCAAATGCAGCCTTTCGGCTTATGATCTAGTAGGTCATCAATTCCTTGTTTCTTGAAGCCCCCTCCAGACAAATTCATCACTATGATTGGACTGATTTTCTAGATGCTGGTCCTCAAAGGGAATTTGTGCTACATTTTAACCCGGAAGTCGCCGACCCCATCATATTACTCTGGCGAACCCCTTGCCTTGGTGCAGGCGATTAGCAAGGATGTGTCAAGGAAATACAAACCGATGTAGATGGACCCAGTATATTTGTTGATGCTTCTAACTCCAGAAAGCTTGGTAGTGCAGGCTGATACCGATCAGATTTCCCCTCCCTTCCACCATCAAGAGGAAGTCAAAAATTAGATGTATTAGGAAAGAAGAACCATGGGGCTATAGTTGGGGTCTTAAGGCAGTTAATAGCTCTTGGGCCTTAGCTAAATACACACACTGCCTCCAGATGGTCTCATCAGAGGCAGCAGATAACCTCCCAGAAGGAGAGACCCAGAACAGATTAAGAGTTGGTAGTGTGGCTTGAGGGGGGAACTGGAGCGGGCCGAGAGATAACGCCAGAAGTCAGGGTCGCGCGGGGCACTGAGGGTGGCAAAGAAACAGCTGGAAGCCCATCTGGCGGATAGAACGGCACAGGCAATAATGAAGACCAGGCAATACTATTGTGGAAAGGGAAACTGGGCTAATCGGCTGCTGGTGACCAAACTGCGGAAGCTGCAGACTCAGAACTCGATCCAGGCCCTACGGGATGGGGAAGGGCAGTTGCAATGGGACGAGATAGCTAAATTGGGCGTTTTGGAGGCACACTTCTCTGCAGTATTTAGGGGGGAGATTCCATTGGAGGAGGTGCAGGCCCGTTACCTGGGGGAGGCACACATGCCTATCTTAACGGAGGCAGATCAAGAGGGCCTCGAGACACTGATAACATCGGGGGAGGTGGAGTGGGCTATAGAATCTTTGAAGAATAAATCTCCGGGCCCGGACGGCTTCTCAGCGCCCTTATATAAAAAAGTAAGCAGTATCTTGGTCCCCCAGCTCGTAGGGTTGTTCAACTCTTTCTTGGCATCTGGGAAGGTTACACCGTCTATGGGCACCTCCGCTACAGTCCTCTTGCCTAAGCCAGGTAAAGAACCGACCAGGTGCGATTCATACAGGCCCATCAACTTACTAATGTGGACTTGAAAATATTCTCTAAAATCTTGGCCCGTCGGTTGATGGGTGTTTACCCGCGCTTATAGACGGGGACCAGATGGGATTTATTTCTGGACGGGGAGCCCAGGACAATGTGAGGACGACTCTGGGGCTCTAGGAGGTGGGGGTGAGATCGGGCCTAGACCTGGGGATAATAGCTTTGGATGCCCATAAAGCTTTTGATAGAGTAGATTGGGGTTACCCGAGGAGGGTCCTGGAATGCTTTGGGTTAGGGTTGAATTTCACTAACTGGGTTATGGCGATTTATCAGACTCAATCCTCGCACCTAAGAGTGAACGGAGGAGCATCGACCAACCTAAATATCGCTGGGGCATGCGGCAGGGCTGCCCGCTTTCTTCCCTAATCTTTGCCCTGTGCTTGGAGCCATTTTCCAGTTGCATCCGAGCAGCGGGTTCACTCAAGGGGGTGAGAGTGGGGGCCACGGATATCAAGGTGTCCCTATACGCTGAGGATGTCTTGCTCACATTGAACGATGTCACCACGTCTCTGGAAGCGGTGCTGGGGGAACTAGATGAGTTTGGTAGAGCCTCCGGGTTCAGGGTGAATAAATAGCAAATGGCATGGTCTGGATGTGGCCCTTCATCCCAGGGGTAGGGAAAATATAGGCACGTTTGCTCCCATTCAATAGTCTCGCGATTCTATTCTGTATTTCGGAATTCATATCCCGAGTGGGCCCTCCGAGGTATATGAAGATAACTTCCCCCCAGTTGTTTGGGGAGCTGACTGAGGATCTAGGGAGGTGGGGGGAAACAGGAGGTCTCTTGGTTCAGCCGCAGAACGTCATTAAAAATGAACCTAATACTGCGCCTACTGTATGCGAGCTCTGCATTGGCAGTCAGGATCCCGGACTCCGACCTCCAAACCCTGCAAAAGAAAATATTAGGTTTCATATGGGGTAATAAAAAGGTGCGAATATCTAAGAGGGTACTACAGAAACCAGCAGGGGTGGGAGGTCTGGGGGTCCCAGACGTGTTCTGTTACAACCTAGCTGCTCAGCTATCACACGTCTTCACATGGAAGGGACAGTCCTCGCCCCCAAAATGCAAAATCATTGAGCAGGCCCAGTCACCGATTGATCTGGCGGGGCTACCTAATGTGCATATGGTTTCTCTGGGAAGGGGGGATGGTGGGCTTCTCCCTATTGGCAACTGCCAAGGGCATTCTCTATTATATTGGAAGGGCATTTCAAAGATGGTATATAAAGAGAGGGATATGGCCTCTCGCTCCGGTATGGAATAATCCAGGTTTTCGCCCGAGGTGCGATAAGGGGAGGTTTCATAGGTGGAAAGAGGGCGGGCACTGGGCCTACAACCCAAGCATAAAGGAGGGGGGCCACGAGAACCCTTTCTGCTTTACCGCGGACACTACAGGATGACACTGTGAGGGGGAGGATATTGAAGCTGTATAAGCTGCTAGACACAGGTGACCCTGTGATATGCCTGCAGTATATGACCAATTGGGTAGAGGATTTGGGGAGCCCCATAGACTATGAGGAGTGGCGACGAATATGGGGACGGATTCTTAAGTCCTCCAGATGTGTAACGGACTGAGAGTGCTTCTATACATTTTGCTACAGGTGGCACTTAACCCCTGAGAGGCTACACCACATGGACGGAAGTTACTTAGCCACGTTTTGGCGGGGGTGTGGCGAGGTGGGCACCTTGTTTCATATGGTGTGGACATGCCCCAAGGTGGAAGTTTACTGGAAGGAAGTGTTGGCAAGGATAAAGGTATCTTTCTGCAGATCCGGGGTGGTGATCTTAGGGTGTATGGGGGGGCGGGGGTGTTCCCCCTAACTGGTTCAGTGGCCTCCCTAATTGGACATCTCCTGTTGGCGGCAAAGTTGGTTATAGCAAAGACATGGAAGACACCTGAGGGGCCGCTGGCACAGATGTGGTGGGTCAGGTCCTGAGACATACTGGTGGCGGACATAATCACAGCTATATGTGAGGGATGATATGCGAGGTATGTGTTGGTGCGGTCCCCATTTATCGACTTTGCCAGAAAATCCCCTGCTATGGTAGCCAAACCCCCTATGCTGCAATGCTTCCCGCTGCTGTGAGTGGTCCTGTGAGGTGCACAGCCCCCGCCGGGGCAGGTGGGTGAGTCGTTAAGCCCCATATTAGCTACAGGTCCTCCCAGAAATCTCAACAAGGTTATGGTCACACAATAGTGTAACCATAAATGTGTCTGTAGTTGGTAGTGTGACGAATCTGGAGTATTCGTCCCTTCTCCCCAAGTAGGGGAGCCACACCCTTTCAGTCTAGGCAGGTGAGCCTACTCCGTGAAACCCTTTCAAGAGGCCTGAGCAAGTGGGACCCCACTGGGAGTGACTCCCCTGTAGGTGATGAGGACTCCCATTCCCAAAGGGAACTCCCTATGCAGGACACTTTATTTGCATATATGGGACTGCCTTCCATCAAAAACAATGTGGCCGCCTTCTCTTAAGCTTTAGGCAATGTTGAATCCTGCATGTTGTCTGAAAGAAAAGAAGAAACTCGTATGAAAGTTTGACGAATAGACCAGAAGAGAGGAGAGAGACGGTACACAGGAGAAACCCCTCTGATGTCAAATCGCAATGGAGGGGCGGAACTGAGTTGTACCACGGGTCCTGCGGAACTGCAAGAACCTGAGGACGCCAAGTGCAGTTGCCAGAGGCCCGGCAAAGCAGACAACGACAAAGCTGTTATCAGAATGAGCAGACGGCGGCAAAGTTGTTATCCGAACATAGTTCGAGGAATTGTCTGACATGGTGGCATGACCACGGAAGTTTCGTGGTGGGCCAGACGTCAGTACAACAATGCCAAAACCTGGAAAACAGGGAGCATGGACAGCTCCCATCTGCCGTCATTCGCTGAACACGGCCAGCAGCAGAGAAGCTGAGACCGGTACGCGGGTGAAGCCTGAAAGGAAGACGTGAGAAAGCAAACCAACGTACTGGAGGGAACACTGAGCCCTGCGAGGCCACCCATGGCAAACTGAGGTACAGAGGTGAATGGTAGAACCGGGAGGACGCCAGGGCAATACATAACAAAGAGATGGGACTATGATTGTGATAAGGGCAATAACGGAACATTGAAACAGTATAATTTGATATCCAAGGAACTATTTGAAAACCTGAAAATTAAGAATGATTGTGAATCAATAAGAAAGTGGAAACAAATTTCCTGGGCAAGAATGAGAATGCCACAATAGAGAATTGCACAAGAGATCATTAATGAAGAGTGGGGAGACCACTTACTGAAAAACTGTCATGATTGTTAGCAGCTAAAAGCACAGATTGAAGTAAATGAGGAGAGAATGAGTGGAGGTAGACACCAACAGTGGGAGGGAATCCTTAACCCTGATGAAACAAGGGACCGACATAGAAATACAAAGAATCTGTCTAAGAGAATATCTCAGAGAACAATGGTGTGTTATGAGCTAGGAGTACAGAGTGAACAACCAAGGAGAGGGAGTGGATTTAAGACACCTAGAGTGGGGAACTCATGAACCTAGCAAAAACAAGGGAACAACATAAAATAAAAGGAAGCTGTCTAAGAGAATCTCAAAGAGAACAATTATAAAACTCACATTGTCAATAAGACAAGCTCTTTGAACAGTTGGGAGGGAGCTACAAGAGCTTGTGAATAAAACCTGAGAAAAGCATATCATAAGGAATGGATTTTCTGAAAGGGAGACTTTTATTTATTAAAGATTGGTGTAGAACAAGAAAACCCTGAGATAAAGCCTACAGACAAATGGCCAAAGTGAAAGAGCCAGAAGATGCACCTTCTTTTGCCCACTTTGTTGTTGGTGGTAGGGTCAGGTAGATTTAGGTTTGGCCTGAGGACATATTGAGTTTGTACTTCATGATGACAGACAAGCAATTTTAGTTTAATTTAGTTAGGTAGGCAAACCCCTATATAGGGAAAAAGGCCCATCTCACCTTACCACTAATTTGAATAAAATAACATCAGAATGACCACTATATGTCCGATTCCCTCTTCCAGCCCACCACAGTAGAAAATGGGAAAGAGGCATCATGTGAAGCCATAAAGCCAGGTTTATACATGGCTGATTTTGTGGCCAGAGCAGTGGTCAGGACACACACACGGATGAGGAGGTCTCGCTTTGCAGCAGATTTCATACAAAACTTCTACAAATTTCATGTGATGGAACCCATTTATTTTGTTTCAAAGCAGATGAATCCTTGGAAATGTTAAACGAATCCAAAGCCACAGCAAAATCTTTAGGCTTGGCAGCGCAACACAAAAAGGGAGGTAATGGCTGGAAGGTTTAGAATGAATCTTAACCACTGGCATTGCTCTGGGCAACCCTCCAGACCATTGTTCTTCACCCTTTTGGGGTGGGACCAAGCCTGATTTGCATATGGTCTTTCCCCTTCTGTAATGGCTTGGCAGGCGAAGAACAAAAGTCTGTGGGGTTGCCCATAGCAATGCCAGCGGTTGTTAAGAGTCATACTAAACCTTCCAGCCTTCACCTCTTTGTTTTTGCTTTGTCACCCCGAGTGGGACGGGTATACCTAGATGTGGGCCCATGCCTACTGGGCCTCGAGACCTAAGCTACTCCTCACTGATGAGGCCCAACAAGGCTGAAACTCGTTTGGGGATGCTTGTGGTCTCGTGCAGAAGGAATGTGACCTAATAGTTTGGGCTGGACTGCCCCTTTTGGGGTGGGACCAAGCCTGATTTGCATATAGTGTTTCCCCTTCTGTAATGGCTTGGCAGGCGAAGAGCGATGGTCTGGAGAGTTGCCCAGAGCAATGCCAGGGGTTAAGATTCATTCTAAACCTTCCAGCCATCACCTCTTTGTTTTTGCTTTAGCAGCGCAACAGCCAACAAGGTTTCCGTTTGCTTCATCTACAGAGGGGTAGAGCATGTTTTTTGGCGGCCAGAGGAGTGCAAAAACGGTTCACAAGACCAGGATGAGGAAGGAGCGCGCAAAAGTCGCAATCTCAGAATGCTTCAGCACCCACAAGCACTCAAACCTCTTTTTCTCGACACTGCAGCATGCGGGTCTGGTGGGCGGATGAATATCAGAGTTCTTGGATGCTTGGCGAGGTATTACTTCAGATGCCTGGGCTCTGCATGTATTGGGATCCTGCCTACCATTTGTCCAGAAGTAGCCAGACCACCCCCTCACCCCCATTGGAGGGTGTCGTGCCGGGGCCCAATTCTCTTGTAGGATGTTCAGATAATGCTATAAAAAAGCAGCGATGGAGTGGCGGAGTTGGTGCAGAGTCTCGTGAGTCTCTGTCACTCTGTTTCAAGTTTCCTGGAGCTGCTGACTAGTGGACTGCTTTTGTCCTCTTTCTATTTTCATCAACTGTGTGAGGGGTCTGGAGCTCATAAAACCCCCGGCAACCCGCGGTGCAGAGTCTCGTGAGTCTCTGGAGCTCACAAGGCTTGCTAGGCACCATTCAATCACCCCAACTCCTTTTTCGGCATGAATCGTGAAAAGTTCCCTGAGCGAACTCAACTAACGCTGCTGCAACTGCGGCGCACCGAGCGAGGAGGATCTGAAAAGATGTCTGAAATCACGAGCCGCCAGAAGCGGCCTTTGGCGCTCCTCAAGTAAGAAAAGCATTGTGTAACTCTTGCCCTGCTCCTCATACAATTTCCCTACCACGAGAACCAATACACAAGACTAGCTTAAGCTTAAGCAAATCAGACATCTCTGATAATGCGGGTGACTGCTCACATATGCCACACACCATTTCCCATTTACCCCAAACACATTTCACCCCAAACAAAAACTTGAGCCTATGAGTCCTAATGAGCACTTACCTGCGGGGTTGGGGTTGTCGAGCGCTGCAGGGGCTTTTGCTACTGCCGCGACCGGTTGCTGGTGTGCTGGATTGGAATCTGAGGTCCACTCCTTCCCTGTGGATTCAGCTGCCCGCGAACCAAGCGTGCGGGGGAGGGTGGATGTGCCCCTCGCGGCGTTTGAAGGAGTCAATACGGCAGCTTTTCTGCCGCAGCTGCGAGTGTTGGCTGCGCGTGACGCGCAGTCGTCCAGTCTGATTGCTGGGTTAGAGCGCGGTGTGTCCGTGCCCAGGGTGAACCGTTGAACACCGGTGCATGGCTGGAGTGCGCAATGGTATGCCCAAGGGGTCCCGTGAGCGCGTTCAAATGTCGAGGTTCAAATACAGCCGTCCCCACGCATTTCCCGGAGCTGTTTGAAAATGACAAGGAGGTCACTGAGGACCTGTTAGTGTTGCAAGTGCTGGAAACAAATTCGTAAATGAAAAGTGCTTCATTAGAAGTTACAGTAAAATACAAAGCGAACTTGTGCCAGGATGAGGTGGTGAACTTGACTTCGCAGGAGATCGCACATCCCTCGCCCCTCACAAAGAATAACACACTGAGGGAAACTCCGCAGTCTCCCGCCAAAAGGTGAAATTCTTTGGGCATTGTGAATAAACTATTGCTAGACCTAACAGAACGGAATGGGTCGTTAGCTTCAAAACCATCTTCCTCCAGTGAACTGAAATCTGACATGGAGGAACGCAAGAATGAGCCCTGGAGACCACAGCAATTACCTTTGGTTCCAGCTAAAGAATCTACTCGGTGGAACTACTGGCCAATGGGTTCCAGAAAAAGAAGATGCGCTGCTTCAAGCACATCACCTCCTTTCGAATGCTCACAGTATAGAGCCAGGTCATGTAATAAAACTTCTCCCCCAAAATCAATGCCTAATAGTCATGGGGTGACTTTTCCATCCAAGGCTCCTGTATTGTTGAGCACAGATGAGAGGTTAGAGTCATCTACTAATGACGAATCCACACTGAATTCGCCAGAGTTACAACGGAATGAATCAAAACCAAAACGTACGCTTCACAGAGCCTCTTCAAACCAAATCATGTGAGATGCTCATGTCCAGAAACTAATTAAGGAAGCGTTAAATGACTTAAGACCTTTTGTAATGTCCTCATTGACAATAGCGATGGCTCCTATGCTCAAGATGTATGAACAAATCAATGATAATATAAAAAATCTTTCAACCTTGTCTGCCCTGCTGAACTCTAAAATGCCTTCTGTCGATTCCCCAAGGAGATTTGGCAACTGCCAAATTATGGGGAAACATCCAAAGAATAGATCAGTCACTGAAGGACTTGGCAGATCAAAATTGTGGCAACACTAAGGACAAGAGAGTATTGGCTGAGGTGACGAGAAGCCTTGGGATTGCTGAAACAAAATCAAAAGTCGAGAAGAGACGAAGTAGAATCAGCTGCACTCTCTATTCCGCACTTGCCACTGAAATCAGCGCCAAACAAAAAGCCATTTGAGGACAGGCTGAGTCAACAGCCCGGGAGACCTACTGCAAGTTTCATAACAGCAATGCCCATCCAAATAGGCAAGGAAGTGGCGCAACCATGGCCAGAGGAAGTGCAAGTCATTGCTTCGATCAACCTGGAAGATCCCTGCTCTACACTGGCACATTGGCCACCCCCCTCTGGCCTGTCTCCCAATTCCCTGATTGATGATCGTAGTTCACAGGCCGCAATGCTCAATCCAAGTAACCTTAACCATCATGAAAAGAAGATGACCGCAGATGGTTCCAGTGACATACCTCTCTCTGAGGTGTTACCATCTACCTCATCTAATGCTGATGGCATTATTGGGTCAGGTGAAGCCATTCCGCAGGGCTTACAGCTCAAACCAAATTATCTTGACCATTGTGAAAAGGAAAATATCTCAGGCGCCCCGAAGGAAACAATCGTGATCCATACGCTTCCATCATCCTCGGAAAATGATGTTGGCTATCCAGGATCTAGCACTGAAAGCTTACCTGAGCAGAATATAAGTAAGGACAAAACTTATGATATATTTCAAAAGCCGAAGATGTCCGTCTTAAATCAAGCTCAGGAAAATAAATTAAAAAAAATAAAACGAAACAATTTGGGCTCAAGAAAATTTCTTAGAAATTTGAAGGCAGTAAATGTCTTCGTAAATACAGAGCAGAGCATTGAGAATCATATGAAAGATGTTCCAAAATCAAATGAAAATACATCCACCAAAGAAACAATTATTGTGGATGAATGTGTGGAAACCTCACAGACCGAGCTTCTCAATCTATCCACATACGAAGAAGATTCTTGCTATGAAGATAATGATGACCAAACAGTAGAAAACTGTGCCAAACCTACTGTATCACAGATTGATGGCAATTAAATGGCAAAACCTACTGAAGAAACGATAAAATGTAGAAGAATCTGTGAACTGGTTCTGCCTATGGATGACACCAAAGCACCAAATACAACACAGCCAGAAGATAAGTTTGAGACCATGGATGAGAAAAGAAAGTGGCAAGGAGCACTAAGTGGATTGGCACAAACTTTACACGACAAACCCCTCAAGAACCTCACTTGATGAAATGAATGTGAAAGATTCCGTGGAAATTCACAGCCCAATATTCCATCCCGTTCCTCCTCCAGACAATCCTGCCCGAGGGATTTCACACTAAAAACAACTTGCCAGAAACGATGGAACACGAAGATGCTCAACTAAAAAAAAATAGTCCACATGTTGACAAACATAAAAAACGTGGAAGATATGATCTACTTCTTGAACGAATTTTGGACACAAAGGATGGCCTAACGTTAAATAGAAACAACGTATTATGCCTATTGCATCATGTGCCTGGTCTTCGCTCCATAGAATCAAATGACATCCAAACTGTTGAGTTTGTCAATATTCAACAGAATGATAGTCAGGCTTCATATAGACTGTAGATTAATATGTGACCTCCTATTGAATGTGATCCACTTTCTATTATCTTTATGGTTTGACATTCATGAAGATGGCATGGATTTTATTACAAGCCGTAATATCCGAAGAGACATTAAGAGAGGGTGAAGAAGCCGACAAAAATCAAGCAAAAAATGTTCAGAGGACTGTGGCTTCCCAAGTATCGAGAGCGATGGAACATATAGCCACTCAGAATGATGGACATCAGCCGGAAACGGATAAAAGCGCCAAAAGCATGCTTCACACCCGGTGAACAAATCAAAATCACGATGATTGGAAATGTCAACACCCTGAGAAATGAAAACAGTGCAGTACAAGCTGCAATGGATCCAACTAAGAAAACAAACTGGAATTGGCTGGCAGGTGTTTTGGGTGGTAATTCGAGCTAATGCCAACAAGGGCCATTTGGCCCCACCATAAACATCTTATCTTATCTTGGAACACTAGAGGATTCGTACACCTGTTCAACGAAACAAAAAGTTGGAATGATGATCTAACCGTCATCTGTTTTCGGGAAACATGGATGGCCAACTGCCCAATTTCTGTTGATTATGAGCTGGCAATAAATCCAGCTATAACGAGATCTAAGGGACGTCCGTCTCTGGCCTCCTGACTATGATCAGGAACAACTCTGGTTGGTTGGAAACTGGTAAAATCATCAAACCACTCACCGTTCATACAGTACATAGTGGTTGCCGCCAAAAACTAGACGAACAACATCATTAATCAAATCCACATACATCATCAATCTTTACTGGCATCTCAAATTGCTGGAAGATTCAAATTTATAAAAATGGTGTATGACTTAATTGATGAAATAAATAGTGTCAACCAAAAACCGAACATTATCTGTTGTGGTGATCACAATCTAGATTGTGTGAATGAGACTAAAAATGTCTCCGGACCCCAAAATCCACCACAAAAATTGGCCAAAAAATGGTGTACCAATCTTCAGGAAAGAAATGTAACCATCGTGAACGGAAACATCACAGGTGATATTCCTCCAGAGAAAACTTGGAGAAGCATGAAGCAGTCATCAACTATAGATTACTTCTTCATATCAGATAATTTACAACAATGAGCCGTGTCACTGCAAATTACAGCTGATTCCAACAGTGATCACAGCCAACTTAAATTATCGCTCCAGATATCCAATATCATGAAGCCTCAGCAGTGGAACAATCATGTCACAGTAGAACCTAACAGATCTCGGCTAAGAATAAAGCCTCAGGAAGTGAAGATCCTAACAGAATTATACAATAAGTATGTAACTGATGAGAGACATAAGAAAGTAGAATATACTTGCCTCCTGTACCAGTTGATGATCACAGACAATGGAGCTAAAAGATCATCTTTCCAACCTAAACATCAATTTGCCGAACAAGTCCTCGAAAGAAAACAACAACTTCGAAAAGAACTAAGGCAACACAAAAATCTCAAAGTTGAACAACAAAAACAGGCAAATAAAATCAGCAAACAAAAATACGAAAATTGGCTAATTTCCCACAAAGCAATCCTGTACCAACATGACAGCGAATCTATGCTTGAGAGCCTTAATAATAAGAACTATTCTGAGTTCTGGAAGCTGATAAACATCGATTGTCGCAAAGACGCAGTCCAAGCCAACATGGTGAGTGAGAGTGAGTGGATCAAACACTACCACAGTGTGTATGAGGAAAAAAAGTACCACCATTGACCCACCACTACCACGGCTTTCAAAATGGGACCTTCATTTTGAGAGAGAGGACATTCTACTGAGCATCCAATGAAGCTCCTCTTCAAGGGCACCTGGACCTGACGGTCTAACAAACTTTATAATCAAACAAAACCCTGAAGAATGGGCCGACCTCCTAGTAAAATTGTTCTCTTCAATCGCCAGTGAAGGGACAATTCCTACAAGCAGGAAAACAGCGATTGTTATTCCAATTTTCAAAAAAGGCAACCGAGCTGAACCTAAAAACTATAGGCCAATTGCCTTATTAGATGTTCTGGGAAAAATCTTTGCCACTCAACAACAGAAACAACTTCTCAAGTGGATCCAAGACTCAAATCATTTGGATTGCCGACAATCAGGCTTCGTTAAAGGTGTAGGTTGTGGCCTAAATCATCTTCTGTTGAACATACTTAAAATGGATGCAATAAAAAGCAACAAAAAGATCTATCTTGCATTTGTGGACCGGTCACAAGCATTTGACAGTATTGATGGGGAATTGCTTTGGAAGCAAAGGTCCGACTGGAAATGCCCAAATAGCTTACTACTAGCAATAAAAGCTTTGCATACCAACACTGAAGTAAAAATAAGGATGGATAAAAGTGGCACCTTATCCAATCCAGTAAAAACCTATCGAGGAGTAAAAAAAGGCTGCCCTCTTGACTCGATTATCTTCAATCTATTTATATCAGACTTGGGTGACGCATATGAAAATGCAAATATATTCCCTCCAAAAGTCAACGGAAAAGAACACAACTGGATACTGTACGCGGATGATGTAGTCCTTTTGGACCTTACTCCAATAGGTCTGCAACGCAATCTCTGCATCCTAGATCAGTACATCCAACAAAATGGTCTAAATGTGAATATGCAAAAATCAGAAATACTAATTCTTCAAGATCTGCAAAAAGAATAAAGAACTTGTCGGGGAAAAAAAGTTCACTTGGAAATTGGGCGAAGGAAAGATTGAGCTAACAAAACAATGTATCTAGGCATGCTGCTGAGCTCAAGTATCAATGATGCTCCATGGTGTTAGGGAGAATTCTCTGTAAGGCTAATTTCCCAAACCTAGTTAGTCCCCCAGCAGCTTTGCTGGATTTTTGGGGTTTATTTTTTTTCTCTCCTGTTAAGAGTGAGATTCTTTTGCTCCCACTCTTAGACATGATTTGAGGTGTTCCTTTAACTTTCCATGTGTTTTATGTGCTATGGGGTCTTTTACTCCATAGGGTCTCATGTGTTTTTTTGATGTGGGTTACACAGCACCCTCCATGCCGTAACCCAGGGGTGTCGTATGATCGTTTATTTATATAGCGCCTATACACAATGTGTTTCAAAGCGCTTCAAGGCAAGGGAGGGAGCAAGGGAAAATACAAGCACATTCTTACAGGCCATGACCAGTAAGGATGTGAAATTAACTATCGTACTCAGCCTGACGACATTTCAGATAGTGCAAGAGCTAAGACATAGATAAGGAAGGGAGGGGGAGAGCGGGAAGGAAATGGAAACAGATAGGCGACTACCGTACTAGGCCTGACGACATTTCTGGTAGAGCTGAAGAAAAACAAAAGGTGAGGGAGAGGGGTGCAGAAAGGGAGGGGAGGAACAACACAAGCGACTATCATACTAGGCCTGACGACATTTCAGATAGTGCTGGAGGGGTGGTAGGGAGGAAAAAAACAGTAATGGGAGGGTGGAGGAAACAGACGAGGTTGCTAGCATATTGGGTCCAGGGACAATTCCGATAGAGTAAGTGCATACAAGAAAGTAAGGGGAGGAGATGGGAAAAGGGAGAAGGGAAAGGAGGAGAGAACAGAGAGTAAGCAGTCAAAAAGAGTGGAGAAGCAAGAGTGGAGAGCAAATACAATTGCAGAAGTCAGTAGTAACACATAATGTTGCAAGCCAGGATACAAGATGAAGATGGGAACAGCATGATTCGGGGCCACCATGAGAACAAGATGCAAAGGAAGTCCAGTATGAGAGTTGAGAAAGAGTGACGCACCGTGAATGAAGTCCATAAAGTAAAATCCAGCATTGGCCACAAGACAGTGATGGTGAAGGAAGGCACCAGGTGGCCGGGGCTTGCTAAGTGGTGAAAAAGAGCAGCAGGCAGGAAGGTACCAGATGGGCGGGGCTTAGGCCAGGTGACCTAGATCCACTTGCACCTGCTCCCCACCTGCAAAGGAAAAGAAGCTGGAGGGCTCCTTAAGTAGGGAAACAGAGTGGTAAGCAGGAAGGCACCAGGTGGGCGGGGCTTGCTAAGTGGTGAAAAAGAGCGGCAAGCAGGAAGGCACCAGGTGGGCGGGGCTTGCTAAGCGGTGAAAAAGAGCAGCAGGCAGGAAGGCACCAGGTGAGCGGGGCTTAGCGACCCTCTCAACATAGACTCCATTCCCTGGGACTGACTACTGTCTCCCAGGGCATGTAAAGTCACCATTGGCTTTGCTAGTCCCAAATTATGAACAGAAACCAGTACAAACCATCATATTGTGGACGTACTGGTCGGGGCAATTCGATTGCCCCGGAGTCTGTTGTTCGAGGGGGCACGTCTCAGTCCCCCCTGATCGAGTTTTGGCTGGTGGCAGTGAATAGTACTTTTTATATTCGACCGCAAATATATCTCTATGGGATTTTCCCATTGTTCGAGGCTACCAGCTTTAATTATTTAATTCTTATAGCCTCGAACATACCGCCGGTTTATTTATTTAATATTAATTCGCCGGTTGGTATTTTTTGCCAGAACTCGATTCTAAAATGGCGTTTGTGTTCTCTTCTGTGACTCCAACCCAAGTCGAGCCCTTTGTTCCACTTTTTGGCAGGCTTCTCCACAGAAGCCTACAAAAGTGGTGCCACTCTGTCTGGGTACCTCAGAGGGCGTGGGAGGGGGTTTAGGCACCCTGGACTGAGTTACCTTGGTAACTCAAGTCGCACTCTTGTGTGATTGGCCCAAGTGGTGAGCCGGCCGGCTTACCACTTAGCATGTTTGATTGACAGCTAGGCTGAGTGAATGGGGGTGTGCTGCATAAAAGCATGGCTTTGGGGACTGGAACTTCAGAAGTCACCACAGGACCTAAGAATCCGAGGAGGGAGAAGCTGAGCCGGCCTGCAACGACGACACCACCGGTGGAGCCCTGCTGAACCGTCTCTCCACTTTTCCCAACGACAGAGGAGATCTCCTGCCCGGAGAGTCTTCTTCCTTCGACTGGTGGGGATAACCAGTCTCCCTTCTTTTCGCCTTCCTGGAGCATCTCGTGGCCGCCTTGCCTGTGCCAAGCACCCCGGCAACCGGGATACCACGTTTTCACCACTACTGCGAACCGAAAGGGTAGTACCTTTGTACCGGAGAACTCCGCGGCTGGTTTCTTCCCTGGCAGTGCGACGACCATCATCCTTCCTCCACGACAAGATCTTCTCTTCCTCTGGACAACGCTGCGACTTGCACCCGCTGCCAGGAACAACTGCCCCCGGTTGAGGATCCTCTCCATTTAAGGTACCGTGTTCCGCCTGGCTTCCCTTGCAACCGTTTGAATGGGGTGTATTAAATCCTCGTCTCTCGAACCTGGGTTAGCCTGGGACACCTTAGCTAACTTTTCTGCACAGAACTAAACCTTTTTTTCGAACTACCTCCACAAACTTCGAAGACTCTGTGTAACTGTCTGATCTTGGGCATCTTCGGCCTGGCTCCCTTGAAAGTGGGCCTGGCACCCAAACTTCCTTGCTCACCAGTAGACTGTGCCTTCCTAAACTTGCTGTGGGTCTTTAAAAAGTGTTTAGTGTGTATGCTTCCATAATTCTGCTTTTCCCTCCCTTTTTATCTAACTTGTTGGAGTGCCATCGAACGTTAAGCGCTCACCTGTCTGGAAATAAGTGGTGTTAACTAAGTCTTATCCAACAAGTAATCAGGGATGTACATATGATAATAGTGATTGTGTTTTGAACTTATCTTACCAATTTAGTGCTAGTGTGTTTTATAAGTGTGTGTTAAATAAATAAGTATATACTTTTACACCCAAGCTCTGGTCAGTGTTTGCTTGTGCTACTGTATTTCTGTACCTATTTTGTATGCTCTTTATACTGCCTAGACTGCTACCAAGTGGGTTTACTGCCAAACACCTGTAGTCTTAAATCTTTTGCAGTGGTCCCTAAGGAAACTGCACAGGTTTCTGCCTAACACATGGGTTGAAAAAGTAAAGGACGAATGCAAGCAACTGACAGCGCAAGCCTGCATTGTGAACATGAATATGGTAAACACTCATTAAAACCCGTCCTGACCTTCTATAAAATGAAAGTCATCCCGGCATTAATCCATGGAGCTGATTGCGCTTCTGGATGCCCTGCAGAAGTGTGGGCTTCTCTGGAACACTCTTTTTGGTCCAAAGTGCTGCGATTACCCATAGGCGTGCCTACCGCCTGTATAAGACATGAGCTCAGTCTTCTATCCATTATTGGAAGGATATCGTGCAACACACTAAACGAATATGCAAAGCAACTGCAGAGAAGCCGCAACCACAATATAACATCTTAAAAGATCCATCTCAGGGGCATTGTGATACTGTCCTGTCATTGTGGGCACAACGCTGTGAAAAAATCTTAAGCGTCATAGGAACGGATAGAAGCCTGCTACAAGAAAACCCAAACAAGGTTAAATCAATGCTTTGGACCCAAGACTGGATAGACACTGGTGACTCGTAAAAAAACACAGAATTATGAAGCTGATACCTATTGAAGAGAGAAATCTGAACGAGATTCAGCCGTATCTACAAAAATTTCCTGAGAAAAATCGCAGCGCGATCTTCATGAAATATCGCCTAAATCAATTTACCACTTGTGAAAATTTCAGTATACAGGAAGCAGTAGATACAAGATCTCGATCATGTCGACTCTGTGGAGAAGATACTGAAACTTTGAAACATCTAACATTAACATGTCCTAATCTGAGACAAGAACGCACAAAGCATTTGGGAAGGTTTATATTGGCAAGACCACCTTTGTCCATTGATGAGTGTTGGAAACAATCCTTTCAAGACTCGGAGCGCAGTTTAACAATTGAGCTAACTTTCTTCTTGGAATCAATGGAGAAAAAACTGTTAAAGGGAGAAGCTGACCTAGTATCTTAATTAAAGCGACTGGTTATAATTTGGGCACTGGCTATATGATGTAGCTCCTGCCTAAACTAGTCCCTCGCTTCTGCCAACTCCAAAGTCATGCCTTGTACTTTCCCTTTGCTCATTTCCGGCGGAAGTTTTTCTTATCTTAAATTTGTTTGCTAGGCTTTGGCCTTTTGTTTACTTCTTTCTTCTGTTCTAAAGGTTTGTAACAAACCAATGAAATACATTTTTTTTTAAATGCAGCAGTGGAGCTGGTTCTTGAGGTGAAGAGGGGTCAGAGTGTACTATGCTTACATTTTGGTACCAAAAAGGGACAGTGGTTTGTATTCCATCTTGGACTTGAGGCTCCTCCCTCAACAAGTTCTTGAGAAAGTACAAGTTCAAGATTGTGACGGTAGTCCAGATTATGGTAGCGCTAGAGATTCAAGACTGATTGACTGAGCCTAGATCTCCAGGACATTTACTTCTGTGTGCCTATCTACTGAACGCACAGCCGATTCTTGAGGTTTGTGATCGGAGAAACGCATGACCAAATCCAGCGTCCTCCCGTTCTGGCTCACCTCCTCTCTGCAGGTTTTCACCATGCTGATGGCATTTGTAGGGGAGAAGCTCAGGAAAAGAAGATTCATGTCTTTCACTACCTGGACAACTGGCTAATCAAAGCAAGATCCTGTAGCAAGCAGTCATCCATCTACAAACCACTTTGCCACCTTTTCCCTGAACCTAAAGAATTCCCAGGTGGCACCTTCTCACACCCTCTCTTGCATCGAGGCCGTTCTGGATTCTCGCTTAGGGAAGGCTTTTCCTGCCGAGGACTGGTTTCAAAATATTTTTCAAGTGGTCGACTTGTACCTAAACTCTCAGATTGTGCAAGCCCCAGCCTTACTCTGTCTTCTGGGCCTGATGGCATCCCGCATTATTCTAGTGCCACATGTTCGCCTCTGTATGAGAACTCTTGCAGTGGTTGCTCAGGACTGAGTGGTCTTAGTGTTAGGGGAGTGTGGGCAATCAGCTGTGACTTTTCAAACCGATTGGCACAGTGCCCACATTGGTGGTCCCAAGTGGACAACTTGAGGGCAAGGGAACCTTTCTGCCAAACATCACCAGAAGGAGACGATTATCACAGATGCCTTACTCAAAGTTTGGTGCACTCACCTGAGGGATGCCACAGATGGCTTAATTACAGTATACCAACTCCAAGTACAATTTAAGGGTTTTTACCTTTAAGTTCCCTAGCGGCTGCTTAGACGCTTTAGTAAGGCTTCTTGATCTTACATTTCTGTCCACACTTCCTGTCTCGCTGGGGTCATCTGTGCCATTTCCGTCCCTGGATCCCAACAGTTCCTTTAACAGTGCATTCCAGGCCCCTATCTTGTCACTGCTCTCGTTCGTCCCCTTTTGTACCGCCCTGGTCCATACAGTTGTCTCTGCTAATGCCCATCGCTTTAGGTTGGCCCACCATGCCTCTATGTTGGGACCTGCATCGGCTTTCCACACCATCGCAATCCAGCGCTTTGCCAGGATGCATATCAAGACTTTCATTTTGGCTATGTGTGTTCTTTGCTTGCCTTCTCTTGGAAACTGTCCCAGCAGTTGAGATTGAGACTCCGACCTGTGCCACACACACCTTTGGCTTCCCAGTGTTTTCGATATACTGCCAGGGCATCTAGTCGGGTGCACGCAAGCCCCGCATGGGGAATTTGCAAGGAGCATGGATCTGGGGTTCCCTGGATTTTCCATGCCTTTTTCCATAGCATCAACCGTAGTCTGACCAGCGTGGGTAGACTTTTGTTCCAGGACTTCTCCATCCAGATCAGTTCTCGTAGATAGCAGTGCCGTAGTGCCGGCTAGAACAGTAATGAGTCTATGAATGAGCTGAGTCCCCCAACCATCGTACCATGAATTGCAGCTGCCCCGCCAGGTAGTATCTTTCGTAGTCTGGCACTTTGATTCCACCCGACTCGCAGTGTCTTTGTAAAGTGTGTAGGCTAACCTATTTCTCCCTCCTCCCCATAGGAATTCTCCCACTATCGTGTTTAATTGCTTGAAGAATGTCCCAGGTATGTTATGAGGTACATTTGTGAAATAGTATAACAGGTGGGGCAGGGCTGTCATTTTCACAGGGCTGCCCTCCCTATCCTCTCTAGTGGCAGTGTCCTCCAGAACTTCATGGTTTTCACCGTTTTCTCCAGGGCAACTTGAGTGTTGGCGTTGTGCATGTCTGTGCGCCCATGGTGTAGTGTATTTCTATACCCAAATAGCGGAAGGTGCGTGGCGCCCATGTGAGGCTCAAGTCTGACAAATGTTCTATGGTAACCCGTCTAAGTTCTGCTAGGGGGTACAAGATGGATTTTTATTTATTTATGGAAATGCCTGACAGTTTAGCATATGCATCTATTGCTTCCAACAGATTAGGGAGATTCACTCGAGGGTTTGCAACAAATAAAAGCATATCGTCAGCATACAATGATACTAGATGTATAATGTTATCTATTTGTATCACTGTATCCTTGTATTCTGCTCTCAGGAAGGCTGTCAATGGCTCCAAGGCCAATATATAAAGCATCACGGATAGCAGGCATCCTTGTTTCATGCCCCTACGTATCCTCCAGGCTTCCGAAATGTGCCTCCCCGTCTTAACCCTTGCCCTGGGGTCTTTGTACCGTAACTTGATCCACCTAAGGAAGCCCTCACCTATACCAAAATGGGCAAATGCGCTTAATAGCCAGTTCCAATTCAGGGAGTCGAAGGCTTTGACAGCGTTTAAGGACGCTATTGCGCATTCTCCCTGTCTTCCATTAGTTTGGTCCACCACGTGGCGTAGCCTCCATGAATTCCACATAGTGTAGCGCCCCAGGATGTAGCCCATGTGGTCTGGGTGCACCAACGTGTGTATGACCCTTTTGAGCCTGCCAGCAAGGGCTGCTGTCAGGATTTCGCAGTCCTGATTAATTATGGAAATTGGCCTGTAAGAGCCACATTCTAGGATTTACTTCCCCGGTTTCAGAATAGGTATTATTAATGATTCTACCATGCTGTCTGGTACTTGGCCCCTTTCATACGCCTACTCATATACCTCCAACAGTTTGGCTGCTAGCGTGGTTTTGTATTTCTTATAGAACTCTCTTGGTAACCCGGGTTCTTGGCTGTCCGGAGACTGTTAATTACTGCTTCCAGTTACTCTGCTGTTATGGGGGCCTCCAGTATCTGAGCTTGTTCTTCGGTTGATTTTGGAAGTTCAATTTGAACCAGGGCGTCAGTTATGTCCGAGCTATCAGCTTCATGAGCGCTCGATTATAGAGTCTCATAAAATTGAGAGAATACTGGGTTAATTACCTCCTGAGTCCTCGCCTCGTCCCAGGTCTCATCCCTAATCGCGTCAATTGGATATTTTTTAACCTCCTGCTTGGTCAGCCAGGCCAAAAGCCTACCCGGCGTATCCCGCTCTGCGTGCAATCTTTGTGTACATTTCCCATAATTTATATTCCCCAACTTCTCCCAGGCGTGCACTGTATCCTAAGTGATATGAGCTTGGCTGGTTCCTCCCTTATCTTGCCCGCCTGTGATTCCACCCTTTCTATTTCACGTTCAATTTTCCAAGATCCGCCAGAACCCTCCCTTTAAGTCCTGCTACCTTCCCTATGCTGTGCCTCTAACAATCACCTTAAAGGCGTCCCATACTGTTCCGGATCTGTCTACACTCCCTGTATTGTGTTGGAAGTTATCATCTATTGTGTCCTGCAAGTGGTCTTGAAACTCCTCCTCCATCAGTGCCTCTGCCCTTAGTCGCCACGTCGTTATGGGGGCGGAGTTCGGGCGCAGAGTTTAGTCTGCAGCAGTCTTGTTGGTGACAGGAGCTGCAGCTACTGGGCTACTGGATCTCGAATTTGCTTTTGTGTCTCTCCTGGGCGTGTGCACCTTTTAAGGAAAACAACCTCTACTGCCTTTAAATACTCCTGGCAGGCGTGGAGTTCGGGCGCAGAGTTCAGTCTGCAGCTGAAAGCAGCAGTCTGCAGCTGAAAGCAGCTGAAAGCAGCAGTCTGCAGCTGAAAGCAGCTGAAAGCAGAGGTAAGCACCAACATATGGCTGAAATCGGCCCACAGACACGCTCAAAGTTAAAGCAATCTTTACAATTGCGAGACTGTGCTTTGAATGAAAACATGTTGCGCCAACAAGGTGATGTGTTAGAACTAACAGGGGCCTTGGGAGGGTATGACTGGTCGACTGGGCAGCCTGAGGAGTGTGAAGACTTGTTGCCAACAATCCAAAGCTCCCAAAGCTCTGAACCCCAAATAACACCCCAAAAAACACCCATACCATCCCTTGCGCAAATTGCTACAGAGAGTCTGCACGCCGCAAGACAGCAAACGAGGCCAACAAGTCCGGCAATGAAACTTGATGCGGCAGTAGCTCCCGATGTCGATGCCAATGGCGAGGACGTATTCACCAACACCGCTGCAAGCGCCCCGTTGGCTGAGGCGGAGGTCTCGACTAGCAAGGTGGTTGAGGCTGGCGGTGATTCCAACATGAAGGCAGACGCTAACATGGACATGAATACAGACAAAAATGCAGATGCAAGATCGAACGTGATTGAAGTAGACATTACTGACTTCCAATCTCCGTTCGATGTAACGGACACCGGGTTGCTGGAGATGGAGGTGCACCTGACCCACACGGACAAATATCGCTGCCACAGAGCCACTTGTCGCGGTTAAGCGGTCTAAAATGGAGACGCCAAGTAACATTAATAAAACAAACACTGTGCTTCCTGAGAGAGGCATGAAAGCATTACTGGAGAAAATCGGCGCTGATGCGGCGAGCAAGAACAATGTTATCCCGCAGCTCCTCACAAAAATGGTACCAGTTCCGCCAAAAGAATCAAGTACATACTTCGATGGGTTTGACCTTGCCGGGCGGAAAGCTAGACTCACAGAGATTCTTAGAGCAGACTTTGAAATAATGAAAGAGCGATTGTCTGAGAGCTTTGCAAATTCCAGCAAAAAAAGACTAAGATTGGACCCAGAAAATACCCAGATGACAGAAGCAGGAAGTTGTGCTGCATTAGTTGTGCGTGGGGGATGCAGCAAAGTGCAATATGAAGACTTGACTCTAGGTGAGGAATTAGTGTTCGCCCGACACCTCGCACAAGGACCTAAGAGTAAAGTACTGCACTCTCGTGACAATAGGCCTTTTCAAAATATTAAAGATAAAACCCTACCTGCAAGGCTTTCGTCTCACTGCTCTACGCCGAAGATGCAGTCCGAAATGAACGGTCCTGGCCAGCAGTCGCAAGGAATTGTGGGACTTGGAGTACAAGGCGATCATGAGCCGATCAACACGACTAAAGAAAAGGAACACACACATGCTGTTAAAGAGTCGTCCTTTCTGAAATCCAACTTGTCGGCGGCCGCTTCCATACAGATCCATAATAATGTATTAGCAGCAACGTCGCTGGCGCTAATCCCCTTCACCAAGCTCTTTGAAAATCTACACGAAGCAGTACACAACAATGGGATCCATAATAATGTATTAGCAGCAACGTCGCTGGCGCTAATCCCCTTCACCAAGCTCTATGAAAATCTACACGAAGTAGTACACAACAATGGGGCAAGGCAGGGATCAACTAAATGAAAAGCTAACAAAAATGGAAAGTCTGAATACAACGCTACAAGGCCGCTTGGACAACGAAGCTGCAACGTCAGTACTGTGGCAAAACAGACTGAACGATGCAGCCGTGAAGGACATTCTTGAAAAAAAACACTGATGGACGCCATGATCGGGTGCATGAAACAAATGACCGCCATCTCAATGCGCAAGTCAACCATGGCCTCGGAAAAGAGTTGCAACGTCTCAAACGCGACAACACAGGTAAACATGCTTACTGAGGCTCCTCCTATGTTTCACAATACGAATATGCAGAATAATGATGTTCAAGCTGCAAGCGCCTCACGAGGACTAATGAACACAATCTTTGAAGGAATTAACACACAGCCGCTCAACATTCCAAACAAGAAACTATCAGCTCAGAGTGCAAGCTCAAACTCGTTAGGCGCAAGTAACGCCCATAACATTGAGCGTGCAACTAAAGCACCCGTGATCTCTGACAAGACCGTCAAAAAGGCAAACATAGAGTCGTCCGAAAAAGATCCCATGCAAAAGTCCCCCGTTGTTGCACATTGTTCAACAACAAAAAAGCATTTGGAATTTTTAGTGGGGCTGTAAAAACCTTGAAAATTGCCAACGTAAAGCAGAAATCGCAAGAGGCGAATCTTGACCCAACCAAAAAAAAAAAGAAGTAAAACTGTGCGCCAAAAAAAGTGACTAGCAACTCTAGAAAGTTTATAAGAAATCTATCTACACAAGCCAAACCAAGTCTATTTGTACGAGGAAAAAATGGGGAGACCGCTAAATCAAGACAAATGGACGGAATGAAAATTGTAGAGGACATAACGACGAAAGTGCTACCACCTAATACAAAAAAAGACAAAGATTGGACTCTGATGTACAGTCAATCCACTCAGTGACGTCATCTGAAGAGCTATGCAACCTTTCGACTTACTCAGAAGAATATGAGGAGGAAAACAGCGGTGAGGGATACGAGGCGAGTTCATCTTGCCTCAATGATATGGACAGGCAGGACAGAATGGCCAAGGAGCCAACCTCAAACCCTTGGATTGCAAAAACTCAAAATGGCGCAAAATCTGATGGCGAGGGAGGACCGGGAGAAAGACAAAGAAGAGCTCGAACCACACAAGAAAAGGTCTCACCCGTAGTCAGTCAAGGAAGCGCTGCGGAAAGCCAACGATCGGTTGCTCAAGAAATGAAATTAAAGATGCCAGTGAAATTGAATCCAAAATTAATGGCAGCAGAGACAGAAGGAACTAAGTCAAGCCGAACAACAAAATCTGGTGGACCCCAAGCCACTGACTTCGATAATTTGTGTTGTGAATGTATTTGAGGATGATAATGATGTCAATTTAAACAGTGGAAACGTAATCCAACTTTTGCACTCAGTACCGGTTTTAAGGACAGTGTCCGCTCTAGACATTTCTATCGTTGAATACATTTCAGAAGAGCGAGCCGACAGAGTCTATTTGCATATAAAATCTCAGGCCGTACGCAAGACCATATTGGCCGCAAATGAGGAATTGCTGTTTCTGGGCTTTGAGATTTCGGAAGCTATGCGTGAGACACAAACAAATCAACCCAGAAAGAACAATAATCGTTCGAATGGGGTCACCAATGAGCAGTGCAGAGATGAATTGAGGCAATACCTGACTAGCACCAAATTCACAAAAATCATCTGGCAAAAGTAAGACTGGCGGGAGAAATCATTAGCTAAACCAGAGCTCCGTGGAAGCGTCCTCGACATTGATATCCTGGAACACACGAGGCTTCCGACATTTATATGACGATTTTCCAGTGGAATTGAGTAACAACTTCGCAATATGCCTCCAGGAAACATGGTTGAGAAGCCCTCCGGTGAAAGATGGCTACGTGACTTTGCTCAATCCGGCAGGGAAAAACTCCCAGGGCCGTCCATTCTCAGGCCTAATGACGATGAAAAAGATTGGGACAAACTGGGAAGTGTTCGAATCTGAAAATCCAAACATTTTTGTTCAAAGCACGTTGATGCAACATTCTACTGACAAAACTTCTAAATTGCAGCAGTTGTTGCTAATTAATGTGTACTGGAACCCAGTTCAGATAACTTCAGAAAAGTTTGTGTCATCTGTAATGATGATTATCGACAAACATCAGCAAATTCACCATGACCTTCTCATAATTGTATGTGGTGACATGAACATTACATGGTTCGACACAAACGGAGACCGTATCATTGAGAGCAGGAAGGAACGGCAAAATCATCATTCAAGAAGAGCAAAATGGGAAACTGAAATGGAGGCACGTGACTGCGACATGGCCAATGGACAGCTCAAGGGCGACATACCGCCTAATTACACCTGGCATAAATGGGCTATGAGAAGACACTGGACTATATCTGGCTATCAAAACATTTTTGGCACAAAATCGTGAGTTTGAGAACAACAACAACAACAAACAGCGACCATGACGCACTGGTAATGGCCATGACCCTACCTCGAAAATTAGAAACATCGATATTGGTCCAAAACGTGGAGGTAAATAATGGGCGAAATAGGCTCAGAATAAGCGACAAACAAATAACTCTATTGACCAATAATGTCCAAAAGCTGGACAAGTTTGCCGGAGCTTCGGTAAACTACATTGCACTTCTTCCTCGCCAAAAGGAGAGATCTCTACTGAAAATGCAAACAACCCAAATACACACTCACGAATGGAGCATGAAGGTAAAAGAGGAAAAAAAGAAGCCGCACAAAGAAATACGCAAATTAAAAGCGCAAGGGGGCGTGGGTGCCCTCGCATCAATTAAACAACGGAAGCAAAAATATCGCATTTGGGCTAAAGCATTCGCCTTTTTGCGTGATCAAGAATGAGGCGAGGTTATGCTGGGACTAATAAAATCGAACAACTGTAGAGAGATTTGGCGCACCTTGAACAACTGCACTAGAAATCGAGCAGACAGGATGGCTAGTGGGGTGGCTGAAAGCGACTGGAAAAAACACTACAATAAAGTGTTTTCAAAGAGCAATGCAATAATGTCTCCAGCACAGGAGGAAGTTGCGGCAAGATGGGACTGCAGTGAGATCGCCGAAGATATAAGTGGCGTAATTGCAAAGCTAAAAGATTCGCGAGCGGCTGGGCCAGATGGCATTACCAACGTTATGCTTAAAACAAACATGAGTGGTCAATTTGTATTGAAAAGTTGTTCGCTAGAATCGCAAAGCTTTGTGTAATACTGGCTACATGGGCAACGGGGATAATAGTCCCGATTTTCAAGAGGGGCAGTCGGGCTGATCCAGCCAACTATCGCCCAATTGCCCTACTTGACACAATTGGCAAGATATTCGCAAACTTCTTGCAGCAGAAATTAACAGCCTGGGCAATCGAGAAAGGAATCACCGATTGTCGACAAACTGGATTCACAAAAGGCATCGGGACTGAAATCAATCTGACACTGGTAAATATGCTAAAATTGAAAGCTCTAGAAAAAAGGTCAAAGCTTTTCCTAGCTTTCATTGATATGCATCAAGCATTTGACACAATCAACCGTGAAATGCTGTGGCAGAAATAAAAAAACTGGGACTGCCCGGAAAGTCTCTTACAGCCAATAAAAGCCCTACATACAATGACATCAATCTGAATAAGAATAAATAAAAAAGGACAACTATCAGAAGCTATAAAGACGCAAAAGGGAGTGAAACGGGGCTGTCCCATTGCGGCATGTCTGTTTAAACTGTTCATTGCTGATGTGCCTGTGATCCTGAGTGACGTGAAGTGCTTCCCTCCAAAGATCAATGTCACCACATCAATTGCATAACCTATGCCGACGATTTAGTTTTGGTTCACACTACCCAGATAGGGCTGCAACGATTGCTTACGAAGCTGCAGTGTTACATGAACGACAACAATCTAAAAATAAATGTCACCAAAACAAAAATCATGAAAATTGGTCCATTAAAAGGAGCCAAAAACAAAAATTTCCATTGGAGGATCGACAATACAGTAATCGAAGAAATTGTTGAAATCTGATAGTTAGAGGTCCTGATCAATAAATCATTACGAGAATGGAGTTTGGGTGCTAGACATTGTTCGACGTATCAAAACGTTGGCTTTACAAGGAGCACAAATACATAGCCTATACGGACAATTCACCCTAACACCAGTACGGACCTTTTATTTGCAAAAGGTAATACCTGCAATCACTTTCGGCTCTGAAGCAGGGTGGAACATAATAGAATTTTGGCAAAATTGGAAGGGTTATTTTGGAAACGAGTATTAAAGCTGCCAAAATACATGTAAATGACCATCATTAGACACGAGTTGGCATTAGATGAACTATATGTAAATGTGATTTGGAAATCGATGGCACTCTTAAGAAAGATGATAATCCTGAACCGGTGTACGAAATACTCGCTCCAAGCAACACACGACTGTATGATGGAATACATTTGCAATGGGTCCAAGGACTAAAGGCGATTTTGCAAGCTGCTGACATACACAGCGATATGCTGGTGGCGCAACCGCAAATTGCGAAAAGAAAATTGAAACAATGGGCGTGGATACAAAACTTGGCCAAGTTTGAAGGATTAGTAACAGCTCCAGAGCTCGGGCCTACAAAGAATAAACTGAACAAAATGCCGATGTATCTACTACAATTTCCGTCACGACATCATTGTGATGGATTTCTTCGCTTACGATTGAACGCCATTAAAACCAAAGAAATGCTGCTGTTGAGACACGATCAGGCTACCAAGGACAATGCATGTAGATACTGTGCGATCAAAACAGAATCTGTAAAACATTTAATAACAGAATGTCCTATGCTCAATGATTTCAGAACTCTGCATCTTGGAAAATTCGATCTCCTGAACATGAATATGGAAAATTGGTGGTTCTGTATACTAAGTGGGAGCTCTGTGCACCTAACATGTTCAGTCATAAACTTTATGGATAAAATCATGAGTTAAATTAAAATGGAAAGACTCAGAAAATAACAGGCGTGCAATGTGATAAGTTGTGTTTAGAGTAAATTGGATAATGAAATGAGAGGAAAATTGTAATAAAAGTTTGTAATAAACTATATGTTGCACAATAAAAAAAAAAAGCTGTCAACGGGGTATGGTATGAAAGTGTCATTGCTCTATGGTATGCACTTGTGAACTCCCCTAGTGTCTTGCTACCTGTGAAAACAGTTTATACGTGTGAATGTGCTGTGTGGAGTGCTATAGTGGGAGTACCCTCTGTTTTCCGCATGCAGTCCCCTCCAGACATCTTCCAGTTTCAGCTGGTTAAGGAACCTCTGCATTGCTTTTGCCGGTGGTGCTGGTTTTTTATATTTATCGTCCGATCTGTCTAGGAGCGGGTCCAATGTACAATTAAAGTCCCCTGCCCAGATGAAGGCTGCCTCCCTTTATGGGGCAAGCCGTGCTGCAAGGTTAATGAAAAACGTGGTTGCGTACTTGTTTGTGACATATGTGTTTATGAAGCACACTTCCTTATTTTTCAGCATTCCGTGGACCAACACCCATCTGCCCTCTTTGTCCTGTCCTGCGTTATCAGCTGAAATGGGACCCATGAGGCAATCCACATCAGCACCTCTCTGGTGTAGGTGGAGTAGGTTGAGCTAAACATTCGACCACCCAACTTTGTCAATAACCTGGACTGCGTTATTTTTACTCTGTCGCCCTCTTCCTCGGGCCAGTGTTTGTGTAGAAGGGGTAGGGGAGTTGGGACACCAGAGAATCTCATCTAATAGGAGGGATCATGGGTACGGGAAAGGGAGGAATGCCACGTCTCGCCACTGGCTGTCTCACCCCCACTTCCTAAAGACCCCTCACCCAGGTGATCCTCCTGCACTTGTCCACCCCCACAGTCTGGATCCAAAGGCAATTGCCGTACCCTGGCCACCTGAGATCCCCGGGTACTAGCAGGTGAGACACCCTTTGGTTTCTCACAGACCCCAGAGAAGGATTCCTGGCAGGGGAGCATAACGGGCAAGCCTCAAAAGTTGCATAAAGTTTCTAATATTGTGGCATGATACCTGGCAGAGAGTTATACCAGGGGATCTAGGAAGTCCATAAAAGAAGTCTTGGCAACCAGATATACCAGGCATTTTTAATGCTGTATACGAACTTTAAAACTGTGTAAAGGTACCTGGCAGAGGAATATAACGGGTTCTAAAGAGCCCATAAGAGAATCGCTGGCAGAGTAGTATACCAGGCAATCCAACAAAGCTGTAAAGAAAATCTGAAACTGTCAGAAGATACCTGGCAGGGGAGTATGCCAGGAGTTCTACCCAAGCTTGTAGAGAAAAGTTTAACTGTGTTACAAAATACCTGGCAGGGGCGTATACCAGGGAAATTGAGAAGCAAATGAAAGAAGTCCTGGTAGGTAGATACACCAGGCACTTGGAGTTATACAAAGACTTTTAACCCTGTGACATGATACCTTACAGGGGAGTATACCAGGTGATCTGAAGAGCTCAGAAGAGTATTCCTGGTAATGGAGTACACCAGGCAATCTGCTAAAGTACAACAGAAGTTAAAGAAAGCTTATTGTGGCATTTATCATATGAATAAAAACGTTTGTGAATCTAGTAACTTTGTGGATCAAGTACAAAGAAACCAAGAAATTGTTGTTCGGAAGTGAGAGAGTTGCCATCCTACCTAAATATCCAGGGCAAGGGAAGCAAACTCTTGATCCAAGGGTTTCTCCTTGGAAAACACTTTGTTGGATTTCTCTTCATATTTTGGTTATAAACGCTTTTTACTTATTAGACTTTTTTAGACTAGGATCTAACTATTTCTGTTCAATTAAAATGTCTGAACGATGAGAATATGACAACCCTGTGTCCGGCTCTCATTTCTGACCCCTCGCAGCACTCTGCCAGTTTTTATATCCATTTCTCCTCCACTTTTTGTAAACAAATGACTACTTTTGCTGCCTGTTTTTTTTATTTCTACGGGATTTAGCTTGCATTTAGCCCTGTCAAAAGCTGCGTCCGATTCATCCAGCACCCTTCAAACTGCTCCAGGCTCTGCGTTTGATACTCCCCACGTTCCAGTAAACACTGCTGCCAATGCTGCGTCCAGCAGAATCTGCCCACTCTTAGCAGACCATTTTTCTTGGTTGAAGGAAAACCCGGCCCACAGATTCTACAACAACTGCTGCTGGGCAGCCGACTCTCCGTTCAGCTATCAGCACCTTCGGTACAGAGAAATGTGCAGAATTTCAATCTGTACAGGATCACAGACCTTACTCAACCATTTGTATTGCTGCACTCTAGCACCCCAATTTTTTATTTTCTTATTTTTTTTATTTCTGCGTCATGATTCGCCTATTTGGGCCCAGACTCCAACTCTTTGAGAAGGCATGGCCGTGAACAACATCAAATTGTTGGCTCCTCCAGAACAAAGAATGGTTATCGCCTGCCCTTTCTTCCCACGACATAGCTCAGCATCTGCTGAAGTGAGTGAAGGTTGTTCAATCAGCAGAATTCTGAAATGGATGGTGGTGTTCTTGCTTCCTGGTTCCCAGAAAAAGTGTCAGACCCATCCTAAATCTGACACTTCTCAAGAACCTTCACTGAAAGGATCGATTCAAGACGGTGCCTTTAACACAGATCTTCTAGGCTTTGGAGTTGTATGACTGGCTTGTGTCTTTAGATCTGTGAGATATGAACATTAACGTCCCTATTTCCCCTACAGATCAGAAGTAGCTTCTTTTAAAATCGGAAGCACACATGGGCTGCATTGCTCCCATTCGGCTGCACTTTGGCCCAAACATTATTCAGAGGTCATACCAGACGTTGCAGCCAAATCTCACAGGAGGAGGGTGCTTGTCTTCTCCAACCTTTACAACTGGCTTTGAGCTAAGTTTGAGGAGTCATCTCTACAGGACGTCAGGATGATGTGCAACCTCCTCCTAGATTGTTTGTGTGTCAACCTAAACACAGTGGTATTCAAACTTCTTTATGCTGAACCCCCCCCTTAAGTAAAACTATTTTTGCTGAACCCCTCTTGAGTAAAGATATTGTTGCGGAGCCCCCCCAGATACCATATCTGCTTAGATTTCCTATTAAAAGCAATCACAATACTCCCTTTTTGAAGAGCCTTGTGTCTCCCCTGTACAGCCAGCCCCACAGTTTGAAGACCACTCACTGAAAGAAATCTTTTCTGATCCCATCCAAATTCAGTTTATAGGTGCAGTAATGGATTTATAAGGAGGCATAGCTTTCCCTCCTGCAGAGAGTGTGACAAGCATGCACACTTTGATGGATCTCTTTCAACCAAATGTGGACTCTAGTCTTGGGTTTCTTCAGGATATTAGGGCTCATACCATCCTGCATTGTTGTCGTGCCGAAATCAGACTACAGATGTACAGTGGTCCCTGCAGAGCCAGTAACTGAGACATGAAGGACATTGTTTCCCCCTCCTCCCACAAGTCTGCATGGACCTGCTTTGGTGATGATTCATGGCCAGCCTCCTTAGGGGGCTAAGATGCCAGCAGATATAGCAAACTATTGCGCTGGTCACAGTTGCGTAGCTGATGGGGTGGGGAGCTCATCTGCAGAATCCTTCAGTTTGCACTGAGTGGTAACTCCAAGAGACGCCCTTCCACATCAGTTTGCTGGAACTCGGGCATTTCAACTGGCATTGCAGTGGGTCTTGCCATCAATCAAATTGTAGACTTTCCAGGTCTCCACACCAATGCCATGTACCACCACAAGAAGATGGGTGCTGTGGAACCCCTCAAGCTGTTCAGGAAGGCCATGCTCTTGCATTTTTGGGTGATTAAGAACAATGTGACCGTGACAGTGTCACACCTGACAGGCAGTCTGAGCACAGAGGCGGGTGTGGTGAGTCAGCTCTGATGTCTTTCTTGAGTTGGAGCTTATCGGGAGGATTAGGGAGCATATCCTTCCAGATGTTGGTTAAAATGGTACATTTTTCCTGCATGGTTGAAAACCTTGCATGTAAAACACATTTCTAGTATTTTTAATGCAGAGTAGAACCCCCACAGCCGCTCCCACATCCCCCCACTTTATTAAGTACCCCAGCCAACAGCCTATCTATTTTATGGGGGAACATTGATGTTTTGCATGCAAGGTTTTCTACCTCACAGTTATGGGATTCGTTATCTAGTAGTGATACCGATTTTCCCAATGTTGGTCCTCCTCAGATCAAACTGTTCACTTCCAACTCGAACAAGAAGTGTGAGATCATTTAATCAAGAAGTTACCTGCGGGCCAGCACCCTGGGAATTGCACTGGTGATTCTCTGGCAGTTTGGCCAGGTGTACTTAGTTGCTCCATCCTGTTGTAATTTGTAACAGTGAAAGAATATCTAGCAGCACTTTATGTATTCAAGACTAATCAAGGGTCCCTCTTTGCAGTCTCTAAGGTTGTACGGTTCAGAAAGGGATTACCAAATATATTTCCACTAAAATCATTTGTAGTTACTCCCTGGTACCTGAACTTGGTTCTGACATTTCAGATGGCAGTTGTATTTGAGCTCACACAATCCTGCCCCTTGAGGTTGCCCTCATTCAAGGTTGTATTTCTGGTAGCCTTTACATCGACTAGACTTGTATATGATATAATATGGCATTTATAATGCGTCTATGCACAAGAGTTTCAAGGCGCGATTTTCAATGTATTTTGGTATCTTCACCTTTTTATAGTTTTGGCTGAAAGGTGGCAAAGACAACTTTGCCTAAGTATTCCTGTGTATAGGAGCTTTCTAATTGGTGTAAGGATTCATTGTAATTTGTCCTTCCTAATGTGCATGCATCCAAGGTTGGGGGGAAGTATCCTACCTTGTTGTTTTTCATTTTTGGCACTTTGTGGCCAATACTCTGCCACAGAGAAGAGAAAGGGTGTTGAGAAGAAAAATATGTGGTTGGCTTGGCAACTGACAATGCTTTTTGCATGCATCGGCTGCATCATTTAAAAGAATGTCTGTCCTCTTCTAGTCCTTCTTGGTAGTCCTTTTGCTTCATAATAGTTATTCTCCACTGTCTTTAGTCTTTTATCATGGTCCCTCTCCCAGGTCAGCCATTCTCATTTGCTGGTCTTTTGTCGTAGTCTGTATGCTTTGTCCTACCCTATATCGTTAATCCTAGTCAGTATCCTTCTTTCTAATCGATATCCTCCATGGCAGTCTTTCTCCTTCATCCTAGTCCTTTGATCAATTCCTTCTCCTTCATCGTAGTCTTTCATCACAATCCTCCTCCATTGTCAGTTCTTCACCACAGTCGTCCTGCTTCATCCTTGCCTTTCTCCTTAGTGTGATGAATTACTCTATTCGTTCAGAAACCCTCAGCTTAGACTCCTTTCCTTCTGCAAGAGTATGACGCACACCATTTAGCTTTTCCACGGATGGTGCTGTACATGCAAATCACTTGACGGGACAATCCGAACAGGGAGACGGGGAAACCAATCCCTGTAAAGGTCCTATATTAGCTATAACAGTTTGTACAGCTCAAAATTCAAAACAAAAACACTTTACTCCTTATTAGTACAAGTCCCAGAAACCCCTTGGTATTATAACAAGGAGGGTTGAGAAATCGTGCTGCGGCAGGGGTCAGGCAATTGAACCTAATGAGCGACACCTGAGAGGAGCTGAGCGCTTTAAAAATCTCTTTCAGGTATCAGCAGACAGATACCGAAGGAAGCGGAGCAGTGTGAGCCACTAAAGCATGTGTGAGGAACAGGAGGAGCGTAGCGGGAGCTGGAGCAGTAACGGGTCATTAATTAATGCAGGTGGCGCTGAGATTGAAACAGAGAGGCTGGGATCTTATGTCATGAATGGCAAAGGGGCTGAACTCCCCTTCTGTAGAGGTCGTAAAAATGAAAGCAATGCTGTGCTGAACAACTCCTTGATCCTACGCTGAAGGTGCTTATTAGCTCCTGGTATAGGAGTGCCCTGGAATGTGAAAGGGGTAGAGTGGAAGTCCCTACGAGTAGAGGAGGTTGTGGCAGGAACACTGGGCAGAGCTAAACGCTGTTCGCAGAAGCAGGAGCACCACAGTAAGTGTGAACTGAAGGAAAGACACTTAACCGTTTTGGCTCACTAATGAGAACACGGGTTGCAACAGTTACAAAGGAAGAAACACTTTGTTAGGGAGAATTCTCAAAGATTTGCTAATTCCCTTCTACCTTAGAGACACCCAGCGCTTTTGCTGGTCTTCAGGACTTTTAATTTCTAACCTGGAGAGAGTGAGCCCTTTTTCACACTCTCATGTATTTTTTATGTGATTTGGACCCTGTGTTTTTTAACTTTGGAGTCTGATAAACTCCATACGCATCCTCTTTTACATTGTGACACACAGCACCTTCAGTGCAGTGACACCGGGAAGTCTGTTAGATTTCCCAAAGGTTTAAATACCGTCTCCTGGTGAAACTACTGTTTCCAAGAGCAGTAAAGTGAAATTGACTTTGACTTTACTTACATTTTGTAACTTTCTAGACCCAGCACATACTATCTTACAATAGGGTGCTGGAGGGGTTACTGAATATCCCCTTTGTCTAGTTTATCATGTAACATTTTTATGTTACCCTTCCTACAATTAATGGCTGGTGGCAGTGGTTCACTTTTTACTACCATTGTGTTTTTTTACTGTGGGCTGCGTTCGCAGCCATGGTAAGGCACCCGTGGGTGCCCATTTCGTCAAAATGGCCCGGTCTTCTTTTTTCGCCATTTCTTGTCAGAAAGGTCCTTCTTGAGATTCCCTGCGTGCAAAACCAGGTTTCGTCCCTTTGTTCATTTTGTCTTTGGAGGGATTCCCGAGTGAAGCCCGCCTCTAGCACAAGTATGTCTGGCAGGAGCAGGAAGTGAGGGAAGTGCCCGAAACTCCCTGTGCTTAATCATCTTGGTAACAGGAATGCAACCAAAGGTGATTGGCCGGCTGGCTGTCCGGCAAGGACAGCCACCCTGCTCTGTGATTGACAGCTAGGCTGGAATGAATGGGAGAAACCTGCATAAAAGGTGAGGCTTTTTGCTTGGAAGGCAGTCAACCACTTGACGAAGGAATCCGAAGAACTTGGAAGAGACGCCTGCTGCAACTGGACCGTTTGTCCGGTGAAGCCCTGCTGCTGTGCTGAAGCTCCGAATTCGTCTCGACTAGAGAAGCCCTGCAAGGACGACTTCTCCCATTGAGTTTGTGGGACCAACCAACTCCAAAGTAAGCCCGTCTTGACAACCTCTCGGAGCTGGCTGTACTTGCACTGCTGCTGGAACCGAAGTGCCAGGGAGAGGAACACCAGGTTGTGTGCGTTGCTTTTAAGTCAGACCCCAGTGCTAGGAAGATCCTCCGGACTTCCCTTATGCAGGACTGACCAATCCAGAGCCACCTCAACAGAGTGCTGGACCCCAGATGCGAGGAAAGTCCAGAGTGGTATCCGAGAACCGCTGTGTTGCTATTTGCTGTCAGACGCGAGAAGCTGAAACACAGAAGGACCGCTGAATTAAAGTTTGCTCTTCCTGCCGCTGACCTTCCCATTGTAGAGCAGGAGTCCCCAGATGTCCTCCCTCTTGTCCCCACTACTGAGGCTCAGGATCAACAGGATCTACAGAGCTGTACAGGAACAGAGCCAGCTGGAATCATTTCTTCTAACCAGAGGTACTGTAAAGTCTAACAGAACGTACCTTTTGTTGTGTAGCCTTACTTGCTCTCAGTTGAGACCTGTCTTGGTTACCTTGCAGAGTTGCTAAAGCTTTGCTCCTCACAAGCCTCCCAGCTTTTGGCCCTTCAAGTGTTCTATTTTCTACAAACATTTCCAAAAAACGTTGTGCAATACTTTTTACCTACCTGCAAAGATCTTCAGCTCCCCTTGACAGTGTGACATTAACAATGGCTGCCCTGGCTCTCTGAGAGACTCTTCTTACCTTTGACTCTGTGCTTTATCTTTTCCCCAAGAAAGGGTTAAACTTATTTGCCATTGGAAGGTTTTCAAAAGTACTTACCTGTTTATGAATAATTTGTTAACCTTTGTTTTATTCCTCTATTCTATCTTTTACACCAAACTCAGTATTGCTCCAAATGTACCAGTGATAAATCAATGTCCACAGTGTCCTAGCTATTTAAGTCACCTGAGGGTGTAGGAAGTGTCTGTGTTCCATCCCCAATGGGTATACTCTGATTTGAAGAAACTAAGAGTGTGTTTTGAAGTGTATTTTAATTGTTACATATATTGCTCCCTTCTGAAGAAGGCTTATACAACTGACTGTGAAATAAATTAATAATTTTTTTATGAAGAAACCTTGAGTGTAAGTGTTTATTTGAATAACTGCTACTGTGAATCTCTGCCACAACATTACTGCTCACATTGACCCCTCTTGAGATGAGGCTGGCTGCTAGCCACACTACCAACCTGTGTAGTTCAGACTTATACCAAAGGTCGGGTCCCTATTGCAAGGAGGTCAAGGTTTTTGTAGTGCACCCAAAGGGTACTGCATACAATCTTGCCTAACACACTTGAACACTTGGAATGTTAGGAAATTGACTCGCGAGTGGTTAAAAAGTAGCAAGCCTTAGTTAAATCAATTGAAGAGACTTGCAGACACTTTTCTCGAGTGTGGACTGTGGTGGCTTTAAATTATTCCTGTTAATGTGTCTAAGCTGATAAGGCAAAGAAAGTGGGATGTGAGCCACACCTAGAGCTCCAGAAAGTTTTCTCTCTACCCTCAAGCCAAGACTGGAATCACACTGTGTTAAATGGAACTTAAACTTTAAGTGTAGCCCCGAGGTAAGCCTTGCCAAAGCTGAGTCAAAGGGGCAAGAGCACAGTTGGGGGAAGGGAGACTGGCCCATTGAAGTTTATGATAAAGAAGAGCAAACTCGAGATAAGCAGAGTGGAATTTGCAGTACCTGTTAGTAGATGTAGGAGATCAGCCCTAGCAGGCAAGTGGACTAGGGCAAGGGTCTTCTAGTGCAGGCCGGACAGGTCAGTGGATCCGAAAGAAATATTGAACTCTGCAAAATTGTGACACTGGCTGTATGTGAAGAGAAGAGAACCTTGTTGTTTTTAATTGTTACGTCGAAACTGCTGTGAGGAGGGAAGCTATCCGGACTATGTTTTGATGTTTATGCCCCTAAGGAATTGTTATGAGGAAAGACTATCCTAATGATGCCTCTGTTGCTTGATCTACTTTAAAACCTGTTAGGGAAAGAATCCATCCTGACTATGTTGTGTTGTTTGTAAACCTGAAGGATTATTCTTTTAATTGTTTGAAAGTGCCTGAGGAGAAAACCCCTTATTTTCCGCCTGATATTTTGTATCCTCACAGAAACAGTTTAGAGCACTAACACTGGGATAATATAAAGAACCATTATGGGAAATCATCTTTTGTTTTCTTTTTTCCTTTTCAGCGGGAGCATAACTTATTTACACCTTTCTAGATTTGGATCCTGTGAAAGGGACACTGTTGATGATGTACTGAATGTTTTATGTTGAATATCATTTTCCTGAATGTAATTTTTACTAGTCTGAGGGATAGTATTATTCTACATTAGAATGTTTTGTTAGTTTGTTAGGCAGGGAGTTTTGTGTTAGGTTAGGGAATCTCCTGATTTCTTTAAGTAAAATGGCTTCTAAACCCATACTAAGCAGTTGTCTGCCTCACATCCTTGACCCATTCTCACATTAGTCATAGTGTTACTCATTTGTCATGCTCCTTCATTACAGTCCTCCTGCATCATATTCCTTCTCCTTCTCCTCTCTTTTCCTTGCTCTCAAGGGGGTGTGGTACCCATCGGGGTGCCAATAGCATAGGAGAAGGCTAAGGTAGAATGTCATGGCTACTTAGAGAGTTTGAAGGCACTGGATGCTCAGTACAGAATTTCACTTTTATGAGGATGTATTCTGTGCTTGACAACTATTTACATGGTCTTCAGGTATTCAGGCACATCTGAATGAGAGGAGGTACGGTGAGGTTAGTGGGGAAGAGAGGGGAAAAGGGAAGATTACTTTGTTGTGTTGATGCGTGCAGTCCTGAAGTACCCTGAGCTCTGGGTATGGGCCAGTTTCTGTGTTGAGAGCATAGATGTATTTGTATACGAAGGAGTGCCTTGTGTGTCGATGGCGCTAGGGTTTGGTATGTAATGCAGTTGTAGAGGTGTTGTGTACTGGTGTCTGTTGGAAGGGTTCTTCAGTTACTATGTGTAGGAGGCTTAATTAGTATGTGTTGTATTTGCTGTTGAAGCCTATAATTTGAGTGTATTTGTGCAGGGAGCAATCGGTGACCTTTATGAGCAGGCATACATGCAACCACATATCATAACATAGCAGAGCAAGGCTTGCGGAAAGGCAAGAAAGTCATCAACAATCATGACAATTTATAGAAACACAAGTGAAAGGTCTTGCAACCTGTTGTTGTCCCAGTGCTCCTACTACAAGCCTCTTGCAGACAGTTCCCACTTCACTTTACACACACACACACACACACACACACACACACACACACACACACACACACACACACACACACACACACACACACACACACACACACACACACACACACACACACACACACACACACACACACACACACACACACACACACACACACACACACACACACACACACACACACACTCTTATATACACACACACACTTATATACACACACACACTTATATACACACACACTCTTATATACACACACACACTTATATACACACACACACTTATATACACACACACACTTATATACACACACACACACACATACACATACACACACACTTATATACACACACACACACACATACACACACACACACACATACACACACACACACATACACACACACACACATACACACACACACACATACACACACACACATATACATACACACTTATATACACACTTATATACACACACACACTTATATACACACACATACATACACACATACACACATACACACATACACACACACACACACACACACTTATACACACACACACACACACACTTATACACACACTTTCTCATTCACAAATAAATACATTTTACCCCATGTACTACAAGGTTATGTGAAATGGCAGATGCAGAAAGGGGCAGTCTGGAGACTCCACTCATTATCATAAGCTAGCTGCTAAGGGAGGCAAGAACCTTTTGGTTAGGAGAAACAGCTGCTTGAGATATGAATTGTATTGTATTTATTTATATAGCGTACCAAGCCCTGAGGCAACTGGGCACATTTCTTGGTACATAGGAGATACAGTATTTACGGTTACAGACATATTCATATACAACGTTTATACACTTTACAGGTAATATGAAAATACAGGACATATAGACACCATTATTAAGGCACAACATATTTGCAAAATAGCACCAAAGCGCAGTTAGAGTATTCACAAGAGATAGGATGTGTGGCAGGGTTGGCAGGTTTAGTTTTCATTTAGTATGAGGCAGGAATTAGCTTCTTTCTGGAATTTGTGGAATGAAGGTTCTAGTCTAATGTTAGGTGGTAGTGTGTTCCAAGTTTTGGCTGCGAGGACCGGGAAGCTTTTTCCTCCTGCTTTTTGCAATTTGAACCTGGGTATGACAAGGTAATTGGATAGGGATGATCTGGTTTGTCTTGCTGAGGTGTTAAGGTTACATTTATTGCAGAGGTATTTCGGTGCTTGGTTGTGTATACATTTACGTGTGAGGGAGAGGGTCTTGAGCTTAATTCTTTGGTTAATTGAAAGCCAGCGAACATTGCGACTCATCTCCGAGATGTGCAGTTTTCTCGGGAAGTTTGTTGCTGCTCTGAGTGTGGTGTTTTGGTAAATCTAGGGTTTACGCAGATTGTACTGACGCGTGCCTAAGTATAGCGCATTTTTTTAAAATTATTGTTTATGGTTAAAACATAACCTTTACAATTACGATATATATAAATATATATAAATCACACAATTAATTGACACCGTCTCAATGCATAGCAATAATCAATTCGTAAGGCACATTTCTTAAAGTCATAAAAAAAGATTAAACCACAAATTTACAAGTCAACATAACATTTACCATTAATACACAGAAAACCTATTTACTGTCAGTCATATTCCCTCACTTATGTTAGAAAGCATAAAAACAAATCAATTCAAAACCAAGCTAAAAGTAGCACATATTTTGCATCAATGCCAGCTTATTATCGACATATACATAATCATTCCCTTTCTACCAATTCAAACTCTGGAATAATCATTGCCTCAGATAATTTTCTTTCAAGGACAGTCAAAAAATTGGTTAACCTCAAGATAAGGCTTTGCGACCTGCCCCACATACATTGTTGCCAAAGATTCTCCCTGCTCAGACTAACTCCTGTGCAGAGGTACTCACCAAACATCAATTTCCTTTCATATTCAAAATTCACACAATATACAGTTAAGTGTTTGAGTGATTCTGTAAGATTATTACTTTTACAAAATCTACAATAACCAGTAATACGCTTGTCTTTATACCAATCCCAATTCCTCCGTTTTTCATTGGTTTGTAACTGGTTCAACCGAAATCTCAAATATAGTGTCTGAGCTACATTACATGGAAAAATTACATGGTATCGAGGACAATGGCCCCACTGTTTGGGGAATTTTGCGTATTCAGAGAAGGATTTTCAAGTATTTATTTTATCAATCAGAAGACACCAATATTAACGACAATATTTTAATTTACATGAAGGCAATCTTAATATTAAATCCTCATGAGTAATCAAAGTAACAGTTAATATTTCCTCCATCCTGTTCCTTAATTTCAGGAATGATGGCGGATAACCTTGGGCAATCATCCTCCCTAAATCTACATATAGTGAGTCTTTTGGGGGTGATAGCATTTTAGCATAATTGACTAGTGATCTCCAATGCCATTTGACAGATAAAGGCAACAAGCCCAGCTCATGACAAATGATTACATTAGGTGTCGACATGGCCAGACCCAGTACCTTCTTCCACATTTTGCCCTGGATTGTATCTAATATTCCCTCTATATCATGAAGGCATATGTCCAAGGCGTAAAGTAGAATCGGCTCCACTTTCTGCAGATAGAATTTAAGAATTGGAAGCAAGGAAAATGTCCCCAATCGATTATGAATTAATTTCATCTGCGCAGTCAGTGATTGCACTTTTGTATCAATAATCATCATCCAACTCGCAAATTAATATGTACTTGATAAGTGGTAACCCAAATAACGAATAGAAGATGACTTCGGAATTGGTATACCATTTAGGCACCATGTAAATCTGGCCAGTCTCTTACGTCCGTCAGCAAAGATAATAATTGCTAGCAAAGGTGTAAAATAACCCCAACTTAGTCTGGAGCCCAAAGGGTGTCCGATCAAAAAACAAATCGTCAGCAAAGCTTAACCAGTTTAATGATAGCGTTCGCAATTTTACAGGATAGATGGACGCCTATTTCCATTCTTCATCAAGATCCAATAGGTATAAATTAAACCGAACAGCCGCAAGATTGCAGCCCTGCTTAAGACCTATTTCCGTAGGGATGGAATCGGTTAGGGCACAATCTTTTGTTAATCGAACCCTGTAAGTGGTTTGTTTATGTAGGGCAGCAATCGTTGCAACCAATTGAGAAGAAAAACCATACTTAATCAAATTCGCCCACAGTAACACTCTAATCACTGAATCAAAAGCTGCTGTCAAATCAAGGGCTGCATATAGATTGGCCCAGAACTCGATGACCTAGTTAACTGATGCAAATGAGCAATTGGCAGCCCATATGCCGACGAAACCCGATCTGAAATTTAGGCAATAGATTATAGAGACTAATATGATGATGAATGGATTGTAGTAATAAGCCAGTGAAAATTTTAGCAGCAGAGTCCATACGAGCAATTGGCCTAAAATTTGCTGGCTCATTCAAGGGCCCCTTCTTATATACCGGTATAATGATGGCAGAACACCAAGAATTTGGAATTCTACCTAAGTAGTGAATGGCATCAAATTTGATTTTAAAAATCGCTGCCCACAGGTCTGGATTAAGTTTAATCAAACCTGGTGGAATACCGTCAGGACCGGCTGCTCTGAGCCATTTGATTTACCAATAACCAACGTATTTCCTCTATAGTCCAAACCATCAACAATAGAATCAGACCAATTCGTAAGGGGGGGATAGAAAACCTTGTGGCATAGCAAACTTAGATTTAATATGACTGACCCATGTGGATGCAGAGATAGAAGGTTCTTCAATAGTTTCCGACTTACCAATCAGAGTATGCAAGGTACCCCACACCTGTCTTGTATTGTGCTTTAATAGTAATGTGAGGAGATTCTGGTTATCAGTGTTGATTAGCTCATATCTCATGATTCTTATTTGTCTTCTATATGTCGAACTAATATGTGCTTTCAAAGCATCATACTCATTTTCTGAATATATACCCAAGCCAATTTGTCTAAGCTTATACCGTTTCTCTTTACGCAAATTCACCACCTTCTGGTTGTAAAGATATCGATGGTTTGGCGGGGCCTTGCTTTCCTTAATGCTCATAATGCCTGCAACATGTACAGCAATTCTTGTCAAATTCTGTAACTCAGCAAACACACAAGCCTGTCCTCCCAAGTTCGTCTCTAATATGAGTAGGTGATCATCTTGGATATTCACGATCACTTTTTGACAATTCCTTGAAGTCCACTTTACAGATAACCGATTACGATCAAATTCAATCGTAGACAGTATGGGAACATGTTCCAGGCTACCAATTTTGATTCTAAGTTGGGAATTCAAAGCAAAGTGATCACCCCTAAATAAATTAGTAATTATTATCGGGTCGATGGACTGCATCAGCTTAGAAGAGACAAAGATATAATCAATCAAGGAGAACCATGAGCCTCTAGTCCAAGTATAATTATACATTCCTGATTTAAACGGGACCATTTGAATATCCCAAGTCAGAAAATATTCTATCCACTTTTTACCATTCACTATGGATTTTTTATTCGGGTCGTGCTGAACGGGTTTCCCCGCCTTGTCCAACACTAAACAAATTGAATTAAAATCTCCCCCAATAATAACATTCATACTTGGGTTATCTGAAAAAACCTGTTAAAAAATAAGGTCCAATTGTGTAGTGATTGAGAGGATTTCGCTGTATTCCAACAAAGATTCATTAGAAGGAAACTTTGATCTAACACATCTTTATAATTAATTTCAACCACCAGCAATGAATCATCAGCCCACTTCAAGATAGACTCTAACCGCAAATTTTTGTCGATTAATATCGCAAGGCCCCCTGAGGGTCGACCCAGGACTCCCCTGACAGCAGGCTACTGGTAAATGTAAAATCCATCCAAATCCAATACACCTACCACCATGGTTTCTTTGATCAAACATATCCCTGGGTGCACATCATTACCAAGTGCTGAAATCCATGCCCTCAAATTAGAACTACCACAGGCATTCCATGACACAAAAGACAGCGCCTTAGTTTCATCCTACTGTCTATCAATTATTTTAGGCACAGCAGTTTGATTTATAGGCCCCTTACCCACCATACCCGAAAAGGAAGCTGCCAGATTCATACATTGTTTCAGAAAATCCTCATTAATCAAAGGAAAGTTTCCCGCCCCACTTAGAATTGCTGGAGGTTCTGGGCAATTTGCTATAAAAATGTCAGCAAGTTCTTCAGAACTAAATAAACATGGAATTAAACCCAATGATACAAAATCATCTTGTTGTTCCCAGATTAGTATCTTGATAATATGTGAATGGTAACCACAGATCATTCGTGTAGGATTATTATGTGATAATCTTACCCAATCAATATCATCACTTCTGAGAGTACGCAAGGCAGGGATAGCTTGAAAGACCTTAAGCATAGCTGAACGATTCAAAGTCATTTTTCCGCTAGATGAGGATTTAGATTCCCAGCCCATTATAGCTGGCATATCAGGAGTTAAGATCATCGCATCAGTCCTCGGCATAGACTCATACACACTTGAGGTAAGTTCTTGCGGACGAACATGGGGGTCAGGAAATGATCTCTCGGGTGGCATAAATGACTCATTTTTACAATGGTTGATTTCTTGTAAAGCAACCCTTGTACCATCATCATTAGGCAGAGCCATTTTGGATCCTTTTCCCCAATTATCCGATCTTATTCGCTGCGGGGAAATAGTTTTTGATGGCTCACTCTCCTGAGTAGTTTGAGACTGTAAAACCTTATTATCAGGTCTGCCTTGTTTAGATTGACCACCTAAAGGGTTGTTCGACATTTTGACAGGCACAGCTACTTTAAATTTATTCATAGCTTTTTTTCTATACAGGGCTGGAAAGAAAGTTAGCAAATCAGATTGTTTTTGTTTGCCGACCTCTACCATTTCAACATGCATTGATTCTCTTTTTTCTTTCACAATCGCTTGTTTCTCCAACACTCTCATCTTCCCTACAAACTCCTGAGAGGATTCAATGTTTAATAATACTCTGGACTCTTGATTCAATTGCTGGAGATCAATCTTCTCTTCTTCAAGAGTCGTCTTTTTGGTCACATCTTTAAGCATCTGTTTACCGTCTATTTTTAGATCTTTTTTTTGCATCATTTTTAAATTTTTTGCTTGCTGGACCTTACGTTTAGCCTCTCTTGCCAGCAGTCTTTTTTGTTTCCTGGACAATACCGGTTCATAAGCCTGGTTGTCCACTTCCTCCGCCTTCTGTATGCCTATTAACCCATGAATTTTCTGGGACTCATCATCAAGATCAATTAGATTGGTTAACGCAGATGAACTATCTAGCTGTTCTTCCATACCTCCATCAGTCGGATCTGGTACAGTCTCAATCTTTTCTTGTGCAGTCGGCACAGTTACTTGCGCTAACTGCATATTAGGGGTATTCTTAGCCGTCCCTAATGAGATCTGTTGAACAACCACAGCATTCGCTGATGCCATCGTTACCAACTGGTCCAATAATTTAACCAATGTATTAAATTCCTCTTTTTTATCATTGATTGCAGCAACAGCGGCAAAGGTTGTCATTAATTTTGGCCACCCTATAGATTCATCTTGGGTTTGCGTATCTTTATCAATCATTTGAGTATTCAAATTTTGGTTTCTTACATTTAAGGGAGCCACAGCATTGCAGGTGAATAGGAGACCTTCAATCCTATTTGCCTTAGCTATAACCTCCATTAATAAACTCTGTGAATGGCTAATTTGTACGTGTGTTTGTTCATGGCCTTTGTCTAAAAGGTTTAGAATTCTAGTCAAAACTGGGAAATCCAGTCCCAGGGCAGAAGTCCCCAGTAAATTGCGTGCAGCTTCTTCCTGCAATTCATAGAGGCTTGCCCGTTGTTCAGATTGTACTGACGCGTGCCGAAGTATAGCGCATTGCAGTAATCTAGTTTGGTCAGTACCAGTGCTCTGGCCAGAGTGATGCAGTTAGCAGGTGTAAGGAAGGGTCTACAGGCGTTAATGAACTTGCATGTGTAGCCAGTGGTGGATGCTGTGGCATTGATTTGTCTTCCTAGTGAGAGTGTGGAGTAGATGCACATACCTAATGTTTTGACGTCTTTAGAGACTTTGATGTTGTTGCCGTCAATGTTGAAGGTGTTGCATTTGTTGTCGAGTTTGTTGATTTTAGCTTGGGTGCCTACTACGAGAAGCTGTCTTGTCATCATTGAGGCAGAGACCATGTTGTGCCATCCAAGCTTGGATGATGTGATAAATGTTATTAAGTCGTTGTGTGTCTATGTCGTGGTTGCCCGTGATGTGGATGTGGATTTGTTTGTCATCAGCATAATTAGTATTTGAGATGCCTAGTTCATCAAGTATGTTGAATAGTTGTTTTGTAAATATGTTGTAGAGTGTTGGGAAGACACAAGAGCCTTGTGGTACCCCGCAGGTGACTGTCGATGGAGAGGTGATGGCTTTTGGTGCAAATACTCTAGTCGTTCTATTGTTCAGGAATTATTGAATCCAGGCAATGGCATTGTTGGAGAAGTGTGCAGTTGAGGAGAGATGGTTGCAGAGAGTTTTATGGTCAACAAGGTCAAATGCCACTGATAGGCAACCTTGTCCTCCTCCTCTTACTAGACCTGAGTCTTTAATATGTTCGTTCTGGGTTACTAGATCTATCAGGGCAGTTTCAGTGCCGTATCTAGGGCAAAATCTGGATTGTCGTAATCGTAACAGGTTTTGCAGGTAAGCTGCTCTGTCAATGATCGTCAGGAGGACGGGTACTGTGGTTATTGGTCTATAATTTGAGGGATTGTTGGGGTAGAGTGTAGGTTTCTTGAGGAGAGGCATAACCCAGGCGTCCTTGGGGTTAGCAGGAATGGTATTGGACTTGAATGGAAAGTGGCGTTGATTATTGAGGTAATGAATGGGGCGATCTCATTTGCTGTCTCTTTTATGACAGGTGCAGGGCAGATGTCACCCATGCATCTATAGGGTTTTAGGCTAAGGATAATTTCTTCTACTTCTTTGATGCTTAGTGGGCTGAGTGGGGAGAATTTGACTAATTCTCAGTGGTCAGTCGGAGGTGTAGGTGCTGAAGTTGTGAAAAGAAAATCTAATACTTGCAATGGCCAACCATATGTTATCTAAAAGTGCTGGCACTTAGCACTTTTTTTCCAGTATTTTGGCATTAAGCACCTTATTTTCAGTACTTGTAGAATAGGCCATTCCAAATAGCATTAAGGTCTTTTTGATAACATATGGTTGGCCATTGCAAGTATTAGATTTTCTTTTCACAACTCAGCTAATTTGTTTACATGAATATATACTATAATGTAATTTTTATGATGTTATTGTGTGAATATAATGCACATGTGTATGCTAATATATTGATTGTGATAAATATTAAAATATGATGTTTGTAATTAATTGTCTTTGACTGAGTTTCTTTTCCCCTTCCACCAGTGGAATCAACTGAGATGTATTGGAAGTTTAGTAATTATCTGTGTGACCCAATTTCTTTTGTTTCCTTTTAATGAGTCTTTGACCTAGTCCTGAGTTCCTAATTATAGTAGGGCAGGGTATGTTCGGTGTGGGTTTCCGGGCAAATAGGTTGATCCATTGTTGAGGTGTAAGGTGTTTGTGGGCAGTATTAGTTGTGGGTTTTACACTAGTTTGTTCGATGTCCGATAGTAAGATAGTAGGCTTAATGTTGGTTGAGCAAGGTAGTGTGGTAGCCATGGACACTGTGCGGTGCAATATAACTTCCTAGGTAGACAAGTGTCACCGGATTGATTCATTATTGTGCTGCTGCAAGTTTGATATTCTATAGTTTTTAGAGGATATTTGCATGCGATTAGGAGTGGTAATAGATTGTAAATAATCAGGCAGGGTAGTATCGTAGCTGATTTGATAGGTAGAGGGGCCATGGGTAGGTTGTAATGTGCAGGCTAGATATAACAATTATATAGTGGGAAGTACTAGGTTAAATGCAAACATCAGCTAATATCAGATCGTGGGCAGTACTAGATCAAATGCAAACATCTCCATGTAGACTCCAGGCACCCCTTTCAACTTTTTAAGTGTGTAGGTTGCAGGGCAAACAAGAGGGCTGCCTCAAACCACACTCTGACTTGCTCAAGTGCTGTGCTCACTGGCAGTTGGATCTTTTGACTGTCAGGGCATCAAATGGAATGTGTCAGGGTTCCTCAGGTAATCAGGGTAGAAGTCTATTACAGTGTGTCAGTTTCTTCCTCAAGCCTTTCACCTAGGCAAATAACGTTTCCCCTCTATTAAACTGATTAGGGGCTACACTGTTTGGTTGGACATAGTTTACTGCCCTTGGTAATTAGCACTTGAATGTGTGTTTTTAAACATTGATGATGCCATTCTGGATGGTACATAGATCAAAAGCGTTTTATGGGCCTTCATAGCATGCTGTGAAAGCTGCAGGTTCTGTGACTCAGCTTTCGATTTCAAATGTTATAAGTGTTTAATCAGCCAGCAGAGGTTAACACTCACCTAATAATAGTCATCTACTGATCTGCCTTTCAGCTTTCATATTTATGCCAATGGGACTGTACAAATTCATAGCTGTAAGTGTAAAATGCAAACCTATTGGCTTTCCCTACTTTTTTTAGGCAAAGTTTACACAAGTGTTCGGTCTTTTTTGTGAGTTTTATTTGCTGCAGGAATCCCACTTGCCAGCCTTCTTTCCTCTGCCTCATGCTTTGAAAAGGGCAGCAAGGTTTCACAGAATGGACCCTAGTAGAGCTTTGAAATTCTACATTGCCACAACTAATGAGTGCCTAAATGATGGCTAGTTGTTTGTCAGTTTTGCCGTCCCAAAGAAAGAAAAATCCATTACTAAACAGCATCGCCAGATTAATCGTTCCATGCACCAAGACCTGCTACGAGTACCTAAAGCGTTTTGTGTGCGCAGCTAGAGGAGATGCAACTGAATCCGCCTCCCAGAGGGGTGTATAGCCTTGATCGAAATATTAAAGTTTCGACATGGGCGTCTTTTCATACATTTCTAAAATGTTACCAATTAGACTCACTAGCTAGTGAGGATGATAGAGTATGGAGTATGGAGATCAATGTTGCTAAATTTCCTCGTTTGAAAAGGGAATTCTCATCCGCCACCTACCTGTGAATGATCTTGTAGCATAGCTTTGGGAGTCTTTGAAAGATGAATAATCTTTGCAAGGACTATAGCCTTTAAAAGCATCAGGGTCTGCAACCCCTTGCGCCCCAGATGTTTTGGGCTAGTTCTAGTCCAAAACCTCTGGCAAGTCAGAGGTTGCAGACTCCTAAATTAGAAGAGAAAACTACTTTCTTTTGTTAATGTTGTTTTTGAATACTATTTGTATTCCTTTCACATTTTCTACTTAGACTTGCAGGGCTGCCCCACTAAATTAAGTACATCAAATTGCTAATTGGAATTTTTGCGATTTACCTTTTTTTTTGGTATGTGATCATTCTACCTATCCTCATGGTTAACCATGGGTCAGTAGAGGATGTAAAAAGAAAGCTTTGAGAACGATGGTGTTGGCAGTTTCAGGTTATAAACAGATGACTTCCGGTTCAAAAGAGCACCAAGGAGAAGGGATGGAGTTAGATCCAGACCTGAACGATGGCATCTGGTGGCTATCTAAAAGTGTTGTGAACCAGACTGCGTCTGATAGATATTTTTAAATAGGAGGAATCTGTGGGAGGAATAACTGTATCCATCAGAAAAAAAACATTACTGAAAGCAAGTAATTAGTTTATTATCTATTTCAAGGTAATTTGGGGTAATATATGTAAATGTATCTGGAAAAGGGCCCTTTTCCAGTAAGCATGTGAACTTCTGCGTGAGAAATTCAATAGTTATATTCCTCTGACCTTTTCCTTTTTCTTCTATTTGTTTATCGATTTTGGGCAATAGAATTCCCCTCTTGCAGAAAACAATGAAGAATCTAAGAAGTTAGACGTCTCTGTACAGGTCAGTAAAGCATTTCTGTACCGTTTCGTGCACTTACATGATCACTTGTATTTTTAGAATGCGTTATATTTTAATTTACTTCTGTTTTAGAATGAGAAAAAGGAAATACTGCGTCGATTAAATCAGAATCTAAAAGCGCAGGACAATGACGAGAAAGTAAAGCAGGAACAAACAGAAAGGTGCGACATTACCCCACCTGAAAGGATAGAGGATCACCAAGAAGACAAGCCTGTTTCAGTAGTGGATCGTAAGAAATGGGAAGGTGGTGCTCCATCTTTGATTCCTCTAGCACAGCTTACTCTGCAGGAAACATTCCATGACACAGAAAGTATGTTGGCAATTTTCGGATATCAGTTTTTGTAATTTTGAATGATTGTACTGTCTTCCCAAGTTTTAGTTCGATGTAATTCCGTTTGATGACAGGTTGACTCCTATTCCCCTTTTATGTATTAAATGTATTAGATGTATAATTTGTCAACATAATTAGCAAATACAAAGCATAGTTTTGATAGTTCTCCTATATTTTGAAAAACCGATCTGTTGCAATATATCCTCTTTCCTCCGTTCTTGTTAAGAATTCACCCTTCCTGCGTCTCGACTCCGACCTAAACCCTTCCTATCCATCAAATGAAAGGATCACAACCTTCTCAGCATCATTAGTTCCCTGTTGACAACAATGAAAGATCTAATTTGGAAAATGCAGATGGCAGAATGCTTGTTTGTATTTTTAAAAATGTTACGTGATTTGTTTCTCTATTAAAGTTCATTATGAATCACATACCCGTTAAAAACTGTTAGAAAACATATATTTACTACCCCAGGAGGTTATACCCAGTTTGTTTCCAACAGATGCTAATTGATCAGCGCACTAGTTAAACACATTTTTATTTAGTGTGGTATAGTTAAAGATTAACTTTACACATATATTAAAACAAATAAAGTACATTTAAGCAATTCATTAAAACAAATTCAAATCTCTATTAAACTATTTATCTGCAAATACATTCAATGGATTGCTTTCTCCTGCAGATTCCTCATCAGATGGATATTCCTTCCAGCATCAGCTTCTCTGAAAACTTTATGGGAGGGGGCGTAGTTCACTTCGAGTCGGCCGTGGATCCATCTTGACTCGATGTGGCTGTCGTCGACTCTGGACGTGATGTCGGTTGTCGTACATATACTACATCACTAAGTGCCGTAACTCAGTTTCTTGTTTCCACACGCTCTGCATGCTGCTCGAGGAACGGCTCTTGTGAGAGAATTCTCACTGTTTTTTTTTCTCAAATTGTTACCAATTCGACATTTTGTGGTAAAACGTCCACTCCCAAACCATCAGGTTTCAAGAGGTGCACCGACTGCAACTCTAGGATGGATGTCTCTGAACGATCTACACAGGATCTGCGTGTAGTGTCTCTGCACGGATCACGCCACTGACTATTGCGGCTCGTGTCAGCAGATGAACACAAAGTCATTGGGGGTTCAGGCCTCAAAACTGAAAGTGGGGCATCTCTTGTCGACGTTGCCGGCTCGGGGAGTACTCGGTCATCCGAACATGAGACGGAGAACCCCACTCCGCAGAAAGAGTACAGGCATCACAAAAAGGCAAAAAAGAGGTCACACTCCAGGAGCCATTCGTAGACCTCTTCTTAAAAGACATGACCGACTCATCTGAGGAGCAAGGTGGGTCAGAATCTGGCTCAGGTACGTCAAGAGACAAATGGGAAGAGCTTAACGAGCAAATGCTCCAGAAACTGAAGGAGGCTGCTGTGGGTACAGGGAAATCCTTGAAGCAGAAAGCCAGGGAGGTCGAGTTAGGCACCTCCGGGCTTAACATCGACCCCCATCAAGTGGACCATACAAGTGAAGCCACAGTTGGCACCGACGGCCACCGTCATTGACATTGAGGTTGATTGCATTGTACGAGGTTGCGGGAGGATAGCTCAGGGGGCAACATGCTCACCTTGGAAGCAAGATGACACGTAGCACCACAGGTCCGATCCACGGGGCCACGCCTGGAAACCTCTGGGTATTAAGCGCGTTATAAATAACCGATCATATACAGGAAGTTGTATATCCCTGAGTCAAGGACATCATTCTTCGACACAATGTCCTGCATTTTCAGGGATAATGGGGACCAGGCTCTTGATTTTCAGCCGGCGCCAGGGGAATCAGGCGGCAACGACTTGTTCGCTGATCAGTCCGGCCTCATCGACTTGGCTGAACGCTTAAGCAATACCAGTGGCTTGGACAACTCCCCCGACCTGGACACGCAACAGGCCCAACCTTATGGCCATGCAAATGCCCTGTATCGAAAGACGGTGGACAGAGTGGTCGATGCAAACCACTGCCAGTTTACGAGCTCACAGATATTCTAGACTGAGGTTCACCCACTGAGAAAGCAATGCCTTTCAATGTGGCCATTTCAGAGTCCAATGCCTCCATTTGGCAAAGACTCTGATCCACACCTCCAGTGGAGTTGACAAAAAAATACAAATCGCGAGGGGAGATCCCATTTGCTTGACTACTTACCCTACACCTGAAGATTTAGTGGTCTAGGCAGTGTGAAGGCATCATGAAGCAAGACACAGATAACAAATTCTGAATTCAAAACAAACACTTTTATTAACTTAAATGTCAGCATGGTGTAAGGCCTAACTTACCCTATGCTAAGTAAATCCCTACTCCCCATTGGGTCTGTTGGATCCAATAGGGCATTTTCGGTGCTAATACCGCGTGCTGACACTTCTGGCTGTAATACCGCTGAAAAAAGTGCGCTAAATGAGATTTTCACCTCCAGAAAAAAGCTGGAGGTAAACACAGACCATTTAGCACCCAACTAGTGAAGGGCACGGCCCTTGAATGCGGCGGTAATACAGTGACGGCTGCATGTAAGTGCTACTGCCCAACTCGTGATGAGGCCCAATGTGTAGGGATGTTAATTTTAATGTTAAAGGATATTTGTACCACGCACTATTACCACCGGAGTGGTCCCCTAGCGCTCTGGGGGCTCTGTAAAAAACGGAGGGGGGGGTGAGTTAGTAGGAACAAGCAGGAAAAGTGAAAAAGAGCAGTGATATATATCGTTGGCAGCCTCAGCCGGGTTAACACCTGTTGGCTGGGCTTGGGGTGCATTCTGGTCGGTTGCCTTTGTGTGCTGTTGTGCAAGTCTGTGTGGTTTGTTTTGTTGCGGTTTAGTGAAGCTTGTGCCGTTTGTTGTGCTATAGGGTTGTGGTTGTGTTTGGTTAGAGTTTGAGAGGTGTATCCAGAGGGGTGAAATTGTTAGTGGGTTGGTTATTGGCATCGCTGTTTAGAAGTGATGTGCTAAATTTCCACGTGCTTTCTAGATGTGGTGCGTGAATATCTCTGCATTTTAGATCCAATACTAGCTTATATTCACAATTGTTTCTATATATGACGCCTATCAATATTCAACCACTGTATCCAAATGTGGGACTGGCCCACCTTCGAAAATCTTGTCTATATGTGAAGCAAGCTGGTATGCACAGTTCTATCTACATCTGGACTTAATAGTATTCCCGGTGCAGTCTAGACTTTGCACAGGCTAACAATTAATATTCTATCTATGACACTGGTTTGCATCCACAATCCTATCCAGTTCCGACCCAGGCTACTGTTCACAATCGCATGTAAGTGTGGCACATGGTAACAATTGAAATTACGTCTAAGTGTGGTACTTGCTATCATTCAAAATTCCATTTGAGTGTGGCACATGGTAAGCTTCAACATCCCATCCAGATGTGAGGTAGGCCAGTGTTTACAATTCCATCCAAGTGTGGTGCATGCTAACATTCATAATCTTATCTAGATGTGGCGCAGGCCAATGTTCACAATTCCATCTAAGTGTGACACATGCTATAATTCACAGTTTCATCCAGGCCCGGCACATGCCTACACTTGCACTTCTATCTAGATGTGACGCAGGGCAACATTCATGATTCCATCCAAGTGTGGGGCATGCCAACATTCACAGTATCATCCAAGTGTGGTAAATGCCAACATTCACATCTCCATCCAGATGCGATGCAGGCTAATGTTCATGATTCCATCTAAGTGTGGCGCATGCTAACTTTCATAATTTCATCTAAGTGTGGCATATGCTATCATTCATATTTCTCCAGCATGGGGTCTGTCATGGATTCACATGCTCATGAATATTCCCCGTCGTCAGGCTGGGAATCATCGGTAAATAAAAAATCAGTTTCAGTTTCGTTTCTGAACTGTCTTTCTCCTAATAGCCAAACACTGGTCTCTGGGTCATACTGCCCCCAGCCAATGACTGCCCTCTACCTAAGCCCCTCCTCTGGCAGCCATCTTCAAATTTTTACCACACGTTCAAGTGCTGGGAGTCCTTGTGCTATAGCTCTCGAGCTTTTACTGCGTTTTGCGATTTTTCAGAGTTTACTCTCATTTTTTCGGTCAATCGAGCCTCAAGCTCCACCGATTCTACTTCCGATCAATGGGGACCCGTTTCTGAATTTTCTATGCCCCTCAAGGGTGAGTTTTCATCGAGTTTCACTTCTTGGAGGATTCCGGAAGATCTTTGAGGCCTACCCTGCGTGGACATGGCCCAGGACAAAGGAAACACGACGCCCGGATCCAAGCTTTTCAGGAGCTGTCCTAGATACGGATTGCAAAATGTCTTCAAGGAAGATGAGCACTCTACTGCCTTCACAAGGACAAATCGCACGTGGAGAAGGACTGTGCGTTTTGTAAGAATATGTCCGAACGGACAATGAAGGATCGTCGTACTCGACTCACCAACTGGCTGGAGGCGAAGAGCCCAGCAGCAAGTGAGAAGAAGTCCAAACGGTCTTCTAAGACCTTTGAGGGCGCTCCGGCGACGGGGGCCCAACAGAAGGCAAAGCACCGCAAGTCCGTGGGCACCGGGAGCGCCGATGGGTCGGGCTCTTTGGCTGCCAGGCAGGGCGCGATGTCACCGACGCCATCAACCACGAGCCAACGCTCTGGCTCACGGAAAAGGAAGTCTGAGAACCCAGGTAAGCTACGGAGAAGTCCCGGTTGATCCCGACAGCGGCACCCGAGGGGGAGCGAGGCAGCGACCCTACCCCCAAGGTGAAGGCCTCAAGGGGCACCCAAAGTCGCGATGGGTGTTAGGGAGAATTCTCTTATCAGGCTAATTTCCCAAACCTAGTGAATCCCCCAGCAGCTTTGCTGGATTTTTGGGGTTTGTTTTTTTCTCCTGATAAGAGTGAGACTCTTTTCCTCCCACTCTTAGGCATGATTTGAGGTATGTCTTTGACTTATTGTGTACTTATGGGCTATCGGGTCTTTTTACTCCATAGGGTATCATCTGTTTTAGTGTATGTGTTACACAGCACCCTCAGTGCAGTAACGCAGGGGTGTCATAGTGACCCCCAAACATAGACTCCATACCCTGGGACTGACTACTGTCTCCCAGAGCATGTAAAGTCACCATTGGCTTTACTAGTCCAAAATTGTGAACAGAACCAGTACAAACCATCATATTGTGGAAGTACTGGAAGGGGTTAATTTGATTGCCCCTGGGTCTGTTTCCAAGGGGGCACTGTCCAGTCCCCCCCTTGTCGAGTTTCTGGCTGGTGGCAGCGGTTATCGCGCGAAATATTCCATCAGAATATTTCCTATGGGATTTTCCCATTGATTTTAAACGCACCACTTTTTTGGTGCAATGTTAAAGATACCGCCGGTTTATTTATTTAATATAAAATCACTGGTTGGGTCTTTTCGCCAGAATGCTTTTCCAAAATGGCGTTTGTGTCCGTCTCTGTAACTCCAACCAAGGTCGGGCCCTTTGTTCCACTTTTTGGTAGGCTTCTCCACAGAAGCCCTCAAACTGGTGCCACCCTGTCTGGGTTCCACAGGATGTGTAGGTGGGGGAATTGGCACCCTGGACTGCGTTGCCTTAGCAACCCAAGTCACACTCTATTCTGATTGGCCCAGTGGTGAGCCGCCTGGCTCACCACATAGCATGAGTGACAGATAGGCTGTTGAATGGGGGGTTTTCTGCATGAAAGCAGGGCTTTTGGGGACTGGAACTTCAGAAGTCGCCACAGGACCTAAGAAATCCGAAGAGGGGAGAAGCTGAGCCATCTGCAACGACGACACCACTGGTGGAGCCCTGCTGCAACGACCTCACCACTTTCCCAACAACAAGAGAAGATCTTCTGCTGTAAGAGTCTTCTCCCTTTGAGCTGGTGGGGACAACCAGTTCGCCATTCGCCTTCCAGGACGACCCTTGGTCGTATCGCCAGTGCCAAGCACCCCGGTGGCCGGATAGCCAAGCTTCACCACTGTGACCGCGAATAAAAGGAACGCACCTTTTTAACCGAACGAACTCCACAGCTGGTCTCTTCCCTGGGCAGTGCAACGACTCCAAGTTTCCTCCTCGACGAGATCTTCTCTTCCCCTGGTCGAAACCATGAACTGCATCCGCTGCCAGGAACAACTGCCACCGCTGGAGCTTCCTCACTCTTTAAGGTACTGTGTTCCGCCTGGCCTCCCTTTCTGGGGATTGCTGAAGGTGACCCTTAAATCCTTGGCTTTCCAACTGGATTGGCCCCCAGACCTTCTAACTTTATTTTTCAAATCAAACCAACCTCCTTTGAACATTTCTGCAAAGGCTTGAGTGCTTTTTAAACTGTGTGATCTTGAGCACATTACCCCTTGCTCCATTTGAAGTGGGCCTGGCCTATGAACTTTGACTCTACAGTAGACTCTGCCTTCACTAACTTACTGTGGTCTTATAAAAGTGTTGGGAACTGTTTTATTTTCATGACCTGCCTTTTTCTCCCCCTTTTACTTAATTATTGGAGTGACACCTAAGTTACGCGCTCACATCTGTCCTCACAAATAGTCGTGTTTTGACCTAGACTTGTCTAATAATTATTAAGGGAGGTGTGTATACTTTTCTGATTGTGTTTGAACTTGCTTTGATTTATAGTGCTCAGTGTATTTCCTAAAGTGTTTTAGATCAATAATTATATACTTTTGATACCAAGCTCTGGTCAGTGTTTGCTTGCTCTGCTGTGTTTTTAGCCCTATTGTGTATCCTCTGTATACTGCCCTACTCATCTTGAGAGAAGTCTGACTGCTCAGGCACTGCTACCAATTGGGTTTACTGCTTACTCCTGTAGTCTTAATCTTCTTGCAGTGTTCCCCAAGGGAACTGCACAGGATTCTGCCTAACAAAGGCCCTGATTCACCCAGCTAAGGCCTCGATCGAGGGAGTCGTGGCGGCCCTGGCTATCCCACTGGAGACTACCTCCGGGCTTAGAGTTTCCCTGCCACCACAGAGGAAATCCTCTTTTCAGCCTATCGATAAGACCCCTGTGAAACCCCGGGCGGAGAAAGAGGGGGGGCACGGTAGCCATTACAGACACAGATACCACCTCTGAAGATGAGCTGGCTGGCGTCGCAAAGATCCTGGACAAGAAGTTCGAGGAGGTCCGTTCCTACGGGAGGGATCCTGACGAGGCGGACGAAGAAAGCAACAGTGGTGCCGAGGAGACGGGAGGATCCTACTCCCCAACCGTCGCTCCCGTCGCAACCGGTGCCTATGCCACAAGACAACTCGGGAGCAATCTTGATGGCTATTCGGGCCTTGTGTATGGAGATAAGGACAAGGTTGCCCTTAAACCCAGTGGACGATCCAGCGGAGCCTGGACCATTGGGAAGCCCACTGAGTAAGCGGAGGCGAGTCCATCCTCCTCCTCTTTTCCAGCCTTCACAGCCTTCTCAGCCTTCACCTCCTTCCCCTCCACAGAGGGATGAGACGGGAACCGAGATGGCAACGACGGGGACGGACGAAGGCGGTGGTGATGACGGAATGGACCTCCCATCACCACCCGCTCGGGCCTCTGCCCCCCACCCCCGACAAAATTGGCTCCTTCCACACCATGATCGCCAGGGCATCTGAGCTCTTCCATCTCTGTCCCGAAGAACAGAAGGAGGGTTTCCTCTACCAACGGCGGGAGGCCAAGAGGAAGACTGTCCTCGCAGACCCGTTACTGGATGACATCTAGGATGAGGGGCTGGTGCTCTTGAAAAACCCGTCCACGGCTCCTTCTAAGAGAGACAGGTATGAGAAGAAGTACCGGGTCCCGGACTCTGCCCCCCCTATGTGCCTCAGGGTACAGCCATCCCCGGATTCAGTGGTCTCTGCGGCGGGCAAGAAGAAAGCGGTGGGGGCGACGGCTTCAACTTCAATGTCCCCGCCGGACAGCGAGGGGAAGAAGCTGGACGCCATGGGACAACGGGTCATCTCGTCGGCGGCGACGACTTTAAAAACGGCCAACACCCTCGCAATCGTGGCACGCTACGACAGGGAGCTGTGCTTCAAGATCGCTCCCCTGCTGGATTTCCTCCCGGACTACAAGAGGGCTGAGGCTCTGGAAATCCTACAGGAAGGCGAGGTGGCTTCGGACCACGCCATTACGGTGGCCACGGACATCGCTGACACGTCTTTCGTCAGATGGGCAACAGCGTTTGCCTTCGTTGGCGCGGTTCGCTCAAGGCCACCGACTTCTGCCAGGACATGCAGACCAGGGTTCTGGACATGCCGTTTGACGGAAACAACCTGTTCGGCAAGACAGTGGACGAGTCACTGCAGGCCATCAAGGCAGACACCGAGACGGCTCGGGCCTTTCGGAACTCCGGAGGCAAGCAAGGTGCCTCCAAAGGATTCGGCGGCAGTTCCTGTCACGACCCTCAGCCCTGATCCCCACTGGCAAGTCCATTGGCCAGGTGGAATCTGGGCTTGGATCACTAATAAGGCCTGGCATCCACTTCTCAGGCCCTCTTGGGGCCAGTCCTGGTGCCTTTGGCACCAGGCTCATCAGTAAGGAAAGACATCTGCTTGAGGAACTACTTTATATAGGCTTTCAGCCAACATGGAGGTATCCACATAGCTTGATTCCTAGAACCAAGCTATGCGGTCTAGTGTTTTGGGTGTGGTGGCCTAGGGACTACTTTACCTGGACTACTTTACAGTGGCTATTTAAACCACACCCGAACAAGACAACACGCTTCGTGTTACTTTGCTTCTAGCAACATGACGCTCACCGTGTCCAGCTTTCTCACGAGCCTGGTAAATTCCGGACCTGCAGAAAAACCAAGAACATCGTTAGCAGCAGAATATTACCTGCATTCATCATCCTTCACTGCTCGCAGCTCCTGAGCAGCTCTGTTGGTGGAGTTCACCGCCCGGATCGAAGGACCTGAGAAAAGGAGGAAGACATCATTTAAGGAGGTAGTGGAGACATTACAACCACAAAGTGCTTAAAGACTTACCTGGTTGGTTGCTTTTTGGCCGGCATAGCTCCGGAACTCCATCTGCGCTGAGAACTCACCGCGACCTACGAAAAGAGAAAAGCACAGGTCAGTGAGGACAAGACATCGCCGCGCTACGCAAAGCGCCTCCTTACCGCATCATAGCGCTATAGCGCCGTCATCTCCCGGTGAGAACCAGCATATCCAGTTCTCCAAGCGGACACTCCGCGCTCCTAGGGAGATAAACAAGAGACATTTAGAACAGAGAAAAGGCATGCAAGAATTACAACGCCATCAATCGCAATAAGACCTACCTGAAACACACTACAAGGGCAGCAGTCAGTGAAGTAACTGGACCGCCCACGCCCACAAAAGACAACACGCCCCAGCCCAGAGAGCAGGACGGAGAGCCCACTGATTCTGACAACCAGGTGAGAAGAGAACCCGGAGGGGCTGTAAACATGAGGGAGGTGGGGGAAAACTTACCTTGGTCGCCCAGTCCTAATATAGTCTTCATTTCCAGACGGAATCCCATTGACACCGAGACCACACCAGGGAATCATTGGGAAGGGCACCAATGACCAACTGGCTGGGTGGCGTCCCCGTGTATACCAGGTGAGCGTAACAGTTCCTCGTACCGCAAAGTGGCCCGCTCCTCGTCACAGGAAGCCTACAGAGGACGCGGCAAGACAGGAGAATCGCGTCCTCGTGGCCAAGACGGCAAGGCCATGACAAAACGGGACTGAACCGGCCGTGGCGTCGGGCCCCCACCCGAGCACCCCGGTGGGAGGCCGGCTGGTGAAATTCGTCAGCGTGTGGGAGTCCATCTCCACCGACTGTTGGGTGCTGGATGCCCTGGCCCGCAGAGAAGGTGTCGCCGCATACCACCCGTGGCCAGGAAGGAAAACCACATCCCACAACTACTTCTGGAGGTACGAGCGATTTTAAGAGCCATAGAACTTGTCCTAAAAAGGCTTCGGGGCTCCGGAGTGTACTCGCAGTACTTCCTCGTCCGGAAGAAGACCAGCGGTTGGCGACCCATCCTGGACCTTCGTCTAAACAAGTACATCAAGTCTCAGAAATTCCGGATGGTCACCCTCCAGCATGTGCTGGGACAGCTGGAGGAAGGCGATTTCCTATTGTCGCTGGACTTGGAGGATGCCTACTTCCACATCCCCATTCTAAAGAGACATTGCAAATTCCTATGATTCGTGGTCCATGGGCGGCACTATCAGTTCAAGGCCCTTCCCTTCAGATTGAAGTCGGCGCCCAGGGTGTTCACCAAGTGCCTTACACCAGTGGCGGTGCGCCTGCAGGGGATCCACGTCTACCCCTACCTGGATGATTGGCTCATCCGAGCAAAGTCAAGGGAACTCACCGTCCATCACACAGCGAAGACCGTCCAACTGCTCACGGATCTGGGATTCTCTATCAACTTCGCGAAATCCTGCTTAGTACCGTCGCAAGTCACACTGTTCCTGGGAGCCAGACTTGACACAGTGGCGCGATTGGCTTCACCGTCAGAGGAAAGGACGAAGGCCATCCTGGGCAAGGTACAGCGGCTATTGACCATGGACGCGGCCAGTGTGAGGTCCATCAAGTCCCTACTCAGCATGATGTCCTCGTGCATCTACCTTGTGCGCCTATGCAAGCTGCGGATGTGACAACTGCAAGAGTTCCTCGACGCCTGTTGGATGCAAGCAGCGGGCAGTTTCGAAGACAGGATCTCACTCAACAAGACTTTCTGCCAAGCGATCCGGTGGTGGGGCACCCGCGTGCATCTTGCAGCGGGCATGGACTTCCACACCCCGGCACATCAGGAAACGGTGACGACGGACGCCTCCCTGGAGGGATGGGGAGCACACACCGGAGATCTCCACTCAAGAGGCCTTTGGCTCCCGGAGGAGAGGTCACTACACATCAATGTCCCGGAACTCTGAGCTGTGTTCTGGGCCCTCGGGTCGTTCCTGTTAGGCAGAAACCTGTGCAGTTCCCTTTGGGAACACTGCAAAAGATTTAAGACTACAGGTGTTGGCAGTAAACCCACTTGGTAGCAGTCTGTACCACCCAGATTTACCTGGTAGCTGTGGCTGAGCAGTCAGACTTCCCTCAACAAGAGTTAGGCAGTATGCAAAGTATACACAATAGGCACTCAGACACACCAATACAAGCAAACACTGACCAGAGCTTTGGTATCAAAGTATATAATTATTTATTTAAAGACACACACTGTTTGAAACACTCCAGCACTTTTATTGTAAAACACTCTAAAACACTGTTACTATTATAATACATACAACCCTTATTCCTTATCAGATAAGTCTTAATTAACACCACTTATTTTCATACAGATGTGAGTGCTTAACTATAGATGGCACTCCAAGTTCATGAAGAAGGGAGGGAAAACGACAGAATATGGGAAGGTACACCACTCTAATCTTTAGGAACACTATTAGCAAGGCAGAAGAGCAAAAGTCACTTGTGAGCCAAAGTCCATAGGCTGGGCCCACTCTTAGAGAGAGCAGAGCACAAATGCGCCCAAGATCACACAGTTACACTAGGCTTAGAAAGTTTTGCAGAGAGTTCAAAAAGAGTTTAGAGAGGCTCAGAAAGGTTTAGCCAGGGTGTCCCAGGCTTATCCAGGTTCAAAAGCCGGGGGCTAAATCTACCCCGTACAGTCGGTGGCAAGGGAAGCCGGGCGGAACACGGTACCTTAAGTAAGGAAGGATCCTCCAGTGGTGGCAGTTGTTCCTGGCAGCGGGTGCAAGTCTCATCGTCGTCCAGGGGAAGAGAAGATCTCGACTTGGAGGAAAGATGAAGGTCGTTGCAGTGCCAGGGAAGAAACCAGTCGCAGAGTTTTCCGGTTAAAGGTATTATCCTTTAATTCGCGGTCATGGTAAAACGTGGTATCCCGGTTTCCGGAGTGCTTGGCACAGGCAAGGCGGCCACGAGATACATCGGGAAGGCGAAAAGACGGTGAAACTGGTTATCCCCACCAGTCAAAGGAAGAAGACTCTCCGGCAGGAGATCTCCCCTGTCGTTGGGAAAAGTGGTGAGACGGTGCAGCAGGGCTCCACCGGTGGTGTCATCGTGGCAGGTCGGCTCAGCTTCTCCCTCGTCGGATTCTTAGGTTCTGTGGCGACTTCTGAAGTTCCAGTCCCCAAAGCCCTGCTTTTATGCAGAAAACTCCCATTCACTCAGCCTAGCTGTCACTCAAACATGGTAAGTGGTGAGCCGGCTGGCTCACCACTTGGGCCAATCAGGACGGAGTGCGACTTGAGTTGCCTAGGCAACTCAGTCCAAGGTGCCTAAATCCCCCTCCACCCCTCCTAAGTACCCCAGACAGAGTGGCACCACTTTGGAGGGCTTCTGTGGAGAAGCCCGCCAAAAAGTGGAACAAAGGGCTCGACTTGGGTTGGAGTAACAGAAGAGAACACAGACGCCATTTTAGAACTGAGTTTTGGCAAAAAATACCAACCGGAGAATTAATATTAAAATAAACCGGCGGTATGTTCGAGGCTATCGTAATTAAACAAATAAAGATAGTAGCCTCGAACAATGGGACAATCCCATAGAGAAATATTTGCGGTTGAATATAAAAAGTAGTATCCACTACCACCAGCCAAAACTCGATCAGGGGAACGGAGACGTGCCCCCTCGACTAACAGACCCCGGGGCAATCGAATTGCCCCAGCCAGTACGTCCACAATATGATGGTTTGTACTGGTTCTGTTCAAAATTTAAGACTAGTAAAGTCAGTGGTGACTTTACATGCCCTGGGAGACAGTAGTCAGTCCCATGGTATGGAATCTATACTGGGGAGTCACTGTGACACCCCTGTGTTACTGAACTGAGGGTGCTGTGTAACACACATCACAAAAACACATGAAGCCCTATGGAGTAAAAGACCCCATAGCCCATTAAACACATCTAGAGTCAAAGAAACGCACTCAAATCATGTCCAAGAGTGAGGGTAAAAGAGTCTCACTCTTGGCAGGAGAAAAAAATAAACCCCAAAAATCCAGCAAAGCTGCTGGGGGACTCACTAAGTTAGGAAATTCAGCCTAAACAGAGAATTCTCCCTAACAGTTCCTTCCGTCCCTCAAGGGCAAGGTGGTAAGGGTCTTCACCGACAACACCACCACAATGTTCTACATCCGGAAGCAGGGGTGACCAGATTCCCAGCCCTATCCAACGAAGCGCAGGATCTGTGGCTCTGGGCCATCGCCCAAGTGATGTTTCTGGTACCCTTCCATCTGGCAGGAATAAAGAACACCATTGCCGACTCACTCAGCAGGGAGCTGCGCTCGTGCCACGAGTAGGAGCTGCGGCAGGATCAAGTGGATCTCCTATTCCGACGATGGGGCAATCCCCAGATCGACATATTCGCGACGGCGACGAACGCCAAGTGCTGGAGGTTCGCCAGCAGGTTTCCCCAGCCAGGGAGCATGGGCAATGCCTTCTCATTCCCCTGGGACGGCCTGTTCCTGTATGCGTTCCCACCGTTGCCATTGATGCTGCGACTCATCCGTCAACTCAGACGGTCCCGGTGCAGGATGATCCTCGCCGCACCAGCGTGGACGAGGCAGATTTGATTCCCGGACCTTCTGGACATGTCCGCGTCCCCCCCAGTCAAACTGCTGACGAACGCGGATCTTCTCGCCAGAGTAGGAGGAGCCATCCTCCACCACGATCCGGGATCGCTGAACCTACAGGCCTGGCTCCTGCAGCACTAGAGTTTGCAGGGTACGATATCCCGGCGGACTGCAAGGAGGTGCTTGCAAAGGCCAGGGCGTCCTCGACTCTCAAGTTCTATGGACACAAATGGAAGAGGTTCTCTGTCTGGGGCAGCGCACAGAAGATTAACCCTCTGTGGATTACAGCCCCTCAAGTGCTGGCGTACTTGCTGTCGCTGGCCAAGGCGGGGCTGGCTCATGCCTCCAACAAGATCCATCTGGCGGCTATCTCCGGCTACACCAGAACTCCAGGGCAATCATCTCCGTGGTCCCATCGCCTGGTGAAGGAGTTTATGAAAGGACTGATAAGATTGTTCCCGCCGGTGAAGGCCCCGGTCCTGGCGTGGGAACTCAACATGGTGCTGACCAGGCTCATGGGACTGCCATTCGAGCAGCTGCATTCGGCACCGTTGAAGTTCCTGTCGTGAAGACAGCGTTTCTTGTGGCCATCACCTCTGCACGACGAGTGGGAAAGATCCAGGCCCTTTCCTGTAAACCTCCATACTTGACATTCCACAAGACGAGGGTGTTGCTGAGGACGCACCCCTCCTTCATGCCCAAGTTGCCGTTGGACTTCCATCTCAACAAGCTCTTGGTGTTACCTGTTTTCTTCCCGTCACCTTCGTCGCCGGGCAAGAGGACTTTGCACTCGCTAGATGTGGCTAGAGCGCTGAAGTTCTACGTGGACCGCACGAAGAGCCTGCGGAACACATCACAGCTGTTTGTGAACTTTGGACCTGTGAATCAAGGGAAGGCCCTCTCGAAGGCTTCCTTTTCCAAATGGCTCTCTGGCTGCATTATGCACTGTCATCGGTTGGCAAACTGACCCTTGCCCAGCCGTCCGAGAGCCCATTCGACCAGAGCGGTCGCAGCTACAATGGTGTTCCTGTCTGGTGGGCCCCTGCTGGACATCTACAGGGCTGCTACGTGGAGGTCGACGCACACCTTCACGAGATTCAACTGCGTCAAGCGGGATTCCAGGGAGGAGTCCAGGGTCGGCCAGGCAGTGCTGCGCAACCTGTTCGCCTGAAGGTGGGTCTGGTGAGGAGGTAAGAGATACTTAATGTTGAGTTGATGAAATGCTTAATGTTGAGCCTTGCCACCTCCCGTGGTTGTGCATGTGTGTACTGTTATGTTTTCTTGTATTCATGAGCATGTGAATCCATGCCATACCCCATGCTGGAGAAGGAACAAGTTACTTACCTGTAACTGTTGTTCTCCAGCATGGGTCTGGCATGGATTCACATGCAAACCCTCCCTCCTACCCCTCTGCGGCTCTTCTCCTGGTCCTACTGCCACTTTACGTGCTAACAAATCTGAAGATGGCTGCCAGAGGAAGGGCTTAGGTAGAGGGCAGTCATTGGCTGGGGGCAGTATGACCCAGAGACCATGATTGGCTATTAGGAGAAAGACAGTTAAGAAACGAAATTGAAACTGATTTTTTCTTTACCGAGGATTCCCAGCCTGACGACGGGGAATATTCATGAGCGTGTGAATCCATGCCAGGCTCATGCTGGAGAACAACAGTTACAGGTAAGTAACTTGTTCCTTCTATCTAGATGCGACACAGGCTAATGTTCATAATTTTCTCTAGGTGTGGCACTTGTTAGCATTGACAAGTATGTTTAGTATGCAGTGCAAGGCAACATGTACAATCCTGTCATGAATAGATTCAGGCTGGTGGTTACAAATCTTTCTAAGTATGCATGGTGTAAGTCTATAGCAGTCTGTTATGGAAAGGTAAGGTAGAGTGGCGGAGTAATTGCTCTACACCCCACCCCTGCCACACTTAGTTTTGTTGGTGTCTGTTAACTGCTGGCTTCACTGGCTTTCCCTGCGGACACCTGCAGACAAGTCTTGGAGCCGCAATTGTTGGAGTCGCCCTTTGCCTCGGGGCCCTTAGCCTCAGCGGCTGCCGGTCAGAGGGCTGCCCTGGGAAGGTCAGTAATGGCCAGGAAACAGCCAATCAGGAGAGGTGGGAGGGGATGGTAAGCGGGAGGAGGGAGGGATAGGGAAATGGAAGGGTGCCATGGACTGTGAGGGGCACGGGCCGGATGGGGGTACAAAACAGTGGTTAAAGTAAAATCAGGCCCAGGAGGGTCGCTGCCCTAGTTAGCTCACCTGCACACGCTCTCGATGGAAATGAACGCTCAGAGAGAAGCTGGTGGGTACACCATACAACCATTGCAGCCTTTGTCCAATCAGGGTCTGGGGGAGGGCTGGGAGGTGGCAGGAGGTTGAGATAGGGAAATGGAAGGTTGGCGTGGACTGCGTGGGGTACAGGCCGGATGGGGGGTACAAAATAGTGGCTGAAACGAGTAAAAGCAGGCACAGGAGGGTCGCTGCCCTAGTTAGCTCACCTGCACATGCTCTTGATGGAAAGTGTTAGGCAGAATCCTGTGCAGTGCCCTTATGGACCACTACACACAATTAAGACCACATGTGGCAATACAAGTTTTACCTTTGGTACAAGCCCGTACTACTATGTCAGAGTGGTAGCAGTGGCGGAGCAGCCAGGCTTATCTCAAGAGTATATGAGCAATAGCGGAGATTACACAAACGGAGCACAATTACTATGACTCAAGCCAACACTGACTCAAGGTTTCAGGTAGAACAATACAAGTACATTTATTTCGAGGGGATTGGGTCCTCCGACGTATTCCATATCTATGACCGTAATCACCACAGCTGTGCTGCTTCGGAAATTTTTCGCCGTCTGCGTCATGCGTCATGCGTCGATGCGCAGTTCTCGAGGACCTCCGACGGCCGACGTCACTGGATGTTATAAGTAGGACGCACGACGCCCGTAGCCTCAGTTCTGTTTTTTCCACAAACGTGTTCGCTTCGTGAATCTCGGTATGCCTCAACTCTTTGGAGTTTCTTTTGTTCATCTCGGTTCTTCGAACCTGTTAGTTTGTGAAGTTATTCTTCGTGAAGATGTCTACCTCGTCTTCCACACCGCGTCCGGGCTTTAAGAAGTGCGGGGACTGTGGATCCAAGATGTCAGTCACGGACTCGCACAACGCCTGCCTCTGGTGCCTTGGGGAGGCCCATGACACGGATGACTGTGTCGACTGCCAGTCGCTCACGTAGAAAGCCTTGCGGGAGCGCAAGAAGAAGTTATCGGTAGGTAAGGTGTCCAAGCCCCGGAAGTCGAGGTCTGCGTGGCTTTCGACGGACGACTCGAGGGGTGACTCTCCGCATCGTCGTCTGAAGTCTAGTGGGTCTCGGTCCCGGAGTCGGTCTCGCCACTCCTCTGCCTCCTCGAGGCACTCCCGGAAGCACCGTCATCGGTCGCCCTCCCTGTCCTCATCCGATGACTCCGCCCGTCGGTGGGTCGCTTATCCAACCAAGCATGCGACACCGGAGGAATGGGCTTCCTTCGGGAAGAAAATGTTGGCGATTCTTGAATTGCAGGGCACTGGTCCGTCTGCGCCTCTGAGTGGGGTCGGTCGTGATCAGCCGAGATACGCCGCTCGCATGCCTTCGGGGTCGAGTGGTCGTCACGATTCACACGAAAGGTCCAGCTCGGACAAGCGGAATCGTTCTCGCCATGCCCGGTCCAGGTCCCGGTCCTTGACACGCTCGAGACCACGTGAACCTGTGAAGTCTTCGAGGAAGACGTCGACGCCTGTAGCGCCAAGGTCGTCGACGGACTCTCTCGAGGCCCCGCCGCCGCGGACGTCGTCGACGTCTCTGGCGCCCAGGATGTCGAGGGACACGCTCGGGGCTCCGCCTTCGAGGCCTGTGTCAACGCCGTCAATGCTGTCGGCGCTGCGTCTGTCGTCGACGCCGATTCTCTCGACGCCGGTGCCGATTCACTCGACGCCTTTCGGGGCTGTGTCAACAGGGGTACCCCGTGGCTCGGGGGAACCTCCTAGAAAGGCTCTGGCCAAGTTCAAGCATGGCTTTGGTTCCAGTTCTGTGCCTTCTTACCGCCATCTGGAATTCATTTCAGAGGTGGATGAAGGCTCTGATGATGGCATGGTGCCAGACACGGTTCCTGACGAGATTCTCTCGGGCCATAGCCAGTTTGAGGACCTGAGGCAGTCCCTGCATGATGCTAGTGGGCTGGACACCTCTCCGGAGGTGGAGTTTTGTAGGCCTGAGCCTGGCACTCATGCTGATTCTTCGTACCGGCGCCTTATGTCACGGGTCACCGAGTACTTAGGATGGTCTGCTCCCCCAGCTCTACAGAGGAGGGTGGCGGCATTTTGGACTGCTCCGGAGAGTCTCCCGGCAGTGAGCAAGTCTTTTCTTTGAAAATACCGCCCAGCCAGTAGTGACCCCTGCTACTTGTCCTAGCACCCTACTCCGGAGAGTTTGGTGGTGCAGGCGGCTACGGCCCCGGAAAAGCAGGCGTCGTACCCTACCATCCCTCCTGATAGGGACGACAAGCGTTTTGACGGCTGGGCGAAGAAAGTGTTTTCTGCAGTGGGTATGGCGCTTTAGGCGGCCAACTCCATTTGTGCCTTGTCTCGTTTCACACACACTCTGTGGAACTGTTTCCTTGGCGGCTGAACATATTCCCGAAGGGGATGAACGGGATGGTTTCCTTGCCATGGTTCAGGATGGCAAGGATGCTATGTGTGATGCCGTTCAGTCGGGTTTGGACATGGCAGATTGCGTCAGCCTGTCCATGGCGGCGAGCACCGTGAAACGCAGGTTTGCGTGGTTGCGGAAGTCGGGGTTTGCTCCTGATGTGCAGGCCCGGCTCCTCAACATGCCCTTTGACGGGGAACATCTTTTTGGCAGCAAGGCTGACGAGAGCCTTGAGAGGTTGCAGACCTCCAAAGCTGCAGCGAAGTGTTGGGCGCTGCAGTTCGACAACCTCCGCCTTTTCGTCCTAGGTGACAGCAATGGAGGGGAGGTTCCTTTCGTTATTACTCATCCTTTGGTAAAGCGAGAGGAGCTGCCAGTCAAAGGGGCCACCGTAGGAGTGCCAGAGGTTGAAAACAAGGTTCTCTAGGTGCCAAGGCCGCTCGGGCTGTTGCCTCGTTGCCCTCAGGCAACGCCGCAGCCGCTTCAGCTCAGTCATGAGGCCATGTCCCATGGTTCGCCGGTTGGGGGAAGCCTGGCGCAGCATCTTGCAGAATGGCGTGCCATTACTTCAGATGTGTGGGTTCTGGAGATCATAACCCACGGCTACTGTCTTCCTTTCCGGCAGAGGCCTCAAGACAATCCACCGGGGAATCTCTCTTTGAAGAGTCCGGATCCGCTCCTTGCTCAGGAAATTCAATCCGTGCTGGAGAAAGGCGCCATAGAACTGGTGCCTGTAGCGGAGAGGAACAAGGGATGGTATTCCCCTTATTTTTTGATTTCCAAGAAAGACGAGGGATTGAGACCCATCATGTACTTGCACGGTTTGAACAAACTCCTCAGGAAGGACAAGTTCAAGATGGTTACTCTCTCTCAAGTCCTCCAGGCACTTCAACTTCAGGACTGGTTGATGTCTCTCGACCTCAAGGACGCTTATTTTCATGTGCCGATCCATCCAAAGCACAAGAAGTACCTGAGGTTTGCGGTTGGCGACTCGCACTTTCAGTTTCGGGTCCTGCTGTTCGGATTGTCCTCCGGCCCGAGGGTCTTCACCAAGCTCATGGTAGTGGTGGCAGCACACCTCAGGAAAGGGGGGATTCACGTCTACCCCTACCTGGACGATTGATTGATCAGGGCGTGCTCTCCCGAGCAAGTCCTGGATCATCTGTCAGTCACCTGCCACTCCCTCCACAAGCTGGGCTTCTCCCTCAACTTAAAGAAGTCCCATTTGACACCAACTCAGAGGCTTCAGTACATCGGAGCAGTGCTCGACACGTCCCTGGGGCAGTGTTTTCCTCCCCAGGTGAGGGCTCATCACATTCAGCAGATGGTGCACAAGTTTCAACTTGCCCAGACCCTCCCAGCGTTGGAGTTCTTGAGACTGCTCGGCCTCATGGCATCCTGCATTCTTCTGGTGCCAGAGGCCAGGTTGCGGATGAGATCTTTGCAATGGGCACTCAAGCTCCAGTGGTCTCAGTCCTCCGGCAGGATGTTGGACCCTGTTCAGGTGCTGTCTTCGGTTGCCCAGGACCTTCTGTGGTGGGCCGACGAAGGCAATCTGATGAGGAGGGCTCCATTTTGGCTGCCCTGGCCGGAGGTGACGATCGTGATGGACGCATCCCTCAAGGGATGGGGAGCTCATGCCAACGAGTTGACAGTCAGCGGTCGTTGGTCTCGGTCGGAGTCCAGACTCTATATCAATCTGTTGGAGCTGAGGGCCGTCAGGCTAGCCCTGAAGGCTTTTCTGCCGACTGTGCAAGGAAAGAATGTCCTGATCCTGACGGACAACACAGTGGCCATGCACTACCTCAACAAAACGGGGGGGGCAGGGTCACTTCCTCTGTGCAGGGAGGCGATGCAGCTCTGGTTCTGGGCAATCCAGCAGGAAGTTTCGATCTCGGCAGTTCATCTGGCAGGAGATGAAAATGAGACAGCGGACGCTCTGAGCAGGCACAGCGCAATCTCTCACGAGTGGGAGTTGGCTCAGGAGATTTTCCTGGAGATTTTTGCCCTTTGGAGGGGACCCTTCAAGTGGATCTCTTCGCCTCCAGTGTCAACCGGAAGTGCCAGAGGTTCTGCTTGCGGGAATTTCCTCCAAACGGAGCCTTAGGAGACGCGTTCGTGGTGGAGTGGTCCTTCCCACTGCTGTACGCGTTTCCTCCAGTCCCCGTCATCCCGCAAGTACTGCGGAGGTTACAGAGGTTCGGTTCCCGGATGATCCTCATTGCTCCGGCTTGGGCCTGGAGGATGTTGTACCCGGACCTGCTTGACTTGTCCATCTGCCCTCCACGTCGTCTTCCCTACCGAGACGATCTGCTCTCACGGGAGGGGGGTCAGGTTCTCCATCCAGAGGTCAGGTCCCTCAACCTTCACGCTTGGTTTCTGAAAGGTTGAGGTATAAGGATTGGTACCTCCCTGAAGACGTGATGGAGGTGTTGCTTTCGGCCTGCAACAAAGTCCCTGTACCGTTGCCATTGGAGAAAGTTCTGCGACTGGTGCATGTTTAAGAATGTGGATCCTTTTGCATGTGAAATTCCCATGGTTCTGTCTTTTTTGCTTTCTTTAACCCACGGGGCCTTCAAGTGGGTACCATTACAGGTTACCTGATGGCGCTGTCCATATTTAAGCGCTCGTCTGAAGAGTATTCCTATTTTAAAATTCCTTTAATTTCTCAGTTTCTGAAAGGGCTCACTAATGTGTTCCCTCGGTCACCTTTCCAGGTGCCTGGTTGGGATTTGAATCTTGTTCTCAAGTTTCTGATGGGTGCTCCGTTTGAGCCTTTGCATTCATGCCCTTTGAGACTGTTAACTCTGAAAACTGTATTTTTAGTTGCGGTCACTTCCGCTCGCAGAGTGAGTGAGTTACAGGCACTTTCAGTTAAGCCACCTTTCACTGTGTTTCATAAGGACAGGGTTGTCCTTAGAGTTCGTCCTTCTTTTCTTCCAAAGGTGGTGTCGGAAATTTCATTTAGGCCAGAAGGTTGTTCTTCCGGAATTTTATCCTCCTCCACATCCTGGTAAAGAAGAGGAGAGGCTCCATAGGCTTGATCCTAGGAGAGCGTTAAGCTTTTATATTTCATGCATGTCCCGGGTCAGAGTGGACAATCAGCTCTTTATTGGTTACGCTGGAAAGCGTTTGGGACAGGCTGTGACGAAACAGACTTTGTCTCGCTGGATTATTTTGGCTATCTATGAGTGTTACCGCTTGGCGGGTAAGGACCCACCGGTTGGCTTACGGGCCCATTCTACCAGGGGTATGGCTGCCTCTACTGCCCTGCAGAGGGGTGTTCCTATTCGCAAGGTCTGTGATGCAGCCACCTGGGCTTCGGTACATACTTTTGTACGTCACTATTCCCTCGATTCCATCCGGGGGCAAGATCTGGCCTTTGGCAAGGCGGTCCTTTACTCCGCAATTTGATTGGGCATGCTCAATTTCTGTTTTCTAAATTCTTTTCCCACTTCCTTGCATTGGTACTGCTTTGGGAGTCTGTCATAGATATGGAATACGTCGGAGGACCCAATCCCCTCGAAGAACAAGTTACTCTTACCTGGTGACGTTCTTTCGATGGTATGGTCCGACGACGTATTCCATATCGCTCCCTCCCTACCTTCCCCGCTACATAATTTCTTATGCGATTGCAGCTTACGTTTCCACAAGGCTTTGTGTGTCAGACTGGCAGAAGAATGGTGGCACACGTTCTGGGGAAAAAACTACAACTGAGGCTACGGGCGTCGTGCGTCCTACTTATAACATCCAGTGACGTCGGCCGTCGGAGGAGGTCCTCGAGGAGGGCACATCGATGTCATCGACGCAGGACGCAGATGCCGAAAATTTTCCGAAGCAGCACAGCTGTGGTGATTACTGTCATAGATATGGAATACGTCGTCGGACCATCCCATCGAAAGAACGTTACCAGGTAAGAGAGTAACTTGTTCTATTAAACCATTTGTTGTAAACACGACACTTCTATTAGATTTAAAACCACACGACAAATATACTACAACTAACCAATTCACTTTGTACAGTAAGTCTCAAGGTAAGTATCCTGTGTTTGAATGGACTGGTGTTACGAAAAAAACATGCTACCGTGAATACGATTGCGATCACTTTTTGACAGTTCGGTCTAATTACTAAACGCGTATCCGTGACATGAAATGCTACCGGGGCAAAAACACACTTAGCACCTGAGATACCCAGAGGGAGTTGGAGGCAAAAATCACAGGCAATATTTCGGTTAGGCAGACAGAATCGAGAAACACTCAGAGACAGGAGTTCAAGAGTCACAGGGCCAGAGCCAGGGTTAAGTGACACCGGGTATCTGTTGCCGAAGATCACAGTCAGACAGTTCACGATTCAACGTAGCCAAGAGTACTTCGATATTGTCAATGTTCGGAAGCAAAGGTTATAAGGAGGAGGGAAAACAAGGGCAAGCCTTGGAGATGAAGAAACTGGGTTCACCCTGTTTCCTCAAGCAGAACACAGTACCTTATTCCAATGGTGCAGCTGGTGCCCTGGCAGTTGTTCCTGTTGGTGTCCCGCAGACCCACGGTTCCTGGAGCTTCGCGGTGAAGGAGGACGTCTGAAGGGGGTCTGCACCACATAGGGATGAAGCCGGCAGCATCGACAATGAATAAAAGGTGCGCTCCTTAAAAACAGGAGAGGCTCTTCAGGTGGCTATCCGGACCACTACAGCAGTGTGCAGCGATTTCGACCACGAAGACGACCTCTGGCTGAAGAAGATGAGCTGGTTATCCCCACCAGGCTCCAGGGAAGAAGACTCTGACTGGATCTTCTCTAGTCGTCGAAGGGTAGATAGCTCAGGACTGCAGCAGGGCTTCACCGGGACGGGGTAGTTGCAGCAGTCGTTGTTCTCTCCGCTTCTCTTCGGTTCCTTGTAGTTCCAGTGGCGACTCTGACTTCTAGCCCAATAGACCTGCCTTTTATGCGCAAAACCCCCATTCACACAGCCTGGCCTTCAATCACCCAGCGGGGGGTTGTCCAGACTGGACAACCACCTCAGCCAATCATGGCAAAGTGCGACTTGGGTTTCCTAGGATACCGTGTGCAGAGGGTGACTACACCCCTCCCTCACGTTCAGCCCACCTAGACACCCAGGCGCCTGGTGGAGGGCTTCTGGGCAGAAGCCCGCCAAAAGACGGTGAACAAAGAAGACGAACCTAGTTTGCTGCGCAAAGTAAAACGCAAAGGACTTTAACAAAAAGAAATGGTGAATAAACCCAACCGGGACCAAAAGAAAGACAATTTGGTCAAGCAGGTTTTTGTTCGAGGCTAATATAATAGCCTAAAACAATACCACGTTTATCTAATATATCGCGGTAGAAAAGTTAGGGTAGATAACACTGCCACCAACCAAGTCTAAATGTTAAAACAGCAAAACAATGCTCTAGGAGGTACAGATAAAAAGGGATACGAAGTAAACCTTCCCAGTACTCCATGGAAGATGGGGTGTACTGGATCTGTGGTAGATTGACTAGGTAAAGTTAATGGTAACTTTACCCTTTTCTGGGGGACTGTAGTCAGCCTCAGAAATGGAGTCGGGGGGGGAAGTCTCAAAGACAACCCCGTGCCACGGCACTCAAAGTGCTGTGTGACACACAAAAGAAGGGGGCTACTGAAGTGGTGTACTTCAGAGTCCACAATCACAAAAACAGAGAAATATACCTGGCAAAACACAGGTAAGAGTGGGGAAAAGCTCACACTCTTACCAAGTGGAAAAAAAATAAACTCCAGAAGTCCAGCAAAGCTGCTGGGGGACTCGCTAGGTGAGGGAAATTAGCCATAAATGAGAATTCTCCCTAACAGAAATCAAGAGTCAGAAATCAAAAAACAGTCTCCAAGAAAAAGGTCTGGGCCTCTTCCAGCTCACAGCTTCTTTTCCGCTCCCTTCCCCATGTATAAAACAGTTCCAGCCAAAAAGTCAAAAATGTACCTCTCTAAAGTTCAGGGTGATAGGTTTATTTTATTTTTTTCCATTAAGTTTTTATTGAACATTTTGCATTAACAGAAAACCAGATACTTTTGCAAAGCACATTCTCAACTACAAGAAGATCTGGAGAACCCCAACTCGTCCACTCCCCCTGCCCAATAGTTACCGAGTACAGAGTGGGACCATAGAACCTGAGGAAAACAAAAACATAGATAAGAGATCATGTATCGTAAGTTTGCTGACCGCAGAGGGTTCCACTTTACCAGCAGGATCAGTGGGTGGCCGAGAGCCTGGACCCAAAGACAACGAAAAGTAAGCTGAAAAACCAAGCGTCAGAAAAAGTCTTGGTCTCAGAGCCTCACAATCTTCGTGACGCAGAACTGGAGTCCAATCCCGCAGGAAGGTTTCCATTTTGTCGTGGGCCAGTGCTGACAATTTCTCATAGGTAAATATCACCCACAGTTTAGACAACCACTCTGGTTTGGATGGAGTTAGTTTACCTTTCCAATTCTGCGCTAGCCTCCCCGCTCTCAACATACCCTTGATTGCCTGCGGGAGGCCACCCGAGTCGTCTTCTGAGGTTGAAACCCCAAACAATATTTCCAGGGGACCTTTGGCCACGGAGAAACCCATTATATCTTTGATCCAACTCAGAAGCTCCGACCAGTAGATTTGAACAGATGGGCACTCCCACCACAGGTGAAACCATGTACCCCGATGGCCACAATCCCTAGGGCACAGGGGGTAGAGACCCCGAAACATCTTAGAGAGCCTGACCGGGGGAAGATGCCATGCATGAAGGATCTTAAAATTGTCTTCCATAGCTGTAGTATACAAAGAGCCCGAAAAGAGAACCTTGTATATTCTAGACCTGGTGGAGTCCTCTATTACGAACCCACGCTTTTCATCCCTGAAGTGCTTGAACCCTTGTCTACGTTGCAGCTGGGCCGTGATCAAGACCTCATAGATTCTTGAGAGGGTCCCCCTGCGTGAACAAGACTCAAAAATCACCTTCTCGAAGGGGGAGAGCGAACGCGCTAAATCCCTGAACCAGTGGGGGGAAGGTGAGGATACCTTTTATGCAGAGATACTCAAAAATTGACATCGGACTATCCCCCATCGCCTCCACCAGAGAGTCATTTTCTATGAAGCAACTCTATCGAAACAGTTGGGCAGCCCTTTCCAGGCCCATGCCTGACCACCTCTGAGTGTTTCTTAGGCCCCTTTTACCTAGGCAGAGAGGAGGACCCCAAAGAGAAGAAAGAGGGGAAGGCCAAGAAGAGAGGGCAGAATTCTCCTTAGAGGGCCTCCAGAGTTCCCATAGTACCGCAAGGGTAGGATGGGTTTTCACCCGGTTGGGGAGTTCACTACCTGGGGACCGCAACCAATCTCTAACTTTCCTTGGGTGCGTTTGGGTATCCTCGATGTATGTCCAATAGGTGCGCATGTCATCTCTCGTATGCTCCAGCATGATCCTAAGCTGGGCCGCCTTATAGTACAGGCGAAAGTCTGGGAACCCAAACCCCCCAAAAGACCTCGGGAGGGTCAGGGTCTCATGTCTGATCCTCGATTTCTTACCATTCCAAATGTAGCGATGGCTCATGAAGTGGAGGGACCTAAAAAATGGCTCTGGAATCCTTGCGGAGAGGGACGAGAAGACATAAAGAAGACGGGGGAGGATGTTCATTTTAACGGACACTATTCGGCCAAACCACAAGAGGGTCAAGGGCGCCCACCTAGCAAGGTCTAACTTCATGTTGGAGAGAATCGGGGGGGGGATACAATTCAAAGAGGGAGCCCAGGTCTCTTGGGAGGGGATCCCGAGATATAGAATATGGAAACTCTCTTACTATTCCTGAGTTCCCTTAGTCTTCCAAGCAAGGATTCTATCCACTTTTCCCCCCTTCTCCATATATCTCTGCTGTTGAAAAGCTAACTTTCACTCTGTTTGGCCCACCAAGAAGGCCGCTAGTTGGGCTTTGTTAGCTAGTTGGGATTTGTTAGGCAGAATCCTGTGCAGTGCCCTTAGGGACCACTACACAATTAAGACTCCAGGTGGCAGTACAAGTTTTACCTTTGGTACAAGCCTGTACTACTAGGTTATAGTGGTAGCAGTAGCGGAGCAGCCAGGCTTATCTCAGGAGTATATGAGCAGAGTCAGAGATTACACAAAGGGACCACAAGTACTGTGGCTCAAGCAAATTCTGGCTCAAGGTTTAAGGTAAAAAATATAAGTACATTTATTTTTAAACCAATTGTTATCAAGACAACACTTCTATTAATTCAAAAACCACACGTTAAATATACTACAACTAACCAATTCACTTTGTACAGTATTATTCGAGGTAAGCACCCTGTGTTTGAATGGACCGGTGTTATGAAACAGAACACGTTACCGTGAATACAATTGCGATCACTTTTTGACAGTTCGGTCTACTAGATAAACGCGTATCCGTGGCAAGAAATGCTACCGGGATAAAAACACACTTAGCACCCGAAATACCCAGAGAGAGTTGGGTGCAAAAATCACAGGCAATATGTTGGTTAGGCAGACAGAATCGAAGAACACACATAGACAGGAATTCAAGTGTCAAGGGGCCGGAGCCAAAGTCAAATGACACCGGGTGCCTGTTGTCGAGGATCACACAGTCGGACAGTTCGAGATTCAACGTTGCCAAGAGTACTTTGATATTGTCAATGTTCGGAAGCAAAAGTTATGAGAAGGAGGGAAAAGTAAGGACAAGCCTTAAAAATAGAGAAATAGGGATTACACCCAAAATTCCTCAAACAGGACACAGTACCTTTCTCAAAGAACGAAGCTGGTGCCACGGCAGTTGTTCCTGTTGGTTTCCCGCAGACCCACGCTTTCTTGCAGCTTCAGCACGAAGGACGATGAGGGGGTCTACACCACATAGGGATGAGGCCAGCAGCAGCGACAATGAATAAAAGGTGCGCTCCTTAAAAACAGGAGAGGTTCTTCAGGTGGCTATCCGGACCACTACAGCAGTGTGCAGCGATTTCGACCATGAAGGTGACCTCTGGCTGAAGAAGATGAGCTGGTTATCCCCACCAGGCTCAAGAGAAGAAGACTCCGGACTGGATCTCCTCTTAGTCGTTGAAGGGTAGATAGCTCAGGACTGTAGCAGGGCTTCACCGGTACGGGGTAGTTGCATCAGTCGACCTCTCCTCCACTTCTCGTCGGTTCCTTGAGTTCCAGTGGCGACTCTCTGACTTCCAGCCCAAGAGACCTGCCTTTTCTCCAGCATTGGATCTTTCATGGATTCACATGCTTAGAATATTCCCCGTCGTCAGGCTGGGAATCCTCGGTAAATTATATAGACATTTTCCATAGGAAAACCTCCGACACTTTTGTGTCCTATCTACGTCGTTTTGGGCCGCGTACGGCAGCGCCACTAGGACGTAGAGGTATAAATAGCCCCGCCCCCGCGGCTCCCTCAGATTTTAACTGTCTTCCAAAGTAGTGGGATTACCGCAAGTATCTGCTATTTTATTAGGTTGTGCGTTCTTCTTCTTCGACTGTTTCTTTTCAAAGAATGTCTGGAAAGGCGTTATTTTGTCCGTGTGCTACATGCGGTCTTAAGAAAGTGTATGAAGTAGACGGGCATATGAACTGTATTTACTGTCTTCACCCTCATCATATGGCGGACACGTGTGAGATCTGTCAGGGCTTCTCACAAAAGACCCTAAAAGACTGCAACAGACGCCTGGTTACTTGGCTCAATGACGGAGCGGGTGCGTACCTGGCATCGGAGGTTGGCTCTACAGCCTCGAGATCTAAGTCTCCTGTGCCCCCTCGTCGCTCAGTGTCGGCGGAGCCTCCGACGAAGAAATCACGTTCATCTGAAAAACGCCCCTCGGAGAAACATCCTGCGAGGTCCTCCTCTTCACATAAGGCTTCATCTTCTAAAAAGGAGAGAAAAGACTCATCGAAATCCTCCTCAGGAGACCGTCATAAGTCTACCTCGAGTCGAGAGTCATCGTCCCACAAGTCAAGTTCAAAAACGGCAGGAACGCCTCAAGGCCCTGCGCCACAGACTTCATCGACGATGGTCCGATCGTCGACGCCTGCTTTGTCTTTGGCGACGGCTCTTCCTACGGCTATTTCGTCAGGTCAAACAGCGCCTATGGAAAAGATGTCATCGTCGACGGTGGCCCCGTCGGTGGGATGGCAACCTGAGGTTTTTGATCCGATCCTGCCTGAGGCCTTGCTGCAACCAGAAGCGGCTTTCTCCATCTCGTCGGCGGAGGATGACCGTGGTCCGGTCGCACATCCAACCGATCTGGGATTACAACCAACTGGTTCGGTGTCGCTCTCGAGTGGAAGTGCCATTCCAGTTACCTCTTCCTTACTGAATCCCCAGACAGTTCTGTCCCTGGAGGTGTTGAACACATTACAGAAGCTGTTGGAGCGGTTGGACACACGGTTACCTCAGCTTAGTGTCCCGACAGTGTTACAGGATTCGCCAGTCGTCGACGAGCCAGGCCCGGCCCTCACCCTCCATCCAGAATTCCTACCGCTTACCCGGTTGAGGAAGATCGTTCTTGTCCACAGGAAGAAGGAGAACTGTCAGAGTCGGAACGTGAAGGGTCGGGTTCAGACATCTCGTTATCCCCCTCAAGGGACCCTACATGGGACTCTGAAGCGGAGATAGAAACTCCAAAGAGTCCGGCACAGCCATCACCACCGGATGACGTGGGTGCTTTCCATGCCATGATGGGTAAGGCATGTGCGGAGTTTGGCCTAGTCCCAGAAGAAGAGAAAAAAGATTGTTTTCTTTTCGATCATATGGGCAAGAGAAGAAAGTCGATATTTGCTATCCCCATTTTAGACCATGTCTGGCAGGAGGGACTGAAAACCATGCGTCATCCTTTTTCGGAGCCGGCAATAAAAGGTCAATTGGAAAAGAAATTCAAGGCTCCGGAATCGACTCCCAAGTGCTTGACGTCTCAACCTTCCCCGGAATCAGTGGTATCCGCCGCGGCGGCCAGAAAGGCAAGGTCGCAACACAAATGCACGACCCCGCCAGACAACGAAGCCAGGAGACAAGATGCTTTTGGGAAGAAAGTGCTATCGGTTGGAGCGACTACAGTTAAAGCAGCCAACTCCCTGGCTATTATGGCCAGGTATGATAGGGAGATGTGGCATTGGCTGGCTCCTATGTTGGACCATCTGCCGGAAGAACACAGGAAATCTGCCATGCTGCTCGTACGTGAGGGAGAAGAGGCTTCCAATCATTCCATTAACATTGCTGTCGACCTGGCGGAATCAGGCTTTAAGCAAATCAACAATGGCGTAGTGTTGCGAAGGCAAGCCTGGCTTAAGTGCACTACGTTCAGACCAGAGGTACAATATAAGGTAATGGATATGCCGTGCGAAGGAGAACACCTGTTTGGGGAGAAAGTGGATGAGGCCTTGAAGGGCATGAAAGAAGATTCTGACACGGCTCGTTCCCTTGGAGCCCTCCAGAGTGGTAAGAATTTTCGTTCCTTTCGTCCTTTCAGAGGAGCATCAGGTAACTCCCAGTTTGGATCATCTAGAGACCGAGGTTTCAGCAGACCCTTCTACTCTTCCCAAGGCTACAGAGTGCAGCCCAAGCTACTCGTAAAGGCAGAGATTACCAAACCTCCAGACGACGAAGCGCCTACTCCTCGTCGACGAAGGATAAACAGGCCAAAAGCCAGCAATGACAACTTACAGGACGTCCTAGGGGGCAGAGTGTCTCGTCACGTCGACGAGTAGGCGCGCATAACAGACCAATGGGTTTTGGACACGATACATCTGGGCCATTCTCTACAGTTCAAGGGAAAGCCACCATGCATTCCACCGGTGTTCTCGACGCAGCCCCACCTTCAAATACTAATGCAAGAGGTGGCGCTTATGCTGCAGAAAGGGGCTATAGAACTGGTCCCGGTGGCAGAAAGAGGACAGGGAGTGTACTCCCGTTACTTTGTCGTCCAGAAACCCAATGGAAAATGGCGTCCCATTCTAGATGTACGAACTCTCAACAAACTGCTCAAGAATCTAAAATTCAAGATGCTTACACTCCAAGAGGTGATCCGTTCGATACAACCGGGAGATTATTTGTCGTCGCTAGACCTTCAGGACGCATACTTCCATATCCCGATGCGTCGACGACACAAAAGGTTTCTACGGTTCGTCGTCGGACGAACCCACTATCAGTTCAAGGTCCTCCCGTTCGGACTGAAATCGTCCCCCAGGACCTTCACGAAATGTCTGGCTCCAGTAGCAGCCTGGTTAAGGAAAGAAGGTAATCATGTGTACCCTTATCTGGACGATTGGCTAGTGAGCGGATTGTCTCTGGAAAGGGCACAAGAAAGTCTGAATGCCACCATGTGCCTCCTACAACGTTTGGGCTTCGCAATAAACTTCGAAAAGTTCTCCTTATCGCCATCAAGGACCTTGGTCTTTCTGGGGGTGGAGTTCCAGACGCAGTCAGGACTGGTAAAGCCATCCGTCGAAAGGGTTCTGAAACTACAGCAAAAAGCATTGGATTGGAAAGTCGACACCAGAGTGTCAGTGCGAAGGTACATGTCCCTACTGGGGACCATGTCGTCCTGCATACCCTTAATGAACAATTGTCGTCTCTTCATGAGGCCGATTCAGGAATTCTTGGCGGATCGATGGGCACAGAGTCAAGGGCGTTGGTCGGACAAATTGACCATCAACAGCAAGCTTGTGCAGGCGCTTCAATGGTGGAGAGTTTCCATAAATCTGACAAAGGGAATGCCCTTGCTGGAACCGGTGTTCCAGAGGACAGTGGTGACGGATGCTTCTCTAACTGGATGGGGAGCTCATCTGGATTCCCTACAGGTTCAGGGTCGTTGGTCATCGGAGGAGTCCGGCCTTCATATCAATGTGCTGGAGTTAAGGGCGGTGCGTTGGGCCCTGAAATCCTTTCTTCCACGGGTAAAGGGATCAGTTGTACGGATTATGACAGACAACACAACAGCAATGTTTTATCTAAGAAAGCAGGGAGGAACTCGCTCCATGACTCTGTCGACCGAAGCCCAGGAGATCTGGCATTGGGCCCTTCAGCAGAACATAGATCTATTGGCGTTCCACTTGCCAGGAGTCAGAAACGTGCAATCAGACTCTCAGCAGGGAGATGAATCGACTACACGAATGGGAACTGAACGACCAACAACTACACCGTGTCTTCGAGAAATGGGGTTGTCCGGCCCTCGATCTCTTTGCGACGAGAGACAACAGGAAATGCCCACAATACGCGAGCAAGGCTCACTAGGGGAAGCGTTCTCTTTCCCGTGGACGGACAAGTTTCTGTATGCCTTTTCCCCGTTTCCGCTCATACGTCGGACGCTGCAATGGATCCACAAAATATCCATGTCGGGTGATCCTGGTGGCCCCGTACTGGGCCAGACAAGTGTGGTTCTCCGATCTACACCATCTTTCAGTGGCAGAACCAATGAGGTTCCAGAAAATCCCGAACCTTCTGTCTCAAGAGAAAGGGGTTGTTTGGCATCACGACCCGGACAGCCTCAGTCTGACAGCCTGGCTCCTGATTTCTCCGAGTTTGGTACGTTAGAGATTCCAGCGGACTGTCGTTGCATTTTGCAGGCGGCGAGGGCGCCGTCCACGAACGCTTCATATTCATACAAATGGAAGAGATTCTGCTTATGGTGCGCAGGTCAACCAGGTTTGGTCCCGCTTAATATCACACCGGAACAGCTTCTACCATACTTGCTACTCCTAGCTCAGAAAGGCTTGTCTGTTTCATCCATAAAAGTGCATCTGGCTGCCATTTCGAGATTTACTCGGAAGAGACATTCAACTCTGTTATTTAGTGACCGGCTGATTAAACATTTCCTTAAAGGATTGTTCCGAACCTTTCCTCCCATGAAAATGTTTCCTCCAATCTGGAGTCTTAACCTGGTTCTGGCAGCGCTGATGAAGGCCCCTTTTGAGCCGATGTCATCGTCGTCATTGAAATTTTTGTTGTGGAAATTGGCTTTTCTGGTGGCTATTACTTCGGCTCGACGACTGTCAGAAATACAAGTTTTAGTGGTCGATCCACCGTACTTGGTTTTTCAATAATAAAGTTGTGTTGGCTACTAATCCTCATTTCATTCCTAAAGTGCCTACCATGTTCCATAAGCACTCTTCTATAGTGCTGCCGACGTTTTTTCCAACACCTTTGTCGGTTGCGGAGAAGACTCTCCATATATTGGACGTGAATAGAGCTTTAAAATTTTACCTCCATCGCAGTCAAAACTTCAGAGACACGAGACAACTATTTGTGGCTTATGGCCCTTCGGCTAAAGGTAAACCGATCTCAAAACAAGGACTAGCCCGATGGGTGTCGTCTGCTATTTCCTTTTCTCACTCAAAAGCCGGAAAACCGCTGGAGAAGCGTCCAAGGGTCCATTCGACGAGATCCACTTCTTCGTCGACGGCATTGTGGTCCAGAATTCCGCTGGGAGATATCTGTCAGGCGGCTTCCTGGTCGGTACCACACACGTTTACCCGGCATTATTGCCTTGAACAGCAACATGCTGAGGATACACAGATGGGTCGTGCAGTCCTACGGCACCTGTTTCAATAAGGTAAGCCCCAATTAAGGGGTCACATCCTTCGGCTAATGTACTTTTAAGTGTGGTGTTTTCACTGTTAACATACTATAATGTGATGTTTTGCCATGATAAATATGCAATATGGTTATTGTGATATTGGTTTGCATACACACCAATCTATTCTAAGCATGTGAATCCATGAAAGATCCAACGCTGGAGAAGGGAATAGTTTCTTACCTGTAACTCTATTTCTCCAGCATTGGTATCTTTCATGAATTCACATCCGCCCGCCAGCCTCCCCTACGCATGCAAACCAGAGATCCCCCCCATACTACTTTGGTGGCCGAAATCTGAGGGAGCTGCGGGGGCGGGGCTATTTATACCTCTACGTCCTAGTGGCGCTGCCGTACGCGGCCCAAAACGACGTAGATAGGACACACAATTGTCTGTAGTTTTCCTATGGAAAATGTCTATGTAATTTACCGAGGATTCCCAGCCTGACGACGGGGAATATTCTAAGCATGTGAATCCATGAAAGATACCAATGCTGGAGAAATGGAGTTACAGGTAAGAAACTATTCCATTATGCGCAAAACCCCCATTCACACAGCCTGGCTGTCAGTCACCCAGCAGGGGGGTTGTCCAGCCCGGACAACCATCTTGCCCAATCATGGCAAAGTGCGTCTTGGGTTTCCTAGGATACCCTGTGCAGGGGATGACTACACCCCTCCATCACATTCAGCCCACCTAGACACCCAGGTGCCTGGAGGAGGGCTTCTTAGCAGAAGCCTGCCAAAAGACAGTGAACAAAGAAGGCAAACCTGGTTTGCCGCGCAAAGTAAAACACAAGAAGGGTTTTAACAAAAAGAAATGGCGAATAAACCGTACCGGAGCGAAAAGAAAAAGCATTTGGTCAAGCGGGTTTAAGTTCGAGGCTAACACAATAGCCTACAATATTACCACAGTTATATAAGATAACTGCAGTAGAAAGTTAGGATAGATAGCACTGCCACCAGCCATGTCTAAATGTTAAAAAGAGCGAAACAATGCTCTGCGAGGTACAGATAAAGAGTTAGAGTGAACCCTTCCAGCACTCCATGTAAGATGTTATGTACTGGATCTGTGGTTAAATTTGACTAAGTAAAGTTAATGGTAACTTTACCCTTTTCTGGGGGACGGTAGTCGCCTCAGAAATGGAGTCGGTGGAGTCTGAACGACAACCCTGTGCCATTGCACAGAAGGTGCTGGGTGATGCACACAAAGAAGGGGGCTACTGAAGTGGTGTACTCCAGAGCCCACAATCACAGAACAACAGGTTGAAACACATAGCAAAACACAAGTAAGAGTGGGGAAAAACTCTCACGCTTACCAAGTGGAAAGAAACCACTCCAGGGATCCAGCAGAGCTGCTGAGGGACTCACTAGGTAAGGGAAATTAGCCATGAAATGAGAATTCTCCCTAACAGGCTTTGAGCTGTTGAAGTTCTGACCATTTACCCGGGCACATTTGGGGCCTGAGTTTACCCCCCGGCTGGATAGCCTCTATTTTATCTCTAAGGATTTTCTCCTCCCTACCTCCCTCCCACGCCGATGAGCACCCCTCTAACCGTGGCCTTAAATGCTTCCCACACAGTAGCCTCCCCCACCTCGCCATTGTCATTCAAAGCGAAGTAGGCTTTTATCGCAACCAAAAATTCCTGGGACTGAACTTTATCCACAGGTCGTTACATGACCACCTCAAGTTCTGGGCTTGTTCCAAGAACATCCCTATCTGGACTCGTACTAAATCCTGGTCCGACCATGGGATCAACTCCAACCCAAAGTTGGATCCCCTCTCCCCCTCAGTGAGCTGTCCACCAAGATGTGGTAAATACAGGAAAAGGAGGAGTGCGGCCTAGAGAAGAAAGTAAAAAGGGGCACGCAACCCTTCCGAGTTGAGTGAGAGTCCGAGATGCCCAGGGCAGAGTCCGTGCTATGAAAAGAGGCTGAAATATTCCTTAGCCTGCGAGAAACCGAGCACGGGAGCTCAGTTTTTCTATCCACATCAGGGTCGAGAACCATATTAAAATCGCCTCCCACCAAGAGAACCCCCTCTGTGAATTCCATGATGTTTGACTTAGTTCCTTCCCATTCGGGCCTCATTCGGGGCATAGACTGACACCAGCGTCACCTTATTACCTCTAATTTCTCCCTTAACCATTACAAAACAGCCCTCTGGGTCCTTTCGCTGAGCTTGTGGGACAAAGTGAGCCTTCGGAGAAATACTATCGTCACCCCCCTTTTCTTATTCCGACAAGAAGGGTGTCCGGTCAAAGGGTCGACTACAAAGGGTCGAATGGTCAAAAGATCGACACCAAAGGACCGAAAACAAAAGTATCGAATTTTGTTTGTTAAATTACATATTTTTTGGGGGTTTTAGTTTATGGAAAAAAAAAGTGGTTCTTACCACAAAAAACAGGGGTTAGTGGGGCCCTTCCCTACCCCTCACCCAATGAGTCTCCTGAAGGAACAACACATGGAGTTTCAACCTCTTAAATTCCCTAACCACCAAGGATCTTTTGTGGGGAGAATTCAAACCTCAGACATTTGGTTGGAGTCAGCCATTAGGGAGACATTTATTCCTGCGTATTTCCCCCCGAGGGCGCCCAAATGCCGTAATCCCCAGGAGACTCCCTACATTCCGATCTCGAAAAGAACCAACAGCTTCCACAGGAGGCGGGTCCCAACTCGGTAAAACCATAAATATTAAATCCAAATACAACATTTGACAAACCCCCAACAACTCCCCCTCCCCCCAGAGCGCCTGGATTACACGTGAACTCACGAGTCACCAGAACAAGGCCACCAGCGTCTTCCTCCATAGGGTGAATACACATGACACACAAGACCTACGTTGAGCCCCCCCCTCCCCTGTGCTCCAAAACAACAACCAGAGGGACTGTTCCCCCCCCCCCCCACCTGGATTACCAGGAAAAGCAAAAAAGCAACCAAGCAATACCATCACTGCGACCAAAGGAATCCAGGGCAGTTACATAGGCTCTAATAACCTTTACAAAACCAAACCCCCACAAACCAGAGCTCACTGCGAGCAGAAAATGTGATGCAATCAGTCTTTAGACGTCCTCGGCGAGTTTGGGGAGACTTTCCTATACTTCCTATGTCCTCGCACTTGACGCCTCTCCGTGGGCCCGCTGGGGGCACGAGACTGGAACAAGTCTACTCCCTCGCCCACCTGGATAGACCCCTGCTGGGGATCACCCAAAATCTCACCAGTGACCCTCTGGATGTCATCTTCCGTGAGCAAAGACTATTTAAACCCATCAAATTCAAATGAGAGAGAAAGGGGATGGCCCCATCTGTATCTCACGCCTTTGGACTGGAGCCATCTAGTTAGAGGGCCAGACAGGCGTCGGCGGGCCAGGGTTAAGGCTAAAAGGTCTTGGTAGAGTGTCATTTTAGAATCCCCCTAAACGACGGGGCCCTTTTTTCTTTGCCAGGTCAAGGATCTTAGAAGTCTGAGTAATAGTGAAATTTTAAGGGAGCGGGAGAAGGATTTTGGCACTAGGAATGGGAGAGCCTGGAAATAGTATAATATTCTTGGGAGAATAACCATCTTAACCGATGCCAACCTTCCTAGCCATGAAACATAAATGGGGCTCTATCTTTGCAGTTCTACTTTTAGTTATTGTATCAGCTGAGGATAGTTAGCACTATATAATTGCCCTAATGTCTTGGTTATGACAACCCCCAAGTAAGTGATCCCTGCGTGCGCTAGTTTAATTTGGGTGGGGGTCCTTATCTGCTCTAAACGATCTGGGTGGACCGTTAAATTCAGGAGTACAGATTTTTGTCAGTACATTTTTAGCCCTGCCACTGTCCTGAATTCTTCCATTAGCACTGCTAATGATTTCTCTGGATCTTCTATCGTATCAGCATGTCATCCGCAAACGCAAAAGCTTCATGATCCTCCCCAGCTATACTTATCCCTTACTTATATCTTTGACACTGCCTGTGCCCCTTAGCCTGGTTAGTAGGGTGTTAGGCAGAAACCTGTGCAGTTCCCTCTGGGACCACTGCAAAAGATTTAGGACTAAAGGTGTTTGGCAGTAAACCCACTTGGTAGCAGTCTGTACCACACAGATTCACTTGGTAGCTGTGGCTGAGCAGTCAGACTTCCCTCAAGAAGAGTTAGGCAGTATACAGAGTATTCACAATAGGTCAAGAGCACACAATAGAACAAGTAAACACTGACCAGGGCTTGGTGTAAAAGAGATATAATTATGTATTTAAAAACCACATCTAGAAAAACACAGAGGCACTAATAATAAGCAATTCAAAAACACGGTCACTAAAAGATATACATTCCCTTTAAAAAAATATTAGACAAGTCTTAAGTAAAGTCCCACCTATTTTCAGATAGCGGTGAGCGCTTAACGTAGATGGCACTCTAATAGTTTGTTTTAAAAAGGGAGAGAAAAGCAGAGAACAAATTGAAACAGATCCCAACACTTTTTCAAGAGCACAACAAGAGAGGAAGGCAAGGTAAAACCGTGAAGTTAGGGTTCAAGAGGCCAGATCCACTTTCAGAGGATCCAAACGAAATGTGTCCAAGGTCACATGGTGCAGTGCACAAAAGTCTTGTAAAGGTTCAAAAAGGAGTTTGACCACAGAAGGGACCAGTTAGAGGGTCAAGGCGGCCAGCCCAGTCCAGAAGGTTAAGGGGTTATTATTACCTTGTAACAATCTTTAGAAAGGGAGGCCTGGCGGACACGGTACCTTAAAGTTCCTGGCAGCGGGTGCAAGTCGGTGCTTCGTCCGGGGGAAGAGAGGATCTCGTCGTGGAGGAAGACAGGAGTCTGTTGCACTGCCAGGGAAGAAACCAGCCGCAGAGTTTCTCAGGTACAGGGAGCGGTCAGGTGATTCGCGGTTCAGTGGTGAGTGGCTATCCGGCTGCCGGGGTGCTTGGCACGGGCAGTTCGACCACAAACCGGGCTGGGGTGCGAAGAAGCAAAGGAAAACTGGTTGTGCCCAGTCAGGGGAAGAAGCCTCTCCAGCCGGGAGATCTTCTCTGTCGTCGGGAAGTGGTGAGTCTGTTCTGCAGGGCTCCACCGGTGGTGTCGTCGTGGTAGGTCGGCTCAGCTTCTCCCTCGTCGGATTCTCAGGTCCTGTGGCGACTTCTGAAGTTCCAGTCCCCAAAGCCCCGCTTTTATGCAGAAAACCCCCATTCACTCAGCCTAGCTGTCACTCAAACATGCTAAGTGGTGAGCTGGCCGGCTCACCACTTGGGCCAATCACACAAGAGTGCGACCTGAGTTACCAAGGTAACTCGGTCCAGGGTGCCTAAGCACCCTCCCACACCCCATGTGGTACCCAGACAGAGTGGCACCACTTTTGGAGGCTTCTGTGGAGAAGCCCGCCAAAAAGTGGAACAAAGGGCTCGACTTGGGTTGGAGTCACAGAAGAGAACACAAACGCCATTTTAGAATCGAGTCTTGGCAAAAAATACCAACCAGAGAATTAATATTAATTAAATAAACCGGCGGTATGTTCGAGGCTATTAGAATTAAATAATTAAAGTTGGTAGCCTCGAACAATGGGAAAATCCCATAGGAAAATATTTGCGGTCGAATATAAAAAGTAGTTTCCACTGCCACCAGCCAAAACTCGATCAGGGGGGACGGAGACGTGCCCCCTCGACTAACAGACCCCAGACAATATGATGGTTTGTACTGGTTTCTGTTAATAATTTGGGACTAGTAAAGCCAATGGTGACTTTACATGCCCTGGGAGACAGTAGTCAGTCCCAGGGTATGGAGTCTATGGTGGGGTGTCACTATGACACCCCTGTGCTACTGCACGGAGGGTGCAGTGTAACACACATAGGAAAAAACACATGAGACCCTATGGAGTAAAGGACCCCATAGCCCATAAAACACATTACCAGTCAAAGGAATACCATAAGTCATGTCCAAGAGTGGGAGGAAAAGAGTCTCACTTTTGGCAGGTGGAAAAAAACAAACTCCAGAAATCCAGCAAAGCTGCTGGGGGACTCATTAGGTTAGGAAATTCAGCCTAAAGAGAGAATTCTTCCTAACAGAGGGGCTCAAGATAAATGGCATAGAGCAATGGCGACAGCGGGCATCCTTGTTTTCGTGCCCCGCCTAATGTCAATACCTCTAGAGAGGGCGCCATTGATAGCCAGACGAATGGAGGGGGTTTCGTATTTAGCCTGTATCATTTGAAGAAATCCTGATCCAAATCCCATTTCCTCCATTATCCAAAACAAAAAGGACTGTTACATGCGATCAAGCACTTTTGCCGCATCTAACGAAAACAGCAGGGCCGGCTGTTGTGTAATAGTTGTTTTTACTAATAAATGGCAAACTGCGTATATTGTCATGCTTTTGTCTCATTTGTGTGAATCCAGACTGATCTGGTCCAGTGAGATTCGGGAGAAGTGCTGTCAACCTTTTCGCTAAGATTTTTGTATAAATCTTGGCATCTAAATTTATTAGTGCTATAGGTCTATATGAGCCTGGGAAGTGTCAGCTCTTTGTTCGGTTTCAGGAGTATCACCCCCTTTGCTTCATTCATTGACCCTGTAATGTTCCCTTTTGACGTGAATGAATTGTACAATTTAGCGAGCCATGGAACTAGGTTAGTTTGACATTTTTTATAGAAGCTTGCTGGATATCCATCCGGACCAGGATCTTTATTCAGGGGTAGCAATTTAATTCCCTCAATTATTTCACTTTCTTGAATTTCCCCCTCTAGTTCTTCCCTCTCTAAACTGACCATTTTTGGTAATGAGATCGTAATTGTATATGCTTCTTGCTTATCCCCATCCATATTGTCTGTGGAATACAATTTGGTGTAATACTCTTTGAAAATTGCTAGTATCGTTTTGCAGCCCATAACCACGTCTCCCTCAATTTTAGAATCGTATGGACTAGCGTTCCGTTTTTCAATTGTCTTGCCAACAACCGGTCAGCCTTATTGGCTCCCATATAGTACTGCTGTTTTGTATAAAGCAGGAGTTTTTCCTTCCCTTTTCGTGCAGAGTAGTTCTAACTGACCCTGAGTGTGTTTCAGTGCTCGCTGCAGAGTTCTATTCTGACCCTTATCCAGTTTTCCCACTGTTGTCTTTCGCTGATCCTCTAGTACTTTTTTCCATCTGCTTTCTTTGCTTCTCTCTATCAGCTTTTAGAACTTTTAACTGACCTCTTAACCTTTTAACTGCCATGGGTCGCCCCCCCTAGTGCCAAGGCCTTTTTTGGTGATTTTGGTATTTCGCCATTCAATGCTTTTTAACGTTTTCTGTTTCATTAACCCCTTAAGTGTCAAGGACGAGGTATCTCGTCCTTGGCAACAGGGAGGTAATCCCGTCCTTCACACTTAAGGGGTTAACACCACTTTGAACGCGTCTCATATTGAGTTGAGTCCCTCATCCGGTGTTACATACTCCGCAAAATAGGTCTCTATATTATCTCTTATTGATTCTGTCAGAACCGGATCATGTAATATGTCCGATGGGAACCCCCATTTCCACAACCCTTTCTTTCCTCCCTCTAGGTCAATCCCTATTTTTAGTGGGGCATGATCTGATAATTAAAGTGTGCCCAGGTAAATTTCTTTTACCTTCCCCAGGATTTGCGTTGTGACCCAAATGTAGTCTATCTTGGAAAAGGAGGAGTGAACGTGAGAGTGATAGTTGGACCCCTTTATTTGCCCCTTGCCTTCCCGCCAGGCCTCATGTAGTGCCAGCATTTCAATCGTTTGAGTGCTGAGCGGCTCGCATACTCCTATCCTCTTGTTCAGGACGGATTGCCAAATCAATGGCAGAATCTTTAACCACTTTTATTTGAAAACCAGGCAAAGATAAGACCTATTTGGAAGCATATTACCCCATCTCCCTTATGAATATAGATGCAACATGTATTAAAACACATTGGCTAATTTCAATTTAGTCCAGACTGGTTATTGATAGAGCATTAAGTATAATAAAACTGAGCATTAAGTATCATAAAACTGAGGGTGAAGAGGGCATACCCATTAGTATGTTTGAGCAACAGTGCCTATAAACCTTTTGGTTCTGTAAACTAGGAATATTTACATATGTTTCTTATGGCATGTGTTTTTAGCCCAAATTCTTTGATATTTTAAGAGCTGGCTTCAACTCACCTAAAACCAGGATAAAGCTAAATGGGGATCTTGAGTGTGCAAGACAGCGTAGTCTTCTCTCCCCTCCTTCTTGCCTTGGGTATGGAACCAATGTCCAAGCAAGTCCGAAAATCCGGGAGAATTTCAGATACAATAGCAGGTGGGGTTCCCCATAATGCAGACTAAATCATGTTCCTTATGACCAACGCTGCAACTGAGGTGCCTCGCATTGAAAGGGGCCCCTAGGGGTCCCTCGCGTTATGGAAACAAGGCAAGTCACCACACACGATAGATACGCCAGAAACGAGGTTGTATTCCCAAAGCTAGGGTTTATTGCAAAGCAAATGGTCTCAGTTGGCCAACTCGGTCTCACGCCCCGCGACGTGTATCTCTAGACCTCGAGGGACGCAAGAGAGCGAATTACGTACATCAGTTACATATATACAAAATGCATATCATACAATCAGCTGTGACATGTTTAACACCCCCCTTTATTGGGTTTCTTTGAACTCGGTTTGATGATGGACACTTCTGACGAATATGGCACCTTCAAATATCTATTCTAGTAACAATATGCAACCTTGCAAGTGCAGAGACATCTTTTCTTTGTTGAACAGAACACAGTGCTTCTGTTCTTATAAGCGAGCTACATACGGGGGAAGAGTCACATTCCAGACCTTGCTATCGATGAGGTGCTATTTGTGTCCTGGGAGCCGACACACACTACAGGGCTCGGAAAAGGGGGGCCGTAAGAAGAGCATAATTCAAGCCTTTAGCTGCTTTATTCTAACATATTCTACCATACAACGAGACTGGCTGTCAGCTGTGAAATGATTAAATGCCCTGCGGCTCTGCTTCAAGGCTACATTCGGGAGGGAGCCGGGCATTCCTCACCCGAGCTGCCTACGTTGTGTTTCAACAAACTCTTATTAGCCTGGCAGCCTTGCGGCCTTGTCCTTTCACGTTCAGACAACAATGTTAACAGTCTAGCAGTGTAAGCAGAAATGTGCTGCAAAGCAATTTGAACAGAAAGCAATGAGCAACCGTTAGAAAACAAAATGGCGATCGTTGTTGCATCAAAATGTCCATTCATTGGTCAAACTCGGAAACCTGTATTTCTATTGTTTCGTACATGAGACGGTTGGCCTTCGGGCCACCAAAATGCGTACGCCGTCCATCGTGAGAGGTGTCCATTTTTCCTAGACCGACAGCATAGTTTGCCTTTTGGAGAAGTTTAGAGCTGTGGTGCAAAAGAATGAAGGTATGTAGTGCTGCTTTAAGAATCAAACTAATATGAATGCTGCTGTAGTAGTTGGGCCAGGTCAATACAACATTGTACTGGCTAGGTTAGATGCTAGACTCCATTTTGTAACAGCACAATGCTTGTACATGTACAAAAAATTCCTCTTGGCACTCGTAAGCAAGAAATCCTTGTTTCACATTATTCATAGCCTGTATGATGAGGTGGTTTTCTTCAACTGTGACCATTTATAATTGCACCTATTAATACCAGCTGACACTGCCTTGTAGATGAAACTAGATAAACCAGAGCAAATCTTTTGTAATGAGACCACAACTGTAGAATGATATGTAGGCTACACTGCAGAGGGCCTAGAGAAGCGAAAGAGTACTGTTTTTTCTTTGGCATCTTTGCCTCAATAGAGCTTGGATGCGTGGGGTAGGAAGATTTTTGCTTCTTTAAGCATCGGTCTCTGATGTGTCTTGCTTTGGCCACATTTTCTATTGGCCTTTGGTCAGTGATGGCCAAGGTGTTTGAGCAGATCCCGAGGGGGCGAAGCGGGAATGCTTTGATGCACTCATTAAGGACATCAAGGAAGCCTCCTGCCAGATTTTGCAGTCTGGCCTAGACACCGCAGACTGTGTCACAAGGACAATGTCCACCATCACAGTCCTGCTAAGATTTTCTTGACTGAAGACATCGAGATTTGCTACCAACTTCCAAGAGAAACTTCTGGACATGACCTTTAATGGCATGAACTTGTTCGGCACAAAGGCCAATAAGTCCCTCATTAATGTCCAAGCCTATAAGGCGACCACCAAGTTGCTGGGACTAGCAGTGCAGCAACAGTGACCCACGAGTCGGGCAGGTAGGGGTTTTTGCCCTTTTGCCACTTAAGCCCAGCGAGTTAGAAGTTGAGCACCATCGGGCAGGGAAGAGCAACGTCGTCCCCACAGGGTTAAGGGTTTCTTTCTCTGCAGGGCACGTCACACGCCTGACGTCCCCTCCGCCCCGCCTCCAACCCAGACGGCACTGCACATAACGGCACAGGTACGCGCACCCACGCACGCACCACGGAAGTGCCTGCAAGTGCTGTTTGGGTGTGCGGGTGTGGAGTGTGGCTGCCTAAAAATTCTGTGTGTATTATCTAGTAAGGCTGAAATCTCCCTAATATTGTACCCTTTGATTGCCTTATTCATGTTTTCATTTGTACTCTTGGACAAGATAAAAATCTTAACATTGTGTGGATCGAACACAGGCCTTTACACAATGTCTGCTGGGCTACGTAGCGGTAAACTCTCTCACAATATGCTTTCAGGATATAAGTCTGATCCTACACCAAGGTCTGTGATCCCTGGTATTACTACGCCTGATGCCCCCACTAAGGTTGATGTTCAACCCCAGGCTCTCTTATTGTCAGGTACTCCTGACATAGGGATGATAAATCAATGTGATGTGAGTTTGTCCGTTGTGGGGGTGACCTCATCTGCCCTGGTATCTACCTTTGTGCCAACTGCTACTGGCTCTATTACTTTAAAGGAAATGCTGGACGACAATTATTCTGTTCAGCATAGCTTTTTGAGTATGCATGAAATTGACATAGATGTTAAAGCGTTGGAGTGGATGTATTAGATTTCACAATGATGGCGCTGGTTGTGTTGGATGAGCTTGGTAAACGTACAAGGCTCTCTTGGTCCCTCCACACCGGCTTCTGGAATAGCTGAGGGCATTGATAATGTACATTTGCATCATAGCAAGAGTCTATTTAAAAAAAGGCCTCCAAAGGAGGATATCTTGGTCACTGTCCAGCATTCGGGGGTTATGGCCCCTCGCCAATCAGCTGATGTTCTGTCTGCCACCTATAATGATGAACCTGTGCACATGCCTAATATTTGCTCTAGCCCTAAGGATCAAGGTGTGCTATTGCCTGGCTGTCAAGAGGCCCTGCATATTGACTCTATGGGTGCTTCTTCTGTCACCCAAGAATTAGAATATAATGATCAGCAATTCCCGGTAATGACTAGAATATTGAATCTTTTGGACAAAGGCCATGATTTGGCACATGCTGAATTGAGAGCTCCGCAAAACATAAATGCTGGAACACTCTCTAAGCTCAGTAAAATGGAGGGTTTACATTTGGGGTCTTTAATGAATAAAAATGTCGTAGATAATTGTGTAAGAGAGGTAAAAACTGTACCAAATACCTCTAATGTTTATGTACAAACGATTGACTCAATCTGCACAGCAAAAACTGCTCAAACACATTTATCAGGAAATATATCTATAATTGGATGGTATTCCTATGCTCATTCCATTCTCCCTCCAGTATCATCTGAGTTAGTGATCCATGAGGAGGCTGGATTGGCCTCCCATGAAGTCTCTTGTGAGACAGGTACTGGTTTGGGGCAATTGGATGCTATGCTGGCTCATCTTTCGTCTGTAGTTGGTCGATTAGCAAGTCATATTGGTTTAAAATCTGAAGATTGTTAGGCAGAATCCTGTGCAGTTCCCTTGGGGAACACTGCAAAAACATTAAGACTACAGGAGTAAGCAGTAAACCCAATTGGTAGCAGTCTGCACCACCCAGATGTACCTGGTAGCTGTGGCTGAGCAGTCAGACTTCTCTCAAGAAGAGTAGGGCAGGATATAGAGTATACACAATAGGGCTAAAAACACAGTAGAGCAAACAAACACTGACCAGAGCTTTGTATCAAAAGTATATCATTATTTGTTTAAATCACACTTTAGGCAATACACTAGCACTCTAAATCAAAAGTAAATTAAAACACAGTCAGGTAAAGTATAGACACCTCCCTTGATAATTATTAGACAAGTCAGAGTTAAAACACCACTATTTGTTAAAACAGATGTGAGCGCGTAACCTAGATGGCACTCCAATAGTTAAGTTAAAGGGAGAGAAAAAGGCAGGGCATAAAAATAAAACAGTTCCCAACACTTTTAGAAGTTCAAAGCAAGGGAGTAAAGGCAGTATACACTGTAGTGCCAAAGTTCATAGGACAGGCCCACTTTAAATGGAGCAAAGCGAAATGTGCCCCAGTTTAAAATGCACTAAACATCTTTGCAGAATGTTCAACAGAGGTTGGGGTGATTCAAGAAGTCAAGTTAGAAGGTCTGGGGCCAACCCAGTTGGAAAGCCAAGGATTTAAGGGTCACCTTGGGCAAACCGAAGAAAGGGAGGCCAGGCAGAAAACAGTACCTTAAGGAGAGAGGAAGCTCCAGCGGTGGCAGTTGTTCCTGGCAGTGGTTGCAGTTCGTTGTTTAGACCAGGGGAAGAGAGGATCTCGTCGAGGAGGAAACTTGGAGTCGTTGCACTGCACAGGGATGAAACCAGCCGCAGAGTTCGTCGGTTAAAAGGTGCATTCCTCTTATTCGCGGTCAAAGTGTGAAGCTTGGCTATCCGGTCGCTGGGGTGCTTGGCATGGGCGATTCGACCAAGAGACGTCTTTGGAAGGCGATAGGGGAGAACTGGTTGATCCCACCAGCTCAAAGGAAGAAGACTCGTCCAGCAGAAGATCTTCTCTTGTCGTTAGGAAAGTGGTGAGTTTGTTGCAGCAGGGCTCCACTGGTGGTGTCATCGTTACAGATGGCTCAGCTTCTTCCCTCTTCGGATTCTTAGGTCCTGTGGCGACTTCTGAAGTTCCAGTCCCAAAAGCCCTGTTTTTATGCAGAAAAAACCCCATTCAACAGCCTAGCTGTCACTCAAATATGCTAAGTGGTGAGCCGGGCAGTTCACCACTGGGCCAATCAGAATAGAGTGCGACTTGGGTTGCTAAGGCAACGCAATCCAGGGTGCCAATTCCCCTCCCTACACATCCTGTGGAACCCAGAAAGAGTGGCACCATTTGGAGGGCTTCTGTGGAGAAGCCTGCCAAAATAGTGGAACAAAGGACTCGACCATGGTTAGAGTTACAGAGACGGACACAAACGCCATTTTAGAAAAGAGTTCTGGCAAAAAGACTCAACCGTTGATTTAATATTAAATAAATAAACCAGCGGTATCTTTAACATTGCACCAAAAAGTGGTGCGTTTAAAATCAATGGGAAAATCCCATAGGAAATATTCTGGTGGAATATTTTGCGTGGTAACCACTGCCACCAGCAAGAAACTAGACAAGGGGGGACTGGACAGTGCCCCCTTGAAAACAGACCCAGGGGCAATCGAATTAACCCCTTCCAGTACTTCCACAATATGATGGTTTGTACTGTTTCTGTTCACAATTTTAGACTAGTAAAGTCAGTGGTGACTTTACATGCCCTGGGGAACAGTAGTCAGTCCCAGGGTATGGAGTCTATGTTTGGGAGTCACTATGACACCCCTGTGTTACTGCACTGAGGGTGCTGTGTAACGCACATAAAAAAGAGATGATACCCTATGGAGTAAAAGACCTCATAGCCCATAAGCACTCAGAGTCAAAAACATACCTCAAATCATGCCTAAGAGTGGGAGGAAAAGAGTCTCACTCTTAGCAGGAGAAAAAAACAAACCCCAAAAATCCAGCAAAGCTGCTGGGGGACTCACTAGGTTTGGGAAATAAGCCTTATAAGAGAATTTTCCCTTACAAAGATACTGAGCATGTCTTCTTCACTGAGATGCCACCTACTCCAACTGTCCTTACCAATATCATTGAGGAACAAAAGCTGTAATTAATGATCCGGAGCCTTCTTCCCATAATTCAGTTTGAACTTAGAAAGATGTTCGGAAGGGTCTACAGCTGTTTTTTTTTTCACGTAAGCAACGGCGCTTGCATAATAAAGCGATGAACAAACTTGCTAAAAAAATATTTGTTAAAAAAACTGAACAAAAAACTAAAAACATACCGGACGCTGTGATTGAAATTCCCCACTTTGTAGATACTATTGAACACCTAAGTAATATACCGGTTGAGGATCCCAGTCTTGATTTAGCTGATTTAAATGCTGAAAGGAAACATGCACTTCAAGTATCAGACACATATACTAAAGACTCGACGGTGCACTTGTCTAAGATGACTTTGTCTAAAACCCAGCTTAAACTACTGGTACCTAAAAAAAGCTGTATTAATGGGGAAAAAGGCCCTTTCTCCACTTGCAAATTCTAACCTTACCGAGGTCCCCTCTATGGGCTCAATGAAATTGGAGGGTGGTTCTGAAGATGCTAGGACTTGTAAGCAGTCTCAGCTATCCTCGTTCTATCCATTAATTTCATGGTAATACAGGATCTGTTAAGACTACCTCCAAATCTGATGCGTCAGTGAACAAACCGCTTCCTATGAAAGTATGTGCCCAAAACTTGAAACAATCAAACTTGCCCAATGAAGGGGTTATAGTGGAAGATGTTAAAGGTCAGTCTGGGCCTGCATGTCCTGAGTCGCCATCAAGGGATCTTCCCACACCTGTATCAGACACTCGGGCAGGCCAGAGCCATGAAACAATGATCTTGGGAGAACACACCCTACCTATTTTTGGTTGGATCAGTAATCCTGAGCTTAATGGAGAGGGATGAATCAATCGCGCCATTCTATTTAAAACCTTTAATAGGATCCCGATGTTGCGAAGTCTGCATACAGATGATATTCAGTGGGTTCAGCTCTTCACTGTAAACAACCTAAGGATGATGGCCCAGGCTAACTGTTTAATTGTTTTGAGACAAATTTGGGACTTTAGAGTAGAATTAGAGACTTTGAGCGTTCGGATGATCTTATTTGAAAACATAGATCTAGCTCATGCCTTTCTAGAGTGTTGTGTACCTATACCATCAAATATTTCACAGAAAGCACCTGGCAACACTTCGGCGGACTTCATTCCCCTGGAGATGTTAGCAAAGCAATCTGCCATTGCTGCTAACGTCAAAGATTGGTCTTGGGTTGGTACTCTATTGAATTCCATACTGGAAGCGCAATCTGCTAAATTCAAACCATAGCTTAACTGGTTTGAGCTTTTATAGTTGGACTGTATGTGGTTATAAGAATTTTGAGGAAGCCCTATCAACACTAACAATATTTGATGCTCCTTCGGCTCCTTCCTGCCTCTCAGCGTTCATCCCCCACCCCTCTGCCCCTTTCTCCCAGTATCTGCCATCCCGTCTGAGTGCTCTGCAGTTACCCCAACCTGACCCCTGGTTCCCCAAACTCCCCAACCCCACCCCCAACAACAACCACCACCCAGGCCTGTCCATGGGTTCTAGAGACACACCAGGGACCAAACCCTCGCCATGAGCCGTAAAACAACCTGGGTCTAAGAACTACTCCTCCCCATGAAACCGAAGAATTGTCCCACTATCTTAAACCCCCAACCCCTCAGCTTTTTTCCTCATTTCTCCCTCCTCTCTTTCCTTCCCCCAATTGAGCTAGTGCTCTGGGGCTTAAGAGGCCCCGGAATTGCAGACCCCTTTTTCCCACACCCCTTCTACTCCTGCGCCTCTGATGAATGTCGTCGGCTGGCCCTTGCTGCCTAAGTCCCCCACCTCACCCCTCTGGCGGCGTGTCCTTGACCCAGCCTTTTGGCGCTCAGTCCTCTGTTCACTCTCGCAACTGTCGACCATTCTCATTGGTCTCTCCTCTGGGAGCTTGGCCCTGCTTACTCTGGGATTGGCACATCATCCGATTCCCCCAGTGCCACCACATTTAGGCCTTCCTTGCACGTTGACTCCGCACTGCTTTCACTTCCACGTGAACAACAGCCCAAATGGGAAAGTCCAAATGTAACGGATATTATCCTGGTTTAAAATTTGAAGCACTGGGGCTCATCAGTCGTCTTTGCAGCAGTGTGAAGTGTGCCAAGTGCTGAAAGAGCTGAACCGCTGTTCCATTGATCCGTAAGGGACCTCCATAAGCAGATCAGCATTGGATAGTCGCCTTTTTTTTCCAGTTTTTTTTATTTAAAATTGTGCATTTTAGTTTACAAAAACAAACTTTTTACACATTACATTTGAATACAGTTTCAAGCTCATTACAAAACAATTTTCAGTCATATTACAAAATAAGCAGTCATACAATTTACAACAAACGTACAATAAAATGTTCCTGTACAAATAAACCTACTCAGCACACAAGTCGTCATCATTAGAGTCTGAAACCAGTAAACCCCGTAGCTGGCATTGAATTAATGAGATAAATCCGCAAAGTTTAATCATGAAAGAGTTGTTAATGTTAACCATACAATTTTGCCATAAGGATTCCCTAGCAGTGGACGTAAAACCAACATTAATAACGCCCAGGTGAGCAATCCTCAATTCTTCAAAGAAGGGACAATATATTGCCAGATGCTTTAAGGTTTCCAGCTGTTGCACATTTAAACAAAATCTACAGGAAACAGAGGGATTTTTTGTCCAGTGTTGAGTACGTTCAAGAGTATGGAGCTGGTTCATTCTAAACCTCATTTACAGATCTCAAATCTTATTGCAAGGAAAGCAAAGAATATATCTAGTCTAGGGATCCGTTTATGGGCATGACCGGCAAACTGTGTACAGACGATGACTACCAATATTGTCCATAGTTGTACACCAGTCAAACTCATACAATGTCTTCTTACAGTAGGCTGGACATTGCCAGAGATCTTCCCTGGTTATACCAATTTTTACCAGGATCGCTTCCATTCTTTCTTAAAACCTAATCAATGAACTAGGATTAGAATTATTAATCATTTGGGCAAATTCCTGATATATGGAGTTCAGTGCAGGATTTAACCTTTTCGAATGAGTTAAGTTGTCTCCATTGAAAACGGGCAGCTAAACTAGAAAAACCCAGTTCAATCCGAATACAGGAATTAGGAATGGAGTTAGCAAGCCCCAATACCTGTTTCCACATCGTGCCTTGTAAATAATTCAAATATGGTGTCTTTTCACATAGACATAGATCTAGGCCATATAGTAAAACTGCCTCAACTTTATACAAATAGAACTGCAACAATGGAACAAGTGAGAATTTATAAAATTTCCTACGAACAATCTTCAATTGGGAAATTAAAGGACGCGCCTGAGCTCGAATAGAAGTTTGCCAGTTAACAATAGACAGACGATCTGCAACGTCAGATCCCAGATATTTTAGAGAAGATAAACGTTCAATTATGGCTCCATTTAGGTTCCATGTATAGTGGACAAATTTACGTTTCCCAGTAAAAACAAGGATTTTAGACTTTGTGGCATTGCACAGATTATTTATAGCTGCATACGAGGCAAATGCTTGAAGCTTATTTTGAAGGCCAAATGGCGTTTTGTCAAAAAGCAGGATATCGTCTGCATAAGCAAGCCAATTAACCTTCAAGTGGCCAATTTTTATAAGAAAGCTGGTGTGACCAAATGTTTTGTATGTCAGTAAGATGCAAGTTAATAAGGGCCCTGTTTTACTGTATAGGTGGAAATTTCGGGAGTGAGCGCACCTTGCTGATTTATTCTCACACGATAACAAGTGTCAGAGTGTAAAAGAGCAATAGTTTGAACAATAGTGTTATTTTTTTTTGTTTTTTTTGTTTTTTTTTGTTTACAACCTCAATGGTTTTTACAAAAAGTTCCTAGCTTCCGTTTAGATCCTTGGCAAGCTACGTAGCGACACCACTGTCAGAAGAAGAAGAAGCAAAATTTGTTAGAGAATTAGTTAGAGTGTTGGTGGATTTTGATGGATTTGAAGTATGCTTAACGTACCACTTTAGGCCGCGGAGACTTTTTTAAGAGCCACATCTAGGAATTTGGCCGCTGCCCTGGACCATCTGGCCGAGTCTCCTGCTATCATTCGACACCAACAAGTTTCTTCATTGAGGCTCGACGACTGGCCGCTCAGTGGTGTCAAGAAGGCGTGCCTTTCCACTGTTAAAGTTGGGCATGACATGAGGAGGTGGCGGATTGATTCCACTTCGTTTGATATTGCACAGAAACGGCAGTCTTGGGTCGGCGCAAGAGCTCTGATGTAAAGGATTTCTCTTTTAGGAAGTAAATTTAAACGAGCCCGCATAAAATGTTTCCTTAACTCCTTTTCCGGGAATCTCTCACAGTATTTTAATGGGACTTTCAACCGGTTGTGCGATGTCGGTAGTTGTTTTAGCGATTTGTAAGACTGGGTTTTTTCAACTGAGTTTATCCAGTCTTGTTGCTCGAGTTTAATCTTTACTCGCCCTGGATTGTGTATTAGAGTTTCTTCATCGCACGCTACCTCTTCTAATTTCACTTGGATTTTTGCGACCCACTCAACTAGTGGTTTACAGGATCCTTTGTCGATCTCAGAGGCGACAACCTGGAAAATTGGAGGTGAGTCAGGGCTCAGGATTTTTCGATACAACTGTGTAGCACTCTGAGTTACCGCCACCGCTAGTGATGACAGGCCCAGGTCTCTTCTAATCGCTGGCATCAGCGCTGCTTTTGGAAACCCTAATACTGATTTCCAGTATTGACCTTCCAGCTGAGTCCATAGTTCCTCTTCCAGAGTCAAATTTGCCGCCATCCCATAAGTTACGGCAGGTACTACTTTGGATTTATAGAACAGGATTGTAGGGGTCCACGAAAACTTCCCAAACTTTCTGTCTATTGAATGTGCTTGTGCAGTTAAATTTCTCATTTTGTCCCAGAGTAATTTTTGTTGCGAGTTCTCTTTTAAAGAGTTGACGAGCTGGATTCCCAAGTATTTGTATTTGTTTACTTGCTCAATTTTTGAGTTTTACATGGTCCAGGAGTTGTTAGTTTGTTGTTTCCTCGCTACTTTAGTCCATGTTAGGATTTTGGTTTTTGATATGTTTACTTTTAAGTTGTTACTTTCCATGTACGTTGCTAGGTTTTTTAATTGTCTTTGTAGGCCTATCGGTGTCTGGTCCATAAGAACCAGATCATCAGCGTACCACAGTCTTGAAACCTGATGGATGCCTACTTTCGACGGAAAGGATCGCAGTGTTCTTTCTGAGACTTGGAAGTCTCCAATGAACGCTATAAATAGCGCTGGTGCAAGTGGGCATCCTTGTTTGACCCCCACGATCGGTTTGGATCTGGTCCGAGAGCGTGCCTTGCCGGCTGAGGCGACCAGTAACGATGTTGAGGTGTGAAGGAATATTATGGGCTCAAGTACCGGGCCTGGGCAGTTCCACGTTGTTAGCTTCGACCAAAGTCTGTTCCGGTCTACCATGTCGAACGCTTGGGATAGGTCCACCATCGCCAAGACCACCTTAGGAGCTCCACTTTTTACTTTTGCTTTTATGATGTTCAGGATCAAAAGGTTTATTGTTGTTCCTGCACCTTTTTGGAAGCCGGTTTGGAAAATGTCTGCCGAGGGAGAATTTCTGGCCCAGCTCTTCAAATGAGGCAACAGAAGCGACGCAAAGATCTTGCCGATGATGTCAAGGAGCATTATTGATCTATAGTTTGCCGGTGCGCTTTTGTTTCCTTTCTTGAAAATTGGGACTAGGACTGCCTCCGTCCAGGTTTCTGGAATCTGCCTCTGGGTTTGGCAGTGCTTGAATAGTTCGCTGATGGCACTGGCCCATTCCATCGGATGATCCTTGAGATCTAGGTTTGACAGCCCGTCTGGGCCTGGAGCTCTCGATGCTTGAACAATACATTTCAGAAACCATAAGTTCACCATTTTGGCCCAGAGAATATTACGGATGATACGATCAAAGGCAGAACTAAGGTCCAAAAAGGCCATATAAATAGGGCCGTCTGAGGTTTTCTTTGCCTTTGCCAGTACATGTGCCAAAACAGTAGCATTCAGAGCAGTGCCCATATATTTTCTAAATCCAGTTTGATAAATGGATAGAACATTGTGTTCCCGTATAAATTGTTCAACCATATTAAGTATGAGAATAGTGAAGGCTTTATAGGCAGAGTCCATAAGCGCAATCGGGCGGTAGTTACTCGGATCTACAGGGTTACCTTTTTTGAAAATAGGGATAATCAGGAGGGGGGCCCTGTTGCGCGAATCAAGATGGCCGCTTGAAAGGAGAGCTCCGGCTCACACTAACATCCTGATTTAAAAATATCCTTTCTTCGCTTCTCTGCACGCAACAGATACTAAGACTCCTGTGCTAGATGACGTCCTGCATGTCCCCTGAACAAATCTGGTGAACCCGTGCCCGGACGGCCGGGCTGTGCCATTCAGAGGAAGTGGCGCTGTGCAGCGCTGGCGACGCCGCCCAGCGGCTCCACAAGATCGCTGCTGGAACCCGGAGGTTGGACGCAGGAGACCAGGCCGTGGCAGGGGAGGAGCACCGAGTCACTCGCCGCGATGCCAAACCCCCCCTAGAGGAACTGCGGAGGACCCGGCTCCCTCAATCTGTTACACAGGGTGCAGGAGAAGCTGTGCCGGGAGTGAGCAGGGGGAGAGCTGTTGCAGCCGTCTTTGCGGACAGAGCTGTAGTAGCTCCGGCTGGAGTGCGGCGCATTGGGCTGCGCCGGCCGTCCGAGAGCTGTGCCCCGCTCCCCCGTCAGGACACCAGTACAAGGGTACCTGGAACAACGTGGAGAAGCTCAAATTTCGCGGCCTGGCACGGTGTAACAAGTAGGTGCAGCGGGACAAGAGGGGCCCCCGACGTAATAATACCCATGGAAGGGATGGCTCCTGGAGGGGATAAGGTGGTGCCCCCCTGATGGTGGGATGAGAGGGAGACCCAGTGATAACACTAAGGATATAAAGTACTGTAAACATTGTGGCACCACTGTGCGCAGGAATTGGGTGTGAAGCCCGGATGAACAATGTGAGCCCGCGCGGCCACGGTGGGTGGAATCGAAGGGCTGCGCCCCACTGAAAGAGTAGTGCTACGGACACTTGACTGATAACCGCCCCAGTGGCAGGGCGGAGAAGCCTCTGCCATCCTGAGGGGTTACAGTGACGGCAGACCTCGCCTAGGGCCATAGCACCTCCAGGAGCGAACAAAGGTGATACCCCGCCTAAAATGATAGTCCACCTGATATCTTGAGCTGCCGGGGGGATCCGCTTAGTGGCAACACCGGCTTAGGCGGCAGAAGCGAGAGTAAGCGGGAAAATACTTACCCCAGGCAGGTGGTCAAAAAGACACTGCGTCCCCATAGTATTGGGCTTCTATCAGCGGCACGATACGTGGGAGGACACAGCCCACTTCTAGGTTACACGCTAATCTACATGGGCCACACCGAGAGGAAAGGTGCAGGAGGGAAGAACACAGGCCCTATGGATTCCTTCGCCAGCTCCCAACCCTGCAGGGCGCCCGAAGAGTCGCGGCAGCCACCAGACAGGCAGGACGAAGACCCCTTAGAACGACTGGCAACACTAGTTCAAAACGGGTTCATGGCAGTTAATGTCAAATTGGATGACATTGTGGCGACGATCGGATCCCTGAAGGCCAGAGTAGAGAAAGAGAGCACACGTATTACAGAAACGGAGAATAGAATCAGTGCAAATGAGGACACAATCATGCAACATGGCCGCAACATAGCCTTACTTCAAACGGAACTTTGTAAAACCCAGAGCAAATGCGAGGATTTAGAATCTAGATCCTGCAGAAACAACATTCGGATTGTTGGGGTGGCTGAGTCCTTTGGCAAGGGCAATATGGAGAGGCAAGTGAAACGCCCGTTGAAAAAAATCCTGGGGGTTGAATCTTTCTCAGAACATTTTCTTGTAGAGAGGGTTCACTGCACACTGGCACCTCCGCCGAAACCGGGGGCACCACCTTGTACCATAATAGCACGTATCCTTAACTATAGAGATAGAGATGCTGTCCTCCGACTCTCCAGAGAGAAAGGTACTTTGCATTTTGAACACAATCGAATCCATATATACCCGGATTTCTGATCTGGTGTACAGGCGCAACGCCGATCTTATGAACCAGTGAAAAGGCAGCTGCGGATGCGGAATATACCCTATGCCCTGATCTTCCCAGCAAAAATCAGAATTCAACATGGCGGCAGAGCCCATTTTTTCGAAAATCCTGCGGACGCCATGACGTATGTGGAGGCATCAATTCTGTTGCCTCCCAGAGAGAGGGCAAACAACCAAAACACCGGAAACCAACCAGGAGCAGAGAGACCTAACACAGGGGATTGAAGGGTCCACAATACCTAATCCTCAGCACGGGAAGCCAGGAACAGCTACAGAGAGAAGCCTAGACACAGATCTTATGTATTGTTGAGCCGTGAGCCCCCGGAAAAGTGACCGGATGGCTGCAGCAGGCTCCCTCAGGAAAGTTCCAAAGTTATTAGGGGAAATGCCTGTTCAGGAGAATTCTCTGTTAAGGCTAATTTCCCAAACCTAGTGAGTCCCCCAGCAGCTTTGCTGGATTTTTGGGGTTTATTTTTTTCTCCTGCTAAGAGTGAGACTCTTTTTCTCCCACTCTTGGACATGATTTGAGATATCCTTTGACTTTGTAATGTGTTTTATGGGCTATGGGGTCTTTTTCTCCATAGGGTTTCATGTGTTTTTGGTATGTGTGTTATACAGCACCCTCCGTGCCGTAACACAGGGGTGTCATAGTGACCCCCAAACATAGACTCCGTACCCTGAGACTGACTACTGTCTCCCAGGGCATGTAAAGTCACCATTGGCTTTACTAGTCCTAAATTGTGAACAGAACCAGTACAAACCATCATATTGTGGGCGTACTGGTAGGGGCAATTCGATTGCCCCTGGGTCTGTTGTTCGAGGGGGCACTGTCCAGTCCCCCCTGAGCAAGTTTTGGCTGGTGGCAGTGGATACTACTTTTTATATTCAACCGCAAATATGTTCCTATGGGATTTTCCCATTGTTCGAGGCTAATACTTTTTAACATAGCCTCAAACATACCGCTGGTTTATTTATTTAATATTAATTCATCGGTTGGTATTTTTTGCCAGAACTCGATTCCAAAATGGCGTTTGTGTTCGCTTCTGTGCCTCCAACCCAAGTCGAGCCCTTTGTTCCACTTTTTGGCGGGCTTCTCCACAGAGCCTCCAAAAGTGGGGCCACTCTGTCTGGGTACCACAGGGAGTGTGGGAGGGGGTTTAGGCACCCTGGACTGAGTTGCCTCGGCAACTCAAGTCGCATTCTTGTGTGATTGGCCCAGTGGTGAGCCGCCCGGCTCACCACTTAGCATGGTTGAGTGACAGCTAGGACTGATGAATGGGGGGTTTCTGCATAAAAGCAGAGCTTCGGGGACTGGGACTTCAGACGTCGCCACAGGACCAAAGAATCCGAAGAGGGAGAAGCTGAGCCGACCTGCAATGACGACACCACCGGTGGCGCCCTGCTGAACCGACTCACCACTTCTTCCAACGACAGAGGAGATCTTCATCCCGAAGAGTCTTCTTCCTTTGACTGGTGGGGATAACCAGTTTGCCCGCCTTTTCACCTTCCAGGAGCATCTCGTGGCTGCCTTGCCTGTGCCAAGCACCCCGGCAACCGGAATACCACGTTTTTTCCACTACCGCGAATAAAAGGGTAGTACCTTTTTACCGGAGAACTCCGTGGCTGGTTTCTTCCCTGGCAGTGCAACGACCTTCAGCTTTCCTCCACGTCGAGATCATCTCTTTCTCTGGACGGCGCCGCGACTTGCACCCGCTGCCAGGAACAACTGCCTCCGCTGGAGGATTCTCTCCACTTTCAAGGTACTGTGTTTGCCTGGCCTCCCTCGCAACGGCCTGTGTGGGGTGTCTCTTAAATCCTCAACTTACCACTTGGGTTGGCCCTAGGCTGACTAACTGAACTTTTCTGAACTGAACTGATTCCTTTTTAAACTCTCTGCAAGACTTTCCAAGCCTTTTAAACTGTGTGATCTTAGGCGCATTGGTGTTCTACTCTCTCCAAGAGGGAGCCTGGCCTCTGAACTTTTTGCTCACAAGTAGACTTTGACTTTCCTGCCTTGCTGAGTGTTTCTAAAGTATTGTGTTGGGTGCTGTTCCTAATTTCTGCCTTTTCCCTCCCTTTTTCTTACTTATTGGAGTGCCATCTTTAGTTAAGTGCTCACCTCTGTCTGGAAATAAGCGGTGTTAACTAAGACTTGTCTAATAAGGAATAAGGGATGTATATATATTAATAGTGACTGTGTTTTTGAACTTGCTTACAATAATAGTGCTAGAGTATTTCTTTTTTTTTTTAAAACTTTATTTTCAGTATTTTCCATACACAACAGAAAGAAAGAACAAACCATGCACCAACAGGGTGCACATTAAACAATATCCCTCATACCCATCCCTTCCCAGTCACTCCCCCCTCGTGTCTCTCGTTTACTGTGCAGATGCCTTGTTGACACTATGTTCGGTGCTTTCACTCCTGAGTATTCTTCTTTTAAGGACCCTTTATCCCGGTCTGTCCTAATTGAAAGTTTGGGGTTTCTGAGTCTAAGGATTCTGTACTGTTTATCAGGTATGACACGTATGGACCCCATATATCCGGGGGACTCGCATGTAATGGAAGTGTTCTAATGAATTCTGTGTCTAAGTCTTGACAATATATGATGTCTTTTTCCCAGTCATCGATCTTGGGGAGCGGGCCTTTGCCCCATGTCATTGCTACTCTTCTCCGGGCCAGAACCATGAGGAGTGCTGTCAATCTGCGTGATGCTGGTTGCATGTGTCTGGTAAGTCCCAGGAGGGCGCCCAGGGGGAGCGGGGTTATCTGCTCTCCCACAATTTTGGAAGTTTTCTGAATGACGGCGGACCAGAAGCGGTGCACGCCTGGGCAGCTCCATGCCAGGTGGAAGAAATCTGCGTTATCGGATGAGCATCTTTCGCATTGGGCCGAAGTTTCTGGGTGGTGAATCTTTTTCTTGGCTGGTGTATAATACGTTTGGTAAATAAAGTTAAAGTGGATCAATTTATATCTCGTATTTAATGTGATTTTTTTGGGGTTTGTCGGAGGAGGTATGTCCAGTCCTCTGTGGGTATTGGCTCCAGAATGGCAGTTTCCCACTTCCGTTGGGCTCGGGGGTTGGGCTTTCGAGTGTCTTGTGTAAGAGATCTGTACAGGGTTGACACCAGTCTTCCCTCTCCCTGAGCTTGGATCACACTGTGTAGCAGGGTCCACGTGGGAGGCTGCTGAGGGAACGTGGGGAATACCCCTTGGAGGGTGTGGCGTAGTCTAAAATAGAGTAATACATCTAGGGAGGAGTTAGCTCCTCTGTCCTTGGCCATTTGTAGGGTTAGAAAGGTGCCCTCCGGGAACAGATTGCCCCGAGATTGAAGGTTCAATTTGTCAATCCATATGAGAAACACTTTCATTTGTGAGGGGTATTCCGGCGATGAATTTAATGGGAAGTAGGGGGGAATACCGTATGGTTATGCCATATTCTTTGGCCATCTTTTTCTAGATAGCATATGTGGATAGTACTGTGTTTAGCGTCTTGTGTGGGATGGGGAGATTGCTAATAATGACCGCGCTAAGCAGGTCTGGGGACGCTAGGGCTCTTTCCACTTGCACATGACGGATGTAGTGAGCCGAGTACCAATGACTCAGAAATTGTGCCTGGGCTGCCCAATAGTATTTTTCAACATCCGGGAGAGCCAAGCCTCCCTTCGCTGTTGGCAACGTTAGGGTGTTGTAGGCCACTCGTGCCGGTTTCCCGGCCCAGAGTAGTTCTAAAATCAAACTCTTGACTTTTTGAAAGTAGGATTTGGGTATGAGTAGTGGGATGTTCGTAAAGAGGTAGAGCAATTTGGGGAGGATAACCATTTTCGTCAGGGAGGTCTTGCCCCAGAGCGTCAGCGGAAGAGACTTCCATCTCTGGACACGTTCTTGTATGGAGTGTAACACTGTTTGGTAGTTATCTCTAAATACCTCGTGATGATTGCGGGACATGTAGATGCCCAGGTAGCGCACTTTGGACTTTTCCCATTTGAACCCATGATCATCCCTGAATTCTGTCGTGTGAGGGGTTAAAGGAAACACTACTGATTTAGAGTGATTTGTTTTGAGGCCTGACTTTCTCCCGAATTTTATCACTTCCCTTATTACAGGGTTCAGATTGTTTTGGGGATCGCTGACGAATAGCATGACATCGTCGGCGTAGAGAGAAACTATCAATTTATGGGGCCCTAGTTTCAAACCGCGGTGACGATGTTCGGCCCGTAGCCTCGACGCCAAGGGCTCCATCACCAGGGCGAAGATGAGGGCTGAAAGCGGGCAGCCCTGTCTTGTTCCAGTGTGATGCCTGGGGACCTAGTGTTACCAACTGTGATGTATGAGCGTGGCTTGTTGTACAACAGTGACACTAGTTTAAGGAAGAAGTTGCCTAGGCCCATCTGCCTGAGCGTTGCAAACATAAAGGGCCATTCGACAGAATCAAACGCTTTCTCTGCGTCTAAGAGAACTGCAATTGCCTGTTGTGACGGGTCAAGGGCCTCAATAACGCCGAACAGCCTCCTGATGCCATAGGTTGTGCTACGACCTGGGATGAAGCCGGCCTGGTCGCTGAGCACCAGGGCCGGCATCAGAGGGAGCAACCTCGTTGCTAGAATCTTCGCTAGGATTTTATTGTCCAGATTTATTAAAGAGATCGGCCTGTATGAGGCACAATCCTCTGCAGGTTTGCCGGACTTATAAAGTACCATCACGTTGGCTTCGCACATCGTGGGTGGGAGTGAACCTCGTTCTATCGACTCCTCGAAAACCTGACGTAGAAGGGGGGCCACTATTGAAGCGTGTGCTTTGTAAAATTCTCCGGTTAGTCCATCTGGACTCGGAGCTTTCGTGTTTGGGAGGGCCTTTATTGCTTCCTGGATTTCTTCCAGTGAGATCGGAGCGTTCAGGGGTTCTCGTAGTTCTGCGCTGACCCAGTAAAGTTCAGTGTCATTAAGAAACTCTTGTATTGCTCCTGGATCTGCGGCACCCTTTGAGCTGTACAGGGTGCGGTAGAAGTCGTAGAATGCCTCGCAGATGTTTTCTTCGTTATATACCAGTTGGCCTTGTGCATTCTTTATACGTTCGATGCGAGGTGGAGTTTTGTCGATCGAGAGAAGGCGGGCTAGCAGGGCTCCAGGCTTCTGACCTTCTCCATATTGTCTAATCTGATGCCTGCAGCCCAGGAATTTTAGTTCTCTTTCGGCCGTTTCTCTAAAGTTCTTGAGTTCCACTTTCATCTTGGCTTGGAGTCGTGGGTCTGGGGAGACGGAGGATTTGAGCTCTAGGTCTTTCAATCGGTGCTCACTATCCGTGAGTTCTCTGCGGATTTGCTTTAGCATGCTGTTTTCTTTTGCCAGGCATATTCCTCTCACATAGCATTTGAGTGTTTCCCACACTGTACTAGCTGAGTCGACTGAGTTTTTGTTCGTGTCAAGGAAGGAGATTATTTCCTGGCTTAGTTCTGCAGCGAAGATGGTGTCAGTTAACGAGCCTGTTTTAAATCTCCAATGAAGACCAGGGATTGTGGAGCCCGCTAGGGTGGTTTCAAGTACGACCATGGAGTGGTCTGAAAAGGACCTTGGCATGATTTGGCTTTTCCCCCATTTAAACGGGCTGCGGGCTGAGGCTAGGATATAGTCGATTCGTGAACTGGAGTGGTGAACTGCCGAGTAGAATGTGTATTCTTTGGCGTTCTGGTTGTGGTTCCTCCATGTGTCCGTTAGACCAAATGTATGGCAGATCTCTTGGACCTGGGCACTGGCTTTCGAGGGCGGCCCTGATGTGTTGTGTGATTTGTCAAACTTGGGGTCGAGTGGGGTATTGAGGTCTGCTCCCCATATATTGGTTGTTGCGTTCGTCTCTCCCAGTTTGGACAGCACCCAGTTGAAGTTATCTGGTCCATCTGTGTTGGGAGCATAGGAGTTAACCAGGACCACCTCTTTTCCGGCTAGTATTCCTCTCACCAGCAGAGCTCTCCCTTCGGTATCTCTTCTTGAGTCGATCAGACTGAAGTTCGTTCTCCTCTCTATCAGTATCGCGACTCCCCTGGCATATGACGAATAGGATGAGAAGTATTGGTGGCAGCCCCATGATCTAGCCCAATGAGATTCTGAGGACTTTGTGAGATGTGTTTCTTGTAGAAAGGCGATATTAATTTTGTGTCTTCGCAAGTATTGGAGGATTTTCCTCGTTTTCGCCAGGTGGTTGCCCCCACGTATATTCCATGTGGCAATCCTATATGTCGTCATTGTCTCGTGAGGGAAATTTCATGGGCATGCTGGGACGAGGTTCAACGGTAGGCGTGGCGTCAAGGCACTTGGGGGGAATCTGAGGTCTTGGCTTCTGCTTGCTTGATTTCCGTGGTGAGGTTGGCGAGAGTTGAGGGTACGAGACACTTGGTGACTTCTTGGAACTGGGATCTCTCCCTTGAGTGGGCAACCCCCAACTGGACCAAATTGAACTAACTCTGGTTGGCAAAACAGCCAACGTTGCTGTGCATGGGGCGCTGGTGGCCCTCCAAGAGGGGCTGGTTCCCCACGTCTGTTACTAGATTTGTTCCGTGGTGGTGAGAGTAGTTGCGCCTGGGTGATACTTTGCCTTAATAGTGTGAAACCGTCTGGCGAAAGTTACGGAGGGTCTCTTCTGGGTCCGTTGCTTCTTTGTGGACTGCTGTTATTCGTGACGGGTCTGCACCTGGAGCGGTCTAGGTAGTCACTTGTTTCTTCAGGTGTATTAAAAAATTGGGTTCTGCCCTCGTGTTGGATGCGGAGCTTGGCTGGGAACAGCATCGAGTATTGAATTTGATTTTCCTGCAGCCTGCGTTTCACTGCTGTGAACGATCGTCTTTGCGCCTGTACCGCTTGAGAGAAGTCTGGGAAAAACTGAATTTTGTCCCCCTCGAATTGGAGGTCACCTTTGTCTCTGGCGGCACTCAGAATTGTGTCACGATCTTTGTAATTAAGCAACTTTGCTATGATCGGACGAGGGTTCGCTCCTGGGATTGGCCTCGAATTGGGTACTCTGTGCGCTCTTTCGACGACGAGCATCTTGGAAAGGACCTCACCGAACAGCTCAACGCAGATTTTTTCCACATGATCTTCCATCCTGGTAGCCAATTGGTGCTCTCTAACGCCTACTATCCTGATGTTATTACGCCTGGAGCGGCCTTCCAAGTCCTCATTTTTGGCGCATACCGATTTCATTTGTGATTCTAATGTGGACACTCTGGATGTTAGGGAGGTCGAGCCGTCCTCAAGGTCCGATACCCTTTGCTCCACCGTGTCCAATCTGTCTGCGTGCTTGTCAAGTCTGTGCTGAAGCATGTCTACTTTGGAAGAGAGGGTGTCGAGCTTGCTCCCAAGGCTGCCTATACCGGCTTTCAGGTCGAGCAGGATTTCTCGGATATCAAGATCCTGCGCCACAGTCTCATCTTGGATTGCGCTGGGATTAGGGGATTGAGAGCGACTATCGGCCGGAAGTGCCTTGTTTGAAGAGCTGCCCTCGAAGTTACGTTTTTTCTGGAGTCTGTCTGTCTTCCCCATAGTTGCTGTTGTTGTGGAAGCTCCTGTGCCACCGTTGGTGAGCAGTGCTAAGGATTTGTCGTGCCTATGAGAGACTGGGTTGTTTGAGGCGGTGGTGGTCTTTTTCAGCGGGGTGTCGCCGGAGTCTGCCGTTTTACGGACCGCGGCTCTGTCTCCGCTGCCGCTCGTATGTGCTCCCCCTCGAACCCCGGGACCGGGTTTTGCAGCTGCCTGGGCCTCCTATGCTACCCGGCGTTGACTCCTGTGGCCGTGCGACAGCGCTCCTGGAGTGTCAATGCTCCAATGCTCCGACGGCCTCTGATCGTATGGTTGTCACTCGAGGGGGCCCAGGGATTTGTGCGCCAGCTGTCGCGGCCACGTGGGCCAGGGGGGTACGCGGAGCGCTCGTACCTGACCGCCCAGGCCGGGCGCCTGCCTTCTTTTTCCCCTCTCCTGTCAGTTCGATCAGGCTCCGCAGGTTTCGTGTTGGCTCAGCGGCCGCCAGTCCTCTCGCCGCTCGGGGCACCGGTTGGATGATGCCGACTCCTTCCGGGTCGCCCATGTAGGCCGCACCTTGTGTCCGCGGAGAGGAGGGGGCGGCACCTTCTTGTGGGAGATTCGCCACACACGTCCACCGGCTCGATGAAATGAGTATATCCCCCTGTGAGGAATCGCTTTCTCTACAAGGGGGAGGCAGCTTCTGTCGGAATACACCACACGGATGCAGCGATTTTTCAGGATATTCGTGGGAGCTCCGCTGAGCTCACAGGGAGGCCACCATCTTGGACGGCTCTCTAGCGCCCTCTCCTAGAGTATTTCTAAGTGTGTCTCTAAATAAATAATCATATACTTGATACCAAAGCTCTGGTCAGTGTTTGCTTGTGCTACTGTATTTTGGTACCTATCTTGTATACTCTATATACTGTCTAACTCTTCTTGAGAGAAGTCTGGCTGCTCAGCCACAGCTACCAGGTAAATCTGGGTGGTACAGACTGCTACCAATTGGGTTTACTGCCAACACCTGTAGCATTAAGCCTTTTGCAGTGGTCCCTAAGGGAACTGCACAGGTTTCTGCCTAACAATGCCCATCGGGGAAGGACCGAGCATTATTGGGCAGCATCGTCATGTTGGGGGAGATGATGTGGGTGGGGGGACTAGTTGTTATGGTAGATTTTTGGTTGTTGAGATATATGTGATCCATGTTGGAGGGGAGGGCTATGGGGACCCAGTTGGAACGGTCTTACAAGTTGATATTGTTGGTGGCGTCGCTGCACATGACACTCTCCCGGGACAGTCCGGGACACAGAAAATGGTATTGACTCACGGTCATGGCATACACTGGAGCAAGGGCTAGTGGTGTGAAGTTAAAACTCCTTACGTGGAATGTCCGCGGTTTGAACAATCGCGCTAAGTCCAGAAAAGTGGGGTCTTACGTTCCTAGACACCATCTGCAGGTGATTATGTTACAAGAGACACATGCACTCCGAAAGGTAAACATGGACTTTTTGAAAAACTGGGGACAAATTAGGTATTTTACAGACTACTCCACACAGGCGAGAGGTGTTCTCACTCTTATACATCGCTCTGTTGATTTTCGATTTGATAAAAGCAAAGTGGACATGCATGGGCGATATGCCATAGTATGGGGTAGCGTTGCGGGGAGGGAGATGATTTTGGTGAACACCTATGGCCCGAGCGTTGATGATCCTGAGTTCTATGTAGATGTTGTACGGGAAATGGGGTACACGGGGGTTGAACAGATCCTGTGGGGGTGGGGGGGATTTTAATACAATCCTTGATGTCACACTGGATCGATCCAACACAAAACCTCGACCCCCCTCCTAGGCGGCGGGGATGTTGCTACAAATCCTGTTGCAGTTGACAATGGTGGACTCATGGAGAACTCTACACCCATGCAAGAGACAGTATACATTTTTTCTACAGTAGATGACACTGAGTCCAGAATAGACTATTGGTTGACTTCAGCAAGCCTCATGTGCCAGATGGATAACTGTGAGATACTCCCCCGCACTCTTTCAGACCACTCCCCTGTTACTATGGAAATGACACTTAGAAATACAACGCCCCTAACTAGACAAAGGAGGATGCCGCCGGACAGCCTTAAGGACCCAGCAGTTGTGGATGCGTTGCGTATAGCGGTTGAACACTTTTTTGAAATCAATAGAGGCTCAGTAGACAGCCAACATACTCTCTGGGAGGCCTTCAAGGTATGGGTGAGAGGAATATTGATCTCTAAGTCCGCAGGCATGCTGAAAGCAGTTAGGATAGAACTTGATGAGGTGGAAAAATGCCTGGGGAACCTGGAAGCGAGATACACTGATAAACATGATAACCAAACTTTGGCAGATATAAATAGTAACCTGCTGGAGTTCAATAAACTAGCTGCTAGGGAACTACTGTTTATGGCAACCCCCATAGAGTGTGCAGATACGGTGAGGGTAACAGAGCAGGGCGCACCTTAGCCAACCTGCTTAAAGCCGTGAGACAGCACTCAACGATCTCCAGTATAATAGCGGGGGACGGCTCAGTGGTCACTAGTGAAGAGGGGATAAATAGGGAATTCACCCACTTTTATGCAGACCTGTACTCTAACCATGATTCGAAGTCAGCCAGGGACGTGGAAACGTACCTCGATAGTATTACTCTTCCAATGCTGCCTGTGGAATACAGACTGGTGCTTGACCGACCACTGAGCAAGTCGCTGAGGCGATCAAATCACTGGTCAGCAGCAAAGCACCGGGCTCGGACGGACTTGGGGCAGAATTGTATAAGGAATTAAATGAGGAACTGGCCCCGATGCTATTGTCGGTGTGGGAGGAGGCGGTGAAAGTGGGTACCCTGCCACCATCAATGAGAGAGGCCATAATAACAGTTTTGTTGAAGCCCAGACGTCCACCCAACGAAATGTCCTCCTATCGTCCTCTCTCCTTGATAAACTGCGACGCTAAAATATTTGCCGAGATCCTGGCCACAAGACTCCTACCACACATGCCCACATTGGTACATCCAGATCAGTGCGGCTTTATCCCCACTAGGTCGACAGCTCTTAACCTTAGGAGACTGTTTGGTATCATGGCCCAGATAAAACCTGAAGCTCAGGCGGTGGCGGTATCCCTCGATGCTGAAAAAGCTTTGATTCAGTGTCATGGTTGTATTTATTTAAGGTTCAGGAGAAATTCGGAATAGGCGCATATTTTTTGAGATGCATTGGTCTACTATACTCTGACCCTGGAGCCACGGTTCTGACCAATCGCATGATGTCCGACTGGTTTGGGTTGGGCAGGGGTACACAACAGGGATGCCCTTTTTCCCCAATACTATTTGCCCTCACCATTGAACCAGTTGCGGCGGCTATGAGAGAACATCAGGGACAGAGAGGTATCACGATGGCCGGCCTGACCCACTCAATATCCTTATATGCAGACGACACATTGTTATATATCCGTGAACCAGATATACATTTAGGCCCGGCGATCAAGACTATTCAAGAGTTTGCCGAATACTCTGGTTATAAAACGAACAGGTCCAAATCTGAGATATTCCGCCTGACCCCCGCCACGAGATGCCCGGCCAACACATACGTTCTACAATGGTCCCCAAGCAAAATAAGATATCTGGGAATTATGGTGTCTTGGAATAACGCCTCCCTCTATGCTGACAATCATGAACACCTCCTGTGTGGTATAGCCACCAAGCTTCGGTTATGGACAAAAGTTCCAATTTCGCTCATTGGTCGTGTGGCCATATTGAAGATGGTAATACTATCAAAATTACTATATTTATTTACTAATATCCCGCTGTGGCCGGGGGCACAGTTTTTCGCGACCCTCCGATCCCTGGCATTAGAGTTTATATGGGGACGGGGCGCGGCCAGAATGAAGTGGGAAAGAATGGTGGAACCTTACAACAAAGGGGGTATAGCAGCCCCAGATTTTGAATTATTCTATCTAGTGGCACAGGCCCAATTTATCAGATACTGGTAGGATGAGCAGAACACCTCACCCCATGTTGATATTGAAAAACACGCCGTATGCCCAACCGACTTACGCTAAATAATCTTTAATAAGAAACATAAAGATGATTGTCCATTCCACCCAGTTAGGATAACAGTGCATGCATGGGCTAGACTCTTCCGTAGGTTGGGTTTGGAGACTCCCTACTACCCAGAAGCTCCCTTCTGGAACTTCCCCGGAATAGCACCATCGTACGACCCTGATGTCCAAAAGAACTGGGATCCAGAGGAGGAATTCAAATTAAAAGATATATATCCCAATGGTAAATTTATAACACTAGAGGAATTCAAAGTGGGAATGGGGAGGGACCAACTGAAAATACTTCAATATCACTGAATGCGTATGGCTTTCAAGGCAAGATGGCCTCTATTCCCAGATGAACCCCCCGTTCATCCATGCCTCGCCGCACTGTCTATACAGGCGAGGGTTAGTGTCTCGGGACTATATGCAGTTGTACAGGCGAGTACGCCTACGATAAATGGGATAAAGGTCTCATGGGAAACTGATCTGGAAATCACCATCTCAGACAAGGCATGGGAAAAATACTGTCATTTAACCAGAAGGGTGTCCATGAATGCAGGCCTACACCAGATCTAATTTAAGGTATTAAATAAATTACACTACACACCTGAGAAGGTAGCTAAATTCACTCGTGCAGGCCCACCCAGTTGTTTGAAATGTAGAAGCGAGCATGCAGATTCATTCCATATGTATTGGAGTTGCCCACCCATATACGGGTTCTGGGGAGAGGTAGCATCCATCCTTGCGGACATCACACAGATTCCGGCAGACCTAACACCCCAGAAATACTTATTCAGAGATATTGGGAAGTCCTCGGAGGCGACCAGGCGATTATTTAATGTAGCATGTATAGTGGCCAAAAAATGCATACTGCAGCAGTGGAAGAGTGTATATGCACCAATCACTTTCTTAAGGAACTGGCTCAGGTCAATGAATGTGAAGAACACTATGTATTGTCGTTACCTAGACCATGTAAACCTAAAGACATCTGGGTTCCGTTCAGAGTATACTTGTGTGAATCAGGGTCGGCTGGGAGTAGCCCGACTAGACCCGAAAATGAGCAGACTGTGTAGACAGACCAGGATGTCACTGTGTTTAAAATTGTAATTGAACTGTTGAGTGTTTTGGAGTGTCGTGTTGAAGCGGCGTCATGTACCACCAATAATTAATAAGTAAAGTTTTAAAAAAAGAATTAAAAAAAAAATAGAGATAATCAGAGAAGTAAGCCAAGATCTAGGGATACAACCTGAAAGAAAAAAAAAAATCAAATTTCAGTTGGAGTATACCAGCCCAAAATAATGGATCGAATTTAAAGACATAGGCAGGAATCCCAACAGGGCCTGGTGCCCTAGTATATTTCAAATGGTTAATTGCGGACATTATCTCAGCTATTGACCAAGTAGTATGTAAGAAAGATTGCAAGTTAATTGTTTTAAATCCATAGGAACCGAATTTAAAAACGGAGCAAATATGCTGATGAAATAAATTCACACCATTTCTCTGAGGAGATAGAGGAAGTCCTACAGTTCGCCACAGACGAAAAGGTCTTGTTAAACATTCGGCAGATGTTTCTAGTGTCATACTTACATATACACATGAGCATAGCTTGATTCAGGGCTAGATGTTTCTTGTGATGAACTATCTTAATGGCATTCCGATAACGCATTAAGAGTCTTTTTTTATGAAGAGTAAATTCATGAACTGAAATAGCTCGCTTTTTTAAAAGTTTTAAATCTTTGTTAGCCCGCTTTAATTTTGGAAATTTGCTCTGAATAAGCATGTGTTTATGCTGTGTGAGTATTAGCTTTATAAGAGGTCATTGTGGCCAACTCCTTACGAATTATAAAATTATTATAAGCTTCGATCCCAATGATGTCTGCTTTAGAACATCTTTTATTCTGTTTGTAATAAACAGAAGTACGTAAGGCATTATTCAGACAGACGCACACATTTCTATTCGAATTAATGGAATGAACCAGATGCCGTATTTCCAACAGGGCCAGTTCCAAAAACAACCACACAGTAGCTTATAGAAGTTGAAAGGAAAGGAGCAATAGAAATAACACAATGATCACAAAGCCCTACATCCATGATTTCACAAGTTAAGGCAGAGTTCAGAATGTTAGAAGTGACAAAAAAGAAATCAATTGTCGAATAGGCATTCATCCTGTGCCAATTAAAGTCAACGCCACGATCCGAGAGGTCAGAGATGGGTTAAATACTTTGCCTCTTGGGGCCTGGGGGGAACCAACCCCCGTAGGGGGGGATGAACGCTGAGAGGCAGGCAACAGACAGGTGGCGAAAGCAGGGAGGGCCCTGGCTCCTAGGGGAGGCATCATGGGGCGCTAAAGGGCTGGGGTCCCGGGGTCGGAGGGGAGGACATGGGGAGAGTGCGACATATTCAAAATCATCACATATAAAATAATGGGTTAAATTCCTCAGAGAATAGGCACAATGGGGATCATTTCTTGAGGTGTGAGAAACCTGACTTTTTCACGCTCCAAGAGACCCATATCAGAAAAAGCGACACACAGATCCCGGCTACACACATACCCCTATGTATTTTAGGCAAATGCGAAGGATAAGATGGTGGGGGTGATGGTAGCGTTCAAAAATATCCCCAGTTTAGTGATTCTAGACACAAGAGAGGATAAACAAGGCTGCTATATCTTTATTAAGTTCAGAATCAATTCAGACACCTTAACATTAGCGGCGAAAGAAGTGCCAAATTCGGGGCAGGACTGATTCCTTCGAGCGACTTTGGCCTAGCTAGAGGAGATGACACAAGTGACTTCAACATTGCCTGGGTTCTGGGGGTTGACCGTAGTGCCGCACAAGGCTCCCCCTCGCAGAGGCTCAAGGACAAGCTCAAGGGGATGGGGCTGATGGACGTGTGGCACATGTGTAGAGGTTCATAAATAGGATTCACATACTACTCCCACGTACAAATATCGCAGTCCCGTATTGACTATATGGGTGTCTGCGCAGTTAGTGGGGAAAATGCAGGAGGTATCCCTGGGTTCCATAGCTTTCTCCAATCATGCCCTGATGTGAGCGATGGTGCATCTTCCCCAGGGCCCTCGGGGGCTTTGGCAGTGGTCTCTACTGGAGTGGCTTCTCAGGGACGCTGTGATGGCAGAGACGGTGGGGGGAAAAGATCAGGATCTGTGCTCCGGAATACGAGTGCACGCTTGCCTTATGGTTTTGCGCACATACAACTGAGCGCAGGGGCATTCTACCATGTAAATGATATTGCAACGGCTATAATTGCTATGAAACTGAAATCTCCAATCAGAATTGTTAATCGACATGCTTTGTTTAATCTCCGTGAATCTACAGGCAGTACATCCGCTGCATGGGAATTTCCCCTGGAATAGGCGGAAGATCCCACAATCTTCTAAGGTTAGGACTGGGTGTCAAAAGTTACCGATCTGTATCACCAATTGTTGTTTCAGATGCCTACCTTCTTGAAGGAAGGCAAACAATGGTGGTTTCTAAGTTTTGATTGAAAGATTTATTGGCTGCGTTTGCAGCAATTCATTTTGACTAATTTAGGAATCATGTTCATTTTTTCCACACAGTCTTGATTGTCAGTTGGATTCTAGGTCTAGTCAGAACGCTCATTTTGCCAGAGCTGTCCTTCACCCCATTCTTTCCACAATGCTTGCTGTGGATAGCCTCAACCCCCATGAAGACGACTGCTGCCTGGAAGGTAAGCCCTGCTGGGATGCATTGACATGAACCCAAGGCCTGATACCCTTTTGAAAATGGCCACCGCCATTAATACCTTCTTCCAGAATTTGAGATGCTTACTCTCCAGGACAGCCCCACTCGTTGCGGATTGGCCACAAATGGTGCCGATCCAGGTGAGCCAGCAGGCTAATCCGGCCCCTTCCAAAAGCCCACACACACACAAGGCCTTTGTTTCCTGTCTGGCCTGTCCGGACGTGGCCAGCGTGTGGCCACCTCACTGAAACCATGTATTGGCCCTGATACTAACTCATAGATCCGAATTCTTTCGCCTTAAGACCACCACAGCCCGCGGATGCTCAGCGTACTACATAGAAAGAGCTTCGCAGGTAAGCGCGGCTGCCCGCAATTGTGCACAGAAAGGTCTTTGCATATCCCGGCTTCACTGTCAAAAAAGATGAATATCAGCCCTTCGAATGGATTTTGTCCTCCAGTGTATTCCACATCTTTGACATGTACTGTCCACAGCTGTGCTACTTGGGACATTTTTTAGCAGAGGGCGTCCTGCGTCGATGGCGTCTGGTCAATATCCCTCGAAGGTCTCCGTCGAGGGCAACGTCACCGGATGTTATAAATAGGACGCACATCGCCCGTAGCCTCTGTTCAGTTTTTTTCAGAAACGTGTTTGCTTCGAGGACTCGGCGCGCCTCGTGTATTCTTCGTGAATATGTCTTCTTCTTCTACCCCTACGACTCCACGGTCTGGCTTGAAGGCTTACCGGGGCTGTAAGTCTAAGATGTCGATAACGGAACCCCCCCCCAATTTGTTTGTGGTGTCTGAGCGAGAGTCATGACACCGACGACTGTTTGAAATGCCAGTCGCTGATTGCGAAGGCCTTGCAGGAGCGTAAAGGTCGGGGTACTAAAGCCAGTAAATCCTGAAAATCTGCAAAGGGAATGTCCCCCGATGATTCGAGGGGTGACTCTCCTCGTTGTAAGGAGTCCCGGGGATCCCGATCCTGGAGTGTTTCCTGCAACTCGTCCTCGTCTCGGAACTCCCGGAAGCGCCGTCACCGGTCGCCTTCCCCATCCTCCTCGGATGATGGAGCCGTGAGCAAAGTGGCTTGTTCCACTAAGTCCTTGACTCCAGAGGAATGGGAGGCCTTCAGGGAGCAGATGGTGGCGATTATTTTATCCCAGGGCACAGTTCCGTCCGCGCCTTTGGAAGAAGCCAGCAAGGAATGGTCTTGGTCCGATGCTTGCGTGCCTTCGGGCCCGGGTTCTCAGCGCGATACTCATTGGGAACCGTCGTGGTCCCGTTCAGACAAGGTTCAGTTTGATAGCCAGAGACGTGCTAGATCCAGGTCTGTCTTTGTCCCCGGCGAAACCGTAGAAATCTGGTAAGGCTAGAGGTCGGCGTCGACTGTCAGCGCAGTGTCCATCGGCGCCGTGTCCATCGGATACGGACGTCAAAGTGGTGCCTTCACACCAGCCCTCGGTGCTATTGGCGCTGTTGTCGACGCCGAAGCCATCGACGCCCCAACGCCTTTTGGCCGGAATTTGCTGATGGGGGTCCCTAGTACTGCGGATCCTCCAAGGAAGGCTAAATCCAAGACTGTGAAGCCTGTTAAGGAATCCAGACCCAATTCTGTCCCTAGGCAGAAGTTCTTCCTTCCTCTGGATGATATCTATGCGGATGAGGAGAGGTCGGATTTGGAGTTTGACACTTTTGAGCCTGATGTGGCTTCTGTCTTTTCTGGGGACAGTCAGTTGGAAGAGTTGCGCCAATCCCTCAATGATGCCAGTGGCTTGGACACATCTCCTGAGGTAGAGTTTGGCAGGCCTGAGCCTGAGACTCATGCTGAGTCCTCTTATAGGAGACTGATGGCTAGAGTTACTGAATATCTTGGTTGGTCTAGACCTCTGGATGCATTTGTTCAGGATGACTTAACTGATATTTTGGCTCAAGGTCCGTCCACTGACCTGGTGTTGCCTTTTCATTTGACTTTGCAAAAAAGGGTGGCGGCTGCTTGGCAGAACCCTGAGTCTCTTCCGGCAGTTAACTAAAAAATACCGGCCTTCCAGTAGCGACCCCAGCTACTTATCCACTCACCCCATTCCCAAGAGTTTGGTGGTACAGGCAGCTACAGCCACCTCGAGGCAAGCGGCATACCCTACCATCCCTCCTGATGGGGACGACAAACGATTCGATGGTTGGGCACGCAAGGTGTTTTCTGCGGGGAGTATGGCACTGAAGTCAGCCAACTCCACTTGTGCCTTGGAAAGATTTTCACACACTCTGTGGAATTGCCTCTCTCTAGTGGCTGAGCATATTCCTGAGGAGGAAGAAAGGGATGGGTTCCTTGCTCTCGTGCAGGATGGCAAGGATGCCATGTGTAAATCCCTTCAGTCTGGGTTGGACACGGCCAACAGTGTTAGCCGGTCCATGGCTGCGAGCACTGTTATACGCAGGTTTGTGTGGTTGCGGAAGTCTGGTTTTGCTCCAGATGTACAGGCCCGTCATCTGAACATGCCCTTTGATGGCTCTCATTTGTTTGGCAGCAAGGCTGACAAGAGCCTTGAGAGGTTGCAGACCTCAAAAGCTGCAGTGCGTCAACCTCTGCCTATTCGTACTAGGGCACAACAGTGGAGGGGAGGTTCCTTTCATTACTACTCCTCTTTTGGTAGGACGAAAGGAGCTGGCAATAAAAGGGGTCAACATAGAAGTACCTGTGGTGGTTGAGGAAATAGAGGTGCCAAAGCCGCTCAAGCAGCAGCCTCTTTGCCTTCAGGCGCTGCCATAGCTGCTCCAGAACAACTACGAGGCCATGTTCCATTGTTCACCAATTGGGGGCAGACTGTTTTAGCATCTCGAAGAATGGCAAGCTATTACTTTGGATGCATGGGTTCTGGAGACAATGGCCCACGACTACTGCCTGCCCTTGCTAAAACGGGCTCACGACAATCCACTGGGGAGTCTCTCTTTGAAGCTTCCGGATCCGCTCCTTGTGCAGGAAATCTTAACCCTGCTGGAGAAAAGCGCTATAGAACAAGTGCCTGTAGCGGAGAGGAACAAGGGATGGTATTCCCCATATTTTTTAATTCCAAAGAAAGACGGGGGAATGAGACTCATCTTGGACTTACGTTGGTTGAACAAGTTCCTCCGGAAGGACCAGTTCAAGATGGCTACTCTTTCTCAAGTCCTTCAGGCCCTTCGACGTCAAGATTAGTTGGTGTCTCTGGACCTACAGGATGCTTACTTTCATGTGCCGATTCATCCAATGCACAGAAAGCACCTGAGGTTTGTGGCTGGCAGCTCGCACTTTGTTTCAGGTCCTGCCATTCGGCTTGACCTCCGCCCGAGGGTCTTCACCAAGCTGATGGTGGTGGTGGCAGCGTATCTCAGGCGGGGGGATTTATGTCTACCCCTACCTGGACGACTGGCTGATCCAAGCACATTCTCCCGAGCAAGCTCTGGATCATCTCTGTGTCACCTGCCACTCCCTACACAAGCTGGGCTTCTTCCTCAATTTTAAGTAGTCGCATCTGACACCTTTTCAACAGCTCCAGTAGATGGGAGGGGGTGGGTGTTGGACACATCCTTGGAAGTGTTCGCCTCCCAAGGTGAGGGCTCATCACATTGTACAGATGGACAAATGTCCACATTCCCAGAGTCTTCTGGCTTTAGTATTTTTAAGGTTGCTCAGCCTCATGGCATCCTACATTTTTTCATCCAGAGGTCAAGACTCTCAACCTTCACACTTGGTTTCTTAAAGGTTGAGATATAAGGTTTGGGACCTCCCGTATGACGTGATTGTTACGCTCACCTGGTATCCACGGGGACGCCACCCAGCCCTGGTTGGATGATTTGCACTCTCGATCCCTCTCCCGGTCCCTTGGTAACGCCTCTGGTTAAAGATGGGTCTGCAATATAGGAGAGCTGGATTCAATACCAGATTGTCTTTGTTTTCCCACCTCCCTTGGCTTCAACTCCTTCCTCCCCCTTGGGCCCTCTCCTCACCTTAATATTGTAAAAGGTGGATTCTCTGTCCTGCTCCTCGTGGCGGGGCGTGTAGATGTGGGGGGCGAGCAGCGACCAAGTTACTTCACTGGTGCAAGCCCCCCTATGGGAATCCAGGCCTGCTGCGACTCCGTAGGTTTGCTGCTTTACAGTCTTTATATGCAGTTATTATGTTCCTCTTAGTTCGAATAATGTCTTGCTTCTTTCCTTTTAGGTATGGAAAGGTATTTTGGTGTTGTCATGCAGTTTGAAGATGTGCATGGGCCGGTAGGCGAAAGCGCGGTGTGCGCGATGCGCGGTGCTGTTTCGCCTTTTATATTGCTAACCTGTTTTTTTTCTTTCCTTGCAGGTTGCGATGTTCCTCGCAGAGCGCCGTAATGTTCCAGCAATGATACTGACCAGGAGATGACTACCCAGGTAAGAATTGTGTGGCTTTCTTCATTTGGGAGGAAACGTGAGTAAACGCTTACTAATGTTGTCTTTCTTTCTCCTCTTTCCAGGTTATGGTATTCCAGGATGCATGCGGTGCCAGATGATGGAGTTCGTACCTTCAGGTGAGTGGAAATGAAGTCGGCGATGAATTGAAGACAGGATATTGTTCCAGGTAAGTTTCATAGTGTTCTTTCTCTCTCTGCAGGTCCTTGGTTTCAGGTAAGCTGTCATCAAAGAACTGGACACGGTGAGCGTTACGCTGCCCACAGCAGAATAACGCAAAGCATGTTCTGCTGTTTGGGTGTGGTTTAAATAGTCTCAGGTAAAGTAGTCCCAGGCCTGCTACACCCAAAGTAGTCCAGTTAAAGTAGTCCCAGGCCTGCCACACCCAAAAGACTAGACCGCATAGCTCAGTTCCTTGTAACTGAGCTATGTGTGTGCCTCCATGTTGGCTGAACCTCCCCACCCCCAAGTTAAATAGTCTCAAGTAAATAGTCTCATTCTAATGTTGGTCTTCATGATGGTTATGAGCCCGGCGCCAAGAGAGTCTAGGATGAGGTTTTAAGGCCTTGCTCTAACTGGAAGGCTGACTTGCCGGTGAGGGCCAGGGGCAAGGGTCATGACAGCGATGGAGGTGTTGCTTTCGGCCAGGTGGCCGGCAACCAAATCCCTGCACCGTTGCTGTAAGTTTTGCGACTGGTGCAGAGAACCCAATGTCGATCCTTTTCATTGTTCCATTCCCATGGTTCTGTCTTTCTTGCTTTCTTTGGCCCACAGGGGTCTTCAAGTGGTTACCATTAAAGGTTACCTGGCGGCGCTGACTATTTTCAAGCGCTCGTCTGAAGAATGTTCTTATTTTAAGATTCCTCTGATTTCCCAATTACTTAAAGGGCTCACTAATGTGTTCCCACCGTCCCTGTTTCAGTTGCCGGTTTGGGATCTGAATTTGGTCTTGAAATTCCTGATAAGTGCTCCATTTGAACCCTTGCACTCTTGTCCTTCGAGACTGTTGTCTTTCAAGACGGTTTTCTTTGTTTGCAGTAACATCCGCTCGCAGAGTGAGTGAATTGCAGGCACTTTCATCTAAACCATCCTTTACTGTGTTCCACAAGGATAGGGTTGTACTGAGGGTACGTCCATCCTTTCTAACTAAGGTAGTGTCTGAATTTCAATTAAACCAGAAAGTGGTACTTCCTGCTTTCTATCCTCCTCCTCATCCTGGTGTAAGGGATTTCAATCAGGCACACACCCAAGTCTCGCCCAGCATGTAGTGCACAAAGGAAACCCTTATTTACTTTTGTCTATAAGTTCAATATTCTGAATGATATACCACTAATATCACACCCTTCTCAAAATACCCCCGCGGTCACACTGAACCAGGAATCAGGCTAGTTTGTAACAGTAAATATTTATTTATGGATTGAGAATTTAAAACACAATATATTTTTAATAGGTAACAACCATCACCAAGGGGTGACGAGAACAATGAATAATATCTTTAATGAACTGGGAATTAGGTAATGAACACAAAAATAATGCAGCTAAGAAAATAATACTTTTGGATTGGTTTGGAACAGATAGCACTGTGGTTAGAGGTTCCCCCTGCGACACCCCTCGAACCACCAATAGGCAATTTAAATAGATTTTATGAGAGAGCAGGTACTAAGGAATAATACAGACCAAACAGAATATTACCCCCACCTTCCTGGCTTAAACACAAGAGAAAAAACGGATTTGACTTTTCAACTGTCAGCATGGCTTTGAAACTGGCTGAGCAAAAACACTAAATGTGGTCAAAAATGCTTAAATTATTATACATTTCTACAGGAGCCACTTTGAACAGATGCAGGTAATCAAAGGCAATGATTTAATCAAAAGAAAACAATTGGAATCTCAAAGGCAAAGTGGGAAATAATTTATAGACAATTCACAAGTGTAAAACCTTTGCAAAATGTAAATTTGTGGCAAACTTTTACTATGCTATTTTTGATAAAAAACGGGTCCACTACAAGGTTTCGCAATGCGGTTTTGGGTTGTGGATGTAGCTAAGGATGTTGGGTATCATTGGGAGATTCTATCTTTAAAACTAAGGGAGTTATGGACGTTTTAGTGGGAGGTGTTTTTCGAAAATAAAGACACGAATTTGGACAATAACTTCAGTTTAAAACCAGAAATTATGGATTATGCTTTTGCTCAAGACGAGAGGATGCAGGCTAGACAACCAGGTTGGGACGAAGTAAGCTCTGAGACTGATTCATGACTTCGGTAACAGATCCCCAGTGCCTTCCCTGGCGCAACCAGTCCAAACACTCAAGTGGGATTTTTGGATCAGAGTTGCACAAATAAAAATGACTATGAAAATGATGCTTTAGCAAATAGACAGAATAAGATAGCACTAAAGATTTTGACACTGTCACTGGTTATGAAAGAAAGGATAGTTCAGATATTAGGGTGGAACAAGATAAGGGAAGGTATACAATAGTTCTCTAACGTCCTGTTAATATTCACAATCCACTGGGATTTAAGATTGTTGGCCCGTCAAGATTCTGGTCAATGGATCGGGTCTATCAGGGAAGGACAGCACATCAGCTAGGATCAGCTAGGCCGGTCACCGGAACTGTACGGTATCTGCCCTTTTTGTTTCTGGATATTTCAGATCAGCGGGATGGCGAGTTCATCAGGCAAGCGTTATGGTAGCAAGCCAGATAGTTTCAGGATGCTTCCCCACACCACAGCGCTTCACTGGGTTGTAAGGATTAGTTGAGGATTAATTGAGGATTAAGGCCTAGCTGAAAATGGTTCAGCTACTGCTTGGCCTGGTGATTGGCATCTGGAAGGATGTTAAAGGCTGGATGTTGAATGCTGGATCAGAGTGCTTCGCTGGAATCAGAAGCGAGAGAGTGTATGTGTTGTCAGATGTCTCTATTTATCCTTTCAAATGACAAAAACAAAAACGGGAGTATGGGCCGGCTTAACTAAACTTGCCCCTGTGAACTGGGATTGGATCATAGTCTTATCTCTGCCGTGCATCCGAGTGATTGGATCAAAGACAGATGATGTCAAGTGTATGGTTTTGTTTTTACAATCCTCCCCTAGCCACTAGTATCAAAATTGAATTTTGTCCTAAATACATATTTATACATTTGTAACCTCTACGAAAATCACATACAAGGATTACATATTTTATGGAGTATCTATTCATCAAAATCCCACAGCTGTGAGACCTTGTTTCGTCTTTTTGCAACATTTTGTCCATTTCGCCATGAACACATTTGCCAAACTTTATCCAAATTTCCACAAATATGCGTGTTTACCATAGGAATGTGTGTGCAAAGTTTAACAATTCTAGCATAAATACAGTTCCCATAAAACCACTTATATTGCCATTCCTGTTCAGAATATGCTACACAGTTCCACATTTTGAAATAGGGACAAAAATTAGATGAACAAATCTGCCCTTTTTATATTTTTCACCACTTCTGATAGCGAGTTTATAAGTCTCTAAAAAAATTTCATTACATATTCTTAGCAGCAAATAGCCTTTTGTCTGTCTCTGGAGGCAAGGAACAGCCCCCACCTTTGGGATTTTCTTCTGCAAGCCTAGTTTATGACCTCTTAACCCTTCCATTTCCTGGCCTGGAGAATCTGCCATTGTTCAGTCCTTGGTAGCAGATAAATGTCTGGCCTACCCCACAATTATCATGTGTCAGTGAGCATCTGCTGAGATCAACTCCCTCTCCTTGGGTGCAAACCTGTTTTTCAACCTCTTGCAGGCCCAACCAATCTAAGTTAATTTTTATTTTCTTGATTTGAAATCCAGCATAAAACAAACTTGTTGCATCAGATGGCATAGATAAATTACATTCTTAGGTTTAAACCTGTGGGATCAAAACAACTGAGATCTGTGTTCCTTTCAGCAACAGTCTCTTTATATTTGCTAATCCGGCAGATTTTTGTTTTAGACAACTTTAAAGTGTAATCGGGCGAGCCCATTTGACAGGGGCTGTCACTCACAGGTAGCCCAGTGTGACTGCACACAGATTTTTGACAGGAATTGTCATTCACAGGCAATCCAGTTTTGCTGAGAAAATAATTTGCGCTTAACATTTCAGGACTTTGTAAATTCACAGTGCTTCATTAGATTAACTGAACTTTAGCGCCAAGCAATATTTTGAGTGTTGGAAAGTGTTATGAAGAGGCATTTTGAAGTTTCAGCAGCAAAGTAAATGTCATTGACAGGCAAATTTTGGAATTTCACTTGCAAAGCGCTGCTTCTCCCTTTGTACTCCATGTTTACTTGTCATGGAGCCCACTGGCACTTTTTCTGCAGTGCATGTTCTGTTCCACCACATATGCACCATGAGTGGCAGGTTGTGTAGTCATCTTTTGTGTGTTGAAAAAACACGGATTTGGAGGGTTTGGCACGCACATGGGTTGTGTGCCATTTTGCTGTTTCTCGCACCAAAGATAGCAGAGTTGAGGCCGCATAGTATAGCAGAGTGGGTTAATACAACCACACTGGTAAGGAAGAGGAGCGACTCCATAGGTTGGACCCTAGTAGAGCTCTGAGCTTTTATATTTCTAGGATGTCCAGGGTCCGAGTGGACGACCAACTCTGTGTGGGGTATGCTGGACACTGATTGGGCCAGGCTGTTACCAAACAGACCTTGTGCAGGTGGATTATCCTCACCATAACTGAATGTTACAGATTGGTGGACAGGGACCCTACTGAGGGTTTACAGGCTCACTCCACTAGGGGAGTGGCTACTTCCACTGCCCTGCAGCAGGGAGTTCCTATTAGGAATATTTGTGACGCAGCTACATGGGCTTCTATCAACACCATTGTCAAACATTACTCCCTGGATACGCTCCATGGTTAAGATATGGACTTTGGTAAAGTGGTCCTTTATTCTGTCATCTGATTTGGTATTTTAAATTCTTCTCCCTCCTTCATTTTCTGTTACTGCTTTGGGGGTCTGTCAAAGATGTGGAATATGTTGGAGGACACAATCCATTCGAAGAACAAGTTACTTACCAACTGGTAACGTTCTTTCAATTGGCTGTTCCTCCAACGTATTCCACATTGCCATTCCGGCCTACCCCTCTGGAGAATTTCCTATGCAATTGCAGCTTGCGCTCCCTCAAGGCAATGTGCAGTCAAGCAGGCATTGTGTACGAGCAGGTCACACGTTATGGATGAAAAAACATAAACTGAGGCTACGGGTGCCGTGTGTGCTGTTTAGAACATCCAGTGACGTCGCCCTCGATGAAGGCCATCGAGGGACATCGACCCGACGCCATCGATGCAGGATGCCCTCTGCCGAAAAATTACAGAAGCATCACAGCTGTGGACATTACATGTCAAAGATGTGGAATACGTTGGAGGAACATCCAATCGAAAGAACGTTACCAGTTGGTAAGTAACTTCTTCATCTTACAGGCCCCCTCTAAAGCCCTCCAACTGTCCGAGTGTGCCTGGGGTGGATGGGGTGTCCACTCTACAAACTACAAATTTACTCACCGGTGTATGTGTACACTGTACACAAACTTGCTCAGCAACTTCAGTGTGATCTATTTGGTGGCTTGGCTACTAGCGCTCAATCACCTTTCTCCCACCAGTTAACTTGCGTCTATGATTGCTCTACATATTCCTACTTGACCCTGTCGTAGCCGCTAGTACCTCTGTATGAGCCTTTACCAGTGTGCACTCATGATCTACCTTTAGGTTGTATTGTCATGCCTTGCCCTGCATTTCAAATGTTGTCCCCAGTATCCCTGTGTGAGGCTTTACCAGAATATGCACCTTCACTAATGTTGAATTACGACTATTTTGTATACCTGTCGCAGCCCCCTTCCCCATGGGGTGAGGCTTTTCCGGAGTGTGCATTCAGTATCTACCCTTTGTTGTAACTTTCATGCCTGGTCCTGCAGATTGGACCTGCTATCGCACTTGTAATGGAAACTAGTGTAGTGCCAAGATGCCTTAGGGCTTTACGCGCCACTATAAATGTAAAAATAAAATAAACACAAGGTTTCTGGTTTCGGCAGTGTCCTCCCTACCCTCGCTCCTCTAGGTCCTTGTACTGATCTTGGAGTCTATCATAGATTAGGAATCTGTCGGAGGAAGGTGTCTATAGAAGAACAAACTACTTGCCTCTCTTTTAATTCTCTTTCTGATGGATGTTCTTCCCATGGATTCCTCATCGCCCTCCCTACCTGCCCCTCTTGGGGTAGCTAGTACAGCTTAGTTCTGCAGTCTCTCAGCATCAGAGTGCTAGAGAAAAAGGGTGGAAATTAGGTCGCAGGGTGCAGCGCCTCTATATTTACTGACCCCGCCATCATGTCCGGCACGTAGAGCGGAGCCCCGCTGTGTCTCCTGGTGGCGGAAAAGTTTACAAAGGACAACTGGTGCTGGGAGATGGATATCATCGATGAGGAATCTGTGGGAGGACCGTCCATCAGAAAGAACATTACCGAGAGGTAAGTAATTTATTCTTCACTGTTTCTCTAAATTCATCATTATGTTTGTAATGCTTTGCGCTGGTGCTATTTTGGCATGCTCTCAATGAGTCTGATAGTGCAAGACCCCATGCATGTAGGATATTAAGAATAACCAAATATTCCATAGAGATTACAATAGGTCTTGAGACATCTCACTTTTCTGATAAAAGCAGAGGTTTATTGTAACTATTCTTCTGACTAGACTTCTGTTCTCAATTTAAGAAGCAATTTCACCAAGAGGATTCACTATGCCAGCACAAAAAAAGTGAAGATTCTTTTTCATATTGATGCAAATCTTGATAAGATCAGGGCTGTTGGCCTCTGGGATAACCATCAAATTCTATAAAGAATTCATTGACAAAGTGGCTTCTATTTTGGCTTGGGTATTTTGTGAAGCTCTCTGAACTGGTGAGTTGCCTGCAACTGAGGGAAGCTACTGTTGTCCTACCCAAACAGGGGAAGGATGCCACACTCTATGCCTCCTATAGGTCTCTTGCTCTACCCAATGTGGACAATAAAATATTGGCAAAATTACTAGCTTCAAGGCTTTTTTCACTGATGTCAATGCTCGTGTTACCAGATCAGCCTTGGTTTATCCCAGGGAGATCGACACACTTGAACCTCTGGCGCCTATTTGCCATCTTCTCCCTAATTGACCCTGCTATCTATTGTCATTGTAATTGGTTATTTATAACGCGCTTAATATCCAGAGGTTTCTAAGCGTGGACCCGCTGAACGAACATGTTTTGCTCTGCGTCGTCTTGCTTCCAAGGCGAGCATGTTGCCCCTGAGCTATCCTCCCGAGACTAAATGCGACAGCATTGTTTTTGGACACAGAGAAAGCGTTTGATTCCTTCAATTTGGATTTCCTATTTACTGTCTTGACACGCATGGAGTCGGGGAAGACCTTAATAGCGTCGGCCGAGCTCCTGTATCATAATCTATCAACCCGAATATTAGTGAATGTGGCCCTATCCTTCCCTTTTAACCTACACTGGGACACAAAAGAGGGCTGTCCTCTGTCATCCTTATGATTTGCTCTGGCTATTGAGCCACTAGCGTGTATCTTAGAGTGGACCATATCCATAGAGGGCTACAATTCTACACTCAAACAGTGCTTCTGTCTTTGTATGCGTACGACCTGCTCCTCTATCTATGGGATCCTGACAGTAACGTAGCCCCAATCATTGCGGCGGTCATGAGTTTGGTAGATATTCTGCGCTTAGAATCAATTGGTCCGAATTATTGCCATTGACGACCATGGCTGCAGGTGGTGCCCGAATGGTGCTAAATATTTGGGGGCTGGTGGATGGTTGGGATTCCAGAAGTTGCTTGAGGCCAGTTACACTTCTCTCCTGAAAGAAATTGAAAGCAAGGTTAACAGGTGGGATACTAAAGCGGATTTGGGTGGGTAAACAGGCAAAGGTCCACTGAGAGATACTTGTATGCCCATTAGCGGATGGTGGGCTGATGGTGCCAGACCTTATGCAATATTATTTAGTGGCGCACGTTTGCCATATCAAGTTGTGGTTTGATCCAGCCTTGTACAAACACAGCATGTGGCTCTTGAGAGAGCAATAGTTTCCCAGTGAAATTAACCTCCACAGTTTGGAGTGCTGGTCATAAGGCTGGCAAGACCATAAACACAGTGATGGCCGCACTGGCGGCATTGAGAAGGCTCCATATCAGGTACTGAATTGCTCAGCCACATCCTATTAATATATTCTTTGATTGAATTGAGGGCATCCTGAGCTCCGTTGACAGCGGTATTCGCAGGGAAATAATGGCTAAGCTGGAGCTTGTCATGATTGAGGACTGTTTCCAAAATGACACATTTTTGACTCAAAGAATTTGTAGAATTGGGGTGGGTCTCGCTCTTATACCAGATGATTTATACTAGAATTTGTAAGGAGATTAAAGACATGTTGCCGGCGTTCCTGTTTGCCCCAGTGGGGGACCTGGTATTGATGACATTGACGACTGACACAAAATAAGTTGGTTTCACGGCTGGTCGGCGATTGGAGAGACATGGTATTGGATGGCTCTAGGCCGACTTGGGAAGCAGATATTGGGGACGCAATATCAGATGATGAATGGGAATACATCTGGCAGCATGTCCAAAATGTCTCAATGAACTCCAAACACAGATTGCTACAATTAAAATTCTTGCCCAGAGTTTACTACACTCCCAGGAGGATCTGGAAATTTGACATCTTTGCTCCGGTGCATGCCCGAGGTGCAAGATGGATGGGGCTGATTTCGTACATACGGCCTCGGGGTGCACACGGTTCTGGTCTGAAGTGGTTACTAATCTTTCTGATATTTTGGAGGTTAATATCCAGCTGGAAATAAAAACATCTTTATTGGGGTCTGTTGGGTACGCTCCCAGGGATAAGTGTAGAATGGCCTGTGTGGCACAAGTCTTGGCCAGACTTCGGGTGGCACACCCCTGGTGGGCCTCAACTCCTCCCGTAACTCAAAAATGGCTATTGTGAATGTGTATCTCTGCACAGTATACCTGTAGATTGTTTTGGCTCTTTGAGGGCATACTTACAGAAGGACATGTACAATTCCAGTGATGCTTAGGTGGAAGTGGATGCCCCAGAAACATCACCTGAATAGCACGCTGAAAAGAATTCCATGTCGAACTGCCCGAGTTTGTTGTGGTTTAGTGCTGTTTTTCTGTGGAGAGGTTGTCCCGCATGGGGGCGTGACTTTATCCCGGGCGCATGGACTGCGGGTTCTCTCCTTCTGTGTGTTGCTGGTCTTCTTTTCTGTCTTGTTTTGTAATAAATTCATGCAAGCACTGTTGCCTTTATGGTCTTAGCGTGTGCTAATACGAAAATGATAAAATCCAGGCTGTTTTATATCAAAGGCATGCTTGAACAGCATGGTTTTAAATGGGGCAGCGAGGAGGCAAACATCTTATCTTAAGAAATGTGTATATAGGCAACTAGATATTTTGCATTCTGAAAATGTACAAGCTTTAAAGTGTGGTGGTAGAGTATTACTTTAAATTGAATGACCGAAAATGTTTTCTATTGTCTGATTAATTCTGGAGATATCAGTCTTTGATTTCTCTACTCTTACCATCAATTTCTATTTTGCGGTATGCCGAGACCTTGATATATTGTTTTAATTTTGCAGACAGTAACACCGGGGAGGTCCTGAAACTAGATGTTGATGAGGCACATAGAAGGGTTTGGAGGAAAAGCCCAGATTCTGTGTTGAAGGTCCTCGGTGAAGCGGAAATACAATGTCAGACACAATTGCTGCTGAGCGCAAATGGTGAGTAGTAAAATGCCTGTCAGAAATGCCTGCAAACATTTTTAAGTACTTTTATAAGGACTCTGCTTAGGGTAATGGTTGTTTAAATGAAGTGAAGTGAGTGAGCAATAACCCCTTTCCCCAGTCTCATATTCTATTCTATGGTTGACGGTATAATCTACATGCAAATATTGTATTATAATGACATGGTTGCAAATTATCTTCAACACTTGTTATTGTATTATATGTATGTGTCTAATAGAGATATTCCTCCCCTTTTGAAAGAACTGCTGGTGCAGACAGGTTATAAAAATCTTTGAACATATACGAGGAAGTGTTGGCGCAGCTACAGCCAAACTTTGCCACGATAATGATTGCATTTTTAAATTCCACCTCTTCTCGTTTTTCTCCCACTTGCAAGCCAAATCTTTTTTCAGTTTTACTGAGCTTTATTCCACTTTTGCCTCTGAAGACTTCTGGGATTAAGCCTTATCAGGATTATTAATAGAAAATGTCATTTATGGAGCTCGGTGTGGTGGCACCTGTTAGGAAAGATTTTCCTTAAGTGCAATTTTCCCTCCATTTATGGACACCCCAAACTTTTTGCTTTTGTTTGGCTTACCTAACCTGACTTTTTCCAGTGGCGCACAGCCTTCAACTGCACTCCCCTAGGCTTTTGCTCATTTGTTATGATTAAACTGACACATCCTTCAGTACTGGGAAACTGTTTCCGTTAGTTTTTGACTATGTGGCCATTGCTTGGTAACTTTTGTTCTATGTGCCAAGTACCTGACAGTACCGCGCATAGGGGTCCTCTTGTTTTATGGCCCTAGCCACCCTCTAATGATTTTTCGGTGTTTGTACAAGTGTGCCTAGGACAAACTGGTGGCAGGAGTTTACTTTTTAAGTATTTTTACTTGGTTTATATGGACCATACTGGGTTCTGGCCCAAGATTGTGGGAAGTCTTTTGTTCTATCCTTTGGCCATTTTGTCCCTTTGCCTTCCCCCAGGTCAAGAGACCCAGGTATTCCTTATTTGGGCATGCATCCTTCAGCGAAAACCACATCTTTCTAGGGCTCCTGCGTGTCACGTGTGCTAGTGCCCAGGGGGAGGCTTTGGACTGTCTGGTCCCAATCCACACTACTGGGTTCCATGTAATAATGTCGCCACAAAAATATCGCCATACAAAAATATGGCCGAAAAATTGTCGTTTTTGTAGCGACATTATTACATGGAACCCACTAGCGTTTTCTAAAAAGAATGTTTTTTTTTTTTTTCTTGCCCCTATCGCCACATATATGGTCACCCAAATAATATCGCCACAACATTTTCCCAGCGATATTATTTACGGCGACCATATATGTGACGATATTAATACCTGATACCCACTACTGGTGCCAGTATGTCTCGTAGGCCTGAATGACTGGAACCACCATGGGCCATAATTGGCCCACGCCTGGCGTGCATGCAAGAGAGCAGATCTTCCATTGGTTATCTGGGATTTGGGCGCAAAACGAATCTTGGATAAGAGAAGGGGCTCTGCATCTATTCCAGCTCTATCACCTGAAGTTCACACTGAACTACACTGAACTACAGAAGGAGCCAAGTATCCTGAATGAAGGAGCAGACTCGTGGAACAGCCAGAGACGTGCTGGAAGGTTTGGCGCCCTGATCCCGTCGGATCCGTGCTTTTGTATCATACCAACAAGGCCTGCAAGGGCGCTTCGAATCTTTGGAGTAGTGGGACCAACTACTCTTGGCACCTCCGGCTTACCCTTGCAAAGAGCATCTTTGGAAATGTTCCTGGGCCATCCAGTGTACTGACCAGCTCAAACCCGTGGTATCGTACAGGAGTGCCGCTGTCCCAAGTCGAGACTCGAGACTCTGGGCATCGCTTGCTTGTGGTTCTGGGCTCTCTCCCGCCAAACCTCATTGTCCTGGCTCCTCTGGGTCGTGACTTATGAGTGTGTGCCACACCACAAGCATTTGCGGTCCCTGTGTTGCCCCGCTGTGGTGACTGTCTCTGTAAGTGCTTTCAGCCATGCCCCACCGTATCCTGAGATGTGTTGCACCAGAACTATCCTTCTCCTTTCTTCGAGGGCTGAGTAAAGGCTACTGTCCCGCCACGGTCGACCGTCCCGTCCCACAGCCGTTAAGAGCTGGAGCATCCTGTAGCTGCAGGGGTGAAACCTACTAGCGAAGTGGACTAGACTGGTAAAGTTTGGTCCGGACTGTGTCGAGGATTGGTGAGTACTTGGCGGTTTTTACGCTCAAGAATCCCTCAAAAGATACTCGCCTCATCTGGTCTCCCGAGCTATTCCAGGACTCCGAAAGTCGCTCTATCTGCAAGGGTAGACCCTCCTCAAGGAGTAGGGCTTTTTTCTTCATCGCCTCAACCCCCTTCCTGAACAGCTACAGCTCCCTGAAGTTTGCTTGCTTTTCGCTTTGCACACAACTGTGCATTGTTGACCCACTGCTGTACTTTGAGCATAAGGCTCCTCGTTTCTTGGGGCTGGACTGCATAAGACAGTGATTGACTTCAAAAAACTGCCTAATGCAATATCTGTGTTGAACTTACCCCTTCTGTTGCAGGTTGTTGTATTTGTCTCCCCTTCCATCAGCATTAGGCTAATCGCATTTTGTATATGCTAACTGTTTTATTATTACTGTGATTTATTCATTTTTACTTGTAAGGCCTATAATAAATGTATTTTTGATATATATATCTGTATAGAATAATATGTGTAGTTTTACTGTGTGTGCTCATTGTGGGCTTCCGCTCACTCTCAACCCCCCTGAGACTTAGTCTTGACCGCCTGCCAAGCTACCGTAGATTGGTCTAAACTTCTGTGCACCAGGTCACAGTTTAGAAATCCATCTTAACAAATTGGTGTACAGTGGTGGGATTAGATTGGAGGTACCCAATGTTCCGCACTGGTGAAATACCCAAGTTATACTTGCACAGAAAACGCAGTGATCTTAGTTTAAATTTAACTGTAATCCATCTGCCTCACTTATAGCATGGAAGCAATTGCGGACATAACTTTGAGTGCTTCCAAAACAGAAACGAGAAGGAAGATCTGTGCGAAAAGAGGCTTGTCCGCTTCTGGCACAAAAGCGGAGATGATCCAAAAGATCATGGAATGGCAGGAACTCCAGATCACAGCTTGTCCCTCCGATGACAGTGCTGGAAGGGCTGTTGCTGCCGTCATTGAGGAGACAGATGATGGTAGGGATGATGTCGAGTCCCGTGCTGCTTTTGCTTGGTCTGAGGCTGAGGCCCTGCTGGAATTCAAAAGACAAGAGCTGCTGTTTAAGCAAAAGGAGCTTGAATTCTGCATAGCTAAGCTAGAACTGGAGCAAGCAGAGAAACAGAAGGACAGGGATCACCAGTTGGAGCTTGCCAATTTCCTCTAGAGGATCTGGTAATGGATCTAGCTCCTCCTCTCATCCAAGGTTCCCAAAAGATCTGCTTAGTATGTATGATGACAAGAATGACATCATGGATTGGTTGACTGCATTGGTGTATGCATGTAAAGTGCAAGAAGTTGTGGATGCTGATAAAACTGCATGCTTGCTCATTCGACTACCCCATTCTGGCTGCAGTGCCATTATGGCAATGTCAAAGGCTGTCAGAGAAGACTTGGCAAAATTGAAGCAAACTCTGGTCTTAAAGTTTGGGAAGACTCCTGCCCAATACTTGAAGCGATTCAGAGATTACAAAAAGAAAGAAGATAGTACTTGGGTCTCATATGTAACTGATTACTTGAAAAACCTGACTGGCTGGGTGGAAGTCACCATCTTTGAGGGTATGATTTGGTTAGTCATGCCTGAACACATTTTTGCCTCTTGTTCCCCTGAGCCTAAGCAGCACTTGGCTGATTCTGAGGAGATAGATACAAAGAAGTTAGCCATTGCAGACAATTTATGAGTGTCACACAGAGTGTCCCATAAGGACAAGCCTGCTCCTGGTAAGCAGGAGGAGGGAAAAAAGCACAAAGATAAGGAGGGTGGGGGGGGGGGGTCTGATAAAACGTCCTCCCATAAGAGCCACAAAAAGCATATCCAGGGTAAGTCACATGAGAATGTTTATTATAGTGAGAATCATCCTGCCAAGCATAGCTCTGGATACAGTGAGCCTCCCTGTGTCCAAAGACCGAGTGGATCGTGTGTGGCTTGTGGGGAAAGTGACCACGGAAAGGGGGACCCCAGATGTAAGGTCAAAACCTTGGTGGACCACTCTGTGCGTCTGGCCTTCCCCTCTTATGAGGAGGAAGAAATTGTCACAGAATCATCCTACTCTTCAGACTTCTTTCCCAGCAAGATAGTCTGAAGTAGTCTTACTATCCCTGGGTTCCAGGGAGCCTAGAGTTTCAGAGGCTTATGCTAGCATTCTGGATAATACCAAGAACTACTTTAAAGACAGTGTGCTAATCAATGGAGTTGACACTCCTGCCCTTAGGGATAGTGTGGGCCAGCGGAACTGTGGCAGATTCCACTTTGGTTAACCAAGAGGAGCTTTGCCAGAGCTCCCTTGATGCCCACCAAGTTAGCTGATGGCCCCTCTCTCAAGTTCCCAGTAATGCCTGTAAATCTAACCATTAATGGTATAGTAGTAAGGATACCTGAGAGTGTTCAGAGGCAAGTCCCTGGAAAGGTTCTGCCGGGAAATGACCTCAGAGACTTAGTTCTTGTGGGGGACACAGCAGATAGACCATGCACAAGGTCACAAACAGAGGCTGCCCTGGCCAAGTCGAAGGCTGGGCCGAAGCCAATGGGGAAACCCAAGGTTAAGGGAGTCAAGAAACTCAGAAGAGGGAAAGAAAATATTCCCCCTAGCTCACCTGCCACTGAAGTGGAGGTAGTTGGCAAAGCACCTGAACCTAACTAGGAAGAGGTGCTGCCCAAAATTCTTAACCCACATGACCATTCTGAACTCCGTTTATTGATTAAAGCTGGTGTTGATAGGGAAGTGTTTAGTAAGGGCCAACGTTAGTGCCCATCTTTAGAAGGCCTAAGGAGATGGGCCTGTTCCCAGCTTGAGGGTGAACCTCCTGGGAAACATAGGATTTATTTGGAAGGTGGGCTCCTGTACAGTGAGCCCAAAGAGCCTACTGAAGGTGACCATAGGAGGTTGGTGCTCCTCCTTCAAGTAAGACCCTCCTACAACTGGCGTATGACATTCCTCTAGCTGGTCACCTTGGGATCAAGAGAACCAAGCAGAGGCTATCCATGCATTTCTACTGGCCCAAGATGGAGGTCCAGGTAGAAGGCCATTGTAGGAGTTGTGCCACTTGTCAGATTTCTGATAAAGTGGCTCAACAATCCAGGCACCATTGGTGCCACTCCCTGTGGTGGGGGTGCCATTTGAAAGGGTAGGTATCGACATTGTTGGTCCTCTTGACCCTCAGACATCCTCTGGCAATAGGTTTATCTTGGTGCTGGTTGACCATGCTGCCAGATATCCTGCAGCCATCCATTTGAAGACTGTGACTGCCAAGTCAGTTGCAAAAGCTTTACTTGTAATTGTTACTAGGGTTGGCTTCCCTAAAGAAGTTGTCAGACATAGGCAGCAACATTATATCTAAGTACATGCAAGCTATGTGGAAAGAGGTGGAGTCACTTAAAAGTTTTCATCGGCTTATCATCCACGAACTAATGGCTTAGTTGTTGGTGGTAGATCTCGGAGGTACCTCAGTCAGGAGGGTGTTGGTTTCAGCCCCTTTGAGCTTCTTTTTGGTCACCCTGTTAAGGGACCACTGGCCATTGCCAAGGAAGGGTGGAGCTGCCTACTCCTGCCATCACTACCAATGTAGTAGACTATGTGCGTGGGTTGAGGAAGGAAATGGTCTTTCTGATGGCCCATGCCAGTGATACATTGAAGGCAGGTCAGGCTCTGGTCAAACATTGGTAGGACCAAAAGGCTTCACTTATTCACTTAACCCCAGGCCAAGAAGTCCTGATTATGAACCCTATAAGGCCAAAGGCCCTACAGGATAAATGGTCAGGCCCTTGCACAGTTGTGTAGCATCTGGGTGAGGTAAACTATTTAGTGGACATTAAGAGGCCAGGTCAGGCTCCTAAATAGCTCCTAAATAGGCTGAAGGCTTTCAGCCCTAGAGTTGAAATAGCAGCACTATATTTCGCATCATGCAGAGAAGAAAAGGACTCTGTCAGGCAGAATCCTGTGCAGTGCCTGTTAGGGAGAATTCTCTGTAAGGCTAATTTCCCAAACCTAGTGAGTCCCCCAGCAGCTTTGCTGGATTTTTGGGGTTTATTTTTTTCTCTCCTGCTAAGAGTGAGATTCTTTTGATCCCACTCTTAGACATGATTTGAGGTGTTCCTTTACGTTTCCATGTGTTTTATGGGCTATGGGGTCCTTTACTCCATAGGGTCTCATGTGTTTTTTTGATGTGGGTTACACAGCACCCTCCGTGCCGAAACCCAGGGGTGTCGTAGCGACCCCCCAACATAGACTCCGTACCCTGGGACTGACTACTGTCTCCCAGGGCATGTAAAGTCACCATTGGCTTTGCTAGTCCCAAATTATGAACAGAAACCAGTACAAACCATCATATTGTGGACGTACTGGTCGGGGCAATTTGATTGCCCCAGGGTCTGTTGTTCGAGGGTGCACGTCTCTGTTCCCCCTGGTCGAGTTTTGGCTGGTGGCAGTGGATACTACTTTTTATATTCGACCGTGAATATATTTCTATGGGATTTTCCCATTGTTCGAGGCTACCAACTTTAATTATTTAATTCTTATAGCCTCGAACATACCGCCGGTTTATTTATTTAATAATAATTTGCTGGTTGGTATTTTTTGCCAGAACTCGATTCTAAAATGGCGTTTGTGTTCTCTTCTGTGACTCCAACCCAAGTCGAGCCCTTTGTACCACTTTTTGGCGGGCTTCTCCACAGAAGCCTCCAAAAGTGGTGCCACTCTGTCTGGGTACCACAGGGGGTGTGGGAGGGGGTTTAGGCACCCTGGACTGAGTTACCTTGGTAACTCAAGTCGCACTCTTGTGTGATTGGCCCAACCACTTAGCATGTTTGAGTGACAGCTAGGCTGAGTGAATGGGGGTGTGCTGCATAAAAGCAGGGCTTTGGGGACTGGAACTTCAGAAGTCGCCACAGGACCTAAGAATCCGAGGAGGGAGAAGCTGAGCCGACCTGCTACGACGACACCACCGGTGGAGCCCTGCTGAACCGTCTCACCACTTTTCCCAACGACAGAGGAGATCTGCAGCCCGGAGAGTCTTCTTCCTTCGACTGGTGGGGATAACCAGTCTACCTTCTTTTCGCCTTCCTGGAGCAGCTTGTGGCCGCCTTGCCTGTGCCAAGCACCCCGGCAACAGGGATACCACGTTTTCACCACTACCGCGAACCGAAAGGGTAGTACCTTTGTACCGGAGAACTCCGTGGCTGGTTTCGTCCCTGGCAGTGCAACGACCTTCATCCTTCCTCCACGACAAGATCTTCTCTTCCTCTGGGCGACGCTGCGACTTGCACCCGCTGCCAGGAACAACTGCCCCCGCTGGAGGATCCTCTCCATTTAAGGTACCGTGTTCCGCCTGGCTTCCCTTGCAACCGTTTGAACGGGGTGTATTAAATCCTCGTCTCTCGAACCTTGGTTAGCCTGGGACACCTTAGCTAACTTTTCTGCACTGAACTAAACCTTTTTCGAACTAGCTCCACAAACTTTGAAGACTCTGTGTAACTCTGATCTTGGGCATCTTCCGCCTGGCTCCTTTGAAAGTGGGCCTGGCACCCAAACTTCCTTGCTCACCAGTAGACTGTGCCTTCCTAAACTTGCTGTGGGTCTTTAAAAAGTGTTTAGTGTGTATGCTTCCATAATTCTGCTTTTCCCTCCCTTTTTATCTAACTTGTTGGAGTGCCATTGAACGTTAAGCGCTCACCTCTGTCTGGAAATAAGTGGTGTTAACTAAGACTTGTCCAACAAGTAATCAGGGATGTACATATGATAATAGTGATTGTGTTTTGAACTTATTTTACCAATTTAGTGCTAGTGTGTTTTATAAGTGTGTGTTAAGTAAATAAGTATATACTTTTACACCCAAGCTCTGGTCAGTGTTTGCTTGTGCTACTGTATTTCTGTACCTATCTTGTATGCTCTGTATACTGCCTAACTCTTCTTGAGGGAAGTCTGAATGCTCAGCCACAGCTACCAAGTGAATCTGTGTGGTACGGACTGCTACCAAGTGGGTTTACTGCCAAACACCTGTAGTCTTAAATCTTTTGCAGTGGTCCCTAAGGGAACTGCACAGGTTTCTGCCTAACAGTGCCCTTAGGGACCACTATACACAATTAAGACTACAAGTGGTAATACAAGTTTTACCTTTGGTACAAGCCAGTACTACTATGATAAAATGGTAGCAGTAGCGGAGCAGCCAGGCTTATCTCAAGAGTATATGAGCAGTAGCAGAGATTACACAAAGGGACCACAATTAGTGTGACTCAAGCAAACACTGACTCAAGGTTTCAGGTAGAAAAATATAAGTACATTTATTTTTAAACCATTCATTATAAACACAACTCTTCTATTAATTCAAAACTACACGAAAAATATACTACAACCAACCAATTCACTTTGGGACACTCTAATCAAAGGTAAGTGTCCTGTGTTTTGACTGACCGGTGTAGCGAAACAAGAGACGTTACTGGGAATACACTTGCGATCACTTTTTGACAGTAATGACAGTTCGGTCTTACTAAAGAAACGTGTATCCGTGGCAAGAATTGTTACCGGGGCAAAAACACACTTAGCACCTGGGTTAACCAGACAGAGTTGGGGGCAAAAATCATAGGCAATACTTTTGTCAAGGCAAACAGAATCAGAGAACACTATTTGTGTATACAGTACCTTATTCAATGGAGAAGATGGTGCCCTGGCAGTTGTTCCTCACAGGGATGAAGCCGGCAGCAGCGACGATGAATAAAAGGTGTGCTCCTTAAAAACAGGAGAGGCTCTTCAGATGGCTTTCCGGACCACTACAGCCGTGTGCAGCGATTTCAACCAAGAAGAGGATCCTCTGGCTGTGGAAGATGAGCTGGTTATCACCACCAAGCTCAAGGGAAGAAGACTCCGGACTGGATCTTCTCGGGTCGTCGGAGGGTAGATAGCTCAGGACTGCAGCAGGGCTTCACCGGGACGGGGTAGTTGCAGCAGCCGTTGTTCTCTCTGCTTCTCTTCGGTTCCTTGTAGTTCCAGTGACGACTCTGACTTCTAGCCCAAGAGACCTGCCTTTTATGCGAAAATCCCCCATTCACACAGCATGACTCTCAATCACGCAGCAAGGGGGTTGTCTGGCCCAGACAACCACCTCAGCCAATCATGGCAAAGTGCGATTGGGTTTCCTAGGATACTCTGTGCAGGGGGTGACTACACCCCTCCCTCACATTCAGCCCACCTAGACACCCAGGCGCCTGGAGGAGGGTTTCTGAGGAGAAGCCTGCCAAAAGACAGTGAACAAAGGAGGCAAACCTGGTTTGCCGTGCAAAGTAAAACACAAGAAGGACTTTAACAAAAAGAAATGGCTAATAAACCCGACCGGAGCCAAAAGAAAAAGTATTTGGTCAGCGGGTTTCAGTTTGAGGCTAATATAATAGCCTAAAACAATACAATGTTTATATAGTATAATCGTGGTAGAAAGGTTAGGTTAGATACCACTGCCACCATCCAATTCTAAATGTTAAAAGAGCGAAACAATGCTCTAGGAGGTACAGATACAAAGGGGTATGAAGTAACCCTTTCCAGTACTCCATGGAAGATGGGGTGTACTGGATCTGTGGTAAATTGACTAAGTAAAGTTAATGGCAACTTCACCCTTTTCTGGGGGACTGTAGTCAGCCCCAGAAATGGAGTTGTGGGAAGTCTAAAAGACAACCCTCTGTCAGTGCACTGAAGGTGCTGTGTAACACACAAAAGAAGGGGACTACTGAAGTGGTGTACCTCAGAGTCCACAATCATAGAAACAGGTAAAGACACGTGGCAAAACATGGTTAAGAGTGGGGGAAAAGCTCACACTCTTACCAAGTGAAAAAAATTAACTCCAGAAGTCCAGCAAAGCTGCTGGGGGACTCACTAGATGAGGGAAATTAGCCATAAATGAGACTTCTCCCTAACAGACTCCAATCCTCTGCCTGACTTGTTCCAAGGTAGCCCTTCAGATGGCTACATTTAGGGTGTCAAAGTGGCCCCTCATCTGACTCCTATCCAGCAAGAAGAAGTAAGAACTTTGCTTAGGCAGTTCTCCTCCTTGTTCTGACTCCTGGTTTGACATCTTGGTGCAAACACGAAATTGGCACAGGGGACAGTGTACCTACCAAAAGTAGAAGGTACTGGATGTCCGACAAGGTGAGATGGTGCATGAAGACAGAGGTCAACAAGATGTTAGATCTTGGGGTGATTGAACCCTCTAGTAGTCCATGGTCCAGTCCTGTGGTTCTGGAGCCAAAAGCGGGTACCTCTGAACTGAGGTTCTGTGTGGTTTACAGGGCTATGAATGTTGTCACCTGGACAGATGCTCACCCCTCGCCTAGAACTGATGACCTGGTGGATACAGTGGGCGCCTCCAAGTACCTCAGCACATTTGACCTCACTGCAGGGTATTGGCCCTAGCAGAACATTCCAAGGAGAATAGAGCATTCTGAACACTAGAGGGCCTTTACCGGGCCTTTACCAGTTCAGTTTAATGCCCTTTTGGTTAAAGAATGCACCTGCTACTTTTCAAAGGCTGGTGAATCATGTCCTAAATGGGTTGGATGAATTCTGCATAGCATATATGCATGATAGAGCAGTTTTTGATGCTTGTTAATCTGCTTAGAATCACATGCTGTGCATATGGTCCGACATCCAGTGGTAACCGCAGAGTATTGTATCTTGTCTTTCGAGGATTGAAAGGCGACGTCGACATAGGCGTGTCTGTAACACTATCCCTACCGTGATGTGTAGTGTACCCAAAATCCCTCAAGCGCGAGGTCCCTCAGATTGTTTGTCCGCCCAGATTACTGGTCGCCCTAATGCGGAGCTCTTACATAAAGATAGCGTGATTGTCATTATTATCGACTTTGTCGTTATTCCCGTTAAGTCACTTCGACTGTTGAATCCTGTGAAACAACGGCGAAGACTGCTGCAGACTTTCGATGCCTGTTGATCCTGGTGGCACTGCCGTCCACATGGCCGGGCCTTCTGGCCGGCCTACACAGTAGGGAGAGTGGGGTCAGGGTGGACATATCCTTAAGAAGTATGCCTTTCCTCGTTCACCCTCTCTGCTCCCTGGGTTTTCTCATCGCTCTAATTGTCTTTTGCTATGGAAAAGACGCCATTTAGATTGTGTCCCTTGTGCAGGGCCAAATATCCTTGGTGCGACAATTGTCTGCCCTTTGACCACAACGAAGCGAGTTGCGTGGCCTGTAGACTCCTGCTCCCTAAAACACTTAAGGAGCACCGCTTAAAGCAGTTGGTAGCCTACGGCATGTCGCAGGCCGAATGTTCTTCCCCCATTGTTGCAACCCGCTAAAGTAATGGGGGCACTAGCGATGACTAGCCCTCTGTGTCAGAAGCCATTGACTAACTGCGCACTGGTTTCGGAATCGCGACGCCCTTACCTGACCCCACCAGGCCTGACGCGAGTCACACTATGGGGAAAACACTCGGCGGCGGGTGCTCACACGATCATAACACCAAACACACAACCTAAGGTTCTGCATCGGCGGCACTGTCGAGGCGTACCAAAGCACCAACGGAACCGTTGAAATCTTCAGGATCCTCTGATCGGCATGATCGGCAGCCTTCCCTGCAACCGCAGTCGCGGCCTTCGACTGGGTAATCCAAAGTAAAGGGCGCAAAAGTTAGAAGAGACACGGATGTCGAGGCACTCCAGGAGGAAGCACAGACGCAGCCTAAGACCCGGGTGGCAGCAAAATCCACCGCTCAGGCCCCGGTTCATCCGGTGGCGTCGAAATCCACCGCTCAGCCTCCGGTTCAGCCAGTAGACCGCCTGGATTCTCTGACCATTGCCGATAGCATTACAAGGATTACTTTGGCAGTTAGACTGAAGGAGCGGTCGAAGAAAGCGGTGAAGCACAAAGAAACGGCCAAGAGACTTCTCGAGGGACACACCACAGCGCCCGAACCCTGCCAGGACTACGTTGAGTCCTTCGCCTTTATCAGGCACATTAGGGGAAACATCTCTACATCACAGGGAAGATGATAATAATAATAATAATCTGGCATTTATATAGCGCTACGAACCCTCAGGTATCTGAGCGCTGCTTATTATTACCCACGGTGTGTGGTGCTCACCCTTTCCTCCCCAGGACCCCTCTGAGTCATCCTCACGGACCAGGGAGACATTTGAGGGCTGTATGGACAGATTAGAAAAATGTGTGTCTTATTCTGAGGACCTTCCTCCCAAGAGTCCTCAAAGACTTTGCTTATACTCTTGTATCCAAGTTTCAAAGGACCTTGGAAGATCCACATGAGGAGTTTACTTGTGTCCTCACAGATGAGGATGTTATGGACACTTATGATCAGGATGAAGATGGCACCTTTCTGGAAAACTACAATGTGGATGATCAGACAGGTCTTAAGGACAATTAGGAGGACAGCCGTCGGGTTGATGCTCAACCCTGGATGTCCGCTACTCCCACCCAGGACCCAGATGTCCTGTGCATAGACCCCCCCCCCCCACTCCGGCTCTGCAAGCCTCCCCAATGGATGACCAGATGGCGTTGAACGCCATCTTGAAGAAGGCGGCTGACCATTTTCAGTTCGCCACTCAAGAGGCCTTACCAGATTCTGATTTTGTGGAGGATATACTCAAAGAAAAACCTCCCATCCCCTTGTTGAACTCAATCAAGAGGAGATTGGCACCTTCTTTGTTGATGCCGGCCCAGACCAGGGTGGAGAAGCTGTTTCGGCCTTCTCAGACCGACCCTGCCTAGATGAAGGGTCATGCCACTCCAGATTTGTTAGTGGATACCACTACTAGAAAACAGGCTGGTTTTCCCCTGACTACATGAGGCACCACCCGATGAGGAATCCAAGAGACTTTATGCACTCTGAAAAAGGGTAACAAGGGCTGCTGCGTTACCACCCATATAACCAATAACACCACGCTATTGGCCAGCTATGCAGACGTCCAGTGGAACCTCCTGCAAGAAGGCCTTCAGTAAGTGCCAGAACCTACAAGGACCAAGTTACTCGCCATTGTTTCCGAAGGCAAGCAGGTGAACCAGAATGTGCTCAAAAACACTCTAGACGCTGCCAAGACAGCGAGGAGAACCCTGGCACAAGGTACCTTGCTCAAGTTACATGCATGGCTGTGGAACTCTGGTTTCAAACCAGAGACCCAAGCCGCACTGATTAACAAACCCGTTGAGGAGACCAACCTGTTAGGCAAGGCAGTGGACGATGCTCTTGAAACAGCTAAGAAAGGACATGAGACACAAGTCCCTGCAACAGATTAGCCAGAAACCCTCTGCTCAGAGAGGAAGCGGCTCCCGCCGGTCCTTTCGCGGACGGTCTTGATTTTCCCAGAACCAGTATACTCCAGGAAACAACTGGAATTCGGGACAAGGGTCTAATACCTCCACCACTTATCCACCCAGAGGACAGCGGCTTGGGAAAGGTAGATGACGAGGTTCCACCCCCAGAGGCTCCACGTCCCCTCCCATGCAACCCCGGTCGGGGGGAGGTTAACATTTTTCCTTACTGCATGGGAGGGGATAACAGACCAGTGGGTACTCAAGAAGATGGCCCACAGGTACTGTATAGAATTTGCCCGACCACCCAAATTCAGACCGCCAAGATCAAGACCCTTCTAGGAAAGGACACCATAGAAGTCGTCCCTATTCTACAAGTAAACAAGGGTATTTATTCAGTGTACTTCCTTGTACCCAAAAAGGATCTCGCCATGCGCCCTCTGCTAGATTTGCGCCCAGCTAACAAGTTTGTCAAACCTCAAAGGTTTTGTATGGTCACTTTACAGGAAGTAATCCCGCTGTTGAAACAGGGGAATTACATGGCAACACTGGATATGAAAGATGCATACTTTCATATTTCAATGGTGCCAGCGCACTGAAAATACCTGCGGTTCATGAAAGAGGACAAGCGCCATCAGTTCAAAGTACTCCCCTTTGGCATTGCCTCGGCACCAAGGGTCTTTACAAAGGTACTGGCAGTAGCAGCAGCACACCTGTGCACACTATCCGTCCCAGTTTATTTATTTATTTGCATTTTGAAAGTGCTCACACAGCCCGGGGGCATCGAGGCGCTGTTGCAGATTTTTTTTTGTTGTTGTTATAGTCGTATATTTATAATAAGCTTAAATACCGAGAGGTTTCTAAGCGCGGACCCGGGGATTGAACATTTTGTTGCTTTGTGTCTTGCTTTCAAGGTGAGCATGTTGCCACTGAGCTATCCTCCCGGGTTTACCCTTACCTCGACGACTGGCTCAGAACAGGGGAGTCCTACGAAACATGCCTATTGAACACTCAGAAGACAATAGACCTCTCATTCATTCTGGGATTCTCCTTCAACGAGAAGAAATCCAGTCTAGACCCCAGTCAAGTCAAACAGTTTCTAGGGGCTCTAATTAGGACAAAAGTCGGCCTTGTCTTCCCCTCCAACAAGCGGGTTCAAAACATGCTGTTTCAGATCCCTCTGTATGTAGCCAGTGGGAAGTGCTGGTATGCAAGGCCGTGCAACTGTTAGGAATGATGGCGTCCTGCATTTACTTAGTTCCTCACGCGCGTCTGCTCATGCGTCCCATGCAAGAGTGGCTCAACAGGCAGTGGTGTCAGGCCAGCGGACAATGGGAAGATCTGGTAGTTGTCTCACCAGCTCTCCTTATCTCTCTGCAGTGGTGGTCGAGAGAAAACCTCTTGAAGGGTAAAACCTTCACCACCCCCGCAGTAGAAGCCACTCTCAGGACCGACGCATCTCTCACAGGGTGGGAGGCTCACCTGCTTCAGCAGACGACGCATGGCCACATAAATCTGAGGGAGCCATTAGCAGTATTCAAAGCACTGAAAGCCTTTCAGATATAGTTACAGGGGAAGACAGTCCTGATCTTGACAAACAGCCATGTACTACCTGAACAAGCAAGGGGGGGGACACACTCTCCAGGGCTATCCAAGCTGTCCCAAAACATTTGGATATGGGCTCTCAAACACAGGATGTTCCTGTTGTCCCAACACGTTCCAGGGGAACTCAATCTTCTGGCAGACATGCTCAGCAGAGATTTCCCACTGCCCGTAGAGTACCAATGGTGACTACACGAAGACATTGTCTCCAAAGTTTGGGGCTTCCCAGAGATCGTCTTGTTCGCAACTCTGGAGAACGCTCAATGCCAAGATTACGCCTCCAGGTACCCACAGAACCGCTCCAAGGGGAACGGGCTCTGGATAACCTGGTCAGGGAAATTTGTTTCCGCCGCCCCCCACCCACATCTATCCCCCTAGCCCCCTTGACTCACTTAATCAACAAGATTGTGCACAAGATGAACCGGGAACCAGTCACCATGATATTGGTGGCCCCCATGTGGGCCCTCAACCCTGGTTCTCTCATCTGATGGAGATGTCCCTCTCCCCTCCTATGAAACTGCCCTGCCCCCTACAACATGTTGTCTCGGGACAGGGGAGAAACACTGCATCCGTGTCTGCAAACTCTGAATTTAGCAGCCTGTCTCCTGAGGTCCTAGAGTTCGGACACCTTCAACTCTCTCAGAGATGTATGGAAAATCTCAGGGAAGCGAGAAAACCCAACACCCAATACTGCTATTCCAGTAAATGGAAACGCTTTGTTATCTGGTGTAATGCCAAGGGTGTCAATCCCATTGACTGCTCCCCTACTCGCATTGTATTGTACCTGACCCACTTACTGGATTCAGGCCTAGTTTTTAATTCACTAAAGGTTCACTTAGCTGCACTCTCAGCCTACACTACGTCACAACAAAAAGTGTTGTGGTGGAAAATGCCAGTTAACAAGGCTTTCATGGAAGAGGTTAAGAGAATTCATCCCCCCATTTCAAACCCAGCTCCCGGATGGGACTTGCATGTGATTCTAACTAGACACATGGGGTCCCCCTTTGAGCCTATGCACAAGGCAAGTCTAAAGGACCTTACCTATAAGACAGCCTACCTAGTGGCTATCACTTCTATAAGAAGGGTTAGTGAACTACAGGCCCTCCTTTTGTTACTATTCACAGAGATAAGGTGGTTTGGCGCGCTCGCCCTCGATTTGCACCTTCATTTATTTCCAAGTTCCACGTGAACCAGTCAATAGAAGTGCCCACTTTCTTCCAGAGCCCCACTAACATGCCCAAAAGAAGCCTACACACATTAGATGTGTGCAGGGCAGTCATGTTTTACCTGGAAAGGACAATACCACTGAGGAAAACAAACCAATATTTTCGTTTCAATGGCAGCTGGGAAAGAAGGGCATCCTGTCTCTAAGTCAGCTATCTCAAGGTGGGTAGTCAAATGCATCACACTTTGTTACACTCTTGCTAAGAGAGAACTGCCCTTCAAGCCTAGAGCACATGCTACTCGAGGCACTGGGGCTTCCATAGCATTCATTGCAAATGTTCCCCTAGAGTCCTGTAAACACCTTTACAAAACACTATTGCCTAGACAATCATTCTAGGTTTGATTCTCAGGTGGGACAAGCAGTACTAAGACATCTTTTCACTACTGTTCCTTTTCACAACCCACCTCCAACTCCTGGTACTTCTTGCTAGTCTATGCACAGCATGTGATTCTAAGCAGATTAACAAGCATCAAAAGACCTGTATTACCGTAATAGCATTTTTGATGTTTGTGTCTGCTTAGATTCACATGTGCCCACCCTTCCTCCCCGCTCGGGTGGACGGAACATAGACGTCTTACTACTTTCTCTCTTTTATGTACTCACGATAAGCCTTGGGCCCGCATGGCAGAAAAAATACAATACGAGCGACCTCGGCGCTTGAGGGATTTTCGGTACACTACACTACACTACACGTCACGGTAGGGATAGTGTTACAGACATGCCTATGCCGACGTCCCCTTTCGATCCTCGAAAGACAAGATGCAATACTCTGCGGTTACCACTGGATGTCGGACCATATGCACAGCATGTGAATCTAAGCAGATATAATCATCATCAATGCTATTACGGTGAGTAATGCATGTCTTTCAGAGCCACCTGGGAAGAACATGTGAAACACCTGAGAATAGTATTACAGGCTCTTCAGAAGGCCCACTTGACTATAAAGGCCAGTAAGTGCCAGATTGGACAAGGATCTTGGGCATGAAGTAGGAGGAGGGAGGATTCAGCCTCTACCCAGTAAAAGTACGAGCAGTACAAGACTGGTCTACCTCCACTAGATAAACCGAAGTGAGCGCCTTCTTAGGTCTCACAGGGTATTACTGAAACTTCATGGCAGACTATGATACCATAGCTGCCCCTCTGACTGATCTCAGTACTCCGAAGAAACCCAAGAAGGTCTCTTGGTTTGAGGTGTGTGAGAAGGCCTTCAATCGCTTAAAAGATTCCCTGCGACAGGCCCCTGTCCTCAGGGCCCCTGACTACAAACATGCTTAAATTGTGCAGACAGATGCCTCTGACACTAGGATAGGTGCTGTACTATCACACGTAGATAAAGGCAAGGAACACCCGATTGGATGTACCAGTTTAAGGACAGAGAGCTCAGCTGGTCCACTGCAGAGAAAGAATGTTTCTGTCATGTGGGTCCTAAGGGAGCTTAGGCTCTACCTCTATGGGACCCCCTTCACTTTGCAAACTGACAGTAAGCCCTTAAAGTGGCTAATGAACATGAAGGGCTGCATCTTTACATCCTCATGCTTGGATTTAGGTTTAAATATAGGCTTAGGGCTAGGATTATAGAATAGAGTGGGGTTAGAATTATAAATAGGTGTGCAATTGTTTCCTCTAACTACTGGGACATCTGCTCCAGAACCACAGGGCAATTTCAAATGGTACGACACTCCCCTTAGAAACCTCAGTGTAAACATCTTCTGTTCCCGTGATTCTCCCTAAGAACAGAACTATGGTTTCTCCAGCATGGGCTCTGGCATGGATTCACATGCTCATGAATATTCCCCGTCGTCAGGCTGGGAATCCTCTGTAAAGAAAAAATCAGTATCAGTTTCGTTTCTGATCTGTCTTTCTTAGTAGTAACCAATCACTGATGTCTGGGTCATACTGCCCCCAGCCAATGACTGCCCTCTCCCTAAGCCCCGCCTCTGGCAGCCATCCTCAGATTTTTACCGCACGCTCAAGTGTTGGGAGTCCTCGTGTTTAGCTCTCGGGTTTTTTAACTGTGTTTTCACATTTTTTCAGGAGAATTTCTCATTTTTTCGGTTTAATCGAGCCTCAAGCTCCACCGTTTCTACTTCCGATAACGGGGACCCGTTTCGGAATTCTTCTACGCCCCTCAAGGGTTAAGTTTTCATCGAGTTTACACTTCTTGGAGGATTCCGCAAGATCTGCGGCCTACCTCAAGGACATGGCCCAGGACAAAGGGAGCTCGATGCCCGGATCGAAGCTGTTAAGGAACTAAACTGGATGCGGATTATATAACGTTTTCAAGGAGGACGAGCATTCGCGATGTCTCTACTGCCTCCATGGGGACAAGACGCACGTGGAGAAGGACTGTGCGTTCTGCAAGAACCTTTCGGAACGGACCAAACAAGATGGTCATTCCCGCCTCGCCACCTGGCTGGAGAAGGGCACAGCAAGTGAGAAGGCGAAGAAGAAGTCTGAGCGGGCTTCTAAGTCCTTTTGAGGGCGCCCCAGTGACCGGGGCCCAACAGAAGGCCAAGCACCATGAGTCCGCGGGCTCCGGGAGAGCCGAAAGGTCGGGCTCTTTGGTTGCCAAGCAGGGCGCTACTTCCCCGGCACGTTCAATCAAGATCCAGCACATTGGGTCGGAGAAGAGGAAGTCCGAGAACCCGGGTAGGCCGCTGGAGCAGACCCGGACGATCTCGAAGGGGGAGCGAGGCGTTGACCCTCCCCCCAAGGCGAAGGCCCAGGACGCACCTAAGGTGGTGAGGGCCTTGATCCACCCGGCTAAGGCCTCTACCGAAGTGGTCGCTGCGACCCTGGCAGAGCCGGCTGAGACTACGCCAATGGAAACGGCCTCTGGGCCCAGAGTATCCCTGCCGCCGCGGAGGGAATCCTCTTTCCAGCCTATCGCTAAGACCCCCGTGAAGCCCCCGGCTGAAAAAGAGGGGGGGGGGGCGGTGGCCGTTACAGACTCAGAATCAGGCTCTGAGGAGGAACTGGTGGAGACCGAGAGGGGCCTCAACGAGAGGTTCATAAACCTCAACTAGAGGTTCGAGAAGGTTCGATCCCAGGGGATGGTCCCTGCTGACATGATCGTAGATAGCGACGTGGATGACGAACAGGGCCCACTGGAGCGGCGATCCTGTCCGTCGCAGACATTGCCCGAGCCCCAGGATAGCTCGGCGGCCATTTTGTTGGCAATCCAATCCTTATGTACCGAGATAAGGACGAGATTACCACGCACCCCGACGGAGGAGCCAGAACCAGGCCTGTCGGGAAGCCCTCCAAACAAACAGAGGAGAGTCCACCCCGCTCCGCCCTTCGTGCCTGCGAGACCGGTGGACCCCTCATCCCCCTCGCCGGGAGAGGATACGGCGACGGGGACGTACGATGACGGCGGGGATGACACAGAAGACATCCTGTCGTCACCCCCCCCCCAGCGCGGGCGTGTCCAGCCGACGAGGTTGGCTCTTTCCACGCCATGATAACCAGGGCATCCGAGCTCTTCCAGCTCTGCCCTGAAGAACAGAAAAAGGAGGGGTTTCTGTACCAACAACGAGAGGCTAAGAGGAAGACGGGCTTGCTGTCCTCAAGAACCCTGCCACGACACCCACCAAGAGGGACAGGTACGAGAAGAAGTACCGAGTCCCTGATGCCGCCCCCTTATGCCTCAGGGCCCAGCCTACGCCGGACTCTGTCGTCTCGGCAGCGGCTAAGAATAAGGCAGCGGGCTTCAACTTCCCCGCCGGACAGCGAGGGTAAGAAGTTGGACTCTATGGGACAACGAGTCATCTCGGCGGCGACGACGATTAAGGCGGCCAATGCCTTCGCGGTCGTGGCCCGCTATGACAGGGAGCTCTGGTTCAAGATAGCTCCCCTGCTAGATTTGCTGCCTGATGACAAAAGGGCAGAGGCCCTAGAAATTCTGCAGGAGGGTGAGGTGGCGTCAGATCACGCCATTACGGTGGCAACGGACATTGCCGATACCGGATTTCGCCAACTGGGCAACAGAGTTTGCCTCAGACGACAAGGATGGCTCAAGGCGACAGACTTTTGCCAGGACGTCCGGACCAGAGTGTTGGACATGCCGTTCGACGGCAACAACCTCTTTGGTAAGGCGGTGGATGAGTCTCTACAGGCCGTCAAGACCGACTCGGAGACAGCCCGGGCCCTTGGGGTGCTTCAGCAGCGACGGCCCTTTCGGAGCTCTGGAGGCAGACAGGGTGCCTCCAAAGGATCCAGCGGTGGCTCCTCCACCTACCGCCAGGCGGCCCGCTCCTCGTCCCAGGAGGCCTTCAGAGGTCGCGGCAAGCAAGGGGGTTCCCGCCGTCGTCGCCAAGGCCGCTTCCAAGCAAGAATGACCCGGCAGGGTGGTCGGGCCCCCACCGAAGCACCCCAGTGGGTGGCCGACTGACGAAGTTCGTCAGGGTGTGAGAGTCCATCTCCACCGATCGTTGGGTGTTGGACACCACGGCCAACTGGCACTCGCTGGAATTCCTAAAGAAGTGCCCTCGCATTCCTCCCATGGCCAGGAAGGAGAATCGCATCCCTTAACTGCTGTTGGAGGCGATGCTCAAGAAAGGTGCCATCAAGCTCGTCCCCAGGAGGCTCAGGGGCTCCAGAGTATACTCAAGGTACTTCCTTGTCAGAAAGAAGACAGGCGGTTGGCGCCCCATCCTAGACCTGCATCGGTTAAACAAATACATCAAGGCGCAGACATTCAGGAAGGTCACCCTCCAGCACGTACTGGGACAGCTGGAGGAAGGCAACTTCCTATCGTCGCTGGACCTGGAGGATGCTTACTTCCACATCCCCATTCTTGAAAGTCACAAGAAGTTCCTCAGGTTCGTGGTTCAAGGATGCCACTACCAATTCAGAGCCCTACCGTTCGGATTAAAGTCGGCACCCAGGGTTTTCACCAAGTGCCTGGCACCAGTGGTGGCGCGGCTGCGCCTGCAGGGGATCCACATCTACCCCTACCTGGACGACTGGCTAATCCAGTCAAGGTCAAGGGAACTCGTCAAGGGAACTCGTCGTCGATCATACGGCGAGGACCGTCCGGTTGCTCACGGAGCTGGGGTTCTCCATCAACTACCCCAAATCCCACCTGGTTCCGTCGCAAGTAGCACTTTTTTTGGGGGCGAAGCTCAACACAGTGGAGCAATTGGCCTCCCCCTCAGAGGAGAGGACCAAAACCATCCTGGGCAAGGTACAGCGACTGTTAGCCACGGACGTGGTCAGGGTGAGGTCCATCAAGTCCCTTCTCGGGATGATGTCCTCATGCATCTACCTTGTACCCCTTTGCAGACTTCGGATGCGTCCGCTGCAGGAGTTCCTCGACGCCCGCTGGTTTCAGGCGGGGGGCGGCTTCGAGGACAGCACCCCCCTCGACGAGTAGTTCCGTCGGGCGATCCTAAGGTGGGGCACCCGGGCTCGCCTCACGACGGGCACAGACTTTCAAACCCCGGCGTTTCAGGAGATGGTGACTACGGACGCCTCTCTAGAGGGTTGGGGGGCCCACACTGGAGATCTCCACGCAAGAGGTCTTTGGCTCCCGGAGAAGAGGTCTCTTCACATCAACATCTTGGAGCTCCGTGCAGTGTTCTGGGCACTGAAGTCGTTCCTCCCGTCCCTCAAGGACAAGGTGGTGAGGATCTTCACCAACAACACCACCACGATGTTCTACATACATATGTTACACCATACGATGTTCTAAGCAGGGGGGCACCAGATCCCCAGCCCTATCCAAGGAGGCCCAGGATCTGTGGCACTGGGCCGTCGCCCAGGGGATGTTTCTGGTTCCCTTCCACCTGGCAGGAATAAAAAACGCCATCGCCGACTCACTCAGCAGGGAGCTGCGCTCGTGCCACGAGTGGGAACTGCGCCAGGATCAAGTGGATCGACTCTTCCAACGATGGGGCAAACCCCAGATCGACCTGTTCGCGACAGCGACGAACTCCAAGTGCCAGAGGTTTGCCAGCAGGTTCCCACAGCCGAGGAGCATGGGCAATGCTTTCTGGTTCCCTTGGGACGGCCTGTTTCTATACACGTTCCCTCCATTGGCGTTGCTGCTCCGCCTCATCAGCCAGCTCAAGAAGTCCAGGTGCAGGATGATCCTCGTCGCAAAGGCGTGGCCGAGGCAGGTCTGGTTCCCAGACCTTCTGGACTTGTCAACGTCCCCGCAAGTCAGGCTGCCGGCGGACTCGGATCTTCTCTCCAGAGAAGAAGGCGCCATTCTACACCACGACCCACAGTCGCTGAAATTGCAGGCCTGGCTCCTGCAGCACTAGAGTTTGGAGGGTACGATATCCTGGCTGATTGCAGAGAGGTTCTTGCAAAGGCCAGGGCGTCCTCAACTCTCAAGTGTTACGGTCATAAATGGAAGAGGTTCTCTGTCTGGTGCCCTGCACAGAAGATTAACCCTCTGCGGATTACGGCCCCTCAAGTGCTGCCGTACTTACTGTCGCTGGCCAAAGCTGGGCTGGCTCTCGCCTCCATAAAAATACATCTGGCTGCCATCTCCCGATATACCAGGACTACGGGACGGGCGTCCTTGTGGTCTCATCGCCTGGTAAAGGAATTTGTGAAGGGACTATTCCGATCATTCCCGCCGGTGAAGGCCACTGCCCCGGCGTGGGAACTTAATGTGGTGCTGACCATGCTCATGGGGGCCCCATTTGAGCCTATGCATTCGGCGCCTTTGAAGTTCCTGTCATGGAAGACAGCGTTCCTCGTGGCCATCACATCTGCACGACGAGTGGGAGAGATTCAGGCCCTATCTTGCAAGCCTCCATACTGACTTTTCATGACACAAGGGTAGTGTTTAGGACGCTCCCCTCCTTCATGCCCAAGGTGCCGTCGGACTTCCACCTCAAAGAACCCTTGGTGCTACCAGTTTTCTTCCCGTCGCCTTCGACGCCGGCCGAGAGGACTTTGCACTTGCTGGATGTAGCTAGAGCGCTGAAGTTCTACGTGGACCGCACGAAGAGTTTTCAGAAGACGTCGTAGCTATCCGTGAACTTTGGGTCTGTGAATCAAGGGAAGGCTCTCTCGAAGACTTCCATTTCCAGATGGCTTTCCGGCTGTATCATGCATTGTCACCGGTTGGCAAACCGAAGCTGCCCGGCCGTCCGAGAGCCCATTCGACCAGAGCGATCGCTGCTACCACGGCGTTCCTGTCTGGTGTGCCCCTGCTGGACATCTGCAGGGCTGCTACGTGGAGGTCGACGCACACCTTCACAAGATTCTACTGCGTCGATCGGGACTCCAGGGAGGAGTCCAGGGTTGGCCAAGCAGTGCTGCGCAACCTGTTCGCCTAAGGTGAGCCTGCTGAGGAGGTAAGAATTGCTTAATGTTGAGTTTTGGATGTAATGCTTAATGTTGAGCCTTTGTCACCTCCCGTGGTTATGCATGTGTATACTGCTATGTATTCTTTTATTCATGAGCATGTGAATCCATGCCAGACCCCATATGGTAAATACAGAAGGAACAAGTTACTTACCTGTAACTGTTGTTCTCCAGCATGGGTCTGGCATGGATTCACATGCGAACCTTCCCACCTGCCCCTCTGCGGCTCTTCACTTAGTCATACTGCCACTTGGCGTGCTACCAAATCTGAGGATGGCTGCCAGAGGCGGGGTTAGGGAGAGGGCAGTCATTGACTGGGGGCAGTATGACCCAGAGATCAGTGATTGGTTACTACTAAGAAAGACAGATCAGAAACAAAACTGATATTGATTTTTTTTTTACCGAGGATTCCCAGCCTGACGACGGGGAATATTCATGAGCATGTGAATCCATGCCAGACCCATGCTGGACACCAGTTAGAGGTAAGTAACTTGTTTCATCTGTATTTACCATTTGAGGTTGAAGCTGTTGGGGCAAATCGCCAAAGTCGTTAATGGGAATTTCTATGGAAGCCTCGTGCTGTTAGGATGAAATGGGCAGACTTGGCATTAGAAGCTGTTCCTGATAATAAACATCAATGAGTTGTATGATAGCAATATCTTGCTGTGGTTTTTTTCCAGCGTTCAGCCCTACTGTAGACATATCAATTCAGATGATATGGCAATCTGCTCAAATTAACTCTCTGGATGATATGTTCCCGAATTGCTAGTTTGTGGACTGACCCTCTATTAAGTCTAAAGTGAATGATGGCTGCTGCAGGGCTTTGTGTTACTTTGTGGGCATCATTTAAAGATCATTGATCATCATTTCCTGCCGCCAAGCCAGCTTTGCTTGTGTGTATATCATACACTGTTAACTCTAAATGTAATAGGACGTTAAAACAAACACTATATGGGCTGGTGCAGCAGAACACGCCCCTGGTGAAGTTAAAAGCTAGAGGCAAATGGGGCCTCAATTTACAGCTGGACGTTCCAGATGTAAAATGGCAGTACATGTGTAGATTAACTAAGGTGATATCATTCAATGCCAAGTTCCATGTCTTACAATGTATGATCTTTAATAGACTGCCCTATACTTCTGAGATTCAATCTGTTGAAACCAGAGGGCAGAGTTTCCAGATGTGCGGACTTAGAAGCCGATTTACTGCATATGCTATGTACATCCCCGAAACTGGTTGTTTTCTCGCCTGATGCCTATAAAGCCCTGTCCAAAATATCTGATATTTATGGCATGGCTTCCCCTTCCAGTTGGCTGTAATGTGATATGGGAACAATGCTCATCGAAAGATGGCAAAATACTTTCTTGTGAGCCACTGATGTGGAAGAACTGTATTATGACGTTGCTACCCGGAAAAGAACGCCCTAAACATATTTGGTCGGATTTCTGATGGCACTTGCAAATGGACAGCACAACGATAACATACATGATGTTCAGTCTTAAATTAACATTGCAGCTACACTTTATTTCTGTCTGAATGTTCAATTTGCATTTTGTATCAGTTCCTGTATTTTGTATCAGTTCCAACTATGAAGTATATTTTGTATTGTACCACCAAGTGCTCAAATAAAAAGATTAAAAAATAGATATGTGAACGCAAAGCATTAGGTGAAGGGGGTTTGGGCTTAAATAAAGAATATGGGTAACAAAAGAAGGGGTGTTACATGAGTTTTCTTTTTGTAATGACAAAGTGAATTTTAGAGGAAAAGAGGGGGTAAAGGGTAGGATCAGGTGTTTAGAGTGAGGGTTTATTTTAGGGTTACATTTAATGTTTGAGATAGGGTTAGAGTTAGGATCAGAGTTTGGGTACTGTATGCAAAAGGTTAGGGGAGGGGTTGGGACAGAAAGGGCGCCTAACCGTAACCATATCCTTTGAGCTGTAAGGTTAAGGTTGGGGATAAGGGTTGGGCAGGGGAAGAATATGGCTTTTAAAAGAGGTGGTTGCAACGTGTATCCCTGTGTTATGAGTAAGTGAAAGACATATGTTAGGGAGAATTCTCATTTATGGCTAATTTTCCTCACCTAGTGAGTCCCCCAGCAACTTTGCTGGACTTCTGGAGTTTATTTTTTTCACTTGGTAAGAGTGTGAGCTTTTCCCCCACTCTTACCTGTGTTTTGCTATGTGTTTCTACCTGTTTCGTTGTGATTGTGGGCTCTGGAGTACACCACTTCAGTAGCCCCCCTTCTTTGTGTGTCACCCAGCACCTTCCATGCAGTGGCACAGGGTTGTCGTTCAGACTCCCCCGACTCCATTTCTGAGGCGACTACCGTCTCCCAGAAAAGGGTAAAGTTACCATTAACTTTACTTAGTCAATCTGGCACAGATCCAATACACCCCATATTCCATGGAGTACTGGAAAGGGTTAATTCGTATCCCTTTTTATCTGTACCTCCTAGAGCATTGTTTCGCTCTTTTAACATTTAGACTTGGCTGGTGGCAGTGGTATCTACCCTAACTTTTCTACCGCGATTATATTAGATAAATGTGGTACTGTTATTGGCTATTACATTAGCCTCGAACATAAACCCGCTTGACCAAATTGTCTTTCTTTTGGCTTCGGTTGGGTTTATTCGCCATTTCTTTATGTTCAAGTCCTTCTTGTGTTTTACTTTGCGCGGAAAACTAGGTTCACCTTCTTTGTTCACCGTCTTTTGGTGGTCTTCTTCTCAGAAGCCCTCCACCAGGCGCCTGGGTGTCTAGGTGGGCGGAATGTGAGGGAGGGGTGTAGTCACCCCCTGCACAGGGTATCCTAGGAAACCCAAGACGCACTTTGCCATGATTGGCTGAGGTGGTTGTCCAGGCTGGACAACCCCCCCCTGCTGGGTGATTGACAGCCAGGCTGTGTGAATGGGGGTTTTGTGCATAAAAGGCAGGTCTCTTGGGCTAGAAGTCAGAGAGTTGCCACTGGAACTACAAGGAACCGAAGAGAAGCAGAGAGAACAACGGCTGCTGCAACTACCCCGTCCCGGTGAAGCACTGCTGCAGTCCTGAGCTATCTTCCCATCAACGACTAAGAGAAGATCCAGTCTGGAGTCTTCTTCCCTTGAGCTTGGTGGGGATAACCAGCTCATCTTCCACAGCCAGAGGACCCTCTTCCTTGGTCGAAAATCGCTGCACGCTGCTGTAGTGGTCCGGATAGCCATCTGAAGAGCCTCTCCTGTTTTTAAGGAGCACACCTTTTATTCCTCGTCGCTGCTGCCAGCCTCATTCCTGTGTGGTGCAGACCCCTTTCAGACGTCCTCCTTCACAACGAAGCTCCTGGAACTGTGGGTCTGCGGGAAACCAACATGAACAACTGCCAGGGCACCAGCTGCACCATTGGAATAAGGTACTGTGTTCTGCATGAGGATACTGGGTGAACCCCTTTTCTTCATCTCCAAGGCTTGCCCTTGTCTTCCCTCCTTCTTATAACTTTTGCTTCCGAACATTGACAATATCGAAGTAAGTTTGGCTACGTTGAATCGTGAATTGTCTGACTGTGTGATGTTCAGCAACAGGCCCCGGTGTCACTTGACCCTGGCTCCGGCCCTTTGACTTTTGAACTCCTGTCTCTGAGTGTTTCTCGATTCTGTCTGCCTAACCAAAATATTGCCTGTGATTTCTGCCTCTAACTCTGGGTATCTCAGGTGCTAAGTGTTTTTTTGCCCCGGGAGCATTTCATGTCACGGATACGCATTTATTTAGTAGACCAAACTGTCAAAAAGTGATCGCAATCATATTTGCGGTAATGTGTTTTGTTCGTAACACCGGTTCATTCAAACACAGGGTACTTACCTTGAGACTTGCTGTACAAAGTGAATTGGTTAGTTGTAGTATGTTTGTGTGGCTTTTGTTTAATTTTAATAGAAGTGTTGTGTTTATAACGAATGGTTTAAAAACAAATGTACTTATATTTTTCTACCTGAATCCTTGAGTCAGTGTTTGCTTGAGTCACAGTAATTGTGGTCCCTTTGTGTAATCTCTGCTACTGCTCATATACTCTTGAGATAAGCCTGGCTGCTCCGCCACTGCTACCACTCTGACATAGAGGTACAGGCTTGTACCAAAGGAAAAATTTGTATTGCCACCTGTGGTCTTAATTGTGTGTAGTGGTCCCTAAGAGTACTGCACAGGATTGTGCCTAACAACATAATACATGAAAGACAGAAGAACTAAACCTAGAAAGAGGTTAAAGTGACAAATTGAATGCAGAAGAAGTTAAGGCATACATCCCCTCCAGTCAACAAAATTGGCAAATGTAGGTCTTGCCAGACTGTCCTCTCAAGGCTCTACCGGAACATGTTGCATAGGGCTACACGGCCCTATGCTCTACAGTTCTGGTCTCCTCAATGTCAGTGTGCGTAGGCTCTGAATTCTGCCCACCCCCATGACCAGGAGCCAGATCCTGATGGTAGACACTGAGAAAGATGGATGAGAAAAATAACCTGTTCCCAGATCAAGTGGTATAAAAAGGCTGGTCCACATTGTGATGAATCCAATGGTGTTGTCACTCCTTCCCCAGTAGTGACTTCTCCAAATGTGGCCAGGGGATGGCAGCTGCTACCTGATCCTGACCCTGGGGGCAGCTATATGAGGGAGTCTCACATGGGGGAAGGCAGCCCTCAGTGGAGTGACATGACATCCCCCTTTTTCTTTTGAGGATACTGCATCCATTCCCCATGCCTTTATGGCATATTGCCCAACCCAGAAATAATTGGGGGGGATGTCGGGTGAAGCTAAAGGTTCCGAGGGAGCAAACCTGACATATCTTGAATAACAACAAAAACAACAAGGATTCCACACCTTTGGTTGGTCTGTGCGAGCAATTCTCTGGATAATAATGGAGTTATCACAGTTGCAAGGATAGTTCAAACAATGGCAAGTTGAAGTTCACGGAAAATACAACCTGACTTCATAAATAATGCTGTTAAAATGGGTAATATTTAATAAAAGATGTAATGTTAAAAAAAACAAATACATAAAAAGTGACACATAAAAACTAACAAAGTGACTTGTGCTCAAAACAGTGCTAAGTGTTAATCACCATCAATTGGTAATGTGCTGTCAATCTTTGTCTCTCTCTTATAAATACTTTGTTTACATCAAGTGTACATATATACAAAATGACATAAGGTTATTAATACCTTGATTTTTTGTTAGAACAAGCCACACAAATACAACATCTGAGACCTTCATTAACAGATGACTCAAATCTAGGTGCCTTAGTCAAAAGAAGTACCTAAAGTGCACCTTTCACAGTATTTCTAATACTCCTTGAGATGCTTTACATTAGTATCTATAAATGCCCAACATGTTTCGTTCCTATGTCCCTTGGGGTTTAATATCGGGAAATTCTTCAGGGGGATATGTGAATCGGGATGAACCAAAGTCCACTGACCAATTTGTGATGGTCTTGTAGTTGACTTGGCAAGTTGAAGCAGTTTTATGAAATGTGAAGGTTTATATCATGTATTCCAGTGGACAATCCTATAGGGTTTATATTCCACAAACTCCTGTCGTTAATGTAAGGAGGTTAATCCATGCCAAACCTAATTATGGAAACAGACCACAATTAGATTAGTGCGGTTGCTTATATAGAGTACATTAACAATTGTTTGAATTAATTGCACTATGGGGGCTTACCGTCTCTTATTGTGAGTAAGCGTTCAGTGTAGCAGTCCTAGGGGGTCCCTGTAGACCAGAAAACACAGGACACGTAGTCCTATAATCCCAACAAATGAATAGCTGGCTGATAGTATATTCTGAAATGGTACATCAATAGGTGGAAATAGGTAGAAAAAGTTACATGTTCCGATTAGTACTCACTTAGCAAGTAGTTCAAAGTCGAAAAGACAATTCGTCTTTTTCGTCTTGCTTGGATGTGGTACAGCGTACTGGATATCGGGATAATTAGTAGGGTCCTGTAAAGTAAATGGAGGTATCTAAGCGTACTGACAAAGGTAGAATCAAAAGAGGACAAACGGCCAATGCTCGAATGCTCTCTAGTGGGTAATATTTAAAATAGTAATATAAATCGCCTGATGCAGGCACCCTATCATTTCAAACGAGTGAAATGGGCACTCTGTCTAATCACGGTGTATCATAAATATATCATTTTACATTTATGAGGATATATGTGTCCCTACAGCGTATAAGTGGCACACTTATATGCCAAAGGGATGTTGCTCGAAGGTTCATGTAAAGTAGTAACATATTATGTTTTCTTATATTTGGACAAAAAAAAGAAGGGGGGGGCCCAGTCGTAAGAGAATCAAAGTGCATATTTAATCTAGCCGAGTGTTCACAATTATAGGCGAGTGGCTGCAAGAGTGCCCAACCCGCCTCCCCTCACCTACCTAGGAAGACTGCTGTAAACACCTTCCCATATTCTGCATACAAGTCATCAGGAACTGACTTTTATTTTCCTAAATGCAAAGGCACTGTGACGAAGAAGCCAAGTCATGAAGAACAATGGAGGCCATGCGCACAAGCTTCTCTCTAGTTGTTGCAGGAACATGCCTGTTGCCGGGAGATTTAAACCGGCAAACCAAGTGATAAACAGACTCTAGCAGGAGAACTCTAGTCCTCTTATGATCGACCGAAGGCCTGCAGCTCTGGTGCGAGGTCTGTGGAGTCAATACCTTCAGCTATCCCTCCGCAAATACCTCCCCTCTCGAGCTCTTCGCTCCTCTACCTCCAACTCACTCAAGGTCAGTTGTTTTTCTAAGAAACGAGCTGGGGGTAGATCTCTGTTTTCGGCTGGGGCATCCCTCTGGAACAGCCTCCCTGCCACTCTAAAACTTGAGGAGAACCATCTCCCGTTCCGGAAGCACCTCAAGACCTTCCTCTTTTCTTCTGCCTTCGCTCCCCCTCTCCCCTGCTGATCTGTTCTCTCTTGGCACCGTGCACCTGGCCACCCTCTGTCTTTTAGGCCCAGGTACCTGCTCATCCTGCCACCCACCCCCACTGCCTCCGGGCCACCCCTTGCATTGGGGTCTGTATCTGTACCCATACAGCCCCCCCTTTTTTCTTCCTGCACTTATCGTACCTACCCTGTCTGCTGCCTTAAACCTAGCACTTGCAAATTGCTGGCTACATTACCACTGTTTGTTGCCTTTATTATTTATTTATGGTTATTTATCTGTTTCTCCTCTGCTTCGCATTTTCCACCTCTCCCCCCTTCCATGCACTTTTCCCCTCCCCCCTCTACCATGCACTTGCACGCTCTGTGTCACTGGGCCTAGTAAGATCGCTGTTTTGTTCTCCCCTGTTCCCCTCCCTTGCCTTGTCGCGCTCTGAAATACTTGTGTACGAGCGCGATAGAAATAAAATATCAATCAATCAAACCCGCTCAGCCGGTCAAGTGGCACAGCGAGTAGAGCGCTCGCTTTGACACCCGTGCAGAGCCTGTTAACGCAGGTTCGAATCCCGGCGGGGCCAAACTCAGCCTTTCATCCTTCCGAGGTCGATAAATGAGCACCACACACCGTGGGTAATAATAAGCAGCGCTCAGATACCTGAGGGTCTGTAGCGCTATATAAAAGCCTAATTATTATTATTATTATTATTATAGAGGCAGAGCAGAGCTGACAGAAGGGTACGGTACGCTGTGAGCATTCCCGAAGCAGGTGAAAGTCTCCAGAGCGTTTGCTGGTACCGTGAGGCAGCTTCCACACTGCTCGAACTTGGAGAGACGCTGAACAGAGGAATGGGAGCCGCAAGAGATTCAGAAGCGACAGCACAAAGGTGGCGGAAGGGAGTGGAGCAACCAAGATCCACCACAGGCATAACGCAGGAGAACCTGCACACACCATCAAGAGCCGGTGAGTCCACCCAAGGGAAGCGGGACACCGCTGCGTATTGGCAACCGTGCTGAAAGCAAATAATGGTGAATGCAGTGTATAAGAACGAACAAGCCAGTGAATGTCACTTGGAGACAAAACAAAGCAAATATAAGAGACCGTCAAGTTTGTAAGTATATGCCGTGGACCTACCACAGAAAAGAGAAAATCCCTGGCAAGAGAATATACCAGGCAAATTTAAGTCACAGGGAAACACAGCCCGGGCAGGAGAGTATCCCAGGCAGTTGCAAGTGTGTTCATATGAATAAGTCCTGGTAGGGAAACACAACAGGCAAGAAACAGTTGAACAGTGTATGTAAAATATATCAGCTAAAGAGATCCTGAGAAGGATACATCAGGACTAGTAAAAGACAGTATTAAAACATATTGAAAAGGAGTGAAAACCTGGCAGGAGAGTACACCAGGTCTCCTACCAAGATACAGACTAACAGCCAACTTGTTTTGTGTACCAGTTGTGGTGTTGATCAGGAGAAACTAACATTCTTGGAAGTATAAAACAGAGTGAAGAGAAATCCAGGGGAAGTGAACCACCCTCTGGAACAAGGATCTCTGTCCTTCTGGAACATTTATGTTGGAGTTAACCATTTCCTTTTTGCACATGTGTGTACTACTCGGGGCCAAAGGCATTTTCCCTTTCATCTTAGAGTTGATTTTTCAAATGTGAGGGCCAAAATGGTACTTTGGACACAGGACATTTTGCTTCAGACATTCTGATGCCCTTGGTTTTGTTTGAGGTAGGGAAACACCTCTTAGTATTGGGACAGCGAGGCATTTTCCAACACAATTTTCCTTTGTCAATAAAAGTTCATGGCTAAAAACATGAACCCCCCCCTGTGCCCGCGTCTCATTCCTGTCTCCTCACAACATCCAGATAAAGAAGGAAACAGCAGAACATCCTCTCTGGAGTCCAGATGAAGCCCAGCCAACAAAGACATTGTACCTGTCTTTGAGAATATTTATAAGGCAACATCATTTGAATATGCAACCTTAACGCTGACTCTTTTGGAGGCAATCTGACACACATTGCTGACAGTTTCAATGGATTGCTTTTCTTCCGCAGATTCCTCATCTTGATAGATATTCCTTGTCCAGCTGTGTTGCTCAGACATTTTTTCCCACAGGGGGCGTAGTGCACCTCGACTCGACCGTCGATCCATCCTGTGCGGTGGTTGATAGTCGGCTCCGGAAGTGACATTGGGTGCCATACATATGCGCCCCATGCCTCAGTTCCTTTTTCCCACGTGCTCATATGCTGCATCAGGAACCTACTCAAGTTTCACTTCATGTTTTCACTAACTTTCTTTTTCGATTCACCTCGACAATGTATTTGCACCGGATCTCTGGTGTCAAGCCGGTCTCCAATTGCGAGGCCAAAATGTCGGTAACGGACCCACACAATGTCTGTTTATGGTGTTTGGGTTCCACTCACGACATGGCGGCCTGCGCGTCATTCTCCAAAATGCAACCCAAGTCCCCGCGAGACAGAATCGGAAAGCTGGCCCTAGACCGGCCATCGCTGAACTCACTGGCACGGCCCCTTGTCTGGTCATCTGAGGCCGGGGCTGAGGGGCCCACTTGTCGCGACGAGGGACGGCACCACAAGAAAACAAGAGACCCCACTCCAGAAGCCATTCCTCATCCTCTTCCTCACGGAAGAAGCGACGCCACCATCGGCGGGAGTCGGATTCTTCCTCGGAGCGAGGTAAGCTCTCTAGGGGACTGATCAGAGTGGAATTCGTTTAAAAAAGAAATGCATGACATGTTTTGACAACAGGTGGCTGTCGGCGTGGCTCCCACCCCTGACCAGCAGGCCTCTGCAGCAAATGTGGCGCTCGGTACCCCCGACCACACGCTTTCCAAGAAGTCGATGCCTTCAGTGCCGACTGAACTTTCGAGCTCGGTGCCCTACGAGGCAAGACATTAGCCCTCTAAAAGCATCTCCCATGGTGCCCATCGCCCGTCAGAGCTATCGGCGCTGGTACCCAATCCATCAACCTCTAGGGCTCAGCTACAAGCGACTAGATGCCAGTGGGCTGGACACATCGCCAGACCTTAATATGCAACAAAAACAACCCTACACTCACTCTCATGTCAAATTTCAGACATTAGTAGAGAAGGTTGTTGACACCTTTGGCCTCAAGTCATCCGCCATTCCCATCAAGGGTATGACCTTACAGACATCCTGGATGAGGGCCCGACTATTGAGCACAACATGCCCTTCAATCAAGCCATAGCCGACCCTTTGGCTTCCATCTGGCGAACCCCATGCACTTTGCCCCCCGCGAGTACCAATGTCACGCGGAAGTACAGGCCGGCAAGAGGGGACCCTGCCTTCCTCTCAACACACCCTTCCTCAGAAGGGCTGGTAGTTCAGGCTGCCAGTATATCCTCCAGGCCGGCGACATCCACGTCATATCTTCCTACAGACAGGCAGGGGAAAAGGATAGACACTTTAACCAAAAAGGTTTTTACCTCCGGCATCATGGCTCTAAAGGCCACAAACGTAGCTTGCAGTTTCGGTAAATTCTCTTACGGTTTGTGGAAGGCTGTCGAGCATGCGGCAGAATACGTCCAGGAAGGTCCTATGCAGGACAAATGTATACGGCTGGTGGTGGATGGGATGGAAACTGCTAAAGCAGTCTTTGTAAACAGCCTAGATATTGCTGACTGCTGGCCGCTCCATGGGATCATCGATAGTTATGAGAAGGCAGGCCTATTTGAAAACGTATGGCTTCTCCCCCAGTGTACAAAACCGCCTCCTAGACATGCCTTTTGAGGGGGAGATTCTCTTCAGGCAGAAGGCGGCTGACTCTTTGGAGAAATTTACGGAGTCTAAAATGACTGCTAAGTCGATGGGTCTTTCAGCTTTGCCTCTAGAGGCAGAGGCTATAGGCGCCATGTGCCTTATAGCAGGAAAGCACAGCCCCCACAAGCCAGGCAGGGGCAGAGGCGTTTCTCATATCCCGGAAGGGGCAGAGGAGCTTCTAAGGGCCAGCAGCTGCGGCTGGGGCAATGGCACCTTCGAAGCTGCTTTGATTTTTCCCTCCCACGACGTACCGGTTGGTGGACGTTTGGCTGGGCATTGGTCCCAGTGGCAGGAGATGACCTCTGATGCCTGGGCCCTGCAGTTAATTTGGTGGGGTCACTGTCTGCCCTTTTTAAGAAAACCAACCAACCAGACAGACCCCCGTTTTAACCAATCCAACCGGGACAGGAGCTTCATGAAGAACTGAGAGCCCTGTTGTCGAACGGTGCTGTGGATGAGATGCCTCCCGATTAGAGGGGGTCGGGCTGGTATTCCTGGTACCCAAAAATGGAGGTAGTCTCTGTCCCATTCTGGACCTCGGGGCCCTAAACAGGTTCCTGAGTAAAGACAAATTCAGGATGGTGACGTTGAGAGACAATCTCCTTGCTCTCGAGCTTCAGGACTGGCTGGTGTCCGTAGACTTGTAGGATGCCTATTTCCATGTGCCCATTCATCAGAAGCACAGGAAATTCCTGCGGTTCCTCAATTGTGGACAAGCACTATCAGTTCAAAGTACTGGCCTTTGGGTTGATCTCTGTCCAAGGATCTTCACCAAGCTCATGGCGGTAGTCGCAGCTCACCTCAGGAAATCCAGAGTCCACATATTCCCGTACCTTGATCATTGGCTGATCCTGGGGAAATCAGCAGAACAGGTTTTGGCTCACCTGGAAGACACCGCTCTACTAATGCACACACTGGGCTTTTCCCTGAACTAAAAGAAGTCCCACATGACACTGGTCCAAAGGCTCCAGTTCATCAGAGCAGTCCTATACACTCTGGCAGGGAAGGCCTTCCTCCCAAGGAGAGAGCCGACAGCATACAACAGATGGTTCAGTTGTTCCAGAACCACACCACCTTACCAGCGGCTTCTTTTCTCTGCCTTTTGGGCATCATGGTCTCCTGCATTTTCCTAGTGCAAGAGGCCAAACTGCGCATGAGATCCCTTCAGTGGCTCTTGCGAGACCAGTGGTCTCACTTTCTGGGAGCTCTCTCGGATCCTCTCAGGGTGTCCAGGCAGGTAGTTTGTGAACTCGTTTGGTGGGACACAAGCAGGAATCTGATGGTGGGGGATCCCTTCTGGCCTCCTTGATTCCAGACCGAGTGGTCACGGATCCGTTCTTGAAGGCTTGGGGCACTCACTGCGTGGATTTGCAGGTGAGCGGCCTCTGGACTGCGTCGTAAGCCAGGTGGCATATCAACAGGCTAGAGTTGCGAGCCATTAGGCTAGCCCTGAAGGCTTTCGCCCCATCACTCAAGGGGAAGCATGTCCTGATTCTGACAGACAACACGGTGGCCATGCACTACATGGACAAGCAAGGTGGAATGCATTCCCGTCCCCTGTGCACAGAAGCGATGCAACTGTGGTTCTGGTTGCTAGAGAATCAAATCTCGGTCTCAGCAGTTCATCTGACGGGGGACAGAGAACAGTTTGGCGGATGCTCTGAGCAGGCAGAGCACGGTCTCACACGAGTGCCAGGAAGTCCTGGAAGAGGTCTTCGCTCTCTGGGGTACCCCAACAGTGGATGTGTTTGCCACGGTGTTAGGGAGAATTCTCTGTTTAGGCTGAATTTCCTAACCTAGTGAGTCCCACAGCAGCTTTGCTGGATTTTTGGGGTTTATTTTTTTCTCCTGCCAAGAGTGTGAGACTCTTTTACCCTCACTCTTGGGCATGATTTGAGTGTGTTTCTTTGAATCTAGATGTGTTTAATGGGCTAGAGGGGCTTTTACCCCATAGGGCTTCATGTGTTTTTGTGATGTGTGTTACACAGCACCCTTAGTGCAGTAACACGGGGGTGTCATAGTGACTCCCCACTATAGACTCCATACCCTGGGACTGACTACTGTCTCCCGGGGTCTGTAAAGTCACCATTGACTTTACTAGTCTTGAATTCTGAACAGAACCAGTACAAACCATCATATTGTGGACGTACTGGCTGGGGCAATTCAATTGCCCCGGGGTCTGTTAATCGAGGGGGCACGTCTCCGTCCCCCCCTGGTCGAGTTTTGGCTGGTGGCAGTGGATACTACTTTTTATATTCAACCGCGAATATTTCTCTATGGGATTTTCCCATTGTTCGAGGCTACTATCTTTATTTATTTAATTACGATAGCCTCGAACATACCGCCGGTTTATTTAATTAATATTGATTCTCCGGTTGGTATTTTTTGCCAAAACTCGGTTCTAAAATGGCGTTTGTGTTCTCTTCTGTGACTCCAACCCAAGTTGAGCCCTTTGTTCCATTTTCTGGCGGGCTTCTCCACAGAAGCCCTCCAAAGTGGTGCCACTCTGTCTGGGGTACTTAGGAGGGGTGGAGGGGGATTTAGGCACCCTGGACTGAGTTGCCTAGGCAACTCAAGTCGCACTCCGTCCTGATTGGCCCAAGTGGTGCACCGGCCGGCTCACCACTTAGCATGTTTGAGTGACAGCTAGGCTGAGTGAATCGGGGTTTTCTGCATTAAAGCAGGGCTTTGGGGACTGGAACTTCAGAAGTCGCCACAGGACCTAAGAATCCGACGAGGGAGAAGCTGAGCCGACCTGCCACGACGACACCACCGGTGGAGCCCTGCTGGACCGTCTCACCACTTTTCCCAACGACAGAGGAGATCTCCCGCCGGAGAGTCTTCTTCCTTTTACTGGTGGGGATAACCAGTTTCACTGTCTTTTCGCCTTCCCGACGTATCTCGTGGCCGCCTTGCCTGTGCCAAGCACCCCGGCAACCGGGATACCACGTTTTACCACGACCGCGAATTAAAGGGTACTACCTTTAACCTGAAAACTCCGCGGCTGGTTTCTTCCCTGGTAGTGCAACGACCTTCATCTTTCCTCCAAGTCGAGATCTTCTCTTCCCCTGGACGACGACGAGACTTGCACCCACTGCCAGGAACAACTGCCACCGCTGGAGGATCCTTCCCACTTAAGGTACCATGTCCCGCCTGGCTTCCCTTGCCACCGACTGTACGGGGTAGATTTAGCCCCCGGCTTTCGAACCTGGATTAGCCTAGGACACCATGGCTAAACTTTTCTGAGCCTCTCTAAACTCTTTTCGAACTCTCTGCAAGACTTTCTAAGCCTGGGGTAACTGTGTGATCTTGGGCGCATTTGTGCTTTGCTCTCTCTAAGAGTGGGCCCAGCATATGGACTTTGGCTCACAAGTGACTTTTGCTCTTCTGCCTTGCTAATAGTGTTCCTAAATCTTAGAGTGGTGTACCTTTCCATATTCTGTCTTTTTCCTCCCTTTTTCACAAATTTATTGCAGTGCCATCTATAGTTAAGCCGCTCACCTCTGTATGAAAATAAGTGGTGTTTTACTAAGAGTTATCTGATAAGGAATAAGGGTTGTATGTATTATAGTAGTAACTGGGTTTAGAGTGTTTTACAACAAGAGTGCTGGAGTGTTTCAAACAGTGTGTCTTTAAATAAATAATTATATACTTTGATACCAAAGCTCTGGTCAGTGATGGTTTGTATTATTGTGTCTGAGTGCCTATTGTGTATACTTTGCATACTGCCTAACTCTTCTTGAGGGAAGTCTGACTGCTCAGCCACAGCTACCAGGTAAATCTGGGTGGTACAGACTGCTACCAAGTGGGTTTACTGCTAACACCTGTAGTCCTAAATCTTTTGCAGTGTTCCCAAAGGGAACTGCACAGGTTTCTGCCTAACACACGGTAGCCAACAGGAAATGCGAATGGTTTTTCTCGAGGGAATTCCCAGCGAACGGTGCACTCACGGATGCGTTTCTGGTGGATTGGACTTTCCCTCTCCTTTACGCGTTCCCTCCGATCCCCGTCATTCTGTGGATTCTCAGCAGGTTGAAGAGGTTTTCGAACAACCTTGATCTTGCTCGCTCCAGATTGGCGAGGAGGACGTGGTATTCTCACTACTTGGATCTGTCCATCTGTCCACCTCACTGTTTGTCTAGATGGCCGGATCTCCTCACCCGTTTGGAGGTCGGATACTGCACTTAACCCTGGATTCCCTCAACCTACATGCGATGGCTTTGGGGTGCTCATCTCTGTTGTTTAAATCAACAACAAAAAAAAACAAAAAAAGTTGTTTTCAAATTGGAATGTTTTTACCCTGTTTTCTATTCCATAGTTGCTCATTTAAGGCTTGTTAGTTTGTTTCCGTTTTCCTATGCAGCCTTTGAGCTTGGGGGGGAAAAAGTGAGGGGAACCGAGGCATGGGGCGTAGTGATGTGGTATATGTAGTGCACCTGACGTCACTTCAGGAGCTGAGGACTGACCACCGCGGAGGGCGAGTCGAGGTCCACTACGCCTACTGTCGGAAAAGATTTCCGGGCAGCAGAGCTGGACAAGGCATATCTATCTAGATGAGGAATCTGCAGGAGAAGTATCCATGGAAAGAACATTATGGTAAAGTATTTTCTCCTTTTTTATAGATGATTTTACTCCCACCGTTTCTTCATTGACTGATGCAATGAATCCTAAGCTAGACATCCAAACTTAGCCTAGAGATATGCTTAACGAGAGACCACTGACGTTGACTAATTGGTATGCCCTTTAATGGGGAGCATCTTCTTGGCTCGTATGCTGATGACTCTGTAAAAAATGTACAATTCTATGTTATGGCCATAGTGTTTACTGGAGTTCCTTACTCCGTCCAGACAATCTCATCCCTTTTAGGAGTTTTCAGTGTTGCAAAAAGAGCCTGATGGGTAGAAATACATCAGCAACAATAGTAGTATTCATTTCAGTAGAGTGAATGTTCCTATTGTATCTGCTTGCCTGCAGGCTCTATGATTCCTTATTTTGAAAACTTAGTTTGAAACATGAAAGTATGAAAATTAAATCTTGAAATGTTTTGTGTATATTAGTATTTAAACACTTGTAGGTTAAAAAAGTGTTTGGAAATATTTATTTTTTGGAGTAGATTTACTTTATTTTTAAAGTGATTTTCCTTCAACTGCCATCTTGACCTCCCACTCTCCCTTTCTCTCTTCTATCCTCTAATTCAAGTTTTATTTGGACAGTATTGTGATGGCACAACTCGTCCTGCCCCATGCATACAATTCCTCCTCCATTTCATGAAACCTTGTCTTCTGCCCTTGTTTAATAAAAAAAAAATAAGCCGCCCACCTTATGTTTGTACCATATAATGACTTCAGTACTTTAATTATTACTTCATTTTTTGAAAGCTTTTAATCATTTTGATATTCCAAGCTGTGTGGTTTTAAACCTTTTCATTCACAATTAGACCTTTCAGACTGCTTTTTTCAAATTCAACTGCAGATACGGCGGCAGAAGCTACTTTGCACTCTGGACCCTCTGCTCAAAATCAGTTTTCAAAGGAAGACTTTTTTTTCAACAAAATCTTTCTTAGCACATGCACAATACCATTTTCAGCAACGTAGCATTCACATAGTTTTTCGCCTATGAACTTTCAAAACCACCAATTTATTAAATAACATCATCAACCCATCCCCCTAACTATCCTCCCCTTTGCCCCCTCAGTCTAGTCTAAGTGTTCCAGTGTATCTATACCATCCCTCCACGGCGTAGTCCTCTTCCTCCGGTAATATACCAAGCGCCTTTAGTCTCTCTGGGAAATATAAGTCAGTATAGTCTTTCAGAGCACAGTTAGAAAGGATGGCCAAACCTTGCCAAACTTAATGCATGCTAGGGCTTGCACGTGAATCTTGCACATGGACACACCATACTTGCCCCCTGGGCAAAGCTTGGGCACCTGGCTTTAGAAGAGTACAGCTGTGATCGGGAGCTGGTTGAGTAGCAGTCCTTAATTGGCATGTGGGGCGCAATGTGCCTGGAATATCATCTGGCCCTGTTGTGTTTCCCACATCCGGGGCAAAACCCAAATCAGGGGACATTAAATCATTGTTAGATATGCAAGATAAAGTGAGACACGCTCAAGAAATTTGAGCAGAGGTCCACCCTCCGCCTCCCATGGCTGCCCACTTAAACCCTGCAGTGACAAAACAAGACCTTCTGAAAATGTTAACTACCCTGAAACAAGACCCCACACTGGAGATTAAATCCACTAAAGAGACACTGGTAAAATCCATTCCGGACTTAAACTCGTACATGCTAGGGCTGGAGGCCCTAGTAAGCGATATTGAAAACGCTGTTTGCAAGCAGGTGCACGACCATGCTGAGCTAACAAACAGGCTGGTGGGAATTGAGCAGCTGGAGATGATTTGGGCCAAACAGGAGGATTTGGAAAATAGATTGTGGAGAAACAACATCCGCATATGCGGAATCCCCGGACACGTACAAGATCAGGAGATGGCAGCGTATGTCTGAGACCTATTTCAATCCTTGCTAGACCTACAGGGCACCGCAGATTTGGAATTGGACAGAATGCATCTTGTATACTCCTCGGCCCAGCCTCAGAAGAATCATGGCAAAAGATCTGGTCTCGAGCCTGCAAGAGCTCCCGTTGTACCTTAATTACGGAGGGAACCATTAAAGTAACTGGAAACATTTAATTTCGATGGTTCTTCAATATTGTTTGTTATTTGAATGTGGACTTGTGAGATTTTTGTTTGATGGTAATCTAGATATTTTAAAGAATGCAATATATTTTGTCTGGAAATATATGTGTTAATGTTCTCTAAAATGGTGACACAATAAAGAAAAAAAAAAGATTGCCTCTCTTTTTGCCCCTTGTTGGTTTGGCCATCCCAGGTCCCTTTGAAAAGACACCGGACATCCCAACACAAAGTATCCAATCAGGTAGCCAAATGGCTAAAGAAGTTCTGTGGGTTCTACTGGGGGTGAACTGTACTGAGCGTGAATTCAAATGGGCACCTATGGTAAAAGGTTTACATGCCCTCATTTTCCAAAAAAACAAGTGTGTTGTCCCAACTAAACCAAACTTTCCCAAGTGCAAAGGTAATAGACACAAAAACAGTTTGTATAAATACACTGTGGGTTCATGAATACTGCCCTAGCAAATCACCAAATTGTAGTAGGCATGAAAAAGATTGCTTGTTTTTCTACCCACAAACTTAGCTATAAATTGTAAATGAAAATAAAAATGCTTGAAAGATGGACCCTCATGTCCAGAGAAGGTAAAGAGCAGTACACAATTGGCATGAATACTGGCGGTCTTGCTTAGACAGAGAGGGGTTAGTAAGCCACAGCTCTCTCCCTGTTGCATATTGAATTACATCCTCTTGATTTGTATTTTGTCACTAGGCAGATAACACAGGGGACACACTACTCAAGATTACTTCAACATCTTTATTCAGTATTTATTTTATTTATTGGGCATTTATATTGCGCCTATACAGCAAATGGTGTTTCAAGGCGCATGTGAGGGGGTTGGAGGGACACCTATAGGAGTTGGCGGGATACAGTAAAAAGAGATTCTTGGTAAACAGTATCAGTATGGAGGAGTAACTCAAAAGGATTCCTAATCTTCAAGGACCCAGTGTTCTAAATCTTGTGTCCAATATACTCCATATAAGCACCAAAGTAAGGGTTCTTCAATCACTCAGTCTCAGGGGGACTTTGGCCAATAATCCCAAACACGTACAATCCTCTGTGTTTCTATAGCCTTTTGATGCATCCTTACCAGATAAAGGCCTTGTAGTTTCCCTCCTCCTGACCTAGGAACTCTCTGTAGATTATTTTCCAAGGCAAGTTCTGTTCTTATTTGCCCCCTCTTGCAAAAGGAGTTGTTCTGGTTGGAGTGTTTCTTCAGGCTGCAGTAATTATACCCCCTTCACAGCCAAAAGATGCCTCCTGTGCTGCTGACGACTGCTTGCTCTAGTCAGATTCACAGACTACTTCTCCTATCATGGTCTCTATGACAACTGTATGAACTCTGCTACATGCACTTATTTCTCTGATCTTCTCCATAGTCAATCTACTCACCCTCGCTGTCTTTTCCAAACATTAACTCGGCTTCTCTCTCCTCCTACACCTGATCCTTCCATTAACTCATCCTTATCAGCCTCTGATCTTGTAAATTTTGTTCTCCTCTAAAGTTCACTCTCTACGTCAGCACATTCTATCCTCACCTTATTATACCCTGTCTCCTTTACTATATCCTACTCCTTGTAATAATGTTTCTAACTTTGCCCCTGTCTCTGAGTCTGAAGTGACTCCTCCCTTAGCCAAAGTCCACCCCCTGCGGCCCCCACTCACTCAAATCCTTCACTACTCATTCCGATAATGTATCCGTTTTTGGTACTCTTTCTTACTGCCTTTTTAACAGTTGTCTCTCTACCTCTACTTTTCCCTCTGCTTTCAAACATGCGATTATTATTCCTATTCTAAAAAAATCTACAGCTAATTCCCTTCTTGTCTCAAACTTTTATCCTAGATCTCTTTTACCTTTTTTATCTAAGCTTCTTGAGCGTCTTGTTTATTCACAAATCTCAACATTTGTCTCTGATCTATCACTTCTTCCACCTACTCAGTCTGGCTTTCGTCCCAGTCACTCCACTGAAACAGCCATGAGTTATGTGCTTAATTCTCTTCTCACGGCTCAATATTCTAAACACTGCTCTGTTCTTATGCTTCTTGATTTATCTGCTGCTTTTGACATTGTGGATCACTCTTTGCTTCTGAATTCTCTTTCCTCCTTCGGCTTCCGTGGTTCTGTTCCATCAAGGTTCTCCTCTTACTTATGCAACTGTACTTTTGCTGTCTCATGGGGTGGTAACAACTCTTCTTCCCTCTCCCTTGATTACAGTGTTCCTCAAGGGTCAGTCCTTGGTCTTTTTCTATTCTCCTTATACACATCTTTTCTTGTTCCTACCTATAATTTCTACTTTTGGACTATCACACGACTTCTAAGCTGACGACACTCAACTCTTTCTATCCTTTTCATCTTTTATGCCTGATATTCATTCTACTCTCTCAACTTGTCTTTCTGCTATTAAATCCTGGATGACCTCCCATTTCCTTACTCTAAATGCCGGAAAGACTGAAGTCTTATTCTTTCCCGCTAACACTCTTGCCACAGTCTCCTCCCTCTTTTATTTCCTGTCCTCCCTCCAGGCTTTCTCTCTCCTACTGTTTGTAATCTTGGTCTTTACTTCGATTCTAATCTCTCCTTTGCCCACCCTATTTCCCTTGCATCTCGTGCCTGTCGATTTCATCTCTACAATATTCGTAGAGTTCGCCCTTTTCTCACTTTCCACGCCACCAAACTTCTTATCTCTTCGCTAATTGTTTCTCATTTATTCTACTGTTCTGTCACATTATTTGGTCTTCCTTGTTCACATATTGCTCCTCTTAAATCAATCTATCACTCGTCTATTCGCTCACTCTGCCTTCTCGCTTACCAAGACATAATCTCTTCCTCTCTCGCTTCACTTGGCTGGCTGTCTCTCCATTCCCAGCTTAAATTTAACTTTCTCTGCCTAGTTTTCAAATCTCTGTACGGACTTGAACCTGCTTATCTTGCATCTCTCCTATCATTATTTTCTCCCTCTCGCTCTCTCCGTTCTTCAGCTCTTTTTACACTGAATGTTCCCCGTCCTCCCTGTTCTTTTCAACTCCTTGCTCCTCATCATTGGAACAAGCTCCCCCTTTCTCTTCGTTCCATCACTTCTTATTGTTTGTTCCATTCTTCTTTAAAAACTCATTTGTTACGGACCTCTGATTGATTGTCACTGGCAGTATCTGAATGTTGATTTGCATTACTGATTTTATGTACCGTTGACCTTTTCTTATGTAAAGCGCTGTAGGCAAATGCGCTGTATAAAGTAAAATAAAAATACAAATACAAAATACAGTAATTCACTTTAGATCTGGTGGTTTAACAACAACCACCAGCACTGGGATAGCGCCCACAGCAGGTGATTCTCGCTCCTCAGTAACATCTTGTCCCTGCCCTCTCCTGGGTTAATACCCTAGCAGACTCTTTTGCATTTGCTTTGCTGAAATGTGAGCTCACTTACACTTTGGCCCACTTTGTGTGTTCACTTCTACTTCTCCTGCTTTTCTTACTGCTCTGCCACCAACTCTAAGGAACAGCTTTCAAACTCCTGCAGACTCAGTGTCGGGAAGTTGCTGCCTCTTCTGGTATTTTGTCTTGAGCATTAATTGTTCGTATGAGAGCTGGGATTGGTGGGTATGATTTCCAATTATTGTCTGTGTTATTGTGGTGGGTCTTATAGGTCCACATCCTCCTCTTCTGCATGCCCTGCTTCCCAATTTATGTTAGGTTTTGTGAATTCTCCAATGATTAACTTCTGTCAATGCCCTGGCCTCCATAGCACCAGATATCAAGTAGGCTGTTCGAATGGATTGTTTCCTCTCACAGATTCCTCATCTATGATATCCCTTTCCTAGCGCAGTTATTCTCTGGAAACTTTTCTGCCGCCCGGGTGTACAGCGTGGCTCTGCGTCCGCTTTGCCCGACTCCTCTATGTGCCCTGTGCCGGACCTGATGTTGGGGTCAGTGCATATAGCGGCGCTGCGTCCTGTGACCTCTGTTCCTTTTTTCGGCGCACTCTGTTTGCTACTTGGGAACACACTTGTCGAGCTTCTATTTTTTCTAAAATGACACCATCTCTACATTGTCAAAGGCTTCAGCCTTCAAGATGTGTGTGGATTGTGGCTGGCAGCTGTCAGTGTCAGATCTGCACCGGATTTGTCTATGCTGCTTGGACGAGGACCATGACACTCAAGATTGCAGACCATGCCAGTCCATGCACCAGAAGGCCCTCTGGGAAATGGCGGCCAAAATCTTCACATTCGCCCCCAAGGTGAAAGGTGAGTCCCGGTCGATGTCGCACAGCACAGAACAATGCCCTGAGGTACAGGTGGCTGTGTGCAAGGAAAAGAAGAAAAGGCAGCAGAAGAGTGAGTCCTCACACCGACATGAGTCTTCCTCTTTGAAGAAGAAGAGCCGCTGCTCAAGGGCACCGCAGAGTCCCACTGCATTTGTTGTGCCCTGCAGGGTTCCCTCTGGGGACCACTCCCCTCATGCGGGCTAGGGGTATTGAGCATGGACCAAACAGAGACCAGGGTGTCTCTGCGCCGACAGGTCCCACCTTCGGGAGCGGTAGCCTGGGCGCTGACACCAGCGTCATCTGCTTTGTGGGCTCTGCAGGAATACATCCATTCCCTAGGGACGCCTTCATGTCAAGGAAGTACAACAACTATGATGAGGAGGGCAACCAGGTCCCGATTGGGCTGAAACCTATGGGTTCTAGGGAGGTGAGGGATTTCCCGCAAGAGTGAAGAATTTTATGGGAAAGGTGAGGACGGGCTGGCCCTGGCCAAGTACCTGCAGGTGGCCAATGGCCTCGACACCTCACCAGAGATAGTCTCAATCTTAACGTGATTTTCCTGGTCGCCATCACTCCAGGCATTGGGGCTTATTACAACATTGCCAGTTTCCTGGCGGTAAATCTGCCAGGATAGATACCAGCAAATGGAATTACCATTACTGGCACTAGGTCCGGTGGAATGTCTGATGGAATATGAGTGCTGGATGACGGCGTTGATCCCCATCGAATGGAGTCCGATTAGCCTCCATGGGGGATTTTGCCAGTATTACAGGTGCCAGGATTACCTGCACCTGTAATACTGGCAGTTTTTGCCGGTACAGTGTTGGAATGACATCCAGCTCTCAACTGCAGGTCATTCTGCCACCTCACCGGCAAACTAATAGTTGGGCGCAATGTTCCCTTTAATTATTTTTCCCTTACTGCGGAAATGCTTAGCTTTCGTGCGCAACTTATTTTCCATGTGCGCAACTTAATTACGAGGTAAGCTACTTTGTGAGCATGCGTAGTTGGTGAGCTACCATCTCCAAAGAGGTTGGAATGGAAAGTCACCTTCCCAACCACTGCAATTATTTATGAGTCAGTGTAAAAGGTGCGTCTTGAAACACTTTTTCACAAAATATAGGCTTAAAAAAAAATATATATATTTGATGTATTTATAAGGAGAGCTCATCAACCATTCCAATACTTCAAGATATGCCATAGTTCCTTACCAAAATTACTCAGAGAAAACAAATGTGTATGCACAAAAAAGCTTTGTATGTTCGGGATGAACAATATGTTTAGTTGTGGCTATTCATTTGTAGACACTGATTAGAGACAATGCAGAAATTGTTAAAAACCATTTGTAAAAAATACTCATGTTTATTACAAAAAAGCAAATATCACTTATCACTGATGTGGACGCCAACAAATTCAGACAGGATAACATTTTTACAAATGAAATAATGTCAACTAAAAGGAATGTGTCAGCAAACATGCAAAAAGGAATTCATGTGCCACTTTAATGAAGTAATTCAAGGGCCAAGAGAACATGCCTCAAAATGTGTGTAAGGACGATAATTGCATTTGAATAATTTTACCACAGAATATAATTATCTGAATTCCTGGGCCTCAGCTTGCTGTCCACAATACATGGTCCTGTGACTTGTGACATTTGCTCAAAACCAGCCTTACAGCTAAGAGGCATATACACTATACATTGTTACTCCCTAAAAACAAGAAAATGTGCCCAACAAAAACGGGAAACCATGAACATATAGGAACCTACCCCCTGCTTCTACTCACATAGTTCCACTGTTATTTTACTGAATCAGTGACTTGCAGAGAAGTGGCATTGGTAGAAACTCAAATAATAATACTGCCCAATCTCAAGAGGAATCTTAAGCGGAAAGAACATATATTAATAAACATGAAATATCCCTAATGGCAAAGCTAATTACTTTCTTACTCCCTGAAAAATCATTTGATTAGGAGTAGGGAGTAACATCATATCAGACCCCGACATAGGAAGTGATATGACAGGATACATAATACAGCTTACAGATTTGCCCACCCTTTCTCACCACAGCCTAGACACAATTCCACTAGAGTTCTACTGAGGTTTTGTCTGGAGCACCATTGAAGAAAATCACATATATTTGCCTTTTAAGTCAATAGCAGCAATGTTCATAGGTACAACAGATTGAGTGCTTTCTTCTTTAACTAGGGACCCCTCTTGGGAAATGTGCTACTATCAGTTGGAAAATATACATGGGGATGCTAGAGACAATTAACGCAAACACATTGTTATAATGAAAAGCCCTCAGCAACTGAGCAGAGAAATAAACCCAAGGCACAGTTTCCTAGACTGTTGCTAGAGTATCCTATCCTTCAGAAAACAAACACATTTCCTTCACTGTATTGCCCTGCCAAAACATCTGATGTGGTTTTTGAATGTTGCTGATTTGTTTTTCACTCCAAACGAGTGTTCTCCTGTGTCCTTCCATCTGTAGCCCAGCCCAGCTCCTGTGCTAGCCACCAATACCAGTTGTCAAGGCTCTGTAAAACGTCAGGGATTGTAGCAGTAAAACACCAACTGGGATATATGTAAAACATATTTAAAACTCAACCATGATATGTGCAGTTTAAGAAAATGCCATGAATCTGTAAGTGCACAACTACTATGAAGTGTATACAAGATTGTTTGCAACATACCCCCACCTTTAAATTGTTGGGTAGGATTATAAAAAGGCTCAGTGAAACAGTTTTTGTATGGCAGCGAGTTAGAATGTAATTTGTTAGGTCTATGCCCCATGAAACTTTGAAAACTTGGAAAGGTGGCAGATTGCCTGAAAAGCATTCCAGTAATCCGAATATCCGTTGCCTTAATACTATATACGAATAATGGCATGCAGAGTTCATACCCAGTATCTCTTGCAGGCCAGGTAAATTATATTGCAATGTTGCTCTCCGCTTATAAAGTAGACATGACATTTGCCTAATCAAAATCCTTAGAGGGCAAATGAATACTTGAGTTTCAGAATGCATTAGCTCGCAAGGGGGGGGAGCACTTCAAACTGCTTGTGTGACATATGTACAAAGAGTAGGAATCATGGGATGTTGTTACACATTCAAGTAGCCTGATTACTTGCACTCAGGATTTGATATTTGAGCCGACAGTTGGGCTACATAGTCTGGGTGACGCTTTTGCTAAGGTGCCATGAGTAACAAATACTTGTGCTTAAACGTCATTCATGTTAGAAACATAAAAAAAGTGGATGTAAATACAAGTCTGGTAACGATTTGCAGAGCAAAGGCAGGCAGAGTGAAGGTTGTCTGGTAATATATCTGAATGAGGTCTGGGGCGTAAGTTTGAGTCATGAGGTATAAGTGGGACCAGAGTCAAGTATAGGAGTCATGGGTAGGGAGGGGAGATAATTTGGTTAATGTGTGCAGACATCTCTTAATTATATCTTCTGTTCATGCAGTGACTTTTTCATTTTAGCTTTTAACCTATTATGGATGTATTCTACATTAAGGTTTTGTGGCTTTTTAAGGTCAAGCTTGCATAGTAGGGCAATGTAAATATGCTAGACTAGAATATCAATACTAGTTCATAGCATTTAGCTTCATTTTGAGAGAAAGCAAATATTAGGTACCTGCTGTGCCTTGTGCATTATTACATCTTTTTGAATAGGTGGAAATTCTCTGTGTGTGCGCTACTGAAATTCTTCTGAGCGGCACCCAGAAGGAAGTTGGGCAAGTGCACATGCGCACAGCTTAGAGGGAACATTGGTTGGGCGGTGCGGTACCGTGCCGGCATATGTTAATACTGGCATGTTATTACCACACAGGCCAACTTGTAATGAGCACCTTTGTCCGTTTTAATTCCCTATTCGTTTTTTTGCAAAGAGAAGATTACATTGAGATTGAGACTCTCCTTTCTGCCGAAGGTGGTTTCAGATTTCCATCTCTCTCCCAAGATCCATCTTCCGATGTTTTTTGCTCCACCTCACCCTTCCAAGGCAGAGGAACAATTGCATCGGCAGGGCCCCAGTATGGGCCTTAAGTTCACATCTCAGAAATCTATGAGCTAGCTGGTAAGGATGTACTTGAGGGGTCCCAGAGCTCATTCTACCAGAGGAGGGGCTGTCACCTCTGCCATGCAGAGGGGCGTCCCTGTCCTGGGTATTTGCAAGGTGGCATCATTGATGTCTTTGCACCAGTTTAAGCATTATTGCTTGGATTCCCTTGTGGGCCAGGATGCCTGTTTTGGTAGGGCATTCCTCCAGAGTTTTCTGGTTTAGGTGGGATTCTTTCTTCCTCTCGTCTCCAGATTTACGTACTACTTTGGCGTCTATTATAGATGAGGAATCCGTGGGAGGAAGGAATCCATTAGAAGAACAAATTACTTGCCTCTCAGTAATGTTCTTTCTGATTGATGTTCCTCCCACCGATTCCTCATCGCCCTCCGTACCTGCCACTCTTTGCAGGAAGCTAGTACGCCATTGGTTCTACCGTCCCACAGCTTTCAGAGTGCTAGGGAAAAAGGGTGAAACTGAGATCACGGGGTGCAGCGCAGCTAGATCTACTGACCCTGACATCGTGTCTGGCGTAGGTCGTGTAGAGGTGTCGGGGGAGCTGACGCAGAGCCGCGCTGCAGCCCCTCGCAGTGGAAAAGTTTCTGTAGAACAGCTGCGCTGGGTTATGAATATCATAGATGAGGAATCCATGGGAGGAACAACCATCAGAAAGAATATTATTGAGACTTAAGTAATTTGTTCTTTACATTCTTGGTACTAGGCACCAGTTGTGGAAGCTGTGTCCTTAGTATAGTTGCTTGTGTTTTATTGGTGTATGCTCACCTACCTTGTTTGCTGTCTTGGGGGTTGTCCCCTTTCCCGCTGTTGTGCATTTCTCATCATGCTCCCTTTCCTGATCCATTTCAGGTTTTGCGCTCACATTATGCACTTGTCGCACTGTCTCTCACCATATGTGTAATTGTGAACAGGGCCTGGTGCTGTCACTCTGCTGTGTGTGTGCTGAACTACTTCCAGACCTTGCCTGGGCTGATTTTGTTTCTGGTATCTTTCTACTCACACTGTTCTATACTATGATGTCTATACTGTGCACTTTTTCTCATTTAACATGATACATTTCCTCATGGTGGATATTGTAGCCTTGTTCTTGAGTGGGGGACTGCAGAGTAGATGTTCTGGTTCCTGAATGGGTGAATTGGGAATCTCTTTGGGATCCTCCCCAAGTCCCCATACCACTTCCTCAGCAATGTCTCAGAGCTGTGCTTTCCCTATGGGTGGTTTGTGACATTTGTCACCTCATTCATTAACTAAATGTTTAGAGATGTTCTGTATCTGGGTTGCCAACAATATACTTTTTGAAGACACTGTTAGGCAGAAACCTGTGCAGTTCCCTTAGGGAACACTGCAAAATATTTAGGACTACAGGTGTTAGCAGTAAACCCACTTGGTAGCAGTCTGTACCACCCAGATTTACCTGGTAGCTGTGGCTGAGCAGTCAGACTTCCCTCAGAAAGAGTTAGGCAGTATGCAAAGTATACACAATAGGCACTCAGACACAATAATATAAACAAACACTGACCAGAGCTTTGGTATCAAAGTATATAATTATTTATTTAAAAACACACTGTTTGAAACACTCCAGCACTCTTGTTGTAAAACGTTCTAAACACAGTTACTATTATAATACATACAACCCTTATTCCTTATCAGATAATTTTTAGTAAAACACCACTTATTTTCATACAGAGGTGAGCGCTTAACTATAGATGGGACTCCAATAAGTTTGTGAAAAAGGGAGGAAAAAGACAGAATATGGAAAGGTACACCACTCTAAGATTTAGGAACACTATTAGCAAGGCAGAAGAGCAAAAGTCACTTGTAAGCCAAAGTCCATGGGCCGGGCCCACTCTTAGAGAGAGCAAAGCACAAATGCGCCTAAGATCACACAGTTACCCCAGGCTTAGAAAGTATTGCAGAGAGTTTGAAAAGAGTTTAGAGAGGCTCAGAAAAGTTTAGCCAGGGTGTCCCAGGCTAACCCAGGTTCGAAAGCCGGGGGCTAAATCTACCCCGTACAGTCGGTGGCAAGGGAAGCCAGGCGGGACACGGTACCTTAAGTGGGAAGGATCCTCCAGTGGTGGCAGTTGTTCCTGGCAGTGGGTGCAAGTCTCGTCGTCGTCGTCCAGGGGAAGAGCAGATCTCGACTTGGAGGAAAGATGAAGGTCGTTGCACTACCAGGGAAGAAACCAGCCGCGGAGTTTTCCGGTTAAAGGTAATACCCTTTAATTTGCGGTCGTGGTAAAACATGGTATCCCGGTTGCCGGGGTGCTTGGCACAGGCAAGGCGGCCACGAGATACGTCGGGAAGGCGAAAAGACGGTGAAACTGGTTATCCCCACCAGTCAAAGGAAGAAGACTCTCCGGCGGGAGATCTCCTCTGTCGTTGGGAAAAGTGGTGAGACGGTCCAGCAGGGCTCCACCGGTGGTGATGTCGTGGCAGGTCAGCTCAGCTTCTCCCTCGTCGGATTCTTAGGTCATGTGGCGACTTCTGAAGTTCCAGTCCCCAAAGCCCTGCTTTTATGCAGAAAACCCCCATTCACTCAGCCTAGCTGTCACTCAAACATGCTAAGTGGTGAGCCGGCCGGCTCACCACGTGGGCCAATCAGGACGGAGTGCGACTTGAGTTGCCTAGGCAACTCAGTCAGGGTGCCTAAAACCCCCTCCACCCCTCCTAAGTACCCCAGACAGAGTGGCACCACTTTGGAGGGCTTCTGTGGAGAAGCCCGCCAAAAAGTGGAACAAAGGGCTCAACTTGGGTTGGAGTCACAGAAGAGAACACAAACGCCATTTTAGTATCGGGTTTTGGCAAAAAATACCAACCGGAGAATGAATATTAATTAAATAAACCGGCGGTATGTTCGAGGCTATCGTAATTAAATAAATAAAGATAGTAGCCTCGAACAATGGGGAAAATCCCATAGAGAAATATTTGCGGTTGAATATAAAAAGTAGTATCCACTGCCACCAGCCAAAACTCGATCAGGGGGGACGGAGACGTGGCCCCTCGACTAACAGACCCCGGGGCAATTGAATTGCCCCAGCCAGTACATCCACAATATGATGGTTTGTACTGGTTCTGTTCAGAATTTAAGACTAGTAAAGTCAATGGTGACTTTACAGACCCTGGGAGACAGTAGTCAGTCCCAGGGTATGGAGTCTATACTGGGGAGTCACTATGACACCCCTGTGTTACTGCACTGAGGGTGCTGTGTAACACACCTCAGAAAAACACATGAAGCCCTATGGGGTTAATAGCCCATTAAACACATCTAGATTCAAAGAAACACACTCAAATCATGCCCAAGAGTGAGGGTAAAAGAGTCTCACTCTTAGCAGGAGAAAGAAAATAAACCCCAAAAATCCAGCAAAGCTGCTGGGGGACTCACTAGGTTGGGAAATTCAGCCTAAACAGAGAATTCTCCCTAACAGACACAAGCCTAATGAGTCCATTAATCAAGCCAATTGTATCATGCTTTCTATCTTTGTTTGGTGTCAACATCAATCTACTTACACATGTTTGCAACCGTTTATCGTGAAGTGAAAATCATATGATAAAACTGATATACTTGCATTGGAAAATATTAAATGGAATGTGCGGTACATTTTGGGAACAGTAGTTGTGCCTTTATACACTTGAATGATACATGATGTATACATTGTATCTGGTAGTGAGGTTAGATCAATAAGTTACATTCTACAGGCTGATATGCTTCTTGAAATATCTCACTACTGCCTCACTCATAAATGTTTCATATTTAACAGAGACAACTTCAGACAAAGAGCAGGAACAGCCATAGGCGCCTGCTTTGTGCCAGTATATATTCTCTTTATGGGATGTTGAGGCATCAGTGGCTTGGCCAGGAAGCACCATGAAACATATAGAGAAATATTTACGACCGGTGTGTTTTATTGATCTAGTCCATTTATTCCTTATTTGGAATGTACCAAAGACAGAACCTCTCAATTTTGTGGATTGTCTTCATCAAAATGAGATTGACCTTATTCTCACATGCACATGTAGATCAATACAGTATAGATTGCCCAAGCGCTCAGCGCAAGAAGTCTTGATTCTATTAAAAGACGCAGAGGCGGGCATTATGGTTCAACTTCTTTAATACTGCTAACCACCAGAACTCTTTTTAACTGACTCCACGTGTCCTACTCTCGATGATACTTTTGCTCTTCCCCTATGCAAAAACAGAATCGCAATGTTAGGGTGGGGGAATGCGTTAATCATTTTCTCATAATTGCTCACATTGACATTGCTACCACATAAACAATATCAGATAGCATATTATTGTTATGACACACGTATTCCTGCCGGGCTGGAATAATGCTCGCCTCTGCGTCTTTAATAGAATCAAGACTTCCTGCGCTGAGCGCTTGGGCTATCTTTATTCTATGACAAGACAAGAGGCAAGCATTATGCTTGTTCAAAGCTTTCCACCACTGCCAATGCTATATTGGAGACTGATTGAAAATAAAATGTTCTGAATACTGAGTCACTTGACCAGTCTGCCACCTTCATGATCTCCTTGGGCGGAACTCCCGCTGCAAAAGCTTGTGAGGCCATAGCTCCTCTGGTGGAGTGCGCTCCAAATATCGTGATGTCTATACCTGCCAGCTCCATCACTTCCTTCACCCACCTAGCTATGGTGGCTGTCGCAATCGCTTTATATGGCTTCCTATGCGCTATAAGTAGCTGACTAACCCCTGCCGGCCTTATCGCCTCTGTCGCCGCTTCATAGCACTTTGCGCTACACACAATTTATCATTGCTCGGGAAGTATGATACGAGATCACTTTAGAATTAGTCTTTGTCCGCTGCGCTATGTTAAACACTATCCCTTCCGGATAAAATATTTTCCTATCTATCTCCAGAACTTTCACGTCTGAAATTCTTCTGCAGGATACTAAGCAGAGTAGTGTTGCTAACTTCCCTGAAAGCTGTTTACTGGATAGAAGGGCGTTCCTCGGCCACTGTTCGCACAGCTGCGGAATTTTCTGGACCTACCACAGCGAAGAATATCTCGGCATGGGAGGCTTACTGACTTTCTCTCTTTTCAACAGCCTCGTCACGGCTGGGTTCTCTCCTACTGGAACGCCGTCTACTAGCTCGTGTCCAGCGGATATCGCCAATCTATACATTCCCACTGTCCTAAAAGCTCTACCGGCAGAGGGTAGGCTAGCTAGAAAATTCACTACTTGTACTACAGGTGCTGAAATGGGAGACATACTCCTCCCCCTGCACCACAATTCCCAGGCTTGCCACGCAGAATTATAGTTCTGTATTGTGGATGGAGATATATTGATAAATTCTGCAGCTTCCTCTGAAAGTCCTGGCAAGCACCATCTACGCCTGAAATTTTGCATGCTAACGGCGTTCATGTCTGGTCCTGTATCAGAGGGTGTGGGGCTCCCGCTGGATCAGACAGGAGATCTTGGTCTGAACGCAATCTTCCGAGGGAAATCTGTAGAAAGTTCCATCAGAACTGGAAACCAGGCTTGCGATCTCCATTCCGGCGTCACTATTACTATCTCTGCTCTGTCTCTGCGGACCTTTGCTAGTACCCTCGCCAGCATCGCGATTGGGGAAAGGCATAATGAACCTGACCTCCCCAAGGGTGAAGGAAAGCATCTGTCCCCTGAGCCCCCGGGACTAACTTCCAACTGAAGTATCTCGTCAATTGAGCGTTCAATCATGAGGCAAATAGGTCTATGGGCAGAGGGCCCCATCTCCGCTCCTGTTTCTCGGAGGTCACCCTGTGTAGCTTCCAGTCGCTGTAATCTAGTAAGTACCGGGAGTTCCAGTCTGCAACTGTATTCAGGGCTCCTGGGAGATGCTTGTTAAGAAGGATTTCTTAACTCTGACCAGGAGGGGCAGAGGTTCAGAAGGCCAACCTAGTTTCTTGGGACAGGGTAACCTCTGGACAAGCCAGACCAATCAGGGTAGCTATGGCAGGCGGGGTGAGGGTGACTGAAGGACCTCAATGAGCACACAGAGCAAGGACATTTACAAATTACACCAGACAGGTGTTATATTAAAAATATAGACACATTTATTACAAGGCCTTTGTAACATAGACCATAGCAAAGAATGACAGCAACACTAAGTAAACCAATACATCACACTCAATACAATATATATACAAGACCAGGGGGGTCTAAAGGGGTGACTGCACGAAATATGTCGACAACCTAGATGAGAAGGAAACGGGCTGTACAGTTAATCTTTTAGGCCCAGTTCAACATCAGTTATTCATCTAAGAGGCAGTCCAAGCCCTAAGAAGAGGGGAGCCTTTTGTTTAATAGTACATGTAATGCCAACGCATGTGGTTGTACAATGGGCAAAACGGGGTCTCTTCAGGGGTCTCTAGCAGCTCGGGAAGGTGGATGAGGCGATGAAGATTAAGTTCCCACTATTCAAGAAGGACCTCCACTTGAAGGCAGAGGTAGTTCGAGAGTTCGGGATGGAGTTGCTATTGCTCAATAGCGGTGGACAGGTGAGGGACCCCCAGGGGCCACTTGTGCGTAAAAATGGGCTCTTGCGCTAGGGGCCACCGATTGGGGTATTTATTACTCACCGTCCCTGATGCAAGGAGACCCAAACTTCGGCAGGTTAGTCCAATTTGGTTGCAGGTTCGAATGTGTCAAAAAAGACTTCTCTGCACCTTTTAGTTCCTGAGATCCAGTGATGATTCCCAAAAGGGACAGTGGCGATTTCTCCGCTCTGGGTGGATGAATTGCTCCAGTTTCACTGCAGCAGGCTTCAGGGGCAAGAGGGTCACAAATGCAACGGACTTGCAAAGGACGTTGCCACAGCAAGGCAACACAGTAACCACGTTTACTCCAGTCCGGGCGCACTCGTCTCACTTCAGACCTGGGAATGCCAAGTGTACGGAATTCGGTGTGAGGGTGCCGTGGACACAGAGCTAGCAGTATACCCAGTTTCGAGGGCCTCCTCGAAACGACAGAGGAGACAGAGCAAAGGTCCTGCGTAAGATGGTCAGCCCACTGGTTGGCCCAGGGACACTTCAGAGAAAGCTTACTTGCAGGTTTTGATGAAGGTGCCGAGAATAGTTGGTCCCACTATTCCAATGGGTCAAAGCATCTTCGTAGACCTTCTAGGAAGACCAGATGCAGAGGAGTCCCAGGGGATGACAGCAGGCTCAGGATGCCAAACCTTCCAGCGGGTCATCAGCGGTTCCTCGACTCAGCTTCGTAATTGCAGGATACTTGGATCCTATCCTTTGTTCAGTGAGAACTCAGGAGATCGACATGGGATGGGTGATTTCGGCCTCCCTTTATCCAAAGTTCCCTTTGCTCCAAATTGAAGATGACCCAATGGGAGATCTGCTCACAACCACTCACTCCATATGTGGACCAATCGTAGACCACAGTGGTCTCAGGCATTCAGGACACTCCAGACTTTCTGGCACCCAGGATGTGTATTGGGACCAGAAATCCCAGCCCACATCCTGGAGGCACATACACAAAGCATGCAGAAGCCTGCGAAAGCATTCAGATTTGCGGGAAAGTGCATGACCAAATAAGGACTGGCCCGGGTCGACTCGACCTGGTGAAGGGGCAAAATGGCCAAAGGACAGGACAAAGAACCTCGTGGCATGGCCATTTTAACATGACAGGAAAGGGTGAAAAATAATGCGAAACGATAGCTGCCACCAGTCCTGTCAATGACACATCTGCACAGTTCATCAAAAGTCCAGCGAGAGTATCTAGGGCCTTTGGAAATGACTATAGACCCAAGTGTCCTGTATGGTAAGATACATTGCACACTTGTTACATGTTGCACAAAAGTTGCAACAGGAGGAAAGGACTAAGGGAAACAGTCTCCCAGTACTGACTGTCCTAAGGGCATGTCAGTTTCCCCATAAAAAGTGAGTGAAAGCCCAGAGGAGTGCAGCTGAAGGTTGTGCTTCTCTGGCAAAGTCAGTCAATGGTGTCTAAGCAGCAGCAAAAGGTTTGGGGATTGACACATGGAGGGGAAATTTCATACAACTAGGAAATCTTTCCTAACAATACTCTGCCCTGACTGTTATGCTCCTCTCTAGGCAGCTGTGCCAGAAGTCCTTCGCTAGTTCCGCCAGCATCCTCGATTTTGTGCCCCCTAGCTTCTTTATATACCGCATTGCTGATATGGTGTCCATCCTCGGGAGGATGCAGCAATGTGCCTTGTCTTTGGTGAAAGCTTTTACTGTGAAGGAGCCTGCGAGAAACTCTAAGTAGTTGATATGCAACTCTAGCTCTCCCTGGGACCATTTTCCTCCCGTCTCCGTCTGACCGCATCTGACTCCCCAGCTTGTTCTGCTGGCTTCTGACTCTATAATGAGCTCTGGAACGTCTCCGAAAATGTCTCGGTTGTTCCACGCTTCCATATTGTGGAGCCACCAGGTTAGTGTGGCCTTGCTTTTCGTCTAGGGGAACTAGTCAGTGGTATCTCCAGCCTTTCCTCAAGTATTTGATCTTCAGTCTCTGAGTCCGCTCAGAGCTCGATAGTGTAACGGGCAGGGAAATATAGCTTGAATGGATGCTGCTAGGAGTCCTACTATCCTGGCTAGATTCATCAGCGAGATAACTGGCTTCACGAGCGCTGATCTCAGATCACTCTTGATCGACCTTATCTTTGGTGCTGGAAGCTCTAAGGTAGCTTTTCTTGTATCGATGGTGAAACCTAAAACTTCTAGCTGTTTGGTGCTAGCTCTGATTTCTGATTTATCTCTGTTCACTAAGAAATCCAGGCTCGGAATCGGGTCTATCGCCCACTGCACTTGCCTCTGCAATCGACTCTTGTCTTCTGCCATGAAGAGGATATCGTCTAAGTAGATTATCATCCGAATACCCTGTTCTCGTAGCGCTGCTGCTAGCGGCCTCATGAGCTTGGTGAATGCCCATGGTGCTGAAGCTAGGCCGAATGGTAGGCTTTTGAACTGCCATGTCTCCTCCTTCCAGATGAATCTCAGGAAGGGGCTGCACTGAACTGCTATCGGTACTGTTAGATGAGCATCTTTTAGATCTAGTTGCGCCAGCCAATCCCCCTTCTGAGCAGGTCTCCTAGCAGATGGATCCCTTCCATCTTGAAGTGCCTGTATATTAACGAGCGGTTCAGCTCTTTCAGATTTATTACAGGACAAACCTTATCCTTGCGATGGACCGGGAACATGTTGCTCAGAAAGGTTGACTCACGTGACGTTGCTCTTGCTATTGCATTTTACTATGCTAGGGCCTGAATCTCTGTGTCTAACAGCTTCTGCTTGTGCCATTTGCATGCGCGGAGGGGGGGGGGGGCGCTTTTGCTCTGGGGGCTCTATCAAGTCTAATACGAACCCTGTACTGTCTGCAGGACCCATGCGTCTGAACACATATCGCGCCAGCTGCGCAAGGAATTTATCGTCCTGCCCCCCACAGGAGGATAGCCCGCTGTGCTCTTGCTCACCTGTGCTATTGCTCTGGTGTCGATAGTATCCGCGCCCCCGGCATCCTCGGGAGCCTCTGCCTGTTGGGTAAAAACGTGTCTTGCTGACGCCTTTCCCATTACTGCGCTATGGGACCTTGTGACCTTCTGTTGGAATTTAACCGGCCGGCCGATCAGCCCCTATATCGGCCGTCCCCGGGAAAAATTCTCCCTGGAAACACCTTCCTGATGGAGGCTTGCGCCTTCTCCAAGGCGGTAAATGTCCCCACAAATGTATTTGTTTCCTTCACAAAGGTGTCCCCGAAAAGGAAGCCTTGGGCACTCTCTCCTGCTTCGTAAGAAGCTAGGCCCCTAGCTTATCAATTTTTAGAAGCATATATTGACGTCTCTCGGACGATATTGCGCAGTTGGCATTGCCCAACATGCAGACCGCTCTTTGGGCCCATCCTGCCAGAATGACTGGATCTACCGGTTCCCTGGTGTCCTTTGCTCTTTCCGCTAGGTCCATTACTTTCGCAATGGGTCCTGTTAGATCTACTAGTTTGTCTTGGCATGTCTTCCATGTCTGGTCCATGCCCTTTCTGGCATCTTTCCCCGCATTCGTCACAAAGGTTAACATTTTGGGATCGAGTTCAGGTGTCTCAGCCACCTTCCCTGTCAACTTCGGCCTCGGGCATTCTGCCCTGAGTCGGAACCTGGTGTCTTTTTCCATGGGCTTCCTCATTTTTTGAGACGTATATAAGGCCACCCTCAGTGAAGGAACCCATTCTGTGGACCTTGGATGCCTAATGGCGTCCGGTTCAAACATGTCCACCATGTCTTCGTCGTCTTGGGGGGGGTCTGCACAACGCTGGCTTTTGGCTCACAGGAATTCTTCTTCCGCGAGGCTATGCGCTCTTTACTCAAACTTTGCACATCCTCCTCGGGCTCCTCTTGTTCTGACTGGTCTGAGGCTGATGTAGCTTCCCCTGTATTTTGCGCCGCTGGGCTAGGTGGTATGAGGCTGGGCAGAATTGTCAAGAAGGCACTCTTAAGCCTGTTTAATGTGTCAGCCGCCTCCTGGGGCTTCTTTATCTTCCCCGTATCTGTACCTGGGGGAGTAGAAGAGTATTTCCTCTTCCAGGCCACTTTTCTCCGCTTATCTTCTTGTTCCAGAGGCTTTTGTGTTGAGGTCTCCTCACCTGGGTCGTCGAGCTTGCCAGCCTTTTTGCCCAATATTTCCTCCAGGATTAGCAACCTGTCTTGCAGAGGCTTCACTCCTTGAGCAACAGCTCGTACTACAGAGTCGCCTAAAACTTTTTTAAAACTATAGAAGAGGTCAATCTCATCTTCTACTATGAATTCCTCTCCCAGCTCATGCTCTCTCTCACTCCCCTCGCTCCATACCTCTTGTCCCATGTTGTAGGCCATGGGGACTGCTGCAGGTGGCTGCACATTGAAGGTGAGATGCTGCTAAATTGATAGGAGCCACTTCTTTAGCTCTATTATTATTTTTATTTTTTATATATACTGCCAATCTGCCTCTGATCTGCGAGCTGAACCGCTAAGAGATTGAACTCTGTATGCGGTTTGTAAAGCAGTGAGTGGGGAACGGATCGTCTCTTCGCACTGATCTCCGAATAGAATTTGACCGTTAATACGCGTCTAATGTGCTACTGCGCATGCGCGTGCTCTCCTCCGTGTACGTCACTGAGTGAGGAGGCTGAGTCCCACAATCTTCGCGCCATCCACGCTATGGGGTTACATGCTGGGAGCTGACACCAGAAACGTAACGGCTGGCGGGCCGGAGCCCCAACGCAAGTGCGATCACTTGCGGGCCCGGTCTGTCAGCTTCTGGGATTCCCGAGCTTATGCGCGGTTTTAACACGTTGTTTGGAAACGAATGATACGCAACGGTCGCCTTGCAATATGCTAAGCTGCTTAGGTATTATACGCTGCGCGCATTATTGAAATTATAAAACTAAATATATGTTTGTGTCACATTCAACTACGCTACCCTAGAACAGCACTGAAAAATGATGTCCTTATCTGTGGCAGCAGCAAAAAAGAAGAGAAAGGGACCCTACACACCAGACATTTTGTAGTAGAGAGAGGACCCAGATTGGCCAGTGAAGTGGAGGCTAGAGACTACCAGACAGCAGAGCCTCATGGGGGCTGTAGTATGCCCATGATGTTTCGTTTTTTCGTTTTGTTATGGTTTTTTCTGTTATTTACACATGTTTGAACTGTTTAAAAAAATAAAAGAAAAAAAGGAAAGTAAGATTTGAAAAGCTGTGTTTTGCAGTATTAAAGTTAAAGCATAATACTCGCCTCTGGTCTTGTCATAGAATTGGAATACTTGGGTTGACATCTCCAAGTATCTGGCAATGCGCCAACCTATGAATATACCAAAAAGCAAATAATGTCAAATCAGTATTGCATTGTCATAGCAGCTATCCAATTATGTTAATGTACATTATTCCTTATGGGGAATATTTACCAGTGAAGAGGAAACATTTTATCAAAAGCCTAAGATAATTTTGCAATCAGTCATTAATACTGTGTTCTAATGTGTAGACAACAATACCTATGGCAGAAATGCTAAAGAACATAGAGATCCCAAATGAGAACACACGCATGAACCCATTCATTTGTTACAATGTTTAGTTGTAAACTAACAGTGTCTGCTCCATACTCAATAAGCACTGATGATGTGTTCTTGAGATAGATTGAGATATTAAAGATGAGACAGATGAAAGGGTATCAATCACCTTTCCGAAGGCTCAGACTCTTAAGAATCTATTGTCAATGTGGTGGACGTGCCCCAAGATCCAGCAATTCTGGACCAGGTGTCTCTCAACCATTGAACAAATCACCGGCTCCGCCCTCCCACTGGACCCTGAGACAATTCTACTGGGGATCCCGATCCCCGGAATCTACCCCCGCTCCGGCAATAGGGCTAAGCTCCTCACACAATGCCTCTTGGCGGGCAAGACAGTTCTGGCCCGTTTCTGGAAGTCACAAGACGGCCCCTGCCTAGCCCACTGGTGGGGAAAATTGTGGGACATCTTAATAGCGGAAAAGGTCACCGCAGCGAGAGCAGGGACTCTGCACCGCTTCCAGAATGTATGGGCCCCAGTGCTGGACTATGATCAGCGATTTCCCGCAATGACGTTCAAACCAATCAACGCCCGTTGGGCCCTGGGGGACCAGGAGAGTACGCACCAGGCGGGGGTGATAGACTGAATCTCTGGCCCGGGAAAACCGGAATGATGGGGGGAAAGGGACACAAAGCCAAAATCTTTTCTTTGCTATATTATACTGCCATCCGATACTGTATGTAACCTATACTGCCTTGCTATAAATAAACATATTTAAAAAAAAAAAAAGAATCTATTGTCAATTAGTCACTTTCAGAAGAATGAATAAACTGGGTGGAGCAGATTGGTTAACTAAAGTTAAATGTATTTTACATTTGTTGAACATGTAAGGCATGCACAATTGTTGTTTGCACAAAGGTACTCAAATACGGCGAAAAGGTCTGAATCTTAGCTATCAACAAGCACAATTTGTGTACCAGAACATTTGTAGTTTATACCCTAAATTATCCATGTATGCTGATGTACATAGGTTCAGCTATGTGTGCACTCAAAATGCACATTTTCCCATTTGTGGGCTATAAAGAAATAAAGAAATATTCATCTAACCAAAAGCAATGAATTAGCTGAAAAACATGATGGTAACATAAGATGTATGATTTTCTTTGGCATAGACAAAGTAGAACCTCTTATAAGAGGAGATGGTTTTAAAACTTCACAAGTTTCAGGCTACATATATTGTTTTACTTTGGCACACTTACTCCAAATATAGATGAAGAACTGCATGTGTTTTTTGGAGTAAGAATGGTCCATATCAATTGAAAACAGTCCCCATTTTGTCAAAAATGTGTCCATGAAATGTACCCCAGGCACAATAATGGTTTTAATTTTACATTACATTTTTCATGCACTTGTGACCACAGATTTGGCATAGGGTGCATTTTCCTATGGTTGGAGAGGCGTGGGGCGTCAATATCAGACATTTAAAGAACATGGTATATTTGTAGGGACCAATTAGTAACAGCAGTTGTTTTTCATGGATTGACTCCTCGCCATTTGCTGACATCTTAAGAGAAAGCCACAGAAGACAGCCTCATTTGATAACTAAAGATACATTTTCTTTTGTGCCTCAGAAGCTCTTGAAGCTAACAATGGAATTATTGAAAAGCCCTCAGAAGAAAGTGAAGAAAAATCTGTTTCTCCTTTTGAGAAAGTTGAGCCAGCAGCAACGGAAACCTTTGAATCGAAGAGTGCACAAAAGGAAGAGGAAGAAGACATCCCAGAACCACCTCTACTGTTGCCCATGAACACTGTGAGAGAGATTAAACCCGAAGGTATGAAATCTGTATCTTAGGAATCATAAATCTTTCATATTATCAATATGTGACTATGTATGCATTTGAAAATGCACTGTTTGTGTACGATTATAGTTGACTGTCAACTCAATACTGATTCCTGAAGGGTTATAATCACTTACTGAGGGCAGTGATCGGTCGTTTTGTTTTGGTATTGGGTAATGGATACATGATTTTCATCATAACCGGCTTGCTAGAGCCTAACATCCACCCCAGAGGAAGGCAGATTGCCCTTATGGGACTGTCATATTTTGTGACAAAATAGTGCTATAACTGATGCAACTGTCCAGAGATAGTGGATTCCAATGGATTCCTTCCTCTCATATATTTCTCATTTTAGATACACCTTCTCCAGCACCAGCTGTCCTCTGAATGTTTTTCAGCCACCAGGGGACACAGCGTGGCTCTGCACCAGATTTTCATGCCAAAGTTGTGCGGTCAGACGCCAGACGTGATGTTGGGGACATGATATATAGCGCTGCTGTGTGCCATGATCTCACTTCCTTTTTCCGCACATTCAATACGTTTTAGGAATGCCACCTAACTGCTACATTTTGAAGTGTCATGGCCATAGGCCTCAGACTGTTAGCACTGCTTCGACTTTGGGAGGCAAATGTCCGATTTCCGCCCCCCCTCCGCCCTCTTCCCACAAGTGTGCCTTTACTGCCTAGGGGAGGACTTTGACAATCGATGCACGTCAAGGCCCTCAAGGTGCACGCCACAAAACTCTTTGCTTATTTTCTCAAAAATATAAAGAGGAAGTCCTTGGGAACGGAGCAAAAAAAGACCTTGGTTGGTGAACCGGTGGAGGAGCATTATTCAGCTCAGAAGGATAAAAAGAAGCAGGAGCATAGGAAGAAGTGTTGCATTTCTAGTGACTCCCCTAGACATCACTCTTCTTCCTCCTCTATGAAGTGAAATCGGCACTCATGTTCCAGAGATTTCTCGGAGGAATCACTGCTTATGATAAAAGTACATTTCCCAACGAAATTCTCAAATCTGATTGTGTGAATGCTTTCCAACAGCAGATGCTTGATATCTTTGGCAAGGTGCTGGTAGTTACAGCCTTGGTGCTTTTGGTCGGTCCAGAGCTCTCTGCACTTAGTGAAGCCGGCAGAAGCACCTCTCTGGAGCACAACTGCATGCCTGGTGGCTCGGCTCCAGCACCAACAGTGGGAACCGCTCTGCCTAGGCGCCATGAGGCTCTGCATTCGGGCATTGAAGCCTTGGCACTGGCTCCCCTCGCCTCATTGCCATTAGGGTCCAGCGCCTTTCTACAATACACCCCTTTTGAGGGGGGAATTTTCTCCCATAGATGTCTGAAATATTTGATGGGGACCCACATTATTCTACTGAGTCAAAGTGGTGAGTGGGAGGATCTGCTGGATTTAGATGCGCACCTATAGGAGGCTAGTGACTTGGATACATCTCCGAAGCTGGATTTTGTTACAATTCCAGTCTTGCAAGCCTCTCGGTTCCTTCCAGAGGGCCATTACTAAGGATGTTGAAGTGCTAGGTGGGTCTGCCCAAAGGTCCAGTATAACATGATGGACATCTTGGTCGAGGGCCCTTCACAGGAAACGCTGTTAACGTTTGACCTTGTGGTTGCTGCCCCTGTTTTGGCCCATCAGGAGTAACTGCCTTTGGTTCCTGTTGTAGACAGTAAACCTTGCCAAGAAGCATGGTCTGGCTCCCTCAGATATGGGGTTTCTGTCCACTCACCCATCGCTGGGGAGCTTGGTGGTACAGTTTGTCACAGCAACTTTGAAGTAATTCTCCTGTGTGTGCCCCATGACACAGAGAGAAATTGCAGTATGCCATGTGCTGCAACATCTTCGCACCGGGCACCCTAGAATTAAGAGCGGTCCTTGCTATTTGCGTTCTAGCCAAATACTCATTCTCTCTGTAGTGTGATCCCAAGGCAGCGGACACATTTCCGACTGAGGAGCTGAAGCAGGGTTGCAACTCTCTGCTTGCAGATGATAGAGAAGCCATGCGCCAGAGCTTGCCATTTGGTCTTCATCAGTTGGCTATGTGACCTGTGCGATGGGCATGAGTCTGTCCTGCGATGACACTCTTCGATGAAGACCTGGGAGTTCACCTTTCGATGTCAAGACCGAACTTCTGGACATGCCGTTCAACAGGAGCAACCACTTTGAGGCAAAGGCTGATGAGAAAGCTCCCAGTCCAAAGCCATTGTAAATTGGATTTCATCCATTCAGCCAGTGGGAAGGAGGATGTCCCTTTTTCGTCAAGGAGTGGCAGTGCATGAGCTCAGTCTTTGGTCCTTGCAGGTCGTATCTCGGTCGTATCTCTAGTTACTGTCTCACTTTTCGAATGGATTCTTTCCTCCCATAGATTGCTCATCTTTGATAAACTATCTTCAGCACCAGCTTTTCTTGTAGATTTTCCATTACCTGGGGCATAGCACGGCTCTTCGTTGGCTGTGCCTGGTGCTGATGTGCACCTCCCACCGACTATGACTTTGGGGATAGTATATTTGGAGCTGCTGTACACCGGATCTCGGCTCCTTTTTTTCAGCGCACTTTGTATGTTTCTGGAACATCACTTAGAGTAGCTAACCTATCAACAGCCTCATAGCCAACTCCATGAAGGCCTCGGGCTTCAAGTGCTATGGGGATTTCAGGAGACAAATATCTGCCTCTGACACTCACAGAATCTGTCTGTACTATTTGGCAAGGAACACAATCCACAGGATTGAGTGTCGAAGTGGCGGCTTCTCCATAATGGGCAACGGGGCACCAACCCACCCTTCACCCAATATGGACGAACCAAAGCCATCCCAGGCAGTGCTCCAGATAATATTTTGAGGTGGGAGTATTTTACTCACTATTTTTAATCTTTGAGAGTGAATGCGATTTCAAGACAGTAAGAATGACGTTTCTCCTTTGCAACAGAGTAAAATGTATGTGACATCCAGCCAAAGTGTGCTAAAACTGGATGGAAATCATTGCCATGCTGCAGCTTTCTGCATTGTGTCACAATACCCATTTCATTGTTTCTCTAAGGTTTGGCCATTTGAGCTCTCCAGAATATATTTAAATGTTGAAAACACAAAAACCTAGTTAATTACATTGTAAAGCAAACATGAATTGTATTGTGTGTTTTGAGGTTCAATGGTAAAATTGTCTTTTGATGTTTAATGAAAGTCCTAATTTCCTGGAGCTATTACTACCTAATGTTATGCAAATATTATGATACAACAGTGCTGACAGGCAAGGACTCCATGCTAAATTCTATACCAGATCTCATGGTCAAATGGTTATTTTGGCAAAGCGCTTTCCAGGATGAAAGGCTGAGGTGGTTGCGCAGGATTTCGAACCTGCAATCTACACATCACGCACAGATTGCGGCAACGAGCGCTCAACCGGCTGAGCTATCTTATTGGATAACATCCGTCAGAGGTCGGTGAACTGAGTATCGACTGAGGTATAATAATCACAGTGCCTAGATGTTGGATGAACCATGTATGAAGCGCTACATAAAGTTAAATTCCTATATGGATTATCACAGGGACAGGTTTTGCTGAGTTTCTATTTCAATTACAAATGTAACTTTCATTTGTTTGTTTTTGAACAGCGCTTGCACTTCCTGGAGAGTCAGGTTTTGGATGTTTTATTTGTAGTCTTGAAGTTTTGAAAGTCAATAACACCTGCGATTGGTGTAATGACAATCACTCACCCTTGAGCAGACTCTGCTGACACTGGGCATTTATTGTAATGTACCCTATTGACTGCATTGTTGAATGGATGTAAACTAGACTGTGCATACTCATCATTTTTATAATTTGAGTGTAAATTAAATTATAAGTGTAAAAATAATCTGCCTCTGCATGATTATGCAAACAGCACATGAACTCTTAAAAATACAATTGTGCAATGCTGGTTTGCTTTCACCGGAAAAAAAGCATAATTTGTTACAAAAAGATGAATTCTCAATTGCAACTTAGTTTTCTATCTTATTAAGTATACAATCCTAAAATGCTAGGAAAGAAATATGCACAGTGCTTCTGTTTGCTCCATGAGCATCTACACACAACACAGCAAAAGCTGAATGGTAAGAAACCATTCCTTTTATCACAGTGTGTAGTTTCCTTTTTTGAAAGGCTTCAGAGAAATACTTTCTGTTTCATAGGCTTTTCTCCATGGCTTGCAATTACATCCATGTAGATAAAAATCAAAAGAAGCGTTCTGGTTTCTGTCAAGTAACCTAACCTTTGCACTGCCGTCTGCTCTAAACCTGTGCGTCAATGTACACAGGAAAATAATAAAGCTGTCGTATTTTCATGTGTAAAAAGGCCGTGTATGAACCGTATCTGGAGGCCTGATCCCAGGAAAAACATTCGCCATGTTTCCTTTTAAAAAGTTTAATTTCCCCAGGGCATGCCCAAAGGGCCTCGCCAGGTCAGGGCATTTTTGCTTCCTGAGCCATGCACGACCCATTGGGGATGCAGGCTGGGCAACTGCAGGCCTACATTTGCCTAGAGTTACTCCTGCACCTCCCCAAACATTCAGGCCTCCCAGGCTATTTTTAGGAGGTGCTCCATGTCCCTGGCATGCCCTCAGGAACCAGGAAGCTCTCTCTGCTTCCTGTTCATGTACGGAAGCCGGAAGGCCTCTGTGGAAGAGGGCCTTAAGCCTGGGGCTGTAGGTAAAGAGAATTTGTATGAATGTATGCGTGCAATGTTTGCATCGGACAGTGTATGTGAGTGAATGAGACTGTGTGTGTTGTATGTGCGTGCATGTGAATGGAGAATTGAATGTATGTATGAATGCGTGTTTGAATGAGAGAAATGGATGAATGAATGTGTGCGTGTTATGAGGATGTAGAAGATGGAGACTGACAAGGAGGGGGTCATTGTGTGGGTTACAAACGTGTATTAGATTAATGAAGAAACCTACCTCTCCCTACTTCTATGGGGCATGCCCTGCGTCAACCTAGAAAAACTTGAGTTCCAGAATGTCCGTCAAAATCAAATGTTCTCCATCAGAAACCAACTAATCTAGCCCTAGCACTATAAACCTAAGTCTTTAACTAAAGTGAAGTTTGTGTTTCCTTCAACAGGAGAATTACTCCCTTTTTCTGTTTTTTTGCTTCTGTCTTATTTTAGAAATGACTCCTTCAGTGTTCAATATCAAAGGACAAGTGAAAAGACTCCCTTCTCTTGGTCCTTCTATGAAAGTTCTCCACAGTGGTCTTTAAGCACTCAGCAGAAAACTTGAATTCTCCAACATGGGGTCTGGCATGGATTCACATGCTCATGAATATTCCCCGTCGTCAGGCTGGGAATCCTCGGTAAAGAAAAAAATCAGTATCAGTTTCGTTTCTGATCTGTCTTTCGTAGTAGTAACCAATCACTGATCTCTGCGTCATACTGACCACAGCCAATGACTGCCATCTCCCTAAGCCCCGCCTCTGGCAGCCATCTTCAGATTTTTACCGCACGTTCATGTGTTGGGATCCTCGTGCTATTGCTCTTGAGCTGTAGTGCGTTTTCACGCTTTTTCATAGGAAAATTCTCTCTTTTTTCGGTCAAAAGAGCCTCAAGCTCCACCGTTTCTTTATCCGATCAACGGGGACCCGTGTCGGATTCCTCTACGCCTCTCAAGGGTGAAGATTTCGTCAAGCCACGCTTTTGGAGGACTCCAGAAGTTTCTCAGGCCCATCTCGGTCATGGCCCAGGAGAAGGGAAGCTCGACGCCCGGAAAGCTGTTCAGGGTCTGCCCTGGATGCCAGCTTCAGAATGTCTTTAAGGAGGACGAACACTCCCTTTGCCTCTATTGCCTGCATGAGGACAAGACGCACGTGGAGAAGGACTGTGCGTTTTGCGGCAATATGTCGGAGCGGACCATGAAGGACCGCCATCTGCGTCTCGCCAACTGGCTGGAAGGTAAAAGCCCGTCAGGCGAGAAGAAGAAGTCCGAGCGGTCTTCTAAGACCTTTGAGGGTGCCCCGGTAACGGGGGTCCAACAGAAGGCCAAGCACTGCGAGTCCGCTGGCACCGGGAGCGCCGAACGGTCGGGCTCTACGGCTGCCAGGCAGGGCGCATCCTCCCCGGCGCCATCAACCACGAGCCAACGCTCTGGCTCGGGTAAGAGGAAGGCCGAGCACTCGGCAAAGCTCCTGGAGAGACCCCGGTCGAGCTCGAAGGCCCCATAGGAGGGGGAGCGAGGCGGTGACCCTCCCCCCCAAGGAGAAGGCGGTGAGCGCACCTAAGGTGGTGAAAGCCTTGATCCACCCTGCCAAGGCCTCTATTGAGACAGTCGCAGCGGCCCTGGCTCAGCATGTGGAGGCGACTTCGGGGCTCAGAGTCTCCCTGCCACCGCGGAGGGAGTCCTCTTTCAAGCCCATCGACAGGACCCCCGTGAAACCTCCGACGGAGAAGAAAAAGGGGGGGCAGGAGGTCGTCGTGGATTCGGCCTCAACCTCTGAAGAGGAGCTGATCGAAGTCTTAAGCCACGGCATTGGCGTGGAAGAAGACCAGCCCGTCGAGAGGGATCCCGACGTAGGAGACGACGAGAACGTCGAGTGTGCCGACGAGGCTCCTGACCGCCCGTCGGAATCCCCTCAACCAGTGCCGCAAGACAACTCGGCGGCCATTTTGTTGGCTATACAGTCCATATGCTCGGAGATAAGGACTAGATTGCCGTTACCACCAACGGAGGAACCGATCCCGACGGGGGACCCGGAGCCAGGCCCTTCTGGGAGCCCTCCTCCTAAGAGAAGAAGGATTCATCCTCCACCTCCTTTTCAACCATCACGTCCTGCTCAGCCCTCCTCCCCGTCCACGACCCGTGGGGGACGGACACGGCCGCGACGGGTACAGACGACGAGGTTTACGACGAGGATCTTCCGTCGTCACCTCCTCCCCGGGCCTCCCCGCCCGACGAGATTGGATCGTTTCATGCCATGATCGCCAGGGCATCCGAGCTTTTCCAGCTCTGCCCGGTAGAGAAGAAGGAAGGTGTCCTTTATCAACGGCGCGAGACCAAGAGGAAGACGGTCCTCGCTGTACCTCTACTGGACGATATCTGGGATGAGGGTCTCGCCCTCCTCAAGAACCCATCCACAACGCCTGCGAGAAGGGATCGGTACGAGAAGAAGTACCGGGTCCCGGACGCGGCCCCCTTGTGCCTTCGGGCATAGCCGACCCCGGACTCAGTTGTCTCCGCGGCGGCCAGGAAGAAAGCGGGGGGGGCTTCGGCCTCTTCGTCGACCTCCCCACCGGACGGCGAGGGAAAGAAATTGGACACGATGGGACGCAGAGTCATCTCATTGGCAGCGACGACCATTAAGGCTGCAAACGCCTTAGCCATCGTAGCCCGCTACGACAGGGAGTTGTGGTACAAGATCGCCCCCCTGCTGGACTTCCTACCGGATGACAAGAGGGCAGAGGCCCTAGAGATCTTGCAGGAAGGAGAAGTGGCGTCGGACCACGCCATTACGATAGCGACGGACATCGCTGACACTGGTTTTCGCCAGTTGGGCAACAGCGTGTGCCTTAGACGGCGTGGGTGGTTCAAGGCAACGGACTACCGGCAGGACGTGCAGACCAGAGTTTTGGACATGCCATTCGACGGGAGCAACCTGTTTGGGAAAACAGTGGACGATTCCCTAAAAGCCATCAAGACGGACACGGAGACAGCCTGGGCTCTTGGTGTTCTCCAGCAACGACGGCCGCCCTTTCGGAGCGCCGGAGGCAAGCAGGGTGCCTCCAAAGGTTCCGGCGGCGGATATTCCACCTACCGTCAAGCAGCCCGTTCGTCGTCACAGGAAGCCTACAGGGGACGAGGCAAGTCAGGCGGACCCCGCCGTCGTCGCCAGGGAGGACAAGGCGGCAAAGCCTCGTCAAAGCAGGACTGAACCGGCCGTGGGGTCGGGCCCCCACCGAAGCATCCCGGTGGGAGGCCGGCTGGCGAACTTTGTCAGCGTGTGGGAGTCCATCTCCACCGACTGTTGGGTGCTGGACGCCCTGGGCCAGGGTCACGCGCTCGAGTTTCTAAAGAAGTGCCCGCGCGTCCCCCCCATGGCCAGGAAGGAACATCACGTCCCTCAACTTCTCTTGGAGGTAAAGGCCGATGCTCAAGAAAGGCGCCATCGAGCTCGTCCCAAAGAGGCTTCGGGGCTCCGGAGTTTACTCAAGATACTTCCTCGTGAAGAAGAAGACAGGAGGATGGCGTCCCATCCTGGACCTACGACGACTGAACAAATTCATCAAGGCACAGAAGTTCTGGATGGTCACCAACAGCACGTCCTGGGTCAGCTGGAGGAGGGCGATTTCCTGTTGTCGTTGGATTTGGAGGATGCCTACTTCCATATCCCTATCCTAAAGGGACACCGAAAGTTTCTCAGATTCTTGGTCCAAGGGCGTCACTACCAGTTCAGAGCCCTTCCCTTCGGATTGAGGTCGGCACCCAGGGTGTTCACCAAGTGCCTCGCACCGGTGGCGGCGCGGCTGCACCTGGAGGGGATCCACGTCTACCCCTACCTGGAATACTGGCTCATCCGAGCAAAGACAAAGGAACTCGCAGCAGAGCACACGGCGAGGACCGTCCAACTACTCACGGACCTCGGATTCTCCATAATCTACGCCAAGTCCCACCTGTTGCCCGCGCAAGACGCACTGTTTCTGGGAGCGAAGCTCGACACAGTGGCGCTTCTGGCCTCTCCGTCGGAGGAAAGGACGAGGGCCATCTTGGGCAAGGTGCAGCGGATGCTGGTTGCGGACGCGGCCAGGGTGAGGTCCATCAAGTCCCTCCTCGGAATGATGTCTTCTTGCATTTATCTCATCCGCCTGTGCAGGCTTCGGATGCGCCTGTTACAGGAGTTCCTGGACGCTCGCTGGATCCAGACGACGGGCAGCTTCGAGGACAGGATCACACTCGACGAGAGCTTCCGACGAGCGATCCCGTGGTGGGGCACCCGCGCGCATCTGACGGCGGGCATGGACTTCCAGACCCCGGGCCACCAGAAGACAGTGACCACGGATGCCTCCCTGGAAGGGTGGGGAGCGCACACCGAAAATCTGCACGCGAGGGGCCTTTGGCTGCCGACGGAGAAGTCCCTCCATATCAACGTCCTGGAACTCCGTGCAGTGTTTTGGGCCTTCAGGTCCTTTCTTCCGTCACTCAAGGGCAAGGTGGTGAGGATGTTCACCGACAACACCACCACCATGTTCTACATCAGGAAGCAGGGCGGTACCAGATCCCCAGCCCTGTCCAAGGAGGCGCAGGATCTGTGGCATTGGGCCGTCGCCCAAGGGATGTTTCTGGTGCCGTTTCATCTGGCAGGAATAAAAAACACCATCGCCGACTCACTGAGCAGAGAGCTGCGCTCGTGCCACGAGTGGGAACTACGACAGGATCTAGTGGACCGCCTCTTCTGACGGTGGGGCACACCCCAGATCGATCTGTTTGCGATGGCGACAAACTCCAAGTGCCGGAGGTTCGCCAGCAGGTTTCCCCAGCCGAGGAGCATGGGCGATGCTTTCTCGTTCCCCTGGGAGGGCCTGTTCCTATATGCGTTCCCTCCATTGCCGCTGCTGATCCGGTTCATCAACCAGCTCAAGAGGTCACGGTGCAGGATGATCCTCGTCGCACCTGCGTGGCCGAGGTAGATATGGTTCCCGGACCTTCTGGACTTGTCAGCGTCCCCGTCAATCAAGCTGCCAGTGAACGCGGATCTTCTCTCCGGGGAAGGAGGCGCCATCCTCCATCATGACCCAAAGTCGCTGAACTTGCAGGCCTGGCTCCTGCAGCGTTAGAGTTTGGAGGTTACGACATACCGGCCGACTGCAGAGAGGTTCTTGCAAAGGCCAGGGCGTCCTCAACTCTTAAATGCTACGGACACAAATGGAAGAGGTTCTCGGTCTGGTGCCACGCACAGAAAATTAACCCTCTACGGATTACGGCTCCGCAAGTACTGCCGTGCCTGCTGACGCTGGCCAAGGCTGGACTGGCGCACGCTTCCATCAAGATTCATCTTGCTGCGATCTCCCGATACACCAGAACCACGGGACGGACGTCTTTGTGGTCTCATCGTCTGGTGAAAGAATTCATGAAGGGACTGTTCAGATCGTTCCTGCCGGTGAAGGCCCCGGCCCCGGCCCCGGCCCCGGCGTGGGAGCTCAACGTGGTGCTGACCAGGCTCATGGGGCCTCCGTTCGAGCCTCTGCACTCAGCTCCGTTGAAGTTCTTGTCGTGGAAAACAGCGTTTCTTGTGGCCATCACCTCCGCACGACAGTGGGAGAGATCCAGGAGCTTTCCTGCAAGCCCCCGTACTTGACTTTTCACGACACGAGGTAGTGCTCAGGACGCACCCCTCCTTCATGCCCAAGGTGCCGTCGAACTTCCACCTCAACGAGCCCTTGGTGTTGCCTGTTTTCTTCCCGTCGCCTTCGTCGCCAGCTGAAAGGACTTTGCACTCGCTGGATGTGGCTGCAGCGCTGAAGTTCTACGTGGACCGCACAAAGAGTTTTCGGAAGACGTCACAACTTTTTGTGAACTTTGGACCTGTCAATCAGGGGAAGGCTCTCTCGAAGGCTTCCATTTCCAGATGGCTCTCCGGCTGTATCATGTACTGTCATCGGTTGGCAAACCGACCGCTGCCTGGCCGTCCGAGAGCCCATTCCACCAGAGCGATCGCAGCTACCACGGCGTTCCTATCTGGTGTGCCCTTGCTGGACATCTGCAGGGCTGCTACGTGGAGGTCGACGCACACCTTCACGAAATTCTACTGCGTCGATCGGGATTCCAGGGAGGAGTCCAGGGTCGGCCAAGCAGTGCTGCGCAACCTGTTCACCTAAGGTGAGCCTGGTGAGGAGGTAAGAATTGCTTAATGTTGAGTTTTGGATGTAATGCTTAATGTTGAGCCTTTGCCACCTCCCGTGGTTGTGCATGTGTGTACTGCTATGTATTCTTTTATTCATGAGCATGTGAATCCATGCCAGACCCCATGCTGGAGAAGGAACAAGTTACTTACCTGTAACTGTTGTTCTCCAGCATGGGTCTGGCATGGATTCACATGCGGACCCTCCCGCCTACCCCTCTGCGGCTCTTCACTTGGTCATACTGCCACTTCACGTGCTACTAAATCTGAAGATGGCTGCCAGAGGCGGGCCTTAGGGAGATGGCAGTCATTGGCTGTGGTCAGTATGACGCAGAGATCGGTGATTGGTTACTACTACGAAAGACAGATCAGAAACGAAACTGATACTGATTTTTCTTTACCGAGGATTCCCAGCCTGACGACGGGGAATATTCATGAGCATGTGAATCCATGCCAGACCCATGCTGGAGAACAGTTACAGGTAAGTAACTTGTTCCTTAGTCTCTGTAAGTCCTTCCAGGAAGTAAATAACCTCATAGTCTTATTTGGCTTCCATTTACCATTCTGATGAGGGAGATTTCTCCCTTTCCACTCTACTTTGGCAGCAGTATTGTATACATTGTATATATTGCTCAGCGGTATTGGTTTGACTACTTCGACGAAGGAGGGTCACTACTGCTACGATCTGCTTGGGAAGTGGGATTTGGCTGACCACTCCTGATGTGATCTGCTTGGGTAGTGGTGTCTGGGTGACCACTGCGACAAGGGAGATGACTCCCACTGCACTCTGGCTTCTTGGTTCGGCTTCCCAGACCCCTGCCGGGCATGGCTCTGGTTGTTCCAGGTTCGCAGGTTCCTTCCTCTCCACCTGTGCGGCTCCGCTTCAGGCTCTAGTTTGTGGTCTCAGCACTTTTTCCAGGCCTCATGGTTCATCTTTCTACATTCACACCACAACCTTGATTGCTTCTTTCATCTGGCTAGTCGGCTCCGAGCCGGCTCCTCGGACGTTGTTCCAGCGTCCCGTTCTGTGCGGCCTCTGTCTGGAGGAATGGCTTCTCTTTGTCCCTGATCCTCCCGGTTTGAATCTCCCAGGCAGGGCTTGTGTGCTGCTGGCTTCTGCTATTGAATCCCTCTAGTCCTTTCTTGTTTTCTAGTTTATATTGTTGACTCCGCCCACGTGTAACGTCAACACCATCTTGGAAAGGCTCATTGGCACTCTTCATGCCTCCAGTGAGCCACCTCGTTGCACTACTTGGCTGCTTTTCTCATGTTGTTCTTCGTCACAGTATGTTCTGCATTTGTCACAGTCATAGCTTTTACTGGAACCATTTCCATTATGCATGGTGGAAGAAAAGGGTGACTATAAGGTTAGGGGGTTCTGTGACAGGGTTGTAGAGAGGCTTTTCCTCAGGTGGACGTCCTTATCCCCAGGCGGAGAGTTCCTCCCAATGAGCTCCTCCTGCAGATTACCACCCCTATGGGGACTATTGCATAGTGGCCTCACCTCCCTAGCCTTGTAGGAAAGGGCTGAAGTGACAAGACCTGGTGAATCATTACAGTGTGTGCCTGGGAGTGGAAGGGGGTGGGGGTTTGAGTGAGACTGCAATATCAGAGTTCAGGCTCTGAGTTCACAGTCTGCCCCAGTCTCCACGTTCTTTCCTGCTGAGAGGAGCTGCACCACAAGGACAAGTCCTGTTTTTGCTTCTGTTTTGAATAATTTTTTTATTTAAAGACGTTTTCCCCGTGGAGCGGAGTTCAGGCACTGAGTTCCCAATCTGACGCAGTCTGCCACGGGACGTTCTGGCAACATGACCGCGAATGCCGGCCCCGGGCCAGTGACCAGACGAAAGATGCTTCAGCATCGGAGAATGCTGAATCCATGGACTGCCCTGAGAGCGTCCACCGTCGGAGCTGTCAAGGTAAGCAAAACGTCAACAGTAACACTGCCTGAAATATTGCCCAAATTGACTAGGATGCACTGGCTACGCGCAGCGTCTCACCATCTGCTGCGACTGGCCCGGCGACTGCACCAACATCAAATGAGACAGAGCCTGCGTTTGAGCCTGCCCCTGACCCTGAGCCCGAGATTGGCCTCTTTCTTCCACCTGAGTCGGAACAAAGGCCTAAAACAACTGTCCTGCTAACCTTAGCGGACCTATTGCCAGTAACTTCTGTCCCCCCCCATGAATCTTGGAAGACTCAGATGAGTTTTACTCACCATTCAGTGTCACCGACGATGAGTTAATGAAACTGTCAATTGCAGAAGCACCCTATCGTTCAATGCGTAATAATGCAACTACAGATAGCGTGGCCCTTAACGACTTTAACGAGTCGCCTGCTATAGCTAATTTAACCCTGCAAGGCTCAGACAGTGTAAGCTGTGGCGAATCTGAAAAAAGCAAAAAACATATGGGTCGGTTGTTATGCAATGAACAAGTACACTTACCCGAAAATGACTGTCCTGTGAAAGCAGCAGATGTTTGAGAATGCAGCAGGCGTTGAAGCCGAGGTCGCTGTGGTCAAATCACAACCAAAGGCAGTGACTTTTACTACAACCTCAGCCACACCATGTATCAGAGCGCCCTCACTGACAAGGGAAAAAAAATCTAATCCAATGAACACAACTTTAATCTTGCAACAAGTTGCGCCAAAAAAAGCAGAGTCGAACAATGAACAGCTGCACTCGGCAAACTCGCAAAACCGTTTTTTTGACCTCGCAGATCGAGAGGCCCGTCTGATGGAGCGGTTACACGCTGACTTTCTCCTTACAAAAAAAAAGCTGCGGGCTGCGCCCCTATCATCGTCAATTAACATTGAAAACAAGAACAATGTGTTCCTCGTTGTCTCAAGCAAATTGGAAGCAAGAAACAAGGAATATAGCTGCAACGAGAAAAAAAGTGGGAATAATAGTCACCAACCACATGCAAATTCTAAATCATGTGACATGAAAGACCAAGCCGGAGAGAAATATGAAGACATAGACATAAGCCTTGATCCAAACTCGTTGCCCTTTCATGGCACAAGTGGCTCTAAGGAAAATATCAGTACCCTGTGGCTAAATCGTAAGAACACAACCTTGAAAGCAAACAACGTAAATCATGAGATTGGATCTCCCTTTGGTATCAGAAATCCGAGTAGAGAATCTACGAATAGAACATTGGCTGTTCCCGATAAATTTACTGATGTCGGCTCCAAGTCTAGCCTTTCAGCAGCGGCCTCAGCTCAGGTTCATAATAATGTGCTAGCGGCCTCTTTATTAGCCTTGATTCCATTCGTAAAACTATATGAATCACTACACGAAGCAATCATAGATCAGGCTGCTATGCTACAGAACTTGACAACAAAAATTGATAAAATTGACTCCTTCAATGTTTTCCTGAAAAATCAGATAGAAAGAGAAGCAGACTTGACAATCCTTTGGCAGCAACAGCTTACTGACTTGGCAGCCGTCGTCATTGCCAAAATGACACCCTGTCTGAAGGTCTGCTAGAAGCAGTCAAATGGATGAGACACAACAGTGGCGCAGCAACCGATCCTCTGCGACTCACTCAAAAGACCCAGATGCAAATGCCCCCGATGACAACGTAACACGTCCTTTTGCTCAACCTATATCAGATTCAACACTACTAGAAATAGCGCAATTACCAATTGGCAATGTACCTTTTGTGGCTACGTTGTCACAAACAACTAGCAATGGACGATGCTTTACTCACTCAACTCAGTCACTCCCAAAACCTAGTTTGACAAACGTGGCAAACCCGAATGGGAATGTGCCTTCAGCAGGAATTATGAAGGAGAAATTGGCCACTGAAAGCGGAGTAGAGTCATGTCCGCAACAGTCTTGTCAAAATGCGGCCACTCAAATCAGAAATCAAGCGGTTTCAGGACCCGCTGCCCCAAAGCACCTGTCGTTTGTCATTTTTTTCAGAGAGTGCAAAATCGGCATCAAGCACCTCGGCTGTCGCGGCACCTTCAGTTTACACTGACGCAATGGGCAATGATCAGACAGGGAACTTAAGGTCAAACTCAATTCGACAAAAGCAAAGTCGGCGAAATGCCAAGACTTTTATTAGAAATCTGTCCTCTCCGCCTAAGCTTGGATTATTTAATCGCCATGGTACAAGGGAACTGCCAGCATCAAAAATGGACTCTATGAAGGCTCCAGGCGGTAGCAGTCATGTTACAGCACAATCTCGTGCTCCAAAACGGGGAAGAACTGCTTCAGATGAAGGTAGCAAACTTTCATCGCCTTTCTCTGTCGCAATCAACCTATGTGACTTATCAATCTATTCTCACCAGGAAGACTCCGAGAGCAAATGTGCTACCGGTTCTGATGCAAGAGACCCAAACCAGGCGCCATGGACTACACCAACACGCATCGCTAATCGTGTGTCGAATCAGAATCGAGCACCGAACCAAATTAACAACCCGAGGAGAACAAAAACGAGCCCTATGTGAGATCAAAATGAAATTGAAGACTCAACTCTAAATCCAAAATTAACAAAAAACCTAAGGAAACAGCGAGTTCATTACAGTTCCAGGGTCCACTTGGCTAACAACCCTACATCGTTAGGACAATCCTGGAAATTGAGACTACAAAATATGCAGGCTGATGAGGCAGAAGTCAATCTAAATCGCTCAAATGTGATGAGGCTCTTTAAATGTGTGCCCTCATTACAAACCATCGACTCCGATGACATAAAAATCGTGGAATATGTCACCGAGAAATGTTCAGATCAAGTCTTGCTACACATTGTGTCGGTTGTCGTCCTGAACACTATACTGAAAGCTAATGAAGAGCCCCTTTTTTTTTTAGCTTAGTTTAGTTTATTATTTTGTATAGCGCGGCCTGGCCCTGGGGCAACTGGGCGCTTGACATGGTTGCAAGGTAACAGGAAATATATACATGGTTGTTGTAGTACAGTATAGACGTTACATATGCATAATTCTTGTAGTACATTTAATTCACAGTTTGTGCAATCCGTTGTTGAACGGGATATTCAGAACAAAAATAACAAGCAGGGTATTTACAGTATAATTGCAACACAAGAGGTTGATGCAGGTTGTGTTGGCTGTATATGTCTATAAATATATGTACAAGTGTCTCCGGTGAATAATGGGTGCGGGCTTAGGCTTCTTTGGCGATCAGCCAGGTTTTAGCATTTTGTCTGAATCGGTGGAAGGATGGTTCGGTTCTGATAGCAAGGGTTGAGAGTTCCAGAGTTTCGAGGCAAGCACTGGGAAGCTTGAGCCACCTGCTCTTTGGAGCTTATGTCTGGGGACATTTAAGCAATGGGTTTCGGCTGATCTGGTAGCCAAGATGAGATGTTAAGGGTGAAGTTGTCAGCAAGGTATTTGGGTGCTTGGCTGGACAGGCACTTGTGGGTGAGGGACCGTGTTTTGTACTCAATTCTTTGTAGTACAGATAGCCAATGGGTGGAACGTCTTCAATCTGAAATGTGTTCAGATTTTGGTATATTCAAGCCTGCTCTGAGAGCATTATTTTGAACAACTTGAAGCTTGTCAATGTTCTTTTGGCTGGTGCCGAGAGTGCATTGCAATAGTCTACCTTAGAGAGTATTAAAGCTCTGGCAAGGGTTGTGCAGTTGGAAGTAGATAGGTAGGGTCTGCAGGAGATTATAAGCTTGCATGTGTAGGCGGTAGAGGATGAGATGGGGTTGATTTGTCTAGTCAGGGTGAGGGAAGAGTCGAGGTATATTTCAAGGGTTTTTACGTGGTTAGATACAGTGATGTTGTTGCTGTCAATGGTGAATGTTTGGTAAGGTTTGTCAAGGTTGTTGAGTCTGAATTGGGAACCTAAGAGAAGAAGCTCGGTCTTGTCGTCATTGAGACATAGTCCAGGCTTGGCCATCCCTTATTGGATGATAGAGTAAATATTGTTGAGGACTTTGTCGGTTGAATTGTCGCCTGTTAGTGGGATGAGTATTTGAGTGTCATCTGCATAGTTTGTGTAGATGACACCCAAAGGATCCAGTATGTCGAATAGGGGTTTTGTAAACACGTTGTATAGTGTGGGCGAGACGCAGGATTCCTGTGGGACGCCGCAGGTAACTGGGGCTGGTTCGGTGGTAGCGGTGGGTGCGAAGCCCTCATGAATCTATTTGTCAAGAAGGATTGAATACAGGCGTTCGCTTTGTCAGAGAAGTTGGCCGCAGAGGCTAGGTGTTTGCATAGGATGTCATGATTTACTAAGTCGAACGTGGCTGATAAGTCAAGAAGGAGTAAGAGGGCCAGTTTGCCATTGTCTTTTAACTTGTCCATTTGAGTCTTGAGGTCGATCAAGGCGGTCTCTGTACCATGTTTAGGGCGAAAGCCAGATTGTCTTAGTCAAAGTAGGTTGTTTTTCTCTAGGTGGTTCTTGATCTGCAGGTAGGCTGCTCTGTCCAGAATTTTTAAGAGGAAATGCACTGTTGTGATGGGTCTGCAGTTGGTGGGGATGCTCGGGTCCAGTGTGGGTTTCTTGGGCGGTGGTAAGACCCAGGAGTCCTTCAGATTGTCAGGTACTATACTTGAGGTGAATGAAGAGTTTGAGTGAGGTGATGAAAGGGGCTAGATGTTTGGCTGCGTCTTTGATTACTGGGGCTGGGCAGGTGTCGCCATGGCATTTGGACAGTTTCAGGGTGGCTATGTCTTCGACCTCTTTGGTAGTGATGTTTGAGAATTCGAATGGGGTACTGTTGTCTGTTTGTTTGGTGGGAGGGGATTGGGTGAAGTTATTAGCAGTTGTAAGGCTAGCTTTCTTAGCTTCGATTTTTGCCTGGAGCATGGCAATTTTGCCGAGGAGGGCTTCTTGTATATTTGTACACCAAAAGGTATCTTTGGTGCAAGTGTCAGGTATGGGTGATGGGGATTCGAGCTCTCAAGATATTAAAGAGCTCTTTTGTGTTAGATTTGGCCTTACCGATACTTTCATTATACATATTATTTTTTGTTTGGATGAAGGCCTGCTTGTTGTAATTGGAGGCTGAGCTATATGACATCTTATTGATGACTGAGGGGGAGTGTTTCCATATTGATTCGGCATGTCTCTTGTTTTTCCAAAGCCTTTTTAGTTCAAGGGTGAACCAAGAGTTGAGGTGAGCGCGTGGTTTGGCTTTGCGAAATTTAAGCGGCGCAACAATGTAATGGCTTTGAGGATACTTGAGTTGTATAGGTCTACTAGATCTGTGGGGTTGGCAGTGGTGGGTGTGAAGTCGGTGATGGGTTGGAGCAGAGGGATTAATTTCTCAGCTGTGATATTTTTGCTATTTCTTGTAAATGCAGGTGGGGCATTAGTTGTCGGTGGTGAGGCATGTTTGTTTTTGTTGATGGTGATTAGGTGGTGGTCCGTATCAGGCACAGGGTGTGTTGGATAGAATGGTGGTATTGGAGTTGATATCCGCTAGCCAATCAAGGGTTCTCCCTTTATTGTGAGTGGGTTGTGAGATGTGATGGGGTGAATCCTAGCTCTGAGATAGTGTTGGCGATCATGTTTGCTTTGCCATCTTTGGTGTTGTTATAGCCAAGATTGAAATCGCCTAGAATAAATATCTGTGAGTTTGGTTTGGTATTGTTAGAGAGTAGGAGAGCGATGTCGTCGTTGAAGGAGATGATGGGACCAGGCGGTCTGTATAGGAGGTGGATGGTGGTAGTATTCGTGTTGGTTGAGGATAGTTTGATGGTAATCAGTTCGGCAGATGGGAGTGTTTGGTTGACTATGTGTCTGATATTAAGAGAGGCCTTTGTTATAAGGGCAACGCCTCCGCCTATATCTGTTTGTCTGTCCAGGCGGAATTTGGAATACTCCTTGGAGATGGCTAGCCCAACATCTGGCCCTGATGCTGCATGGAGCCAGGTCTCAGTGACAGCTAGGAAGTCAAGGTCATTGGAGGTGATGTCAGCTATGTCAAGAGCATGTGCGGTTAAGGATCTTGCGTTAACGAGAGCACCTTTGATAGTTTGGATGGTGGGCTGTGACTTGCTGATGAGTGGTGGTTGGGTGGAGTCATTGGGGGGGTATGCGTGTTCGGGGATACTGTGGTGTGTGTGTGAGAGGGGTAGCAGGATTAGGTTTCTGATGTGCATTGTTGGGGGTGTGAATTTGGTGAGTCCTAGAGCCTAGTCTGAGGTTTCTATTTGTGGTTGTGCTGGGTATGGTAGTGGACGATCTGAGAATGTGTAGCTTAGGTGGTGCATGTGGATAGAGGGTTGTGTGTGTGGATGTAGGGGAGGGTGTTTGTGGACCATGTTGCAGTGAGCTGGCAGGCAAGGTGGTAGAAACCAGGTTGGTGCTATGTTATCGGGGAGTGTAAGGTTTGGCATAGTGGTGTTTGTGATGATGTGGTGACTTTTACTGTGGTTGTTGCCGGTGAGAGGCATGTTATAGATTATGTCGTGAGTTGTGTAGAGGAGGGATGTATTGCATAGAAAGGTAAGATACCAGAAGGCACGAGGTGTCATTCTCTTGTCTGGCTAATTTATGATGCAGGACGGTGGCTGTGGAGTGACAGAGTAGAGGCAATAGTAATGTCTCTATCGGGAGCGGTGACGAGCTATAGGAGAGGCACATTGCCTATGTAGTGAGTGTGTAACAAGCGAAGTGCGGTGGTGGTGGCTTCATGCGTTCGGAATAGGCAACAAATTAAATAAGCGGTCATTTGTAAGCATTTCTTAGTGGGCAAAATACGTTTCCAAAATATGCAGCAACTTTGTAGAGGAGGTGGGTAATGCACAATTCAGCAGAGGGTGGCATACAGTTCACCGTGGAGGACTGATACGGTGTACATACTGAGAGAGAGGTAGAAGTGAAGGTTGCCATCTGATTCAAACGCACTGGATCAGCAAAGGCTGGGCTGATTCTAATAGATATAGCAGAGGTCAAAATATCAAGACACCTATGGCCGAATATGTTTAGCAGAGTGGCCAGCATATGCAGGGTCAAAACATTATACCAATAGGACGAGAGTATAGACAGACAGTATAGGCAATGTCAAACACTTTTGCAGTGATTATAGGCAGTAATGGCAGCGTGAGCTAAACAGTGGCAGAATAGACAGGGTAGGCTGATTGATTACAATGTCAATGCCCTTTAGGAGCACGTGGTTTTTCAGGCTTGAGTGGTAGTAAACTATGTGGTTTACAAGTATGTGATGGAATCAAGCTAGTTCAGAGTAGCCAGGGGCTTAGGCATTTGCATTAATGGCTAGAGAGTTAGGCTGGCTGCGAATAGCGAACAGAGATATGCAGGCAGGTGTTCTTATTCGAGTGGACTGAAGCGATTATAGCATGGTTACAAACGTTGCGGTATACATGTGTGAGGACGATTTGCCAAGCTAGGCTGCAGATGCAGTGCTCAGTGCGTCGGGGCGGCCATCTTGGATTGGTCTGGGTCTCGTGGTGAGGATTCGTCTGTTGGGGGCACACAGAGCTTATTTCCAGGCTGCAGGTGGCTAATGTGAGGAGATAGCCAGGCAGCAGGGAAGGACGAGTGCAAATAGAATAATGCGCGACTCGCCAAGAAAATGCCCTTAAAATAATAGTCGTCTGGAAAGAGGTGGCGCTCTCACGCTTACCTCAAAATAATGGATTGGGACCAGAAGCAGCTGGGCAAAAATCAAGGTAGAGGAGATTACCATAGGCACAATCAGGAATGGAGCTACAGTTAGGTACATTCAGGTGTGGCGATTGCAATTGGGTACATTCAGGTGTGGCAATTTAAAAATTACTATTCGCGCAATCTAGCATAGGCGCTCAGGCATTTAGGCATACACAAGTATAACAGCTGTGGTAAGGCACATTCAGATGGGGTACATTGATAGAGTAGTCACGGCAGTAGCGTTAGGCAGTCAATGCAGGCAGGGAAAGGAAGCCGGTGTGTTCCATTAGGGGCGCTGAAAAGACGTTTAGCAGACGCGAAGCACACTTTAGGCTGATGCGCTTTACAGACGGTACCTACGAGCGTTGTGAGCAGTAGGGCTGACTCACGTAAGGCGGGCTGGCATTTAGGTGATAGTGAGGCTAGGTTCGTAGTGCTGGGGGTGATTACTGGCTAAATGGCACTATGGGTGACTGTGATGCCAGAAGGATTGGTGTGACACTAGAACAAGGCCGCCTCTATTGGTAAAATGCTTAGCAGGCTCTGGGTAGTCTTGGAAACAAACAGTTCATGGAGAGGTGGAGCGCGGAGCAGCGTTTCTGGCCTCTGCCAGCTCCGGACAGGCTCCCGACAGGTGCCTTTGTTGGTGTGCCTTCGTTGGGGGAGCCAGCTACTGGTCGTGCTATGGACCAATCAGGTGTCTTATGGCTTTGACATATCGCTCGAACCCGAACAAGTGACTTATGCAGGCCGAGATCAAGTAAAAAATCCCACGGGCAGCTTGACATTTGAGCAAGGCCGCGAGAAGGTGCGAAAATCTCTGTCAAGACCACAAAATGAGGACGTGCAGGGCGTCAAGTAGACAGCCCACAAACCTTGGAAAGTGACACTACCACCAATAACCACGACTTGAGGTCCATGAGTTCGCGTGGCAAATTCCATCTTGGAGCACATGTGGCTTCGTGCATCTATTCAATGACTTCAGGATTCCTTTAGACACAGTTTTGGTAATTTGTCTACAAGAAACTTGGCTGCGCGATCCACCGACCAGGGACGGCTTCAGCATATTCTTGAATTCAGCCGAAAAAAAACAGAGAGGCCGTCCGTATTCTGGTCTATTAACTATGATAAAAATAAATCGGTGGTGGAGCCCGGTGAAATCTTGCGAACCAAATCCTTTTGTGCAAGGCACAATTATGCAGACGAGTGATATGGACTTAGCCAAACAAAAACATCTTGTGATACTGAATGGCTACTGGAATCCAGCTCACTCAGTCATCAAGTTTGTCGACGGTGCAATTTTGGATTATAATAATGTGTCAATAATTTGCTGTGGCGATTTTAAACTGCTCGTGGTTCGAACATGACACAGTTTGCAAGACGAACACACGCCTGCATGATCACGATGTTCTCGCCAGAGGTCAGATATGGGAAACGGCAATGACTATGAGAAACTGCTTCATGCTAAATGGAAACGTGTGGGTTGATCAGCCACCAAAGCAAACATGGCATCGAGCGAAGATCCACAAAACACTAGATTATACATGGGCATCGAGAAATGTACTTGAAAAACCTGTAGAATTACAGGTGCTACCGATGGAAAACAGTGACCATGACTTATTGCGACTAACCTGTAAAATGGAATGGGCACCTGCCACCAAAGGTTGCGAAGACGAAATTAATGCAAACGCCAGTGGAAACCGACTGCGAATCGATGGTTGCCAAATCCAACAGTTGAGCCTTAATTTGCAGAAAAGTGACAACAAGCAAACTGTGGATTACGCGCCTCTTTTGACAGACTATACCATGGTTTGTTAGGGAGAATTCTCTGTTAAGGCTAATTTCCCAAACCTAGTGAGTCCCCCAGCAGCTTTGCTGGATTTTTGGGGTTTATTTTTTTCTCCTGCTAAGAGTGAGACTCTTTTTCTCCCACTCTTAGACATGATTTGAGGTGTTCCTTTGACTTTGTGTTTTATGGGCTCCTTTACCCCATAGGGCTTCATGTGTTTTTGGTATGTGGGTTACACAGCAGCCTCCGTGAAGTAACCCAGGGGTGTCGTAGCGACCCCCCAAACATAGACTCCATACCCTGGGACTGACTACTGTCTCCCAGGGCATGTAAAGTCACCATTGGCTTTACTAGTCTTAAATTGTGAACAGAACCAGCACAAACCATCATATTGTGGACGTACTGGTCGGGGCAATTCGATTGCCCCGGGGTCTGTTGTTCGAGGGGGCACTGTCCAGTCGCCCCCGACCGAGTTTTGGCTGGTGGCAGTGGATACTACTTTTTATATTCGACCGCAAATATTTTCCTATGGGATTTTCCCTTTGTTCGAGGCTACCACTTTTTAATATAGCCTCAAACATACCGCCGGTTTATTAAATTAATATAAATTCACCGGTTGGCATTTTTTGCTGAAACTCGGTTCCAAAATGGCGTTTGTGTTCGCTTCTGTGACTCCAACCCAAGTCAAGCTCTTCCACTTTTTGGCGGGCTTCTCCACAGAAGCCTCCAAAAGTGGTGCCACTCTGTCTGGGTACCACAGGGGGTGTGGGAGGGGGTTTAGGCACCCTGGACTGAGTTGCCTCGGCAACTCAAGTAGCACTCTTGTGTGATTGGCCCAGTGGTGAGCCGCCCGGCTCACCACTTAGCATGTTTGAGTGACAGCTAGGACCGATGAATGGGGGTTTTCTGCATAAAAGCAGGGCTTTGGGGACTGGGACTTCAGACATCGCCACATGAACAAAGAATCCGAAGAGGGAGAAGATGAGCCGACCTGCAACGACGACACCACCGGTGGAGCCCTGCTGAGCCGTCTCACCACTTTTGCCGACGACAGAGGAGATCTTCATTCCGAAGAGTCTTCTTCCTTTGACTGGTGGGGATAACCAGTTTGCCCGCCTTTTCGCCTTCCCGGATCATCTCGTGGCCGCCTTGCCTGTGCCAAGCACCCTGGCAACCGGGATACCACGTTTTCTCCACTACCGCAAATAAAAGGGTTGTACCTTTTAACCGGAGAACTCCGCGACTGGTTTCTTCCCTGGCAGTGCAACGACCTTCAGCCTTCCTCCACGTCGAGATCATCTCTTCCTCTGGACGACGCCGTGACTTGCACCCGCTGCCAGGAACAACTGCCCCTGCTGGAGGATCCTCTCCACTTTAAAGGTACTGTGTGTCTGCCTGGCCTCCCTCACAACGGTCTGTGTGGGGTGACTCTTAAAGCCTCAACTTACCACTTGGGTTGGCCCTAGGATGGCTAACTGAACTTTTCTAAACTGAACTGATTCCTTCCTGAACTCTCTGCAAGACTCTCCAAGCCTTTTAAACTGTGTGACCTTGGGCGCATTGGTGTTCTACTCTCTCCAAGAGGGAGCCTGGCCTCTGAACTTTTTGCTCACAAGTAGACTTTGACTTTCCTGCCTTGCTGAGTGCTTCTAAATTGTGTTGTGTTGTGTGCTGTTCCTAATTTCTGCCTTTTCCCTCCCTTTTTCGTAAACGTATTGGAGTGCCATCTTTAGTTAAGCGCTCACCTCTGTCTGGAAATAAGTGGTGTTAACTAAGACTTGTCTAATAAGGAATAAGGGATGTACATATGATAGTAGTGACTGTGTTTTTGAACTTACTTATAATAATAGTGCTAGAGTGTTTCTAAGTGTCTTTAAATAAATAATTATATACTTTGTTACCAAAGCTCTGGTCAGTTTTTGCTTGTGCTACTGTATTTCGGTACCTATCTTGTATACTCTATATACTGTCTAACTCTTCTTGAGAGAAGTCTGGCTGCTCAGCCACAGCTACCAGGTAAATCTGGGTGGTACAGACTGCTACCAATTGGGTTTACTGCCAACACATGTAGTCTTAAGCCTTTTGCAGTGGTCCCTAAGGGAACTGCACAGGTTTCTGCCTAACACGGTTCAAGGATCTGTTAGTATAATGGGCTTTCAGCACAAGCATCTTTACAGCAATGCACTACAATGTGCGAAGAAATCCATGAGGAGGTGCTGCGAAATCTGTTGTAACTTTCTGCATGCTCCTTTGCCTCACTGCTTGGGGAGTCTTATCAGATGATGAATCTGCAGGAGAAAGGCAATCTATTGAAGGAGAAATTACTTAACGTAATGTTCTTACTATGGATTCTTCACCCGCAGATTCCTTATCATCCATCCCTGATCAGAAAGTTTGGTGGTTGGTGCGCATCTCTCTTTTAGTGGGTTGACATCTGGTGATGGCCCTAGGATGACCATTTTCTGTCGTTCATGCCGCATGTTGTCTCTCTCTTACAAAAAAGAATCGAGGTCGACTACGCCCCCTGTCAAAGTTTTTCCGAAGCAGCAGAGCTGGATGAAGCTATCTATCAGATGAGCAATCTGCGGGAGAAGAATTCATAGAAGGAACATTACGGTAAGTAATTTCTCCTTCTAGTGGATTGGACCTTCCCTCGACTATGCCTTCCCTCCAATCCCCATCATTGCTTGAGTTCTCAGAAGGTTGAGGAGGTTTCGTGCCACCATGATCTTGATCGCCCTGGACTGGGTGAGGAGGACTTGGTACTCAGACCTTCTGGATCTGACCATCTGCCCACCTCTCTGGTTGCCTCATTGCCTGGATCTCATAATCGAGTCGGAAGGTCGGGTGCTTCACCCAAACCCAGAGGGTTCGATGTCATTTCATCAAGGCCTGTTTTTACGACTGGTGTTTTGCCGAAAAATCTTTGACAGTATTTTAAAATTAATTTTGGGGGTTCCACCTTCCCCCCGAAACCTTCAGGTCATTAATCTTTTTTTTTTTTACTTCCCGACCCCACCACCCCCCAAAAAAAATGCAAAAGGTTTTTCCCAACATAAATGCCGCAGCAAAACACCTGTCATAAAAACAGGTGTTGATGAACGGATGCTATACCATGCAGAGTCCCTCAATCAACATGCGTGGCTCTTGAGAGGATGAGAAATGATGACTGGGACCTCTCTGAGGAGGTACTTGAGTTGTTTCTAGTTGCACGCAGACCATCTACAAGATCCCTGTATGCGTGCAGGTGGAGAAGATTTGACAGCTCAAAGTAGATTGACGGTTTTGCCAAGAATGCGTTTGTTGGATGACACCTGCTCACTGCTTCACAGCTTGGGCTTCTCCCTAAATTTACGGAGGTCGCAGTGGCTCCAGTTTAGCAGATCAGTCCTGGATGTTCTGGTGGCGAGTGCCCTCCCCCCAACCCCCCTACCCTCCCAGACAGTCACCAGCACCCGACAAATCGTCACATTGTTCCAGAACTCAGCACTCTTCCAGCGTCTGCCTTCCTTTGCCTCTTTGATCACATGGCCTCCTGCATTTTCATGGTGCCAGAGTCCAGGCTTTGGATGCAATCCCTTAAGTAGTTTCTGAGGAGTTAATGGTCACAGTATTTTGGTGAAATTTCAGATGTCCTCCGGATATCAAGGGCAATAACCAAAGACTTGTCTTGGTCAGTGCACGGGAATAGCATATTGGTGGGGGGGGCCCTTTTGGCCACCCTGGCGGGGAGGCACAGATGGTCACAGAAGCTTCTTTGAAAGGCTGGAGTGCTCACTGCTGGGATCTGCAGGTGAGCCATCTTTAGTCCCAGGTGGAATGTCGCAGGCACATCAACTTGCTAGGGCTGTGAGTGATCCATCTAGCTCCAAAATCTTTTGCATCTTCCGTCAAGGGGAAAAATGTCTTCATTCTGACTGACAACATGGTGGCCATGAAAGGTCAACAAACAGGGTGATGTTCGGTCACTAGATCTGTGCAGGGAGCCCATGTGGCTAGGGTTCTGGCTACCCCCAATGGGTGCCATCCCCAAGGGTGTCACCTAATTTAGAGAGACAGTGTGTTTTAAAGTGTATTATAATTGAACATGTTTTGCTCCCTTCTGAAGAAAGCTTATATAACTGACTGTTGAATAAATTAATGGTTGTTTGGTCAGGAAACCTTGAGCATGGGAGTTTGAGTGCTTGTCACAGTGAATCTCTGTCTAGCTGCTCCGCTGCTCACATTGACCTCGCTTGAGATGGGCCTGGCTGCTCAGCCACACTACCAACCTGTGTGGTACAGACTTCTACCAAATGTTGGGTTCCTATTGCCAGGAGGTCAAGGTTGCTGTAGTCTCCCAAAGGGTACTGCACACACAATCTTGCCTAACAGCCCGCCTGCTGTCCCCTCTCATAAGTATCTATTGTGGCTAAATGGTCCTAGACCTGGCGATAGAAAAGGACTGAAGGCTAATGTGCGGGGCAGAGCTCAGGAGGGTAGGGCTACAGTCACGTGTGGTAGCCCTGCGTAAAAATGAAAGCAGACACGTTTTATTTTTGATGCTTAAAAAGTGCTATGGTCCCGACCCGAAGGACGGAATGTCCCACAAGTATGGAGGAAAGGGGACTATGGGCTAGGAGTAAGGTAGTCACTACAGTGAGTAACTGTCATTCTCTAGACAGTTTGTACTCTTGCTTTACTCCAACTTCGGCCTTCCACCTACACAAATCTAGGGGTAGCCCCCTCCGTTTGCTCGTTATATTTGGAGACCTCCTGCGCTGCGAAACTTGGGCCACATGCCCACCATACAGGACTCTCAATTTTAGGGGCAGCCTCCACCTTGGCGTACTATATGACAAATCATACTGCAGGGTGGTACCCAGGCCTCTCGGCCCGATACAGAATCCTCCATCCTAGGTATAGCATTGATCTATGCCAATTCCATCGGCATTGTGAGACAAAGGCCTTTCTCCCACTGTACAGGATCCTTTAATCTAGGTTTTGACTCAGTCTCTGTTTATTATACACTAATACCAGCTACTGTATGAAACCTAGGCCCATCTCTACAGGATTCTCAATTCTAGACCTGGACAAATAAGCAATCTCGTAGCCTACCGTACGTATAGCTCACACCACTAGTGTGGACACAGGCCGCAGGCACGGCCAAACTTCCATGCACGATAGAACACGTCTATGGCTAAGCACATCCGGCCTAGTTTTACACATAGCCATCCAGACTGAAACACCTGACATACCCCAACACCTCTGCCACTAGCATACAGCGACCACCACCCGAAAGGAACCTGGTATAGCTGGACTCTCATAGACTCTCGACAACAGCAATCTCTCTCTAACCCTCAAGAGCACCCACTTGTCTGACCTCTACTGGGCTGCTTGGTCAAGCCTTGCCAGCCACCCAAGTCCTAGAATGGCAAACATGCACACACGCATCTAAGCTAATCACCCTCTAGAATCTCTAACCACATCGACCATGGTCACCAAGGGCGACCCAACCAAGGAAAAAGCGCATTGAGACCACAGAAGTGGGGAAAGGGCGCTAAATAAATAACGAAATACAATACAATACAATACTAGAGAATAAGATCTATGTCTTGACAGCTCATCTGGTAGGGTCAGAGAATGGGTTGTCAGACGCTCCGAGCAAGCAGAGCACAGTCTCTCATGAATTTGAGATATGCTCAGAGGTCATAGCGGAGATCTTCACCCTTTGGGGAACCCAGTCAGTGGATCTGTTTGTGACAAAGGACAACGCGTAGTGCAAACAGTTTTCCTCAAGGGAATTTCCCCCAAGGGCGGCATTGGGAGACTGATACTTAGTGGAGTGGGACCTCCACTATGTTTTTCCACCAATCCTTGTGATCCCTTGGGTTCTCAAGAGATTGAGGAGGTTTCGGCACTGCCTTATCACCCCGGACTGAGTGAGGGGGACGTGGTACCCAGACTTTCTGGAATTAGCCATCAGTCCACCACGCCAGCTCCCTTGCAGTCCAGACCTCTTAATCCAGTCGGAGGGTTGGGTGCTCCACCCGAATCGGGGGTCTCTCAATCTGCATGTCTAGCTCTTGATAATCCGAGATATGGGGTCTGGGGCCTAACAGGCAAGGTTTTAGAGGTGTTCTGACTGCTCCCAGGCCTTCCACTATGTTTAGTTATGCATGGAGATGGAGAAAGTTTGAAGCCTGGTGTAAAGACCGAGGGGTGGATCCCATGTCATTCTCCACGTCCACAGTAATGGATTTCCTTTTATCCCTGGCTGTCGGGGCTGAACATTTGCACAGTTAAGTTACTTTGCTGCCTTGTCCTTGTTCAAGAGTTCACTGGAGCATGGCTCTTTTTTTCTCCATTGCAGTGATGGCCCAGTTTTCGAAGGGCCTTGTGAATAGGTTCCTTCCAACACTCTTCGTGGTCCCAGCTTGGGATCTGAATTTAGTTCTTTCCTTCCTTATGACAGCTCCTTTTGAGCCATTACATTCCACATCCATTCGGCTGCTCACATTGAACATGGGCTTTTAGGTGGCCATCACGTCTGCAAGCTTGAGGAGCTTTCGTGCAAGCCCCCCTTTCTAATGTTTTTTAAGGAAAATGTTTCACTTAAAGTCCGACCCAGGTTTTTAGCAAATGTAGTCTCTGATTGCCACATTTCTCAGAGCATGGAGTTGACCGTTTTCTTCCCTCTTCCTCATCCATTCATCTTTTATGTGGCTGGAACAGCTGCCTTTAGACGAGAGGATCCGCTGTTTGTCACATTCTCCAAGTCCAGGATAGGACAAGCAGTAACAAATCTGATCATATGCCATTGGATTGTTCTGTGCGTTACAGAATGCTATCAGAGGGCAGGAAAAGAGGTGCTGTGGGGCATACGGGCCCATTCTGCCAGAGTTGTAGCGGCTTCGAGTGGCAGTTGGGGGTCATCCCTTCATTCTTTTTCCAAACACTATAGTCTGTATCTGGCTCAAGGTAGAGATGCCCACTTTGGCAGGGAGGTTTTGCAGAGCTTCTTTGTTTGAGCTTCTATCCCACCACCTGCAACTGGTAATGCTTTAGTAGTCTGTTAAGATGAGGAATCTGTGGGAGAAGGCACTCCAGTGAAGGAGAAATAACTTAACAGTAATGTACTTTCTTTGATTTCTTCTCCCACAGATTCCTCATTGCCCTGCCTATTTGCCCTGCTTTAGATGCTTGTTTAACCTAAACGTCATGCTCAGTAAGCGTCTCCCTCTTATTACATTAGTCATTGACGAAGAGTTGATGCTGTGCATCGTAATTTTTTATAAAAAGATTATAGTTTTTGAAATGTGGGATTGATTGTTGAAGTCATCAGTCTCGTATGCCTATTCATCAAAAAGAAGGGAGATTTTTGATGGTTCTCGCCTGATTTTTGGTTCTGTGAATGGGAATTCATTTCCTCAGCTGCTGAAGACTGGGGGGTGGGGTTCCTAAGGTGTGGGGGCGTAGTGGCGCTGTATATGTATCACTGACGTTCCATCCGTAATCTAGTGGCATGCTTGAGGCGACGATGGTGAGCCACACTTCGCCTCCTGTCAAGTTTTTCCATGCAGGTGCGGCAAAGGGGATAATCTGTCGAGAGGCGGAATCTGCCTGAGAAGAATCCATAGAAGGAACATTACTCGTAAGTAATTTCTCCTTCATCGAGGGAACAACCCATCAGTCCTTCATCTCTTTAGCACACGGTGGTGGGGTCAAGTTCCCTCAGGTAAACAAGTTCAGCAGTGCTCGTCACATAAGGGGAAGAGGTGCCATGAAAGGTGTGTCGTGTCTGCCGTCTTCAGCTGCTCCTTGTCCAACCCCCTTTTAATTTTTCTCCAGTGAGGGGAGGAGGGATATTGTCCCTGTTTGTCAAGGAATTACATCTGTTTTGCAGGGATTCTGTCTCTTTTCTTCACCACTCACCTGACTGTCGTCTTCATCGCTCTTGATTCCCTAAGTTTTCTCCTCCTGGTGGAGGTCATGGTCTGTTAGAAAACAAAGCCATTGATCTTGTGCCTGCTTCAGTGCAAGGAAAGGGGTGGCAGTCTTGGTGCCAAATAAGAACATAGGCATGCACCTGATTCTAGATCTGAGGTGTGCTTCTTCCTGCACATGGACAAATTGAAAATGTTCACCTTGGTCCAGATCCTCCAAACACTCAATCTCCTGGACTGGCTCGTATCACTAGACCTTCAAATTACCTACTTCAGTTTCGTATTGGGGATTCACATTTCCAATTTGCGTTTTCTTTGGCACTGAAGGTCACCAAGTTGCTAGCTGTGGTGGCAAATTGTCTCCAGAGAGAATTGATTCACATCTTCCTCTACCTAGATGATTGGTTCCTTCAGGTCTGGTCCCCTTGGTTGGTAACAGGATATTTGTACCACACCTGCTGGCTTTTGCACAGCTTTGACTTCTCCCTTAACCTCAGGAAGTAATAGCTTTTTCCATTGCAGTTGTTCCAGTTCATTGGAGAAATTCCGGAGACTCGCACTGGCAGGGTTTTTCTTCCTGAGGAGCTTGTTTCCAACATCTTGCAGATGGCGAAGTCTTTCAGTCTGTCTGGTCCCAGCTTTGGCTTTTCTGCTGTTCTTAGCCTCATGTCGTCCAGCATTTTGTCAGTGCTGGATGCTTGACTGTGAATGCACTCGCCTCAGTGGTTACTCCGGTGTCACTGGTACCTGTTTCAGGAAGAAATGTCACACCTTTTGTGGGTCCTTAGCAAGGTGCCTCAGAGGCTGCTGTCGTGGTCCTTGTGTGGAACTTGCTGAGGGGGGAACCCCATGACAGTCCTGGCCCCAACCGCCCATCTTGACTGATGTATGTAAGTGCTTAGGGTGCCTTTCTGGGAGATCTGATGGTGAGCAGTCTATGGTCCCCTCTGAGGTTTAGGAAGACATCAGCCTGTTGAAACTGTGGCCCATTGGACTGCCCACTGTGACTTTCCTTCCCTCGATGCAGAGTGCATGTGTTCTGATCTTGATGGACAATATTCAAATGAAAATTATGTCAAGTGGAACAATGCTTAATAAACAAAGCAAAACCAACCAAAAAATGACAAGAAGGAAACCAGAACATACACTACAGATCAACCCAAGAAGACATCATTTGATTAAAAAACTATTATCATTTTATTGTTATTTCAACATTAAAAAATACATATTAAATCTTTATAATAGGATAAAGTGCATCACAATAAAGTGCTTTTCTGAAAGAAGGATGGTCTAACCTCTCTGTGCCGCAGTAACGAAGCCGGGCTGCCTGAAGCCCCGAGTGAGTGAAGGGGATCACTCAATGGGGAGTCTGGCAGTCCCAGGTGAGTCTATGGGTAACTGACTGGAAAAATGGAGATATGCAGTCAAGCAATGGTAATCTATACAAAAACTGACAATGGGGTGCCATACGTCGACTACTGAAGTGTCAAGACAACAAAGTTCACAAAAATATACATCTGACACTGGTTGTTAATAGTAGTTTCGATGGTATGGAGCATCTAGCTGTGCCACAGTTGATGCCCATCTTCATCAGGATGGCGCACTCCCTTGGAGATGGTTGCAATTTGATGTTTGATATGTGTTGTTTGTGAAGCAATGCTAAAACCAACAATAAATGCTTAAAGGCCGAAGCCAATCATCACACCTAAAACACATACACAAAAACAAAGCAAAACAAGAAACAACAAGTTATAAGAGAGATCTGTAAGTGATTGCACTGGGAACTTCTGTCATCCTAGTTCAGAAGAGCCTTGGAACATACAATGGGATAAATGATAAATTGCCATTATCTCAACCCGAACGGCTGGCCCCTGTGTCCTGTGGATTAGTCCAGGAATATAACTGGACCGTGCCAAAAAACAGATTACAATAAATGAATCTGTAAAAGCAAGGGCAAGAACATTTAATGAGAAAAATGGGGACAACAATATCCCTAATTTTATATTTGTGAAGCAAGAGAAAGGGAGCAGCTGCCATCCCCCGGAATCAACACAGTATAAAATCATGTACTAGTCCACAAATAGAAATAGAGAAGGGGCAAGCTACTGATATAAGCCAACTCACCAGGCAGAAATTACTGGAAGGTCAAAAGTTGAAACCTCCCATCGGTAGAGAAAGGCAGTCAAACTCGAAAATAAAATGTATTTAGTTTAAACAATGGTCAATGTCCGCCGGGAACCATCAACCTTATTTTCATGTAGTCCATAAATGGATGTTTCAAGAACTGCATGAAATCAAGAAAACACACAAGAGAGAAAAACAAAAAGAAAAGCACAAAGAAGGAAATTAATTAATAAATCAATAACAGACATCAAAAACAATACACTATAAAATAATATGTAGGAAAGTAAGAACGTGACAATGAACATGGCAATGAATGGCTTCTATCACAGAACACTGCATTGGTTTACCCAAAAGGCAGCATGGATAGCCAGAACTCCGCGGAGAGAAAGAGATACTTCTATTCATCTCCCAAGTGTACTGCAAGCCCTTTCTTTCTGCTGAAAAGATCTGAAGATCTAAAACCTGCTAACGAGCTCCAGTACAATCTATGAAAGAAAAATGTAAAATGTAAATGGCTCGTGCAGTACCAACAGCTCTGTTGTCCTGCTAGAATGTTAGTTTAAATATACAGGGATTACCGAACGGTGCCGGCTCTGTTGTCATGCTAGAATATAGTTATAAATATGCAGGGATTACCAATCCAGGCCTAATATAGTCATGAGTTAATCAACCTCAAGAATAAAAGCAAGGAACATTTAGAAAGTGCTGATGGTAAATCCCTCTGGCGTCACGCTTACCTGCTGTTGATACAGTCTGCCGGCAGGATGAAAACCCGAAAATGCTGGGCCTGACGCTGTGCAAGCGTGTGAGTCATTAAATACACTCACCAGGCCTGACTGACGTGAGATTCGTAATGCCCCCAACGGAGTGCAAGTCGGAAATTACCGGACCTGCCGCCGCACACACGTATGAGCCATTAGTGCAATCATCAAGCATAATGCGTGAGCTGTCGAGCGCCCAGCCTTAAAGCTAAACTGCTCGCACAGCATGCCAAAAGAGCAGCAATACTATAGACATCTTAGTAAGGGGACAAAAATACCAGGGAGTCACATATGCCTTGTGATATGTGGCGCTCGCGTGCACAGAAGAGCCAAAGATTGCGCTATAAGCGTAAGTCGTCTTAAAATCATAAAAAAATATATACTAAATAAAGGGACAAACAAAATGAGTGCGTTTAAATCCCTTTACCCAGGTCAATGGAAAAAAGCAATGGTCGGCATCAGTCAGGCCACGCCCAAATGCCAAGACAGGTACCAAATATAAGATGAAAAAAACAGAAAAAAAGAAGAAACAGACAGAAGTGCCTGTCACCAGCTGCTGGTAACCATGAATCATCAGCCCCTCTCAACGAATGGATATTTTCCATAATGAATAAGAAACACAAAATATCTAAAGGCATGAACAGAATAAAAAAGTAATAATAATGAAAAAAGAATACATGTCCCCAAAAGTTGGTGGTTGGTAAATTGTCGACCTAACTATGCAGATAAACATATTCTAAAATGAAAACCAGCCTGAAAGAATTTTTGTGGGTCGTAAACAAACACGCAAGATCAACGAATTGCCTGTGAAATAACTAACGCAGTTCAGTCAAAGTTAAGAGTCGAGGCTCAAAGTGCCATGAGCAGAGGTCACCCTAAATAATACATTATGGTGTCCCAGGCTAGGAAGTTTAATAAAGGGAGCTACCTTGCCTAGATAACCTACAAGGGTCTGTTAAAGACAGATGGCCGTTCATCCTGAGCATTCAAGCCCACTATATGACTTTGGGTGTTATAAATCCACCACTGTTCTCGGGTGGAGAGTCTATTGGCAGAAGAATACGGATCGGGACCTCACACAAGTTCTAGAGCCCACCATTGAATATCACAACTGTGATTGTGTTCTATAAAGTGGGAGACGAGAGCAGAAGTGTGGTTACGGGTCCTGATCCTGTACTTGTGTTCGGTCTCAAGTTTCACAGGTCTAGATGTTTTAACTATGTAAGTCATTTTGCATGCACACATCACAGCGTATATCACATTCTTTGAGTTGTATGTGGTATGATCCCTGAGATTTCAGGGCTTGTTGTTAATAATGACAGTGTTGGTGGCTGTCGTAGACCCACATTGGCAACAGTAGCCACATGGAAAGTGGCCACAAATCTTATTCATCCCCCACATTTCAGTGATGGTTTTGGGTCCTTTTTTAACTTGGGACCTGTCTGCTTGGGATAACTAGTTCTTAAGGTTCTTTCCCTTTTTAAATGCATACATAGGAAAATCCAGATCTATATTGTTCAGTTGTAATAAATGCCAATGTTTGCTAATGGCTTTCTTGATGGCCGCATGGTGAGTACTATAAGTCATAGCGCAAACCATGCGGGACTTATTCAGACTCTCCCGAGTATTTTTAGACAATAAGACCTCTCGATGTTGCTAACATGCCCTCTTGCAGGACTGTCTCAACACTTGGTGGGGGTAACCTCTGAGCGATGATCTACTCTCTATAATATCGGCCTGTGCCAAAAAATCTTTTTTGTCCGTACAATTTCTTTTGGCCCTTAAAAAGTGCCCATAAGGGATACTCCCCCTTAAGGATTGAGGGTGGAAACTTTCAAAATGGAGAATAGTATTTCTGTCAGTCGATTTACGATACAGGTCTACAACAATAGCACCGTCCTTCACCTTGAACAAAAGATCCAAAAAAGGTATAGATGTATTGTCTGCGGACATAGTAAATTGAAGATGTTCATTTAAGGTGTTAATCCATGTAAGGAATTGTTCATAGTCACCCTTAGTTTTGTCCCAGATAATGATGCTATCCTCTATATATCTTCTGTAAAGATTAATAGAATGAAGGAAAAGGTTGGATTCATCAAAGATAGAAACTTTCTCAAATGCCCACATAAATAGGGTGGCATAATTCGGGGCAAATGAGGCACCCTTTGCGGTTCCCTTGATTTGTAAAAAGAAGTCTTCTTTGAACCGAAAATAAAAGATTCAGATTGTGGAATATTAGAATATAAAGATTCCACATCTAAAGTGATGAACAGATTAGTAACGGGGTCAAATGGTAGACCTTCCAAGTGCACAATTGCATCTGTGGTATCCGCCAGGTAGGTGGGAGTAACGGCAGGAAGAGGTTTAAGAAAAAAATCAAGATATTTACCCAATGGCTCCAAAATAGAGCCACATAAAGACACTATAGGTCTTCCAGGAGGGTTCAGGCTGTTCTTGTGAACGTTAGGGCAAATGTAAAATAAAGGGACCCTAGTCTCTTTAGTAGTGAGAAACTGAAATTCTTTGAGACTCAAGATGTCAGTGTCCCGAGCCCGTGTGACAAGGGCTAGAATCTCGTTTCGTATGCTGACTGTAGGGTCCCCTCTGAGCCTAAGGTAAAAAGAGCTGTTGTCCAACTGTCTCAACACCTCGGTGTCATAATAGGTGGAGTCACAGACAACCACGCCCCCGCCGGCTTGCTTGATGATGATAGATGGGTCTCCCTTGAGATTTTGTAGACATTACCAATCCCTCCTGGAAAAATTGTACGATCTATTATGTTTAGGATCAACTGGAGCAGAAAAAATTGAATGGAAGTCACGTAGAACAGCCCGTTCAAATATGATGGTTTTGTTTAAGACCATTTGGGAAGTCGGTATAAATGCTGACATCAATTTAAATGGTGTGTTATTGTCTCTGTCGGAGTCGATACTACTGGTTCCAAAATAACCTCTTAAGCGGATCTTACGGAAAAAATTCCAAAGTTCAATTTCCAAATGCATTTTACTGGCGGTTCTCATGGGAATAAAAGAGAAGCCCTTCTCCAGGATGGCGGTCTCTTCTTGGGTAAGTATTCTTTTAGAGATGGTATACACTGCTGAAGGTGCAGTTAACGGCGGTACGCTATCCTCCTGGTCTGAAATACATTTTCTATTGGTGGTTGCCCTAAATCTGATCTTGATGGACAGCACGGTGGCCATACATTACCTCAACCAGCATGTTGATGTATGGTCCCTAACACTTTGCAGGGAAGAAATGCCAAAAAACGTTTCCTTTCTACTGCCCAGCTTGTGTAAACAAAGAAAATGGGTGGCAATGCCTTGAGCAGGCAGCCATTGTATTTCCACGGGTGGGAGCTCTGCAGGAAGCTATAGGTGATATTTTAGCTATCATTGGGGACCCCTCAGATGGGCATCTTCACTTCCAGTGTGAACATGAAGTGCAGGTTTTTCTTGTCCAGGGAATTTCTTGGGTGGGGAGGCCTAGTGATGCATTGATTGTCAAGTGGACATTTGGTCTCCTTTTTAATGCAGTTCTAATGGATTCCTTCCTCCCACAGGTTCCTCATTTTAGATATATTATCTTCAACGCCAGTTGTCTTCGCAAACCTTTTCAGCCACCAGGAGGTACAGCCTGGCTGCACATATGTTTTGCCAGCCGCTTTCACTCGTCCAGACGCGGACATGACATCTGGGCCATTTTACACTGAGTTGCTGTACACCATGACCTTGGTTCCTTTTTCCATACACTCAGCAGACTTCTGAAACGCCACCTAGATTTTCTAGCTTGCTGCATCATGCCTAACCCTCGAAAGACCACATATTTCAAGCCCTGCTTAGACTGTGGGAGGCTAATGTCTTTGTTGGAAATCCCACATGGCGTGCCCGTTCTGCCTTGGGCCAGACCACAACACTGAGGATTGTGGATCCATCCAGCCCATCAATTCAAAGGCCCTTAGAAAGAGTATCACATAAACCATTTCTATTTGGGCGGAAAGAGGACACCTTCCAATTCACCAGGTTCAGTGCGGAAAACGGCCCCATTTCAAGAACTGGACAATTCTCCGCTAAGGAATGACAAGAAGCAGCAGCATAGGATGAGGTCCTGCCCTCTAGTGACTCTTTTAGGCATCATTCTTCCTCGTCCTCCAGGAAGCAGAGTCACTACTCTTGCTCCAGGGATACTGCAGAGAAATTACCACTTACTCTGAAGGTACCTTTCTCCACTAAATCCTTAGCTATGGAGGAGTCAGATGCTTGCTGGCAGCAGATGCTTGACATCTTTGCTAAGGCCTTTGTGTTGGCGGCTTCAGCCTTTACGTAGTCGCAGCTACAGGCTGACCACACTTGATAAATCTAGCAGATGCGCCGCCCTGGTATGCAACTGCACACCTGCTGGCTCGATTCCAGGTTTGCCATTGAATGTTGTTCCACCCCGGTAGTGTATGGCTCTGCAATTCGGCACCCAAACCTCGACATCGGCTTCTTCCATTTCGGTGCCATTCGGACCTCACTGTAATAGGACCCTCTTTTGGGGACCTTTCCTTTCCAAGATGATAGAAATCTTTGACTTGGAAGGGTTTGCTTTCCACTATGATCTGGAACTGCTCTGCTCCAATGGGGATGTGGACTTCCACAAGGAGTCTTATGAGGAAGGAGAGTATCTACTGGACTTGATCACAGACATACAGGAGGATAGAGGCCTGAACATTTTTCCCTAGCTGCATATTCTTCCTGCTTCAGTCCCTGGCAACCCCACTAGTGTATTTCAGAGGTCCATTGGCCAGGCTGTTGTGACAATTGGTTTGTATACCCCTACCAAACAGCCTTGCCTTGAGGGCGGTCAACGTCACTTGTGCTCTGGCCAAGAACACCTTTGGCCCGTGGAGTATGATCTCTGGTGCAGCCAAGAACTTGCAGACAAAACCGAGGAGAGTTTCAAATCTCTGGTTGGGGACGGTAAGGAATCCACTCACCAGATCTTGCAGTCCGACCTAGACACTGCCGACTGCGTGGTGCTTGCAATGGGCACTGAGTCTGTCATGCGGTAGCATTCTTGGATGAGGACCTCAGGGTTCATCCCCAACATCTCAACTAAGCTCTTGGGGCCTGTGATGATTCACCAGATCTCGTCACGTCCCCCATAGGGGGGGAGCCTTTTCCTGTGAGACTTGGGAGTTGAGGCTGCTACCCAATAGTCCCCCCTTAGGGATGGTAATATTCAGGAGGACCTCATAGGGACTGACTCCCCTCCTGGGGATAAGGACATCCTCCAGGGGAAAGGCCTCCCTAAAACCTTGTCGCATAACCCCCTACCCATATCGTCACCCTTTTCTCCCACACATTGATATTGGAACCATGTGTTATTGTAAAGCTATGACTGGGACAAGCAAAGCCATAACTGGGACAAACATAGAACATAGTTGAACAAAAGGCAACATGAGAAGCATATGGAGTAACCATGTGCAAAGTCAGCCAAGTACTGTAACAAGGTGGCTTATTGGAGGCATGAAGAGTGCTAAAGAGACTTTCCAAGATGGTGTTGAAGTTACGCCAGGGCGCAGTCAACATTATAAAGTAGAAAGCAAGAATGGACTAGGGAGAACTCACAGTGGAAGCCAGGAGTACGCAAACGAGACCCGGGAAGTTTAAACTTGGAACCCTGCTCTGAATCTGACCCGTCTCTCCAGGAGGGGGACCAGAAGAACAGGATGTTGTTTGAGAGGCCTAGGAGCCGGCTGGGAACCGACTCACTTGGTGGTGGTGTGACCACAGAAACGTGGACCATCGGGTTCAGAAATGGCACTGAGACCACCAGGCTGCTGCAGAGCCACGCAGGATGCAAGAAGGAGAGGCCCCATTACCCATTGAAGAACCAGAGCCATGTCTCCAAGGTACCGCAAGTAACAGGAACAGCAGGAAGAAAGGGTGGGGTCCGGGAAGAGTCCACAAAGAGAGTGCATCGGTAGTCCTCTCGCTTGTCGCAGTGGTCAGCCCAATACCATTAACCAAGCAGAGTGTATCGGGAGTCGCCTCCCTCGTCGCAGTGGTCAGCCCTTGCCACTTCCCCAGCAGAGTATACCAGGAGCCATCTCTCTCATAGTGGTCGGCCCAATACCACAGCTCAAACAGATTGCATTGGGAGTCCTCTCCCTTGTGTCAGTAGTTTGCTCAATACCATTGGTCAAGCAGACTGTGTCGAGAGGGTTCCATGTGTTAAAATCGCTGCAAGAATTGCTGTTTACACAAAGAATCGTGCCAAAAAGGCTGTGGTTTTGCCTCTGCAATCCATGTAAAGGATGCGGGGGACACCCCCTGTCCAGTCTCCTTCTTCTACACTCTTACAGGCCCCATTACCAGTATTACGGATCAGGTAAAAATGGCAGTAATGCTGCAGTAATTCCGTTACCACTGCATTACATCACAGTTTTCCTAGGTTGTGGAGGAACAAGCCCCTTCGAAGGAGGGAGAGAGAGGTTTTCTCGAGTTAAACAATAAAAGTTTATAACCCACAAAATGACCATACTCCCAAACCCCCCCTGTCAAGTCTCCTTCTTCTACACTCTTACAGGCCCCATTACCAGTATTACGGATCAGGTAAAAATGGCAGTAATGCTGCAGTAATTCCGTTACCACTGCATTACATCACAGCTGAATGAGTTTGGTGGTGAAGTGGAGGATTTTCTGGCAGCAAAAAGCTGGAGGTGAATCTGCAACTGTACCACCAAAAACCAGCAGAATGCCATGTTCTGTGGCAGGAACAAAAGCAGACAAATAGCTGCAGAAGAAGGTCTAAGCCTACAAAGCCACAGCCACAGGCACATTTTGGGGTTGGCTGTTCATCAGCTTTCTTCCTCTGCTTAGAGGCATCCTTTTTTTAACTTTACCTCTTTTGTCCACCATGGCAGGGGTTAGGCGTCATGTGGCAAGTGTTCTGGTTGCCGCGGCCGGCGCAAAGTGTGAGGGAGGTTAGACCAAAGTGGAGATTTTTTTGATCCCCCCACCCCGTGTCTCCACAGCTATCCCCAATGCCAAGCTACTGTGAATTGTAATTTGTCCATTTGATTGCAGGGGGATGGAGGATGTACCGCTTCATCAAAGAGTGGTAATGTACCACCTCTGAACTTTATTAGTCCTAACCCAGGGGTTACTGTCTCCCTTTTCTTTATCGCCGACCTGACCATGCTCCTTCCAGCCCATCCTTCCAGCCCATCACTGTCTCTCAACATTGATTTGTTGAAGATCCACCTCCTTCTGAGACAGGCCACCATAGAATTGGTGCTCAGCCTAGAGCGATGGAAGGGCTTGTACTCCCATTACAATAACATGTCATTTGGCCAGGGTGCCTTGTTGAAGAACAGCAGTTTCTGCACGATGGTCCCTCGTAGCTCGGGGAGAAGTCTCCTAGCCAGGTCCTCTCTTGGATCAGTCCTCGACAGACTCAACAGCTTTTAGATTGCATTGAAGAAAATGCAGCAGCAATCTTCTTCTTCCAGCTGGGCTTCAAGGATGAGCATCGACTTCAGCTTCTGAACAAATTGGTAAGTGAGAGGTCCTCAGATACACATTTGTCCTTCATTCACTCTGGTTGAGCCAGGCTCAGTCAGCCAATCACACAGAAGGGCATTCATGCAGGCAGGCAGCCAATCAGGCTCACAGGCATTCAGGTCATTCACTTCCACCCAGACACCCATAACAAGGAATGTGGATGGGGACAAGCACCCAGCCTTTCAGCAAACTACACTGCATTCATGTCAGTTGCTGGCAGAGCTGTCTCCTTCATTGGGTCGCACACACAGAAACCAGACACCCATAACCTAGAATGCATATTGGTCACACACTCTATTCACACAGGTCCCACCCCAAGGGTGTACCCACAACATATAGTCACTGGGAAAGCTCCAGCCAGTCTGGCCTGGACTTCCCCACAGTACCATGTATGGTTCTTCCACCCAACAGCCTGTCAGGGGAAGGGACAGAGTCAGGGCTTCCCAGGACTTTATGAAAACAAGGTAATAGACAATAGAAACCAAGAGGTCCCAGGGGCCATCTTGCCTTCTATCAGGAATCCATTGATTCCTATGTCAGGGTCTGGATATCACGAAATGGAGGATACTCAGAGCTCCTGTCACATCAGCATGATGCTGCCACTAGCCCATACCCTGCTCTGTGGGCAACACACAGGTGCCCAGAAACATACACTAGCGGTACAGGCTCACAGCCCCCCATGGGTGCCATAAGGGTATCCCAATGGTCTCTGTTCACCACAAACAAAAAGAGGAAGAGCTGCACTGCCAGGGGTCCCAACTGGACTCCTGTGCAGAGGACAACACAGAACACACATGATATGGAAGTACAGGACAAGGACATGGAGGCCCTGTCCCTAATGCATTTCCAGCATCACAGTGGGCTCTTTTGGAGGACCGTCAGAGTATCGGGCGCAGCAGAGGAGCTCTCCGAAATGTAGAGAAGGAGCCAAGTACCCCCACCTCAACCATGTCACCCATATTGCCTATATGTTGGGAGCCAGAGTGTGACACTCTTGCGGTACCAGTAAGAATACCGATGCCAAAGAGAATCCTGGAAGCAAGGTTCCCATTGAGAAACCCATACCTGCATACGAGAAAATATGATGGCCATTTGAATTAAATCCAGGAAGAAGCAGAGCAAGTGAATGGTCAAGATGAATGGTGACATCATACAGAGTCGAGCTGACAAGCACAGAAAGGATGCAGAGACAAGAGAATGGAGAAATTCTAAAAGGCATCAACAGAGTATCAAGGATAAGTGACATCTTGGGATCAAGGTGAAGAAGCTTATGCCACTGAATGGATGAAGATATCAAGTCATTTTACACATGTACAGATGCAAAGTAACGCAAGCAGACAAAGTATTCTTGAGGCTAGCTTTATAGTGAATAGATTGCGGCAAGCGCCAACATATACATATATGCATAAGTGAGTAAAGGATGGATGTTTCCACTAGGTGTATAGCAGAGCTGGACTAAAAAAGAAAGGCCTCTTTTCCAGTGTGTCGCAGTGAGGAAACAAATGAATTACAAAGTGAATGTCAAAGGCGAGGTTGGATGAGCCATGAAACCAAGCTAAGAAGCCAAGGTCTTATCAGGCTGGGGTGAGCTGACATTGAATACAAAATCGTGTGACAGAACAAACTCCTGTTCAGAAGGCATGAGCAAAACAAGGAAGACGTCAGAGGCTTATTAGAAAATAGTATTTTTAATACACCAGAAGCTTGAAATCATGTTTTTCAGTCACGTGGAAGGATGAAGTTGGACTAACAGGACTATCACACCTACGCATGACGGCAGAGCGTGCCTTCACTCCCCTGATTTCTCCAGTGCTAAGAACACTCCCAAGGACAAGTTGAACGTCTTAATTGCCAGCAGACCACTGAGGTGATGATAGATGTATATGCTAATTGGTGGGAAGCTCTGTTTGAGATAAGCTCACCAGCACCTGGAAGTCCAGTCTTCATGCTGCTAGACGTAGGTGGAAAAGTACTGATGGAGGTTAGAGTGCCAACCAATTGTAGGGGACCACATAATTAAGGGTCCTATAGTTTGTAGAACCAATGGGACGTCGTGCATTTAGTGACGTTCACAGTGGCCATTTTGAAGGGAGTGCTTAGTTGCCCCACCTGATAAGAAACCAATTACTTTCACTCACTTTCCCATACTAGTATAGATCGTATACTTGGATATTCCCTTAGGCTCTATCATGTTCTTCAATAGCTTTTTGTAGTTTGCCATGTAGGATGATGTTAGTAATACATAGGTTAATGTCATCAATGACAATTTTTTGCTATAAAAGAAAGGTTTTTTTTGTAATGCATTGAGCGAATTTGCGCCGAGACGTCAGTTGATGTCTGTTGTACTCCCTGTTTTAGATAATTGATATTGAAACAGTTATCCTTTTTGCCAACTACCTGAGTCTTTTCGATTATTGATGTATGAAAAAGTCTGCATCTCCCATCAATTCTCAAGGATATTGCTACTCATCTTAAAGGGCTGGAGATCACCCAGTTCAGAGATATGACCGTGCCGAGAAGAAGTCTTCAGGCCATGTCACAGTGAGAAACCGGTGGGTGAATGCAGAGCTGACAGGAACGCTAGAGGAAGTCCTGCAGTGCAGAGGAGGGAATCCCAGAGGGGAAGCTGCCTTGCAGAAACACGCCACTGGTTGAAATACTGCAGAATACTGGTGAGTCAGCCCAGAGCTGTTGCGGACCAGGGGTTGTACCGACAAACATGTAACCCTATACCTGAATTAAGACCATTGAATACTGACCAAACAAATTGCAACTACAACCCTTGGGAAAGTCCCTATGTATGAAATGTCAATGTGGGGAAAGCTGGAGCAAGTGTTATCCTAATCCAATGAATGCTGATATAAAGAAAATGGCAAAACCTGAACAAGTCTCTATATGTGACATGTCAATGTGGGGAAAGTTGGGAAAAACATTATCTTTAGCAATTAAATGGAAATACAAGTAAGTGATACAACTGTAATATGTTTTAAAGGACACTGACATTTATGATATTTCCTGCTGAAAGGAGGGAAGATACCTGCAGCCAGGGCATCTGCAAGACCACAGACAAGGATTCCGTTCAGGGGAGTATTCCAGGCAATCCACCTAAAGAATAGAAAGTTATAAGGCATTGTGGTGACAAGATTCCTGGGAGGGGAGTATACCAGGAGTCTAAGAAGTCTATAAAGAAAGTCCTGGCAACCAAACATACCAGACAGTTTTGAAACTGAAAACAAGAACTTTAAAATTGTGGGAAGATACCTGGCAGTATGTATCCATATTACAAGATATCTGGCAGAAAGGTAAACCAGGAAGTTTAGGGAACATATAAAGGAGGTATTTGTGAATAGAGATGCTGAGCATTTGAAGTTGTGAAGTAGTTGAATAAACATTTTTGTGACAAGATACATGGTAGGGGAGTACACCAGTAATTCTGAAGAGCTCACAAGAAGATTTCTGATAAAATAAAAAGCACATCAGGTAATCAGTTAAAATACAAAAGAAGTTAAATAAAAGCTTGGTTGGAATTTCTTATTTGAAGAAGAATCTTATAAACCCAGTATAAGGACACTAAGGTCGATCTGAATGTTATAAAAACCCTTTTTATGAATTCAGCACAAGAAAACCAAGAAACAGTTGAATGGTATGGAATATATTGTTTGCACAAGAAGCATTTTGAATCCGAGTTAAATACCCAAGGAGATTGTTGTTTAAAAGAGACACTTTTGCCATCCTATCTGAACATCAAGAAACTGTTGTTTGGATAAGACATTTTTATTGTGCTACCTAATAGTCCTGGGGAAGGGAATCACCCTCTGGAACCAAGGAATTTTCTGTGGAAAAGACTGTTGGATTTACTTTTTCATTTGTTCATGACCACTTTTTGCCAATTATAGGTCAGAGAAATATATCCATATACCCTTAGTTTTTCAATTTTAGTTTGAGTGCCAGAATAGAATGTTTTGGACGGATGGACATTTTATAAGTTTAACAAATTAACTGCAAATGGCTTTCCCTCCCAGTGCCAGGATCTTTTTTGGTGATTTCGGTAATCCACAAATCAATCCCTTGTAGCTTTTTTGTTACATGTGATATCTGGGCTAAATTTGGCCCCTTTTCTTCCTACGTGTAGGCAGTCATAATGCCACAAAGGAATCCTAGTTTGATGCAGGTTTTATTTCTTCAGAAAATGCCAATAAAATGATGTACAAAGAAGCCTGCGTTTCTTTCCTTGTAAGAGCTAGCAACAAATGGTTTCGTGTTCTGAATTTGCCATTTTCCAGGCTTTCAGGAACAGGTCGAGTGGAAACAAACGAAACATATTTTTATAAGGTTGCCATCAGTTTTGTGAGAGGAATGTGAATTTTTGCTTTTTTTCCAATAGGACATACTGGACGGAATGGAAGAGGAGGGTAGGAAATCTGAATGGGTAGACAGAAAGGCATACATTTCCGAAAAGTAGACACAATTCTCCCAAGTTTAGCAAGGGGTCATTTGCGCAGGTCAGGCAACAACTATGTAGGTAAAATTCCCATAGTTTGTGGGAAAATTGGAAAAATGATAGAAAAAAGGCATGTGCTTGACATGGTTGGACCTGTAAGGTAATGGATTCTATGAATATTGAGAAAAGTAATTCACTGTTACATTCCCCCAACTCTTCTAGTTAGGAAATCACACATTGGTCGTAATTTTTCACAAAACAAGCAATACTACACAGGATGTTTATGCTAACAGTCTAAACAGACGTACTTAGCATGTGTAAATAAGGAAAACAAATGTGGTGAGGAATAGCAAGCATACATTTTTTGAAAGAGCACAGGCAGACGTTTTGAAGGGTAGGTGACTTGTGCATGTTACAAAAGCGTACAGTGCTTAAAGCAGTGACTAAATGTAGGTAACATTTGGGAAATTAAAGGATTGTGTAACAAAGTGCAGTAGCAAATGTATGAAAACGTTATCAAAACCAAGAGAAAACACATTTCCTACCATCCCACATTCCCACAGGTGTCCTGACGAAAATGGTACCTCACATGTGTAGGTGCACCTACCTCGGCGCACAGGGAGTTGGCCAAACCACTAGTACATAAAGTTCCCTGGGGAAGACTGGATTTGGCTTTGTCGCCAACCCACAGATTTCGCCTTGGGGTGTTGCAGCCACCAGGGAAAACGGGGAACCCCCTGCATTTCTGAAAAGAAGACACCCGTGGGAATCCACAGAGGTCTGACTTGCACGAATCGCCCTAGAATGTATTAACCACAAGACCTGGCAAAAAACAAAATTTTCAGACATTTGCCACCAGGAAACCACTGAAGCATGCCGCCAACACATGTCCTACCTTCCCGCGTTCCCACAGGTGTCCCGACGAAAACGTTACCTCATGTGTGGGTGCACCTACCTGGGCGCAAAGGGGAAAGGCTAAACCACTGGTATCCCAAAGTGTTTCAGGAGAGCACATTTTGCAGGAATTTGCTCTTGTGGACAACCTATAGATTTGGTCCTGGGGTGTTGCAGCCACCAAGGTAAACTGGGAACCTCATGCATTTCTGAAAAGAAGACACCCATGGGAATCCACAGAGGTCTGACTTGCGCAATTCACCCTAGAATTTATTACCCACAAGGCCCGGCAAAGTCCAAAATGTAGGGGAAAAACACAATTTTCAGAAATTTCCCACCACGGAACCACCGGCAACAACCCATGTCCTACCTTCCCAAATTTCCACAGGTGTGCTGATGAAAGTGGTACCTCACATGTGTGGGTGCACCTACCTGGGCAGAAATCAAAAAGTATCGATGGTCCACAAGTCCAACGGCAGTCGCAGGGAGCCCCGGCAGGGGCCCCATCCCTACCCGGAGTGAAAAGCTGTAAATGCAACCCTGCCAGAACTCCAGGACGGTTGGAGCCGATGTCCCCGGCATTGGGCATCCATCTCCCATGTGGGTCTACTGTCCCCAAGCACAGACGTAGTCCCAGGGAGCCCTGGCAGGGTGCCCGTCCTCTCCTAGAGGGAAATTCTGTAACGCAGCCCAGCCAGCGCTCGAGGATTTGTCGGGAGTGATGTCCCTGGCCCTTGGACGGCTGTCTCCCATCTGGGTTGACAGACCGCAAGCCCAGGCTTCACCTCTGGCTGGGCTTCCTTGCAGATTTTCCTTCCAGGAAGGAATGGTGACCCTGCCGGGGCTCCCCACAACTGCAGCTGGACTTGGGGACGGTCGACCCACATAGGAGACAGGCGCCGGAAGCATCACCTCTGACCAGCATGGAGTTCTGGCTGGCCTGCGTTACCTAATTTCCCTCTGGTAAAGGACCGGGACGTTGCCAGGGCTTCCTGGAACTGCCGCATGGGAGACTACCACCCAAGGCCAGGGATATCACCGCCGACCATCCTGGAGCTCGAGCTGGCCTGTGTTACAGCTTTTCCCCACCAGGGAGCCCTGGCAGTGTGCCAATACCTCTTGGAAAGGGAATAGTTGTAACACAGCTCAGCCAGAACTCCAGGACGGCTGGAGGTCATGTCCCCGGCCTTGGGCATCCTTCTCCCATGTGGGTGTACTATCCCCAAGCACAGCGGCAGTCCCAGGGAGCAGCGGCAGGGTCTCCGTCCATTCACAGCAGGAAAAGCTAACGCCACACAGCCAGAGCTCCAGGCTGGGGTGGGGGATGGTCGACCAACATGGGAGACTGGTGCCCAAGGCCAGGGACATGACCCTTACCACCCTGGTGCTCTGGCTGGGTTACATTACACCTTCTCCCTCTGGGAAAGGACCGGGAGCCAGCTGAGGTTCTCTGGGACCGCCGATGGACCTGTGGACCATCAAGCTATATGAGGGACAGCCACCCAAGGCCAGGGACATCACTCCCGAACATCCCGGAGCTCTAGCTGGGCTGCATTATAGAATTTCCCTCTGGGAAGGGATAGAGATCCTGCCGGTTCTCCCTGGGACTGCTGCTGGGCTTGCGGATGGTAGACCCAAATGGGAAACGAATGCCCAAGGCCGGGGAAATCACCCCTTACCGTCCTGGAGTTCTGGCTGGGCTGCGTTAGATTTTCCCAAGGGGAGGGATTGGCACATTGCTTGGCCTACTTGTTGGGGAAACGCTGTAACGCAGCCCAGCCGGTACTCCATGACGGTTAGGGGTGATTTCCCCAGCCTTGGACATTTGTTTCATATGTGGGTCTACCGTCCCCAAGCAAAGCGGCAGTCTCAGGGAGCCCTGGCAGGGTTCCCGTCCGTTACCGGAGGGAGAATTTAATTTAAAAATATTTTTATTGGCATGTGTAACCTACATGATGTTCAGTTTTTACAGCCAAATAATTAAATATTGCAAACTTGGAATTTAACAAAAACAACAAACAAACAAACGGTCTTCACCACAGTGTTCTTATCGAAGGGCCAGTGGCCCCTGTGTACAGGCAGGTCTGGCACTTAAGGTGCCCTTAGAAGTTCAAGTATATCAGGCCCGTTGACTCAGGCTACCCAGGCTCAGTGATTTAGCCATTCTTAGTCACACTCCAGCCCGCAGGCAAGTCCCAACTCTTCACGGGGGTTTGTCGTCCGAGGGGTGAAACATGTCCCAGATTAGAGCTTTCCAGGACTCATAGGCCAGGCATGCAATGTCTCCTGCTTTGGCTACCCCATCGCCCCAAACTATGGTTTCCGCCGCCGACCAATGTTCTAGCTCGTTGTGCCATTTAGTATATTGTGGGCCCCTCTGCGTTTTCCAGGCCATTGCTATGGCCCTTTTGGCAAGCACACAAACCATGTCCATAAGCTTGACAACATGTCTGATCTTATTTATTCATGGGTAGTCCCCAAAGAGGCATTCTTTGGGTGACCATTCGTATCGTGTCACTCCCGCCTTCCCACAGACTTGTTTTATTTTGGCCCAGAAGTGCTGTATCTTCGGGAACCCCCAAAACATGTGCAGCATTCCGGCCTCCTCTGAGCTGCACAAGGAGCAAAGCGGGGCTGTGGACTTGTTGAACTTGGCAATTCTGCTCGGTGTCATGTACATTCTGTTCAGGACATTTAGTTGGATTAGCCTGAACCTGGCGTTTCATGACACTTCCCTGGGGTATTGTAGGATTCTCTGCCATTCCTTTTCAGTTATGCAGATCCCCGGGTCTGCCTCCCATGTTTGTTTTAGTGTGCTGCTTTTGGGGTTGGGGTCTGTCTATGAGTTGTGTGTATAATCTAGAAATTGGCTTCCACCCGTCTCCCAGGTTATGCAGTACTGTTAGGGACGGGTCTGCCTCTGGCTCTTCAGGCCATCCTTTCCAAGTCGCCTTTGCTACCTCTCTGATCCGTCTGTACCATAGGAATTGGCTACTAGGTAGTCCCTCCCTTGTACCCATGGCTCCAAACTCCCTGAAGACCCCTTCATCGAATACATCCCCCCCAGGTGTAAATTCTGTCTCTTCCCCCATAGCCTTACTGACGCCAGATCTGCTTTCGTTACACAGACCTCTGCAGCAATAGTCATCTCTGGGGAGTACGGGTTACTGCAACCTAGCAGTTTTAAGGCCCTGCCCCAAATCCTCATGCCCAGCTGCACAATCATGGGCATCTCCCCCAGGCATCCCATTGGTACCCATAAGCGCCTCTTTCACGTGTGGCGGTGCTATCAATTGCCGTCTCTGAGGTGGTCTCATCTGCGAGCCACTTGGCCACAAAGCTAAGTTGGGCCGCCAGGTAGTATCTCTCCAGATCCGAAAGTTGGGCCCCACCCGCCTTGTATGGTAGCATTAGTGTGCCCAGGGATAGTCTGTGTCTGGTGGATCCCCACAGCAGTTCCCTCAATAGTTTTTCCAGCAGTCTAAAGAAGGAGGCTGGTATGTAGTAATGTACGTTGTGGATAAAGTACAGGAAGCGTGGTAGCACTATTCTTGGTGACTGCAATCCTACCCATCACTGATAGCAGTAGCCTGGACCAGAACTTCATGGACTTCCTAAGCCCCTGCACTGCCAGCAAGGTGTTACCACCGTGCATCTACTCAGGTGTGTGCCAGATATTGACCCCTAGGTACTTGAACGAGTGTAGTTGCCACCGGATTCCCATGTCTGGGAGGTCTTCTTCTCTGATCCCGGCCAACCCCGCCAGCGGGAATATACACGATTTCTCCATACTAAATGATATACCTGACACTTGCTAAGTTCCTCAGTACTTCTGATTGTCGGCGTGTTGAGGTGTGGGTCCCTTATGTACAGAAGGCCGTCATCCGCGTACAGCGAAATCACGTGATATCTGCCTCCTATTCTTATGCCAGCATCTAAGAATCGTTTTCTGATGTATATGGCCAATCTTTCTATCCCCAGGATATACAGCATTGGGGACAGTGGGCAACCTTTTCTGGTGCCTCTTTGCATGTTCCACGGTGCTGATACTGTTCTGCCAGTTTTTACCCTGGCCATCGGTGCCTCATATAAGATTTTGACCCATCTAATGAAGTAGTCGCCCAGCCCAAATTTCTCTAGGACAGCGTTTAGCCATTCCTAATATAGAGATGAATTCCTTAATGGCATTGAGGGAAACTACTACATATGGTTCCCGAGAGGTGGTTGTATGTGCAATAATGTGTTGCAACCTGCGCAGATTGGCTTCAGTGTTCTGACCAGGTATAAACCCATTCTGGTCCCCGTGCACCAGGGCTCCTATAACCCATGAGTCTTTTGGCCAGTATGGTCGTTAGGATCTTTGTCATAATTAAGCATGGCCAGTGGCCTTTTTGAGCTGCATTCTGTTACCGACTTCCCAGGATTAGGTATCGGGACCACCAGTGTCTCCCTCATGCTCCTCAGCAGCACCCCTGTTTCATATACCTCTTTATAAACCTTGTGGAGGGCTGGGGCCAGTTCTGTGTCAAATGCCTTAGAAAACTCTGGGGGTAACTCGTCGCTCCCTGGGGTTTTGCAAGTGGCCATCGTTTTGATCGCCTTTCCTATGTTCTTGACCGCGAGTTCCCCATTTAATATGTCCTTCGGGGTTACGTCTAATGCAGGGAGTCCTATCTCTTCCAGCGTATCTAGTATATCCCCCTGAGGTATGACTTCCTCGTGGCTGTATAGTTGAGAGTAGAAGCTTTTGAATGTTTCGTTGATTGCTAATTGTGTGGTGTGCATCTGACCCATCGGTTCCATGATCGTCTGTTTCGGGTTCCATCTCTTGCACAGCCATGATAGAAGTCTGCCGGGCTTATCCCCATCTGAGTGGGCTGTGGTGGTTCTTGCAATGTAGTCAAATTTGGCTAGTCTGGCCCAGGCATCTTGGCATTCAGTCCTTTCTGCTGATAACTCCTTTTACGCCTCCTTAGTTCTCTGAGCCCCTGCTTCCATCTGTCTAATCTTGCTCTCGCCTGCTTCCAACTCTCCCCTCAGTGTTTTCCTGATTCCACCAGAGCTTGCAATTACTTCTCCTCTCACTACAACTTTCAGGGCCTCCCAAACCGTGTCCCAGCGGCGGACACTCTCCACATGATTGTCCATGTACTCTTTTATTTTGCTCCGGAGCCCCTCCCTGAATGGGGTATCAGTCAGAGCCTCTGTTGTCATTCGCCACAGAGGTATGGGCTCTCTGGGGCCCCTTGCCCTCCATTCCATGAGGAGCGGGGAGTGATGCGATACGGTTCTACCCAGATAGTGTAAGGCTCACCTGATTCCCACGGAGGCGCAGGTCTGGCTTCGAGTGCTGATGCCTCTGCAATGGTGAAGCGCAGGACTCTGAAGATGGACAGGAAGGACCCCTCTACTCTGGCTTCTCCGGCTCGCAGGAATATTCCCCTGTGTGTGAAAAGGGAGTATTACCTACTGACTGAGTTATGATCAAGCCTCCCACTCTCTTCCAACCCTCCACGATACCCTTCCACGATTCCCCTTGAAGTCTCACCTTAGGGTCAAGAAGAATGAGCTCTCCATCCTGCTTCTGATGCAGGGGCGCGTTGAAACCCAGTTACTTCACTGGATTGAGGAGTGATGGGAGTTCAGGTAAGTTTGACTATTCAGGTAAGGCTCTGTAAAAGTTCTGTTGCAAGTTCAAAAGTCCAAGCTTAATAATAATGTTCATTGTCTTTTTCCCCTTAGGGGCCGGGGTTCGGAATGCCGGAGATATGGCGCCGACCCGAAGTGAAACGTGCAGTTCCAGTAAATGACAGGTAAGTTCTGGATGAGCGCTCGGGTAATGTCTTTGCATTCGCTCATTCAATGTCTTTGTCTTTTTTCCCCATAGGGGCCGGGGTCCGGATGCCTGGAAGCGGCAAGACCCGAAATGAAATGGGAATGACCCAACAGGTAAGACTTAGAAGGAAACTGAGCTTTTCGTATTCCCTTCCTTCTCTCACCTTGTTCTTGTCTTTTTCTCTCTAGGCTCTGGGAAGTGGCTGTGGATCCGGATGATCGCTGCTGAAGATGGTGGCGTCCAGGAAAGGTGAGTGAAATGCAGCGCTGCAGCGATCGTAGCGAAATGCTTTTAAAATGTCTTCCTTTTCAGGATCGTCGGTGTGATGTCTCTGTGGTGCTGATTTAGCAGGTAAGGTCTTTTGTCTCCCTTTGCAGGTGACCCAGGATACTGACAGGCGTGGCTGAGGTCCAGATGCAGGAGCTGACACGGTGAGCGTCCAGCTGCGAGTAGCAGAACAACGCGAAGCATGAGTTGCTGATCGGGTGTGGTTTAAATAGCTTTGGAAGAAGTTCCAAGTATATCCTTCCTCCGATCAGGTATGTATCCTTCCCCGACCACACCCGGGTAGAAAGTAGTCCCACAGGTAAAGTAGTTCCATTCAGGCCTCAAGAGGGCCTGGATGTGGCAGCATGGTCTGCATCAGGTAAGTGCACATTAAAACACTTGAACACATGTCTAGCTTTATGAGCCTGGCGCCTAAGGCGCCAGGACAGAGGTACAACATGAGCCTGGCGCCTAAGGTGCCAGGACTGCATCCAAAGGGCCCCAGCTTGGGCCCGCTGGCACTCCCCTGGGGGAAATGATGCCTGCCTCTGGGGTTGCTGGGTCGGACCTGGCTCCTTGGAGGTAGGCATCATGACAGTACCCCCCTCAAGGCCCCTCCTAAGGTTCTTCCCTGCGGGGGTTTTGGCTTGTTCGGAAATCTCTGGTGAAACCTTTGTACTAATCGAGGTGCGTGGACATGGTTACTAGGCTCCCACGATCTCTCCTGAGGTCCATATCCCTTCCAGTCAACAAGATAGAAGAGTTTCGACTTTACCACCTTGGAGTCTAAAATGTCTTTAACTTCGAATTCTAATTCCCCTTCAATTTGAACTGGATCTGGAGGCTTGGACAATCGGGTTCCTGGTTGTACGGGCTTCAAAAGTGATGCATGAAAAACTGGATGAATACGCATGTTGGACGGTAGATCCAGTTTAAAGGCCACTGTGTTGATTATAGCCTTGATGGGATAAGGTCCTATGAATCTGGGATTGAAGGTTCGCGGGCCCTTGAGGGATAAATGTTTAGTTGCTAGCCATGCCAGGTCTCCTACTTGGTAAGGAGGAGTTTTACTTCGGTGCAAATCAGCGTTTTCTTTATACTTTTTCTTGGCTTGCTGTAAATGAGTTGCAGCTTCTTTGAAGGTTCGGGTTATTGAGGAATGCAGATGATTTACTGTGGGCATTTCCAGGGTCAGAGGTGGATCTAGGTCAGAGGTCCGAGGATGGTGACCATACAAAGTATAAAAGGGGGTTTGTCCGGTTCCAGAATGCACTGAATTGTTGTATGCATATTCTGCGATCCAAAGGATGTCTTTCCAATTTAACTCAGATTGGTGTAACATGCACCGAAGATATTGCTCGAGAGTCTGATTGGTTCTCTCAGTTTGTCAGTCGGTCTGGGGGTGGTGGCTGGTGGATAACCGCACATCTATTTGTGCTAGTTGGCAACACTTCTTCCAAAAATGGGAGATAAATTGACTTCCACGATCCGAGACTAATATGGAAGGGAAACCATGTATGCGAACTATATTCTCCAGGAATTCCTTGGCCAAGGTGGAAGCAGAAGGCAAACCCTTTAAAGGGATAAAGTGGGCCATTTTGGTGAATAGGTCCACAATTACAAGGATTGTGTTGTAACCAGCACAAGGAGGCAGGTCGGTTATAAAGTCCATAGACAGGGTGTGCCATGGTGCCGGTGGAATATCCAAGGGTTGAAGTAGGCCGGCTGGCCTTTTCTTTTGAGCCTTGTTTTGGGCGCAAATTCCGCAAGACAGAACAAAAGACTTTGTCTTTTCTCCAAGAAGGCCACCAGAAGTGACGTTTGATTTTTTCCTCCGTTTTAGCGATACCAGGGTGTCCTTCCATTAAAGATTCATGATGATGGGCAATAACAAGTTCTTGCAATTCTTTACTTGGCAGAAATAACCGCTCCTGGAAGTAGGGTAAGTCATCCTTAACGGTGTAATGAGGACCCTTCTGACTCCATTCCAGTAAGGTTGAAGAGTCTAGAAGTTGTTTTACTTGCGTTTGGATGTCCTCAATAGTTTGCAATGAAGTTAAGCCTAAGATTCTTTGCTCAGGTATGATGGGCACAGGTTCTAAGCTCGAATTAGGTTCTTCCATGCCAATCCGGGATAAGGCGTCCGCTTTTCCATTCTTGCAGCCAGGACGATAGGTAATTACAAAATCAAATTCCGCAAAGAATAGAGCCCATCGGAGTTGTCGTGAAGATTGAGCTTTGGCCGTCTTTAAATACTGTAAGTTTCTGTGGTCCGTAATTACGGTAATGGTGTGTCTTGCCCCGAGAAGGTAGTGACGCCAAGCCTTGAAAGCAGATTTGATGGCCAGTAACTCTTTATCGGTAATTGCGTAGTTGATTTCAGGAGGAGAACATTTTCTGGACCAAAAGGCCACTGGGTGTAGTTTGTTAGTTTTTGGGTCTCTTTGCGACAGGACAGCTCCCATGGCCGAACTGGATGCATCGGTTTCCACTATGTACGGGAGATCTGGGTGCGGGTGTTTCAATACAGGTGCAGAGGTGAATTTGGTTTTCAGGTCCTGGAAGGCTTGTTCGGCCTCAAGAGTCCATTCAAAGCGTTTGTTTTTCTTTAGGAGAGCGGTGATGGGTTGGACTGTTCGGGAAAATTCCGGGATGAATCTTCGGTAGAAATTGGCAAAGCCGAGCATGCTCTGAACTCCCTTCACCGAGCGTCCACCTTTCGCGAGTCCATTCAGACTCCTTGAGGTGTCAGGATGAATCGGAGAAACTCAACTTCTGTGGTATGAAAAACGCATTTTTCGAGTTTTGCAAATAGTCTGTGCTGGCGCAATTTCTCAAGAACTGCCCTAACATGTTTTCTGTGATCAGATTCTGAAGAAGAGTACACCAGGATGTTGTCAATGTAAACAATGACACAGACATCGATAAGTTCCCGAAGAACATCATTCATAAAGTACTGAAAGGCGGCAGGTGCATTGCACAACCCGAAGGGCATCACCTGATATTCGAAGAGCCCAAATTTGGTGAGGAATGCAGTCTTCCATTCATCGCCTTCTTTTATGCGCACCAGGTGATAAGCTCCTCGGAGATCTAACTTGGTGTGCACACAAGCGTCTTTCACCTGGTCGATAAGCTCAGGGATCAAGGGCAGAGGATAACGATTCTTAATCGTTATTTGATTTAGGGCGCGATAGTCTATACACGTTCTAAGGTCGCCTTCTTTTTTCGGCACGAAGAACAGAGCTGAAGAGACAGGAGACTTGGACGGGCGAATAAAACCATTGGCTAGGTACTGATCTAAATACTGACGCAAATGCAGGTTCTCAGGTTCCGTAAGAGCATAAATCCTACTACAAGCTAGTTGAGCATTGGGTACCAGATCGATTTGGCAATCATAAGACCGATGGGGAGGTAACGTGTTTGCCTGTTCTTTCTGAAAAACGTCTTGGAATTCTTGATAGGGGTGACAGAGGTCCAACATGAGCCTGGCGCCAGGACTGCGTCCAAAGGGCCCCAGCTTGGGCCCGCTGGCACTCCCCTGGGGGAAATGATGCCTGCCTCTGGGGTTGCTGGGTCGGACCTGGCTCCTTGGAGGTAGGCATCATGACAGATAGGTAACTGACTCAACCTGGGCCAGGTGTTGCCTGTCTACTAGCAGGTAGTCTATTCTAGTGTAGAGCTCGTGTGGGGATCAAATAGTATGAGAATTCTCTAGCTTCTGGGTGTATCTCTCTCCACACCTCTGCCAGGTCCAGGTCTTTTAGCACCGTATCTAGTGTGGAATGGGTCAAGGTAGCCAACTGTGCCGGGGGGCTAGACCTATCAAGAGTTTGGTCTCGTATGCAATTAAAATCACCATCCCATATGAATAAATTGTCCCTGTAAGGAGCCAGCCTCGGGCCCTACTTGGTCAGGTATGTCGAGGTGCCATTGTTGGAAGGTAGGTGTTAACTATGCAGATCTCGCATTGTTCTATGCTTCCACAGAGTATCGGGTATCTCCCGTCTGGGTCAACCTCCTTCGATAAGAGTTTAAAAGGTACATCGTTGCTTATTCATGTGTATACGCCCTGGGAGTATTTGTAGTACGTCACGCCAAAGCCTTGCCCTCCCCACCATTCTGCTACTTTAGAGTTGTTTTCGGCAGTGAGGTGCGTCTCCTGTAGGAGTGCAATGGAGATCCGTTTTCTCCTCAGGAAGGATCTGATCCTGTTCCTACGCATGCATATGCCCATCCCTCTGACGTTCCATGTCAGTATCTTAATGTCAACCGCCATTTCTATTCAGTGGTGCCCAGATCGACCTGCCCAGTGTCCTTTGGTTTCTTGCATTTGTTACTGTGAAGACTTTAGAACTTTTATAACAAAAACGAAGTAAACTTAACCTACTGCACCCAGTTGTTGCACAGTGCCGGCAATGCTCGGGTGTCCCCGCTCCCTCTTGGCCTTTCCAGGTCGTCATGAGCGGGTGTAGGGCGTCAGCAACAGGGGGAGTGTCTTCCGGCTCAGGCCAGACGGTGCAACGGTCTCCCGTCCTTGTGTGAGCTATGGTTTAGTAATTTCAAGTTGGTATGTCCATACATGGTTGCTGGGCGGTTGCCCCATATTAGTTCGGTGTATGGTCTGCGGCGTTCACTCTTTACAATCCTCCATATTGTTGTGTTCCAGCCACATGTTGGCCGCAGCAGGTGTCTCTAAGAAGATCGCTCTGCCTTTGTAGAGCACTTTGAGTCTGTAAGGGTACATTAGCATGTATTTGAGATTCAGTTGTCGCATACTTGCTTTGATCGGCACAAAGGAGTTCTTTGCCCTCTGCACGGCTGGGGTGTAATCCGGATATATAGCGATCCTGGCGTTCTCTCTTTTAATGTTGCCCCCTTCCCGTGAATAGCGCCGGATGATCTCTCTATCTTGGAAGTTAAGAATTCTCGTCATCATCGGGCGAGGGTGTGAGCCGGGTGGCGGCTTCTTCTGCAAAGACCTATGGGACCTCTCGACAGTAAATCCCTGTGATAGGCGGCCAGGGCCTATTTCTTGCTGTAGCAGAGATTCTACAAAATTGGTTGGGTTGGGGCCCTCTATGCCATCCGGTATTCCCAGCAATCGTGCATTGTTGCGCCTGGAGCGCCCTTCTGCGTCTTCCGCCCTTTCCTCCAGAGCCTTGTTGCGTCTCCCCAGTTCTTGGACTCTACTCTGTATATCCTTCAGGGCTTCCGCCATCTCGTGTTGGGCTGATTCAGAGGTTGCGCATGTCCTGGCGCATTAATAGCATGTCTGATTTCACCACCTCTATTTTATTGTCTATGAAAGTGCGTAGTCCGGAAATGGCTTCTAGCACCTGCTTGTCTTTGTTATTTTCGTCTGGAGTTAGTGATTGTGCGGTGGCCTCTTTGGCTTCCTGCCTCTGTTCCTTTGGTTTGGTTGCTGCAAAGGACTCAATGATTGTGGCCTTATTTTTCCCTCTGTATGATGACATGGCCGTTTACGCCGGATCAGGGTCGCATTGAGCCTTCAGCTATTATCTTGTCTTGTACTGCTTGACGTTCGGCTGATTTCAGGCGTGTATACTTGCGTCGCTTCGTCAGTGGTTGCTATTTCCTACCTTCTCTAGCTCTGTGGGTTGGCTCGCGTCGGTATTTGGGTTCCAGTGATTGTGGATCGAAACCATCCGGGTCAGGCTGCCTCTTCTGCGTGTTGGTCAGCCATATGCTGGTGATGGCTGTTTGCTATCTCTTCTTGCCGTCTCCTTCTGCGCATGCTGGGTCAGGCAACAGCAGGCGGCTGTATTATTCCGCTTCAACTGCGTGCACTATCCCCGATATGGTAGCGTTGCCTATTTGCTGCTAGTTGGGGGCGCTGTGTTGCTGGGGGAGATGCGCCTTCCTGAGGCGTGTAAACGTATTTTCAGTGTGGTATTGTTTAGTGCCCCTGTTTAGATCAATACACATTGGCCGGGTGGGGTATATAATCGCAAGTGGCGTCCCCTGCGCCAGATCTTTGCAGGCACTCTGTCAGGGCCGTTTGCCACTTGGAGGTGGTGATGCACTGGTTAGGCCTGCCTGCACTTATCAGATCGCGGGGTGTGCTGGACGTCCTCTGTGGGCAGGGGCCCCCCGATTCCTCTCTCGCTGTGGGGTTCTCAGCTGGTGCCCACCCCACACTAATCCATACGTTTCTTGCAGCGCGTTGCGCTCCACTCACCCAACGCCTTCTCTGCCTTCTTGGGCTTGCCTCCCAGTCAGTGCTCCAGCTCGTCTTTGCTTGGAGCTCCTGTGCTTGTGCAATATGCATTCTGTTTGTGTCGGAGGCACCCCTTGCCCTTTATGTTCGGTGCCCAGGGTCCGTTGGTCTCCTTCTCCACTCGGGTGGCTGCTCGCCGCAGCCGCGGTCTGTGCTGGTGTCCCTCAAGGGTGCCCTCCGCTTTAGCTACTGTTCCTCACTGGCTGCGTGGCTGCGCTTCTGCCCTTCCTTCCAGTTATCTTATTGCGGCGGTCCTGCCCAGTCCGATCAGCGGAGTCCGGCGAAGGCTTGCCAGCTGGGCTGTTGGGTAGAGTCGTTTTGCCCCGGGTAGGTGTTCCTCCAGTGTGCGTCGGTACCGTCCAGGTCTGTTGCCGGCTATGGGCGGTTCGGCTCCAGGGTCCTCGAGCTAGTACCACCTCTCGCAGTGTGTGGGCTCTGCTCTGAATTTGTCAGGCGAGTGCCGGTGTCCACCGCTGCCAACCCTTTCCTGCATAGTTGTAGCCGCCGCTGCGCGTGGCCTGCGGCCCCTACTCTCGCTCTGGCCGACACAGCGCCCGCCATCTTGGCCGCCTGGAGGCCTGGGTTCGGAGACTCTGTTAACCCAGTTGCGGGCTCCGATTTTGTGCGGTTCTTCTTTGATGGTGTGCAGAACCGGTTGTTCTAGATTGGACATCCGTTTGTTGAGGAATTATTGGACTTTGCCTTGTGTTGTAAGGATCTTCAACAGGATCAGGACGGAAGCCTAGTTACTGCACGTCCTCACTCCATAAGTGCAGGCCATGCCCCCCCACCCCCCACGTTACCGGAGGGAGAAGCTAGAACGCAGGCTAGCCAGAGCTCCAGAATAGTGGGGGTGATTTCCCGGGTCTTGGGCTGCTGTCTCCCATGTGGGTTGACCGTCCCCAAGCCCAGCAGCGGTTCCAGGAAGCCCCGGCAGGGTCCCCATTCCTCCCCGGAGGGAAAATCTGTAATGCAGCCCAGCCAGAGGTGCAGCCTGGGCTTGCAGACTGTCAACCCACATTGGAGACAGCTGCCCAAGGCCAGGGACATCACCCCCGACAAATCCTGGAGCGCTGGCTGGGCTGCGTTACAGAATTTCCCTTGGGGAAGGGCTGGGGACCCTGCCGGGTCTCCCTGGGACAGCCGCTGCACTTGTGGATGGTCGCCCCATATGGGAGACAGCCGCCCAAGTCCAGGGACATTACCTCTGACTATCCTGGAGCTCTGGCTGGCCTGCGTTACAGTTTCTCCCTCTGGCAAAGGTCAGGGACCCTGCCAGGGCTCCCTGGGAGTGCCACTGTGCTTGGGGGTGGTCGACCAACATAGGAGACGGGTGCCTCACGGCCAGGGACATCACCCCCGACCAGCCTCGAGCTCTGTCTGGCCTGCATTATAGAATTTCCCTCCAGGAATGGATGTGGACCCAGTGGAGTAACTTTTCTGAAAATGTTGGGGGGGGGGACATGACATCTGATGAAAAGGTGCCCCAGCCAAATGAATGGGGACAAAATGGTGTACCATGAAAGTTGGGGGGGACAAACACCCCTGTCCCCCCCTAAAATTACGCCCATATGTGGACCCTACCGGGGTTCCCTGGGACTGCCGCTGTGCTTGGGGATGGTCAACCTACATGGGAGATAGCCGCCCAAGGCCAGGGACATCACCCCCGACCATCCTGGAGCTCTGGCTGGGCTGCGTTATAGAGGTATTGGCACACTTCTGGGTTTCCCTGGTGGGAAAAAGCTGTAACATTACTGTGCCCATCTGCCCCCAGGCTGGGCAAAACGCACTGCCCCATGCTTTAGGGGCACTTCAAAAAGAGATCCCTAGTGGACTAGTGGCAATGCTGGGCGCGGATCGAGCGATCCACACCCAGCACTGCTTCAAGGAAGGTGTCGTTGGAAAGGGGAGAGTCTCCCCTTTCCAACGACACCTCCCTCGATCAAAATGGCATAGAAATGCCTGTGATCGAGGGAGGAACTGAACTTCCATTTCACAGCCGCAGCCAGAAATGGCTGCGGCAGTGAAATTTACATTCATTGTCAAGTTAGCGCGCATTACGTATGCTGACGGGACACTGAAGGAAATCCAACCCTGGGTCGTGAGAAGGAACCTCCTCCTCACATAGCCCAGGGGTTGGATTTAGAGTTTGTGCGATCGCTGCTTTGCAGGGATCACCCAAACAGAAGTGCCAAAAGGACAAGGTATCTCATCCTTGGCACTGCAAACGTAGTGCCGAGGACGAAATACCTCGTCCTTGGCACTTAGGCGGTTAAACACTTGACACAAACTGATCTTTAGTTTTAGTTTATTAGGCAGGGAAACTCTCATTAGGCTTGGGATAGAGAGAAATTCTTCCAACCCATTTATGTTTAATAAACATGTCTGATATTGAGAAAACTAAAATGTTGTGTGTGTCTGTCTTTTCTGACCCCTCGCACTTTGCTCTTCACCGAACTGTTGGCTTTGATTGCAGCTTGTCTCATGGCCGAGAGGATTCATGCCTTCCCCCTACCTGGAAAATGGACTTATTTGAATATGCATTCCAGACATGGTGCTTTCAGTGTTGGCCTTGACTATGGTGTTTTGGTAGTAGTTGGCCTTGACAGTGTTGATCAGTCACCTGCGTTGTAGTACAGAGTTCATTGAGCATGGCAGGGTCGGACGTGCTGCAGTATTTTTGGCAATTATTTTCTTGTTTTCTGATGGTTTGTTTGTTGACGTTGAGTTCTTGATTGTACCAGTCTGCTGAAGGCTTAGGCCTGAGGGTGTTCCTTTTTACTTGGGCAGGGTGGTTGATTTTTGTGAGGGTGGTGTTGAGTTCTTAGAGAAGCAAGATGCAGTCCTGGTTCGTCAGAGGTACATAAACCCAAGTGAGGTTGAGTTTGGTGAGGTCTTCTGTGAGAGCCTACACTGAGAAGTTCTTGAAGGATCTGGAGGCTTGATTTCCAATGGGTTTGCTTGAGAGGTGTGGTGTGACTAATCTCAAAGGGCTTTGCCAGATGGTCAGATCACTCGAGCAGAATAGGAGAGCTGTGATGAAAGGTGGACATTGTGGGGATGATCAGGTTCAGGATATTACCTTTCCTGTGAGTTGGTTCTGTTGTGTGCTGTGTGAGGTTCAATGTGACGAGTAGGCAGTGGAGATCTTTCTCCATTGATTTGGTTGCTGGGTTGCCAGGGATGTTGAAGTCGCTGAGGAAGATGCTGTTGGCATTCATAAGAGACATGCTGTTCACCAAGACTGTGAAATATTCAATGAAGGATGTGTTGGGCTTAGGTGGTTTGTAGATGAGATGAAAGGTGACTGTGTCCATTGGGAAGAACGGGAAGTGACGGGATAGGTTTTCAAAAGAGCCAATGCTGGTGACGTCCAGTTGGGTGCAAGGTCATGATGCTTTGGGAATAATGGCGAGGCGTCCGCCACTCTTGTTTGGATGGTCTTGTTGTAGAATTCTTTAGTTGTTGGGGGAGAGGATATCTAGGATGTGGGTGGAGGTGAATGTCATCCAGGTCTGAGAACTGAAGATGGGAAACCAAGTCACGTGTGGTGATGAAGTCGGCGATGTCAGCTGCATGGTTGATTGCGGAGTGGACATCGGCGAATATCAATTTTCGTTTAATGGTGGATGATGGAGTGGTGATTCGGTGTATGGTGACGTGGGTGAGGTTGCTGTGATCCGGTGTCCATGATTTTGCTGGTGAGTGGTGTGGTTGGTGATGAGTGGTGATGGTAGGAATGGGCTGTTGGGAGAGAGGGGTGACCCACATATTCAAGGGAGCTTTCCTGATGTTAAGATGGGCAGGGGGTTCTGGTCCTGTATCCTCCCAGTCTGAACAGGTCCAAACAGGAATTGCCCTTTTCTTCATCTGCCCTTCACTTCAGACACCCTTGAGTTAAGAGCAGAACAGAAGAGGCAGATCTAAGGTGGTGGGTGGGGATTAGGCAGTGTGACCTAGATCCACTTGCACCTGCTCACAACTGTAAAGAAAAAGAGGCTGGAACTCAGAAAATTAGGCCTAAATTCTTACCAAACGTTGTGTCAGAATTTCATGTTTCCAGAAGCATTAAATTACTGTGGTTTATTTGCATCCCCATCCTTCCATGGAAGAGGAGCGGCTCCAGAGAGTGGAACCAAAATGAGCATTCAGTTTCTATGTGGCCAGAACGTCGTCCTTTCACAAGGACGACCAGCTATTTGGAAAATGTTGATGTTCAACACTGGGCGTGCAGTGACTAAGCAAACAATATCACGTTGGATCATTGTTTATATAGCAGAATGCTTCGAGAGGGCAGAAAAGGAGGTTCCGTCTGGTCTTCTGGTCCATTCCGCTAAGAGGGTGACTGCCTCTTCTGCCATGCAATGTGTCCGTGACCAATATCTGCCAAGCCGCCAGATAGGTGTCTCTATACACCTTTTCAAAACATTATAGTCTGGACCTGGGTGGGGTAGGGATGCCAGTTTTGGCCGAGCAGTGTTGCAGGGCTTCTTGGTTTAAAGCTTTCAGCACTTCTCTGCCTTTGGTTACTGGAGTCGGAATCTATGAAAATGCAGAATCTATGTAAGAATGCAATTAATTGAAGGAAAAACTACTGGCGCTCTTCTTATAGTCCCTGCGATAAACTGACTCTTGTTTCTCTATCAAAAATCATCTGGGGCGGGCGCTGTTGAGCAGCCTGAAAATGGCTGCCTAGCTCATCGGCTCCACATCGAACCGGCAAATAACGCATGAAAACGGCAGTATCATGGATCCTTTAGCATCGAAATTATGGCTGCTGGCAGTGTGGTGCACCGGCGGAGCGAATCTCATGTGGATTGATGTCCCGGACACCTGTTTCTGACGATATACGCCCCTGGGATGGTGTGCGGCTGTGGATGACCTTGCGGCCTTAGAATGGCGAGCGTGGTGAAATGAGGGAATTCTGAGCTCTGGAGCGGGGCCTTGGCGTATGCTGCGTCGCCCGCCCTAACTGCGACCTGGTCTCCCTCGCCGGGGTGGAGCGACCCACCTCTGTGGCCTGAATTAAATATCTTGACGCTCTACTGGGCAGACCGGGTCCGCGTCACATTGGCGTGGTGAGCTGGTGGTCCCCGACTGGCCCGCTGGGCCAGCTGTGGCTGCATGCGGCCCCACGAGACTGATGCTGAAATCCACTGTGGACTGCTGTGGCTGAAGTGGCACATTACCTTAAGGGTCCGTCCCCGCTGCTGCAGGCTGGCACATCTAAGTGCTCTTACACATGCTGGAAGAGTGCATGTACATTATCGGACCAAGGGATTGCACTGGACAGCCCCATCCTCCCCAGCTGCGACACAGCCCTGACACTCGGCACGGTGAGGGCGGCGGTGGCTGCGCACTCCCTTTTTCCTGGCTGACTACTGTGCCTCCCTTGGGTGGCACTGGGCAGCGAGGTGCCGGTCGTGTGCCACGACGTGGCACCTGAGCTTGCTGCCTTCCCCCGGCGCTATGGCGCCGATGGGGATTGGGCTGTGGTGAGGCCTGCTCCTGCTCCCTGAAGCTGCATGCAGCAACCCTTTGCGCCGTGGCTGGGTTGCCTCGGACCAGCTGCTGGTGGAGACTGGCCTTCCTACTCACAAGTAAGTGCTGCGGATGTGCACATAGAGACTGGGTTTGAGTCCAACTGCCTGAGGGGGCCGCGGCCCGCCTGTCCTGTGCCTATCATATCCGTCATGCACTGGGGGCCGACCCCGAACTGGCCGTGTGCCACTTCTGTGTGTCCCAGGTGACCCCGACATTGAAACTGTCATCTCTGCTGCAGAGGGGTCCCTGTGTTGATTAACAGCCCTGATACAACCGGGACATGCCTACCCTGGTGTTGTCACGTCTTGCTTTACACTGGAACTGGTCTCCGTGCCCGCACGGACCGTGTGGCCCTATCATTAGATCTGAGGTCTCTGCTGCAGGGGGGTAACTTGGACTGTTGATCTGCCACCCCGAAAATTATATCTGGTCTACTGCTGCTACATCAAGGGGTCTGTGGCCCCCGGGTGGGGTGTGCGCCACCGCACGGCTGGGCCTCGCTGCCTCTCACTCCCAACTGAACCCAATTACCTTGTGTCACATCGATTGCTGATATTCTCTCTGCTGTAACTGTGCCCACAAGTGCAAAATACCTAAGCCATCACCGTTACGGCCGGGAACTGGCAGAGGTGTGCTGGGCCCTTACGACCCTCCAAGTACTACGGCTTACTTTGACCAGACTGCTCTCTGAACCTGCTGCACAAAATTAGCCACTCCTCTGTACGCTGGATTGGGCATCAAACTCTGCACGTGGTGGAGAGGGCTGTGACCACCGACCAGAATGACCAAAGGAGGCTGGGGAGGTATAAAATCTGGCATTATGGATAAATACACAGTGGCTGCTCCCAGAGGTGAACAAGATCGAGCCTGGTCAAGCCAAGACGATGTACCGGCTGCTAGGTCTTCATCCCTGCCAGACCTAACCACCATGATGGAGTCTATGGCGAAAAACTTTGCATCCTTCCATGAAAAACTGGATGATATTAATGCCAATGTAGCGTCATTGAAAACACAATTCGTGCGTGAAGGTGTCAGAATCACGGAAGCTGAGACCAGGATTGGAGCTAACGAGGATGGACTGCATGCCCTTCAGGACACGGTGGCAACTCTAACTCGTGATATGAAATACGTCAAGGCTAAATGTGATGACCTGGAATCCCGATCACGCAGAAATAACATTCGGATAATAGGTGTGCCTGTGAATGCCCTAACTGGAAAGATGGAACTGGCCACGGAAAATTTACTGAAGAAACTCCTAGGCAATCCTGAGCTCTCCCCCTTTTTCACTTTTGAGCGGGTTCACCGTGCACTTGCCCCACGACCTAAGCCTGGCGACTTCCCGAGACCTATAATTTTTAAGATATTAAGCTACAGAGACGGGGACCAGATACTGCGCCTGGCCCGGGAAAAGAAAAAATTACGGCTGGGCTCCCAAGTCATCGGGATCTTCCCAGACTTCTCCACTGGCGTCCAACAAGAAAGGCGTCTATTTCTTGGAGTGAAGAAAATGCTCTGGGAACGCAACATACAATACGCTATCCTGTTCCCAGCACGCCTCAAATTTACTTTTAGAGATGAACTCTATTTCTTTACCATACCTGACAAAGCAGTGAAATGTATTGAAGCGCAGTTACCCCTGCGATCCGGGGGAGAATGATTGAGTGCATGTAACCACTCACATTATAATGTCTTGTTAGAGGCTCCTGTAATCCTTCTGGCCATTAGTCAGAATTGACCCATATTAACTTCAGTTGCCTACTGTATTTTGCAATGTTGATGATGCATGTTCAGGGTGCATACCGCTCTACCTCTGAGTTCCACTATCCTGGTTCACATGAGTTTATAGTGTTATGTGGTAATGTTAACCGCCCAATATATTTAACAAGGTGCAGTGCTACACCGCGGCTCCTAGGTGCTGGTTATGTGGCAGCAGCACACCCCACTGCGGCTGCAATGCTTACCCTGGAGGTTCTGTTGTACACAAGCCCATTGTTGGGCCTGTGGTACAGGTGTGGCCAAGTTGGGGGGGGCACAAGTAGCTGGACTAAAAAGGGTGGGCTTACACTGCTGGTTGGGTAGGGGCAGTGAGCGAGGGGGTGGACACGTTGGGGAATCTTATGGCAAAAATGGCAGAGGTGATGCAGCATTGCACTTAGCAAGAGAGCAATATGATCATACTACAATTACAGTGCACTGTGCACAGTGGCACGATTGCTGGGATGTCCCCTGAAGAAATATGGCTATACGGCTAATGTCCTGGAATGTTTGTGTTATAGGCAATTTTACAAAGGCCCGTAAGATGACTGCATATGCCCAGAGGCACGGAGTGAAAATACTCCTGCTACAGGAGACCCATGCCCTGAGTCGCCTGGCATCAGGCCTAGCACCCTCCTGGGGATCAAACGGATTCTACACAACCTATTCCACACAAGCCTGGGGTGTCCCGACGTTGATCCTCAAGTCTGTAAAATTCACATTGAAAAGGAGCTACATAGACCCAGAGGGTAGGTATGTCATCCTTTATTGTACAATATCGAATGGAGAGTGCCTAGTCGTTAACAGCTATGGACCCAATATAGATGCCCCCAAGTTTTTTTACACCATGGCTTCCATACTTATGGAATGCGTTGGAGTGCAGATCATCTGGGGGGGGCATGAATTTAATACTGGACAATGACCTTGATAGAACAGGAGCTGCGCCTACGACCCTGTCACAAGAGGCTAGAAGATTACACGCGATCATGGTATCCCTGGGCATGCGGGACACTTGGCGGGCCCTCAACCCCCAGGGGCAGCAGTACACATATTACTCATCGGTGCACGATAGTTCGTCCAGGATCGATTTATTCTTAACATCGGGAGAACTCATTGGTAGGGTCGAAAATGCACAGATACTTTCCCGCACACCCTCTGACCATGCCCCAGTAATTCTGTCAGTGGTACTGGGATCACCTCCACCCTCCCGCACCGCTTAGCGCTTTAAGTTTGAAGCACTACAGGACATAGTGTTCAAAGCTGAGATCCTCTCGGATACACAGACATTCTTTGAATGCAACGCGCAACAAGTTACGACAGTGGGGGTACTTTGGGAGGCCTTACATAAGGGGTACATAAGGGGCAAGTCCATCTCAAGGGAGGCGGGGATACTAAAAGTGATTAGGAATGATCTTCGCTGTTCTGAGACCAGGCTTTAAGACCTCGAACAGTGCTGTGTGTCGGCGACTACCCCTGACAAACTAGCGCATATAAGGGAGGAACTGTAGGTTTTTGAATCACACTCTCTGCGAGAGATACGATACTTCACACGACTGAAGGTGGCGAGGAAATATGGGGAGGGTGAAAGGCCGGGGAGAACACTGGCTAGATTGGTCCGAGCAGAGGGGGGCCAGTCCCAGATCAAATGTATCAAGGATACACAGGTCACCCTACAATGGGCAGACCACCAGATACTGGATGTCTTATCAAAATTCTACATTGATTTGTACACGCCACACCAGACACATAATATACAAGACATACGTGAGCTGCTCGAACACATCCCTATGACGTGTATTGCCCAGTTGACCAGGGACTAGCTCGATAACCCGATGACATAGTTAAGGCCATAACTAATTTACCGAAGAGTAAGGCCCCAGGGCCGGATGGTCTCACTTCGGAATTATACCAGGAACATATAACGATCCTTGTGCCAAAACTGCTAGAAGTCTGGTCTAAATCGCTCCGTAAATCCACTCTTCCCCCTTCTCTACGAGAAGCAATCATAATTGTTCTTCTTAAGCTTGGTAAACCTAGCAACGAATGCAGATCATACAGGCCCCTGTTGCTCATGAACCTAGATACAGATATTTGCCAAGACAATAGCAAATAGATTCCTGCCGATCATGCCTTACCTGGTGCACAAAGACCAGGATGGCTTTGTCCCTGGACGATCAACAGCGCTCAATATCAGAAGGCTCTTTGATGTAATGTCTAGGATCGACCAGAACCCTGAGGCTGTGGTGGTCACATTGGATTCCCAAAAGGCTTTTGACATCGTCTCATGGCAGTATATGGGGGAAGTGCTGGAGAAAATGGGGGTGGCTCTGAATATGATTTAATACATCAAGTTGTTGTACACGTGCCCCACTGCTAGTGTCCTGGTTATTTCCCGGACTTAAACACCCTTTGCATTTCTTAGGGGCACCCGACAGGCCTGCCCGTTCTCCCTTATCCTCTTTGCGCTAGTCATCAAGCCTATGGCAGATTATATCAGAGACATGTCCGCAAGGGTAAACGTCTGAAGGACGTCCCGGAAATAATATCGCTATACGTGGACGATGTTTTGTTATATATTTGGAATCCAGCAATGCATCTCAACCCCATTTTATGTGACGTGATTTGCATAGGCACCTTCTCCGGGTTCACGATCAATTACTCTAAATCTGAGATATTTCCGCTCACCGGCATGACCCAGCAGCCCATGTGTGAATATCCTCTGTTGGTCGCCAGGGGGAATCAAGTACCTAGGGGTCCATGTGTCATTGTCTAAATCGACCCTGTTAACTGAAAATGATATCGCTGCTGCACAGTACACCGAATTCAGACTAACGAGATAGCGCTCTCTCCCGCTCTCTCTAGCTGGGAAACTTTCACTAGTCAAGATGATCCTCATTCCCAAATTACTTTATATCTTTGCGAATGTGCCGGTTTGGCCAGGAAAACAATATTTTGACAATCTGCACAAAGCGTGCGCACAATTCTTGTGGCATGCCGGTGCGGTCCAGAAAAAATGGATACAAATTACCCTACCATATGAGAGAGGAGGCTTTACCGTCCCAAACCTGAGACTGTACTGGATTGCAGCACAAGCTCAATATGCCACACACTGGTACACAAATCCAACTCCTCCCCCACACGTCAAATTAGAAAAACTTGCAGTGGGCGAAGTAAATATGTCGTTAATCCTTCACCGCAACTACGTGGTCGACTCTCCTTTCGACCCCGTGGCACACTGTTAGCATGGGATTGGCTACTGCATCAAGCATCAGAACTGCAACCCTACTACAAATGGCTTCCCATATGGGGATTCCTTGGGCTCGAACCCACTCACAATAAACTCCTGTCACAGCAATGGCAAACACTGGGGTATCAGGCACTGACTGATCTATTTCCTGCAGTGAATTTCATTACTCCACAGACGTGGAGATCTGGCCATACTGGAACAGCACTGGAAATGCTGCAGTACTACAGACTCAGAGCTGCTGTCTGCGCAATGTGGCCGTCCTATCCGGATGAGCCCCCGGACTCACCTGAAATACATTATATAGCCAACTCTGGCTGCGCCCGTGGTGTAATCTCCTCTTCGTATAAAATACTGCTAGAGAAATCCCCTGACCCACCCCCTAGAGCGCATAATGAATGCGCTGCTGAACTCGATCTAGAGATTCCGGATGACATGTGGAAGAAACTGTGCTCCCACACACGCAGAGTTTCCCTTAACTTTAGGTTTCGCTGCATGCAATATAAACTATTGAATAGATTATACTACACCCCCCATAAACTTACTAGGTTTACCCACAATCAGACACATACCTGCCCAAAATGTAGAATGGAAGCAGCTGATCACACCCACATGTTCTGGTCATGTAACAGACTAGCTGGATTCTGGGATGAGGTTCTGATGGCGCTCTCTGACATTACAGACACTACGGTGGGCCCTGATCCGATTCTGGTACTGTTTGGGGTATGGAGTAGTGACAATGCCAAGAAAATGTCAACGTTTCTGAACGTAAGTTGTATGGTGGCTAAGAAATGTATTATACAATGCTGGAAGAGCACCTCTCCCCCTACCTTTTAAAATGTGGCTACACGTACTCACATGGACTCAGATCTGCGAGGAGGAATACATCAATTCCCTCCTGACGTACTCTTACCCCATAAAATGTCTGGACTGCATTCTGTAGTTACCTTACCAGGCAAACTGAAAGAGAGCTGGAGCCTCCGGTGCCCTCTGCAATGGTAATGTATAACAGATTGTGTATGCTGTAAACTTCCGCCAATAAATAAAAGTAAAAGAAAAAAAAGAAAGTTATCATCTGGCTATTATATTAACCAAACACCTTTTTTTCACGTACAGGATCGAAACTGCCCTTAATCAATTTAAAGAGCTATTTGCGGTGGTCGGGTCTTTTTCTTCCAAGGCATGTTTTTTGCTTACTCCCCGCTTCTCAGGCACACTGCAATGCGTTAGCAGAATTCTTTCATTCTAAAATTGAAGGAATAGAGAGTCATATTCAGCTTGGCCTATCGGGCAATAGCCTGCCAGTTTACGGTGGTAAGCAGCAAGCTTCTTTCCCAGTATTTACAGATGAGGTTGTCTTGGCAGCTGTTTCTAAATTGAAATCTGCAGCGCCTTCTGACCCTGTGCCTTTGTTTGTCTTGAAGGATCATCTTCCTGAAATTATCTCCTTGGTGACTCAGGCGGCAAACCACTCTTGTTGTTCCAGCCTTATCCCTTCGGAACTTAAGCAAGCTATAGTGGTCCCTCTGCTTAAGAAGCCATCACAGGATGCCTCAATTCTTTCCAATTTCCATCCTATTTCACTACTTCACTTCTTCATGAAACTTCTTGAGGCTCTTATCTCGCCACTTCTTTCTGTTTTCCTTGAGTCTTTTTCTGTACTTGACCCATTTCAGCCGCGTTTTCACGCCGGGAGGGGGACTTAGAGTGTCTTGGTATCTGTTTTGGATGACATGATGCAGGGGAAGTGGTGGCCCTTATTTTACTCAATCTCTCGGTGGCTTTCGACAGTGTCGATCACTCCCCTCTCATATCCCGCCTGGCCTCCATTGGCCTCTCAGGTCCTGTCCTGGAGTGGTTCACTTCTTTTTTGACTGAGGGGGCTAATCTGTTTTTTACCTCCCTTCCTTTCTTCCCTATATTCTTTGTCCTGTGGTGTCCTGCAGGGCTCCACCTTGTCTCTGATGTTATTTAACATCTACCTTCAACCTTTGGTTGCCCTCATCCGCTCCCTTGGCTTTAGTTGTTACTCTTACATAGACCTCGTCCGATTAGATCTGGACCACAGTGAGGTGTCGTCCTGTTTTTTTATGACTGCCTGGTGGCCGTGGGAGATTGGATGAGTGCCAATTGGCTTAAAATTAACGGGGACCAAATGGAGGTCCTGATTGAGGGCACCACTCCTGATTCTGGTGCCTGGTCTCCTTCCTTCTGGCCTCTCTCATTGGGTGTTCTCCCTATTCCAGTGACAGTGGTGAACATTCTTGGGGTCTATCTGTCTGCGTCCTTGTCCATGGCCTCAGAGGTTAGTGCAGTCTGCCACATTGGGCACTTTTTGCTGAGGGCTCTTCGCAGGGTCCTGCCTCCCTCACTTCGTCCACTGGTTGTCTCTTCCCTCATCTCCAGTAGGCTCGATTGTTGTGACGCATTATATTTCGCCCAACCATCCTGTTTAATTCATCGGCTATAACTGGTACACAATTTGGCTTCCCGGACAGTCACTGCCACACCATATGGCTCCCATATTAGGCCCGTACTGCAAGCTCTGCACTAGCTTCCTGTGAAACAGCGGATAGTCTTTAAGTCTCTTTGCCTGGTCCATCGGCATACTATCATGTGGGCGACGATTTCCTTCAGGATAAATGTATTCCTTATATCCCAAGTCGGGCTCTTTGTTCTAGCCAGGAACAGCTGGTTTAGATTCCGCCTTCAGAGAGTTGGTCAACAAGCTTTTTCAGTGACGGCCAGTAATCTCCGGACCAGTCTTCTACTTAAATTAAGACAGACTGAGACTGAGCTGCTTTTCCGCCGCCTGCTTAAAACTGTGCTTTTCTGCAAATTCCTTGGGATCATTGCTGTCAGGCTGTGCATATTCTCGTGCCAAGATGCCTTCAGGTGAACCTGCGCATTATAAATGTCATTAACATAACACCCCGAGACTCCCCTGAAGCCCAGGCACCTCAGGTACCTTTGCCCACCCAATCTTAAACTCTGGAAGAATGAGAGGCCTTCAGGCTTAAGATGGTAGACTTATTTGCCAACGCCCCATTGCGGGCGGTCTCAGCCCCTACTGATTTGGTGCTGACATCTTTGGCCTTGGCCACACCAATGCCGAAGGAGTCCACTGCGATCGGACAAGCTGGCAGAAACACTGAATAATCGCACAACAGCACATCCTTACGCTTGCCCACATGAAAGACAAACAAGATCCCCTCTCGAGTTTGCACCGCTGTGTCTTCGGATGTCAGTCCTCTGACCGCAACACTCCCTCCCTCTATGCCATCGGCGTTTGCCAACAACGGCAACACTGGAATTTCCGGAAAATGCCCCACTCCCTGGAGGTGCATTTGTGTCTCGTGACATTTATGATGAAGAGGGGGAACCCCATTCCTTTTGGTATGAAACCTTTCCAACTTAGCGAACATAGGGACTTCCCAGATTAGTTCTATGGTGATCCAGGAGACTTGCTGGATCTTGTGGCCGACTTGTTTCATGCAAGTGCCTGAAATACTTGCCAGACGTGGACATGCTTATGGCTCATATCCCGGGCAAACCTCACGAAGCTTTTCTGCACCTTATTGCTAACGTTGTAGATACCTTAGGGATGCCAGCATCCTTTGGTAGAATACGAGCTGATGGACATTTTAGACTAGGTCCCAAAGAAGGAATACCTATTGCCTTTCAATCAGGCAGTAGAGGCACCGGTCCTGGAGCTATTGTCTTAAGCCACCTTAGTTATGACCGTTGACCGTGACCTCACAAAAAAACACAGGCCAGCACCCTCAGGCCCGTGCTTCCTGTCATGTGTGCCTGAAGGGCCAGAGTGTTCACCTTACAGTGAGCAACCTGTGGTCTCCGTCAGAGTGCCGGGAGAACATCAGTTTGCTGTAGATAAGGGTGGTCAGGCTGATCCCCTCTGTACAAGCGTGACAAGACTGTGTTGGTCCTGACGGACAAAACAGTAGCCATGCACTACCTCAGCAATCTGGGTGGTGTGGGCTCCTTCCACAGATAAGTAATGCAATTGTGGTTCTGGGCTTTGGTGAAAAGCATGTCTGTAACGGCAGCTCATCTGGCCAGCAAGGCATATGTGCTAGCGGATGCCTTCAGCAGCCAGTACTCGTCCTCCCACGAGTATGACTAGGAAATTCTGGAGGAGATTGTCTCCCGCTGGGGAACTCCTGAAGTGGATATCTTCATCTCGACAGTCGAGTGGGATTTTGACCTGCCCTGTGCTTTCCCGCCCATCCATGTCATACCTCTGGTTCGCATCTTCAATTATCTTGATCGCTCCTGATTGGTGTGAGGAACCTGAGGGCATACTCCCATCTACTCCCCTTGGATCATCCTCTCAGGTGGCCAAGCAAAGGCTATCACTTTTGGATCCTGACCCTGTGGGTGGATATGTGAGGGAGGGTCACCTGGGTAGAGGGACCTTGGGGAGTGGGTAGAGGAGGTCTGCAGACATGGTACCCCCCTTTTCCCTATGAGAACAAATCCTACCCTCGCCCTTCCTTCATGTGGTTTTTGAATCCATATCTCTTCCACACACACACTTTGACCTTAAAGTGTATCCCTTTAATACTAGGACGCGCAAGAGGCGACTGAGTAATGCACACTTCTAATTAGTTTCACAACTTTAGTACTGAGACAAGTAAGATGCCTGTAAAGGATCAGGCATGTCCCACTAATTGTTATGAGGGTCAGGCAAACTACCTGCAGACTATTGAGAGGCTACAGGTGCTTAAAAGCAGGCCCAGATACCAAAGCAGGGATAACCCGCCTGGATAGAAGGTGGCAGACGTGCGGCGCAGGCTGAAGCATGACCGGCAGAGGGGACTCTGTGTACTCCCAGGGGAGAAGGACGGTGCTGCGACCTGAGCAGGCCACAAGAGTACCAAAGCCCCAACACATGCCGGTGTTACGTGTTCCCCGCTGGAGCTGGGGAACACAGTACTCCTGACTCCCACGGGACGCTGTCCGAAGATTCTCCGGAAGCGAGGCTTCTTGCTGTGACTCCCGATGCCTATTGGGGAGTAGAGAGTGGAACAAAGATCCGTGCAAGGGCGTCCAGTAAAGCAGAGCAGCTCAAGTGAGTACGAGAGAGAGAATACTCGTACCGGGGTGCTCTGGGGAGAATGAGAGGGTTTGGAACCCGAATGAAGAAATGGGGAATCGTGAAATTATTGCAAAGTGTTTTGGAAAATACAATGAAGAAATAATGAATAATGAAAAAGGTGCCAATTATTGTGGGAAACACAACGACAAATATTGAATACCGAACTAAAGAGAAGACATGGAAAGTATGTGAAATTGTAGCACAAGTAGAAAATGAATACATGCTATGTTGAAAGGATGAAAGTTGTTACAAGCATTAAGAAACGCAGTGAAGGGTGTTGTGAACATTTATGAACTGAATGAAAGGCAAGTGGAAAATACACGTTGTTAAACTCAAAGGGGCAAGTTGAATGCAAGTTGTGGCAAAGCCAAAGGACTGCAGATACACAAATGGTGATTAATCCCTGGGGGGTTGGGGGGTGGGGAAGGGAAGCGGAGGGGAAGCGGAGGGGAAGGGAAGGGAAGGGAAGGGAATAGAATAGAATGGAAGGGAAGGGAGAGAAGGGGAGAGGGGGAGGAAAAAAAAAACACAACAGTTAAGTGCTAACACTGTTTCTAAATGGTAAACTAGTGTTAATCAACAAGCGTTCTGAGCATCACAAAGTGCCATGGGTTATCGTTTGCGTGACCTGTAATGGGTGGACCATGTGATCCGACAACTGCGCCTAGACCGAGTAGCCCAACCTGGGAAAGAGCCCAGAGACAAAGGCTGGGTGATATAAATGTTGAAGTGAAGGGGGAACATTTGTCGTGGAACAAGTCAAAAGGAGTACCAGTTGGGACTGTACAATATTGGTGAAATTCAAGAGACTTGAACCATTTGGAACTGTGTTGATTATGGGGAATTGAACCCTGAGATATCCTAGAACTCTGGCGAACTTGAGGAAGAGACCCCTCAGATACTTTGCAATTGTGCTAAACTTGGGGAAGGGAACCCTGAGTCCTGTGTTTGTGGAACTATTTCAACTTGGATGGGGAAGCTGAACCAAGCCCGAGCTGGAAGAAGCTCAGAACTTTATTTTGACACTATGGGCCTCATTCCGAGTCGGGCCGTAAGGGTTAACGGTCACCGGTAACGAGACCGGTGCCATTAAACCCTTAGCGCCCTATTCTGAGTTCCCTTTGCGGGTTGGAACTTAACACCTGCTTTTTGCAGGTGTTAAAAAACCAACCCGCAGAGGGACCTTGGAGCTAATTACGGGACCGTAATTTACGGTGCCGTAATTAGCACCTTCCCCATTCCCATTGAGCCCTACGGGGCAAAAATGGGAATGGGGAAGGGCCCATGGTGAATGGGGAATTACCGACCCCGCCAACCTTGGAATGGGGCGGTAATTCCGCCATTCACCATGGTGGAGTCGGAGAGATAACGGCGTCAACCAAGGCGCTAATAGCGCCTTTGTTAACGCCAGGGTCGGAATGAGGCCCTATATCTTTTGTGCTGCCATCCCTGCACATTGCATGTCTTTACTTGTGAGGGCAAACATAGGTTTTGGACAGAGGCAGACTTTTAGGTTGAACTAACTGACGCAGACTATGCTTAGTTTCTTTGGGTAGTGAAATCCCACCTTAGTTTAGGACAAGTTAGGCCTTAATCCATCCTGACATTTAAAATAAAGTCCTTTTTGTTGAGAAAGTGAATCTGTTGTCTATGTATTGCTTCATGATGCCTTCACATTGGACATGGAGGACGTGGTACCTGGAGTTGCTGGACATCGCCAGCTAACATCCTTGGTGCCTACCACAGAGAGCATACCTGCTCTCTCATCCGGTGTGGAAGGTCCTGCACCCAAACCTCCACAGCCTGAACCTCCATGCATGGCTGTTGAAAGGGTGAGGTATAAGAAGTGGTATTTGTCGGAGGACGTCCTGTATGCACGCCTCTCTGTTAGGAGGCCTGCCACCAAATCCATTTATACCTGCAGTGTATATTTTCAGCGTGGTGTCAGGAGAGGGATATAGATCCATTTACCTGCCCCACATCTTCCGGTGGTTGGTCTTCTCACCGGTGGTTGGTCTTCTCACCTGGATTTTGTTAAATGCCCTATATTCCACCCATTCTTTTTCACCTTTTCTTCCTCTAATGGGCTCATATGATCTTTTTTTGCCCCCCCCCCTTCTCATCTCTGGTTCCTCTCTGGACCTCATTTTCTCTTATATCTCTTCCTTTGACTGTTATTGCTCTTCCTTTTCCAGCCTCCAACCATTTCTTTCATTTACCCTTCACTCCCTCTTCCCCTAACCTTCTTTGTTCTTATCGCTAACTTGCTACTTGCAATCCCTCTACTTTTCTTCCCATGCTTTTGGCTTCACTCCCTCCTCTTAGACACTTTTCGCTTTTCTCGCCTTACAATGCTCTGTCCTCTTTAAACTCTATTCTTCTTCTGCACACCCTTGACTCATCCACCTGACACAGCATTTTCAACCATCACGTTGGCCCCAGCTCTGGCTCTCTACTACGTTCGCTCTGTACCTCCCTGCGTTGTACGTGGCGTAAATGGAAAAATTAAAAAGCTTAAGTCATCTAGGGCTCCTGGGCCTAATGGCCTCTCAAATGCTGTGCTGAGGAGCCAGCCGGAATTCTGGGCTAAATTTGCAAGCATATTATTTGGCAAAGTATTGGCGGATGGGAGAATTCCTAAATCATGGCAACATGCCTATTTAATACCAGTCTTCAAGAGGGGTGACAAGAAGGATCCCTGTAATTATAGACTACTTTCAATGCTAGACTGCACAGGGAAGCTTTTTGCTTCACTCCTACTGGAGAAATTGGAAGAATGGGCAACCAAAACTGAAATACTTAATACATTTCAGAGTGGCTTCCGAAGAGGCTATTCTACAATCCATAATATCATCATTTTAGACACTCTGCGCTCAAAAGCCATGAGGAAAGGTAATCCTCCATTATATGCCTTGTTTGTAGACTTTAAAGCAGCCTTTGACTCGGTCCGCCGAGAAAAACTGTGGGCAAAACTCGAGCTATTAGGCTGCCCTGAGATCCTTCTGTATTACCTAAAATTATTGCATGAGGACAACACAGTGGCCTGCAGACTTAGTGCTCAGGGTGATTTGACAGCTAGGATTCCACAGAATTGTGGCGTCAAGCAGGGATGCGTGACGGCCCCATTTCTGTACAATCTGTTTACATATGACCTTCCAGGTGCAATCTTAAGTGAAAATAACTGTTCTCCTGTAGTCGGCACTATCCACTGCGCAGTGTTAGCGTATGCAGATGATTTGATAATTATGGCTCATACTTTCAGCGGTCTACGGCGGTCCGCTCTGAAGCTTTGGGAATATGCTGCAAAAAACGACCTTAATATCAATCAGGAGAAAACTCAGGTGATGATCTTTTCAAATAAGAAGATTGCACGACCCAGATTAACACTGCATCGAACAGAAATTAAATATACCCAGCAATACAAATATCTTGGGGTCGAAATTGATGCTAAGCTGGGCTATAACACCTGCATCCAAATGAGAAAAAATAGGGTAGCTCAAGTAACGTCGTTGATCAGCCAATTTGCACGACAGAACTGTGGAATGTCACTATGTGGAATCCGTCAAATCTATACACAGGTTTTAACGCCTATGGTCGTTTACGGGCTGGAAGCGCTACTGCAAATGGACCTAAGCTGGCTGCAAGTGATAGAGGGGAAGTTCTGGAAAAGAATTCTAGGTCTCCCTCAATCTATCCCAATGGCATTGCTAAGATTGGAAGTTGGGGTTTCCTCACTAAGGTCCATTGTCCTGAAAAGGAGAGCAGAACTGTATTTAAAGATATCTAATCAACCAGAATCTCGGCTATTAAAAGAATATGGCATGGAAATTACAAAAGAAACCACCAAATGCCATCTGAAAAAGGAGATTGAAGCCCTCTTGAGGACAATATGCTGGACCATTAGTGGAGAGAAGTTCAATGATCCTCAAAAAAAAGCTCTATCCAAAAAAATCGATCTTTGGGATTGGCTAGAAAACTACGCACATCTTGACAAGCTTCCAAAATATAAATTTATTCATTACATGCTCTACTCATTCAAACAAATGCAGCCATATTTAACCCTTAGTCCTTCTAGTAGACTCAGGCGATTTCTACTCTTAGTGAGGGTTGATAATCTGCCGCTGCTGACCAATAAAAGCAAATATAATGGTTTATCTTCTACAGAGAGATACTGTAGACTCTGTAAGGACAAGGGATGCAAAGAAACAGCTAATCATGTCCTAACTAGTTGTGTAAATATGATGGACACTTACTTAGCAAATTTTGGCAACTTTGTCCACGATATGGAGTTTGTAGGGGAAGTTGATTTCTGGCACCGCCTCACAAACACTCAAAGTAAGCAGCTGCAGATTGCCACCTTTAGAGTATGGTTGGAAATTGAAAGAACTCTGAACATCTTTGTATGAACCTGTTAAACACTATGGCATTGACTTCTGCAGAGACTTATGATCCTTTGTTCCATGTACCTCAGTATGGGTAATCGTTATTAATGTTTAATGATCAGAAGAACAGCAAGAGCAATAAGTGTTAAACTATGATGAGCTTAATGGTAACTTAAATCTCCTTTAGTTAGTCAGTATTAATATGTAATATGTAATAGGTTTCTCTTTTTATTTTTTTCCTTATGCGGTTTTCTTTCATTAGTTTTATATTCTATAATGTATTTATATTTGATTTTATATAATTTATCAGTATGTGAAAAGTTTAAATATAAACTGTAACACATTATTAATAAAAAAAAAAAAAATAAATGGAAAAAGGATCCCTTCCCTGCTAATCTTGTTGGTCTCACTTCCTTTTTTCCTCTTATGACTCCTCTTTACTCCTAGCTAAAAAGACCTACTACTCTAATATTATTCTCTCTTAGTCTCCCCATCCATACTCTCCTCTTTCGCCTTCTTAACCAGATTCTATATCCTCCTTCCCCTGACCCTTCTCTACTCTCATCTCTCTCACTCAGACTTTGCCATTTGCTTCTCCGACAAAGTATCTACTCTACACTTTTCTCATTCTTCTCATCATTCAACTCTCAACCTCTTCATTCTAGCTCATCGTTTTCCTCTTTCTTTCTCTGATTCTGACACTGCTCGATTTCTAATTTGTGTCCACTCTTCGGCCTCCCCTTTAAATCCTGTCCCATCCCGTCTCATTTCTAAACTCTACCCCCTGATCTTGCCTTTTCTTACCACGCTGATCAATTCTTCTCTTACTTCTGCTACATTCTCTTTCAAGAAGGCTACTATTATCCCTATACTAAGGAAACTGTCTCTTGATCCACCTTCTCTCTCCAATTCTCCCTTTCCCCCACCATTTCCCTTCTCCCCTTTCTCTCCAAGCGAACAGGTTCTATTCCCAACTTTCCTCCTGTCTTGACTCCAAATCTTTACTTTCACCTCACCAATCTGGTTTCTGCACTTATTCTATTGAAACAGCTTGGCTAAGTGTTTCCAATTCCCTTCTCTCTGCACGCCATTCTAAACTCTTGTCTATTCTTAGCCTCCTTGACATATCTGCTGCTTTCGATACTATGGATCACCCTACTCTTCTTTCTATGCTACTTGGACTCTCTAGCTCCGTTCTACTTTGGTGGTACTCTTATCTCCAGGACTGCTAATTTTCAGTTGCATGGTCTGGTAGCATTTCCTCTTCTATCCTCTTTTGCACGGGGTTCCCCAAGAGTCTGTCCTTGGCACTCTGCTCTTCTCACTTTGCACTACCCCCCTTTCTTCTCTTATCTCGTCCTTTGGGTTATCCAGCCACTTCTATGCAAATAATTCACAAATCTTTGTTTCATTTTCCTCATTTTAAACTCCCTTCAGTCTAAAATGACCACTTGCCTTGCCATCCAATCTTCCAAATCTCAAAAAACGAAATTCTATTTTTCCTCATCCTTCACTGTCCCCTTCTATGCCTCCCCCCTGCATCTCCTTTCCTCTTTCTCGCTCAGCCCTGCAGCTTGTAACCTGGGGGCGAGCTTTAACTCTGCTCTTTCTTTCTTGTCTCAAGTCGCCACAATTCCTAAATCCTTTTGCTATCAACTCTAAAACATCTGCAAGGTTCAGCCCTTCCTCCCTTTCCATGCTACTAAGCTCCTTATCTCCACACAGGTGTTTTCCTAGCTTGATTACTGCTCTGCCTTACTCATTAGTCTCCCATCCGTCTTGCTTCTTTTCGCTCAATTTCTAACTCTATTATTCGCATACTTTATCCCCGATCTTCAATCTCTTGTTCTCTCCACTCCCCCTCGTGGCTTACCTTTGACAATCGGCTATTGTTTCATTTTCTCACCATGGTCTACAAATCCACTCATGTTCTTGCCCCTGATTTTGTACTGTCTGTTGGCTCTGTTTGTTTAAGCGCTTTGACGTAAGCGCTCTATAAATCAATACAAATTACAAATAGTCTCCTGCATAATCTCCAATTTGTTGAAAAGGCATCAGTTTGCCTCATTGTTAGACTACCAAATTGTTTCCTACCTTGGTTTTTTAGCAAAACCTTCATTGGCTCACAGTTTGGCAACACATTTTTTACAATATCTAATGCCTGGTCTATAAATGTATTCATCACTTTGTTCCACCTTATCTGAGCTCCAAGATTCTGTCGTATCTACCAACTAGTACACCTAATCTGGTATTCAGGTGCACAACCAGTATTATTATTTTATTTTTTTATTTGCATTTAATTGTTTACAATTTTTAGCAATTTGTGGCATCGAAAGTAAAAAAAGAAAAAGACACATGTTCCTGGGCAATTCCGGTGTGTTTCTTCATGAGTCTCACAATGTCCCCCTTATTTATTAGAACAATTTGTTTAGAAATTTGACCACTTCCAGCACATGTTTGATCTTATTGCTATTTATAAAGATGGTCCACCAGTCATCTAGATCCTAAGTTCTGTATTCTGACATCAATTGACCAAGGTGTTTAGTGTGCTCACTTGATAAAGCTGGACAAAGCAGCAGGAGATTTTTCACTGTTTCAACCACAGTAACGTCTTTACAAAAACAGCAATTGTTCCGTTCACTTAAACCTCTTATAGCCAAGATTTCCTTTGTTGGCATAAGGTTGAGGCATGCTCTTAAGAATTGATCCCGATACTTGCTGTTAGGAAATTGTCTAACGTAATTTGGTAAAGTATTCAATTTTCGTGGCACCGTCATAAAATGTGCTACCGATTGATACGAGGCGGCCACTATCCAATCGTACTCTTTCAATTTCTTCTTTATGCTCATTGGATTTGATACTAAGGCTTCGACTGAACCCCCAATTTCATTCAGTAAATCGATGTTTTCCTTGGTCCATTCATTTAACATGAAGTAGATGATAATTCTTTGTGGATTGAATTCAAAATTGAAGACCAGGGCTGGTTAGACATTTCCTATAAAATGCTAGCATATTCCAATCTATTGCGATCTTTAAAGATGATAAACCCAACTCGCGAAGTATGATCTGTATTGGAGTGGAGAGTAGAAGACCCAATGCCCTTTTCCAAAACAGGCCTTCAAGTCGTGGCCATACATTCTTTAGAATATGAAGCATAGCGTTGGCTCCGTATGTCAAAGAAGCTGTTACTTTTAATCTGTAATAGTTTATCATTGGCAAGATTGTGAAGCAACCACATTTCTTGTTTATAGCTCTGGACTGACTTGCTAAGGATAGACTTTTTTCCTCTTAAGTACTTTATCATTGGGATGTCAGTTTGACCATCACTGAGCCACACTCCCAGATATTTAAATGATGAGACTTGCTAAATTGTTTCTCCATTCACAAACCAAGAATGTCGATTTTTACCTTTGTTTGAATTTCCAAAGCTTAAGATCTTGTATTTGTCCTTGTTTATTTCCCGATCATTGCTCTTGATGGAAGATTGCAAAGCATTCAATTGCCGTTGGAGGCTTACAGGTGTTTAATCTATCAAAACCAAGTCGTCCGCGTAAAGTAGACGCGGAAGGGTTTCACCAACCATTGGGGGAAATTATCTGATTGAAGGATTCAATTGTTGCATGTCAGCCAGGAAGAAATTAAATAGAGCCGAAGCCATTGGGTATCCCTGCTTAACTACTTTAGCCGTCGGAATTTCCTTTGATAGTCGACAAGACTGATTTAATCGGACTTGCATCGATGTTGCAGAGTTCATGGCTACTATAGTCTCCATTAGTGGTTCTGGACAATTATACATTTGAAGTTTGTTCCATAATTTGCAACTATTTATTCGGTCAAAGGCTTGGACCAGATCTATTAAGGCCATGAAGATTTTCAATTTTGTTTCTTTCACTCAGCCTTTTAACATAGAAAGTATTAGAATGTTAGCTGTTGTGCCAATTCCCTTGACAAGTCCTGTCTGAAAGGGATTGTTGCAATTCTTTACTTTACACCAATTTTGGAACTGTTCTAAAATGATTGAACCATAGATTTTCTATCTAGTAAGGGCAATGGGTCGATAGTTCATTGGGTTTGCCTTTCTTAAATATGGGGACTATTGTCGCCGTCCTCCAAGTGCGTGGTATTTTGTCGTGTAGTTGTGATCTGGATAAGTAGATTGTGTATGAAGTTGGCCCATTCTCCCAGATGTCCCTTTAAGGCAGCATTTATTAGTCTGTCAGGCTGTGGGGCTTGTGACCCATTTAACCTTTTTATTGATTTTACAACCTATGAAACAAAACCCCAACTGTGCCCCCCAAACCCCTATGGCAGCTTCTGGGCTTTCCGTGCTCTGTCTTGTTCACTGAAAGTCCAATAATTTTAGGCGCTGAGGGCACCATACCACTCGAAAGTCATCTTTGAGGAAGGATAAGGTTTCTTCCCACTCATTTGCAAAGTTGTGCACTTTATTGTCCATGGTGTATGTTGCCCATTCTAAAGCCATAATTTCCCATACGCTGCGCAGCCAGTCCTGTAAGTTGGGTACCTCCGTGCTTTTCCATCTCCGTGCAATTAATATCAGCTGCCAATGTTAGGACCACTCTCGCCTTTTCCCGGGACCTAGGTTCTCTCCCTATGGCGTCCCCTCTAATTCCTAGTAAGATCTGTTCCAGTGGTCTGCAATCTCTTGGCCCATAGGCCTGATTCTGCGCCCTCGGTACCTCCCTCCAGAATGCCTCTTATCTTTGGATATCGCCACCAAATGTGCTCCGCTGTGTCCTCCAGCCCGCACCCTCTCCAACATTCCCCTGGTGACTCCGGGTATATCTTATGGTGTCGGGCCGGCGTGTAATGCCAGCCGAGCAAAATCTTGTACCATGCTTCTTGCAGCTGGGCTGTCCGTACCAGTTTCGGGATATTTCTTCATAGTCCTTCCCATTCCTCCTTCTCGATGTCCCTCCCCAGTACCTGTTCCCATCTACGCATGTACGGCCACTGTTGCCTAGGCTTTGCATTGTCTAATATCTTATACAAATTGGTTATCAACCCTTTTGACCCATCATTAGATAAGAGGAACTTTTCAAATTGCGTCGTTTCCCTGAGCACGGCCTCCTTGATCCCAGGTTGCAAAACCCAGTGCCGCATTTGTGCGTACCTGAGCCTCTCCCCTTCCGTCACTGCGAATTCCATTTTGGATTCCTCAAAAGAGAGTATTCCCTCCCCCCGGAACATATCTCGCAGCTTCCAACACCCTCCTTCCTGCCATTGTGTGAATGCCCCCCTTCTCTAGCCCGGGTGTGAAATCGCAGTTGTTAAACTTGGGCTTGAAAGGGGAGGGGAAGGTTGTGATCCCTATGGATCCCACCAGTTTGTCCCAGTTGTCCGCCATCAGTTTGGTTATAGAGCTCTCATATAGATGCTTTGGCCTGTGCTGTTTCGGTAGCCACAGCACCTCTGCTAATTTGTGGTGCGCTACTGCCCTGTCCATTTTCACCCATTGTTTATTTTGCGAGTTCTCACCCTCTTGGAGCCATTCTCTGATTACTCGTAGTTGCGTGGCCTCGTAATACTGCTAGAAGTTCAGCAGCGCTAGCCCTCCCTCCCGTCTGGGTGCCATTAGTAGCTTTCTACTAATCCTTGCCCTTTTCCCTTCCCAAAGGAACTCATTGGTCGAGGCCTTAATCTCCCTGAAGAAGCTTGCCGGTACCGCTTGAGGGATTGCCTGGAATAAATACAGTAGGCGCGGGAGCGTAACCATTTTAATTGTGGCCTGCCGTCCCATCCAGGATACCCGAAGATTCCTTCACTTGTTGAAGTCCCGCTTAATACCCTTCAGTAGTGGGCGATAATTAGCTGCGTACCATCCCGCCAGGGTCGCTGTGATTCTTACCCCCAAGTACCTAATTCCCCCCGGGCTCCACACAAATGCGGTGGCTGCCCTCAGTGTAGCACAATCCCCTGCCCTCAGGGTTAGGTTCAGTAGTTCAGATTTGCCAAGATTGACCTTCAGGCACGAGACCTCCCCAAATTCCTCCAGCTGGGCCCTACTCGCGTTGATGGACTACATTGGCTTTGTTAGTGTGAGCAGCATATCGTCCACGAACGCTGCCACCTTTTGTTGTCCCCCCTCCGCCCCCTTAATGGAAGCCCTGGATCCCTTCTGCCTCTCTTATTGCCTGTAGGAGGGGTTCCAAATAAATTGCATAGCGCATCGGGGACAGTGGGCAGCCTTGTTTCGTGCCTCTGCTCAATCTAAAGGGTCTGGACATTGCCCCGTTCACTGCGACTCATCGATGGTGCCTGATAGTTAGCTTGAACCATCTTCAGGAATTCCCCACCAATGCCCATTTCCTGCATAACCCTAAACAGAAAGGACCACTCCACGCGGTCGAACGCCTTTTCCGCATCCAATGCTAAGAGGACCGTGGGAGTGTCCATTTTGTGCACCTTTTCCAGCAGGTGGGCCACCCTCCTGATGTCTGCCCTTTTCCTGCTCCTTATCAATCCCGCCTGATCCGGGTGGATCAGGCCTGGGAGGTGGTCCTCCAGTCTGTTTGCCAGGATCTTCGTGTAGATCTTGGTATCTACGTTAATTAGCGCTATGGGCCTGTACAACGTTCTCTCCTCTGGGCCTTTATTAGGTTTGAGGATGAGGGTTAATCTAGCTTCCTCCATAGATGGGTTTATTCTACCTATATTCTTGAATGTGTTAAAGAGATATGTCCGGTGCAGGGTTAATTCAGTTGCAAAGATTTTGTAAAAGGCTGCTGTATAGCCGTCTGGGCAAGGAGCTTTGTTTGACGGCAGGTTCCTAATCACCCTCCTTACTTCGTCCTCCGTGATCTCCCGACTAAGGGCTTCCTGTGCCTCCCTCCCTATTCTGTGCATCGTTATCCTTTGCAGGAAGTCCTCTTGTGCGTGGGCCTGGGGGCTTTATGATGTGTATAGGGATTTGTAAAACTGTACTAATGTTTCTTGACTGCCCCCACCCGTATAACCCTCTCCCCTGTTGCTGTTTTCAGGACCGTGATCGTATTTTTAGACTTCACCCCCCGTAATAGGCGCGCTAGGAGTGCATCTGCTTTATTTGCTTTGGCATAGTATTTTTGGCGGACAATGAGCAGTGCCCTCTCCGCCTTCTTGGTGCGAAGCATCTCTAGTTGCCCTACCGCCCTCCTGTACTCCCTCATGGAGACTCTGGAGGGAGTTGTTCCCACTCTTTGCCTTGCTGCCTCCACCTCCGTTTCAAGCTGTCTCTCCAGCCGCCTTTCCCTCTGAGCCATTGCTGCTATCAGTTCTCCCCTAAGCGTAGCTTTGAACGCGTGCCACCTTGTTTCTTCCCTTGTGTCCCCCCTCTTGTTGGACTCAAAGAAGGCTTTGATTTTCCCCTCCATTTCTTCTCTAATTACTGGGTCTCTAAGTAGGTGCTTTGGGTATTTCTCCATCCCCATACCCCTCTTTCCTTGTGCCCTAGGTCCATTTGAATGGACACCATCTTATGGTCCTCTATTCCACTGGGGCCCGTTTTCACATCCCGGATCCGTCCCACTAAGCCCGTTGAGACCCAGATGTAGTCGATTCTGGACAGCAACCCATGAACGCCCGATAGGAAAGTTTAGCCCTCCCCATTCCCCTTTAGCTCGCTCCACGCATCCCGTAGCCCCGCCCTCCCGATCCTCTCCCTTCCGCTGACATCACCGCTCCCCCTCCCCTTGTGGGTGCCCCCGACCTATCACGCCCCCTATCCCAGGCTATGTTAAGGTCTCCCATCAGGATAATTTGGCCCTGTGCATTCTCCTCCGATACTGCCAAAAAGCATCTCAAGAACTGCTCCTTGCCTGTATTTGGCACGTAGACTACTGCCATAGTGTAGGGGAGATCCTGATACGTCCCCCTGGCCATTATGTATCACCCCTCCTTATCCCGTAGAACTTCAAGAACCCTAAAGTACACTGTGTTTTGATGGCAAGGGCCACTTCCCCCGCTTTGCTCTTTCCAGATGCATGCAGGATCCGGTCGAACCCCCGCAACTTTAGTCGCCCCTGGTCTTTGTGCATGAGGTGCATTTCTTGCAGACCAAGAATATCCGTCCCTTCTTGTCTTGTGAATTGTTCTAGCTTTTTCCTCTTGATGGGGGGTGTTAAGCCCCCTGACATTGCGGGTTACCCACTTGAATGGTTGTTAATTTGCTTACTTCCCTTGCTTGCCGATGGCCCCCACTGCCCTTTCTCTGTCGAGTCTCTCCCATCCAATTTGCTCTGTCCTTTCCCCTCTCCCATCCTCCTCGTTGTCCCTGTCTGTCCCTCTGCCTGAGCCGCCTCCCTCTCCACTCTTCGGGTCTCATCGCCCTTGCTGATCCTCAGATTTATCACCCCCCCCATCCCTTGTTCTCCTTTGTCGTCCACCACCCCTTCTTATGCTGCCCATTCAAGGCTCACCCCACTGGGTGCTTCCCCTTCCTCTTCATTCAACTTTTCACCTCTCTCCCTGTATGGTGGGCCACGTAGTGTTGCCCGTCTCCTTATTTTGTCTCCGGCTGTAGACCATTCCCACGGTTTCATTCTCGGTCCGTTCGCCGTACCTGGCGCCCTTTCGTGCCTATCCTCTCTTCGCTCCTGGTTCAGATTGAGATGCAGCATATCTATTCCTTCTTGTAGGGTGGTAATACGTCTTTGTCCCCCTGCCCACTCAAAGAGGAGTCCAAAGGGAAATGTCAGTTTGTATCTGATCCCCTTTTCTTTGAGTAGCGCCAGAACCCGGCCCATCTGACAGCGTTTAATCAGTGTACTGCTTGCTAGATCCTGATAAAGTTTGACCCGTTGATCCTGGAATTTGATCGGTTCCTGTTGTCTTGCTGCTTTCAGCACTGTTTCTTTTTGGCCATATCTTGTAAAAGCTGCAAGCACATCCCTTGGTCTGGCCTTCATATCTCTGTTGAGGGTAGCCACTCTGTGGACCTTGTCTAATTCCACTGTGCTCGGGTCCCCTTCCCCTATGAGTTCTGCGAAGATACTTTGGGTGACCCACTTCAGGTCCTTGTCTTGCACTGTTTCTGGAAGCAGTTTCAATCTTATATTGACCCTCCAGGACCTGTTCTCCATATCCTCCATTTGAAGTTCCAGGTTCTTTGTTGCCACATCCAGTTTCTCGATTGCCTCACTGTTCGCCTTTGTGTCCTCGCCCACTTCCTGTAAACCCCTCTCCACAATGTCCGTTCTCTCTCCCCATTGATTCAATTCCGGCTTGACTTCCCCCAGGGCCGCACTGAGGTCTGACCGTAGTAGCTGAAATTGGTCCTGGAAAGTCTTAACCAGATTAGACTGTAGGGATAGCATTTTGCTGTGGAAGTCCTGGCGCGATTTCGACGCTGTCGGGTCTGGCTCTTCTGGTGTGGCCTGGTGTTAGGCAGAATCCTGTGCAGTTCCCTTAGGGAGCACTGCAGAAGATTAAGACTACAGGTATGAGCAATAAATCCCCTTTGGTATCAGCCTGTACCACAAAGATTTAGTTGGTAGCTGTGGCTAAGCAGTCAGACTTATCTCAAGAGGGAGATGAGCAGCATTCAGGGTTTACACAATAGGGCTACAATATCAAGGAAACACTGACCAAAGCTTTGTATTAAAAAGGATATATATATTTATTTTACACACTTCTAAGTTAACACATTAATCACAGTTATTAAAGCAAGTTAAAATCAGTCAAGAAAAGTATACACAACTCCCTAGTAAAATTGTAGACAAGTTTCAGCAAGAGTGGAAACAGAGCAAAACGGCACAGTAAAAACCAAACACAAATGGCACTCTAGCAATTTCTCACAAGGGAGGGGAAGCACAAGTTATGCAGGAATATATTCTTAGACACCTTAGCAACACTTCCCATAAGTATGTGAACAAGTTTAGGCCAGGCAGTACTTTAGCATGTATAATACTAATGAAAACCGAGCAAAATGGCACTTCACAATTTTTAAAAGTGGGAAGGAGAAGGTGGTTATAAGAAGTGGGTGCACCAACACAGTTCTAGTTTAGAAGCAATCTAGAGAAGGCAGTTCTAACAAATTCAGCCAGAGTCAATAGGCCTGTGCCAGAGTTAGTGGTACAGGGCAAAGAGCCCAGGAGCAAAATGTTCTTGTAGCTGCAGTCAAGTCTTTGTTAAACGATTCGAAAAGGTGGATGCAAAAGGTGAAAGACAATGTTAGAGGATAGGGGCGGCCAACCCAACAGGTAGGTAAAGGATTTAAAACACCTTTAGCACTATCACACGGAAAGGGAGGCCTGGCGGAACAAAGTATCTTGAAATGTAGAAGAGACTCCTGCGGTGGCAGTTGTTCCTGGCAGTTCCTGCAGTTTGGGAGAACCAGCAGAGGAAGTGAGGCTCTCGTCGTGGAGGAAGGTTCAAGTTACTGGACTGCCCAGGGATAAAATTAGCCGCGGTGCTGCCCAGTGAATAAAAGGTACGCTCAATTTAAATCTCGGTCAGGGTGGACGGGTGCCTGGCTATCTGGTCTCAGAGTACTGGCTATTCGACCAAGGCAGGTCCAGGAAGGCGATTGGCAAACTGGTTGGCCCCGCCAGCTCAAGGGAAGAAGGCTCTTGCAGATGAAGATCTTCTCTCGTCGTGTGGAGAAAAGTGGTGAGACGTTGCAGCAGGGCTTCACCGGTGGTTCAGTTGTTGCAGATGTCTTTGGCTTCTCTCCTTCGGCTTCTTAGTTCCAGTGGCAACGTCTTGCTCTTCCAGTCCTCAGGACCCTGCTTTTATGCAAAAAGATCCCCATTCATACAGCCTAGCTGTCACTCACACAGTGGAGTGGTCATCCTGGCGCGAGACCCTCTAGCCTATCAGGGCAGAGTGCGACGTGGGTTGCTGAGGCAGCCCTGTCCAGGGGTCCTACTCCCCCTCCCACACAATGGATCTACACCAGACTCAGTGGCGCCGAAAGGAGAGCTTCTTGGCAGAAGCCCGCCTAAAGGACGAACAAAGGATCTCCAACCTGGGTTAGGAGTTTAGAGAAAGACACGAGAAAGAATTTACATAAAAGTTCTGGCAAATAAAACCTACCAGAGTAAAGTTAATATAAAAATAAACCGGCAGTATTTTAGAGGCTGTCAGTAAATGTGGTAGCCTCAAACAATGGGAAAATCCCATAGGAAAATGTCTGCGGTCAAATATTTTTGGTAGTAACCACTGCCACCAGCCAGAAACTTTTGAGAGACGGACTGTACGGTACCTTCTCGAAAATGAACATAAGGGAAAAACTATTAACCCTTGCCAGTACCTCCATAGTAAGATGGGTTGTACTGGTTTTGTTCATAAAGATTGACTAGTAAAGTCAATGGGGACTTAACATGCCCTGGGAGACAGTAGTCAGTCCCAGGGTATGGAGTCTATGTTTGGGGGTCGCTACGACACCCCTGTGTCACTGCACGGAGGGTGCTGTGTAACACATGTGGATAAAGATAGTTCCTATGGGGGTGAGATAAAACCCTTAGACATTAAACACAAAAAATAGCCTAGAACACACCTCAAATATGCCTAAGAGTGGGAAAAAGAGTCACACTCTTAGCAGGAGAAAACGACAAACCCTTCAAATCCAGCAATGCTGCTGGGGGACTCTATAGGTAAGGGAAATTAGCCATAGAATGAGAATTCTCCCTAACACCCGGCATGTTGCACCCTCCTGGGTGCCCCTAATCATCTCACTGGGTTCCCCGGCTGTCCACAATGTCGGTAGGGTTCCGGGGTTTCTCCCTGTGGGTGTGTTCCTTTGTTCGCTTTGCCTTTTAGTTTTGCTGGACATGGTGGGATGCTGCCCGCTCTTCTCCACAGTCCTCCTTGTTGGGGCCCATGTCCTCACCTTTCTGGCCTCCTTACTGGCCCAGACATTCCTTGCCGTTCTGGGTGTCGTCCCCCCCCCCCCCCTAGTTCCCTGGAGTGGCGTCTTACCCTGCTTCTTTCCAGTTTTTCTTTCACCTCTGCTGTGATCGGTCTCCTCCTTATTGCGGAGTGTTCTACTGTTAGACTCCACTCAGGGTTGATCCGGTTCTGGGGGTGGCTCCCCTCCCCTATTACCAATGTTCGGTGGCCCCTGTGCGCCTGCTGCCACTGCTCTCCCAGGTGTTTACTTCCCGGGTCCGTGGGTCTCCCCCTGGCAATGCTGCACCAGCCTGTGCTCCTCCTCTACTGTGGTGCTCCCTGTTGTGCCTAACCTTGTGGGTACTCGTAACTGGTCTGGCCTCTCTGCCCTTGTTCCACTATAGAGGCTCCGTTGGCTGGCCATTTCCGACCCTCTGTGGCCTATCTCCTGTTCCCTAATGGTCTGTCCCCCTCTGGGTGTGATCCCTTGTTGATCTTGGGTCCACAGCGTCCTCTGTTGGTCTGAGCTACCCCCTGGCGGATCTCACTCTCTTCTCACTCCACGGGGGGCCTCACCTCCCAAATCCTTTCAGTGACTTCTCTCCTGGAAGCACCACCCGCTTGCGGCTCGGTGCCTGCTTGTCTGCAAGCTCTGCTCCTTCTCTTCCCGCCCACTGATGCTTTCTCCACAGCAGGTCCCCCGGCCGCGGCACCTCTCACCTGGGATTGGATCCTCCATCCATGCGATGCCTCCTCAAGTGCGCCGCCCCAGTCTTCAATGTGCCTTCAGCTGGCGCTCGGGCTGTCAAGCTGCTCTCCGCCGCCACTGCAATCCACAATGGGGTTTGCCCGCCTTGCAACATTCCGCTCCGCCGACACCTCTGCTGGCAGCCGGTGCTTCGCTCCTTCGCCTGCCCTGTACCCTGCCGGCCGCTACCATCACCGGGCTCCATGCCTGTTCTCCGCTCTCCCGACTGCCTTGTGCGGTCCCGGCACCAAGTTCCTTCAATGGGTGCGAATGTCCCCCTTTGTGCCGCTTATCAGTCTCGCCCGCCAGGTTCTACTTCTCCCATGAAGGTGACTCCACGAGAGGGTCCATGCTCGTTCTCCGGGATATTCCTGCTCACTGACTGTGTCACTGCTGTCCTCCCTGATATTTTGATGTGATTCAACCGGTGCGGGGTGGTGGAGTCTGCGTAGGTTGCTGGGGAGACACAGGAGCTCAGCCGGCACGTCTACTCCCTAACGGCGGCCATCTTAGAATCCCCATTTAACCTTTTAATTAGCTCCTTAATGTCTTTAACTTCCAAAGACTATAACCAGTGTTTGGAACCTTGAACAGCATAGTTTCGACATTTTTCTTTTAACATATGTCTTCGTGAAATGTTGAATCCAATTTCGTTCACTTATTGGATTTGTTTGATCAAAAGTGGGTACACATCCCACTGATTTTATCAGTGTCCAAAAATCTTTGGATTTGTGACCACAGAGCGCAAGGATCATGGCTTCTGCGTCCTTCTGATATGCTGTAAATCTATGGGATCGCATACATTGTTTATACTTCCTTGTCTCATCTTGTGCATTGACCTTATCCTTGGGATGTTTCGTTTTTTTTTTAAACTGGTACTAGTTTTCTCACAGCTTTTCTTTTTTTACAAGTTCTGCGTTGAATAGATGAGCAATACTGCCGGACCGTATAATGATCTTTCTGGTTTTCGAGTGGTATGCTTCCAAGAGGGGTGTATATTCCACTTTTACTCCTTCTTGTAAAAAAGTCAGGTGTGAGTTGTCTGATGTCATAGTTTGTTAACTTCAATCGAGTGCCTCCATTGCAAACCGAAACATTTGCTGGCATCATTTGTTTGTCACCAGATGCGGTTGCCATCCATTCCAGATATAGTAGGTGACGATCGCTATTTAAGGTTTTAACCACTTGAAATTAAGTGATAAATGGGAGGAAACTTCTCGAGACAAAGATGTGATCTATAGTTGAAAAGCGACCTTCGGGATCCCATGTTGCCTGGGGGAGTATATCTCCTATCATATGGCTGTCTAGCATATGCATACTTTTGGATTTCATGAGTGATTTACACGTGTCACTTCTAATGGATTGTGAGATCTTCTAGACCATGCCTTCATGCTCGTTAATGTCTTCTACACAAGATGTGTTGGGGTCGCCTCAAATGATCACATAGGCAGTTTGTTGATTGATGTAAGGATCATCAATCTGGTCCCAAATTGAATCTAGTAATGTTTCATTGGAAACTGTGTGGGTTCCAATATAGATTGAGTACCAGTTTCAATGAGGTGCTTATGCCACGAGGATTTTGTGGTTTCTGCCAATCAACAAGAAGTGGCCTGGGAGAAATAGTTTTAATGAGATTAAGAGTGGCACCTGATTTAATAGCTGTTAATAGGCCCAAGGTTGGTCGACCTCTTTCTCCTCTTATCGCTGGACTCATGGATATTTCGAATCTGTCAAGGATTGGTTTGTTGAATAGCCAGGTTTCTTGTAGACACAAGAGGTCGTAGGTGCCCAAATGAATGTAACTAAATTTATTGAAGTGTACGAAACCTCTTGTGTTACAATGCCATTTTTCGTTTTATTGGTTTTTGCCTCCCTGCGAGATCCGCTTTACTCATTGGAGTGGATGGCTACAGTTGTTACTGTAATATCAGTGCTCTGGGTAACCACGACCAATCCAACATTTTTTCAACTTCATTGAATTCTGAGATGGAGGTTTGACTTTAGAGAGTTGGCACAATGACCGGTTCACTTGGGTGTTTGAAGTTTGGCTTGTTTTCGGTCCTTCAGGGATTCTGCCCGTTTGTACCGGATCCAGGTCTTAACATTGGAATTGGAGTCTGATGTTTTTTGATCATTGTTGTTGTTTTCTGCTTTAGTCGTTTCAGAGTCGAATTGTGATGGTGCATGTCGAGTTGGTGATGAAGCCTTTGTCTCTAGTTCTTTTAATTGTGTGAGGTCAAAGCCAAGCATCAAGAGGCTTTCAGCTGCCTCAAGTAACATGCCTTTAACCACTGGGGAAGTAATATGCAAAAACACTAAATCAGTATGATGTTCTTCACCAAATTCAATGATCTTCAAATCGTCCAAACGTAGCTGTCTTAAGTCGGGATACAATGTAGTAGTTCCATGACTGTCCTTCTATTAAGAATCAGGTAGTCATTTTTATCCAAAGTTTGCTCCAGTTTTAATGATCAGTCTTTTGGATTTTGTGTTTTCTTAGTAAAGGACCGCTAGTTAAGTGACCTATAATCATTAGTTCTTGCCGCTTTTTGTGCCTGTGTACTCTTACAAGACTGTAATCTGGGGCGTGATGAATCCGAATGGTTAAGAGTTGACATACTTGTTTCCACTTTTGTTTCACCTGTCATGTTGGTTTTCACGAGAATTCTCGCCACTACTTGAGTTTTACATTTTTGAGAGTTTTTCTTATCAGCTGGTGCTAAAAGTTTTGTTAATGGGGAATTTAGGGACTCAGTTTGAATATTTTGATTCGACTTATGCATTCGTTTTTTGCTTCTCTCCAATAATGTTAGAAAGGATAGACAGTGAATATTTCTTTGCGAAGAACAAGTGAAATCTTCATTCCTTTGCCTTTGATCCGCCTGTTTCAAGTTCTCAGCTTCTATCATTGGGTCAATCTCCTGATCTTCTGTGGAATACATTGATAGATCCATGAGAATTCTAAATGTCGGACTTGCATTTGTAGCTTTTGTCAATGGATCAACTTATTCAACCTTGTCTGTTCAGCCAATCTTTTTGTTCTTGGTGCTGGTTTTGGCGTGCCCTTGTTGTTTTGAGATTGGGTGCTTTTTGCATTATTTACATTGTTAGTATGTATTTCACGCCATCTGTTTTTGCAATTGATCTCTTTTTTCTTTTTTCTTTTTTGCGAAAAGATGGGGAAAAGCAGGATGCAAAGACACTTCCATGCCAGATTCCACAAGTTGGATTTCGTTTGCATTTTGTTCCTGTATTACACAGGACTTTTGTTTCGTATTAAAACTGGTTTTGACGTAAGGTTTCTACAGAATTATTTAGTGTTGTACTGATTGTATTTTCTACATCATTATTTAAATATACTTCTTGCCATAGATTTGTTGTCTGTGTAGTTTGATTCAGCGTTGCTAACTGCCTGTCAGTTTCGGTCTGTGTACCAAGACTGTTCTGCAATTGAAGATGATCCTTTGTTTTTTTTACTTTGTTCTTTTGCCATTATATATCCTTCAAGGAGGGTCGGTTTCGTGTGTGTGAAAGCCATACATGTTGTATGATCTTTTAAGGTGTCATTTAAAGGTTCATAAAGTTTTGTGAAGGGGGCTAATGCAATTGTAATCATTAACATCAATGTTAGTAAATCGGGCTTATTTTTCTTTGTTGAAGCGGAAGACTGCTCAGTATTGAATTCATGATTAGCCAAGCTTCTGTTTGAAAACGTCAAATCCATAGTTGATGTGAAGGATTTGTCTCTGAGATTTTGTGAGTGCCGTTTGTGGCAGAGGGGGTGACTCCTTGTCTGGACCTGACTGAACATTTTTGAAGAGTTTTACATGGCACTGGAGTGAGTCTGAGGGCTCTCTTCTGTGCTCCCTTATTTTAGTTCTCTTTGGTGTAACCATGCTATTTGAGTCTCTATGATGATGCTGATTCTCCTGGTCTTGATGCAAAATTGCTTCTGAGCCTATGTGAAAAGGTCCAGAAGAGTAGCTTGTTATAGTTATATGGGCTAGATTGGAGGCTCTGTTGTTTTTGAACAGCATTGTTGTTTTTATTATGTACCAATGGTGCAATTATTTGACAAAGATCATCATGCAAAATCGATATGTGGCAATCGAAAGTCAGTATTGCTTGATGTGCTCGGATTCCGTCAGGATCCATGTGTTTGGTCTGATCTATGTTGTGGCAAGATCCAAGTTCTGTCTTGTCACGACATTGTTCTCTGGATAATAATTGTTGTGAGGTTCTAGTATTGTTGCCAGCCTCTTCAATACCTTCAAGCAGTTCGGCATCTGAGAGGTCATCAGTGCTGTGGTATTGATGGAGCTTTCTATTCTAGGTAGAAAGTATGATGTCAGAATAATTGTGGATTTATTGCTCTTCAAATTATTCTTACAAGTTGGATGATTTCATTTGTGCAATGACGTCATTTGCCCCAAGTCGTAATTGTTGACTGTAATCGACGAATGGAACATAGATTTCCTCATTCCTTTCACTGGTGCTTAGGATCGGTAGGAAAGTGTTCCAAGTACACGTTATTTGACCCTGAATGTGAATGTTTCCTCACAAAGCTTTCAAGCCGAAAACGGATTGCTTTTTATTTTTATTTGCTTTCAATATTATGCGATTTTCAGAAGCCGTAGGAACAGCGTCTGATTCCCTCTTTTTATATTGGACGGGGTCCAAATTTGAATGGACTGAGTTTTGACTGTTTAATGAGTTGATAAAAGTTTCCTCATTGTCATGGCTATTTGTCCTACTTCCCATGTTTGTCGTCGTATTGACTTGATTGTCTCTAGGGATTCCATGTTTTTGCACTTTTGTCAACGTTGTTATCAGTCGGTGCAAGGTCTAGTGATTGAACTAATGGCTTGGGAAATGCTGTGATTGTCTCGGACTGTGGAGACGTTGAGGCGGCAGGCAGGACAGAGCTTGCGATGGATGGCAAACTTATAACTTCTGTTACTGTAGCCTCAGCTGACTCCATTTCGATTCTCAGTGTCATGAAGTTATTAGCGTCCAGCATCGCAGAGTTTTAGTCCGTGTTTTTTGCTGGACTTTGAGAGACTGCCTCAAACGCAACCTCTAACTGTTGATCAGCAGAAGGCCATGTTGATTCAGAGTCATTTAGAACACTGTTTGTTCCAAACACAAACAAGGAGGGGGGCAGAATTGCCAGTCACCAGTACGCTAGTCTTCAACCGCGGCAACTCAGCGCTGGGTTCTCAGGTTTCGACCGACAGTTCATTCTCTATAAGCCTGGAAGTTGTTAGGGAGAATTCTCTGTTTAGGCTGAATTTCCTAACCTAGTGAGTCCCCCAGCAGCTTTGCTGGATTTTTGGGGTTTATTTTTTTTCTCCTGCCAAGAGTGAGACTCTTTTACCCTCACTCTTGGACATGATTTAAGTGTGTTTCTTTGAATCTAGAAGTGTTTAATGGGCTATGGGGTCTTTTACTCCATAGGGCTTCATGTGTTTTTGTGATGTGTGTTACACAGCACCCTCAGTGCAGTGACACAGGGGTGTCATAGTGACCCCCCAGTATAGACTCCATACCCTGGGACTGACTACTGTCTCCCAGGGCATGTAAAGTCACCATTGACTTTACTAGTCTTAAATTCTGACCAGAACCAGTACAAACCATCATATTGTGGACGCACTGGCTGGGGCAATTCAATTGCCCCAGGGTCTGTTAGTCGAGGGGGCACGCCTCCATCCCCCCTGATCGAGTTTTGGCTGGTGGCAGTGGATACTACTTTTTATATTCACAAAACATTCATATTCCCCGCCTCTATCCGTGACGTGACTGAGCTGCGTAGGCAAACACGCCCAGGCGTCTTCTACGCGACTCCACACAGACCCCGGAAATCAACACAGATCAGCTCACAATACAGCGCACCACAATTCGGAATATGAAACTGTACTTTGAAATCAAACCGCAAGATTGTAAATGTGGTAAAGTACATTTATTTGACATCAAATGTTTAGAGAATATTCAGCGATTTGCATTTTTATTTGCTCATGTTCCAAAAAGTTCGTATTGAGGGAAGCGATGTTCGTGTGCAGTACACAGGGTGTTGGTTTACGATAAAAATAAGCTCTTCGGTCGCACTGATAATCGCATGGCTGTTCCAACAACGAGGCACTAGGCCACCACAACGGTAGGTATGTTGCATCTAACCGTTAGTACCGCGTAAGGGCATACTTGTACTTGGCGATCGTCCCATAAAATGGTCAGGGTGGTAACGTTGTTCACGCGGAGAAGCAACTGGCGGCTGTAGAAGCCGTCCGCCGGTGTCTGGTACTCGTGACACAGACAGTAGTGAATGATGTACTTAAAAACATAAAAAATGAAATTAGTCTCACCATCAGATCCTTATTAAAATTATTCATTTCATAGCGAGGACAGCGCTACTGGGTGTACACAAGTGTTTAAAGGCGTGGCGAGGCATGGAGGGGGGGGAGAGTGGAGTACAAGGTAAGTAGCATAAAATAATAAATAAATAGGGCCAGCTGGTGGCAAGTGCAAGGTAAGTGCAGAAGAAGTGCTGGGAAGGGGGGGGCTGTAGGATACTGAGACAGTCCCCCAGTGCAGGGGTTGACAGGGAGGCAGTGCAGGTGGAGAGTGGAAGGGCCCAGGACCGAGGTCGCAGACAGTGGACCAGTTGTAGCAGGGGAGAGGGAGAGAGAAAGCAGAAGCAAAGAGGAAGGTTTTGAGGTACTTCAGTAAAAGCAGATGTTTCTCCTCAAGATAGTGCGCGGTAGAAAACAATATGTCACATAGAACGAACAAGTACAACTGAACCCGTCTTTAAAGCCACTGTATAGTAATGAAATTGCGGTATAAACTCATCAAAAGTTACTTACATTATATTTGCATTTTCCATTGTGTCTCTGTGTAGGGCAGACCCGAAACACCACTCCTTCTTTGCCGACGTTACTTCTTCTAATGAACGTGGCTCATCGTTTCGTTTCTGAAATTTTATTCATTATCTTTTCTTAGTCTTTCGGGATGGTCCCGGCCTGTCAAGGTCAAATCACAATAGAACCTTATACTGGGTCGTGGGCCGTTCCGCCACCCGAGCAAAACATCAAAGCAGCTGACCTTCACTTTGAGCGAGCACACATTTCTAGTTTGGGCCTGCAACATGAGGAGACTCGAGAGAACAGACAATCAAATTACAATCATTTAAACCGTGATGTGTATTTCTCAATGAGCTCTGCTTTAGGTGGACATGGAACAGAGGCAATGTTGGGTGGCAATGCAGTTGTCCCCTGCATAGGTTCGTTCACCACTCCATGTATGTGCCTATCGAGGACATCTACGATAAGTCTCTCAATAAACTCATATTGCATATCCTCAAACACTGGTTTGATCACCCATTGTTTACTTCTTTTAGTGAAGGCCTTATTGTAGCGAAGCGTCCCTAAAGTTCCGGTCGTCCTACTTTGTTGACGGCCAACATTATGGTTATGTGCCAAGACCGCTAGAAGAGTCCGATTTATCATGCCTTCCATGCCAAAATGCAATCTTTTGGGCCTGTACTTTAGGCACATATTGTGGAACACCTCCAAATCTCCTGTGTGGCAGAATTCCGTGAGTCCCCTCAAATCTCTTGTTATAGTTTTATCAAATACAATCTTTTCAATGGCCTTGTGAGTGGGTGATGAAGGAATCAACCACTTCTTCTTCCGTGCCTCCTCTGTGGACAAATGGCCATGTTCACATTTGTGGAAATGTTCATTTGTCGACCATCGATATACGTTGCTACAGTGCAACATTACTGACCGCCATTTTTCCAGTAGAATTTCCAACGACCCTTCACATGTTTTTGAGCTCCACCAAAGATGGTTGCTGATTGACTTGGACCACTGTGAAATACCTTGCATATCTTTTTTTTTTCCTGCAGCCGACAATTTTTTATTGATTGTTTTTGCAAGATGCCATACGTCAAATTGGTGATTTATATTTTTGTACTCTTCTCTCATTGTCTTGGCAATTGAAAAGTGTCTGTCCGTGGCTATCAGGTCGATCACCATTCCCCGCGATTGTAGTTCTTGCAATGATGCTACAAAGCCAACTTTCTCCATGGCCACTGAGGATGTACTTTGTGACACCTGCACGACCACCGAACTCACAATTTTCTTACTTTCCATGTCCTGAAAGTGGTAGGTGCAGTACTTGGCTGAAAATCCTGGGCTGTCGCACTGTCCATCACCGGCTAGCCTGAAGCGTTTGCCCGCGAATGTACTTTCCATTGACATTTTTTCCATTCTCCAAGCTTCGCTGATGGCTGGAAATAGATAATCGGTTTGGTATTTGTAGAACTGAGTTTTCGCAATGAAATGGATTCCCACAAACTGAAAGAAATACTGTAACTTTTTAAAACTTGAACCACTAAAAAGTGCGGCCGCTGCACAAAGTAGATTGCCTGCTGGCAGTTGCCCCAGCATGGGTTGTGCAGACCATGCGAACGGATGATATTGTGTACAGGTGGCATGTATTTTAAGGTTAGTGCCTCGAATTGCACGAGTCACATTAATCAATGGCTCCCCACATACTTCCCCACCAACCCAATGCCCACATTTCATCATCATAATAATATCCATCAAACAGCTATCGAATACAATGAATTTGGCCTCTTTCCTTATACTGTCACTCTGCATCCCAGCTGGTTCGGCCTGTAACGTTGAGGACATGTCACTCGCATGAAAGGTACAATCTCTGATATCGTCTTCCGCTATGCTGAGTGATATTGATGGTGTTTCATTGTCGTCCATGTCATTCTCTTCCACTGCAACAACTGTTCCTTGTCCGGAGATGGGAGAAAAAAACAATGTCTTCAACTTTCGCGCGCTCTTATTTTTTGCGGGTGTGGATTCTGTGAATTGATCTCCGACTGCATCCAAACTACCAGGAGGACATTCACTATCAATGGCTGGTGGTGGTATAGCTCCGTTGTCAATCACTTCATATTCTTCCCATTGGCACGATGCATCTCCAGTCTCAAGTCCCTGCCAAAAGGTTTGACAAGCAACATCTCTCGTTCGCTTCACTGTCTGTGTAGATCTAGTTCTTACACCCACTCGCAACTAGAGGACAGATTAGAAAAGGGATGTTCAGTTTAAACACAACTTACAGTATTGAACTATTGACAGTGAAAGACAACATAATATAGTGAACAGGACACTAACCTTCTTTTGCTTTCTTTTCTTTGAAACTTTCTTGCCTCGAACTTCAACATCTGGACGCTGTTGCTCCGACTCGTGTGTGCATGTCTCCACTTCCTCTCGCGCTGCAACGACTATATTTTCATGATAAGCACATCCATCACTCACTGAGGCTCCATCGACTCCCTGAAACATAGAACTTTCATTAGTATGTATAATAATATTGAAAACACAAAATGTACTTGGGGACCAATACCCATACGTACATCTCAATAGCAAAACACGAATGAACGCATTGTGTAGAACATTCAAACGACAATAGTTCACGCATTGTTGATCTACTTAGATGGAACTGTCAATATCCATACCTCGGGCTCCGCATAGACTTCCATTGATGATATTATTGAAGATGACGCTTCAGCAACTCCCTGAAACACAGTAATTGCATTAGTATGGTTTTCTATTTTGATTGAAAGAACATAAACTTTCTGCAGGCGTCAACGGCTCATCTAAATAGACCTGCACAAATGATCAGTTGTCTAAAATAAATAATGGATATCTAAATATTATTCGATTTGCTCCATCGTTGGAAGTGTCACCACCCAGAGATCTGCATCAACTACTAGGGGTGATGTTCTTGTTGAAGAAGCTCCGTCAGCTCCCTGAAACATAGTACTTGCGTTAATAAAGAAGGAAGTATAGCGGATGTAATCACGTCATTTGATCTCGCATGATTGATCTGTCAGTATCCATACCTCGAAATGCATAAGAACATCAAGGGACGCTGTAACTGCGGTGCACACTTCTGCAAGCTGTTGCGCCGACCCGTAACTGCATGCTCCCCCTTCTTCTTGGACTAATGCTCCATCGACTCCCTGAAACATAGGACTTTCATTAGTAATGAACACAATATTGAAAAAAGAAGACACATAGGAGGGCGACGACAGAAGGACATACCAATGGCTAAAAACGAAAGAAACATTGTGTGTAACAATCACGCTACAAGAATGCAAGATATGATGATCTCCATCGATGGTACTGTCCGGAAACGTACCTCGAGCATCTGAGTGACATCTACGGTTGTCGTCAATGCGTTGGACTCCTCAGCATCTCCCTGAAAGACAGTACTTGCATTATTTTGGATAACAATAATTATAACTGAAAACAAAGACTAGAGGACGAGTACTGTGGTGTACCATTAGGTAAAATAATTACACAATCAATTAAAACTATTGATTTACATGCCTAAAACAAGTCAGTGTCAGAATAGCTAAGTAAGATTACCCGATAGGCGCTTGAAGTGGCTGATGACTGCAATAACGACACGGATGGAGAATCTTCCGCCTTCATATTGAGTGGATACATAAATGGGGAAATTATTGTTAGCTAATGCTACACACTACCGCAATGCCGAGAGATAAATACGTAAACTTGACTCACCAGTGGAGGGATGTGGACGAATAGAGTGGGAATAGCGGTTGAGAGCAATTTTCGCCTCGCTCGCGGTGTTTTCTTCTTTATTAGCAATGATGTGGAGTACATGTCTGGGCTAAAGTGCCTGCTGCAGATGCGGTATCGATCACCCCTCTTGTCCGCAAAGACTTCTAGGACTCTACTTTCTAGCTCAGAGGCTGGATATCCACAATATCGGACCCATTCTCTTATCTGATCTATTGTCTTAGGGAAAACATGCATTATAGTACCTTCAGATTTGTTATGGGTCTTCGAAGGGCAACCGCCAATGGAACAGGCAGGCATTATGGAAAGTTCTGAAAAGTAAAGATCAACAATTCTCTATGAATACCAATGTGTTAAAACATTAAATGACACATAAAAGGTTCAATGCAAGGTCCGTTTTGGTTCTTGGAACTATACACGTTATTCACATGCGGATAAGTATTTCAATAACTTTCAAAAAATAGAAAAAGTAATTTGACTAAACTCAGAACATGTGACTAGTTCCTTGCATGTACTGTCGTGAACGAAAAGAAAACATGGATGCAATTTGATGACTACTAGCAAATAGATATAAATTAAAAAATTGGACGCAAAATGATTATGGTACATGGACTTACTTTGACGAACAAACAGTTAGATGCAGGGATCAGAGTAGTTTCTTGTCGTAGAACAGGGAGCAGTTCACAGGTTGCAAACTGACGAGTTTGCTCAAAGTGGTCACGGAAGTTCACAGAGAGGAAGAGCAGATAACCAGCACCTTCACGGGTTGACTAGCAAAGCGCAAAGAAGTTCTCATTAGAAATATGAAGTGGGTTATAAAGAATTCGAAACAGGGGTGTGTTTGTGAATGAATGACGTGTATATGTCGTGGCATTATGCGGATTGCAGGGGGGCGTCCAGCGTGAGGGGGGATGCTTGGCAGGAGACACGGGGTCTGGAGGTAGACATGGGAACAACAACCCATGCTCTATAGACCACTTTGAAGTGTACATGGTCTTTGGCACCTCTTGGCCTTTATCGCTCCCTGACAGCTCCACTTGCCAGCAGCGCAAGTACCCTGGTGCGAACTGCCTTTGATAGGGCGGGGGGTGGATCGGGGCGGTGGTCGTGCAGACAAGACACAGGAAGACTCGTGAATGGAGACACACTTATGTGGATTGCAGGGGGGCGTCCAGCGTGAGGGGGGATGCTTGGCAGGAGACACGGGGTCTGGAGGTAGACATGGGAACAACAACCCATGCTCTATAGACCACTTTGAAGTGTACATGGTCTTTGGCACCTCTTGGCCTTTATCGCTCCCTGACAGCTCCACTTGCCAGCAGCGCAAGTACCCTGGTGCGAACTGCCTTTGATAGGGCGGGGGGTGGATCGGGGCGGTGGTCGTGCAGACAAGACACAGGAAGACTCGTGAATGGAGACACACTTATGTGGATTGCAGGGGGGCGTCCAGCGTGAGGGGGGATGCTTGGCAGGAGACACGGGGTCTGGAGGTAGACATGGGAACAACAACCCATGCTCTATAGACCACTTTGAAGTGTACATGGTCTTTGGCACCTCTTGGCCTTTATCGCTCCCTGACAGCTCCACTTGCCAGCAGCGCAAGTACCCTGGTGCGAACTGCCTTTGATAGGGCGGGGGGTGGATCGGGGCGGTGGTCGTGCAGACAAGACCCGTTTGCCGCAGGGCCTCACCAAGGAGAGGCCATCTAACTGAATGTAAGAGGATGGCTGCAGGATCTACTACATGGAAGGCAGGGGGGTGAGTTTATAAATACCTCACCCTCCCAGGAGAATATATGGGGGTCATCTCTGTACCCGGTGCCCAAAAAGAGGATTTATTATGATCAACCATATTTATTATTTACCTATAACCATGTTTTGTATCAATAAAATCCAACAGCTTTTTATTGCCAACGCTTGATGCCAACCCACAAAATAATATATGTATGACTGCTGCATATATGGGTTCAACGGTTATGTGGATTGAAGGTGTGCGGCCAGCGTGAGGGAGGATGCTGGCCGGAGACATGTGGTGTGACAAGACAAGGCACTGGAAGGCTATTCAACGGAGACACACTAGATTCATTTAAAAAATCAAAACAACCATTGTTAAAATATATGTTGGGCTTTATTTTAGATTTTAATTAAACATAAATAATAAACATTACACATTGTAAAGTTGAGGTTGCAGCACATCGAGGGAAAATCCGCGGTATTGTCCACTGTCACTGGGGAAATGTTGTCTAATGGCAAGTACCGCACAGGCAGGTATTACTCTCCGAACGCGGTGTCCGAGCCTCCCGTGAAGCCACCAAGTGAAGCAACGATAGGCCACCAGCCTGTACCACCTGTGAAAAAAAAAGATGCAAACTGTATTAAACTGACCAAACTTTCTTATCAATGTCGATTCAGGTAACACATGTCATTTTTCTTAGAAAAAAATTATATCTAGAAAATGCACTATATGGAACCAATTTACATGCGTTCGAATGATATGTAAATGTAATTTTATATGTGGGAGACGACCATGAAATAGTAGTGGCATCACTGACATCACAAACAGAGTATACTTACTTGTTACTCGGATTACGCGGACGAACAGTGCCACGAAGTTCGTGCATAAGCACCATCATCATCCTCAACACGGTCCGTGAGAGGCAGGCTTCCCTGAACTCTGGCAGCTCGGTGATGCATTGCGGACTTTGCTCGCCTTCCTGCAGACTTTGCTCGCTTTCCGAAATGTAGGCCAAGCACCCGGAATTTTCACGGCAGCAGCAGTTCTCCTCCTCAGTTGGCATTAGCTCGCACCGATTGCACGTGCACCAGGTGGAGACGCCGTCCATGCGACATGGTCCAGGCTCTTCATCCGTTGACTGGTCCTCCCAACTGCCGTCCGAATCCCCATCGTTTTCGCGTGCTTGCCTTTCCAGTAGTTCCTCCTCGGTGTACTCGGGCTCGTACATATACGGCATTATTGTGGCCATTGTGCGGTAAAGATAGTAAAATAATTTACAGAGATGGTACAGGTGTTCACACGGGCTACAAGCGGCGAAGGTAGCTGACCAGAGCACTGAAACGAGTCACAGAATACTCAAAGTAACACAGAGAGAGGAATGGAATCGAAAATCTGCTGCTGTATGTTGTGAAACGGTCTGTTTATACTTATTGGGGAAAGAGGCGTCCTGCCATTTCCATGGCAACACGTCAATAGCTGAGGCGCAGCGATTGTTGACACGAGACGTGCTTGAAATGGGCAGTACGTGTCTGCTGATGTCAGGCTCAGGGGCGGGGGATTTGATTTAGTGCCGCAAAGGCAGGTGAGCCAGGTCGATGGGGCGAAATGATAGGATTATCACAAAATGGAGGCTGATTTCGAGTGCGATAATGGGCGAAAAGTCGGGTAAGGTCCATAGGAAAGTTTCCTACGATCTACCGATTTATGCTTACAAACACATGGCCGACCCGTAGGGACAATAAAAAAAAAGTCCCGGAACTATCCTTTAATTATTTACGGTAGCCTCGAACATACCGCCGGTTTATTTAATTAATATTAATTCTCTGGTTGGTATTTTTTGCCAAAACTTGATTCTAAAATGGCGTTTGTGTTCTCTTCTGTGACTCCAACCCAAGTCGAGCCCTTTGTTCCACTTTTTGGCGGGCTTCTCCACAGAAGCCCTCCCAAGTGGTGCCACTCTGTCTGGGGTCCTTACGAGGGGTGGAGGGGGATTTAGGCACCCTGGACTGAGTTGCCTAGGCAACTCAAGTCGCACTCCGTCCTGATTGGCCCAAGTGGTGAGCCGGCCGGCCTGAGTGACAGCTAGGCTGAGTGAATGGGGGTTTGCTGCATAAAAGCAGGGCTTTGGGGACTGGAACTTCAGAAGTCGCCACAGGACCTAAGAATCCGACGAGGGAGAAGCTGAGCCGACCTGCCACGACACCACTACCGGTGGAGCCCTGCTGGACTGCCTCACCACTTTTCCCAACGACAGAGGAGATCTCCCGCCGGAGAGTCTTCTTCCTTTGACTGTTGGGGATAACCAGTTTCACCGTTTTTTTGGCTTTCCCGACGTACCTCGTGGCCGCCTTGCCCGTGCCAAGCACCCCGGCAACCGGGATACCACGTTTTACCACGCCCGCGAAACAAAGGTACCACCTTTAACCGGAAAACTCTGCGGCTGGTTTCTGCCCTGGTAGTGCAACGACCTTCATCTTTCCTCCAAGTCGAGATCTTCTCTTCCCCTGGACGACGACGCAACTTGCACCCACTACCAGGAACAATTGCCACCGCTGGAGGATCCTTCCCACTTAAGGTACCGTGTCCCGCCTGGCTTCCCTTGCTACCGACTGTACGGGGTAGATTTAGCCCCCGGCTTTCGAACCTGGGTTAGCCTGGGACACCCTGGCTAAACTTTCCTAAGCCTCTCTAAACTCTTTTTGAGCCCTCTGCAAGACTTTCTAAGCCTAGTGTAACTGTGTGATCTTGGGCGCATTTGTGCTCTGCTCTCTCTAAGAGTGGGCCCAGCCTTTGGACTTTGGCACACCAGTGACTTTTGGTCTTCTGCCTTGCTTATAGTGTTCCTGAATCTTAGAGTGGTGTACCTTTCCATATTCTGTCTTTTTCCCTCCCTTTCTCACAAAATTATTGGAGTGCAATCTAGTTAAGTGCTCACCTCTGTATGAAAATAAGTGGTGTTTTACTGTAACGTATCTGATAAGGAAAAAAGGGGTGTATATATTACAATAGCAACTGTGTTTAGAATATTTTACAATAAGAGTGCTGGAGTGTTTTCAAACTGTGTGTTTTTAAATAAATAATTATATACTTTGATACCAAAGCTCTGGTCAGTGTTTGCTTGTATTATTGTATCTGAGTGCCTATTGTGTATACTCTGTATACTGCCTAACTCTTCTTGAGGGAAGTCTGACTGCTCAGCCACAGCTACCAGGTAAATCTGGGTGGTACAGACTGCTACCAAGTGGGTTTACTGCCAACACCTGTAGTCTTAAATCTTTTGCAGTGGTCCCTAAGGGAACTGCACAGGTTTCTGCCTAACAGAAGTGTTTTAGGGTGGGGTAGCCATGCAAGGTGTTGTGACAGTAATGACAGTACCAAAAAATGATGAGGCCAAACAAGAAGTAGGGTGGAAAAACTTTGGCCACAAGCTTTATTATATGATGAGCTGTAGTGGAAAGAAAACCAAGCAACCAAACATAATATAATATCACACAAATATTTTAGGGAACAAGGGATCAGGTGAGTGGGGGCCCTACTTCCACGTAGGGCCAACTCGAGGCTGATCCCTGCTGCCCTTCATACAAAAGCTTGTGACGTTCGGTGGACCCAGCGTGTGAGCTGTGTCTGTTGTCTCCTTTTTGTTTTTGCAGCTTACTTTCCTCTTCGTACATTTTCTTTTCCATGTCTGTGGGAGAGGTAAGTGCGCTTTGGGGCATGTGCATACCTGCTTATCGCTCTGGTATCCCACTTGTGATGTGGGCCACTGACAGGTTTTAAGCAATATTTTTACCAGTGAAGTGAATTCTGGAGCATTGGGTTGCCTTCACTTGTCTTCAGTTTGGGGGCAGTGCCCTTCCCTTGGTCTCTTTGTGGTGAGGCGCTATTACTTTTCCAACTCAGAGGTGGGTTCTTGAGCTAAGGTGAGTTCTTGTGTTGCCACCTGCAGCCAACTTGATTCCTCAGAGGTGGGTTCTTGTGTTTCCTCCTGCAGCCAACCTGATTCCACCTGCAGTCAACCTGATTCCTCAGAGGTGGATTCTTGTGTTTCCACTTGCAGCCAACCTGATTCCACCTGCAGTCAACCTGATTCCTCAGAGGTGGATTCTTGTGTTTCCACTTGCAGTCAACCTGATTCCTCAGAGGTGGGTTCTTGTGTTTCCACTTGCAGCTAACCTGATCTGGGTTTGGGGCTTGTGCCCTTCCATGCTCACAGGGTGAAGTATTGCCTTTCTCTTGGCTCATGATCCACTTGTGTTTGAAACTCCCTATGCATTGTTATTGCATTGTTTCTCCTCGGGGGTGGGTTCTTTGAGCCATTGAGTTTGTAAATTATTATAATTTGTCAATTGTTTGTAGGCGTTTTAGCCTTTGTGTATACAAATTTGGTGTTTTAATTGGCGTTTTCTCAGCTTATGAACCACTTGTGTTTGAAAACCCCCTATGCAGTATTATTGAATTGATTTTCTTTGCGGGTGGGTTCTTTGAGCCTTACTAGGATTTTTCCCTGCTCATGATCCACTTGTGTTTTGAAACCACTTAAGCGCTATTATTTGATTGTTTTCCAACCAGGGGCGGGGGGATTTCTTCAAGCCTTACTAGGATTTTTCCCTGCTCATGATCCACTTGTGTTTTGAAACCCACTAAGTGCTTTTATTTGATTGTTTTTCCTTGGGGGTGGGTTATTTGAGCCCTGATTTTGATAATTGAACTCACGTTTCCTTGCGGGCTGAAAGCCATTTGTGGCCTTTGCGTTAGTTTTTTGGTATAATTTGACTTTATTTGAAGGCGTTTTAGCCTTTTCGACTTAGACTTAGCTCATGATCCACTTGTATTTGAAACCCCCAATGCGTTGTTATTGCATTGTTTCTCCTCGGGTGTGGGGTCTTTGAGCCTGAGTTTTAATATTGAATTCTCGTTCCCTTGACCGTGTTTTTCTTGATACTTGACCTTTGAATTTGTATATTATTGTTTGACCATTTTCAGGGCTTTGTGAGGCGTTAGCCTTCTTATTTTATGATTTACCTCCTTGCTGGTGGATAACTGGGCTTCTGCTTACCTCAGACCTTACCTAAAGTTTGGCAACCCGCCCCTTAGGTTTGTATATTTACCTGACTCCAATGGGGCATTATACTGCTCTTCGGCTTCCTTCCACTTTTGCTTCGAGTTTGTCAACTTGCCCATGTGGTTTGGTTATTTCGATTAAAACTAGATTGGCATCTACTGGGCTCAGCATACATACAACTCTACATTAAGTGAGGCACTCTGCCCAAGTGGTTTGTTTATTTGCTTTATTCCTTTGATGTACATGATAACTCTTTTATTTGCATGTTTCTGTGAACCTATGTTTCTTAGCTAGGTCCCTATCTGATATTAACATTTTATCAGCTTCGGACAAGCGTTTGCCTTTTATGTAAATTTCATGTTTTTTCCTCCCTGTAGGTGGAGTGCTGGGCTTCGGCTATCTACAACTCACCTTGAGTTGGGCAACCTGCTCCTGTGGTTTGTTATTTAATTATATCCCGTGAGGGCTATTATACTTACTTTCTTTGAAGTGGCCAACAGCGGCGTCAGTGCTAATGGATACTTGCCACTTATACTAGAACATTAAGGACTGTGGTAACTTGGTTCTTCAAGCATTCTTGTGCACTAATGCCTATGATTGTTGCCAGCTCTTTAAACCGTTAGTTTTAAGTTTCTCATTGGTGCCTGTCCTGTTGTCCACTATTCACAAGTTGGTAGTGTGTCTACCAATGGGTGCGAGGGAGGTTTTTTTTTACTTACTGTTGCCCATCTGTCACAGGGCGGAGGCAGAGGCAGTGCTCCTGCCATGCTGCTGTGCCGGAGAAATGAAGACAGGGGCCCCCTTTCCCTTTGAAGCATCAACTGGCCCCTGTCTCCCATCCGCCCGGATGAGAGCAGGACCTTTGATGTGGGTGTCAGGGGCAGGGACTGCCTGTCGTCACCTGCCCCTGCCACCTCTCTTCCGTGGCGGCCGCCCGGCTGTCAGAGTCACCATTGTAGTGGTGACCGGGCCACCCGCCCTAGCACCCGTATGCTAATGGGGCGAGCACCTACAAGGTACTGCCCTGGAAGGTCCCACACAAACCCACCTCCCAGCTTAAGCCCTCGGACCTCCCATGCGGGAGGGCCCATGTTTATATGCATTGGTGTTGATGCTTTAGCACTAATTAACAAGTGTTCAGACGAGCAGGGGGACAGACCAGGTAAGGAGAGCATTAATTAATGTGTAGTGCAGATTTTTTGCGAGGGAAGTAAATACATGTTTATTAAAGCAGTTTTTTTTAGCTTGCTTACCCTTTTTAGTTGCTGATGCCGCCAAGGAATGTAGAGAGGTACAGCACTCATAGGGGTTAACTGCTCCAGAATAGTTGCGCCATCCCTTCGTGTTTTAGCACTCCTGCGTCCTTCATCCATTCTACCTTCTGCGCAAAATGCACACCGGACACCATCACACCCTGCCTCGCTCTGCTCCTGATGGTGTTTTTGAATGCGGGCGAAGGCAGGAGGGGGGGGGGGAGTGTTCTATTGCAGTGCAGTAGAAAGCGGAATGGGGAATCCTATGCTACGCAGTGTTGCAATGCAGGTAACTCCAACGGCGAATTAGCAGTAATTCAATAGTTCAAGTGCTTCTTGCCACCAGACACTCTACCACACAACCAGTATTATAGAACAAATTAATAGTCTGTATATTGGTAAGAGGGTGTAGGGGAGAAAGACAACCCTGGCACTGGGTTGTGTCGTAACAAGAGTAAACAAACCAGTGTCCGCAATCTGTGGAACCCTCGCGCCCCCTGCCCACCAAGTATTAATGTATAACAAAAAACAATTTTAGTTACTAATCACAAATATTGTCTTAATAAATTAAATTGTACATTGTTTTGCAAAAAATGTACAGTACAAAGAATTCAAATGTTTTCTACAAAATATAAAAAGTAAAAGATCTCTTCTCAATGCTTTTCGGGACCTCCGTCCCTTCTTCAGGAGTAAGAATTCACACTGTATTTCATTCGCAAACCTTCTCTGTCATCTATAAACTCAGACAGGGAATAGAGAAAAGACGCTTTTAGTTCAGGGTATTCACATATTCATACATGCTAATCTCATCACAAGATTAATCTATCATGACCCATCGCTTGTTCATTCACCTGGTGTAAATCAGGATCGGGTGATCCAACTGGATGTTTTCAATTCCTAAGGACTGTATTCTAACTGCTCTCCAACCTGTTAAGTAGATGGGTGATCACTAGTTATCTAAACCTTAGATCAACAGTACAATTAAAAAATATTAGTACCCGGCGGGTGGCCCCCTGGCAGCCTCTCAGACAATGAGGAGGCTCGGAACAGGGGGAATTACCAGCAGTAATCCACCCGCTCCATGTCACCTCATGGCTTGAGGCCACCATCTTCCCTTAGCGGGGAACGAGATAAGTGTGGTCCCCCACTCCCATCCCTTCTCCCCACTTTCCTTCTTTTCAGTCCATTCCGGGAGCGGACGCACTGGGAACACTTCTGTCCCCAGCGCGTCCTCAGGGACTTCTTTCCACGGCGGCCATTTTTTGTGAACTTTTTTTAATGGCCATCATGGAAAGAGACTGGACTGCATGTAGTCCTTCTACCATGGTGGCCATTTTATTTGTTTACTTTTTTCTATTTTTAACATTTTTTTTCTGTTCCCAAGCATTTCAGAACAGAAGATAAATGCTTTTAATACCCCGGTCTCAGAGGCTGGGGTACTAATGGCAATTCGCCCCTTGCAGGGGGGGCATTACCGCTTCAGGTAAGGCCCTGAGGCCTTCGTTAAGGCCCTTTCTTCGTTCAGGCATGTAACTATGGGCCCAGGGGCAATACCTGAAGTGGTAATTCCCCCCCCTGCCCTCCCCACACACTGCTCGGGGCTTATTGCTTAAGTATGTAGCTAAAAATGAGTGTTCTTCCCCTCGTATAAGACTGTCTGGTGTCAAACACGTTCTAAAATCAACTGATTTGTGCTACCCTTGTCTGAACTCAACCTGTTGAGAATAATATCTTTGCCGAACAAAGGACTTTCTGCAAATGATCATCAGCGCTCGGAGTCATAAATATGGCACAATAACCCATCATCATACCTTAGTTTCTCGGGTGTCTTTCCAGGATATGGTTTAAAGTAGTGATGGCAACAGATGCCTCTCGTAACCTATGAAAGTTCAATAAGAAAAACAAGGCTCGTGTTTAGCTGGTATGTTTTCATTCTATCAAGAGCATACATCTAAAAGGATAGAATTGTTTGTGACCGAATTAACTGGTCTAGTGAGGCTTATCTCGTGATGGTTTGTTTTATTATTTGTATGGCGCACCCGACCCGGGGGTATCTGGGTGCCTTTACATGGTAGGTTACAGGAATACTTTCAACTTAGTTACAGCATTACAACAAAAAGGAAGTGATTGTAATAGAGCAAAGGGTACAGAGTAATTTCAACTTGATTACAGCATTACATAGAATGGGAGTGATAATAGTAGTGCAGAAAGTACCAATGAGATATATTAAACACTTATGCAGGAATATATATACAAATATACAGAGTGACAGCGAAACTTCATAGCTAGCCTAGGGGTCAGAACAGAGCAGTCTAAGTTCCATTAAGTTCTATTCAGGGTTAGGGCTGGCCACACGTGTCATTGGTGATAAGCCAGTTTATAATGTTGCGCCTGAATATATAGAAGGGTTGGTGTGTTCTCAGAGGAGAGGGTAGAGCGTTCCAAGCCTGGGCTGCCATGACCGGGATGGTAGGCCCCCTTGCCCTTTTTAGCTTGAATCTACGTACCACTAAGCGTGCTGAATTGATGGTCCTAGTAGGGCGGGTCGAGGAGTGTTCATTGATTCTCTCAGAAAGGAATGTGGGGCTGCATGGTTGAGGCATTTATGCGTGAGGGATAAGGTTTTGAGCATGATTTTATCTTTAGTGTTGAGCCATTTGGTTTGTCTCCTCAGATATGAAATGTGTTCACTCTTGGGTATACCAAGAGCAGCTCTTAAGGCATTGTTTTGCAAGGTTTGGATTTTATTGATGAGGTTTTTGTTGGCTCCTGAATAGAGAGCATTACAATAATCCAGCTTCGATAATATAAGTGCTTTCGGCAGGGTAGTGCATGCAACTTTCCTTCAATAAGAATGGTCTATATGCTCTGATCAGCTTACATGTGTAGGCTGTGGCAGACGCCAGGGAGCTAACTTGTTTATTGAGTGTGAGGCCCGAGTCTAGGTGAAAGCCTAAGGTTTTTACTACTTTTGCCACATTGATAGGGTTGCCATCAATGTTAAAGGTGGTGTACTTCTGGCCTAGTTTATTAAGGTTGGATGTGGAGCCAAGTACTAGCAGCTCAGTTTTGTCATCATTCACGCATAGGCCGTGCGTGGCCATCCATGCCTGAATGATGAGGTATATTTTATTCACCAAAGCCAGGTCCTTTTCATACTCACCCGATAGGGGTATGAGGATCTGGGTGTCATCTGCATAGTTAGTGTAGGTGACACCCAGATGATCTAGGTCATCGAACAGTGGCTTTGTGAATATATCATACAATGTGGGGGAAACACATGAACCTTGGGGAACCCTGCAGGTTATGGGTATTGGGTCAGCTGCTGCAAGTGGTGAGAAGACTTGCATGGCCCTGTTGTTGAGGAAGTGTTTAATCCAGGTAATAGCACTAGGTGAGAAGTGCGTTGCTGAGGACAAATGGTTGCAAAGAACTTGGCGGTCCACCAAATCAAACGCAGCCGAGAGGTCAAGGAGTCGCACCAGGGCTATTTTTCCCTTGTCTTTCAGTTCGTCGATCTGTGTTTTTAGGTCTATTAATTCTGTCTCGTTGCCGTGCTGGGGTCTGAAGCCGAATTGTCTGACTCCAGGGAGGTGATTTCACTCTAATCCTGAATTTGAATATAGGCCACTTTATCGAGAATCTGAAGTAGAAAAGGCACAGTAGTGATAGGCCTGTAATTTGTCGGAATAGAGGGATCCAAGGTCTAATTTTTCAGCAGGGCTAGGACCCAAGATTCTTTTAAGCTGCACGGCACGGTACCAGATGTAAATGAAGAATTGATACGTTTAGTTATGAAAGGCGAGAGGTCGCTGGCTGCATCTTTGATGATTTGTGCCAGACAGCTGTCTCCTTGGCAATTAGATGGTTTGAGTTATGGGATCACTTTTCAACCTTGTGGATTGTGACTTGGGAGAAATTAAAGTGGTTGGAAGGTTTATTGGTGACTACTGTAGTAATGCTAGGTTTGTCTATACTGGGTAGAGTGGCTTTTTTATCAGAAATTTTGCTTTGGAGTAGGGACATTTTCTTTTGTATGGCATTCTGTACACTTGTGCACCAAGGCTTGTCCTTCAGACAGTCATCTATCTGTGGGATGGGTGCTTCCAGTTCTCTAAGGATGGTAAATAATTCCCTTGCGTTTGAGCTGGCTTTATTAATCCTCTCATTGTAGGATTCTTGTTTTGCCCGTATATTTTCTTTTTTTGTAAAGGGATGTTAGGTTAAGCAAGTTCGTTTTATTTTCATCAGTAGGGCTGACTTTGCAAAGGGCTTCAAGCTTCCTTTTTTCCTTTCTCAAAGTTTTTAGTTGGGGTGTAAACCAAGAGTTCAGATGGGCTTTTGGTTTGCTTTTCTGTAACTTAAGTGGCGCAATTGTATCAAGGGCTTTTGTCATGGCATCATTATAGGCATGTATAAGGTTTTCTGGACTAGTTGAGTTAGGAAGTAGGTCGACAGTTGGTAAGATAAGTGGAATGGTCTTATTTGCAGTGATCTTTTTATTCCTTGTGAGGAGTGATGGTGCGATAGGAATAACCTTTGGTTTAGTGGTAGTTGCTGGCATAGAGAATGATATCAGATAGTGATCTGTCCAGATTAGGGGTGTTGGTGATATGATAGAAGTGATACAGTTATAGCCAGCAACCCAATCAAGGGTTCTCCCTTTGTTGTTAGTAGCTTGGGTCACTGTTTGTGTGAGCCCTTGTTCGGTTAATATGTTGGCAATGGCCAAGGCTTGCTGATCATTGAGGTCATTGAATCCTAAGTTAAAATCTCCAAGCAGGAGTATTTGGGAGGTCAGTTTGGTGTTCTCGGAGAGGAGGACAGAAAGGTCCTCTTCAAATGATCCGATAGGACCTGGTGGTCTGTAAATAAGATGGATTGTAAGGGTGTCTTTGTCAGAGATGAAAGGTTTAGCTGTAAGAAGTTCACAAGAGCTCATAGCGGGAGAGGGTGTAATTCTCATGGCCAGCTTGGATTTGGAGATGAGAGCGATACCACCGCCTCTGGCCTTGGTTCTGTCTGCTCTAATGATTTCATAGTTGCCCGGTATAGCTACAAGGAGGGCGGGTGCAGTGGCAGCATGGAGCCATAATTCAGTGATAGCAAGGAAGTCGTAATCCTCGCCACTGATTAGGTCTGCTATTTCTGTGGGGTGTGCTACTAGGCATCTGGAATTAATTAAGGCACCTTTAATGTCAGGGCGCTTGGTGACGACCTTTGGGTTCTTGATGATGTATTGGTGTGGGGGAGGGTGGTAGCAGTACGTATAGTAGGTGAGGTAGCGTGATGCATTTTGGGTGAGGGGATGGGAGGGGCGGAAGGGTGTTTTTTTTTGTTGTGAATGGGAGTTTTCATAGTGATGTTGTTGTTGCAGGAATGGTTGGTTTGGGTGGACTTAGATGGTGCTTCATGGAGTTTAGATAATCTGGCTTGGAGTCTCGAGTTTCTAATGGGAGGTGCACACAGGACATTGGTTGGAGGGGTGAGGCGATGGGTCATGGGTGTGTAGGCTATGACTAGAGATCAAACTGATAGTAATATCTAGCTATGGGTTGTTGGACAGCCAGTGTGGGGTGTGTGTGTATTGGATAATGAGGGGTGGAGGGCGGCCGGCTATGCGCAGATTGTTAAGCGTTGTTGTAGGGGGATATGGCTATCTATTTCTGTTCTAGTTGTTTTGGGGTAGTCACTATTGTCTTGGATAGGTATATATGCTTCTGAACTCTGTTAGTAAAGCATATAATAGTATGTTGAGTATGATTGTAAAGGCATACATAGAGCTGGCAGTATGCTGTAGGATTGTGATCGATACTCTAGGACCACGGTAGCTAGGGAGGAGCTGTGTGCTATAGTTAACACAATGTAGAGGTAGTGTAATGGGTACAAAGCAATAACTTGGTGTATAGTATAGGACTATATAAGCATATTCTCAAAATGACATGGCCTAACACAGTTGACACAGCATAGGCATTACTGACACTGAAAGTAGACAGTTAATCATTGAGTAATAATACAATGCAGTGAGGGGTCACATTGGCTGAATGAATAGAGAGAGGGTGATACTGAACAATCTATTCACAGTATGAAGGAGTCATATACCAGGCATGTATTTGGTCATGAGCAGTGGGGAGGGCTAATATCAAACCTTTAGCATGCTGGTACAGAATTAACAGAATGGTAAAGCCAACGTAGGGGACTCTACCAGCCAGTAGAGGTATCAGCACAGTTGGGTACACCTAAGGAACAAAGCATATATAGTTAAGTGGTAGAGCACAGCTAATAAACAGCATCTATAGCTAGATTTGCACCATAAATAATAAGGTTTGTAGAGTGGGTGCTGGACAAGGCTTTGTCGTGTTGGATATTGTGGCAGATTAAGTATGGTAGCAAACAGGGGTAGCAGGCAAACGAACAAGACAGATTGGGTGGAATAGGGAGGCACTTGATAGAATCTCAATGACTGAAAATTGACTAATCTGATTATCCAAAACCACAAGATGTGCCTATGTACTACTAGCAGGCAGTAATATGACGATTAATGTTAAGATGGGCAGTAACATGAGAAACAGTGATCAATTGCAAGCAGGCTTCCTTTGCAGTATCAGTTGCAATACATATCATACGCTTGTGTAACATTAGTTAACGGAAGTAGACTCTGTACAGGTGTACAGTGGTGTCTCTAGTAATCCTCTTATGTAGGGCAGAATTTGTTATGATGTGCCAGATCATTTTTAACCATGCGGTATTACAGGGAAACATACCATTCTACTTCTTCTTCTGGAGTGTGGTTTGTGAGCTAGGTTTTGTTTTTTCAACCTTGACCAGTTGATCCCTAACGTTTCTACCCTTCTTCTGTGCGCTGTATGAGCTTCCAGTTCTTTTTAATGGTGGTCAGTCATAATTTTGAGAAAAAAAATGTCGAAAGACAATAATGTTGAAAAAATAATGTCGAAAAAAATTGAATTCTTTATTTTTTTATTTAAATATTTTTTGGGGGGTTTCGTGTGTAAAAAAAGGTAAAAACAAAAAAAATGGGGGGTTGAGGGGAACCCCTCCTTTTTGAATAAAAAACATAGTGAAAAAAAAATTCGATATTATTTTTTTCAATATAATTTTTTCAAAATTATGACTTTCGACATTTTGGTATTCGAAATTATCACTATAAACCCTTTTTAATAAGTCTGTCACATGGTGACTTTGGCTGGAATATTTGAGAGTGTGGAGAAAGGAATTTCCTGTCTCTTGGCTTTGACCATCAAGGGGTCTTCCCGTTTCATGTGGCTTGCTTTAGTTTGAGCTGTCGTAATGATGGTATTAGGATATCCTCTTTGCATGTACTTGGCGGTCAGTTTCTCATTCTCAACTGCCAATGTGTTGTCATCTGAAAAAATGTCATAAGAATTGACTGTAGGGAAGATTATCCTTTAGATGCCTAGGGTGCTGGCTAAGGTAGTGCAAAGATTTATTTACATCTTTCGGCTTGTGAAAAAGGTGCCTCCTGAACCTCTCTCTCTGTCTTTTTGCACGCCACCTTTTATATGTTACCTGGCTGTTAATAGATTGCTAGTGGAACAAGTCATTCCTAATTTCCTGACTTTGTATAAATTCATTAGTGTGACATCCCTGATCTTCATGGCTATATGCATTTAAACTTCTATTCTTCGTCCCAGTCCCATAGTGGTTTTTACAATGGGAAATATAAATTGCTCCAAGTTGCCTTTTCTTCCCGGTACCCCGGGGGTGGGGGCAGGGCTTGAGGAGGAGTGTTTACAGGGGATGATGGAATGAGACTGAATATAGCCCATAAAGTCTAATGGAGGGGAGGGTAGGTTAATGTCAGGAAAGGGGGGGTACCATATCGTGCCATCAGGCACCCTCTCTCCAATCCCCAAAGACCCTCCACTCAGGTGATCCTCCCTCGCTTGTCCACCCCCAGGGTCAGTATCCAAGAGTGATGGCCCTTCCCAGGCAACTTGAACAGAAGAGCCCAGGGGAGTAGATGTGAGAGCACCTAAAGGTTTCTCACAATGGTCAACTCAAGACACAGGAAAATCCCTTTCTCTACACTCTGATATATTCCAGCCAAAGTCACCATATGACTAGACTTATTAAAAAGAACTGGAAACTCATACAGATAGACACCGTGAAATACATTTTTTGTAAGACCTCCCCTCATAGCATAAAAGAGGGGTAGAAACGTAAGAGATCAACTGGTCAAGGCTGAAAAAAACAAAGCCTAGCTCACAAACTACCCTGCAGAAGAAGAAGAAGAGCGGTACGTTTCCCTGTCTCCATTGCAATAACATTATGAAGGGCAGTTATTTGAGAGACCCCTGTACAGGGGCAAAAATCAAACTTCAGTACTTCGCTACATGCAACTCAAGTTACGTGAGATACGGTCTGTTGCCAATGTGGGATTTTTTACATGGGCCAAACTGCAAGAAAAGTGATAGAGAGATGCAATGAGCATAAAGGCAATACAAGAACAAAAAATGTACTCTCGCCTGTTGCTAGACACTTTATGAAATAAAGGCACACAATAGCACAACTGAAATTATTGAAACTGGAGGTGGTACATAACCCAATAGAGGTGGGGATCTAGCCAGAAAATTGAATCAGAGAAAACTCTATTGGATTGAAAAGTTGGACAGTCTGACCCCGAATGGCATGAATGAGAAGTTTTATCTGGGAGCCTTTCTCTAAATTATCTTTCAAAGTCAAATATGTTGGTAACAAAGGCCTCTTCACATAGAATGACGTATTGTAGAGATTGTAAGCATGTGCATCCTCTCTAATCATTCACCTGGAGTAGTCTCCCTTTATCCTCAAATAATCTCACTATGGAGCCAGGTTATCTGGCACCCTATGTAATCTGCAATTTTTGACCATATTCCTTAATGTTGGATAATATCCCCACACTGTGAATAGACACAACCTATTTAGACATGCAGATGTGTACTCATGGAACACAAACTCCTTAAGGGACAGCAGCACTATAGTGAATAATAGATCCTGCAGGAGAATTTGGATAAAGTGGATTACAGACATCAATGACCTATCATGACATGGTAGTCATCTAGTTACCAGACAAGATAACTGTGGACAATCCATCTAATACTATTAGGTACTTACTGTTTTACACAATTGTTTTTATATTTTGAATGAAGTGTACTCAGAATGACACACATTAATGCATATTGGGCAGTGAATATCAGTGAATATGCACCTTAACTATGAAGACAAGCATGTGAGCAAGCAGCGACGTGCTAAGTCATTTGTTTACATATAATGTCATTGCGTGATCACGTTGCGATGACGTCCCTTAAATTTTAGAATGGCGCACTGCAGCTAGCTCGAGTTTTATGAAGTGCCAGATCATGTTTAACCATGCAGTAAGCACCTATTATCAGAGGTCCGTGAACAGCTATATCCTAGACCCAGCATATTGTAACTCTAAGTTGCACTTCTTACTTTTTATTATGCACATAGGTTCTAAGGAGCCATGCATTTTGAAATTTGAGTCATCATCCACATAACAAATTCAGCGCTACATAATAGCATTACGAGGGACACCATCAAGAGGTAAGCTCCACTAGACCAGTTAATTTGGTCACAAATAATTCTATCCTTTTAGATGTATACTCTTGATACCATGAAAGAGTATCAGCTAAACACAGGCCTCGTTTTTCTTATTGAGCTTCCATAGGTTACTAGAGGCATATGTTGCAGTCACTACTTTAAACCATATGCTGGACAGAGATATCCTCGAGAAACTAAGCTATGATGATGGGTTATTGTGCCAAATATTTATGACTCCCAGCACTCATGAGCATTTGCAGAAAGTCTTTTGTTGTGCAGACTTCTATTAAGATATTATTCTTAACAGGTTGAGTTCAGAAAAGGCTAGCGCAGACGAGTTCATTTTAGTACGTGTTTAATATGATATGTGTTGCTCCATGTTGTCTTCCTTCTAAGGCGAGGACGGTGCCTCTGAGCTATCCTCCCGAGACAGTCAGTCCAATACGAAGGTGAGAATGCTTTCATTTTTAGCTGCATACTATTTTCTAATTGTATTGTTGATCTAAGGTTTAGATAACTGTAGTGATCACCCATCTGCTTAACAGGTTGGAGAGCAGCTAGAATACAGTTTTTAGGATTTGAAGACATCCACTTGGCTCAACCGATCCTGATTTTTTCACCATGTGAATGAACAAGGGATGGGTCATGCTAGATTAATGTTGTGATGAGATTAGCATTTATTAATATGCGAATCCCCTAAACTAAAAGAGTCTATACTCTATTCCCAATCTGAGATTATAAAATGACCAAGAAGGTTTACGAATTAAATACAGTGTGAATTCTTTCTCCTGAAAGAGGGACGAAGGTCCCGAAACAGATAGAGCAGAGATCTTTTACTCTTTATATTTTGTTGAAATTCTTTGTGCTGTACATTTTTTGCAAAACAATGTGTGATTGAATTTATTCAGATAATATTTGAGATGAGTAACTCAAATTGTTGTTTGTTATACAATAATACTTGGTGAGCATGGGACGCGAATATTCCACAGATTATGGACACTGGTTTGTTTACTCTCATACCTCCCTACTAGATCATTGTGTTTGGAGAATAAACAGTTACTCATTCTTCCTCTTCGTTCCTCCTGCGGTGACAGACGTTCATACGCTTCTCTTTGCAAATGCAGGGTACCATTGGATATGCACGTTTTAAATCCGGCAAATACAGATAATTCCTTCTACCCCTAACTAATGTATTCCTCTCTAGGATTTCCTGCCACCTTACACTATACACACAAAACCACCACAGATGGCCGCCACAGGCGTAGCCATTAGTACATAAACTCTAATCAAATCGGGGGGCGTGGCTAGCTGCCATGCAGTGACGCCGGCTATCTGTGAATCTCCTGCATGATCCTGCAAAAATGTTAACTAAGTTCGCCCGATTTTCCATGAATTTGCGACAAAAGTAGGCCCCACTTTGAGTGCTACTATTTGGCGGGGAAGTTGCAGCATCTGGTGCTCTGGCTGGGAGATGAAACTTCACAGGACACTTTGTTGTTACAGCCGTTGCTGAGGCAATATTTTCTGAGGGAAGTACTGTGGGTGAAGGAGCTTGCTTTGGAGAGACCCTCCCTGTTATTGCAGCTGGGCAGAGATATATGGCATAGAAATTGGAAACTTTTAGGCAACCCAGATCCCTGCTCGGTGCACGTTCCCCTGACGAGGATCATTAGTGAACAGCGAGGCGCATTGGGGCAGTATAGGAGACACTGGTAGGATAAAAGGAGTTGCCACGATTGGGGACCTAGTAAGAGATAATAAAATAATAGCCTTTCAAGCCCTAGTCAGCGTATATGGCATCCATGAGGGCCAGTTCCTGCTATATCTAGGCATGGTCAGGAGAATTGGGAGGAGATGGTTGGGCCCGCAGGATGAACTGGGAACCAACGAGAACTTGGATACCATATATGACGTGTCAGAAGGGGGGGGCGGGCACATGGTGTCTAGACTGTATGATTTGTTCTTGGGCAGCTTGGAAGCAATAGAACTGAAGGTGTGCAGTAAATGGAAGGCAGACATAGGGAGAGCATTCACAGATGCAGAATGGGAGAGGGCACTGCTTTACACCAAAAAGGTATCAAGGAACGCCAAATTTAAACCCCACCGAATTGTATGTCTCACTCACAGAGCATATATGACTCCACACAGGTTGTCTCTTAAAGCGGGACAGGGTGACCAGGCCTGTCCAAGATGCACACGGGAGGGAGCGGACTTCATACACGTTCTGGGTGTGCCCTGTAATTTGGAAATTCTGGGGGGAAATAGCAGAGAAGGTGGCACAGGGAGGCATCCAGATGCAGACGTGGCCCCCGGAGTATTGTTTTTTGGGATTGTTCCCCTGGGGCGGGAGGCATGACACACACATTACTAAAATGAAAGATTTGGTTTGTGTATTATTGAAATGCAGAATTTCCATGGTGTGGAAATTGTCCGACCGCCCTAGACTAGAAGCCTGGTGGGCGGATTTAAGATTATGGTCACTAGTAGAGACAGCAGTGTGGCATAGAGCGCTACAGAGGGGAATGCATGAAAAGAGTGAGGACGTTGAAGCCTGGAACACTCTGACATAGAGCATATTCACCCCTGAAGTAGATGAGCCTCAGGCACTGGGAGGAACAAACGAGAGGGGGAACCATGCAGACTGGTGGACAGGTAATGCTGTGGGAAGTAGCTGGCCTGCTGGAAAGCTGAGAATGGGGAGGAATGTTGACACCCCTCGGGGATGCCTGAATTGATATGTGCTTTTATCACTAATGACACGGTTGAACTTGTCTGTAGTAAAAATAAAAGCATGTAAAAAAAAATTTACTCTAATCGAATCATGACCATCCTTCTCTTTAGCCCTTTCACACACTCCCACATCGTGGCTATTTATTTTATTTTTGCTTTTATTTTATTGTTAAAAACCCTTGAGCGCCACAGAGCGCTTACAGGGTGTGGGTAGCCAGTGTATGCACTGGCATCTTTTAACAATAGCGCAGTACTGTGGGTCGGTCTGTACATCCATTGGGATTAGTCCTTTGTCAGGTGTTATTGAAATAGCCACGTTTTGGGAAATTTGTGAAACTGGGTATTTGTGAGGGCATTCCAAGCCGATATCAAGAGAGAGCTCCAAAGGATGGGTGTGTGATAAGAAAAGGATGGTTTGCGGGTGCTCTTTGCGGGCGAGTAAGTAGCATGTGCCACAGGATATGTGGAGCTTAGACGCAAGGTACGGTAGTGTGGTACTCGTGACTGCTCTGTAGATGAGACTTGCAGTCTTGAACAGTGTCCTGCTATAGTGGAAACATCTAATGCTCAGTGAAGGTTGGTAAGTATCTTTAATGGCAGTTGGCAAAGCAGCATACAATAAAATCCACAGAACGGGGCAACACGAAAAACCCTGATCCAAGTACAGACTGAATACAGTGCAGCAACCCCTGCCTCCCTGGTTTACGAGGCTTTTATATCTCCACACAATGTGGTATTCTATTGAAGTAGCATACCTGACAACTTTTGATAGTCATAGACTAGTATACTATGTATCAGACCTGCTCTACATGCTTCTCATAATACAGCACATGGGTATTGACTGCGTTCTCATGTCAGTGTGAGGGCACTTTGCAGCAAGGAGCATTATTAGATAGATTTTCCAGCAAGTCAGCAGATTCTAGTGTTACTGCGGTTCTCACGGGTCTCAGGCAGTGCTAGTCCTGCCTAATGTTACAAATTCTGGCAAGGCAGTACTCTAACTCTCGCTTGTCTGAGCTAAAACTGAACTAAGTAAGAAGCAGACAATTGTGACAATCCTTTAGATAGCGTCACTTCTCCCCAGGGTGGAGCCCCTTTTCAGGAGGCCGGGGAGGTGAGGCCACTAACCAATAGTTCCCCTAGGGGTGTTGGTAAATTCCTGGAGGATCTCATGCAGAGGGACTCCTCTCCTGGGGATGAGGATGCGATTGGGAGACATGGCCCCTTTAAACCCAACCCTGCAGGCTGTTAATGCCCAAACTTTGTACACATAATCTCACTTCTGAAACGGTGTTATTGTAAAATATCAAACCACCCCGATGTCATAGATACAGGGACGAAAAAGAGTGAGAAGACTACAATTGAGCGGGACAAAGGCTTGATCCGCTGCTGTCAATTGGACTGACGTTAAGATGGGGACGTCCCCGCTACTTAAATTGAACAGCAAAGGAGGACTGGGTACTTCATCTTCTGACCCGTCCAGCAATGCCCAGTGCGGTTCTGGTATGCTGAGGGCTGTTGTATGTGCAGAGGAGACCTTGTTGAAGCCCGTAAGGTCGAGTTTGGACTTCGAGTGGCTGCAGCGAGGAAAGTCTCCAAAGTTGAAGAGACGAATAGCGGGACGCCTGAGAAGTGCCTTGCGAGTCATTTGGGAATGAACGCAGTAAACTTGGAGAGATGGAAAGGTGGTGGCGTTGTTAAGATGGATTTCTGAACTCTGACCTGGTGGCTAGAGGTTCAGAAGGGCAGCCTAGTTTCTTGGAACAAGGTAACCTTCTGGAAAAGCCAGACCAATCAAGGTAGCATTGGTGGCTGTCAAGACTAGGTCTCAGGCGGGGTGAGGATGATCGAAAGTCCACAATGAGCACACACAGTAAACAACACCACAAATTACTCTGTCGGGTGTATGTATAAAAAAACATATACGTTCATTAAAGGGCTTTTAAGTCAAACACAAGATGAAACCACAGTAATATTAACAGTACTCTTACGACCTGTCCCTTTCCTCCATACTGCAATGGCATCCCTTGCAAGGGACAGGCGACTGAACCTTTTTCACCAGAAAAAAACCTTCTTCCCCTATAAATTTAGAGGCGCAGAGGGGTGCGGCCCTGGGAGCATGCGCTGCTTTGACTCTGTCCTCCGGTGCACACCTCCGTCTCATTTTCTGCGTTGACGGGAACTGACCAAATTCACCAGCGCTCCTGGGTTTGGGTTTGGCTTTAGCCATGTAGTTCCACGCACGGATACTTCTTCTCTTCTTTCTTTTTTTGTCTTTTTATCATTCAGGTACTCGGTCCTCAGACGTCACGCTCCTCCCCAGCGCATGTCAACTTCTACAGGGTTTAGCAGGTGTCCATCCTGCGACTGGCTCTTCCCGAATAAAGACTCCCATGCCCTCTGCCTACAGTGCCTTGGCCCAGACCACGGCTGGCAAGCTTGTACCGCGTGCGTCGTGCTCTCCTCGAGGTCTCTGAAGAACAGACTAGCCAGGCGGAAGGAGCTCTTCCAGAGATAGCCTCCAAAAGACCTAAAGGACTTAGTCTATTATTGATCCAGACCCAAGGTAGGGCCGCTCTTTTACAGTGCACCCCGCAAGGGAGACTCCTTCCCAAGGACTCGCCATCACGGGAGGGACCACTCGGGTCCTGGTACCAGCTGAAGAAACAAGGCTGCATCAGCTACCGGCCAAAATGCCGAGGGGGGGGTCAATAGATCCTCCCGGTGATGGTGCTGAGGGACTGGAAAGGTTCTTTTACCGGGTTTTCACCCAAGGGGCTACGCCCTAGTACCGGCAACATGTCTGAGGGGGTGCCTATACACCGTTCTACCGGCAGATCCGCCGAGGGCGAAATGCCTACCGGGCCTCGGCCTGAGGAACAGGGTAGGCCCCATGATCCACACTCAAGAGTCCTGGATGAGGTGGGGCCCAGTGAGCCGAGCAACACGACGCGGGCACGTGGAAGGCAGCTCGACAAAATGGCTGCTTGCCAGAAAATCCAAACATCCGACCGACGCAGCTCCAGGGAAGGCTGCAGGTAGAGGATCGAGTGTCAAGGTGCGACTGGTGACACCCAGGTATGTGGCCTACAGCTTACCCTTCCTTCGCGCAAGGCAGGTTCCCGCTGCGTTCATATGGGCAGGGCACGCAACGGCTGCAGCAGCCCCTCGCTACCCCGTCAATATCGCCTACCACCAATCCGGCCTGCGAGGACAGGTTCTTTAAATGGTTCCTTGGGTTCATGAAATCTCCTCGGATGGGGGACATCCTCAGGGACACCATCAGGGACATGCTTCTGCCAATGCCTCCGGCCCCTCAGGCTCTGGTGCAGATGCCCCTGGCCCCTATTCATCCTCATGTCCAGGTGGTTCCGCAACAGCCTCCAGCTCCGGTCTCCACACCGCAGCCCTCGGCTCCCAACTCCCTACCGCCGGTCCCTCACCAACAGGACCCACAGGCTGACACAGATGAGGAGGAGGACCCCGACACGTCATCTGCGGCTTAAGCCTTCCACGAACGCCTGGCAGGGCTGCCAGAGTACTTGGGCCTTCCTGAACTCGAGGTCAAGCAACCAGCAGAGGGGGTCCTCGCAGAAGTCCTCACGCTACGTCCTGCGACTAGAACGGGGATCCCGATGCATAAGGACGTAGTTGCCTTGGGCAAGAAGGGTTGGCTCAAGCCCCACTCAGTCCACCCGGTGAACAAACGCTTGGACGCCAAGTACAGGCAGATAGAGGGGTGGATACACTCTTGTATCGGCCCATCCTGAGCCACACTGCTCAGTGATCGCTGCAACATCACTATACTCCAAGCCTCAGTCGTCCTCAGCCTCCTCCTCTGCGGCGCTACTAGGCAAGGAGGAGAAGATCTTTGAGGCATACAGGAAGAAGCTGTATTTGTACGCGTATTTGCACCTTCGTCAGGCCAATGCAGATGCCATGCTGGCAGCCGTTAACCAGAGGCTCTGGCGGGAAGTTGCGGATTTCCTCCCAGAGCTTCCGGCGCATAGCCAATCATGATTGAAGGTGGGATTGGCAGAGACCAAGATGGTAGCGCAAGACATCATGGAGTCCACCGTGGCCCACATTGACACCTCTGGCTGTGCCATCTGCATTGCCACACACATGAGAAGAACGGCCTGGCTCTGTGCTACGAAATGCAACCCGGATGTCCAGGATCACATCTTAGATCTTCCGTTCGAAGGGGGTGACCTCTTCCACTCTACAACGGACGAGGAGCTGGATAAAAAGAAAAATGGCTCACAAACGGCCAAGTCTTTATCCATCTTGACATAGACCACGCCCAAAATGTACACCCAGTCACAGCAGCGAGGCTTTGGCTTTTACTCCAGATTTTCGCCATTCAGAAGAAGAACCAGGCGGGCCTGAGTTGTGCTGGACCTTTCCACCCTCAGCCTCTCCCTACCTCTACAAAAATTCAAGATGGTTACACCAGCTTTGATATCGTAGACATTGTGCAAGGGAGACTGAATGTGCTCCCTGGATCTGAAGGACGCGTACCTACACGTCCTGATCTGGCAGCCTCATCATTCTTTCCTATGATTCAGGATCATGGGCTACCATTTCCAATACAAGGTGTTCCCTTTCGGCCTCAACTCGGCCCCAGGGTCTTTCCAGGTTGATGAACACTGTGGCAGTCCTCCTCAGGCCGCAGGGCCACCACATCTACCCATACCTCCATGACTGGCTCGTCAGAGCGACCTCTCAGGAAGCAGTGCACCATACTTCCCAGGCTCTTATGAACACGATGCCCGAGCTGGGGTTTTCACTCAACTTCAAGAAGTTGCAGCTGCAGCCCATGCATAGACTGACCTTCCTGGGTCTCATTTGGGACACGTGTTCCGAGTGAGTTTTTTTCCCTCGGAAGACAAGATCATGGGCCTCAAACGGCCTCCACTCACTTCCTCAGCAGAGAATTGACCTTGGCCTGGTGGTACCTGAGGGCCCAATTCTCATCAAGGTGTTAAGTACCGAAAAGGACGTTAAAAGGCTTAACGACCTTTTCGGTACTTAAGACCTATTCTGAAGGTGGCGCATTCTTCCGAAGTTGGAAGGAATGCGCCCCTTTCGGAATACATGTGGTGGTTGCTAGGATGGGTTGGAAACCGGCCTAGCAACCTCTACATTCGTAAACTGGCTTTTTGGAAGCCTATTCTTGTGGCACTCCTCCAGTTTAATATGTGCGCTAAACTAGCGCTCATTTACAGTATGGTACGGAAGCCTTGTTTGTTGTAAATGGAAGTGTCCATAAACCGTGTTGTATATGGACACAAGCAAGCAGCAACATTGAAGCTGCTTGCTTTGGTGTACATGAAAGTGTTCATATACAACACACGGGTGTATATGAACACTTTCATTTACACCAAACCGAGCAGTTATAACGTTGCATCCTGCAACTTTGAAGCTGCTGGCTTTGGTGTAAATTAAAGTATTCATATACACTGCACAGGTGTATATGAACACTTTCATTTACACCAAAGCCAGCAGCTTCAAAGTAGCAGGATCCAACGTTGAAGCTGCTCGCTTTAAATGCAAGTGTTCATATACACCGCACGGGTGTATAGTAACACTTTTATTTAAACCACTGCGAGCAGCTTCAACGTTGCATTCTACAATGTTGAAGTTACTGTTTTTGGTGTAAATGAAAGTGTTCATATACACCTGTGCGGTGTATATGAACACTTTCCTATACACCAAAGTAAGCAGCTTCAACATCCTGCAATGTTGAAGCTGCTTACTTTGGTGTAGGATCTGTGTTCCCGGCAGCATTTTTGTAAAATAATGAATATGTTGTTATTTTACAAAAATGCTGCCGAGATTTGATTGCGCCCGTACGACATTAGAACAAGCGCAATCCACACAGAGCACTGTTGTGCTCTACAAGGACGCCCAGGCCCACTTGAGAATAGGAGAGGAGCCTGGGCGTCCTCTTTTGGCGCAGTGAATCGTGCTATTTGGCACCTTCACTGCGCCACGTTGAGAATAGGCCCCTGAGTCACATGGCAGCAGTCCTCTTGGCTGTTCCACACATGAGACTCAGGATGAGGAGGGTACAGCTGCACTTTGCAGCCTCTTGGAACCAGGAGAGTGGCTCTCGGTCTGAGATGATCAGCGTTCCTCCATCACTTCACCCGGACCTCACATGGTGGTCGAGGGATTGCAACCTTCAGCTAGGCAAGCCCTTCTGGCAACCCACCCCGCAGGTCACCATCCCCACGGACTCCTCTCTCGAGGGTTGGGGGGCCACCCTGGACAACCACTTTGTCTATGGCACCTGGACCCGGCAGGAGCAGGAGTTCACATCACTTGGCTGGAACTGACAGCTATCTGGCTTCCAGTTATCGAGGGCAAGGTAGTCCTCATTCAGACGGACAACTCGACCAGCATGTTTTATGTCAACAAGCAGGGAGGTACCAGATCCCGCTCCCACTGCGCAGGCTCGCAGTCAGCAAGTGGGAATGGGCCCTGGAGAATATCTACCTCAGGGCTGTCCACCTACCGGGGGAATCCAGCCTGGAGGCAGACAGGCTCAGCAGATTGGGGGCGGACAACTACGTGTGGCAGTTGAACGACCTAGTACTGCAGGAAATCTTCTACAAGTGAGGACACCCCCAGGTGGACCTCTGCTTCATGGGACAACAGGAAGACAACAGGAAGTGCCACTTGTTCGCCTCCTGGCAGGGTCAGGGTTCCGGCTCCCTGGGCAATGCATTCCAGATTCAGTGGGATGGAATGAGAGCATACACCTTCCCGTCCACACCACTGATACACAGGGTGATCTGCAAGGAATCAAGGGGATCAAGGAATCTCGACACCTCAGCATCATGCACTGTGGTGGTCGGCCAGGCGATGCTTCTCGGAGATATTCAGCCTCTCGGAGATGCCTCCCATTCGCCCTCCCGACAGGCCCAGCACATCTTCTGGTGCAGTAGGGGGGCAGGGTCATCTACCCTGCGCCACAGACACTAGCCCTCACAGCGTGGTTACTGAACAGGTAATGCTAGATCACCTCAGCCTCTCCCAGGCTAATCTAGAGATCTTACAGGGCGCCAGGAGCAAGTCTACCAGGGCCCAGTATAAAAGCAATTGGACCAGGTTCTGCCACTGGGCGGACTCCGTATCAACCCCCTTGCATGTACCTTGGACGACGTGTTCTCCTTCTCGGCGCACCTCACCCAATAAGGCGTGCAGGTGGACACTTGCTGCACATACTTGGCAGCCATTGGGCTTACAGGAACTCGGAGGAGGAAATCTATTCCTCTTCCAACCCGATTATTAAGAAACATTTGATGGGGACTTGCCAGGCTCTACCCGCCCATCAAGAGGCCTCACCCCGTGTGGCACCTCACCATAGTTCTGGGTGCCCTGGCGCACAAACTATTTGAACCAATGGCATCCACGGACATCAGGCTAGTCACCATCAAGACGGCCTTGCTAGTCTGCCTCACCTCAGCTCACAGAATCAGCGAAATCCAGCCGCTGGTCGCCTCCGAGCCATATACTACATTTCACAGGGACAAGGTAAGCTGCGGACACACCCAGCATTCTTGCCCAAGGTGCATTCTGCATTCCATCTGAACGAAGAAATAGTGCTACCTACTTTTTTTGCCAAGCCCAAAGACGAGGCACAGAGAGGTCTGCACTGCCTTGATGTCAGGAGTGCCCTGAAATTCTACTTGAATAGGACTAAGAGCTTCCGCATGTCGGATGCACTTTTTATCACCTTCGGCGGATCAAGACCGGGGTATCAGGCCTCTAAGCCCTCCATAGCCTGTCGGATGGTCTCGGCCATCAAGGAAGCTTACGAGAGACAGCATAAGCCTCTGCCGGCCAACATGCATGCCCACGCGGTCAGAGCCAAGGCAACGGGCATCGCTTTCCAGCGGCACGTCCCCTGGCAAGTCATAAGCAGGGCGGCCACATTGGCCTCCCCTCCGGCTTTCTGCAAGCACTACTGTTTGGATGCCGGTTCTAGATCAGACGCGGCCTTCGGACTGGCAGTTCTTAGAAACCTGTTGCTTAAGGAGGGTCTCCTCTCCACCCTGGGGCTACATTGATTTCTAATCGCCCATGCAGTATGGAGGAAAGGGCACGGGATGTAAGAGTAATTATAAGTTACTCATCGTAGTGACTAATGTACTCTTCGTCCTTAGTCCCCTTTCCTCCATACGTCCCACCAACCTTCCCCCTAATAAAACTGGTGTCATTAGGCAATTTATATCTATTGTCGACGCATCTATGGGGACTGAGGTGTGGCGCCAGAGGGCGGAGTCAGGGCAGCGCATGCTCCCGGCGCCGCACCACTACGCGCCTCGAAATTTAAAGGGGAAGATTTTTTCTGGTGAAAAAGGTTCCATCTCCCGTACCTTTGGAAGGGACACCCATGCAGTGAGGAGGAAAGGGGACTAAGGACTAAGTGTACATTAGTCACTACGGTGAGTAACTTATAATTTGTAACACAACCTTATACTAGGGAACATATATACAGTAACTATAATCCTAAAGTAATATAACGAGTATAGATCCACAAACTGTAACAGAAGAGTGTCAGACAGTGCAAATATAGCAACCTAGACCCTAACTAATAGGCAGTCCAATCCCTACGAAATGTGGAGCCTTGTGCACAAAATTACGTTTAGCGCGGCAGTGCTCGATCGTGCATTAATGTACAAAATGGGTGTCTTCGGTGGGTTGTAGTTTTGCCGGAAGGCGGGGTGAGGTGATGAAGAATGGAGTTCCCCTATCCGAGGAGGGTCTCCACAAGGTCGCAGAGCTATTTACAGGAATCGGTAATAGGATGGTAGTTCAGACTATCGTAACAAAGTTGATTGGCCCTTGGGGGACACTTGTGCGTTTAAGTCTATGTTTGCACCATGGGACCCGTGTAAGTGTTGCAAGTACTCTACGCAGTCCTGACCGATCTTCGCCAGTCAAATCCAGTTCGCTCGCTGGTTCGAGTCTAGCAGTTGAGCGTCCCTCCAGCCTTCAGGGACTGTGTTCCGGGACCTCAGTCTGTGGCAGGACAGTGGCCTTTACTCCGCTTCTGGGGAAGGAATTGGGCCAGTTCCACTGCAAATCATCTTAATGCACCGGAGGGCACAGCAGCAAGGCACGCACGAAGCTGGTCACCACAGCGGGGCGACACGGGTACCGTGTAGGCTTGGGTTTGGGCAGACTCTCCTAATTCCAGACCTAGGAATGCTAGGTGTACGAAACTCGGCGGGAGTGAGCCTTCTACCAAGAGATTACGGTTCCCAAAGTCTCAAGTCGAAACCCGAGACGGGGGTGGTTCCAGGGCAAAGGTCCTGTACGAGCTGGTCAGTTCACTGGGTGGTCCAGGAGCCCTACCGAAGGGGCTCGTTTGGAGGTTAAGCAGGAGGTGCCGAGAATAGTTAAACTCAATACTCCGGCAGGTTGAAGCGCCCTTGCAGGCCTTCTATGATCGATGAGAAACAAGGGCTCAGACGGGACAACAGCGGGGTCAGGGTGCCAAACATTCCAGGGGGTCACCAGCGGTTCCACGGTTCTGCTTCTTCGTTCAGGATACTTGGCTCCTTTACTAAGTTCGGTGAGAACTCAGAAGATCGACCTGGAATGTGTGTAGAGTGCCTTCTCTTATCCAAAGCCTCCTTTGTGCCAAAACGAAGAGAAACCAATGTGAGATCTGCTCACATTCAACCATCCCAGACATGGACCAATCACGGACCACAGTGGTCCCAGTCATCCCAGCACACCAGACATCCTGGCACCCAGGATGTGTATTGTAACTAGAACGCTCCAGCCCGCATAAGCTTGGGTTTGTTCAGGGTCCTGCATGACCAAATAAGGAATTCCGCAGGTCTGCTTGACCTGCGGAAGGCAACGGGACGAAATGGCCAAAGGACAGAAAAAAGGATTTAGTGTCCGGGCCATTTTAGGTACACGCCACTGTCCTGGGCCAAATGCGGTTTGGACCATTTGAAGACAGTTACAAATGCTTTAAAAGTAACAGCTGGGCACACTTGTACATTCACCAAAAATCCTTTGAGAGTGTCTAGGGCCTTAGAAATTAAAGAGACCCCAGCGCACTGTACTGGAAGGTGCACTGATAAAATGTTACCAAGAAATGGTAACCAAGTGAAAGACTAAGAGAAACAGTCTCCCAGTACTGACAGTTTGAAGGGCATGTCAGTTTCCTTTTAACAAAATGAGCTAAAGCCCAGCGGAGTACAGTAGAAGGCTGGGCTCCACTGGTAAAAGTCAGGCTAGGATGGTCGGACAAATGCAAGAAGTTGGGGGTTCACAAGTGGAGGGAAAATGACACATTAATGGAAATCTTTCCTGACAGACGTGACCTGTCGTGGGTGGACCGAGCGGTCCGACAACTGCGCTGAGACCAGCAATTAACAATTGTCTGTAGACAGAAGCAGGGCGCAGAAGTAGCGGGAAAGAAATTGAATTGGAGAAAGAGGACCCGCAACCCCTGGCGAAACAGGTGAAGAGTTCAGAGAGAGAAGATGACAGGAAAAAGTACCAGTCTGGGAGTGTGCCGGGAAGATTAGAGACTGTAAATCGTGAAGACGCGGAGAGAATAATAAATCACTTTGTACCACAATTCCCTGGGCATTTACACAAGAGTGTTGTGCTGGAGAGTCGAGGGGAACTCTGAAAGCATCTTCGTCATCCCAGTGGGGGCAAGCAAGGAGGTACAAAGAAAGTGGAATATGTTGAACTCTCATTGAAAGAAGTACAGGTTTTGGTGAAAACTATGAAGAACATTGGGAACCAGCTAGTAGAATGGAGTTATTCTCCTAGCCCCACAAGGATCTCCTAGAACTGTTTGTTTGTTATGAAAAGCGTGGAACCTTTACTTTGAAAAGAGTTGGCGTCCTTTGCATCCAGAAGAAGGGGATTTTCCTGGGTCATGATCAGAACCAGAACTTTATTATTAGTTATTGTAGGGACAGGGAACCCCCATTAGAGTTAATGACAGATAGGTTTATCCTTTTTTGAAGTCTATAGGAACCACTATGGCACCACTTGGTCAGTCTCGTCATTCCTTTTCGCCACGCAATCCATGAAGCGGGCTGCTTCTCGCAGCCTACCTGGTCTACATTTGGTTAGGACATGCTCATTACGACCTATGGTTTGGCTGGTTTGAAGCTGTGCATCGTAATTCAATATGACAAATGGCAATGGAGATGTTTTTGTGCGAAATAGGCATAAAGACATTACATGAATAGTATAGCTAGGCATATTTTCTACCACAGGGGTGATTTGGTCACATTTCCGCACACCTGTAATAAGACATGCTGCAGCTTGGTGAACTGATTTTAGGGGAACCAAGTGAGCGCCGGGAGTCCCGTCTAGAGGGCCTTTCCCACATCAATGAGCGAAACCAAAAGGGCCTGCACTACGGTCCAGAAGTCTTGCAGCAGGATGAATGGTTTGATTTTGCAGGGGCTGAAGATTTAGAGCCAGGCAATTTCGGCCTTCTTGGCTATGTGTTTCTGGAAGGACAGGCTGCTGTCAATGGTGTAGCCTAACTAGAGCCAATGCACTGTAGTCTATCAGATCTTGGGACCTTTCCTGTGAATAACATACACCCAGGTTTCTCCACCAAACACATAGAAGCAGATTGACAAATTGAAACCGGGTACTTGGGACCTGCATCCATCAACATCAGGGCTTTTCGGATCTGCCCGCAGCGAGACCACCCAAAGTGTCAGAAGGGCACTATACAAGAACATGTACATTACTCACACTACATTATATTGCATCCGACCCTGGCAGAAAAACGAACTCTATAATTCGGTAAAACAGTGATATGATAAGGCATTTATAACACACCTATACACACGTGTTTCAAGGCGCGACGAGGCAAGGGAGGGGAACAGAGGTAAGACGGAGACAATGATCATACTAGGCTAGGTGACATTTAGATTGTACACGGGCGGGGGGGCAAGGGGAAAAGTGCAGGGAAAAGGGGGAGGAGACAATAAATAAAAGTGCGGCCAGCTGGTGGCAAGTGCAGGGTAAGTGCAGACATGAGGTGTTGTCAAGTGCTAATAGGGGCTTCAGGGATACAGAAACAATCCCCAAGTGCATGGGTTGCCAAGGGGGCAGTGCAGGTGTGCAACTGGCGGGGAGGGGACCCTGGGCCCGAGATCAGAGGGTTAGCCAGGTAACCAGAGCAGTTTCAGATTCAGCCAGGAGATCAGCAGGAGAGAGGGGAAGGGAAAGCAGAAGCAAAGAGGAAGGTCTTGAGGTGCTTCCGAAACCGGAGATGTTTCTCCTCAAGTTTCAGAGAGGCTGGAATGCTGTTCCAGAGGGAGGACCCCGCAGAAGAGAGATATACCACCAACTTGCTGCTAGGAGAAGTGACTAACTTTGAGGGAGTTGGAGGCGGATGAGCGAATAGCTCGAGCAGGAAGATATTTAGGAAGAGAGAGTTGTAGGTATTGAGGTCCTAGGCCCCAGAGGGCCTTGTGGACAATGCAGTGTTTTTTTTTAATTTGATCCTCGCCGCCACTGGGAGCCAGTGCAGAGATTTCAGTCCTGGAGAGATACTGTCCCTGGGCTTGAGGCCTAGGACAAGTCAGGGATTTCTGTCCTGTTTTGGATGAGTTGCAGAGGGCGGAGAGTAGAGGCAGGCAGATTTAGAAATAGGCTGTTGAAATAGTCCAGCCTTGAGAGAAGCAGAGCTCTGTTAACCGTGAGCTTCTGGGGGAAGGAGAGGAAAGGAAGAATACCTCTGAGGAGGTGCAGCTGGTAGTTTGATTTCTTAGAGACAAGGGAGATGTGGGGAGAGAAGGAAAGTGTGGAGTCGAAGATGACCCAGAGGTTTTTAGCCTCACAAGTGGGAGCAGGAAGAGGGCCAAGAGAGGCCGGCCAGAGAGTGACAGGAAAGGAGGGGGCAGGTATGGCGATGAGGCGAATCTCGATTTTACTGGCATTAAGGCAGAGATCATTGGCGGCACACCACTCCTGGATAGCAGACAGACAGTCAGACAGAGAGGAGAGAAGGGGAAGAGGTGGCAGAGGGGAGCCTGAAAATTAGTTGGTACCCGCATAGCACTGAAAGTTGGGGCAGAGAGTGGCAATGCGGTGGGCTGGATGTGCCAGGTATTGGTTGAACATCCAGGGAGAGAGGTTAGACCCCTGGAGAACACCAACGGTAGATGTAGAGATGGAGATGAAGATAGAGGAGAGGAGGACCCAAGTTGGACATGGGAGGGTCTTTCGGAGAGGAAGGAGGTCAACCATGCCACGCCAGATCGGTGATACCCAGGTTATCACGGAGACGGTTGAGCAGGATGGCATGTTTTTTTTTAAAATTTGTTAATTTTATTTCAACAAACCATACAAGCCAAATTTGCAGTGCATATAATAACATTTTAAATATACATCGCTTCATCATGTCCACTGCTTCTCCCCTCCCCCCCCCCCCTTTCGAGCCTACTGACTTTTATGTTCTCTTTCTGCGCCTTGTAATAAGGATTCCTCTTACATGGTTTCCGTTGGGTCTCGCATTAGCCCAAATAATTCTGCTATTAGTTGTTTCCAGGCTATCAGGGTCTCAGCCTCCTCCTCCCCCCCGACATTACTTGCATCTTGCCATACTGTAGTTTCTGCTTCAGATCATTTCTGTAGATCTTTCCACCATACTTCTATTCGTGGTCTATGGCATGCCTTCCACCCCATAGCAATTCTCCTCTTTGCAAGTGCATACGCTAGGTCCTTTAGTTTACTCACATGCTTGAGTTTACGTGGTCTTGGAACCCCTCCTATCAAGCAGGCCCACACGGTGTCCACCACAATCTTGATTCCTTTTTCGGCTAGCCTGTGTGCCACTTCACTCCAAAATCGCTCAATGGCTGGGCATGACCAGAACATATGCACCATTCTGACATTTTCCTAATCACATTTGGGACATGCTTGTCGTCCTGCGTTTTTGAATTTGGCTATTCTCTGGGGTGTCATATACACCCTATGGGTTACATATAATTGTATCTGTTGTAGTCTTGCATTCCTCGACACTTTTTTGTGGTACCCTTGGGCTCGTTCCCACATCCCATCACTCATTGGGGCTCCCACTTCCTCTTCCCAGTCCCGTCTCAGTTGTGCCACTTCCTTCCCCACCTTGGACAGGACATCATCAGCTCATATATTCTAGATATCTCATGTACACCCTCTGCTATGTCATATATTGTATCTATGGTGGTGTCCGGTTCTTCTGCTAGTAATACTTTGGACCATGTCTCCTTGATTCTCCGCACCACCCTATGGTATGAGATATACTGGCCCGCGTGTAACCCGATTTCCTCCTCTAATACGGCAAAGTCCCTTATATACCCCTCCTGCCATATATCGCCCATTGTTGCTATCCCCACCGGTTCCCAGTGTTTCCTAATCATCATCCTTAGTTGCTTTTCTTTACCTGCCAGCGGTAGTGGTACCTGTGGGGAACACGGGAATGGATTCGCCATCAACTGGCAGGCTCTGCGCCACATCTTCCACCCAAGTATCATCATCTTTGGACGCCCTTCCATGTCTGGCTTAGGCAGCCACCTCATTTCCTTTAGGAAGAATGGGGCACGGTCCTGTCGGAACAGCCTGGACTCTTCAGAGAGCCATTTAGCTACATATTGCAGCTGGCTTGCTATGTAATAAATTTCATAGTTTGGCAGTTTTATATCCCCTTTCTCGTGTGAGTTTGTAGCTTCCAAAGGGCCACTCTATTCCTCATCCCATGCCTAAGGAAAGAACCGCCTTGTTATCAAGTATGAGATGTTCCCAAAATAATACAAGAGTCTTGGTAGGACCACCATTTTCAACATTGCCCCTCGCCCCATCATCGCCAAGAGTAGCTTCACCCAGAACTTCATGCTATTTTCAATTTTCCAGATCGCTTTCTCTGTATTATACTGGTGTTCCTCTTCCACCGTATGGTATATATCTATCCCAAGATATCGAAACGTGCTAACCTCCCATGGTATCTGTAGCACCGGTAGCTGTTCTAACGGGATCCCTTTGTACCTGTCCAGTGGAAATATACTGGATTTTTGGGGGTTCACGGCTATACCAGACAGCCTTGCATATCTCTCCAACACTTCCAGAATGTACTGAGGTTTTCTTCCGGGTGCCGTAAATACAACATGTCATCTGCATACAAAGAGATTAGATGCGGTTCCCCTCCTACAGCGATGCCTATCGGGTCGTACTGTTGCCTCAGGTATATCGCCAGGGGTTCTAGGGCTAGAATACAGAGCATAGGAGACCACAGGCATCCCTTCCCAGTGCCTCTACGAAGTTGCCACCTCTCTGATATCACTGCTCCTGTTTTAACTCTGGCCAGCGGCGCGCTATATAACATTTTAGCCCACTGTAGGTACCCGGGCTCTATCCCATAGCCAGCCAGGGCCGCCATCAGCCACGGCCATTTGACTGAATCAAAGGCCTTTATTGCGTCTAATGATACAATTGCCAGTTCACCTTCGTCCTCATTTGCGTGCTCAACGACTCAATGGAGTCGCCTAAGATTGTTGGATATGTTCTTGTTTGGGACATAGCCAGTCTGGTCGGGGTGTAATAGTTTAGCAATAACCCTCCTCATTCTGTTTGCCAAGACAGCTGTCAATATTTTACTGTCCTGATTTAGCATTGATAGAGGTCTGTATGAACCGCAGTTGTGACCAAGCTTATTAGGTTTGGGTATCAGTATAATTATCGCTTCTCTGAGGAACTCTGGCAGCCTTCCCACCCCATATGCTTCATTCAGCATTTCTAAAAGCGGGGAAAGCACCTCATCCTTGTATGTTTTATAAAATGTGCTTGGGAGTCTGTCAGTCCCTTGAGTCTTGCTGGTGGGCAACTGCCTCACTACCTCTTCCAATTCCTCTAAAGTAATCGGAGCGTCCAGCTCCTCTCGCTCTTCAGCACTGATCTGCGGCAGTCCTATGTCCTCCAGTGTTTCTACTATTCCTTTACAATCACTTTCCTCGTCATCTCCATACAAGAGTCCATAATATTCTGCAAATTCCTGGTTAACTCCTTCTTGGTTGTCCACTATGCTCCCATCCTCCTTCGTTATTGTTCTAATTGTGGACCTGGGGGTCTCGCTCTTGTGTAGCCATGCCAAGACCCTCCCTGGTTTGTCCCCCCCGCATGCTGTCTCTCTTTATACTTTTTATAGTTAAGATTGCACAGTCTCTCCCAGTGCCCCGCATACCTCTGCTGCAGCCTAAGTATTACTTAATTATCTTCCTTCATATTACCTCCCCCACTTAACGCTCTTTCTAGCTCCCTCTCCGTATCTTGCAGTTCAGCCAGGACCCCTCCTTGTAGCCCTTTGGACTTAGCTATAGCTACCCCCCTCATTACCACTTTGAGAGCAAAGCATACCCGCTGTCTCTACACTGCCAGTATTGATCTCAAAGTAGTTTATTATTTCCTCCCTCATATCCTCCCTAAAAATGGTGTCTTTCAGCGCCTCTGCACTGAGGCGCCATGTCGGAATGTTTGCTCTTGGGGTCGATATTGCCACCTCAGGATTAGTGGCGAGTGGTCTGAGAGGACCCTCGCTTTATATTCCGTCTGCGTTACCTCAGTCATTAACTCCTGTGTAGCAAACATATAGTCCAACCTAGTATGTAGATTTTGTGGAGCTGAATAGTGCGAATATTGCCTCTTCCCGGGGTGGTGTGACCTCCATACATCCTCAACCCGAAATCCTCCAGCAGTGTCTGCAGTGCTCTAGCGGCTGGGGTGGGTCTATCCATTTTACCATCTGATCTATCAACCTTAGGGTTTAACACGCAATTAAAGTCTCCTCCCCAGATCAATGCCCCTCCCAGGCACGTACTAAGTTTGTTGCATAAGGTTCTGAAATATGCCGCCGTGTTTTGGTTCGGGGCGTACATGTTTATGATGCTTATCGCCCTATTTTCCACCAGCCCTCTCATTATGACCATCCTCCCGTCTGCCTCAACTGTAGACTGTAACAGCAGAAACGGGACATGCAGCGCCACCCAGATGATCACTCCCCTAGCATAGGCCGAATATGATGCACCCACTACAGTCCCCCTCCATTTCTTCTGGATCATCTCCATCTTATCCTGCGTAAGGTGAGTCTCCTGCAGCAGGGCTATATCTATTTTCTGTCTGCGTAGATACAGCATGACCTTATTCCTCTTTAGATAGCTATTGAGCCCTCTGACATTCCAAGTAATTATTTTAAGATCCCCATGGTGTATTAGGGTCCCACTCCACCCACCACAAGTGCAGTCCATGACCAATTATATTTCCATTCTGTGTAGGCTAGTTTCCCAACTTAAACTTCCCCAAACTGAAAACACTTAAAATTTCCCAGATTCCCTCCCTCCCACCTCCCTTCACCGCCCCAACTCACTCCCCTCCGTTTCCTCCAACCCCAGCGCCCTTCCCAACTGTTGCCCAGATCCATCCCTGGATCTCAGGCACCCCCGCATCTAGCCCTTTTCTGGCAATAGCCTGTACTAGCTGCTCAGCAGGGAAAAGTCGCCCTAATGGTGGTCCTACTACTCTAACTCCCGGGGGTAGGTTGTCTCTGTTAGGCAGAAACCTGTGCAGTTCCCTCTGGGACCACTGCAAAAGATTTAAGACTACAGGCGTTTGGCAGTAAACCCACTTGGTAGCAGTCTGTACCACACAGATTCACTTGGTAGCTGTGGCCGAGCAGTCAGACTTCCCTCAAGAAGAGTTAGGCAGTATACAGAGTATTCACAATAGGTCAAAAGAACATAGTAGAACAAGTAAACACTGACCAGAGCTTGGTGTAAAAGATATAATTATTTATTTAAAACCACATCTAGTAAAACACACAGGCACTAATGTTAAGCAGTTCAAAAACATGGTCACTAAAAGATATACACTCCCTTAAAAGAATATTAGACGAGGGGCGTGGCCTGGAGCGCCAGCGATGAGGCAGCTCCTCTGATGGCCTCCGCTCGGATCCGCGGTTCAGCGTTAATTTTACCCGTTTCCAGCTAAGTCCGTTGGACGTGATGGGGAGCTTTCACCTGCTGTGGTCCTGGGCTGTGGATGACAGCGTTTTGGGGGCATAACGCCTTCGCTAACGGCGAAAACGCGACGGGGAGCGTGAAGGCCTGCTCCCGTAACACGACCTAAAATGTCTGCCGCATCCTCGCGACCCGCTCCAGGCTGGCGGCTGGCTGCCATCATCTGCCCATGAGACGCGTATGAAGCTCATCCCGCCCGACACCCTGCACTGGAGCGTCTCCCCCCCCCCAACCCCTTTGCCTGGTCCTCGACAGTGCGAAGCCTGCTTCCGGGGCCCCTGTGATCACCCGACTCAGCGGTTTCCGACACCGCCGCCTCGCTGGGATTGCTCTCTCTGCGGACCCTCCACCCTTGTCTTCCTGGGACGCCCCTGCCCCCTGTCTGCCTACTACCTCTCCCGGCTTCCACCGGAGGCCCCCCCGCGATCTCGGCTCGAGTGAGAGCCACACACATCGCCCGGCTGAGATTGGCAGCCCCTCAGCTCCACCCCAGCACCCTCTTCGATTCCTGGGGCGCCCCTGCCCACCTTCGGCCTGCTGCTCTCGGGGGTGGGGCCCTGCCTCCCCCTGCTACCATCGAGGGCCTACTTGTTGCGGCGTGGCCCCGGCTCGGGGGTCGGCCACGCACAGGTGAGGTGGGCTACAGCGTGGCCCCGATTTGAACCACACACACCGCCCTGGGACGACTCCGTGTCTTCTGGACCCTCTGCCACCTGCTCTCTGCCCCCCACGGGGTTACCCTGAGGCCTACCACAACACCCCCTCCGGGCGCCTAATATCCCCGCCGGGAGGGCCCTCAAACTCCACCTACTCTGACCCCACACTGAGTGCGTTCCCCCCCTTGCGACTTCCTGGGGCGCCCCTGCCCACGCCTGCTCACCATCGGCCAGAGGTGCCGACCGCCACCTTCCTAGGCGGACGTCCAGCTCGCTGGATGGCCCAACTTTGAGAAACTGTTCTATTTCGCGAGAAGCTGGAGTCTTAAACTGTCCGCTCCACCGCCTGGGATCCCCGGGCTTTGCCCACCCTGCACATCTGTCTGGCCGCCCCCTCAACCCCTTGCAAAATGTAAACTCGGGAGTCACCCTCGGGGGACGTCCCCTCTCAGCGGAGCAATGGCCAAAGCACTAAAGCCTCCTAAATCAGCCGACATCTCTGCTATGCTGCAGGCCTCGGGGAAGGGTGGGAATGCGGACCCCCTCAAGCTCACCCCCCAGAAAACGTCTGATGGCGGCGAAACGCTTGCAACTAAGGAGGATCTTCAGGCTTTCATGAGCGATATCAAATCGGAATTCAGAGCCTGCATGTCGGAACTCACCGCCAAACTGGAACAGACCGAACAAAGAGCCGCTGGCATCGAACTGAGGGTTGGCGAGGTCGAGGACCTGACCACGGACCACTCCGCTTCACTGATAGAAATGCAACGCACCGTCCAATCGCTGGTGGCAAGAACCGAAATCCTCGAGCATAAACAGGAGGACTTGGAGAACCGCTCCCGCCGCAACAACTTACGTGTTCGCGGGGTCCCCGCCTCAGTCTCTGACCGGGAGCTCCCGGAATACGTTAGCACCTTCTTCCAGTCCCTCCTGCCAGACCTGGGCGAGACTCAACTGCTGCTGGATCGGACACACAGACTGCGCCCTCGCCGAGGGGTCGATACGGACCCCCCCCCGGACGTGATCACTAGGGTCCACTTCTACACCACCAAGGAGGCCATAGCAGCGATTGGCCGCTCTAAGGACGAGCTCTCATTTCAGGGAATCCCGATACAGATCTTCCAGGACCTCTCCCCGCTGATGCTTCAAAAACGCAGAATTCTCCGCCCTCTCACTCTTTCTTCGGGATCAGCAGATCCGTTATCGATGGCTCTTTCCTACGGCCCTGCAGTTTTCGTACAAGGGCACTCAGCGCACCATCTGCCACCTCGACGATGCAACGTCAATCCTCCGCCCGGACTCCCCAGAGACCTTAGACCTCTCCGCTCCGGGCCAGTCAAGCCCAGCCGCAGAAACAATCTCCCCAAAACCGAAACGGACCCTAGGGTCCAGAGTGCAGAGAAATCGCAAACCTAAATGACACGCCTTAACGCCTGCACTGGAACCATTACTCTGGAACGACCTTAAGCTTCACATCTTGCCGCGGATCAGACGCGGTCCATAACCCCCTCCAAGGCGGATGACACCACTTTACCCTTGGAGAGACTTTCAAACATGTTGGTGCTGTCGAATGACAACCCTGTTGTCTAGGGGCCATGTCGATATTTCTAAATCGACCCCCCTGGCCACACTTTGGTCCTCCCGTTGGAGGTCGCTTTTGAATGTGTTTTCTCCCGTTGGAGACCAGTTAGACCATTTTAAAAAACCCTCGACCACAGGAGACTTCAACTCAATCATGCTCTCACGTCCATGGCTGACCTAACCCCCCCACGACCACCCTCTCCCCGGCAAGAATATCGCCCGGACCAACCTCCTCACCTGAAACTCAAGTTCACCTCCCCCAAAAGAGGAAATCGATCCTTCAGAGGCTACAAGACAACGGGTCGTCGATCGCTTTTCTGCAAGAGACGCACCTGATCCCGGCGGACTTTTCACGCCTGCGAAGCAAACTCTTCCCACTACAATTCCTCGCCTCTAACGGCACTAAGAAAGGCGGCACCGCTATTTTATTCGCAAAAGACCTGAAGCCTCAGATCCTTGACTCACTACAGTGCCAGGAGGGTCGCTTTATTGCAGTCAAATGCTCCATTCATGGCCAGCTCTATACCCTCATCTCGGTGTACGCCCCGAACGAGTATCAGGAGAGCTTCTACCAGGACCTGGAGGTCTCTCTCCTCTCATTCATCGATGGGCATGTCGTCATGGGAGGAGACTTTAACGGGGCTCCGGACCCTCTCAAGGACAGATCTCACCCCCCGTCTTCTAGAGATTTGAAGTTGGCCGCTGGCTTGGTCCACCTGTTTCGCACACTAAACATTGTGGACTCTTGGAGGGTTCTGTCCCCAGATGAACGGGACTTTACCTTCTATTCATATGTGCATTGTACCTTCTCCAGAATTTACCTAATCTTGACCTCCCCACAGATCCTGTCCTTCACTGATGATGTGATAATTGGCCCCCGGATCCTCTCAGACCATGCCCCAGTTACTCTGACCCTGCGGTCTCATGACCCAGACCCCACTCCGCGCCGCCGGTGGTGCCTCTATGACCCTATCCTGGGAGACATGGCATTGAGGGACTCAATCGCTAACTCCATTAGGAACTTTTTCGTTGAAAACCGGGACGAGGACACTTCCCCGGCTAACACCTGGGACACCATGAAGGCGGTCCTCAGAGGTGAGCTGATTGCCCAGGGAGCCGCATACCACAAAAGGAAGAGGGAGTCGTGCGACGCTTTGGAAGCAGCAGTCCGAGAGGCTGAGGCTACACATAAAAGGAAGGGCTGGGCCCCTAAATCCTACAGGATCCTGCAAATGGCCAGGAAACGGCTGGAAGCCCACTACGCTGAGGCTACGGCGAATCTGCTAAACAAGTCTAAGCAATGGTACTACGCTCACAACAACAAGGCCAACAAGCTCCTGGTTAGCAAACTGGCAAAGGCGAAGAGCAGAAATACCAACTTAGGCCTCCGTGATCCTCGGGGTGATCCACTACGCTGACCATGAGAAAATACGCTTAGCAACAGCCCACCACCTGGAAATAATGACGGCGGCCCCGAGAGATCCAATTAAGCAGCATTCATACATCCAAGAGGCGACCCTACCACACCTGACCCCGACGGCCAGGGAAGACCTGGAAGCCCCGATTACATTCGAGGAGGTGGAGGCGGCCATTAAGAGCTTAAAACCCAGAGCCCCGGGCCCGGATGGATTTTCCACTCGCTTCTACAAAATCTTCCGGCCCCAACTAGCGGTCCCCCTGGACCGCCTCTTCAACTCATTCGTGGCCACTGGCACGGTCACCCCAACGATGCAAGAATCTATTACAGTCCTTATCCCCAAGCCCGGGAAAGACCCCCCACGATATTAGCTCATACAGACCCATTGCGTTGCTGAATTTGGACGCCAACATATACTCTAAAGTCTTGGCCAACCGTCTGGCACCTATCCTCCCTAATATTATAGACCCCGATCAAACAGGCTTTATAAACCACAGGTCCACGAAAGACAACATCCGCAGGGCCCTGGATCTCATTGAAATCGCCACTCGGGATTCCCAACAGCTAGCCCTATTGGCATTGGACGCAACTAAAGCGTTCGACAAGGTGGACTGGTCTTATCTGCGCCTCACTCTGGGGGCCTTTGGCTTCGGCCCGACCTTTCAGAAGATGATCCTGGCGAACTACCAGTCCCCCAGGACGAGGCTAAGAGTCAACGGCCGCTTGTCGGACCCAATCTCCCTCACGTGCGGAATGAGGCAGGGATGTCCTCTATCCCCTCTGCTTTTCGCTTTGGCCATGGAGCTGCTGGCTCAATGAGTCCGGAAGAACCCCCGAATCAGTGGCCTGAGCACCGGCTCTGCGCAACGTAAAGTGGCCCTCTACGCGGATGATGTTTTGCTTACCATCACAAACATTGAGAGATCCATGAGCCTTAACTGAAATCCACAACTTTGGGATGGTCTCGGGATTCGCGATTAACTATCAAAAATCGGCGGCACTGGGAGTGGGCATGACGCCAACTGAATGGGAGGCCCTGGTGAAGAGAGGTCCGTTTCAATGGAGCATCAAATCGATCCCCTACTTGGGGGTTCATATCCCCGCACGCCCAACAGAAGTCTACCGAGCTAACTTCCCGCCACTCTTCGAGGAACTAGAAAAGGATCTGACCTGCTGGCAACTCCAAGAGATCTCCCTCCTAGGCCGGATCACAGCGTGCAAAATGAACTTACTTCCTCTATGCCTGTGCCGCCCTCCTGATCACCATTCCGCTTCCCCCCTTGCAGCGGCTCCAAAGGAAGATGGTGGACTTTATTTGGAAGGGGAAGAAACCGCGCATCCCGCGGAGAACAATGATGGCCAGCACAAGATTGGGAGCCCTGGGGGTCCCCGACCTCCGCAAATACCATATGGCGGCGGAGCTGGGCCACCTCCAGGCATGGGGACTTGCTACGGGTCGACCGAAATGGGTGGAGATCGAACAATCCTGCCTTTCTCTTCCCCTTCGCTTCCTCCCTTTCTTACCCACAGCTTTACGCTGCAGCTGGCCGGGCACTCTCACAGCTACAAAACAAACAGTTAGGGCCTGGGAGTGGGCTTGCAGACAACGGGGCATCCCAGGAGACTTGAGTGCGCTCTCCCCAATCTTCCTCAACCCGGCTTTCTCCCCCGAGGCCCGTCCCCAAAACATCAGAAACTGGGTCGCAGGGGGCCTCGCCACTTTAGGGCAACTTTTTGAAAGGGACTCCCCCCTAACCTTTGAACGCTGCAAGATGACTTTTCAGTTAGCGGAAACGGATAGGTACTCCTACGCTCAGCTCAGACATTGGTGCTCTCACCCACAGACCCTATCGGCGGTCACAATACCCCTTACCTCACTGGAACTGACGGTGAGCGACCTACCGGCCCGGGGGAAAATATCGACCCTGTATAGGCTGCTACAGGAGGACTCCCTCCGGTCCAGGCCTTCCTACATGTCCCAATGGGAAATGGACCTCGGACACGCCATTGAGGACTGTACATGGGTGGACATTTGGACAAGAACGCAGACGTCTTCCCGCTGTATAACCAACAGGGAGTGTGCCCATAAACTACTCTTGCCCTGGTATTACCCCCCTCTACGCCAGCATCACTTCCAACCAGCACTAAACCCTCTCTGTTGGCGAATTTGCGGCCTCCCAGGATCCTACTTTCACATGTGGTGGACCTGCCCCCGGGTGCAGGAGTTTTGGTCTCTCTGTCTAGCCACCATTAGAGATGTCACCCAGGCGATCATTCCGCTCACGCCCGAACAGGTCCTTTTGGGGATTCCACTGTCGGGCTCATACCCGCGGTCAGTTAGAAGAGCAGCCCTGATATCCCAGTTCCTATTAGCGGCTAAGATCACGGTGGCCCGCAACTGGAAGTCCGCGGACACACCCTTGATGGCCCTTTGCTGGGTCAAACTTTGGGATATTTTAATAGCCGAGAAAGTCACGGCAGCCAGGGCGGGACTGCTTCATCGTTTTCGGGATATCTGGGAGCCAATGCTAGACTATGACCGGAATTATCCGGCCCTGACCCAGAAACCACCCCTGATCGCAAGGGCCCTTCACGCTATGGAGGACCCACCAGTGGCGCCGAGTCAATCTGACTAAGGCCGAGAACTATGCTTGCCGGGGAACGTACGGGGTGGGAGATGGGGACTCTGGGTTACATGACCTGAGATGCTACATGTAATGTTTTTGTATGATCTCTCCTGTGTGTCGATTGATAAATAAACAAATTTAAAAAAAAAAATATTAGACAATTCTTAAGTAAAGCCCCACTTATTTTCAGACAGCGGTGAGCGCTTAACACAGATGGTACTCTAATAATTTGTTTTAAAAGGGAGAGAAAAGCAGAGTATAATTTGAAACAGATTCCAACACTTCCACAAGAACACAACAAGAGAGGAAGGCAAAGTAAAACCGTGAAGTTAGAGTTCAGAAGGCCGGATCCACTTTAAGAGGATCAGAACGAAATGTGTCCAAGGTCACACGGTTGAAGTGCACCAAAAGTCTTGAAAAGGTTCAGAAAGAGTTGGACCAAAGAAAGGGACCAGTTAGATGGTCAAGGCGGCCAGCCTAGTCCAGAAGGTTAAGGGATTATTATTACCTTGTAGCAATCTTTAGAAAGGGAGGGCTGGCGGACACAGTACCTTAAAGTGGTGAGAATACTCCAGCGGGGGCAGTTCCTGGCAACGGATGCAAGTCAGTGCTTCGTCTGGGGGAAGAAACGATCTCATCGGGGAGGAAGACAGGAGTCCGTTGCACTGCCAGGGAAGAAACCAGCCGCGGAGTGCTCAGGTAAAAGGAGCGGTCCTTTTATTCGCGGTCCAGTGGTAAGTGGCTATCGAGTTGCCGGGGTGCTTGGCACGGGCAATTCGACCACAAGACGTCCTGGGATGCAAGGAAAAGAAGGTAAACTGGTTGTGCCCACCAGTCAGGGGAAGAAGCCTCTCCAGCCGGGAGATCTTCTCTGTCGTCGGGAAGTGGTGAGTCGGTTCCGCAGGGCTCCACCGGTGGTGTCGTCGTGGTAGGTCGGCTCAGCTTCTCCCTCGTCGGATTCTCAGGTCCTGTGGCGACTTCTGAAGTTCCAGTCCCCAAAGCCCTGCTTTTATGCAGCACACCCCCATTCACTCAGCCTAGCTGTCAATCAAACATGCTAAGTGGTGAGCCGGCCGACTCACCACTTGGGCCAATCACACAAGAGTGCGACTTGAGTTACCAAGGTAACTCAGTCTAGGGTGCCTAAACCCCCTCCCACACCCCCTGTGGTACCCAGACAGAGTGGCACCACTTTTGGAGGCTTCTGTGGAGAAGCCCGCCAAAAAGTGGAACAAAGGGCTCGACTTGGGTTGGAGTCACAGAAGAGAACACAAACACCATTTTAGAATCGAGTCCTGGCAAAAAATACCAACCGGCGAATTAATATTAAATAAATTAACCGGCGGCATGTTCGAGGCTATGAGAATTAATTAATTAAAGTTGGTAGCTTCGAACAATGGGAAAATCCCATAGGAATATATTCGCGGTCGAATATAAAAAGTAGTATCCACTGCCACCAGCCAAAACTCGGTCAGGGGAGACTGGACAGTGCCCCTCGACTAACAGACCCCGGGGCAATCGAATTGCCCCGACCAGTACATCCACAATATGATGGTTTGTACTGGTTTCTGTTAATAATTTGGGACTAGTAAAGCCAATGGTGACTTTACATGCCCTGGGAGACAGTAGTCAGTCCCAGGGTATGGAGTCTATGGTGGGGTGTCACTATGACACCCCTGTGTCACTGCACGGAGGGTGCTGTGTAACACACATAGTAAAAACACGAGACCTTATGGAGTAAAGGACCCCATAGCCCATAAAACACATTAGCAGTCAAAGGAACACCATAAATCATGTCCAAGAGTGGGAGAAAAAAGAGCCTCACTCTTGGCAGGAGAAAAAACAAACTCCAGAAATCCAGCAAAGCTGCTGGGGGACTCGCTAGGTTAGGAAATTCAGCCTAAAGAGAGAATTCTCCCTAACAGTCTCCATCTTGCCGCTCCTGTAATCTTCAAATTTAGACACACTTAGTGCTACCCAATTTACATTTGCATTTTAAATTCTAGTCCAACAAGTCCAAATGTCATCTGTCCTTGCCCCTCCGATGTTATCTGTGCTGCAGTCTTTTTTCGGGGTCCCCACCCCCTCTATCCTTTTATCATACATGATATGTCCCCATCACTTATCGTGATCCTCGCTATCTTGCTTTTCGTTTTGTTCCGGACAGCCTTGCATATCCAGCCATGCCGCCGCATCCTCCAGGGTGTCAAAAAAAATACGCCCTGCGCATGTACTTGATTCCAGCTGTGTGCAGTCTCCTCTTAATCACCACATAGCTATAACGCTGTCTCTGCACCAACATGGTGAAATCCGGATATGCTGGGATGGTTGCAGATGCCCTTTCCATCGTTCCACCCTTGCGAAAGTACTCCAAGATCTTCTCTCTATCTTTGTAGTTCAAGATCTTTGCTATTATTGCCCGACGGGGGGGGGCTCCGGGTCGTGGTTTCCTCATCAAGGCCCTGTGCGCCCGTTCAACAGCAAATCCTTGTGAAAGCTTGTCGGCTCCTATTTTTTGCAGGATCATATTCTCCACGTAGTCCGTGGGGTCTTGGCCTTCCTCCCCCTCCGGCAGGCCGACCACACGTATGTTACGTCTCGCTCTCCCTTCAGCCTCCTCCGCTCGGTTCTCCAGGTTGGCCACCTGTTGCTTCACTATGTGGAATTCCTTTGCATTGCTTGTGCTGGTTTCTGTATTGGTTTTCACCGCACTCTCTAGGCCGCTTGTTCTTTCCGCCAGCACTCTCACATCTTGTTGCAGCAAGTTGACCTCTAGTCCCACCGCATATATTTTGGTTTCCAGAGCAGTTCTTAGGTCTGCCATCGCTGTTCCCCACGAGGCTTTATACTCCGTGATGGCTGTTAGGATCAGATGATCCTCTTTTGTTGGGGATGCTTCTGCAGGCGCGGCTGCCACACCCTGTGCCGGAGTGGTAGGGATCTTTTGCGTCTTGGCAAAAATGTCCATTGTGGGCTGCTTGCTCTTGGTCTTGCCTCCTCTTATGGACATTGTGCATCCCTGCCTATATGCCGGGGTCTAACTCTTCTGTAGGGTGAGAGTCCTGCTTCCCCGTTCTTCCTTCTGCATGGTTGCAGCCTGCTGTGACACTGCCTGGCCTATATGGTTCTTGCGCCTTGTCCCGTTCCGCTTCGTTGGGCTACACCTCTCACTCTCGGGGATAGCCAGTGCCTTCTTATGATCGATTTCAGTCACGGCCCACTCTTACGTCCCCCTATCAGCCGTGCGTGCTGGTTGCTACTGTGCCAGCTCCCAGGCCCTGATGCTGCCCATCCGCCTCTGGTTATGTCCGGCAGTTCTTATTCCAGGCCCTATGCCTCTTTTTGATGGTGTTCGTGGGCCCGCGGTCTTCTGCCGCCGATTGGATCCTTCTGGAAGCTTCCCGTTTTCCTGCACTCCCTTAGAAGTTTCGCACCTCACATTAGCCACTGGTATTGGGGCGTGCAGCGCAGCAATAAGTGTCTCACTATATAATTACCATGCGCAGGCCAGCGTCCTCATGTGGGCGTCCTCACGTGTGCGCCCTCTCATTGCGTAGCCCCCGTCTCCTCTCGATATGCTTCCCGGGCCCCAGCTACTATTCTGTTGCCACTCACGCGCGTCTTGAGCAGCGTATGAACTGTGCTGCGGTCCGCGCCTCCTTCAAACCTCCTGCAGGTCCCCCGCTCTGTGTAGTCAAGCGAATCTCCTCAGCTTTTCGCCCCGTTCGCATAGGCTGCCCACGCCCTCTTCTTCCTTCATCTCGCGGCTGGGCTGCTTCAATGCCAGGCGTGCAGCGTAACAATGTATCTTGCTGCTTTTATATTCCCCGAGCAGTTTGCTCAGCCGCATTTGCCGTCCGCTTCTTATTCCACACGCTGCGCGCTCTCTGCCAGCCTTCGTCCGCCGTGGTTCTACTGGGCCTGCTTCAGCCTCTTTTGTTCTAACACGCCAGGCATTTTGTAAAGAGTGCCGCTCCGCGGCTACAAACTTTCAGTTGATCTTGCCAATCCTCCTGTAGCCATCAAGGACTCGGCTCTTCCTCGAACGTACCCCACGCCTTTACACACCCAATAGTGTATTTCTGAGCATGATCATGCCTTTTTTAAGCTTATTTTCACGCAGGATCATGTCGTATCGTCAGGAGCAGCTCGGCAGACATGTCCTACTCCATGGCCCTCTAGCCACGCCCCTCAGGATGGCATGGTTGACCACGTCAAAGGCAGAATAGAGATCCAGTAAGATGAGGACACAGGGGGTACTGGAATCGAGGTTGGAGAGCAGGTCTTCATGGATGTTCAGGAGAGCAGTTTCCGTGCTTCTGGCAGCTCTGAAGCCAGACTGATGGTCATGGAGACAACCAACAGATTCAGTGTGAAGATTAAGCTGGGAGGTGGCCAGCTTTTCCAGGAGTTTGCCCAGGAAAGGAGTGATGGAGATTGGATGATAGTCGGGCAGGACGGTTCGGCAGAGGGTTTCTTAAGAAGAGGGTCTACAAGGGAGTGCTTCAGCAGGGAAGGGAAGACTCCAGTGGTGAAGGAATGGTTGCAGAAATCAGCCAGAGCAGGAGCCTGGGTGTCAATGTGGTCCTTGATGGTTTTGGAGGAATAGGGGTGAACCTGTTTTGACAAGACTTTCATAGATCAGACTTGTCTAGAAACCTTGTCTAAGGAGAACAGGGGAAAGGCAGAGAAGGAGGGAGGAGAGGTGGCCGAAGAAGTGCCAGAGGAAGAGCAGGGAGTAGAGGGGGAGAGGAAGAGAGAGAGGACAGGATGTCTTGAGTTTTAGAGATGAAATGAGAAGCCAGGGCTCTGCAGAGGGCCTGGGAGGGGACAGGGGAGGTAGAGACTGCAGCAGGATTGGCCAGCTCCTTGCAGATTTTAAAGAGTTCGGCCGAGTTGTTAGATGGCGCAGAGACGCAGGCTTGGATGTGAGCTCTCTTCTTGGTGTGGCCAGAGAGCCGGTATTGCCTTTGGAGCAGGCGGTAGGCCAGTTTGTCAGATGTACTGGATGCACGTCATTTCCTCTCAGCCACCTTGCACTTGCGATTAGGGGTGACAAGGTCAGAGTCGTACCAAGAGTTGTGCTTGGTGTTGGGCTTCAAGCGGATCCGCATGACAGGGGCACGAACATCGAGAGTATCAGATATAGCAGAGTGGAGCATGGAAAGGGCTGTGTCAGGGTGTGAGACAGCCAAAGTGGGAGGAGGGGTGAGAAAGTGGCGGCAAAAACCTCAACTGACACACGCTTCCTGGGTCTGATAACCGAGAAGGTAGGTGGCAGTGCTGGAGTTGGCTTGCCCTAAGGGGTAAAGAGGGTGAGATGGGAGGAAAGGAGAAAGTGATCACTCCAGGAGAGAGGAGTGGTGAGAGGGATCAAAAGGAGAAGGTCTGAAGAGATCAGAACATCCAGAGTGTGCTCTGCAGAGTGAGTCGGGCCAGAGGGGAGAAAAGAGAGTGAGAGAGAGGGGCAGAGGTCAAGGAAGAGTCCAGTAGAAGTACAAGAAGCATCCAGGCGGATGTTGATGTCTCCAACAAGGAGGAGTTGAGTGGTTGAGACCAGGAGGGAAGAGGAAAGGTCTGCCCACTCAGAGAGGAAGGAGGAGATTTGGCCAGGTGGCCGATAGATGGTAGCCGCATTAAGGGAATGGCCAGGAGAGGGAGAGAGCCTGCACACGACGCATTCGAAAGAGGAATATGCCTGTGTAGGAATGACAGAGGAAGGAATTATTAGGCAGAAACCTGTGCAGTTCCCTTAGGGACCACTGCAAAAGATTTAGGACTACAGGTGTTGGCAGTAAACCCACTTGGTAGCAGTCTGTACCACCCAGATTTACCTGGTAGCTGTTCTCTCAAGATGAGTTAGGCAGTATATAGAGTATACACCATAGGTACAGTAGCACAAACAAAAACTGACCAGAGCTTTGGTGTAAAAGTATATAATTATTTATTTAAAGACACACTTGTAAATTACACTAGTACACAAAGAGGTAAATAAATTCAACACACAGTCACTATTATATATATACGACCCTAATTACTTATTAGACAAGTCTTAATGAGAAACACCACTTATTTTCAGACAGAGGTGAGTGCTTAACATAAGATGGCACTCTAATAAGTTATTAAAAAGGGAGGGGAAAAGGCAGAGTTATGAAAGCACACACATTTCAGTACTTTTCAAAGAACCACAGTGAGGCAGGTTAGGCAAAGTCTACTGGAGAGCAAGGAAGTTCAAATGCCAGGCCCACTCTTAGAGAGAGCAAGCAAAATGTGTCCAGGATCACACAGTGGGGTTATGCCTAAAGAGTCTTTGTAGAAAGTTCACAAAAGATTGAGATCAAGTCAGGAAAAGTTAGTTAACAGGTCCCAGGCTAACCCAGGTTAGAAAGTTGAGGATTTACTGTCACCCCAAACGATCTGTCGCAAGGGAAGCCAGGCGGGACACAGTACCTGAAAGTGGGAAGAAGGCTCCAGCGCGGGCAGTTGTTCCTGGCAGCGGTTGCAAGTTGGTGTTTCGTCCAGAGGAAGAAGAGGTCACGACGTGGAGGAAAGCTGAAGGTCGTTGCGCTGCCAGGGAAGAAACCAGCCGCAGAGTTTCCCGGTTACAAGGTACCACCCTTTTCTTCGCGGTAGTGGTAAACCGTGGTATTCCGGTTGCCGGGGTGCTTGGCACGGACATGGCGGCCACGAGATGGTCCAGGAAGGCGAAAAGACGGGCAAACTGGTTATCCCCACCAGTCAAAGGAAGAAGACTCTCCGGATGGGAGATCTCCTCTGTCGTCGGGAAAAGTGGTGAGACGGTTCAGCAGGGCTCCACCAGTGGTGTCGTCGTTGCAGGTCGGCTCGGCTTCTCCCTCCTCGGATTCTTTAGGTCCTGTGGCGACTTCTGAAGTTCCAGTCCCCAAAGCCCTGCTTTTATGCAGAAAAACCCCCATTCATTCAGCCTAGCTGTCACTCAAACATGCTAAGTGGTGAGCCGGGCGGCTCACCACTTGGGCCAATCACACAAGAGTGCGACTTGAGTTGCTGAGGCAACACAGTCCAGGGTGCCTAAACCCCCTCCCACACACCCTGTGGTACCCAGACAGAGTGGCACCACTTTTGGAGGCTTCTGTGAAGAAGCCCGCCAAAAAGTGGAACAAAGGGCTCGACTTGGGTTGGAGTCACAGAAGCGAACACAAATGCCATTTTGGAACCAAGTTTCGGCAAAAAATATCAACTGGTGAATTTATATTAATTTAATAAACCGGCGGTATGTTCGAGGCTATTTTAAAAAGTGGTAGCCTCGAACAATGGGAAAATCCCATAGGAATATATTTGCGGTCGAATATAAAAAGTAGTATCCACTGCCACCAGCCAAAACTCGGTCGGGGGGGACTGGACAGTGCCCTCCTTGAACAACAGACCCCGGGGCAATCGAATTGCCCCGACCAGTATGTCCACAATAGGATGGTTTGTACTGGTTCTGTTCACAATTTGAGACTAGTAAAGCCAATGGTGACTTTACATGCCCTGGGAGACAGTAGTCAGTCCCAGGGTATGGAGTCTATGTTTGGGGGTCGCTACGACACCCCTGGGTTACGGCACGGAGGGTGCTGTGTAACCCATTTACCAAAAACACATGAAGCCCTATGGGGTGAAGGACCCCATAGCCCATAAAACGCATACAAAGTCAAAGGAACACCTCAAATCATGTCTAAGAGTGGGAGGAAAAGAGTCTCACTCTTAGCAGGAGAAAAAAATAAACCCCAAAAATCCAGCAAAGCTGCTGGGGGACTCACTAGGTTTGGGAAATTAGCCTTTACATAGAATTCTCCTTAACAGGAATCCACTGAGGGAAGATCAGGGCTACACCCCCTCCTGAACGGTTTGGGTCTGGGCGCGGAGAGGATCTTGTAGCCGTGAGTGAGGTGAGTGTCAATGCTCGTGACAGAGCTGGCCGTGAACCATGTCTCAATGAGACTGAGGACATCGAGGTCAAGTTCGTTCAGGAGTTGGCAGATCTCAGAGGAGGGTTTGACAGCTGAGCAAGAGTTTAGAGTGACAATATGGAGAAGGTTGCCCTCCTTGAAATACTTCTGGGGAGGGGTATAAATCAGAGGTACACCCTTCGGGGGTGTAGAAGAAGCCCGAGGGGGGGCAGAGGAGGAGGAAGGAGGAGAGAGGGCAAGATAGCCAAGGAGGGGGCAGCAGGGGGAGGCGAAGAAGCCATGGAGGAGAGAGGGGACAGCAGGAGAAGAGAGGAAATTGATGAGGCCTGGGAAATGTATATATATTGGACCAAGACGGTACCATTCAGGTAAACATTGATGATGACCTTAGAGGAATGGAAGGAGGGCAGGAGGGCCTCCCACCGAGTGCCACCACTGTTGGGAGAGGAAGAGAAGGGAGAGAGCACAGAGACCATATGTAGAGTCCATAGGTTCGGCCAGGGAACGACAAAGAGGATGTCTGGGAAAGTTTGCCTGGAGGAGGCACTGGTATAGGTGTTAGCGATAGGGAGACCTGGGTTGGAGACCAGGATGTCTTTTTTTTTTTACTTCTTCCTACCAGATATGGGGAGGAGAGCAGGATATTCGATAGAGAAGCAGTTTGAAAAGATAGGAAAGACGGAGAGCACTATAGAGTAGGTAGGATGAGGCGAGAAGAGGATGGGAGCAGGGAGTAGGGGAGAACACTAGGGAAGGACTACAGGGCAGGGAGCAAGCCGTCAAGGCAGAGAGACGAAACAAGTTGACAATTGGACAAGACGACCGGCGTTAAGATAGTGGTAGAAGGGTTAGCAAGATGAGTGCTGTGCACAGTCCAATTGTAAAACAGGAGAAAAAACACAGCTAGATTTGAGAGTCCTGTATAGAGGGGAAAAGGCCTAGGTTTCACAATGGAATTTCAACACTTTCACAATGCAATTTTAAATTCTTTCACAATGCAATTTAAAATACTTTCACAGCGCAATTTTAGAACTGGAGGAAAACACACCTGAGTTTGAGAGTCTGCTATATGGACAGGTTTGCAGGATAGAGTGAGATTCTAGACTTAGCCCTGGGCCATTCCTACCTGATTTAGTCGCTGCTGGTTGCGGCTGGCATCTGGCTTTCCCTGCGGAACACCTGTAGGTACAACCAGGAGCAACCTCTGTGGGAGCCACCCTTTGCCTTGGTGTCCTTAGCCACGGGGACTGCCGGGCACTGGCAGAGGGCTGCCCCGGGGGGTCAGTAATGATAGAATGGAATGGCCAATCAGGGTGGTGGGCGGGCTGGGAGACGGGAGGGATTGGAAGAAAGCGGAAGGGAACCAGGAAGGGAAAAAAGAAACAGCGGGGAAGGGGGCACAAACAAACGTGACAATAAAATGGAAAGGACCAAGAGGGGCCCACCAGGAAGGATCTCGAGCTGCAGTCACCTGCTCAGCCAGGTGAAATGAGTAATTGCATGAAGTTCAGAGAACTACTTTAAATGTACAAGTTTGTACACAGAAATTATCCCCCACCTTTTTCACTTGCAAGTGAAATTATTATTCAGCTGAATCAAACTCGTATGAGAGCGATTGTCTACTTTCCTTCTCTTGCTGCTGATCTGCAACTGGAGTCTTGGCTAATAAGGTGTGTACAGCTGAGGCATCTGGTCTCTGAGCACTCATTTTAACATAATGTCAGAATTGCCTGAGTGGAGATCTTGTTTCCCACTCCCTCCGATAAGTGCGCTGCTTCCTCATTCCTGATGCTACAGAGCCTGCAGAATGTGAAACTTAAAACAACAAAGGCCAAGATGGCCACCTTTACTTTATTTATTTGTAAGGCACAGCCAAAGTGGCCCGGAGGCATACCGGCGCAGAGGAAATGTGTAGTCTGAGCTGGAAGGGTATGCCGACCGTGGGGGAGAAGACCCTAACACAGATTATCTAAAAAATATATTTTGAGTTGTTTCTTAAAATAATCTAATGAAGATCAACTTCTAAGTTCAAGAGGCAAGGAATTCAGCAAAGCGGGTGCTGCCACCAAGAAGGCTCTCTTTGCTAGGCTAGCTTTGGGTATTTGGAGACATTTTTTACTATTAGAACACAGAGTTCTAGTTTCTACTTTATTTTTGAGTCTGCAAGCTATGTATTCCGGAAATGGCCTTGCCAAAGATTTGATGGTGATGGTCAAAAACCTAAATTCTATCCTAGACTCTATGGGGAGCCAATGTAGACTCCTCCGCACCTTGGACACATGCTCACATTTCTGCATTCCCCATAATGGCTCTGATGGTACTATTTTGTACTACCTGTAGTTAAGCCAGTTCTCCTTTGCCAATACCCAATAGGAGACTGCTACAATAGTCAATTTTGGAGGAAATAATAGCCCAAGCTACTGTTTCGCAGCTATTTTGAGAGAGAAATGGGCAAATATGAGAGAGTAATCTAATATAGTACGCTAAAGACGAGGCAAGACTATTCACCTGCGCTGTCATACCTAGTGTCTGGTCGAATAAGACTCAGTGTTTCTATCTTGTCTTTTGTGGGAATATCATGGTCTGCAATTCAAAATGTTTTATATTCTCCTTTAAGCTTATTCAGTCTGGGCCTAGAATCTACAATCATCAGTTCGTATTTTTCGTGGTTCAGGGCCAGACCACTCATATCCATCCAGTCTTGAATGAGATCATAAGTTTCTTTCACCACTTTGTAATCTTCCTCATAGTTACCCGACAGTCAGATAAGGCATCGTTTGTCGTCGGCGTAGTTTGAAAAACATATCTTTTTATGCTCCAGTATCTGGAATAGCGGTGGTCAAAATATTATATAAAAAGGGTGACAAGGACACACCCTGTGGGACTCCAAATCTAAGCAGAGCTGGTTGAGCCTAAGCTGGGTTGCTGCATACCCTCATAGTTCTGTTTCTTAAAAAGGACTGCATCCAATCCACAGCTAAATCACTAAAATTGGCTAGCGGATGGTCGACCAAATCAAATGCAGCTGCCGTGAGGAGAGCTGCGTGATCAGGGCTCTGAGCCCACCCCTTCCCTCGCCAATCCTCTGCCGGCCTAAATCATAAGGACTTTATAAGTAAACCTCACCCAGACCGGGGTTTAATACTGGCAGTAAGGAGCTCAAGGAATAGCGTCTGAACAGAGAATCCGAGACACGCAGGTTTGGCACCAGCGAAACTGAGGAGCAAAACTGCAGAGGGCCGACAAGCACTTGAGAGAGGCCCGCAGTGTTGAGGGGCGTCTCAGGGTGAGCTTACCACTTTCGCAGGTGCCCATTAGGAGGAGGGCACCGCAGGTGAGCCCGGGTGGAGGGAAGTTGGGAGCAGAGAGGTAGCCGGAGGGACCAGGAAAGGCACTGCACGGCCAGCGAGTGCCACTGCAACGAGCAACCGTAAAGCCTGGGGGACACAGCTTCGGCCGGGGGACGAAGGGAAGGCTCCATATCCACCCACCTGGCTTAAGATTGTGGGCGTAGCAAAGGCCAGGCGGATCAGGGGTGTTGGTACCTGTGGAAGAAGAGCCAGCGGGTAGATCGGAGAAGAGCTGCTGGAGGGTGGGGGCATTGGTTCCCGAGTAGCCTGGTCGCCGATCCTGAAAGCCAGCGGAGGGTGCAGGAAACAAGGAGCGAGGGGGGAGTCATGAGGGCCCCTTCCCCCGCCCATGACATCAAGAGGTGGAGGTCACAAGGTCTTGGTCGGCGGCCCCCGCCAAAAGCAGCAGACAATAGGACTGAAGGTACCCAGAAAGAGTGGGGAGCCCGGAGAGGACAGACAGCCCATGGAAGGGCCGGTAAGCGCTTCCTACAGATGAGCGGGCAGCACCCAGTGACCAAGGTGTTCCGGGAGAGTAGGGAGGAAGCTGGGACACCCCTCGTTCAGGCTGTGGAGCCCGTGTACCTGACAGCTGATGAAGATAAGCAGGCTGACAATGCAGCCTGGAACAGCAAGATCTCTCAGGTCTGCTTTTCAAGCCGGCAGCTCGAAGTCTGAGGTGAGGAGTGGGCTCAATAGGCTGCCAGACTAAGCTACTGTCGCCAGGGCTTACCAACGAGCAGTGCTGCAAGTAGCCCTAGGGGCCACAAGGTAGTGGTGAAAGGGGACAAGTTTTTCGGGCCACAGCGGAGCACAAAGATGAGGCCCACTCAGCGTGCTTGAGACATACCACATAACGGGAAGGGCAGAAGGCAGGAGGAAAGTTGCCCGAGGCACCACATCATAGCAGGGTTGGGGGCTTGAGAGGTCCCACCCCCCCCACGGACGTAAAGACGGTAGGAGTAAATACAGTGGGCCCTATCAGGGGTCTGGGGCAAGGTCATCCCTGTACTCCCAGGGGGCCATCTTGAATGGGAAGGGTATCGGATGCGCCCCCCAGCCCAGGAGGGAATTTGGTTGATCCGGCCCTCGAGCTATCCCAGTGCCCGTCCGCAGTCTTCAGGATATCTAAGAATAAAGGAATGGACTGCCAAAGCTCAACAAAATCTGCTAAAAAGTCCAAGGAGGGCAACATATAGAGACTTTACGGGAAGGATGAGGGATCCCTGCTAGAGGGCGACCAGGACCTTTAGAGTCCAGTGGAGGAGGGTGTCCAGGAAAAGACAGAGAGTGGGCAAGTGGTCTCTCAGGAGGTCCTGCAGCAATATTTCCGAGACTTTGGGGATAAATCGCAAACACCCTAAAAACACACATGACAATGAGGAGAGAAGATTTCTCATCAGCACTGCAAGTAGTGAAGTTGGATATTAATAAGCTGGAGGAGCGAGTCGACGCTACAGAAAATGCGGTGCAGGAGATTGCCAAGGATACGCAAAAGATTGACAAGCTTGTGGAACAACTCTCTAGGGTCACGCAGATTCTAGAATGGTTAAAGTGAGGACCTCAAACAGATTGAGGCGTTTGAATTTAAGAATCAAAGGACTGGCAGAGGCAGTGTGTGATAAGGACCTGGGTTCGATGGCCAAAATAGTGTTTGCAGACTTACTTGAGCTAGAGGATGGTTCCGGGATCAAAGTGGATCGAGCGCACAGAACGTGGTCCCAAAGAGGAGCGAACCGGGAGCACGGCCCAGAGATGTGCTGGGCGCCTTAAATAACTACGATCAGGAGAGAATCTTGGCAGTGTTGAGGAGAACGAAGATGATCACCTATAACGGATCTTCACAGCGTACCTTGGCGAAGAGACGGATGATGGGCCTGGTGGTCAGAGTGTTGATGAAGGAGACAAATGTTACAGATGGACCTTTCCTTTTGGACTATTGTTTGGATGGGATGAAAATCTTTGAAATAGACAAGGAAGAGGATCCAGGGTGTGGCCCCAAAGGCAACCCAGGAAGCCGGTCAAGAGGAAGATATGGGAGTGGACCAAATATACCTCAAAGACTTCCCGGCAGAGGGAGATCAGTTGAAGGTTTTGTGTTAAAGTGGGTCTTAGCCCCGTGGAGGGGGACCCAGGTGAACGGTAATGTTTTGTTGTGTTGCATCAGGCCCTCGGGAATATGAGACATTGAATGGAAAAGAGACTTTGGCACAGAACGCCCTGATCTTGAAGTCTTGAACTGCATCCTTGTGCTCGAAAAGCCGGAGAGTGTGATAAGCTCGAGCGTGCCACCTTGTTCCTGCTGAAAATATGGGGAAGGAAAGCCAACAGCTAGAATATCCTGACATCTAGTTTCTTGAACACTTTTCTTTTGCAAAACATTGTTTCCCACACTATTTGTATTTAGAAGTAAGGATTGTATAGGCCCTTTCATTTTGGCAGACTCGACTAGGACTGTGTTATTATTTTTTGATGGTCGTAGCTTGCTCCCATCATTAGATTTAGGATTAGAATAGGCATTTTTCAAACCCATTTGAAGTTCAATAAACACCCCTGAACTGTGATCACTTGTGTCTATCTTACTTTTTGATACCATGCCTTCCTTACACACCCCAGAAAAACGACACAAGTTCTTTCAAGGGGTTCTGTAACATGTTCGAGGGGGTGGGGACATGGGAACATAGATGGTGGGAGTGTCTGAATATTCAGTCGTACTGGACCATGATCCAGTCAGCGATGGAAGTGATATTTGAGGTACGACCTATGGGCAGTCAAGGGTTAGCCATCCTGGGCATGGGGGGGCCTTAGAGAGGGTACCGCCAAAAGCACAACGAAAGGCATATGTAACCTTATTTACTTTTTAAAAATGTTATTTTAATACATTTCTTTATTGAAGTTTTCACATAGGGAGCAAACAGTACAAAACGCTTACAACACATCCCCCCTTTACCCCCTCCAACTTCCCCTATTCCCTCCTTCCTCACTCCCACTCCCCCATAGCTTTACCCCCCCCCCCCCCTCTCCTGGTGCCACCACTCCTCGACTCCACTTTCCTCAATGTTTGTGAATTGCTGCGGTCCGTTGTATATTGGCCATAGACCTTCTCCGGGTCTGTTTATCCAAACTGTGTGTGAGTCCCTTCACTAGGTTCTTAAATCTTGCATGGATGCCAATTCATTCAGCAATTGCCAGTCCAATGACAGAGCATTCTACCCCTCTGGGTCTCTGTGTTTGTTCAAGTAAGCCACCTCAGCAAAACCCCACCTACATACATCTTGAAGCCATTGCCCCAGCAAAGGGCCCTCCGGTCTTTTCCATGCAATCGCTATTCGCCGTGTTGCCATCCTCAGATGGAACCTTGTGATTTTGCTTTGTGTTTTATATCTCTTCTCCCCAGTTAGCAAACCCCACTAACACACCTCGTACATCCATTCGTACTTGCTCCCCAATAAGACGTTCAACCGCTCCAGCACTCCTCCCCAATACTCCATTACAGTGGATCATTCCCATACCATGTGCCACAACCTGCATGATCCCTTCTGCATCTCTGGCAGGTGTGGGGCGATGATTGATTTATGGAATGTAGTCTTTCCGGTGTCAAGTACACCCTATGCAAGTAGTAATACAGGGTGAGTTGGAATTGTGCATTCTTGGACGTTTTCTTGACCTGTAACCACATTCTCACCCATTGCTCCTCTGTTATGGGTACTCCTGAATCCCTTTCTCATTTCCCCTTGACCTACCAGGTTTCCCTCCTGTTCTGTTCATTGCGGTTCCCCATACACCCGGATATCCTCTTGCCCCCTTCTTACAGACCCAGTAGTATTTGCATAAGTGAGCTCTCCTCTGGTTCCTCTGGGATACTTTTCCATATTTCTGCCATTCGTCTCAACACCCTTGCATAGGCCCTGAATCATGCTGTTCCCATCTTCATCTTGTATCCTGGCTTGCAACATTGTGTTACTACTGACTTCTGCAATTGTATTCGCTCTCCCCTCTTGCTTCTCCACTCTTTTTGACTGCTTACTCTCTGTTCTCTCCTCCCCTCTCCCTTTTTCCTACCTCCTCCCCTCCCTTTCTTCTATGCACTTTATCAGAATTGTCCCTGGACCTAGTATGAAAGCAACCTCCTGTCGCTCCACCATCCCCTTACTGTACACCCCCACCCCTCCCTCCAGCACTGTTACGCTCACCTGGTATCCACAGGGACGCCACCCAGCCCGGTTACTCGCTGGTATGCTTCTCAGCTTTGCCCTGATGTGGTCTGCGGGGAAGGTTCTGCCTGAAAATACAGGAGGACTGTGCTCAAGACTGACCGACTGGGGTAAGTATCCTCCATCCACCCCTGTATGATTTCAGTCCCTCTGGCACCCTCTCCTCACCTTGTGGTAGAATTAGGCGTGCTCTCCGTCCTGCCTCCTTTGCAGGGGCGCGTTGTCTTTCATGGGCGAGTGCGGTCCAGTTACTTCATTGACGCCGGCCCGTTTGATATTGTTCAGGTAGCTCTTATTACTGTTCTTTAGTTATGTTGCTATCCTGCATGCCTTTCTTTGTTTAAAATGTCTCTTTTTTCTCCCTTAGGTATGCAGAGCTTCAGCGCGGCAAACTGGCTTGGTTGAGCCCCGCTGGTAAATAATGGTGCATCAAGACAATATGATGTGGTAAGTAAGCGCTATGCGCAGCGCTGCAAAGTCTTGTCTTTACTAACATGTGTTTTCCTTCCTTGTAGGTCACAGTGTTCTTCAGCGTGAGTGGAATGTCCGGAGGGGTGCCAGCCGAGAGGCGACCAGCCAGGTAAGCCTTTTGAGAAATGTGTAAATGTCTCTACTGCTTTCTTTAATGTTGCCTCTATCTTCCTCTTTCAGGTCGTTCTGTCCGGGAGGTGTGCAGATTCGAGGAAGCTGTTCTCAGTAGCTGCGAGTGTTGAAGACTGTAGGTAAGATGCTGCTCTAATGATCCTTTTGTCTCCTTGCAGGTACTACTTCTCCAAGGTTCGAGGGAATAGCTGGACACGGTGAGCGTCACGTTGGAAGCTGCAAAGTAACGCGAAGCGTGTTGTCTTGCTCGGGTGTGGTTTAAATAGCCCCAACAAAATAGTCCAGGTAAAGTAGTCCCTAGGCTACCACACCCAAAACACTAGACCGCATAGCTTGGTTCTTAGGAACCAAGCTATGTGGATGCCTCCATGTTGGCTGACCATACAATAAAGTAGATCCCAAGCAGATTGTTTTTCATGGTGCATGAGCCTGGCGCCATAGGCACCAGGACTGGCCCCATGAGGGCTTTTGAAGAGGATGCCAGGCTCTAAAGGCCCGAGTCCTGACTCCACCTGGCCAATGGGCTTGCCAGAGGGGGTTTTGGGCGAGGGTCGTGACAGCACTATCTGAAACGTTGTCAGACCTAGTATGATAGTCGCTTGTTTTGTTCACCCCCTCCCTTTCTGCACCCCTCTCACCTTTTGTTTTTCTCCGGCTCTACCAGAAATGCAATCAGGCCTAGTACGGTAGTCGCCTGTCTGTTCCCATTTCCTTCCCACTCTCCCCCTCCCTTCCTTATCTATGTCTTAGCTCTTGCACTATCTTAAATGTCGTCAGGCTGAGTACGATAGTTAATTTCACATCCTTACTGTTCATGGCCTGTAAGAATGTTGTTGTATTTTCCCTTGTTTTCCTCCCTTGCCTTGAAGCGCTTTGAAACGCATTGTGTATAAGCGTTATATAAATAAACTATCATATCATGTCATATGTCAGGAAGTGACCGCTTGCCACCTCATGACTGTCACTTTTCCTCGAATGTTAGCAATGTACCCACAAAAAGAAATCTCCTAGCAAGGTGCACTGTCGCTCTCTTAGGATTCTGTGTCCTATGTTCCACAGCGCTAATATTGCTGTCAAAGCTCACTGATATGTCCCTGCTATATAACCCTTTCACACGCAGCTTCCGTAACCGTTTCTTCCAGATTGCTCGTATCACTCTGAAAGCCTTAGTATCCCCTTTAATCCCTATGGGTCCTTCAAGCAGTTCCACTCCCTGTCTCTCCTATGCGAGTCCTACCAGTAGCCCTTCCTTCCCACTTCCCAGGTTCACTTGCCAGTGGGCTATCCCTTGTAGCTATGCCACCATGTAGTATAGTTTAGAATCGGGCATGTTCAACACTCCCTCTTCCCGTCTCTGTCGCAGCGTCCGCACGGCTACCCGACTCCGTCCTATGTTCCACAGCAATTCCCCCAACGTCTTGTCTAGCATTTGAAAGAACACTTTTTTTTTCCATAACAACATTTTATTAGGTTTTACAGATAATCACAACATCTACAACAGTACTGCAATTGATTTCGGCATTAGCCTAACACTACAGTTTATCTCTTCGGTAGGGGAGGGAGGTATTGGTGGTCTGCTCGCTGTGATCCGTGACCTCGTCTGCTCGCGGTGTTCTCTTGGCTAACCACGCTCTGGGCGGGATTGGTTTGAGTCTGCGGCTTAGTAGAGCGGGCTGCCCTGGAGCCATCTGGTTAGTGGGGGCCTTCTAGTGAGAGATGGGAACTTGGCTGCATAGTCCATGAATGGGTCCCAGATGTTTAGGGTTCTGTTTAGGAAGCCTGATCGGATTGCTGTGACTTTTTCGGCAACAGCTATGTCCCAACATTCGGACCACCATAACGCGACTGAGTGAGAGGGGTAGCCTCTTCCAGAATTATACTGCCTCCCCAATGCATGAGAGGGCCCGTCCCGTTTTATACGTGAATGTCTCCTCGACTTCATGGAAATCTTGGATCCTGAAGTGCTTAAACGATTCTCCCTCCCACCGGAGACCCCAATCCGGGAGCGTGTCTCTCCCCCATGTTCTCAGTGCCTCCAACGGGAATAGTAGCGACTTTTCTTGGTTGATCGGATAACCCGATAATTTGTGGCAGTTGTCTAGCACCTCCAATATTGTAGGCATGTTGCCAAGAGGGTCATCAACATATAACAAACGTCATTTGCTTAAAGGGAGATATTATGACGCGTCCCTCCAGCCCATATGCCTATCTCCGGGGATGTACGATCTAAAATATCCTGCCAGTGGTTGTTGCACTAAGGTGAACAGGATAGGTGAGACCGGGCAGCTTGGTCGTGTCCCTCTCCCCAATGACCACCCTTGTGATACCCAGTTCCCCGTTTTCACCCTAGCTGTGGGGTTGTGATGCAACAGGCGTAACCACTTCAAGAACCCATCTCCAAAACCGTAGGCCTTCAACAGCCATGGCCATTCAAGTGAGTCGAATGCTTTGACTGCGTCCAGCGCTGCCAGTGCCATTTCCCTGCGCGAGTCCTTGACTAGATCCATCACATGGTGTAACCTGCTTAGGTTCATGCCTGTATCCCGTCTCCTTATGAAGTCACACTGGTCCAGGTGCGCTAGAGAGGGAACTACCCTTGCTAGCCTGGACGCCAGCAATTCCCCCAGGATCTTGCCATCTACATTTAGTAGGAAAATAGGCCTGTATTAAGTAAATTGGGCCAAGACCTTATTTTTTTTCAGCAGTACTGTGATTACCGCCTCCCTCATGTACTCCAGTAACTCGCCCTTTTGGAGTGCGTTGTCATATACTCTTTTCATTTTGGGGGCCAGAATGTCTGCAAACCTCCTATAAAATTCTACCGGGAGCCCATTGCTCCCCAGAACTTTATTGACCTGATTGATTGATTGATTATTTATTATGTGCTTATACACAAGTGTTTCAAAGCGCAAACCTGCATCGATTTTATTGCTTCATATATCTCCCCTTTTTTGATCGGTGCTTCTAGGGTTTCCCTTGCCTCGCCCTCTAACCTGGGCAGCTGAACCAGATTCGGCAGATCCGAGGCATCTAGTTCCGAATAGGTACCTTCAATTGTGTCCAATTGTTTATAATATTCCAGGAACGCCTCATTTTTTTCCTGTTGTGATACCACCAGGTGTCTCATCGGGTCTCGTAGTTGTGTGTTCGTTCTGCCTGGGTGTTCTTGCCGTATTAACCATGCTATGAGTCGGCCCGCCATGTCACCTTCCCCATGTATACGTTCAGTGTAACTTCTCCAGTCAAGCAGTTCGCCGACTTGTAGCCCCTTTGCCAAATCTGCTTCTAGTCCCTGGATCTCCCCTCTATATTTGTTATCGAGTTGTTTAGGGTCTGCCTAACTCCCACCTTCTGGGACATGCACACTTCCTTCAGAGCCACTTTAAATGCCTCCCACTGTAGTCCCACATCACTTACTGATCCCTCATTCAATTCAAAGAAAGAGGATATAGCCTCCCCCAGAGTTTGCACGTTGGCTACATCCTCCAGTAAACCCTGCCTCATCCTCCATAACGTGCCCCCCCCCCGAGGAGTCCCCACCGCTCCCAGCCTCATTACCAATGGTGAGTGATCAAGTATTGTGGTGCTGCGAACCAGTGAAAGTTCTCCCTCCTCGTAAATAGGTAGTCCAGTCTAGAGTATGAGCCATGATCCCCAGAGTGTTATGAATATCCCCACTCCGTTCTGTGAGTTTCCTGCCGCATCTCCACTAGATCCAGTTCCCCTAGGATTTGGCGTAACACTGCCTGTGCCTGTGGATTTGTGGCACTTCCCTTCCCTGTCCAGCTCTGGGTATAGGATGCAGTTGAAGTCTCCCCCCGCCACCCCAAATGTACAGCCCAGTACGTTGACCTCCTGTCAGCTTCACCACTGAGGAGAAGTAGTTCCCATCATCTACATTTGGGATGTACGTGTTTATTACACAGATTTCCTGTCCTTCCCATTGACCCATAATGACAAATGTCTTCCCTTCCATATCTCCCGGAAAGGGTATCCCCAGTGCTACCCATATCAGTACTTGCCTTGCATATGTCGAGTACGAGGAGCCGAATATCTGCCTTCCCCATCTAGACTCAAGCGCTTTTAGATCTGTCCCCTACATATGAGTTTCTTGTAGCAGTGCCAACTGTATGGTATGCCTCTTCAAATATCGACCCACCTTCGCTTTCTTTCCCCTGTTGCCCAGTCCTTGCACATTCCACATGCCTATTTTAAGGGGGTTCATGCCCATGCCATCGTATATTTTATTTATTTATTTATTTATTCACATTTGTTGAGCGCACATCAGACCGGAGGCATCGTGGCGCTAGTTACAGTGTTGCTTACTTAGTTACATTCAGTTCATGTAGATATACTTTTTTACAGATATGCTAGTGCAGCAGGAGTACATGAAAACGGGTTTAGTTGAACAGGGCAGTTTTGAGTTTTTTTCGGAAGGAGAAAAGAGATGTGTCAGCTCGGAGGTCAGTAGGAAGGGAATTCCAGAGTTTAGGTGCGAGGAAGGGGAAGCCTATACCTCCTGCTTTAGTTCTGTTGATGCGAGGTATTGCTAGTTGGTTCGTGTATTGTGCTCTTCTAGGTCTTGTGGATTGATATCTACATATCGTGTCAGATAAATAAGAGGGAGCTGTGAGGTTGATACATTTGTGGGTGGTTGTGAGAATTTTGAAGGAGATACGGTCTTTGACTGGGAGCCAATGAGCTGCTATTCTGGCTTGTGTGATGTGTTCTCTTTTTGGTATGCTGAGGGCTGCTCTGAGAGCGTTGTTTTGAGTAGTTTGGAGCCTAGATAATTTTTTTTGGGAGGTTCCGGCTAGGAGCGCATTACAATAGTCTAGCTTAGCTCCTATAGTTGCTCGGGTGATGGAGAGGCAGCTATCCTTGGTTAGGAATGGTTTTATTGCGTTAATGAGTTTAGTAGTAAGTGCTGAGGCCGAGACTATGGCGCTGACTTGTTTGTCCATGGAAAGTGTTGCGTCTATGTGAACCCCCAGTGTTTTGACTGAGGATAGGACAGGGATGATACAATTGTCTATGTTGAAATTGATGTATAGTGGGTTGAGGTTGGTGAGGGTGGATTTCTGTCCTAGAATGAGTATTTCGGTCTTGTCCCCGTTCAAGCAGAGGCCGTTAGTAGCCATCCATGCTTGTATGGTAGAGTAGATTTGCTGTAGTGTAGAGGCGTCTTGGTGATAGTTCCCTGTCAGGGGGAGGAGAACCTGCGTGTCGTCGGCGTAGTTTGTGTACGTGATCCCTAGCGCATCTAGTTTATCAAATAATGGTTTGGTAAAGAGGTTATATAGCGTGGGGGCAGTACAGGAACCTTGTGGTACCCCACAGTGGATGATGGAGGGTGCAGCATGTGCTATGTTGGAGAACACTTTCATCGCTCTTCCCTCTAAGAATGATGTTACCCAGGATGCAGCGTCCTTTGAGAAGTGTGCTGCATGTGTCAGGTGGCTGGTAAGCGTAGTGTGGTCTACCAGATCAAACGCCGCTGATAGGTCAATGAGGAGGAGGAGGGCGGGCTTGCCTTTGTCTAGGATGTTGGTAATTTAATTTTTTAAGTCTAGAAGGGCGGTTTCAGTACCGTGTCCCTTGCGGAACCCGGATTGTCTTTTACCTAGGATTGCGTTCAGTTCAAGGTATAGTTGAATCTGTTTGTGGGCGGCCTTGTCAAGTAGTTTCAGGAGGAAGGGGACTGTGGTTATGGGTCGGTAGTTGTTAGGGTTAGCAGGGTCTACGGTCGGTTTTTTTAAGAGAGGGCGGACCCAGGCCTCTTTAAGGCTGTCTGGGACTATGCCCGTTTTGAAGGATGCATTGATGAAGGCTGTGAGAAGGGGGGCGAGTGGTTCTGCGCAATCTTTGATGATTTTAGGGGGGCATACATCACCCTTACATTGTGATGGTTTGATCTGTCTGAGAATGTCAGTGACCTCGGTTTCTGAAATTTCGGTAAATGTAAATTTGGGCACGTTTCTCACTTTTACATGAGGTTTTATCTGTGCATGTTCACTTTGTTTGGGTAAGGTTTTGAAGTGGTGGGATATTTTGTTTTGGAGGAGGTTTATTTTTGTAAGCATGGCTGATTGAATGCCTGTACACCATGCCTCGTCTTTGACGATCTCATCAGGGCATGTAGGTGGTACGGTTAGCTCTTTGAATATATTGAAAAGTTCTTTGGAGTGGGAGTTGGCATTGGAAATGCGGTTGTTGTAAGTTTCTGATTTAGCACGGAAGATTGCGTCTTTGTATTTTTTTGCTATGGATTTGAAGTTAGCTTTTGTGGTATCGCATGGGTTAAGCTGCCAATTTTTTAGGGCTAGGCGTTTGTCTTTGCGCATGGTCTGGAGTTCCTGAGTGAACCAGGAATTGGAATGGAAGGATTTTTTTTCTTTTTTGATTTCTAGTGGGGCAGCAGTGTTGACAGCCATTGTGATGGTGTCTTTGAATATTTCTGCGAGGATGTTGGGGTCATCGGAGAATGGGGGCGCTAGGCAAGGTAGATTGAGGAGTGCACTGATATTGTCTGCAGTGAGTTTTTTAGCGCTTCTCGCTGCGGTCGCCGGCGCTTTAGTAGTCACTTTAGTGCTTATTAAGATAGGGATGTCAAATAGGAGAAGGTTGTGATCTGTCCATGGGAGGCTAGTATTGGAGGTGATGGCTGTTTTACAGTTGTGGTCTACGATCCAATCTAGGATGCGTCCTTTAATATGAGTAGGTGAGGTGCTCTTTTGAGAGAAGCCTAGGTCTTGGAGGTCCTTGGCTAGAGAGATAGCAGTTTTGTCCTTAGAGTCGTTGAATCCTAAGTTAAGGTCACCTATGAGTAATGATTTAGTGGATTTTTTAAAGTTGTTTCTTAGGAGGTGATTGACTTGACCTATGAAATTAGCGGTTGGGCCAGGTGGACGGTATATGGTGTGAATATTGATTGTGCTATTTGGAGAGAGTGCTAGTTTGACTGATAGGATGTCTATATTATCTTCCTCTTGGTGGGGTATGGCTCTGATGGGGAGGGTTTCTTTGTGGATAATGGCTACCCCCCCTCCTGTTCTGGCTATCCTGTCTTGTCTAAGGATGGCATACCCTTGTGGTAGGGCTAGTGAAATGGCTGGGCCTGAGGCTTCGTTAAGCCATGTCTCAGTGATAGCGAGTAAGTCTAGGTTATGGGTAGTTATTAGGTCATTTACTTCTAATGCGTGGGCATTTAGTGATCGTACGTTGATTAAGGCGCATTTGTAAGGCGTTGGGCAAGAGATTTTTGAAGGTATGGTGTGGGTGTCTGCTTTAGGTACAGTGGTATATTGAGAGAAGGAGTTACTGCTCGGTGTGGTGGGTGTGTGTTTAAATTTGTGGCATATGGATGTATACAGTATGTCCACTAAAAAGGCTGCCTCCCCTTCTGATGCTTGTTGTGCCACCAGTTCCCCCTGCCCCTCGCTCAAAACAACAAACCCCCCCCAACATTGAACTACCCCTTCCGAACTCCCTCCCCGCCGCCACCCACAACCTATACCAACCGAGAACAGCCTCCATTCCACACCAGTTCTCAGTGTGGTTAGAGCGATCTCGATATCCGGGGTTGGGCTAAATTATGCCCACTCCAGCCACTATGCGTCATGCACAAGCCCTAACATCTTCTGCATAATTTCTCTCCCCTACATACTCAGATCATGCCTTCAACCCTCACCTGTTTTGGTCATTTCTGTCTAACTCTCCACCCTACCTGTCGTCGTCCTCCAGGCTGTCGGGCCCCCAAGGCCTTCAGGAGCCATTGTCGGTGCTTTCCTGTTCAGCCAGACCCATGCCTCTCACGGGGAAGTAAATAGGAAGTAAATAGGAAAGATTTGCCTGCCTCCATCACTGGTAGCTTTGCCGGAAAGATGGTCATAAACAGCAGATTGAGTTTCTGAAGTCTTCTACGGGGCGCATCTCCTCTGTCTCTGCACTTCCTGTCTGAATTCCGGAAAGATCAGGATTTTGCCATTCTCTGCTTCTATGTACCCAGCTTTGCGTGCCACCTGCAACACTGTGTCTCTGTAGTTTAACAGTTTGGCCACGATCGCTCGGGGCTGTCCTCCCGGAGTTGGGGGTCTGCCGGGTACTCTGTGCGCCTGTTTCACAGTGAACAGCTTTGGCAGACCTTTGGGTCACAGAGATTCCAGGATCAATTTCTCCATGTACAACTCAGTACTCTGCCCTTTTTGACCTTCCGGCACCCCCACCAGGCCAATGCTATTTCGACAGGATCGGCCACCGAAATCCTCTGACTTAGCCTCCAACCATTGTGTCGCCTCATTGGGCCACGCATTTGAGGGTGCCCAGATCATCCTCCACAGCCCTCACCCGTTGCTCCACCTCCGTCACCTGCTCACTGACTTTGCGCAGATCAGCTCTCACTAGTGATCCGATACATCCGCTCCTACCTGCTGGATCTTGCCCTCTAGAGATGATCTAGCATCCTGTATAGCTGCCATCAGTCGTTCCATTGTGACGCCCCCCTTCGCTTCTCCTTCCACTTCGGATGCCGCAGTGTCTCCGCCCCCCGGCTTAGTGGGCTTCTGTTTGGTGGCAGTGTAGTGATCCATTTTCTGCTGCCCCTTCACCATAGTTCCCGTTCAGGCATCCTGAGCGGGTTGCAGTTCCTCTCAGATCCCCGACCTCTTGATCTCTCAGCTGTTAGTTCCCGCTAGGTGCTCTCTTGGCTTTGTTCTTCACTGTCTCTCTATGAAACTTTGTGGGAGGAGACCACTGTATTGTCTCTGGTGTTCCCTTTTTGGTCGGTTACCCAATTCCATCCCCCTTGCTGTTGCTCCCTGACCTGTACGGTAGGCCTAGGTGGGTGTAATGTTACTGATGGGGGTCGTTGCAGCTGTTTGTTCCACCCAGTGCTATCAGACAAGCTCCCAGTGATTTCAATTCTTCTTCCCTGGTTTAGACGTTCGTATATCAGTGATTGGGTGCTACTTGATATGGGTTGGGGTCCACCTAGTGGTACTTTCCCTGCGGTCTCCGGTCCTTCTCAGGCCCCAAGATTACTTCAACTTGGCTCTAGGTGGCAGGGTGAGTTCCTCCCCCTCGCACTCGCCTGCCACTTGTGTACCCAACCAGGACTGGTCATAACCACTGCTCCTTGCCTTGCCTCATATGTATGCTATAAGCCAGCTGGGGTCTGTTCTCTCCTGGGGGGTCCTTCCTCACCTCCTCTTTGTTTTTCTAAAGTTGCCGGGTTGTGTTGTGCCTTTCCGCTCCTCTTTCTCCCCCTGCGGTACCTATCATACTATGTAGTACCCGGAGGGGAGACCCAGGCTTGTCTTTCACTTGCAGTCCTCCTTCTGCCTGCACTCCTCTAAGGCGTCTTTCCCCCAGGCGGTCTGTACGGCACCCCCCTCCTGGAGTCTCTGGCCAGTCCACCGCCTTCAATCCTCTGTTGGTTGTGTTGCCCTGGGGCCTCCGGCTCCTGGGCAGGTCATAGTATCGCCTCCTCCCGGGGGGCTTTGGATTTCCTTCACTTCCCGCTTATTAGTGATGCGTGGTGTTAAAAGGGGTCCCAGCCACTCGCCTGTGTTTTCACTTTTCCTGTCACTGCTCACGCGTCGTTCTGGTCCACTGCAGGGTCTCTGCTCTCTCCTCTGGGATTACTCCTTCGCGCCTCTCTCCTCGTCCCTCCAGATACGCTCCCTGCTGCCGGTGTAGATGCCTGCCAGGATAGCTATGGCAGCTCTGCTCCGGCGCTGCCCGTTACTTTCTTCCTGCTCTACGGGTCTACGTTCTGCCGGTTAGCAGTGCCTGTTGCCGGATTGCTCAGCATTCGGTTCGATCTGCTGGCCAAATCTCTCAAACCATTGAGGTGTTGCTTTCACACGGCACCTGCTGTGGGGTCAGCACTCTGCCGGTTGACAGTGCCTGTTACCAGATTGCACAATATATAGTGCACTCTGCTGGTCGTGTCCCTCACACTGCTGAGGCATTGCTGTCGCCCAACACCTGATGGCACTCCTCTGGTCTTATCTGGGGTGCAACGCTTGCCTGCCAGCGGTGTCACAAGGCCTAGTGGTTGTCGGGTGTCGGGGTCCTCCAGACTAAAGGTTCGCCGCCATCTTACCTTTGCAGAGTCAGCTCTCCGATTTTCGGTCAAAGGGCTGGAACCGGCTCCTCTCCCTGTTCTACTCAGGTTCTCTGGGTGTTCAGGTTCATGCTGGGGTGCACCACTGATATTTAAGTGCTTTCCTGCAGGATGAAAGTAGGATGTTATGCGGTCTGGAGCAGGAGCACCAGAGTTTCACAGCCGCATCGGTCGCTCGCCAGCCACGCACCCGGCATATGTAATCTTGATGATGGCGAGAGCACTGGTCGTAGCCCAGAAATGGAAAAAGAAGGAACCCTCCAAAGAACATGAGTGGGTGGGAAAGGTCTTGAACGTTGCCGCACTAGAGGGGGTCACCTACTTCATACAGGGAAACCATCAAAGCTTTCTTCAGGACTGGGGCATCATTTTGAAATGTCTTCAATGGAATGCAAAGGGAGCATAGTGCCCGAGGAGCATGAAACTATTGGGGGTGATTTGACCGTAGCGGGTGCATGCCTGGGCCAGTAGAACCGGGGCCAGGGCCCGAGAAAATGAGCAAAGGCAAGAACCCTTGGGTGTGGCCTCAAGTGGAGTAATTGGAGGCACGGACTGCGGAAAGGGGTTGTGTCGAACTATTAGGAGAATTTTGGGGGCAAGGTAAGCAGGAGGGCAAGAGGAGGGGTCTTAGAGCAGGGTTAGAAGATGGGGTTGTGGTTGGGACTGGGGGAGGGAGGGGAAGGGAAGTTATCAAAGATTTGTTTGCTTGAAAATGCCAATAAAACTTAATTATAAAAAAACAAAGGTGTCGATTCCCAGCCCCCCTAGGCCTGAACCCATGCTGAGAATAACGCAAGACAAATATTTAGAAAGTATTGCCCAAGCAGGCCTGTGAGACACAGCACACAGTGACGGTCCAATATCTCAGGCTGGCTGCCCTGGCGGGGGTCCAGTGTCACTGCCAAGATAGTAAAATGAATCACATACGTTTGTTTCTGTCGCTGCCCGAACTAGGTGACACATGCAGAGCTGTAATAACATTAATAATGTTTCCCAAGTATGCTGTTCCAAACCCCCATCAAGAAAGTTAAGTCTCACACTAAGAAGGAAACTATTTCACAAATGGAACCTGCCACAGATGACAACACTCTATCTGATGCCCAAGACTCTAGCGATGATGAGGTCTTCTTTGTCCATGAAATGCAACATGAATATCGCTAGGGTAAGACAATCCTGACATGCAAAGTCCACTTCCATTGCCTGCGTGTTTCAGCTGTCACAGGTGCTTAAGCTAATGTAAGTCTTGCCCCAAAGTTCACTCACATCACCATGAGCACTCCTTCTGTGCACCATCAAGAACATCTTTGCATATGGCAACCAGACTCCCATTCCGCTCAATGTAGTTTTTCTGCCATCCATTACTAATGTTTGAGAAAAAGTATTCATTGCAAACGTGAGTTTTGTCATGTTCGCTGAGCAGTGGCAGGAGCTCTGAATCTCATCTACTTCAACTTAAAAACTGCATACCTCTGACCTTGAGGATACTTCTAGAAGAGCTCAAGACACTGTTCTGCAGCCTTGTCTGCCCGAAAAGTAAGCCAGTCCTGCTCAACATAGAAACCTCTGTGCAACCCATCTGCCTACGCCATCAATCAGCGCTTTCCATTCCACATGTGCCAAATAACTGACAAGGTGTTTGAAAAACAGGAAGAACCCAGTATCGTTGAAAAGGGTGTCTGACCCCACTCCTTGGGCTTTCCGTGTTCACACAAAAGGCCAAGCAGCCCTGACAAGTGTGCATACTGTGGAGGATCAGAAGGACATTGGTGCAGTAAAGGCATGCTCTTACTGCGAACTTTATTTAAAGTAAAATAAAGCCTATCGCTCCCTATAACGATGGGGTGTTCTCTGCCTATCTTACTAACAAAGGTGCTTGTCATTCAGGATGAATGTCCAAAAACAAATCTGTCCTCTATCCAAATCTAAGCTATCTGGCCCTACCACCACTATTACTAGAGACAGTCGGGAGAATTATCACTTTCTCCTGGTGCTCATGTTTTGTCACACGTTTCGTCTCGCTTCTCTTACTCCTTTCAGTAGACTATAAGCAAACAGTCTCTTGTCATCCACCATGTCAGGTTTTGCAATTCTTTTAGGGGACTGGTACTTCCCTGGTCCTTATTCTTCCTTGTCAGCTTAAGTCTATTTAGGTTAATTTTCTCCCTATTTTAGGTTCCTAAATCTGTTACACAGTTCTCCTCTCTTTTATGGTAGCTCAAGTTCCAATTACAATTCCCCCATTCCCCCATTCCCAGGGTGCAGTTTCATGTATGGGTTTGATCTCTGCAAATGTCTCTTTTCTGTGCTCTTTCTTATTTTCGAGATATGGGTGGGCCTTCCCTTTTCCCAAAAGTGATAAGCCACCAATTGTATTTATTTCTCACTATGTATTTCTCACTCTATGGTTTTTGTATTTTTTCTTATCTCCTTCAAACAGTTCTGTTCACTGAATCATTTCCAATAGTTTTCCCATTAGTACTTGGACGAGTTTCACTTAACTTATGATGAGTCCTGCTTGGCTTGCCGGTATTGCCATTCCCCATTTTCCTTCTGAGTTTCGGGGCAATATCAGTGGTACCTGCAGGCCCTTGGATTCTATTTTCTTCTCGTTGCGGCTCAGCGGCTTGCTTTCCGGAGAGTCTCTTGCTGTTCTTGTCATTGGGACGTCACAGGGATCCTGACTGGGACTGGGGGCTGCTTACTCCCCTTGATGGTCTAGGCACTGTTGTACAGGCAGACTGGCCACCACTCTGACTCTGTCTTGCTTGGTTTTCTTCTGCTCTCGCATGCTGGTTGCTCTGCGTTTCTGGTTCAGCGCTTGAGTGGCTCTGTTGCACGTCGGCTCTGCATCCTCCCAAAGCCCCACACCTTGTTATGCACAGGGAGCTTTCCCTGCGTCTCTCAGGCTTTCGCTCTTACTATGCTTTCAGCCCTCTGTGATCTCGACCTCCTCTCTCTCTTCCATTTCTTCTCGTTCATAATATAACTTCACGTTCTCTTCGTGAGTTTGATAACAGTTTGGTATGTTGTATAGGTTTATAGAAGCCATCACTTGGAGGCCATCAGGGAGTTCCTCACCGTAATGGGAGTCTTTGTCCCCAAAGAGGGAGTCCTCCTGTTGAGGTCCCACTTACCTCGAACCCTAGGGAGGGTGTTTGGACAGGGCTCCCCGCTCTAGCTTTACAGCCCCCGCATCCCTTGGGGAGTCCCTCAATTCGTCACAACATCTAAGTTGATATGTGCACGCCTAACAGAGCCATAAAGAGAGAACGTTGCATTACCACTACCATTGATGAGATAACAGACCTGCTGATTGTGAAGCTTTTTTCAAAACAAGATCTGGGTGTCATCAACTTAAATTATATAACACATCACCACCCATATGAGTCTTTACCATTACAAGAGACTAAACGTCAGCATTTCTTCAACAGCAGAGGTATTTCAGAATGCATTGCGTAGTGCATTAGCTGACCTCCACCGTGTCATCCATGACATATGATCTTATGGTCTATTCAACAACCGAGTACTAACATCTGCTACGTGCATTGTTTCAGTGCATTCAAGAATATCGACTCACCTTCCACAGTGAAAAGTGTGAATATTTCAAGGCCAAGCATGAATTCTTTAGCTATGTTTTCAACTGTAATGGGGCAAGCTGGACCCAAAGAAGTTGAATTATATCAAGTCTGCTACTTGTTTCCAGTCAGTATTTGAGCTGAGCAGTTTTTTGGCCATGGGAAATTACTGCAGATGGGAGACTACTGGCCACCATCCCTGCCAGTGATCAGTCATTTGACCAGAGCCAACACTAAATGGTGATGGCAGACACTTCACAAATCAGCCTTCCAAGAGACCAAGGACGCCCTTTAATATGACTTCACTGTGGCGTATTCCGACATGGAGAAGAAAGCCAAGCTGCTGGTTGGTGCCAGCCCATGTGGCCTCAGGGCCGTTATCGCTCAAGTGGACAAGAATGCACAATCGCCACACCATAGCCAAATACAGACAAGCCCTCATCTCAACAGAATAGTTGTAATGAGAAATTGAAAAGTAAGTGACCGTCGGATTCTCGTGTTTCAAACCCTTTTGCCTATATACCTACTATAACCCGTTAAACATACTTGCCACTCAGAAGCCTCTGTGTTGCTTTCTTCTAGGATCTGCCACACGACTACTGCCCAGGATTGACAAATGGCTGCTCCAGCTGCAGGTGTTTAACTTCTCTAGTTCTGACCAGGCATAGACTCATTTTCTTTAATTGTGTATTTTTCTTTATTCTATTTTTACAAACAGTTCTGGCCATAAGCCATAGAACCATGCAGGTAGTTCATGGATTTTGACTGTATATAATTGTCAGACAATAAGTCTTCATCATTAACTATATTTGTCATTTATATGAATGTCCAGTTGTAGCGAGTTGCTCTGTGTATACACAAGAGAAAAAGAAAAAAAAAGGAAAAAGGGAAACAAAAACATAATCCATATACATGCAATGCTACCCCATATCTGCTTCTTGTCAGGATTATGACACGTAAAAGGGGTGGAGGGGGGCAATCTGGGGGTTTTTCAGTAAGGTTGTCAGTCGCTGTCCTTAGTGCTTCATGTGTTTGAAATACACTATACAATTTGTTCTGTTGGGGTTTCTCATCCATTGCTTCTGTTAATGTTATTATTACCTCTTCCCATTGCAGCAGTGTGTCTTGTTTAGGGCAAGCATATCTAAGTATTTTCTCTCTCAGTATTCCGCCGTAGCCCAACGTTATAAGTTTGTCACCCATAACTTAGTGGATGGGGACTTTACGGTTTTCCATGTCATGGATATTGTTCTGACAGCTAGCATATTAGCTAGGTTTACACATTTATTTAAGCACCCCTTACTCTCTACCTCCAGTCTGAGGCCCCACACGCAGCCACCTGGGTCTGTAGCTACAGGTGTTACTTTTATTTCTGTTCATAACCTGTGCATTCCCTCCCAAAGGGAGGTGATAGTTGGGCATCCCCAAAACATGTGTATCAAGTTTGCATTTTGCCGACCCCATCTAGGGCAATGATGTGATGAAGTGAGGTACACTTGTGACAGCCTATCGGGGGTCAGGTATGTCCTGTGAAGGGGATTGCATTGGATCACTCTAAGTCTTATATTACAAGACACCAACATTGATAATAACTGAAAGTTGTACCATTGAGTATCATCGAATACAATTCACAGGTCGTTCTCCCATGCTTGTTTGATATTCAGATCCTCTCGCGTCTCCCCTTTCAATATGGCCTTGTATATAAATGTTATCACCGGTGGATCCTTCCCTCTCTGTGTTAGTAGCAAGTCGCGTGCACGTTCCTCTCCCGCCAGGCACATTTAGCAGTGCCTCGTAGGGCCATATAAGTTCAGAACTGACCTGACGGTTTGAGGAAACTGTCCTGCAAGTCAGCCAAGGAGCATAGAGTACTATCTTGGAAAAAGCCTCTCTACAAAGCCAACCCGTTCGTCTCCCATACTGTGCATATTTGGTGTATAAATGTTATCTGCAATGTAAGGCAGACTCCCAATGGAAGATCTGGCGAGAAAGACATTCCCAGTTTTCAGTTCTTACGGGTTTGAGATCAGATCCGAATGCCCAGGGTCACAAGATCAGGGGTGATTCCACTATCCAGGGGTGCCCACAATACCTCTGTCATGGTGTAGGGAGCTAAGGCGCTTCTTGGCAATCTGGAGTCTGATGTTTCCTCATCTGATAGCCTTCTCAATATGTAATGTAGCTGTGAGGCAATATAGTAAAGTTTAAAATCTGGGCGACATAGACTCACACCCCCCCCCCCTCCCACAGGCCTGTGCAGAATTCGCATGGCTATGTTATGACTGCCTTCATCCCATCAAATGATTGTAATTTAATGTCTAGCTCTTTTTAAAACATTGTGGAATTTGGTATGGAATGCTGGCAAATTAATAAGAGAAGTGAGGCAATGCTAGTTGTTTAGGATCCATCAGTGGACTGCACGACTGAGAGGAAAAATGCAGGATTTGTCCCAGTTTCTGCAGCCCCCCTCCCTCTACCCCCCCCCCCCCCGAGAGAGCTGTGGACTGTTAAGGTGTTGATAACTCAGTTGACTTTCTCTCTCATCACCTTTGAGGTGCTACAGCTTCAGAAGCTTGGGAAGTACTGTGCATATCGGAGCATATGCTCATGGTTGTAGAACTCAAAACACCCAAAGCAGTACAAATGGCTGGACTAATCAGGTGGACTGGCAAAGGCAAATGCCTTTAAGTTGTCCTATAAAGCACTGAGTCTGGAAGTTGGGGGGGGGGGGAAATCTTCCTCCAACAGGCCCACAAGACGGCAGCTTTTTGGTAACACTTGTCTGCCATAATGACAATCAGAAGAAAGTGATCTAAATACAAAAACAGATTCCTACTGTGAGGTATCTGCATAGCTATCCCTGAAGCATTAACCAATTGCCTAGTCCTACTGGCCAAACCTGACCGACTCTTGACAATGTGTATTATGTGCAAAGCAGTGCAATCCAGAAAACCACCACCACCAATCAACTCCCAAGATTGGGATAAAGCACTATGGGACAAAGTAAGTGCAGGCTTCTGCTTCCTATCAAACACTCTTCATCTGATAGTCCTAGTCAATGAGTTGTCACGCTACGTAGAAGTCAATCTAGTCCAGTCTATGGTGGCTGAATTGGTCCTTTATATCAGGGAAAATGTTATAGCCCCGCAAAGAATGCCACGCATACAGATAACAGAAAATGAACCACCATTTAATGGTCATGAATTCCATGACTGTGTTGAGCCACAGGGCTTTCAACACCAAAAGTCACCAGTGCTAGCCCCAGGCCAATTGTGACAATGAGTGCTTCATGCGCACCCTGAACTAAGTTTATCTGGATCGCTACTTAAATGCAAACAGATACCGAACATGTAGTTTTCTGCTTCCTGTCTAGCTATCACAACACTCCTCCATGGGGTGCTTTCCAGCAATGCCGATCATTGAGCATTCCATCCACACAACAGTTGCTGTACATTCATCATGGATTCCCCCCTCACCCCCCTTGAAATCCACAATGCAGTCAATGCATTGATCGCATGAACACTGTGCATTCCAAGGGGCCAAATATTAAATATGGGTAACGCTGTCCTAGTTAACAGACACACTGGAGGGAAAACGAGTAGACGGGCTGAAGAAAACTCTGTTGAAGACCCAGCGACTTACAGGACTTTGTCCCTGCTACCCTTGACAACAGGCTGGAGAGACCCATGAGCAAGAAGTCTCCACAGAAAGTCACACCGAGACACAACACTGCAATCAATTAACCTCGATACAACCACTGATGAGAACTTTAAAACCACACACGAAGCAAAGAGACAATTACCCTGGTTGGTAAACAATATCATCACCGCCGGCCTGAACAGATCAAAGATCTGCAATGTGAAGTTAATGCATGACTCCCGGTCCCTCATTAATTATTTCGACACTATTCCATTCCCTGCTGGCCAAGGAATTCATCTAGAGAAAAAACGGTTATTTCCATATCCCCCAAAAGTCACGAGCAGCCTCAACTCATTTTCTGTGCATTTGTATTAAAATGTGTGTGTTGTCCCCACATTTGTTTAAGCACAACTGGCAAGCAATTGCTCTTGACAAATATTTTGAGGTAGAGAAGACGACTGGGTTGACCCGTAAGGAATGGTTGGAGATTTAATGGATTGAGGTTCATTAATGAAATCCTTTATGTGGCATAATTGGTACAGAGAAACAAAGAATACATGGCTTTGTGTTTAGAGCTGTGAGTGGGAAATCCTAGATGACAGTGTTTGAGTAAGGAATGGTTGCTGAATTTAAGATCAAGAAGCTTGTCCGACTCGGAGCGGGTAGGGCCGGAAGTGTGTGTGTGTGTGTGTGTGTGTGTGTGTGGGTGGGTGTGTGTTTGGAATTAGAGGGTTTGTATGTCGATCGTGTGGAAGCGTTAATGTAGCTCATATCTCTATATTTGTGTAGAATAGCACTTCAATTTCTGAAGGTTATACCTTTAGGAAAGGCTTTGTTGAAAAATGCAATCTAGATGAGTGAGTTTTACACTTTTATTGTGCCTCTAAAAGGTAAATTGTCTGTAGGTTTTGATGTTAATGTGTATTTGAGTAAAGCTTACAGTTGGTGATTTAGAAAGAAAACTGTGTTGTTGGGGGGGTGACCAGAAAGTTGGTTTTGAATTGTTTGTGAAAGGGTGACTGAAGAGCAAAATCATCACAGACAGGCCATCCAAATGGTGCAGGCTCTTCAAGCCTACACATATATACACTAGCGCAGAAGGAGGAGAGGGGAAAATGAATAAGCCGTTCAGATGCTGCTATAATCAAATGATAAATCTTTTACTCAGTCCTAGTGATAGCCTTAGCAATACAGTCCTGATGAAAAGGTCTCACGGTAATATGCCGAACAATCAAGAAATATGGAGAAATAAAGAAATTATCTTGGCAGTAGTGGGTGATCAATCGATCAATCTGCAAGTCTACCTTTCAGTTCCGCCACAGGAACAGCAGGCATGGGCAAGTTGGAGCAAAGCCCCGGGTGAATGTGATTTGCATAGCATGAATTTGCGGCCTAAACCGCCTACCGTTTACAGCTTTTTCCTGACCACCAGCTGATTGAATGTTTTCACTACTACATAAAGCATGCAGCAAAACGAGCCCTCCATCTGCCAATGCCTGTCCACAATGCTTCCTAGCAAAAGACCTTTCATGTACCTTTCGGGTATTAATTGCATTGAGGGACTAATTTTCCAAGAAATTTGCAATGAAGCATAGGACTTGAGCTGGAGTAGTGCTTACTGTCAGAGGCTTTGGCATGATGAGGTCCTGAATGTATGAAAGATTTGTCTACTTTTATGGCTGGCTGCATTATTTTGAGATAAATGTGTGATTACCTTTGTCTAGGTTAAGACTCATCTTCATCTACCTTCTTTTAATGTTGACCTTTGTGCCCTCTTTAGCTGTTGCATGCATATTGTATTCGGAATAGAAAAAAACTAGTTTTCTGTTGCAGAGGTTCATGAAAGAAACAATGAAACCCCATTGGTGCTCAAAGAAGAAATTTCCGTTAATACGGGTTCTCCTAATGACGAAATCACCATAGCAGAAATGCATAGAGGAAAACCTGAAAGTATTACTCCTGGACAAGAACTACAATCAACAAAACTACCTCTGTTAATCTCTATGGCAGCCGAAACAGAAATCACATCTGAAGGTATGAACTCATTTTCTGGCTATTAACAGAGAAAATACAGGTTTTACAAGAATAAGCTTCATGTTTTATATTTAGCTCATGTCTCTCCCTCTCCCCTGATCCTCTCCCCTCTACCCCTCCCTATAGTCAAGGTGAGTCGGAGACACATAGGAACCCTTCAAAATTCTATTGTTAATATCTTTTGATTCAAGTAACGGATTTGGCAGAAATTCCAAAAGTGATTAAATGTCTGTGGGCCCCTCCAGACTGCAAAGTTTTGTTAAAAAAATCAAAAAGTTATTAAGCATCAAAAAATATTTTCCCCCCAAAAGTGCGGCCTACTTACCATTCATTTTCTCGTAGGCTAAAAAAGGTAAATGTTTGCCAAAGCACACAGCCTGCACCGCTGGACGGATTTGAACCAGGTCCAAAACAACCTTGGGCACAAAGCATTGCCTTGCGATCTATGCCTGGTTTGGGTTTATTAGTTATTTTAAAATTTGACAGAGAAGGGGGTGCCCCCTTCCTCAAAAATGATAGTTATATCTCCCATGGTGAATTGCAGGATAATGGTTTTCAGAAATAAAACTACTGACATCTTTTTTTGTCTCGATGCGATAGATATTCGCGGCTATACTGGATGTTATGGGAAAATTAAACACAGTAAAAAGCTATTTGCTGGTAAAAACATACATGCATCAGGGTAGAGATGGGGGGTGGCTAGATAGGACTGAGTGTTGGAAGGGATCCAGGGACCGAGTTTGCAACACAAAGCTTCCCGAAGCCTCGGCTATAGCAGTCAGATCGCACCCACGCTGACACACACTGTGAAGATTCAAAGCAGTTGTGTTATTTAATCTGGCGTGTAGATAAAATTCTGTTGAAATAGTAAAGTACTACCTAAGTAGAACGCTAGGACCACTTTAGTCGCTCCTATTTGCTCATTGTGGTTTTGTGCTTTCATCTGCTATTCCGCACTATGCCAGCGGGGAATTATACTTACTGAACATCAACGCTCTGAGGAACCACAACTCCCAGGAGAACCGGCTGACATTTATTGGAACATTAGGCACTTCAGCGCCGGCACTTCATTGCCATGCCGGACTTTGCCGGTCACGCCGGCCGCCTTTTAAATATTCTGCCTTCTACACAGCCAGTAAGTTTTTGTTAGGGCGTTCCCAAGGCAGCTAGTATTAGGTTGCGAGCGCATTGATCCTGAGTTTGTTCTGATGGGTTGGTTCTGGGTTACAGCTCTGCTCTACTGGTTTGGATCTCTGGATTCTAGCAAGAGTTCTTGGTAAGAAGCAGAAAAACAGCACAGCCCGGCTGTTCAATTGGTTGTGCCCCTTGGAAGTTTTGCGTTAAAATCAGGTTGCGAGATTTTAAGGGCCAGCTGAGAAGGGTTCAGCTTTGGATTGTGCCTTCTGCTTTCAGAGTTCTGGAGTCTGGATCTGGGTTCTTCCTGCAGAGCGCTTCGCCAGTAAATCAGTTGGTGGGTGAATGTGTGTGCCTCTAGGTCCTCAACAGTCCCTATTTATATATTTCCCAAGGGGGTGTATAGGCTGATTATATACTACGCCCACCCTCTAGGAAACTGATTGGTCAAAGTATTCCCTCTCTCCTGATTTGAGAAGGAAACAGAGCCTCATGATGTGTCATGATGATGCTGTGTTTATGGCCCAGGGAAAAAACCTCCCCTTTGTTTTTACGCAGAAAATCTATTTTTCATATAAAGCATATTTACAATATCACCAACTTGCTAATACATATTTACATCCCAAATTAAATAAGGCACGTATCTGTCCAAGTCCCATCTTCTTAAGAGTTTCGGTTCACAAATGACAGTTTTTCGCGCTTTTGGTTGGTTACCCAGCATCAGATCTGTACACATTTTTCCACATACATGCCCATGCTACAATATCAACATTTTCGTGGTTCAGTCTCTGAACATCGCGCACATTCCAGCGTAGTTTCTACTTGTGAGCAACATTTTCATTTTAACAACCTATACATTTCAGATTTGTACCAGTTTGTCACAGTTTTCTATGAGTCTTTTTCTCAGAAATATATTTTCTACTGCTCCAGATACACATTTCAGTCTAGCCCCGCCCCCAAGGTTTTGGCTGGGTGAGAGCAACCTGAGCCTCTTCCTGCCAGCAGCTGGTTTCTGTTGTCGCCCGAATTTGCATTTCTTTCATTCAAGGGTGTCTCTTGTTTCCTGTCAGAGCAACAGGCCAAAGTCCTCCCACCTCCATTAAGACCTCCCTGCCAGTTCCTCAGCAGAGAGCAGGGGGAAAGATTCCTTTGTTTGGGAGAAGTTGTGGAATGTCTTTGAAGCTCAGTGTGGCTGGTTGTAGCTCACTTTTAAAACATTGTTTAAAATAGTCTTTTTCTAAAATACAATTTACATTTTTAACAAATATAGCCACAAATCTCTTAATTCCAGCCTTTTTCAAACATAGAGATTGAATTGTATCCCTATATTGCTTTTAATGGGAAGTCTCTTCTTTTCCATACTTTGATTTTAATGTACAAGTTTAAATGACAGGTTAAGTAAATGCCAGCTTCCGACACAGGCGAGCAGCGGTACTGCGCCCATTTCTGACCTATATTTCCAAGCAAGCACCTTTGAATGTGGATTTGCTTCTGATAAAATGTGCTTCTGCTGACATTGGGCTTAAGTGGATTCTTTAAATAAAGTGATGTTTAACACCCAACAAGTATGTTGGATCTTCTCTGCTGTTTGAGAATCATTATTTTGCACATTTAACAGCCAGGGAAAAAACTGATTTTCAAGCAGTTCTGGGTTTCCCTTGCAATGCAGCACTGCTTTCTCAAGTAGTTTCATTTTACTCTGTGGGCAGCTCCATGATATGTTTTGCCAGTGGTCTCTTGTGTTACCACTGACATAGGAAAAATGGATTGGCGGCCTATTTTTCAGGTTTTCCTGCGCACTTAAGGCTTTTCGGCGGCCGTTCTGTTGTTTTGATGAACACAGCACACAATGATGTTGCAGGGCATAGACTAGTGGGTTAGAACATCCCACAATTTCTAGGATTTCTTTTTTTCACCTGGTAAGAGTGTGAGCCTTTTATCCCACTCTTACATGTGTTTTTGCTGTGTGTGTTTAACATTTTCTTGTGTTCATAAACTGTGGAGCCTCACCTACTCCATAGGCATCATCTTTTTACTGTGTGTTACACAGCACCTTCAGTGCAGTGACACAGGGTTGTCTTTTTCAGACTTCCAACTTGGGACTGACTAAAGTCTCTCAGAACAGGTAAAGTTACCATTGACTTTATTAGTCTTTTTAAATCCACAGACCCAGTACAAACTATCTTACATAGAGTTCTGGAAAGGGTTAATAGTTATCCCTTTTTGTCTGTTTCTCATGGAACATTATTTCATTCCCTTTTCATTAAGATTTGGCTGGTGGCATTGGTATCTACCCTATTTTTCCTACTGCGGTTATTTTAAATAGCCTTGGTATTGTTTTAGGCTATCTTAGTAGCCTCGAACTTAAACCCGACGGACCAAATTTACTTTTATACGGTTCCGGCTGGGTTTATTCGCTATTTCTTTTTTGTAAAAGTATTTCTCGTGTTTTACTCTGCACACCAAAGCTGGTTTGATTCCTTTGTTCGCCGACCTTTGGCGTGCTTCTGCACAGTAGCCTTCCTTAGGTGCCTGAATTTCTGATGGTTACAGGATGTGAGGGAGGGGTTTGAGACTCCCTGCACAGGGTCTCCTTGGAGACCCATGTCGCACTCTGGTATGATTGGCTGAGGTTACTGTCCCAGCGGGACAGCTACCCTACTGTGTGATTGACAGCCAGGCTGTGTGAATGGGGGAAAACTGCATAAAAAGCAGGTCTCTGGGACTGAGAAGGCAGAGTCGCCACTGGATTGAGAGAACCGAAGAGAAGCTGACAGAAGAGGACCTCTACCGCGACTGAACCTCCCGGTGAAGCTCTGCTGCGGGTCCGAATCTCCAAACTTCGACAACAGGGAAGATCTGCAAGGAATCTTCTCCCCTTGAGCTGGTGGGGCCAACCAGTTCACCAAACTGCAAGCCAGGCCTCCTCCCTCTGGTCGAATTTTCTGTGCACAGCTACAGTGAACCGGATAGCCAGGAGGATCGGGCCCTGCTTGGGTTTTAAGGAGCTCACCTTTTATTCGTTGCTTTTCTCTGCTGCTGGTTTTTTCCCTGGGCAGTGCAGGACCCTCCAGTCTTCCTACTTCGTGTCAGTCCGACAGTCGCTTCAGGAACCGTGACCTTGCAGGACCTGCCAGGAACATCTGCCTCAGCTACAGCCTTCTTCTCCATTTAAGGTACTGTTCAAATCCGGTCGTTCGTTCCGTCCTTTGCCAATCTGAGGGCTTGTCCTTCTCTATTCTTTAAAGTAAATTTTTGTCCGACCAACTTCGTTCTGAACTCTTGGCAAAGACCTAACTGCGAACTACTCTGAACTGTGCGATCCTCTGCAAAGACTTTGGTCTATTGACTTTGGCCCAGGCCTCTTGATTTGATTTCCTCACTGTAGTTACTTTTTCTAGATTGCCCTGCTTACTTGTTGGTGCTGCTCAACTTTTGTCTAACTTTCTTTCCCTCCCTTTTAAATTGCTGGAGTGCCATTTTGCTCACACTTCATTTTGAGCTTAACTTGTACAGAATCTATTGGTGTGGTGTAATGTATCAAGATTGTGATTTTTCAACTGCTTGATAATAGTGAAATGTTTTATAACCGACTTGTAAATAAATGCATATTCTTTTACTCAGAAACCTTGAGTCAGTGTTTGTTTGAACCATAGTAATTGCTGTCCTTTGTGTAACTATTGATACTGCTCGCTTTACTCTTGAGATAAGTCTGGCTGCTGCAGCCATTGCTACCGCTTTACTATGTAGTACAGGCTTGTACCAAAGGTGAATTTGTACTGTCACTTGGAGTCTTAATTGTGTGTGGTGGTCCCAAAGGGTGCTGCATATGATTCTGCCTAACACCAGGAACTCTATTCACATGTTCCCAGGCACAACCACATGCCTAGGCGGTGTGGTATTACACCTCAAATACACCCCCACAGAAAACAGCTGCATCAACATAATTTTTGTTTACAGACCCCCACCCCCTCATTTACATCGGATTTCACAGATGAAATCATTCAACAAATTAACCTTAAAAGTGCAAACACCGCCACTTTGCTGATGGGAGTCTTCAATAGATGGAGAGGTAACCCCCTGGACAAAGAAGCCATCTATTTTGAGAAGGCCCTTAATAACATTGATTTTAAGGTAATTAATGAGGAACCGACAACAGCCAAAGGGAACCAACTAGATTGGGTCATCTCTCACAATCTTGACACACGGATGAAAAATACAGCACTGTGTATCTGGTCAGATCACTTTAAAATAATCTTTGCAATTCATTTATAAAATCCTCAACTGAAAAGTAACAATGAACCTAAGAAAATATTCAACAGAAACTATAAGAAAATTGGCCCACAAAAACTACAACAGTGTATAGACAGTGTCTTGGGAGAGTTCAAAGACAGTAATTCATGTGAGGATATCATTCTGAAATACCTGCAAGGGGCATGCAAGCTTGTGAAGCAATTTGCACCCATCAAGACCAAACTTGTCAGAACCAATAACAACCATCAAAAATGGTTTAACACCAATCTTGCCGAACTAAAGAGGGAAAAGATGAGAAAAGAGGGCAGATGGTTGAAAAAACCTTCACAGACCAACAAGGAGAGCTGGAAGAGAAACGAGAAATTATATAAGAAGGGCATTAGTGAAGCCAAGAAAGACTACTTCAACAACCAGATTAGGTCAGCCAACAATTCAATCAGTAAGCTTTTTGATATCCTTAAAACCTTTGAAAAACTCAAGACCCTATCCCCGCCTTTCATGCCATCTCAGGAGGATTGCGAAAGGGTCCATGAAGCCTTTGTTTGTTTGTTCAATCATTTCCAATGTGCACCAGACCCGGGGATATCAGGGCGCAGCAGATACAGGATATGCAAAGCTTAGGTTAATAGGTTACACAAGATGTAAGAGGACTTGAGCCAGTTGATATAGCTAAGTCTGAAATTCAGATAGGGTTGGTCTTCTTTGATATTGTGTGGCAGGGAGTGCCAAAGTTGAGCCGCTTTGACGGGGAAGCTACAGCCACCAACCTTAGAGAGCTTGAATCTAGGGATGGCAAGGCAGTTGGTGTTTATTGATCTCATAGGTCTGGTGGATGTTCTCCTGTGTAATCTGTCTGTGAGATAGCTGGGGGCAGCATTGTTCAGTGCTTTGTGGGTAAGGGATGCGGTTTTTATCTGGATTTTGTTATGGGCTGAAAGCTAATTATTTTGACGCCTAGTCATAGATATTTGTGATCTTCTAGGCATGCCGAGTGCTGCTCTTAGGGCATTGTTTTGGAGGATTTGTATCCTCCTGATGATTGATTTGTTGGCACCGATGTAGAGGGCGTTGCAATAGTCTAGCCTAGAGAGTATAAGGGCTCTGGCCAGGATAATGCAGTTGTCATTCAAGAAAAAGGGTTTGCCAGTTCTAAAGAGCTTACAAGTATAAGCAGTGGCAGAGGCCATGTAATTGACTTGTTTGGTGAAGGAGAGAGTGGAATCAAGGTAGAAACCAAAGGTCGTTGACTCCTTGGTTACCATCGATTATGAAGGATGAGTAATTCTGTCCAAGTTTCTTGATGTTGGAATGGGTACCCAGGATGATGAGCTCTGTTTTGTCATCATTCAGGCATAGACTGTGGGTCACCATCTATGCCTGGATGATGAGGTACACTCTATTCACCAAGGCCAAATCCTTATTGTAATCCCCGGAAAGTGGGAGCAGAATCTGAGTATCATCTGCGTAGTTGGTGTAGGTGATACCAAGATGGTCCAGATCATTGAAAAAAGGGGCTTAGTGAATATATTGTACAATGTAGGGGAGACACAAGAGCCCTGGGGCTACCCACACGTGATGGGGATGGGGTCTGCCGCTGCTGAGAGGGAGAAGACCCTCATGGTCCTGTCACTCAAGAAAGACTCAATCCAGGCTATAGCCTCTAAGTAGAAGTGGGCGGCAGAGTCTAGGTGGGTGCATAAGACCTTGTGGTCCACGAGGTAAAATGCAGCCGAGAGGTCAAGCAGTAGTAGGGGGGCTGTTTTTCCTTTGTCTCTTAGCTCATCGACCTGGGTCTTCAAGTCGATAGGGGCAGTCTCCGTTCCGTGTTGGGGGTGGAAGCCTGATTGACGTGCCCCTAAGAGTTTGTGGAATTCCAAGTATTTTTGGATTTGAAGGTATGCAACCTTGTCAAGTATCTTTAACAGAAAGGGTACTGTCGTGATGGGACGGTAGTTGGTAGGTATAAGTGGATCAAGGGTTTGCTTTTTTAACAGTGGAAGCACCCAAGATTGTTTAGGGCAGTGGGGATGTTACCGGATGCAAATGAGGCATTGATGAGTTTAGAAATGAAAGGGGAAAGATCTCTTGCCGCATACTTTGAGCTGGGCTGGGCAGAGGTCCCCCTGGCAGTCGGAGGGCTTGAGTGAAAGGATAACTTTTTCTACCTCGAGAGTGGATGTTTTGGTAAAGTTGAATCGGGAAGAGGAGTCGGGTAATGTTTCCTTAAAGGGGAGGTCAGGAGTGGTGTTATTTGGATGAGATAGGGATTTTAGGAAAGCTTTCTTTAAGGCTATTTTATTTTGGAGGGTGATTACTTTGTTGGAGAGTGCCTGTTGTATATCTGAACACCATGTTTTGTCTTTGGTACAGATGTCAGGTGTGGAGATAGGAGACTCTAATTCCTTTAAGATGGTAAATAATTTCTTCATATTGGAGTTAGCGTTAGAGATAAGTTTATTATAGGAATTACGTTTGGCGAGGCAAATTTCCTTTTTATATTGGGATGAGATTTCAGTTAATTTAGTTCTGTTAGCTTCTGACGGGAGTGATCTCCAGGAGGTTTTACATCTCCTCTTTAATTGTCGCAAGCCCTTTAACTGTGGGGTGAACCACTTGTTCAAGTGAGTTTTAGGTTTGCTGGGTCTGAGTTTTATTGGGTCAATAATGTCGAGTGAAGTTAGCATAATTTTATTGTACTCGTTAACAAGCGTTCCTGGATCTAGATTGTCAGCAAGTGAATTGACGGTGGGGAGGATGGCAGGGATCACTTTGTCCACTGTAATGTTCTTTTTGTTCCTTGTTAGGCAAGATGGGGCAGTAGAGGTAACTAGAGGTAGTGGTCTAGTAGTTGAGAGTGCAAAGCACAGGAGGAAATGATCCGTCCAGAGTTGTGGGCGATGGAGGTTATGTTAGCGGTGCAGTTGTAATCGGCCACCCAGTAAAGGGTTCTCCCTTTATTGTGAGTGGGTGCAGTAATTTTTTGGGATAGGCCAAGATCGGATAGGATGTTGGCTAACAAAATTACGAAAGCAAGGGAGAAAATAATAGCAGGCCAAAAAATATCGAACGCCCAGCCAGATCACCTGTACCTAGAAACACAGGCCCTGCAAGGACATTTCAGTTTCCGTGCCATTACATCAGAGGATATGATAAAAGTACTATCCTCCATGAAGCCTACTTCATGTGAAGAAAATGTCATCCCTCTAAAAATAAGACTGGAAAATAAAGAGATTTTTGCACCTATGCTAACCAAAATGGTAAATGTGTCATTCAGAGATGGAACAATACCTAACAGCATCAAAACAGTTAGTCACGCCTTTGGCAAAGAAACCGGGTCTAAATCAAAAGGATCCCGGAAATTTGCGACCCATCACCAATTGCAACTTTCTACTCAAGGTGATGTACAAGGTAGCCACTGAACAGCTGCAAGAAGGTGTAGAATCGAAGAACATACTGCATAGCCAACAGTCAGGTTTCCGGACATCACAGTACGGAAACAGCGATGTCGGACTTGCAGACAGATATGCGGAGTATCGTAGATAAGGGTAAGAATGCTTTACTCATACTCCTGGACCATAGTGCAACCTTCAACCCATTAGATCACCAACAACTTCAATGGGCAGTAGAGAAAGTTGCAAACTGCTCAAAAGAGGCAGCCAGATGGTTGGTATAATTTTTAGCCGACACAAAATCTAAGATACAGTGGGGAGATAAATTCTCCAAAGAGACTTCCGTAATATGCAGAGTTCAATCTCTATATTGTTCTGTAATGCTCGAAAACATTGGAACTTTTTTCATGAACTACGCAGATGACACCCAGTTGGTGGTGGAACTGGGATGCAACTAATCCGAGGACAGCACAAAGGTGGCAACCCTATATAACACCATTGAGGCATGGATGAAATCAAATTGTATGTGCCTTAATGGTAATAAAGCTGAGATGATGATTTTCGGATCCCAGCATGCACAAGCCAAACTGGGACCTGAATATAAATCATTCGTCATCAAAGATTCCTCCATTCACGTCGCAGAAAAAGTGAAAACCTTGGGGCTTGACCTGGAAGCCACTATGGGCTCAGGTGCTCAAGTTTAGAACCTCATCAAGAGCTGTCTTTACCGTCTACGTCTTCCCAGGGCCATTCAACCGCACCAAAGTGAAGAAAACACTGCAACTATTGCAATGGCTACCATTCTCTCTCGACTTGATTATGGCAACGCGTTGCTGCTAGGCGCTAATAAACGCTGCATAGCAACGTGCCAGGTCATTGAAAACTATGCAGTAAGAATAATAAGAAGGAAAACTAAAAGCAATCATATTACCGGTTATAGAACAGCGTTCCACTCGTTGACACTCGAGGACAGGATGCAGTTTAAATCCATGACCCTGGATCACAAATGCCTTCATGGGAAAGCACCACAATACCTGGAGGAAATAATCCCTCCACATGTTCCCAGGCACTCTTAGATCAGAGGCACTGAGCCTGATTTCAGTCCAACCTCATAAATGCACCAACGGTTTGGGATGAGCCTTCCCTGTGCTGACAGCACAAAAATGGAACATACTGCCCCTACGGCTCAGACATGAGCCGAACGATGTAACCTTCAGAACACTCTGAAAATGTTACTCTTTAAGTGAGGCAAGGTCTATCAACCCTAATGCTTGCTCTTTGGTAGGGCCCACGTTCCGTTTTTTACATGTTGTGTTGACTGTGTATATGTCTGCGCCCCGATGGCAGCTGGCTTTCGGCACAACATAAATCTATAAATAAATAAATAGCAGTGACTAGCCGACATCTCATAGCAAACTGCGTCACAGAAGCAGCGTGTGTTGTGGGGAAAAAGGTAGAGGCCAGGGGAGGTGAGGAGGCCATTTGGAGAGTGGGGGGAGCTGGCACAGATGAGGGGGGCACTTGGTGATGGCCTGGGGGGGCAGGGAAGCATTTTTTTCCCCTGCCGCTTTGCCGATATTCGCAGCTATATCCGAGGCTACAAAGGACTAAAGATAGCTGAGAGTATGTGTAGTTCTGTATTCACAGCTGTATAGTTTGGGGTGTCAGTGTTTTATATTTTTTTAAAGTATTTTGTTTAGGTATAGTGACGGGGATGAAAAATCCCTGCCCATGAGGTCAGTGACCTGGTAGGTATTAGAAAATAGCTAAACAAAATTAATATAAAAATGAGCAATTGAAGGCTAGTTTTAGATGTGCCATACTGTGTATTTTAGGTTGTCTATTCTCACTTATGGTGTTATATTGTGTGGGTGTGCAGTGTTTGCCTATCTAGGTTACTTTTATGTATTTTTCTATGGTTTCTTATTTTTCAGTTACTTTATATAAGTACATGAGTAGTGTTCTGTATTGATCATGTAAGTGGTATTGTAGTATAAAACTTCAAGTCAGTCCCTTGTCAACTGACTTTTTGTAACCACGGTTATGATAAAAGTCGATGAACTGTAGCCGCGGTTATAATAAAAGAAGGTTTTTGTTAGTTATTGTATTTGTGTATTTTTTATATGATAAGTAGTCCTTGAAAGGACTGTTTTGGGGTACACTGGGTGTAGAACCTTAGCACATTACGTGTACTGTTTTGATGATATGAAGGCACACTGCATTTCCTGCATTGGTTAGGTGTACTCCATAATGTCTAAATAAATTGGCCATGTAGAACTGTATGTTGTTCACAATCCATAATTGGTTGTGGTCTGTCATGAATGCTGAAAAGTGCTTTATTAACATTTCTTTGGGATTTCTCAATTTTACCATTAAATCTGGTGATCCATCTCCATTTTTGTCTGAGTGAGATTGGAAAAGATAAAGATGATGTGAGGAAATAGTTCCATTAATTTCCCCATTTCTTGTTTCATCATTAAAGTAAGGGACACCCCTCGTACATTCCCCAAATCATTGCCTCCACAATGACGTATGTGTGCCCTCTACTTCTCATGCTTAACAATTTTGGAAAGACTTGGAATCAACACATTCTCTGCAATCCAAACCATTTAATTGCAAAATCTCTCAAACCCAGGTTCATGTTAATATTTAGTTTCTCACAAAAAGCCAGCAAACAAAATAGCCAACTGTCTACAATCAGTCACACAGTTTTCAAACCAGCCATGATATTTGAAGTCTTTCTCTATTTTCAGGAAAATTAATCCTAGTTTGAATGTCTAGTAGTTTGTAGGAGCAGGGTATGTATTGTGTGTGTGTGTGTGTGTGTGTGTTGTACTTTCTAATTGGTTGACGGTGCTGCTGATATTATTTGCGACTATATAGCAACCACCCAGAGCGCGCCATTGCTATACCCCCCTGGCCCCCCCTCCATCACTTCTGCAGCCACGGCTAAATTTGGGCAAATGTCACATTGTGTTTGTGAATGTGTGGTAGCCGTGGCTATCTGAAGTTTTGGGTGGGATGGCATCTTCTATAAATTGAGTGGGGGATTGTAAGAGACTAGGGGAGTGGAGGAGGACTACGAGGAGTGGAGGGGGGCTGGTAGTCATGTTGGGGACAGTTTTTTTTTTTTGTTTGGTGGAGTGGAAATGCAAGTTTGAATCAGTCGTTTTTGCGATTAGCAGCGGTTATCAACAAACAAAAGGGGCTTTTTGTATAACCGTGCGTAGACGCGTCAATGATATTCTGCATTTTATTTGTTGTGGCCGGAACCGCAGGTATATTTAAATTTGCGTCTATAAATATACATTTTCAGTGCAATAGTCCTACCTTTATGTGGATGATACAGTACAGAATTTTATTTGTGTGTGTTATTTCATGTACTTGGTTGTTTATTTATTTGATTTGAAGGTTTGAAGGCCAATTTAGTTTGATTTGGGGCTTGCAGAAAAATGTATTTGTACCCGTGGCTATGTAAGCTTTGTAGCCGCGTTGAATATTTGCGGCTACCTTTTTTTGCTGAGCAGGGTTTGTATGTGTTTTGGTGTTTCTAATTGGGTAGTGTTAAAGTTGTTAATGTGTACTTCATTGTGATAGGTTGCAGTGAATATGTCAGCCATTTTATTAGTTTTCCTACAATATAGGCCTCTTTTTGTGGTTTTGATTTTGGAAAGTGTGAAACTCCCCTTTTTGTCTACTTTTCTCATATTGACTGCAGAACTCACACTGTGCAGTTTGTTTTTCTGTGATAAATTATGATTGGCATTAATTGGTTGTTGGTCATTGATTTGTTGAAAGTTTGATTTGATAATATGTTGATAACGGGGCTCTGTGGTGTTTTATTGTATTTGTTAACAATGAAGTAGTGCTGCTGTATATGTAGAAAATGGGTGGGAATATCGAAAGTTATTAGGAAAGAAATTGAATTTTAATGCGGTTCATGATATAAAATCATGAAGTATGCTTGTTTCAAATAAGATTTATAACAGAGCAGTAAAAATGTGATGTTATCTACAATGCTTTTTAAAATCACTTACGGTGTGTGTTAGTGATTTTTGGGGTGACCTAAAAATGTGTTTGTTTTAAAAAGATTTTTTTTTGCTGGTGTGGGGTGATATTTAGTGTAACCATAGTTATAGCTTCTGACTACTGTGAGGGCTTTGATCCCTTAACTGCCAATGGTCCCCCGGCCTAGTGCCAAGCCCTTTTTTGGTGATTTCGGTAGGTTGCCATTCAATCCCTATTTGGTTGCATATGATATCTCGGCCAAATTTGGCTTCTTTTCTTCCCACATGTAGACACTCATAACGTCACCATGGAATCGTAGTTTGCTGTATGGGGATGAGAGAAAATAACCAAAAAGGAGCACATTATGTGTTTTCTCCAGAAAATTGCAGTTAAATTATGTACAAAGAAGCCTGTGGTTTATTTCCTTGTAAGAGCTAGGGACACATGGTTTGCTGTGCTGAATTCTCCATTTTCCAGGCTTTTAAGAACAGGTTGCGTGGAAACGAAAAATACATATTTTTATAAGGTTACCATTAGTTTTGTGAGGTGATTTTACCCTTTTTTTCCCCAATAAGACATGCGTGAACGGAATGGAAGAGGAGGGTAAGAAAGCTGAATGGGAAGACAGAAAGGCATACATTTCTGAAAGGTAGACAAAATTCCAAGTTTAGGAAGTGGTTATTTGTGCATGTCAGGCAACAAATTTGTAATGAAAATGCCCATAGTTTGGAGAAAAATTGGAAAAATGACAGATAAAAAAGGTATGTGCTGGACATAGTTGGACCTGTAAGGTAATGGCTTCTGTGAATATTGAGAAAAGCAATGCCCCGCTTCATTCCCACGATTCTTTCAGCAAAGAAACATTTTTCGTGATAGTTTCACAAAACAAGCAATTCCACAAGCCAAAACTGAGCAGTTGGACGCAGGATTTGTATGCTGACGGCCTAAAGAGGCGTACTTAGCATGTGTAAATAAGGAAAACAAATGTGATGAGGAATGGCAAGCATACATTGTTTAAAAGAGCACAGGCAGACCTTTTGAAGAGTAGGTGACTTGTGCAGATTACAAAAGCGTACAGTTCGTAAAGCAGCAACTAAATGTAGATCACATTTGGGAAATTAAAGGGTTGTGTAACAAAGTGCAGTAGCAAATGTACGAAAACGTTATGAAAACCAATAGAAAACAAATGTCCTACCTTCCCACATTCCCACAGGTGTCCTGACGAAAACGGTGCCTCAGATGTGTGGGTGCAACTACCTGGGCGCAAAGGGAAAAGACTGAACCACTGGTAACCCCAAGTTTTGAGGGAGAGCTGATTTCTCAGGAATTTTCTCTTGTGGACAACCTACAGATTTGGGCCTGGGTTGTCGCAGCCACCAAGAAAAGCAGGGAACCGTAATGCATTTCTGAAAAGTAGACACCGGTGGGAATCCACAGAGGTCTGACTTGCGCGAATTGCGCTAGAAAAGACTAAGCTCTGGCAAAGATCAATATTTAGGAAAACACCCAGCATTTTCAGATATTTCCCACCTGGAAACCACAGAAACACGGCGCCAACAACACATGTCCTACCTTGCCCAGTTCCCACAGGTGTCCCGACGAAAACTATACCTCACGTGTGGGTGCTCCTACCTGGGCGCTAAGGGAAAAGGCTAAACCACTGCTGTCCCCCAAAGGGTTTGGGGAGACAACCTGCAGATTTGGGCCTGGGGTGTCGCACCCACCAAGGAAAACAGGGAACCCCATGCATTTCTGAAAAGTAGACACCCGTGGGAATCCAGAGAATGTATTACCCACAAGCCCTGGCAAAGTCCGAAATGTAGGAAAAAAACACAATTTTCAGACGTTTCCCTCCTGGAAACTACTGAAACACGCCGCTAACAGCACATGTCCTACCTTCCCACATTCCCACAGGTGTCCAGATGACAACAGTACATCTCATGTGTGCGTGCACCTAGCTGGGTGGAAAAGAAAATGTGTCGATCCTCCCGAAGTCCACCAGCAGTCTCAGGGAGCCCAGCAGGGTCCCCATCCGTTCCCTGAGGGAAGTTCTGTAATGCAGCCCACCCAGAGCTCCAGGATGGTTGGGGGTGATGTGCCCAGCCTTGGACACCCGTCTCCCATGCGCATCGACCATCCCCAAGCACAGCGGCACTCCCAGGGATCCCCAACAGGGTCCCCGACCTTTCCCAGAGGGAGAAGCTGTAACGCAGGGCAGCCAGAGCTCCAGGATAGTCAGGGGGTAATGTGCCTGGCCTTGGGCGACTGTCTCACATATGGGGCGACCATCCCCAAGTGCAGCGGCTGTCCCAGGGAGCCCAGGCAGGGTGCCCATCCCTTCCCTGAGCGAAATTCTGTAATGCAGCCCAGCCAGCACTCCAGAATTTGTCAGGGCGGTAATGTCCCTGGCCTTGGGCGGCTGTCTCCCATGTGGGTTGACCATGCGCAAGCCCAGGCTGCACCTCTGGCTGGGCTGTGTTACAGATTTTCCTTCCGTGGATGAATGCGGACACTGCCGGGGCTCCCAGGATAGCCGCTGGACTTGGGGACAGTCAACACACATGGGAGACAGGTGCCGAATGCCGGAGGCATCACCTCTGACCATGGAGGTCTGGCTGGCCTGCGTTGCAGCTTTCCCCCTGAGAAAGAACCAGGACCCTGCCGGGGCTTCCTAGAACCGCTGCTGGGCTTGGGGACGGCCAACCCACATGGGAAACGAATGCTCAAGTCCGGGGACATAACCCCTAACCGTCCTTGGAGTTCTGACTGGGCTGCGTTACAGCTTTTCCCTCCGGGGAGGGATTGACCTTCCTTGGCTACCCTGGTGGGGAAAAGCTGTAACGCAGCCCGGCCACATTACTGAAAGGGGCAGGGGGCAAAGGGCCATCCCCCTTTCCATTACCAACATATCCTGGTGGTCTAGTTCCCCCCAGACCCCCTCAGAAAAGCTGCTGAAGTGTGCCCATCTGCCCGTCTGGTGGGGTAAAACTTACTGCCCCATGCTTTGGGGACCGGGAGGGGAGAGGGCTGCTTAGATACTAAGCAGCCCTCCCACCCCCCACTTCAAAAACAAATCCCTGGTGGTGTAGTGGTATGTGATTGTAAGCAATTTTGTAGCGACAAGCTGGGGCACTATGTGATGCAGGAATGCCCCCGCTGGCTGTGGGTATATTTTTGTTAGGATTGTCTTCCATTAGAATGGTGTAGTAATAGTGTCTTTATTTGCTCAGAAGACAGACCATAAGTTTGCAACTGCAAAAGAATTCTGCAATGGAATGAGATAGAAAGTGTGTTCACTCTTTGAATTTTTGCTATTTCTCATGTACTGTTTTTCTATTTCTAATTCCATTATTTGAAGTGACATGCTGTATTTCTATCTAAAGCCGAAAACTTCATGCAATGGCTGCTGGACAATTATCGTACAGAAGAAATAAATACAAAAGAAGTTGTTGAGCAAAAAAAAAGAAACAATACACCACCTGCAGCATTTTGTAAATCCATTATTTATGTATATGTAAAATGAGAATAACAATAATATTTTAAGGAAGAAATATTAGTCACCAGAAAATTCTTTTTAAAGTCTATTATATCTTCAATTATTTCAAAATATTTGAAATATTTTCATACAGATGAAGAAGTTATTGTAGTATGATGAAGAATCAAAGTAGAAGCACCACAACTACTCACAAAACTAATCCTGTATTAATGAAAGCAATTAAAATGACAATGTTGGAAAAGAAGTACAATCAATTGTAATTGTAATGGGTTATTTATAACGCACTTAATACCCAGAGGTTTCTAACCGCAGACCTGGCGATCAACCTGTATTTCTCTGCGTCGTCTTGCTTATGTAGTGTTATATCTTTACTGTATCTGTGAGCGGTGGTTGTGCAGAATCAACCTCCATCCCTTAAATGTGCTGCCAGCAACAGCAAGAATTTTCAAACACTTGCAGCACCAGAACACTCTTATTTAGGAGTTATTAGAAATGCTAGAGAGGTTCAGAGAGGTGGCTTTTCATGAAGTGTTTACAGATGTGGTGCTCCTATCTCCAGTAGCACCTGGATGAGTGAGAGGCCTTCCTAGGATATTTTCTTTCTGATTAAATAGATCTGTCGGATGTTTCCATCCACTTCATCCCGTGGTACTAATAGTGTCTTTATTTGGTTGAAGACACTCTGGCATTTTGCAATTGAAAAAGAAAAAAAGATGTCCGCCATGGAATGGGATATGAAGCTTGGGAACATCAATTATGATAAATCATTTGGTGCGAGTTTCCTGTGATGATGTGGGTGATGCGTACTGGAAATTGCATAAGATGGTCTGGCCCATACTGGGCTGCAGTCTTTTTCTGGTTTATATGTGGTATTATATCTTCATTGTAGCTGTGAGTGATGGTTATGCATAATACACCTCCACCCATTAAAGGTGCTGCTACCAACAGCCAGAGTTTTCAAACATTGGCAGCACTGGAACACTCTATTTGAAGAGTCATTACAAATGCTAGAGAGGTCCAGAGAGGATGATTCATTTTTTTGTGGGATTGTCTTGTTCGAGTTGTAATGTTTGTTATTTTATGTGTTGCTCACCAGTTGGACATTTGAACATGTGTAACATTGTGCCCGGAAACAATAAGACGCTCCTCTTGTAATTTTCAATCAAAGTTTTGGAACATCAATTATGATAAATTCTTTGCTGCGTTTTTCCTGAAATGATGTGGATAATGTTTATTGGAAATTGCATGAAATGGTCTGGACCATACTGGGCTGCAGCATTTTTGGCTTATATGTGGTCTCCTCTGCAGAATCAACCTCCAACCATTAAACGTGCTGTTAGCAACAGCCAGAGTACTCAAACACTGGTAGAACTGGAGCACTCTATTTGAAGAGTTATTGGAAAGATAGAGATGCTTATAGAGGAGGCTTTTCATGAAGTGTCTACAGATGTGCTACTCTATGTCCATCAGTACCACTTGGATGATCAAGAGGCCTTTGCAGGATCTTTTCTTTTTCATGCAATGTATCTGCCGGAGGTCTTCATCCACTTCATCCCGGGGTAATAATAATGTCTTTATTCGGTTGAAGACTATGCAGCATTTTTCACAAAGAAAAAAAATAAAATAAAACATGGCGATATGAAGCTTGGGAACATCAATTATGATAAATCATTTGGTGCCAATCTTCTGGAATGAGTGCATGATGTGTATTGGAAATAGCATGGGATGGGCTGGACCATACTGGGCTGCAAGTCTTTTTTGGCTTATATGTGGTATTATATCTTTACTGTAGCTGTGAGCGGTGGTTGTAAATAATCAACCTCCACCCATTAAAAGTGCTGCTAGCAACAGTTAGAGTTTTCAAACACTGATAGCACTGGAGCACTCTATTTGAAGAGTTATTAGAAATGGTAGAGAGGTTCAGAGAGGCGGCTTCATTTTTTTGTGGCATTTTCTAGCTGTATCTACGGACAGTGCAATCACATGTTTGGATCTATTGACCCGGCCATATCATGACATCTGTGCGTACAACACCGTCCAATCAGCAGGCGCTGAAGTCTGTAGGTGCGAATAATCACCACACCCATAAAAAAGATCACATTTATCATTGATGTCTGTACTTACTAATGAAAGGGTTTTTCAGTAACTGCAAGCACTTTTGGCACTATACCCCTTAAATTATTTATTCTTTTTACCCACTTTTCCCCTAATACTATTTTTCTTTGTGTTGTGATTTGTTTATTTTGCCTATTTTCAATTGTTTTCATTTTTTGAAGCATTGTCTTTTTTATGTTGCTATTTTTATTGTTTTACATATTCCTTTCCGGTTGGACATTCCAAAATGTCTGATCACGAGAGTACCAGCAGTGATGACATTATAATTTGGATTCCGAATCCATCGCCACCGAGGAAGAAGGCAACTGGGATTAAAAACGCTGCTGACAGTTGGTGCCTCTTTAAAGTTAAAGAACACTTTTCTAGAAAAGAGGAAGTACTTGGCACATTATGCAACAAAACTCTTTGCATTGGGCCTTCCAATGTTTCATCTCAAAGGCTGGGAACATCTATTAAGATTAATCATGTAGTGTGAGTCCACTGTGATAACGTCGATAATGGCTATCGGAAAGCGCACAAACATTATAAAAGAAACATGCATGGTTCCATTCATTGCATAGATGGGCATCAGCACCATTTGCAGCACTTCCATTCACCAGTGCAACAATATTACAAACTTTAAATGAAACCTCAACATCAGCACTGGTGTCAACTGCACAGACTCCTGTTTTACCAACTCCCGATCTATCCATGATGCAAGTCCTCTGTAGATGTCTTGAATGGGTAGTCAAGGGAGGTACTACATTTGAGGAATGTTAGAAGTTAATCGCTGAATACCTGATTACCAGTCATTCTTATTCCTTGTTTTAAGTGGCAGTTCCCCCCCCCTTAAAAATGAATAATGAATATATATATATATGTGTGTTGCTCTTTATTTTAATTCCCTTTGTTAGATGTTTCATCCTAATGTGTTTTACTCCCCTATTCCATCACTCTTTCCGTCCCACAAAATGGCCCTTTTAAGGGCCATTACAAAAATAGATAAAATTGAACACAGATTGGAAAAATGTATTACAATATCTATTGTAATTTATTTTATGCATTTTCAGTAATTGAAATCTCCAAATTGTTTTTTTATGCGGTAGTTTAGCTGTGAATAAAATCATTCCAGTCGTTGCTCGTGTTAGATTTGCACGTAAAATCCTGCAATTCAATGGCGGATGCTGTAGCTGCGGCTACAAATAATATTTAAAAATATGCAACTTTGTGTATGGAATAACAAAACCCTTGAAATTCAAGGAAAAACCTTTAGTTGCAGGGACGTTAAGGTGGGCAATAAATTGTAACAAAACGCTAGAAATTCAAAGAAAAAACTTTCGTTGCAGGGACGTTAAGGTGAGAACTTAACGCAACAAAACCCCTGAAATTCAGCTAAAGCCACCTTAACTTTGCACCCCCTGTTACGCAAGCTATGACCACAATGATGACATCACAGATCACATCACTGATGACATCACTTATTACACTAGAACAGTAACTTCCATTAAGCATGGGCTTCAGCCATGGTCAGTGTGCATGGCCAAATATATTTTAACACGTGAATGGGTACTAATCATGGCCTTCAGTTTTGGACAGTGGTCGCAACCTTCACTCATGTGCACTGAATATTTTAAACCTCTAACAAGCTATGAACCATAGATTTTGGCCTTTACCAGTGGATGCAGCTTTCAACAGTTTCCACTGTATGTTAAATACAATGAACAGGCACTAGCCATGCACTTTAGCACAATACTGGCCAGTGGCCACAATCTTTGACTGTGCCCACTATATATTCTAACGTATAAATGGGCCACTAGCCATGGCCTTTGACCTTGAGCAGATTGTACATCTTTTGGCCTTGTTCACTGTACATTTTAAAATAATAGAATACAAAAAGCAATGGCCTTCGGCTGTGCCCACTGTGTATTACACATTAACCAGCCACTAGCTATGGACTTCGACTGTGCCCACTGTATGTTATATACACTAACCAGCCATGGTCTTCAACACAATACTAGCCAGTGACCACGTCCTTTGGCTGTGCCAATGGTATATTCTGACAAAGTAATGGGCACTAGCTATGGCATTTAGCAATGGCCACTGACTACAGCTTTCAACATTTCCCACTAGATATTTTAAAACAGGGACAGGCTACTAGGCATGGTAGTTAACCATGCACATTGGTATTTTTTAAAACTAACCGACCACTAGCTATGGCCATTGGTGCTGGCCAGTGACCCCAGCCTTTGTCATGGCCAAGTCCACAGCCTAAATTGTTCTTAAGGTAACCAAAAGTTTTCATGAGCTAACATATAAATGATGTTATGTCTAATTCCATTATTGATGTAATCAGTTATATACAATGCAATTACTGTTGTCACCAGTGATGGCATCAGTGATATCATCGTTGTGGTGATAGTCTGCGCAACAGGGGGTGCGACCTTAAGGTGGCCTTAGCTGAATTTCCAGGGTTTTGTTGCATTAAGTGCTCACCTTAACGTCCCTCCAACTAAAGTTTTTTCCTTGAAAAAAATAAATATTATATATTACCCAGCCTGCAGTAGCGGGCGTGTAGCTATGGTTAAGCTGCTGAACCCATAGGAAGAGCACTTTTGGGCGGTTTATAACTTTGCCTCGCCTGGACTAATCTTCACGAAACTTTGCAAAAAAGTATATGGCCTCGTCAGATTGATTCTGCAAAGTTTTATACAGGGGGAGGGGGGCCAAAGTTACGGGGGGGGGTCCCAAAATGTGTGTTTTTTTTCTCATAGACCCAATGGAAAAATAAATGTCCTCACTCCTACAGCCCAAACCGCTAGATGGATTTTCACCAAATGTGCACCAGGAGCAGCGGCTTGGTCCCGAAAGCATGCTTTTGTAAATTTGGTGTAATTCCGTCCAATAGTGTTTTTTTTTAAAAAAAAACAGCCAAAAAGTAGGTACAAAATAATTAGTGATAGCTGGGTTTGGTCCGTGGACTGCGAACATCACATTAAAAACATATTAAAAATCACAACATTGCACTTGTCAAAGTAATGAAACAATCTCTGGGGAGGTGAGAGGTGATGAGGATGGGATATGGCCATAAAAAGCCAAAACAGGCGGTTTTTCATCTCCTATGTCCACGAACAGTCCGGGACAGCCCGGTGATGTTCGCGATCATCTCAGATGTTCGGGGGCTTCCATACATATTTTTGCAATACAGGGTTGGTGAAAACAAGTTTTTGGATGGTGTATAACTTTGGCGCCACTCAATGAAACTGTCTGAAATGTTGTGATATCATTCTAGACGTGACCGTGAATGGTTCTACAAAGATTGGTGCTGTTTTGCCAAAACGGAAAAGAATTAGAGGGGGTCCCAAAATGTTTGCAAGGCTTATTGATTTGGTGCTGTTTCACAAATCTGCACAAAAGTTTGCAAAAAGAGTTAAAACCCAGATTTGAATGTTTATGCAAAGTCTGGTGGGATTTTGTGAAGAGGGGGCAAAATTAACATTTTTAGATAAGCTATAACTTTGATGCCGTTTGACAAATGTGCACAAAAGATTTTAGAAAGATTGTAGACCCAAAATTTAATTTTTCTGCAAAGTCTGAATGGATTTTGTCTACTGGGAGCCAAGTTATATCACTATTTTATGTACCTACATTTTGACACTTTTCCAAAAATAAAACATGGCTGGATTTGTAGGAAAGTTGTGCAAGGAGCATTGGCAAGGACTTGAAAGCATGGTTTTGCAAATGTGTCTGTGTCTTATTTTTGGAAAAGTGTCAAAATGTAGGTGCAGAAAATGGTGATATAACATTGGTGACTGGGTTATAGCCAGTGGCCATGGGCAGTGGCCAGATTGTCTGAGTCATAGCAATCGAGGAAGCGTTGGAACATGGTCCCGAAGGAGAAATGCAGGATGGATTCTTGTGGAATGTGGATGATGGGAAAGAGGTGGCCCTCAAACCCCCCTTTTTTCATCCTTTAAAACCCATTAAAATTAAACTAAATCTTTTACCTTCAAAAAACATGCATTCAATGCATTTTTTAATGCAATTTTTTAGATGGAAAGGCATTCAATGTTATTGCATTCGATGCAATGACCAGATACTGCTGGGCTCCTCCCTGAACTTTCAGAAGTCCCACACATCATGAACGCAAAGGCGTCAGGTCATTGGAGCAGTCCTGGACACCCAGGAAGCGAAGGCTCCCCCCACACGCCTGAGGAGAGATTCGCCAGTGTCAGACGGATGGTTCCGCTGTTCCTGAGCCACACCACCTTGCCAGCAGTTTCCTTCCTCCACCTCTTCGGCTTCCTGCATTTTTCTAATGCCAGAGGAAAGACTGCAAATACAGTCCTTGCAGTGGCCACTACGGAGACAATGGTCCCAGTACTTCCACACCTTAAAGGGCATTCTAAAGATGTCCAAGTTGGTGGTCAACAAGCTCTCCTGATGGGCCAGCAGTGAAAACATGATGGCATGGGAACCTTTCTGGCCTCCGTGGCCCCAGATCAGGGTGGTCACGAATGCGTCTCTGAAGGGTTGGGCCGCTCACTGCATGGATTCTCAGGTGAGTGGTCTTTGGTCCACAATGGAAACTCAGTGGCACATCAACAGGCTGGCGCTGCAAGCGTTCAGGACGGCCCTCGCCCTCTCTCAAAGGGAAATGCATCCTTATCATGATGGACAATACAGTGGCCATGCACTACCTGAACAAGCAGGGATGTGTGCACTCCTTCCCCCTTTGCAGAGAGGCGATGCAGCTGTGGTTCTGTCTTTTGGAGAACCAGATCTCGGTCTCGACAGCACATCTGGTAGGGACGGAGAACGGATTGGTGGATGCTCTGTGCAGGCAGAGCACAGTCTCACACAAGTGTGAAGTGTGCCAATAAGTCCTAGAGGAGGTCTTCACTCAGTGGGGTACCCAGTCAGTGGATCTGTTTGCCACTGAGTCCAACAGGAAATGCACACAATTTTGATTGAGGGAATTTCTGGTGAGAGACCAACTGGGGAATGCGCTCCTAGTGGGGTGGGACTTCAATCTCCACTATGCCTTCCCTTCCGATTCCAGTCATTCTGTGGAGCCTCAGGAGGTTGAGGAGGTTCTGAGCAACCCTAACCTTGATTGTCCCAGAATGGGCGAGAAGAACGTGGTACTCGGAGCTTCTGGACTCGGCCATCTGCCCACCTCTCCAGTTGCTTTGCCGACCAGACCTTCTATTTCAGTCGAAAGTTCCGGTACTCCACCCGGACCTAGAATCCCTCAACGCGCATGCTTGAGGGGGGTGAGGTATGATGACTGGGACCTCTTGGAGGAGGTACTTCGGGTGCTACTGGATGCATGCAGAACTTCAACAAGATAGCTGTATGTGTGCAGGTTGAGAAGATTCGAGGCATGGTGCAGGGAACGCAAGATTGACCACGTCTCTTGCCCTGCCACTGCAGTGATGGAGTTCCTTCTGTCAATGGTCTCGTCAGGCCTTCAGGTTGCTACAGTCAAAGGATGCTTGGCGGCTTTGTCTGTTTGCAAAAGGTCTCTGATCAAGGGTCTTTCTTTACGATCTCAGTTATGGCCCAATTCCCTAAAGGACCTGTGAATACCTTTCTGCCTGTTCCCTTTGTGGTTCCAGACTGGGACCTTAATTTGGTCCTAACGTTTCTTACAATGGCTCAGTTTGAGCCTTTGCATTCATGCTCCCTCCGTTTACTGACATTGAAGGCTTCCTTTTTGGTGGCAATTTCATCAACCATTCTGTTGCTTTTTCAGGGAGAAAGTATCCCTTAGGGTACGACCAAGGTTTTTGCCCAAGGTTGCTTCAGAATTTAATTTATCTCAGAGCAAAGACCTGTCTGTATTGTACCCGCTTCCTCACCCCTACAAGGAGGAAGAGCGGTTCCATAGGTTGGATCCCAAGAGGGCCCTTAGTTTTATGTTGCGCGAACATCAGACTTCAGAAAGGCAGACCAGCTATTCGTGGCCACCTCTCTTTCCAGAAAGGTCATGGCGGTTTCTAGACAAACCATTCCCACATGGATAACCTCCTGCATTTCGGAATGCTAACACATCACAGGGAAGGATCTGCCACCGGGCATCAGAGCCCACTCTGCTCGGGGTGTGGCTGTTTCTTCGGCACTGCAGAGAGGTGTGCCGGCAAGGCACATCTGCTGAGCGGTGACATGGTAGTCACTACATACTTTTACAAAACACTATTGCCTGGATGTGCCCCGTGGAGCTGGCGCTCGCTTTGGGAGGGTGGTTTTTAGTTTCCTGGTATAGGGACTTTCATTCCGCCTCTGCGATACAAAATGCTTGGGGACTTTACCCGATGAGGAATCTGCGAGAGAAAAGCAATCCATTGAAGGAGAAATTACTTAGCAGTCATTTTTGTTCTATAATTTCATAATAATATAATTGGTTATTTATAACACGCTTAATACTGAAGAGGTTTCCAAGCACGGACCCAGGATTCGAACCTGTGTTGCTCTGCATCGTCTTGCTTCTAAGACGAGCGCATTGCCACAAAGCTACATTTCTCGTGCTTCTCCCATCCAACCCCACTGTGAAAGTGTTGACAGTTCTGAAACTGATTTCTGTGTTAGAGGAGAAGTTAAGCCTCCTCCATCGAGGGGCTCCTATGTATTTCATGTGATATTGTGAATTATAGTGGTTATTATTATGGTTCCGTTGCTCATAAAAAAAAAAAAAAAATCCAGGTTAGGTTTTTGGTTTGATTTTTCTGTGAGTTGTGGCTGTTTTCAGCTGAATCTTTCGATTCTTCCTCCTCATCCTCAGCTAAGCTTGGGGGGGAGGTGTGGAATGTAAGTAGGGGGGGCACTAAGCTAGAGGTTGTAGTGATGTGGTATAGGTACAATGTCTAACGTAATGTCTGGAGCCGACGGCCACTGCATCGAGTCAAGATGGATCGACGGCCGAGTCGAGGTGCACTACGCCCCCTGTAGAAACATGTTCTGAATCAGTTGATGCTGGAAAGCTATCTATCTGATTATGAATTTGCATGAGAAGTATCCATAGAAAGAACATGATTGGTAAGTAATTTCTCCATCTCATTACTTCAGTTGCATGGGCACTATACAGACAGTGGCCCCAAGGTACCGTCTCATATTCCTTCAAAAGCCTCCAGATTGTCCCTCGAGCAAACTATCTCTACAGGAACCAGATCTGCTGCTCCTACAGTAGATTCTTCCCCTATTGGAGAAAGTGCTGTAGAGAAGGTACCTTTAGCGGAACAGAGCCAGGGTTGGTACTCCACCTATGTATTGGTCCCCAAGAAAGATGGAAGAGTGCGACCCATCTTGGACCTGAGCGGCTTGAATAAGTTCCTCCAAAGGACAGATTCAAGATGGTCACTCTTTCCCATATCCTCCAGGCCCTTCAGTTCCAGGACTTGATGGTGCCATGCGATCTTCAGGATGCTTACTTTCATGTGCTGTGAGACACCTGACAGTCTTCTCCCACCTGTTCCCCCGGGATCCTCTATTCAGGTAGCCAGGGAAGGGCCATCGCTTTTGGATCCCGGCCCTGGGGGTGGACAAGTGAGGGAGGATCACCTGAGTGGAGAGTCATAGGGGATTGGGAGGAGAGCACCCGAGGATGAGACATGGTATTCCCTCATTCTAAATAATACCCCAACCCACTCTCTGTCAGCCTTCATGGGGTATTTCCAGTCGCACCCCATCCCCCCCTCCACATTTCCAACAAACACTACGACGACGAAGATGCAACTAAGATCAATGAGGATTTCCCATAGGAACAACATGGGGAGTGTAATGGAAACCGGCCATAGTAAGAACTGAAACTGTCCAACTGATAGTCAGGCAGAGTTTGGCATTGACTCATTATCACTCACACCCGACTCCACGTGACTATTTTCACAACTATAAAAGGTGTGGTCTTTTTCCAAAGAATGAGCGAGCTGGGGATGTTGTCTGGACCAGAGAGGCCAAGGAGCAGAGAACAGCAGGACCTGAAGCCTGGAGGAGAATGGCATGCCGAGACGCTGGCCCTGTGTTTGAAAGGGGCTGCAGCGTGGCTAGGGAGTTGCGTCTCCAAGGAGCCGGAGTAAAGCACCCTGCTTCCTGCTGTTGGTGATCGTAAAGTGCTTGTTCTCCAGCATGGGGTCTGGCTTGGACTCACATGCTCATGAATATTCTCCATAGTCAGGCTGGGAATCCTCGGTAAAAGAAAAAACTGTTTCTCTTTCACTTACAAACTGTATTTCTCCTTTAAACCAATCACTCTCCTCTGGGTCATACTGCCCCCATCCAATGACAGTCCTACCTAAGCCCCTCCTCTGGCCGCCATCTCCTGATTTTTACCGCACGCTTCAGTGTTGGGTGTCCTCGTGTTTGCTCTGCGAGCTACTTCTACATTTTCTCGTGTTTTCGATAGAAAAGGGTTCTATTTTTGTTCCAAATGAGCCTGTGTGCTCATTTCTCCATCTGCTGACAGTGGGGATCCGTTGTCGTTGAATTTCAATGCCCCGCTAGGGTGAAGATCGTTGAAGATTATAGAAGGCCATCGGACCTACTTTGAGGCCTCCATCCATGATGGAGGAGAAGGAGGGAAGGTCCCTCTTCAAGCCCTGCACCAAGTGCGGGCTAAGGAATGGGTTTGTGGAAGACAAGCACCTGCGATGCCTCTACTGCCTGCACACACTCCATAAGGAGGTGGAGTGCAAGATATTCCTCGGGTACTCCAAGAAGACGACGAGGGACAGGCACAGTAGACTGGCGGCGTAACTTAACGCTAACACCTCTGCCCTGTGCTCCGAGCAGGGTCATGCCTCACCCAGGACCGTCTGGCCCAAGGACCGGTCTTCGAAGTCCTTTGAGGGCGTCTCATCCATGGGGCCCCAAGACAAGGCCAAGAACCGCAAGTCGGAGTCCACCGGGTTCACAGCAGAAGCGGGTCCCAGGGTGGATAGGGCACGATGAACCACACCCTCCGCTTCCATTGCCAGCCGGCAATTGAGCTGCTCCTCAAAAAGGAAATCTACCCCGGCTAAACTGCGGGAGAAGTCAGAGAAGCTGCGGACGGAGGAGAAGAAGAAGGCCGAACTGCCCAAGCAGGCCCAATCGGCACAGGCTAAGACCTCGTCGACGATAGAGTTGGTGGCAGCTGCTCTCAAGATGGCTAAGGGAGCTGACCCGGTGAAGGTGACAACTAGAGCACAGAAGGTATCCCTGCCCCAAAGGTCCAACACCGGTGCAGTGACTTTGGCAAAGTCTGCTGGCACGCTAGAAGGGTGGAAGCCGGCTCAGGCCCCTGTTCAAGCCCGGCAAAGGGGTAAAACAAGGGGGTAGGGGGGCGAGGAGGCCCCGAAACAGCCCTCCCAGGGCTTGACCCAAGCCATGGTGGTCTCGTCAATGGACGACGAGGAACAGGAGTCCTTTCACACAGTCCACAAGGACGATGGCGCGACAGAGAAGACGGCGCATGGCCTAGTTTTCCCATCTAGCCAGCTCAGCCGAGGGATGTGTCTCTGGACATTCTGTTGACCCATCACAACTTGGTGTCAGAGATCCAGAAGAGGATGCCACCGGGCCCAGTACCAGTGGTCCCCTCGGCCCTCGTTCAGCAGCCAACAAAGAAGTGCAATCGTCATTGTACGCTTCCATTTCAGCCTCCTCCTCTGCGTACGGCCCCTTCTCCCCCACCATACCCAGACACAGGAACGGATACGGCCACGACGACGGACGACGAGGATATCGTTGCAGCGGACAGTTTAGGGCGTCCCCACCGGATGAGGTGGGGGTCATTCCACTCCATGATCTCCAGAGCCTCCAAGCTTTTTCAGGTTGTGCCCGAAGAAACTAGGAAGGAGGTTTCTTGTACAAGAGACGTGAGGCCAAGAGGAAGACCGTCCTGGCTGTGCCCCTTCTGGACGACATGTGGGAAGAGAGCCTGGCCCTCATGAAGAACCCTTGCTTGGCTCCAGCCAAACAGGATAGGCTGGAGAAGAACTATCTGGTGCTGGACTGTGTACCAAAGTGCCTTAGGTCGCAACCATCGGCGGATTTAGTGATATCGGTGGCTGCGAGTAAACTTCGGCTAACCCTTCCTCGTCGTCTTTGGTCCCATGGACAGCGAGAGGAAGAAGATGGATGCCATGGAAAGGAAGGTGATTCACACCATGGCGTCCACTATCAAGGCAGCCAACGCACTTGCGATTCTAGCCAGGTATGACAAGGAGCTGTGGTACAAGCTGGGGCCTGTTCTGGAGTTCCTCACCGAGGATAAAAGGATGGAGGCAATCACTCTATTCCACGAGGGGGAATTTGCGTCTGATCACGCCATTACAGTAGTGTTGTACATCGCCGACACAGGGTTTTGGCAGATGGGAAACCGTGACTGCCTTTGTGACAAGGCTGGATGACGGCCACGAATTTCCGGCAGGAGGTCCAGGCGAAGGTGTTGGACATGCCCTTCGACGGAAGGAACATGTTTGGGAAGGTCATTAACAAGTCCCTCCAGGCCATCAAGGCGGATACTGAGACGGCCTGTTCCTTGGGCGCTCTCCAGCAGCAGCGCTCTTCTTTTCCCTCCTCCAGGGGAAAGTCGAGCAGGTCCTCCAAAGGTTTATCCGCTCCGTACCATCAACCCTCCAGATCCAAAATTCAGGAGGCCTACAGACGCCGTTCCCAGTCCTACGGTAACGGAGGACAGCGTCGCCTGCAGGGCAGGACGCCGGCTCCAAAACAGGATTGAACCGGCTGGGACATGGGACCCCTGTGCGTGCACCCCAGTGGGCGGCCATCTGACTAGGTTCGTCAGCGAGTGTCCTTATCCTTCTCGATCTCTCTTCTGCCTTTGACACAGTGAACCATTCCATCCTCATACAAAGGCACCACAATTCCCTTGGTATCTCGGAACGGGCACTGGACTGGCTGACATCCTTCCTTACTGACCACACTTCCCAAGTCATCCTGGGCACCTCTCCTCTCCTACCTCCCTCTCCACCTGTGGTGTCCCCCAGGGTTCAATCCTCTCCCCCTAGCTCTTTAATATCTACCTTTCTCTGATTGCACGCCTCATCTCCTCCTTCTCCTCCAACTTCCATTGTTACACAGATGACACACAGCTCTTTTTCAAATTCCCTGCCGACCCTATTGCACCCTCCATCATTCGGACTGCCTATCTGCCATCCAGTCCTGGTGCACCGCCAAGGGTCTCTGCCTCAAAGCTTGTAAAACTGAGATCTGTCCCATCGGGACCCCTGTTCCCTCCTTCTTCCCTTCACTCTGGCCTTCCTCCTTGGGCTCTCCCCCTTTACCCTCTTCTGAAGCCTGAAACCTTGGAGTCATCTTCGACTCCTCTCTCTCCTTCCTCCCTCATACTCAGGACATTGCCAAGAAGTCCCACTTTCAGCTCTTCCTTCCCAAAGGAATTCTCCCTTTTCTCACTTTCCCCCAGAGGGTCAATACTACCCAAGTCCTGGTTCTCTCTAGGGTTAACTATTGCAATAGCCTCTTCTGAATCTACCATCTTCCACTCTTCGACCCCTCTAACTAATCCATAATAGGGCAGCAAGACTTATCCTTGGCCTTAAGCCCAATGACGCATCTCTCCTGCACAAAAAAGGTCTTCACTGGCTCCCAGTTGCTGCACAGATTAAATTCAAATCCCCCTGCATCATCCAGAAGGCGGTCTGGGCCCAGGGACCACACTATCTTCAACCTTATCTTACTAAATACTTCCCTCTAGACCACTACGCTCCTCTGCCTCTAACTCTGTATAAAGTATTTTGATTACTCCTATGTCCCGTCCCCTTTCCTCCATACTTTTGGGGGACATTCCATCCTGTGGGACGGGACCGTAGCACTTTTGTAAAAAAGCATCAAATTGAAAATGTGTCCTTCTCTTTTTACGCAGGGTACCGCACGTGGCCATAACCCCGCCCTCCTTAGCTCCACCCCACGCATCGCCCTTCAGTCCTTTTCTCTGCGCGGTCGGGGCTGGATGCACTAGCATCACTGGGAAGACCTTTTTCTTCCCGTTGTCCTTCTCTCCTGCTCCGGTTCTACGGTCGTGTAATCCTCCGTCTATGCCGGATCATTTGGGATTTGCCACTTGTTCCTCTTGCGAACGTCGCTTCGCTTAGGCGGATCCCCATTCTCTCTGCATGGAGTGTCTGGGACCGGATCACCATTGGGACTCGTGTTTCTTCTGCGACTCCCTTTCGGTCCGGGCACTTCAGCGTCGTCTTCGTCGGTGGGAGGAGATCTTCCAGAAGGTTCCTCCATCGCATTTTCAACTCTTCATCGATCGGAAAGAAGAGACGCCCGTTAAGTTCCTTACTTTTCAGGGCACCCGGGCCGGGGGACTCCTTCCCGGGGTCCTCCAGTTCCAGCAGGGGCTTCAAAAGCTCTGCTACCAGGGTTTTCCCTGAGGTGCCTCGCAGGCCTAATAGGCGTACCGGGGGTTTTCTCCGAGGGTTTCCGCAAGGGGCCTGCGTTTACTGGATCACAATCCAAGTTTCACTGATCAGGTGCTAGTAGCCATCATAGTCGTGCTTAGGCGTTGGGTAACAGAGTTCGCTCCGAGGTCTCCTTGTCAGGAGCTTCCCACACAGACACCGGGGTGCACACTGAGGCTTCTGTTGAGGCTTTCTGTACCGAACCACGGTTCGAGGCCCCTATCAGGGGAGCTATTAAGACCGGACTCTGTTCAGAGGTTCCTCTTAACAAGGCTAAGGTGTGTACCAACAGAACTGAGAGGCCTGTTAAGGTCTTGTCTGTGAGGTGGATTCCTTAACTTTCCCGCGCTCGCGGAGTCACCGGTGCTGTTGAGGGGGCACAGGGAGAGGTCGTCCACCGTAACTCCTCTGTTACTGGCATTGCCGAGGTTCCTCCTTTGGAGGCTAATTCAAGGCACAGGATGTCCAGTAAACATCCAAGGCCCCATAGTACTGGCTCTGCTAAGGATCCTTGTGTCAAGGCTAAAGTTTTCAGTGAAGTCCCCTGACCAATCTGTGGAGTCAACTGCCTCATCTACACATATGACGCAGTTCTCTGCAGATGATCACAAAATGGCGGGCCTTCCATTTTGGATTCTTCCCTCACCCACGTTATCGACGGCGGGTGCTTGAAATCTTCTTTTTGGTGGACAACCTTTTCCACACGACAGTGTGAATCCGTTCCGCCCTTCCTATGACTGGTGTGCTTGGATGCCACTACCACATTCGTTCTCGCTTCCTGGCTGCCTCTTCGTCAGAGGATGCCTTTTTTGGGAGGTTTCAGAGACTTATGCACTCTGACCCCTTAAGGAGTAGCTCTGTCACCAGGGTTTCTCCTGACGTGCCCCAAGGGCCTAACCAGTGTACCGGAGATTCCTCTGAGGCTTCTGACGGACCTGCCAGTACCGGACATTGTTCCGAGGTACACCATCACGGTGCTAAAGTTAAGCCCGGTTTGGCTGGGTGCTGGGATACCAATGTTTACCCTGAGGTCTCCCTTTCTGGAGCTTTCCCCGCTGTAACTAGGTTGAAACCTGAGGTTCCTCTTGTGGAGCCTACAGCCTGTACAGAGGCCCCTTTTGAGGGAGCTCTACGTACCAGGTTGAAACCTTCGGTTCCTCTTGGGGAAGGCTTAAGTCTATATCGACAGATATGAGAGGCCTTCTCTGAGGGTCTTGTCGGTGAGGTATTGTCCTCAACCGTCCCACGCTCAGGGTCGTGGTGGTACCGGTTCTGTCGAGGGGCAAAGAGGGGGGTCATGGACCGCATTCCTTCTTGTACCGGCTTGTCTGAGGTTCCTCCGTTGGAGGCTAATTTTGAAACTGGTTCAAAGATGTTCACTAAACATCCAAGACCACCCAGTACCGGCTCTGCCGAGGATCCTTGTAGGGCTAAAGTGTTAATTAAGTCCCCTGACTCCTGAGGAGGCATTAGCCTCCCCTATGCATGTGACACAGTTCTCTTCAGGTGGTGACAAAATGGCGGCCCAACCTGCGTGGCCTACAGTGGCCTTTTTGATACCTCACTTACACCTTCATTCGCAACATCTGGTGCTGGGAGCATTCCTTTTGGCAATAGTAACCCGTTCCGCCCTTCTTTGACCGGCGTGCGTGGACTCCACTGCCTCATACTGTCTCGCTCCCTCCTGCTTTGCTCCACTGATCTATGTGGACCTGGCCGGTGGTGGATCCTCCTGGCAACCATCCTCCTTCTGTTTGGGGGGTCGGTCCCTTACGAGTGGTTTCTTCCTCTTCGACACCTAAGCCCTCGGCTGAGGATACATTTTTGGGAGGTTTCAGATGCTCATGCACTCCTATGAGGATGTATTTTAAGCGTCTTTCACTGCTGTTCCTACCTGGCCCCGGCTGCTCCGTTTCGGTTTTTCTTTTAAAACCTGAGACGGTAGGCGTGGAAGACCAGTCTTCTGTTCCCGCCTTGTTGGGATGAGCCTTAAGCGGATGAGGACGGCCATGAGCAGCCTCGCTCGGTGAGAGCATTCCATGACCGGGAGAGGCTTGTGTAGCTCTGTTACCAGGGATTCTCCTGAGGCGCCTGAGGCGCCTGAAGGGCCTAATAGGCGTACCAGAGTGTTCTCTGAGGGTCCCTCAGAGGACCTGCCAAAACCGGATGTGGTTCTGAGGTTCACCATTTGGGTGCTAAGTTTCAGCTCAGTTCGTCTATGGCTCTGGATACCGGGGTTCGCCCTGAGGTCTCCATTTCTGGAGCTTTCCACACTGATATGGGTCTCTGTTTCTGGTGCTTGTCACACCGAGCCATGGTTCTAGGACCCTCTTGAGGGAGCTATATGTCCCAGGTTAAAACCCAGGGTTCCTCTAAATACAGTACCGACAGAGTAGAGGGATCCTCTTAGGTTCCTGTTGGTAGGGTATATTCCTCAACAATCCCACACTCGGGGTTGTGGTTGTACTGATTCCGTCGAGGGAGCAAATAAGGTGATCAGCAACAGGCCTTCCAGTACCGGCTCTGCTGAGGTTCCTCCATTGGAGGCTACTTCTGGGTCAGTTCCTAGAATGTCCACTAAACTTCCTTGTTCTGCCAGCACTGACTCGGCCGAGTATACTTGTTTCAAGGCTAAGTGTTTCTTAAGTCCCCTGACTCCCCTGAGGGGACAGTTGCCTCATTTTCTCCTATGACGCAGTTCTCTTCAGGTGTTGAATAAGTGGCGGCCCAACCACATTTGTGCACGGCAGCCATTTTGATCACCTTTCTTACACCAACTTTCATGACGACTGGTGCTGGGAGCGTTCCTTTTGGGCCTGCCAGGACCGACAAAGACCCGTTTGACGTTCCTGGCGCCAGCTTCAGCTAAGGTACCTTGTACACAGAGGTCAGGGTCCCAGACTCGGTCCTTCTCGGGGATCAGGGGGTTTTCAGGGTTGCCGTGCACGCCGATATGAAACTCCTGTTGGTAGCCCCGTTTTAAGCGGCAGCGGCATGGTAGTTGGCTTTTCTCTTGGCCATCAGCCTCCTCTACAGGGACAGATTATCTCCCTGCCGACAAATCACCAAATGTTATTTTTTGTCGGTCACACTACACTTAGGTGGTGGGACGAATCTCGTCTCATGTGGAGGCATGGCAAACCATCACCCAAGACTGGTGGGGTTTGTCCACATCATTTAGGCGGGTTTTCACTTGCCGTTTCCTCCTACCCCACCCTTCAAACCTCTCTACCGACAGATCGGGATGCTCTCCCTCAGAGCAGAGGTACAGAAACGTATATACCTCAGAGCGGGGGAACCTGTTCCCCTCATGGAGCAAGGGAGGGGCTAGTACTGTTGTCCTTTCACAGTGTTCAACCAGGCTGGCCTGCGCACTATTGTCGATCTTTCTGAGAGAAATTCAAGTTGATCACGCCCTGCCAAATAAAGTCCTGTCTTCGGAAGGGCGATTGGCTCAGTGTGGTGGCCTTCCAGGATGCGTAAATGACATTCTGACTGGAGCCCACATATGAAATAGCTGCGGTTCTCTGGAGCCCGCATGTGAAACATCTGCATTTCTCTGTGGGAGCAGGACACTTTAGTTTTGGGTACTCCTTTTGGTCTCGGCTCCGCGAGACGCGCAGGAAACTCCTCTGAGGGTCCTTGCAGTGGTTCCCGAATACCGGATCTTCTTCCAAGGTTCCCCGTTTGGGGCTAAGGCTGACCCCAGTTCTGGTGTGGCTTTTGATACAAGGTGTCGCTCTGAGGCTTTTCCATCTGTAGCTAGCTGTACCGTGTCTTGGCTCAAGACCCTCTCTTGGTGGCTATAAGACCAGGGTTAAACCTGAGGTTCCCCTGCTTGGGGCTAAATCGGTCACCAACAGAATTGAGAGTCCCTCATCGAGGGCCCTGGCTGTAAGGTATATCCCTAAGCCTTTCCACGAGGCGGCTGTGGTGATACCAGTTCTGTTGAGGGGGCGAAAGAAGGCGGTCACATACCACAGACCTTCCAATACCGAATCTGCCGAGGATCCTCCATTAGAGGCTAATTCTGGGGAAGCCCCTGACGCATTGAGTAAACACCCTTCATCTGCCAGTATGAGCTCTGAGAAGGTTCCTTGTTTCAAGGCTAGGATTGCACGCAAGACCCCTGACTTCCCTGGGGAGACTATTGCTTCACTTGCTCCTGTGACACAGTTCGCCCCTGGTGTGTGATAATGGCGGCCCAACCTCCAGGGGGCCATGTCGGCCATTTTGAATACCTCCCTTTAGAGCGAGGTTTTACATCAACAAGCAGGGCGTCACAGACTCTCCTCTCCTTGTGGATTTTGTCATACAAATTTGGGCTGGGACATCCAGTATATAGTTTGGCTCCAGGCTCCACACATCCTGGGTCACCTAAATGTGACCACAGATTAATTCAGTCGCCAGTCGGCATCGGTTACGAGTGAGATGAACAGCAATATCAAAACCAACTTTTCCAGCAATGGGGCACGCTAGAGGTGGTCCTCTTTGCAACTTGTGGATCAACATGAAAGCTTATGCTTTCCCCTCATTGCCTCGTATCTATTGGTTGCTCTGTAAGCACATCGAACCGTTGGCAAAGCAGCTACGTGGGCTTTCCCACCAGCTTTTGGTAAACATTACTGCTTAGACCTGGGCTCCAGAGCCGATGCTCAATTCGGCCACGCTGTTCTTAAAACCTTTTTCAGTAAGGAGGTTCCATCCACCTGTATTTCCTGTGAGTAGTGCTTGGTAATCTCCCAAAAGTATGGAGGAAAGGGGACAGGACGTGGGAGTATAACAAAGTTACTCACTGTAGTGACTACCTTACTCCTAGTCCATAGTCCCCTTTCCTCCATACTCCTGCCCGCCGTCCCCTATAATAAGTAACCTCTATTATTGCTTAAATGGTCTGGAGGACGATGCGCGGGGCGGAGCTAAGGAGGGAGGGGTTATGGCCGCGTGCAGTACCCCGCGTAAAAAGAGGAGGACACATTTTCAATTTGATGCTTTTTTTACAAATGTTCTCTGGTCCCATCCCACAGGACGGAATGTCCCCCAAAAGTACAGAGAAAAGGGGACTATGGACTAGGAGTAAGGTAGTCACTACGGTGAGTAACTTTGTTAAAACAGTGGCCAGGTGGTTGTTAGCTTTCCTCTGCTGGCTCCCTCTCCTCTGCTGGCTCCCTCCTATGGAACAGCCTCCCCCTCCCACTGCGCCTTGAGCAGGATCTTCTTAAATTCCGGAAGCTCCTTAAGACTCTCCTCTTTACCTCCTCCTTCCCTTAGTCTCTCCCCTGCTAATCCCACAGTTGCTGCGATTGGTGTTCTGGGCCCTGACCTCCCCACCCAATTTGCCCAGCTTCTGTCTACCCTTTGCACTTGCACCCTCCGCCCTGGAGACTCGCACTTGCACCCTTCGCGGCCCCAGGCCGTGTTGCACTCAACACCCCAAGCACTTCATCTGTGGCTCAACCATGAGCTCAGACTCCCCATCACTTACCCACCTGCCATCTCCCCATCTTCCTTGCTGCACTTGCACGTTCTGAATACTCGTAAGGCATAGTAGGTGTGTCCCCCTAACCCCCACTTTTAAATATTGTGTTTTTTCTGTATTGCAATGTACCTCCCACCCCTGCTCCCTCCCTTGCCATGTGGGTGCTTTACAGTATTGTCTTATTGTATAAGCACCTAGCTAGCAAACAAATAAATAAATAAGATCACCACCGACAGATGAGTGCTGGACGCTCTCGCCCATGGACACACCCTGGAGTTTCAACGCAGGTGTCCGCGGATCCCTCCGGTTACCCCTAAGGAACAGCACATCCCTCAGCTCCTGGAAGAGGTGCGGGCCATGCTGTCAAGAGGCGATGGAGCTAGTTCCCAAATGACTCAGATGCTCCGAAGTCTAGTCCAGATACTTTCTGGTCAGAAAGCAGACAGGGGGCTGGGGGCCCATCCTAGACCTGCGACGTCTCAACAAATACTTCCAAGTCCCAAAAGTTCAGGATGGTCACGTTGCAGCACCTGCTCATCCAACTGGAGGTAAGAGACTTCTTGACGTCGCTGGACCTGGAAGACGCCTATTTCCACGTTCCCATTCACAAGAAACATCGAAGGTTTGCGTTTCGTAGTGTAGGGCCAACACTACCAGTTAAAGGCCCTACCTTTCGGATTGAAGGTCAGCCCCCAGAGTGTTCACGAAAGGGATGGCATTGGTGGCGGCCCATCTATATCTACGGGTGTTAGGAATGTTTCCCATTTATGTGTAATTTGCCCTCCAGTTGTGTACCCCCCAACTTTTTGCTGCTGGTTAAACATTATAGTCTGACTTTACCAGTGAAGCACAACGTTCAGCTGCACTCCACTGGGCTTTTCGCTTCCTTTATTATGGGGAAACTGACATGCCCTCAAAGACAGTTAGTACTGGGACACTTTGTTTCCCTTTAGTCCTTTCCAATATTGCAACTTTTCTGCAACATGTTACAAGTGCACAATGTACCCTACAGTACAGTGTGCTTTGGTCTTCCTTTCATTTCCAAAGGCCCTAGCCTCCCTCAAAGGATCTTTCAGGAGAAGTGCAGATGTTCCTTGGATAGGGCAGCTTATCTTTGCGCTTCTTTTTCACTCTTTCTTGCCAGACAAACAGCGTTTACTGCGGTTGGTACAGGAGAAGGGGTTCTGGCTCCAAAATGGCCATGCCACAAGGTTCTTTGTCCTGTCCTTTGGCCATCTTGCCCCTTTGCCTTCCCCAGCTTGAGCCGACCTGGGTCAGTCCTTTTTTGGGCATGCATTCTCCCGCGAAACGCCAAGCTTTCGCGGGCTTCTGCATGCCTTGTGTGTGTGCCTCCAGGATGTGGGCTGGACTGCCAGAGAGTCTGGTGTGCTGGGAATGACTGGGACCACTGTGGTCCGTGATTGGCCCACGTCTGTTGTTCCTGTATGCGAGCAGATCTCCCATTGGGTCCTCTTTGTTTTGGTGCGAAGGAGATTTTGGATAAGAGAAGGCTCCAAACACCCATAACAAGTCGATCTCTTGAGTTCTCACTGAACCTAGGATAGGATCCAAGTATCCTGAATCTAAGAAGCCGAGTCGAGACCCACTGGAAGGTTTGGCACTGTGAGCCTGCTGTTGTCCCACTGGACACCTCTGCATCTGATAGAACTAGAAGGTCTGCAAAGGCGCTTCGACCACTTTGAATAGCGGGGCCAACTATTCATGGCACCTTCATCTAAACCTGCATGTAAGCCTCTTCGCAAGTGTTCCTGGGCCAACCAGTGGGCTGACCAGCTTGCACAGGACCTTTGCTCAGAAACCGCCTCCGTTTCTAGGAGACCCTTGAAACTTGGTAGATCGCAAGCTCAGTGTTCATGGCATTCTCGCACCGAATTTCGTACACTTGGCATTCCCAGGTCTGAAGTAAAGAGAGAGCGCCCAAACTGGAGTATACGCGGTTACCGTGCCACCCAGTCATGGTGACGAACTTCGCAGGTGCCTTGCTGCGGTGCCCCTCTGTACCCTGAAGCCTGCTGCAGTGAGAGAGAGCAGAGAAGTCGCCACTGTCGTGCCAGGGAATCATCACTGTATCTTGGCCTCTGAAAGCCGCAGAGCCGCACAATTGCCGCATTTGAGCCTGCAACCGAAGTGGACTCGACTGCCGAAGTTTGGTCCGGAGAGCGCCGGGGCCAGTGAGTACTTGCAACCCTTACCGGTGGCCCCTAGCGCATCCATCAATTTTTACGCACAAGTGTCCCCCGAGGGCCACTCACCTTTCCACAGGTAGCCTGTGCTACAGTCCCATTCCCAACTCCTGGAACCTGTTCTGCCCTCTTGGGGATACCCTCCACGAATAGTGGGAACTTATTCTACATCACCTCACCCACCTTCCTGAACTGCTACAGACCCTACAATAGACCCCGTTTTCACCCTTCTGCACTACCGCGTGCACCAGCATTTGAAAGTACATTTGAGCACTAGGCTCCACTCTTCGTCGGGACTGGACTGCCTCTCAGTTAGGAATTTATCAATGCAGAACTGCCTAAAGACTGCCTAAAGACTATTTGCACTGTTTGCTCCCTTTCAAGTTTTAGACCCCTCTAGGCCACTTGGTATTGTATATATGTGTTATAGTAGTGTTGTATTGGTTTAAAGATATTACTGTTGATAATTGCTTTGTGTTGAACTTCAAAGGCCTTGAATAAATACATATATTTTTAATATATATATATATATACACCTGACTGGGAGAGATTTGTAGTGTCCTTTACTCTGTGTGCTCAGCTCATTGAGGTCTTTCAGTCACCCTCACTCCTCGTGAGACCTATTATTGACCACTGGCAATGCTACCTTGATTGGTCTGGCTTGTCCAGAAGGTTACCCTGTTCCAAGAAACTTGGCTGGCCTTCTGCACCTCTTCGCACCAGGTCAGAGTTCAGAAATCCATCTTAACAACGTGGTATAAACATATACTCGTACCTCAACGACTGGCTCATCCGTGCCCGCTCGCAGGAGTTGGCCGTCAGACACACGGAAGCAACCGTCCAGCTACTGGCGGATCTGGGATTCTCCATCAACTATCCAAAGTCCTGCTTGACACCATCGCAGAAAGCGCTATTCCTGGGAGCCAGGCTCAATACTGTGTCGTGCCTGGCGTCACCTCGGAGGAGAGGGTAAGGGCCATTCAAGGGAAGGGGGAGCGGCTGCTGTTGATGAAGACAGCCACGGTGTGAACCATCAAGTCGTTGCTCGGCATGATGTCCCACATCTACTTCATCCGGCTCTGCAGGTTGCAGGTGCAACCTCTTCAGGAGTTCCTGGATGCTCACTGGATGCAGGTGTCTGGAAGCTTCACGGACGAGATGCCGCTCGACGAGGAGCTCCGTCGGGCGATAGGGTGGTGGGGCATCAGCTCCAACATCGCCCTGGGCACAGGGTTTCAAAACCCGCCATACCAGGAGACGGTTACCACGGGCGATTCCCTAGGAGGCTGGGGAGCCCACACCAGCCAGAGGCTTGTGGCTGCCGGAGGAGAAGGATCTCCATATCAAGATTCTGGAACTATGGGCAGTGTTCTGGTCCCTCAAGTCGTTCCTTCCATCTCTGAAGGGAAGGTGGTGAGGATCTTCACGGACAACTACTCCATCACGTTCTACATCAGGAAACAGGGGGGCACTTGATCCCCAGCGCTCTCCAATGAAGCGCAGGACTTGTGGCGATGGACCGTCGCCCAAGAGATGTTACTCTTCCTCTCCACCTAGTGGGAAACAAGAACATCACTGCAGACTCCCTCGGCAGCGAATTGCGCTCCTACCGAGTGGGACCAGGTGGACCGCATCTTTGCCAAGTGGGGCAGGCCCCAGATCGATCTGTTTGCAATGTCGGCAAACTACAAATGCCAGAAATTTGCCAGCAGATTCCACCAACCGAGGAGCCTGGGGGACAAGTTCCCGTGGGAAGGAATGTTTCTGTTCGCGTTTCCTGTTGCCTCTCCTGCTAACACACACACACACACACACACACACACACACTAACCCACACACACACACACCCACACCCACACCCACACCCACACACACACACACACACACACACCCACACCCACACCACACCCCCCCATGCAGGATGATACTCATCGCCCTGGCATGGCTGAGGCAAATTTGGTATTTAGACCTTCTGAGCCTGTCAGCGTCTTCTCCGGTCAATCTGCCCGGCAAAGTCTGAAATTTGGTGGAAAAAAACTCAATTTTTTTTCAGACATTTCCCTCCGCCAACACACCGCAACACCACATGTCCTACCTTCCTGCCTTCCCACAGGTGTCCAGACGCAAACAGTACCTCACATGTGTGGATGCACCTACCTGGGCACAAAGGGAAAAGGCTAAACCACTGCTATCCCCCAAAGGGTTTGGTGCGCCAACCTACAGATTTGGGCTTGGGGTGTCGCAGCCACCAAGGAAAACGGGGAACCCGATGCATTTCGAAAACAAGACCCACAGATGTCTGACATGCGCGAATTGCCTCAGAATGTATTAACCACAGCCCCCGGCTATGACCCACCTGGAAGATGGGTGACATCACCCCTGACCATCCTGGAGGTCTGGCTGGTATGCGTTACAGAATCCACCTCCGGGAAGGGAGGGGGACCCTACCCGGGCCCCCTGGTACTGCTGCTGCACTTGGGCATGGTCAACCCACATGGGAGACGGGTGCCCAAGGCCAGGTACATGAGCCCCAACCATCCTGGTATTCTGGCTGTCCTGCATTACAGCTTCTCCCTCCAGGAAAGGATGGGGAATGTCCCGGGCTTCCCGGGAACCACAGCTGGGCTTGGGGACGTTCAACCCACATGTGAGACAGCTGCCCAAGGCCAGGGACATTACCCCCGACAAATCCTGGAGTGGGTCACCAGTTCCCAAACTGCAAAGTCTTTATCCTCACGAAGGCCACGGCCACGCCCACGGCATACACCCAGTCGCATCAACGCTCTGACAAGGGATGTGCGTTCGGTGGGTTCTGGGACTTCCAAGAACGAAGGTCCAGGCAGCCTGACCATTCTCTTAGCACCGGCGCAAATAACAGAAGGGGGGAGCAATGGCTTCTTTCAGTCCCCCTCCTCCTCATCAGCCTCAGAGGCAAAGAAGGCATGATGCGCCCCTCCGGGTCCACGTGTCTCTGGTGGGGGGCAGGCTTTGCCCTTCACGCACAGTCTTGGCGTCAGAGGTTTCCGTAGTGTCCACAGATACTGATTCCTCCCTCTCCTCCCTCCCCCCCTCCACTCCTACAGATTGGGCCAACAACTCTGTTGGCGGACATTCGCTCATTGAGAGCCATGCAGTGGAAGAAGTCACAGCCTCCCAGCGAGGCTTGGGCTTCTACTCCAGGATTTTCGCCATACAAAATAAGAACCAGGCTGGCGTGAGAGTTGTTGGACCTCTCCATCCTCAACCTCTCACTCCCTCTTCCAAAATTCAAGATAGTTACGCCAGCACTCATTGCGGAGACACTGTGCAGGGGAGACTGGATGTGCTCCCTGGATCTGTAGGACGCGTACCTACACGTCCTGATTTGGCAGCCTCATCGCTCCTTTCTTAGGTTCAGGATCCTGCGCTTCCATTTCCAGTACAAGGTTCTACTGTTCGGCGTCAACTCAGCTCCCAGGGTACTTACCAGACTTATGAATGCATATATTGTGTCTATAGTAACATCTGGTTCTTCCTCGAGCACCAATTCGGACCACGTTCTCTTGAGCTTCTGCACCAGTCTATGGTACGTGATATACTGGCCAGTGTGCAACCCGGTTTCCGCCCCCAATACCCCAAAATCTGTTATGGTCCCTTCTTGCCAGATATCCCCCAATGTCACTATCCCAGCCGGCTCCCAGTGATTCCTGATTATCATCCTGAGCTGCTCCTCTCCCCCCGCCAGTGGTACCTGAGGGGAGCACGGGTTTTGGTTCCCCATCAGTTGGTACGCCCTTCGCCACATTTTCCATCCAAGCACCAACATCTTGGGACGCCCGTCCATTACAGACTGGGGCAACCACATTATCTCTTTCAGATAGAATGGGACACAGTCCCTTCGGAACAGCCTGGTTTCGGTGGTCGCATCCTCAGAGAGCCATTTGGCCACATATTGCAGCTGACTCGCTACATAATAGACTTCATAATTGGGCAATTTTATACCCCCCCTCTCGTAAGAATTCTGGAGTTTCTAGAGGGCGACTCTGTTCCGAGTACCATGCCACAGGAAGTCCCTACACATACTAGCCAATCTACTAAAAAACTTCTTGGGTATCAGATACGGGATATTACCAAAGTAGTGCAGGAGTCTAGGCAAGACCACCATCTTCAACATTGCGCTATGTCCCATCATTGCAAAGGGCAGTTTAACCCAGAACCGCATGCAATTCTCAATTTTCATAATAGCTACTTCTGTGTTGCGCTTGTGTTCTTCGTCCACTGCATGGTAAATATCTATTCCTAGATAACGAAATGTTCTAGCTGCCCACGGTACCTGTAACACCGGTAGTTGTTCTAGAGGGATCCCCTTATACCCACCTAGTGGGAACATGCTAGACTTCTGAGGGTTAACCGCTATACCAGACATACCCGCATATCTTCCCATCACCTCCAAAACATATTGGAGGTTCTCCTCTGGGTACCGCAAGTACAATAGTATATCATCTGCATACAATGATACCAGGTGTCATTCATCACCCACAGGGATGCCTATTGTGTCATATTGTTGCCTTAAGTAGATCGCTAGGGGTTCCAGAGCTAATATGTAAAGCATTGGAGACCATGGACAGCCCTGTCTGGTTCCCCTGCGGAGTTTCCACCTTTCCGATATCACTGACCGCGTTTTAACCCTGGCTAGCGGTTCACTATATAACATTTTAGCCCACCGCAGGTATCATGGACCCATCCCGTAGCCATCCAGGGTCGCCAGCAACCACGGCCATTTGACCGAGTCAAAGGCCTTTATTGCGTCTTATGACACTATTGCCAGTTCATCATCACTTCCGTTCCCATATTCAATGACTCTATGAAGCCTTCTAAGATTATCAGATATGTTTCTGTTGGTGACCTAGCCAGTCTGATCTGGGTGTATCAGTTTGCCTATGGCTTTCCTCAGTCTATTTGCCAAAATAGCTGTCAGAATTTTAATGTCTTGATTCAACATCGACAGGGGTCTATAGGAACTGCAGCTGTGCCCTGGCTTATTAGGCTTGGGGAGCGGTGGTATAATCGCTTCTCTGAGTGATTCTGGCAGTCTGCCTCGCTCATGCGCCTCATTCAGCATGTCCAACAATGGGGGGGGCACCTCGTCTTTAAATGCTTTATAAAACTCACTTGGGAGTCCATCAGCCCCCGGGGTCTTACTCGTCGGCAACTGTCTCACCACTTCTTCTAGCTTCTCCAATGTAATCAGTAGGTCCATCTCCTCCCTTTCTTCTGCATTCATTTGCGGCAATCCTATGTCCTCCAGTGTTTCCTCTATCATCACGCGATTATCTTCCCCATCATCTCCATACAACAGCCCATAATAGTTTGCAAACTCTTGATTTACTACCTCTTGGGTGTCCACCACCCTCCTGTCGTCCCTTTTTATCAATCTGATCGGGTGTCTAGGGGTTTCACTTTTGTATAGCCATGCCAAAAGCCTTCCTGGTTTGTCACCTCCCGCATGTTGCCTCTCTATATACTTTTTGTAGTTAAGGTTACACAATCTTTCCCAATGCCCTGCACACTTTTGTTGCAGTCTCAGTATTAGGTCATTATCTTGGTTGATACTGTTTCCTCCACTAAGTGCCCCCTCCAGTTCCCCCTCCGCTTCCTGCAGTTCCGCCAGGATCCCCCCCTGCAATCCTTTAGATTTCGCAATAGCCACTCCTCTTATCACAACTTTGAAGGCCTCCCACAAAGTTCCTGCTGAATCCACACTACCCGTATTCATCTCAAAATAGCTAACTATCTCTTCCCTCATGTCCTCCCTAAAAAAGGGGTCTCTGAGCACCTCTGCCCTGAGGCGCCACGTTGGAATTCTTGCTCTTGGAGGGCAATATTGCCATCAAAGGATCAGGGGCGAGTAGTCCGAGAGGACCCTTGCTTTGTATTCGATTTGCATGATTTCTGTCAGTATCTCTGAAGTGGCGAAGACATAGTCCAGCCTCGTGTGCAGCCGTTGCGGGGCAGAATAATGCGAATACTGCTTCTCTTGAGGATGGTGCACCCTCCATACATCTTCTAACCCAAAATCATTCAGCAATGTCCGTAACGCCCTAGCCAATGGGGCAGGCCTATCCGGTTTCCCGTCTGACATGTCCACCCTGGGGTTTAGCACGCAATTAAAGTCCCCTCCCCAAATCACTGCACCCTCCGCACACATCCTAAGATTGTGACACAGCGTTTTAAAATATGCCGCAGTGTTTTGGTTCGGGGCATACGTGTTTACCACACTTATTTCCCTCTTTTCCACCAGTCCCTTCACCACCACCATCCTCCCGTCTGTGTCCAACAGCGTCTGCAACAGTTGAAACGGGACATGTGGCGCCACCCAGATGATCACTCCCCTGGCGTAAGCCGAATATGGAAAGCCCACCACCGTTCGCTTCCATTTCCTCTTGATCACTTCCATCTTATCTCGCGTCAGGTGCGTCTCCTGCAACAAGCCAATATCTATTTTCTGTCTCTGTAAGTATAGCATAACCTTATTCCTCTTCACGTAACTATTCAGGCTCCTGACGTTCCAAGTGATTATTTTAAGATCTCCCATGGCTTGACTGTGTTCCTCTCCCCCTCCCACCCATGCAGTTCAATTTTAGTTGCTTAACTCTTCTGTGTAGGCTCATATCCCAACTTAAACTCCCCTGAACTATGTACACAACAAGCCCTCCTGCCTTACTCCCTCCCACCTCCCTGCCCTTCCCCAACAACATCCTCCCCAACTGTTGCCCAGCTCCATCCCTGGATCTCAGACACCCCCGCATCTAGCCCTTTCTGGCAAAAGCCTATACTCGCGGCTCAGCAGGGTGAAGTCGCCCTAATGGCCGCTTTACTACTAATTCTCAGGGGTATGTTGCTCCTATTTCCAACTTACTACGCTTACTGCTAATGTCATTCAGCTCACTCATGCATTGTATTCACTATATTCCAGTCCAACAAGGTCTTAAAGTCCAAAAGCCACAAAATACCGATCAAATGTCCTCTTATGTCATACCAGGACACCCCCGCCCACTTATCCCCTCAGCGTTCATGATACAGACTCCTCACTTGTCATGTTCCTGGCGGTCCTGCTCCGGCTCCTGCTCCGGACAGCCCTGCAAGTCCAACCAGGACGCCACTTCCTCTGGAGTATCGAAGAAAAGCGCTCTGCTTTTGTGCAAAACATTTAGCTTTGCAGGGTACAGAAGCATATACTTAATTTCAGCTATGCGCAGCCTCCTCTTGACCGCCACGTAGCTATACCTCTGCCTCTGCACCAGCATCGTGTAGTCAGCATACGCCGTGATGTTGGTGGATGCTCTCTCTATCGTTCCGCCCTTACGAAAATACTCCAGGATCTTCTCCCTGTCTTAATAGTTCAAAATGTTCGCAATTATCGGCCGCGGCGGGGCCCCAGGCTGTGGTTTCCTCATCAGGGCCCAATGTGCGCACTCAACTGTGAACCCCTGCGAGAGCTTGTCTGCCCCTATCTGCTGCAGGATCATGTTCTCCACATCATTCATGGGGTCTTGGCCCTCTTCTCCCTCTGGCAGGCCGACCACCCGTATATTATTCCTTCTCGCCCTTCCTTCCGCTTCTTCCATTTTCCATGCTTTATATGGCAATCTGTTAGTGTGTTTCTGTATACATACTGACATGTAACACATGGTCCAGTTGTTTGTTGCTTTTGCTAATATTTGTTTGGTACATAGAAGCAATCTGCTCGCTCTCTGGCCCACAAATATCTCCTGTGTCTATTTATAGTAATGTGTTTTACTCACTGGCTAGTAGTCAGAATAATGGCAGTACTGTCTGCATTACAGTAATATGGACAAATGTACATAGAACTTGTCCCATTACCATTAAAAGCTGCACAGACGTTGGCATTGCTGCTCTGAAAGATTTATTTACATGCAGTGTGTGGTCTCCTGAACCTGGTTATGATAAGGATTTTGAATAGTTGAAAAGGACATTTGCTCTCGAGAAGAGGATGGAGAGTTGTCTATTTTTTCCTGCCTACTCATCTCGGCCATATTTTATTGCGTAACAAGCCTATTGACCATTAACTGTCTTTGTTTTGTGACTGTGTTCCAAATCACTAAAACCTCTCCTTTAACAAATGTTCTGTGTGTTTAGTTGAAGATCCAGATGATTTAGAGACTGAAATACTGGAAGACAATGAAACTGAGAAAAGCAGTGGATGTCCAGTTATAGTTGCTAATGTGTGGGATAATGAATCAAAGCCAGCAAGGTAAATCTATACAAATGCTATCCTCTTGTGATATTTGTTTTGCTCAGTAAAGCCATATTTTAATCTTGATGTAAATTCTCATTTTTCTGTATGTATCTGATGGTAAGGCTACTGAATCTCACTTGTTTGATAATTTGAACCTTTTTAGATTTGGTCTGATGTGGTGGCTAAATATGCTTCAAAATCGAAATTCCTGCTTTGTGTTTCTTGCTGGCTATGGTCCACAGATCTTTGAATAATGGGGTAATAAAGTGCATAACTTGCAATACATTACTGGGAACTGAGCAAGAAAAATAGCAAAAATAAAAATCTGTATGTGCATGGCAGCCCCTTTCGTTTTGTCTCTTCTCCTTCGCTCACATTCCAGGTTTAGTTTCAATAGGATCTCTCTTTGGCACACAGTGAAGTGCTTCTTCTGTATCTAATGTGTGTCCTCTGTTTGCAAACATTGCAGGTTCTCAGTTTCACCATGATCTCTCATATAACGAAAAAAAACTAATGCTTCTTTATCTAATTTGTGTCCTCTAATTGGAACATTACAGACCCTGTTTCTCCATGACCTCTCTCCCTATCACCGAAAGAAACACTCCTTCTATCTGATTTGCGTCCTCTGTTAGAGGCATTGCAGGCTCTTAGTTTGACCACAACCTCTCCCTATTGCACAATTAAACCCTTCTTTATCTGATTGGGTCCTCTATTTGAAAACATGTGAGGCCATCAGTTTCATCATGACCCACCCAACCCATCACACAATGAAATACTGCTTGTTTGTCTGGTTTGATAAGAAAACGGAGTTTGATGTTGAATGGAACGTGTATGCCCCAAATTTAGAGAATTTTACAGAATGACCAGGAAGGAAATGTAAAGGTATTGGAAAAAAGAACTTATATATTTTGGATCAACCAGCAAACACCATTCCTAAAAACGGACAAACGAAAAGGTAGAAATAGAAATGTTGGTGGCGTCACATGATGCTCTTGGGCTGAGAGGCAGCAGCCAGCCAAGGCTTCAACTACTGTCAGCTACTGTCTTTAAAAATCATCAAAGAACTCCTTTGTACTGGATGGCTAAAGTACAGGGTTTGAACGCGGCTTGGTTTTAAACGGAATCCCAACTGCCACTATGATCGGTATAAACATGCACAAACAGAAGAAAATACAAGATTTTTCCACATCAAACTACCTCCTCCCAGAGCTGTGAGCACGGCAGAGAATCAAGAGAGAGCCCCATAACCTTGCTATGGCAGCATGCACATCACTTGGACTTGCAGCTGAACTAGCTGAAATGCGATCTATGTTGGATGTTGCGTCTGAATAGAGAACCTTTTTTCTTGATCTCATGCAGCAGCAAATAGAAAATTGTTCTAATGATTCCTGTCTCCCATAGAATTATCTCTTGGATATTCGGTAGGATAGCTCAGGTGCAACATGCTTGCCTTGGAAGCAAGACGACACAGAGCACCAGAGGTTTGAGCACAGAGTCCGCGCTTAAAAACCTCTGGGTATTAAGCGCGTTATAAATAACCTATCATATCATATAATTCTAATGGATTGTGTCCTCACAGATTTCTCATCTTTTTTTTGTAAATTTGGTTTTATTAGTTTTACGAATACAGGTTATGCAGGAAAAGTATACAATAGGTACACAATTAAGAATTTCACTATAATAAAACAAACCCCCATAATTCCTTGTGTTTTGCGTCCGTCACATGTAAACTTTCTGCATGCATAATGTTTGCGCAACATCATAACTTTTTCCCCCTTCCCAATCCCCACCCCCCTCCCCCATGGTCAGAGCCTTTATCGCAGATCATGCAGCATTCATCGTACAACGATCAGAATCAGAGTTTATTGTCGGGTTCACGTTATTCGTAAGAGTGTCCGTCGAAGAGTTCAACTTAAACATCGTTTAGTTTGTTCCTTGCTCCTCCGCCATCAGAGTAAGGGCTGTGTTACGGGACAGGCCGTCTGGTAGATATATGCTTTTGTATTCCATCCTCAAGGTTTCAGTCTGTGAGAGTTTACCATGCAGCGATGCTGTTATGTGTTCCATTATACAAATGTTGGTGGATACATGGATCCATTCATTTTTCGTGGGGCTTGTGGGAGCCTTCCACCTCATAACCAGTGTTGCCCTAGCAGCCAGGAGCAGTTGCGGGGCTATGTCTTTGATCTTGACCCAGTCGTCTTCATCATTTTCGAGGCCGAACAGTATGAGGTAGGGAGTGGGTGTTCTGGCAATTCCATCGACCTCTTTGATCCAGCCTAGAACTACTGACCAAAATACCTGTATCCGGGGACATCCCCACCACATGTGCCAGTAGTCTGCCCTCTGTCCGCATCCACGCCAGCAGTCCGCCCTCTGTCCGCATCCACGCCAGCAGTCCGGGCTTGCGGTCTGAAACATTTTGGATAGTCTGACTGGGTCATATTGCCATCTGTGTAATAATTTGATTGCATGTAGTTTGTACTGATTTGAAATGGATATCCGTGTGGCTGCTTGGCATACGGTGTCCCAAAGTTCGGGTGTGAACTGTTCAGCGAAATCTTTTTCCCATCTGTTTTTTAGTGTGTCAGTGTTCACACCTTCTCCCTTTATCAATGCCCTGTACAAAAAACCTATATTAGCCCCTTCATTACAGTTCTTGAGTCCAGTATTTTCTCAAAGGGGGTGAGTTCTCTCATCAGTTTGGGTCTCCACATGGTTCTTGTCAAAACCCCTTTGAGTTGTAGATATTGAAATGTGGATAATGAGCCTATTCCCAGGGCCTCGGTCAGCTCAGGGAGTGAAATGAAGGCGTCTTTCCTTTGTAGTTGGCCTACTCTCTCTAAACCTGCCTCGTACCAGCTTTGGTACCTTCCTACATCCGGAATGTGGTCGTTGATTCCTGGGGACCATAAATGGCTCAAGGGGCTCGGCCAGGTGGTAATGCCTTGCATATTCGTGCCATGCATCCAGATGTCCCAGATGGTCATAAGTATCGGATGATCTTTGAGTTTTCGACATATCCGTTTCTTGGGTGCCCAGAGCCATTCACATACTGTGGCCGGCGAAAAGTAATGGTTGTCCATATTGACCCACTGGATGTTTGTCTGGTCGCGCAGGTGTGGGATCAATACTCTGAGTTGTGAGGCTTCATAGTATTTTTGGAGGTTGGGCAGACCCACCCCTCCCTTGTCTTTGGGAAGTATTAAAGTCTTATATGGGATTCTCGCTTTCTTCCCCTGCCATAGAAAGTGGAGCATGGCCTTTTTGATTTCAGTGAAGAAGCTTTTCGGAATCCTAACGGGTAATGTCTGGAAGGGGTATAAGAAGCGGGGAAGTGATACCATCTTTATTGCGTTTAGCCGACCTAGCCAGGAGATTGAGTTTATCCCACCTTGTCAAATCTAGCTTGAATTGTTTCAGTAGGGGGGGGGGGAGTTAGCTTCAAATAGGTCCTCTAAATTTCTCGTTATTTGTATCCCCAGGTATTGCAGTTTTGAATGCTCAATATGTAGGCCGAGTGAGGAAAATGTGATGGTGTTGTCATCCTCTTGGCCCTGGAGAGGAAAGAGAGTCGACTTTGTTCTGTTTACTTTAAACCCAGAGAGCTTGCCGTATTCCTCTATCAAGGATAGAGCTCGGGGGACGGAAGAGGAGGGGTTTGTGATATGAAGGAGGATGTCGTCAGCATAGAAGGCAATTTTATATTCCGTTGTCCCCAGTCGGATACCCTCAAGCGTGGGGTCCGCTCTCATCTTTATTGCCAGGGGCTCAAGGGAGAGGGCAAAGAGAATCGCAGAGAGGGGGCACCCCTGTCGGGTCCCACGTTGGAGATTGAACCACCGTGAGTATTCACCATTCACAAATATAGATGCTTTGGGGTCTGTATACACCGCATGTATTGCTTGTCTGAATTTATCGCCCAATCCCACCTTTCGTAGTACCGCCTTTAGGAACCCCCACTCCACCCTGTCGAAAGCCTTTTCTGCATCAACATAGAGTAAGATCGGGTCATTCTCCATATGCTGGGACGCGTGGATTAGGTGGAGGGTTTTGCGGATTGTGTCTGCCCCCTGTCTTCCTAATATGAACCCAACTTGACCAGAGTTTATGAGTTGTAGGACAAGGGATTCGAGTCTTGCCGCCAAAACTCTGGTATAAATCTTTGCATCGAGGTTGAGTAGCAAGATGGGGCGATATGAGGCGCATTTTGTGGGGTCCCTTCCAGTCTTGGGGATGACAGTAATCAGTGCCCTGGTGAAAGAGTCCGGGGGTTTCCCTGTTTCCATTATGTCATTGAAGAGGAGTGTCAGAAAGGGAGCTAATATGGTCATGAAAGTTTTGTGAAAGCCGGCTGTATAGCCGTCTTCGCCCGGGGACTTGCCCAAAGTCAGCCTCTTTATGGCAGCCTGGTCCTCCAGTTCCGTGATAGGCGATTCTAGGGATTCGGCATCTGTGCCAGGAATGCGGGGTACATCTATTGAGGACAGGTATGACTCAATCTCTGATGGCCCTTGGTCCACGTCGGAGGAGTATAATGTTTCATAAAAGTTGGCAAAGCATTCTGGAATAGTGGTGTGGGCGTATGGTGTAGGGGAGGAATCGTCTTTAATCTCTATTACTTTACGGTCAGCTCTTTGTTCACACAGCCTGGCAGCAAGAAGTGCATCAGCCTTACCGCCTTTTTCGTAAAATTTCTGTTTTAACATTCTCAGTTTGCGCACAACCTGTTCATACTCCAGGAGTTTCAATTCGCTTCTTTTCTCTTTGGCCCTATTCATTTTCTGCTGGTCTAATTCTTCACCCACTTTGGATTTGGTTTCTAACTGGCAGATTTCGTCTTGAAGCCTTTGTTCAATAAGGGCACGTTCCCTCTTTTTTGATGCGCCTTCCCTTATCAGAATCCCTCTCCAGGTAGCTTTCCCAGCCTCCCACACCGATTGTCTGGACACTTCACCATTGTCGTTCGCTTTGAAAAATTCGGAAATCTTGTTCTACATTTCTGTTCTGAAGACACCATCTCTCCAGAGGCTCTCATTACAACGCCATTTTCCATTGTTTTTTGGCAAATCAGCCCACTGGATGTCCGTGAGGACCATGTCATGGTCAGACCAGGCGATCGGTGTTATCTGTGATTGTGATATCACCTCAGAGAGCTCCCTGGAGAGATATATATAATCGATACGGGTGAACGTATTGTGGGGAGCAGAATAGAAGGTGTAGCCCAGTTCTTCCGGATAGCGGACCCTCCATGCATCTATCATATTGTACAGTTCCATCATATGAGCCAGCTCAGAGAGTTCGGGCCTGTCTTGCTGCACCATATCGGGGTTCCCAGGCTTTCAATCTTTCGCCGGATTCGCCCATTGGTTGAAATCCCCTCCCAAGGTAATGTACACTGTGGCTTCAAATAGTATCTTAGGGATTGTTCTGGAAAGAAATCTAGATTGGGCTGTGTTTGGAGAATACAGAGTAGCAATGGTGACACTCAGCTTACCCAACTGACCATTCACCAGCATTGCACGTCCTTCTACATCCGACCATGTCTTGGTTAATGTGAAGCCTATACCTTTCCTGATGAGGATTCCCACCCCTCCCCTCCTGAACGGGCCCGACCTCCAAAACTCGAACCCAACTCGTTTCCCCAGGACCTGTCGTTCCTCTCCTTTTATGTATTTTGTTTCCTGTAATAGTAGGATGTCTAGACCACTTCTACAAAATTCCCTGGCCACAAGGGACCGTTTTGTCGGTGAGTTGAGCCCTTTGACATTGAGTGTCCCGACTCTTAGGGAAGCAAGCTCCCTTATGTTAATGTTTACCATGTGATCGATAACGTCATTTTATCTCCGATTGTGAACTGCATCGGTTGTTCTGAGGTGCATTTCATATTGCTCTGACCCGTTTCCTTACTTTCGGCCCCTCCTGACCCTCCTCCCTCCCCTCCCTTCTCCCCTGTCGAAGGCGTTCGAGTGAACCCGGTTGACAGCACCGCGTTGGCATCGAACCACCTGTGGGGGCCGTTACTTCACGCCCCTCATTCTCATACTACTCCTCTTAACAGAGTTGAGCCCTTCCTTGGTTCCCCCCTAATTTTCTCCATTCTCATCTTGGAACGATATACACGTTAACGTCTCATTGTAGCATTGGTAGGTGAAACATGTGTGTTCGTCTTACCAGAGTCGATCAATTTCAGTTTTCCCCCTCCGGAGAGAGGTTACCTCTTCGGAACTTTCGAGATCCTTTTACTTTCTTCCTCATTGGGTCCCTGAATCAGCCATTCGCCGTCTCCTTTTTTTCACCTCTCCCTGGCTTTCCCCGTCTAGTCAAGGCTCAAGAAGGTCTGAGATGCATTTCTGTATTTCTTTTTCAGATCGCAATCTAAATTTGGTTCCCTCATGTTCAAACGTGAGAGAGAAAGGGTAACCCCATCTATATCGAACATTCTTCTCCTTGAGTTTCCTTGTGAGGGGGCCGCACATTTTCCTGAGGGCCAATGTTAAGGGGGAGAGGTCCTGATATATCGAGATCCGGGCCCCTCCCAGCGTGATCTCATCGCTTTCCCTCGCTTTCTCGAGGATTCGGGTTTTGTCTCTGAACCGGTGGAACCGGGCGAGGACTGATCGTGGGCCCCCTGGAGGGCTACCGGCTCTGTGGATTCTTTCCGTCATTGGTGTGTCCACCGCGTCATCAGCTACAAGAGGTTTGATGATATTGTGGAGAGTTTCACTCAGGTCCGCCTCTGTTTCGCCCTCCCTTTCTGGAATTCCAAAGATGCGTAGATTGTTTCGGCGCTCTCTGTTTTCCAAATCATCGAGTTTGAGTTTGTGCTCCAATTCTGATCGAGTTGGATCTCAAGGGTGTCAATGGAGGCCTGATTGCTCTCTACCCCTTCAAGCCTGTCTTTCATATTGTCCAGCCTTTGGGTGATTTTATCTATCTTCCCCCCCTATATTGGCGCCCAGATTTTTAATTTCTCCTAGCAGGGCAGCGATGTCACCTTTTGTTGCTGCGGCCAGGTCATTCGCTGTGGTAACGTTGTTTACCATTGTAGACCTAGTTGGTGTATGTGGGGTGGCGGTGTATGCAAAAGGAGCAAACTTGTGCCTAATGTCCATGTAATCTCCTGGCAGTGTGGTCAGCTTGCCGGGCTTGCTGGTCGGGGTCGTGGGTTCTTTGTCCCGACAGGCTAGGCAGAGGAGGCACACGCCCCTGTGTTGGGGGCCTTACCCTCCGCGCTAGTTCGTCGTGAGTTTTCGCAGATTTGTACCTCCTCAGCGGTGGCGGAACAACTTCAGCGCCGGGCTAGAGTGTTGGGGATATGCTGCCGAGGTGTCGAGGGCAGTGGTGGCCTTGGTCCGTATAGTCGGAGGAAGCACTCACCCTGTTTCCAGGGGCCGTACCCACCGTTTGGTATGGCTTCTATTGCAACAGGTGGGGTGCCTTTCCAGAGGCTTCACAGACGTTCTTGCGTGTTCTCGGGGGGGTGCAGCGTCGTTCAGCTATTGATTTGCCGGCTGTTCAGGGTAGGCGTACACCCCCTGGTTTACCTCGGGTGTTGCAGGGGCCCCCCTTTTTCAAAATCCACGTGTGCTGTCGGGGTGTCTCTTGAGGGGTACTTCGTGCCAGGCTACAGTGGGGGGCCTCTATTGTGTGCGCGAATTAGGGCACTGTCTAGCTTTCCAGTCCTCCTTGATCACTGTTGCCGTGTGGATGTTCTCTACTGATGGGCCCTCGGAATGTGCCAGGGGGGGTCTCTGGGGCCTCGTAGATACCACTTTCGCAGGTCCGTGTGGAGAGTCTTGAGGGGGCACAAGATCTGGACAGATGGTGTCGCGTTCCCAGCCGCTACGGGCCCCCTTTGTGTCCGGGGCGGGATTGCGCGTATTATACCCGGGTGTCCCCTACGTGGCCAACTGAGTGCCCGTGAGGGAGGCCTCCTCTTGAATCAGCGCAGCGTACCCTGCGCTCCGCTATGTCCTCACCACCACACTGGGGGCTCTGCGCCACAATCAAGGCGAGTCACGCCACAGGGTCGAGTCGCGACAGTGTGCCGGGGGTCTGGATTGGGCACAGGGAATAGGCCCGTGATTTAGCTCCAACGCGGTCTGAGGGCTGCGGGGGGCGGGTGTCTGTTCGCATGCTGCCTCTCATCTTATTTCAACAAAGGTGCTCCCGGAGCACCGTGGGGCAGGGAGCGGGGTCGCAACAGAGCACAGGCGGCAGCCCACGCACTTCCGTGACGAGGTTCCTCGTTGCTCCGCAGGGCTTCTCCGTACTCCTCTCACTTTTGCGCGCCGAGGGAGGGGGGGGGGGCTTCTGTGCACACGATGTTTTCACAGTGAAGGAAGGTCCGTTTTTCATCGGATTTTCGGCCAGCCGGTGGGGGGGCCGTGTCACACTGCCAGGTTCCAGTTTGTATGCGCGGGGGGGGGGCAAAAAGTGGGGGCTCAACACACTTCTTGGGGCTGCATAACGGGAGCTCGCACAGAGAGCTTCCAAATCCGTGCGCCCCCTGGTGGCCAGTTCAGATTTCTCATCTTTGATGTATATTCCTGCGATAGCAGGAAACGTCAAACATTTTTTCACTACCAGGGGGCGCCCTGTGTTCTCAGTTCCTTTTTTCCACATTCTCAGTTCGTTCATCGGATTATTTCACACCACAGAAGGAAAACAAAATGTATGCACACTGAATTCGAATTTTCTTCAAACATGTCGACCACAAAGCCTTCCAACGCAAAGGATTGTAAGGACCGTGATTTGAAAATGTCCATCACTGATCCTCACAAAATGTGTTTGTGGTGTCTTGGCTCATGTCAGTCGATGATGCTCGAAACTCTGAAGGAAAGATTGAGGCTGGCGCTCGATCGAAAAAACACAAAATAAGATTGCACTCACAAAGCAATTTGCTTAATTCCTCCCCCTCTTCTTCTATAAAGAAGGCGGGACATAGCTACTCTCCTGGTAGGCTGGTAAGATTTCCTTCTAAGTGTGCTCCGGTGGAAAAATTGCAGGAATTTCAATAAAAAATGTTGGACATTTTTAAAAAAGCAGCCCCTTCTGCCCCCTCTTCAGAGTCTAAGACAAAAAAGGGAGCAGATCAATCTGCACCTAACAAAGTCAGAAGGGGCTCCAGCAGAGACTCGTCCTGTGCACTGGAAAGGCCGGGTGTGAAGTCAATGCCAAAAAGGCTTGAAAAGTTCCAATTTTGATGACTGCGACCATCTCAACATTCTTCAACGCCATAATGTCACCCCCTCGGAAGTGTCCATCAGCGTAGACTGTTGAAGACTATTCGACATTGGAATATTTCCCGAAGTCCAGGAAAGAGTTAATGGGGGTTATTACGAGTTTGGAGGTAACCATGGCGCTGCTGCCTCCAAACCCATACCGACTCCGCCCTGGTGAATGGAGGTATTACCGCCCCATTCCAAGGTTGGCGGGGGTGGTAATTCCCCATTCACCAGGGCCCTTCCCCATTCCCATTTGAGCCCCTACAGGGCTCAATGGGAATGGGGAAGGCAGTAATAACGGTACCGCAAATTGCGGTACCGTTATTACCTCCAAAGTCCCTTTGCGGGTCCCGTCCTTAACGCCTGGTAAAACCAGGCGTTAAGGGAGGACCCGCAAAGGGACCTCGTAATAGGGTGGTAGGGTGGTGGAGGAGGAGGGGGCATCTGATGCAGCATTCAGTAGAATAGTGCGACTTTACTAGGGATGCGTGGGTGAGAAAGGGAGTTACCAAAGGGTACTGTCTCCCTTTCATCAGGCGTCATCCAAGCTGCCCACCCCCTCCCATTTCCCAGACCTGTTGCTCCAGCAGGAGATCTCTTCCCTGCTGATAAAAAGGTGCAATAGAACCAGCGCCTCAAGTGGAAAGGAACCAGGGGTGGTACTCCCACTACTACTTGATACCGAAGGACGACAGGGGACTATGACCCATCTTGGAGGTGCTTGAACAAGTTCCTCTGGAAAGACAAATTCAAGATAGTGACACTTCCACAAATCCTCCAGGCTCTGGAAATTCAGGATTGGTTGGTGTCACTGGACCTCCAGAACGATTACTTCCAGATGCCAATACATGCCAGACATAAGTACCCAAGGTTTGTGGTCGTCAGCTCACACTATCAGTTTTGGGTCCTGCCATTCGTGCTCACTTCCAGGCAGATGGTCTTAACCAAGTAGTTGCAAGTGGTTGTAGCCAGTCTAAGGAGGGAGGGGAACCATCTCTTCCCTTATTTGGATGTTTGGTTGATCAGGGCAAGATCACAGGAGCGAAGGCCGGGATTATCTAAACACACCTGCCAGTTCCTACACAAACTGGGCTTCTCCCTAAACTTCAAGAAGTCTCAGATGACGCCCGCACAAACGCTCCAGTTTATCGCAGCGGTTCTAGATTCCTCATTAGTAAAGGCTTTCCTTCTGAGGACAGAACTTTGCACATCCAGCAGATGGTCACCAAATTCTAAAGCGCCCACACACTACTGGCCCTACAGTTGCTGAGACTCAGGATATCCTGCATTTTTCTGGTGCTGGAGGCCAGACTGTGGATGAGATCACTTCATTTGGCTCTCAAATTCCGGTGGTCACATTTCTCGGGCAACATGATTGACATGCTACAAGTCACGATCAAGGTCTCTCACGACCAGCTGTGGTGGTCCCACAAGGGGAACTTGATGGCAGGAGAACCATTTTGGCAACCATGGCAAGTAGCAACCATAGTTACAGATGCTTCTCTGATGGCCTGGGGCGTGAGCTGTAGTCTCTGGCATCAATGAAACTTCACATAAACCTCTTGGACATGAGGGCTATCAGACTGGTGCTGATGGCATTTTTGACTTTGATACAGTGGAAACCTGTCCTGATCGTGACAGTCGGCACAGTGTCCATTTACTACTTCAACAAGAGAGGAACTGTAGGGTCCCTACCACTGTGCAGAGAGGCAATGCGGCTCTGGTTTTTTGGACATTGCAAAATGGGATCTATTCATCAGTGGTTCATCTTGCCAGGAAGGAGAACACAATGGCAGACTGCGTGAGCAGGCATTGCTCGGTCTCACGATTGGGAGCTGCACCAGGAAATCCTTAGAGATCTTCTCCCTCTGGAGAACCCCTCAGGTAGAACTGTTGCATCCAGTTCCAACAGGAAGTGCATTCTGTTCTGCTCCAGGCAATTTCCCCCAACAGGAGCACTGGGGGGGGTCCCTTTTGTCGTGGACTGGACTTTCCACTTCTATACTCGTTCCACTGATTCCGGTTATCCCTCACGTCATCAAGAGTTTGAGAAGGTTTCCAACAACCATGATCCTGATAGCTCCGGACTATCAGTGATGGATATTTCGTCCCGCTGTCCAGGTCCGCATTCAAGTCCATGGCATTGATTTTCGACACCGACCAGGGGGCCATCAATCCCATGTATACAGGGTTGGGAGGTGTGGATTTTTTCGACGACTAAGCGGACCTGTTGGCATTAGCCCAAGGATTACACAATGCCAGCAACCTGGACACATCTCCAGATGTTGAACTTCAACAGGGTCATCCCTACACCCACACTAAGTTTAGAGGCTTAGTAGAAATGGTAGTAGACACTCTAGGTTTGAAGTCCTCCGCAGCGCATGTTCAGGGCTCTGAGTTGACAGGCATTTTAGATGAAGGTCCTGTAACTGAGCATAACATGCCACTTAATCCAGCAATTGCATAACCCCTAGCCTATTTTTGGCAACATCCCTGTTGTCCCCCCGGTCAACTCTAACTTTACGGGGAAGTGCAGGCCGGCAGCCGCAATCTCCACCAGATCTGCGGCATCCACTTCAAATCTGCCTCCGGACAGAGAGGGTAAACGTTTGGATGCAATGGCCAAGAAGGTCTTTACTTCTGGCAGCATTGCGTTAAAAGCCACAAATGGCCTATGGATTTGCAAAATACTCCTTTAGTTTATAGAAAGCTGTGGAGCAGGCAGCACAGTACATCCCCAAAGGTGAAATGCGGGATGGTTTTACACGGATGGTGGAAGATGGGTAGGAGGTAGCCAAGCAGTAATTGCAGATGGGCCTGGACATGGCCGACTGCATTGGCCGTTCGAAGGGGTCGGCGGTAGTATTGAGAAGGCAAGCCTATCTCAAAACTTCTGGCTTCTCCCCGAATGTCTAAAATAGGCTACTGGACATGCCTTTCTCGAGAGAGTTTCTTTTTGGCCAGGAGGCCGATCATTCTCTGGAAAAGTTTAAAGAGTCTAAATTAGCCACAAAATTGCTGGGCCTAGCTACGCAGCTGGCCAAACCTGCCTTCAGCTTTGCTTCCAAGGGCACAGGCTACAGGCACTATGTGATTTATGGCAGAAAGCGCAGCTTCCACAGGCCAGGCAGGGGCAGAAGCGTTTCTCGCGTCCCAGAAGGGTCAGAGGTGCTTCCAGATGCGAGCAGACAGCAGCGGGTGTGGCACCGCCCTCTAAGCTGCTTTGATTTCCCTTCCCACAATTTACCGGTTGGTGGACGGTTGCCAGAACATTGGCCCTAGTGGCAGGACATTACCTCCGATGCCTGGGCAATGCAGCTCGTTCGGTGGGGTTATTGTCTGTCTTTCCTAAGACCACTGGACAGAGCCCCACCGCCTCCAATCCAACCGGGACAGGCGCTCCAGGAAGAGCTGTGGAAGAGGTACCTCTCGATCAGAGAGGGTCGGGTTGGTATTCTGGTATTTCCTGGTACCCAAGAAAGGAGGAGGCCTCGGTCCCATTCTGGAATTGAGGGCCTTGAAAAGGTTTGAGGAAAGACAAATTCAGGACAGTGACGTTGAAAGAAATTCTCCACGCTCATGAACTTGTGGACTGGCTAGTGTCAATAGATGTGTGTTGGGGAGAATTCTCATTGATGGCTAATTTCCCTCACTTAGTGAGTCCCTCATGCAGCTTTGCTGGACTTCTGGAGTTTATTTTTTTCCACTTGGTAAGAGTGGGAGCTTTTCCTCCCACTCTTACCTGTGTTTTGCCAGGTATATTTCTCTGTTTTTGTGATTGTGGACTCTGAAGTACACCACTTCCGTACCCCCCTTCTTTTGTGTGTCACACAGCACCTTCAGTGCCGTGGCACAGGGTTGTCGTTGAGATTTCCCCCCGACTCCATTTCTGAGGCTGACTACAGTCCCCCAGAAAAGGGTAAAGTTACCATTAACTTTACCTCGTCAATCTACCACAGATCAAGTACACCCCATCTTCCATGGAGTACTGGAAAGGGTTACTTCTTATCCCTTTTCATCTGTACCTCCTAGAGCATTGTTTTGCTCTTTTAACATTTAGACTTGGCTGGTGGCAGTGGTATCTACCTTAACTTTTCTACCGCGATTATATTAGATAAACATGGTATTGTTTTAGGCTATTATATTAGCCTCGAACATAAACCTGCTTGACCAAATTGTCTTTCTTTTGGATCCAGTTGGGTTTATTCGCCATTTCTTTTTGTTAAAGTCCTTCTTGTGTTTTACTTTGCGTGGCAAACTAGGTTTGCCTTCTTTGTCCACCGTCTTTTGGCGGGCTTGAAATGATATATGATATGGCATTTATAACGCGCCTATACACAAGTGTTTCAAGGCTTCTGCCCTCCACCAGGCACCTGGGTGTCTAGGTGGGCTGAATGTGAGGGAGGGGTGTAGTCACCCCCTGCACAGGGTATCCTAGGAAACCCAAGTCGCACTTTGCCATGATTGGCTGAGGTGGTTGTCCAGGCTGGACAACCCCCCTGCTGGGTGATTGACAGCTAGGCTGTGTGAATGGGGATTTTTGCGCATAAAAGGCAGGTCCCTTGGGCTAGAAGTCAGTTGCCACTGGAACTGCAAGGGACCGAAGAGAAGCGGAGAGAACGACGACTGCTGCAACTACCCCGTCCCGGGGAAGCCCTGCTGCAGTCCTGAGCTATCTTCCCTTCGACGACTAGAGAAGATCCATTTCGGAGTCATCTTCCCTTGAGCCTGGTGGGGATAAACAGCTCATCTTCTTCAGCCAGAGGTCGCCTTCGTGGTTGAAATTGCTGCACACTGCTGTAGTAGTCCGGATAGCCACCTGAAGAGCCTCTCTTGTTTTTAAGGAGCGCACCTTATTCATTGTCGCTGCTGCTGACTTCATCCCTGTGTGGTGCAGACCCCCTTCAGATGTCCTTCACCTCAAAGCTTCAGGAACCGTGGGTCTGCGGGAAACCAACAGGAACAACTGCCAGGGCACCAGCTGCACCATTGAAATAAGGTACTGGGTTCTGCTTGAGGAAACAGGGTGAACCCCTTTTCTTCATCTTCAAGGCTTGCCCTTGTCTTCCCTCCTTCTTATAACTTTTGCTTCCGAACATTCACAATATCGAAGTACTCTTGGCTACGTTGAATCGTGAACTGTCTGACTGTGTGATCTTCGGCACCAGGTCCCCGGTGTCACTTAACCCTGGCTCCGGCCCTTTGACTCTTGAACTCCTGTCTCTGAGTGTTTCTCGATTCTGTCTGCCTAACCAAAATATTGCCTGTGATTTTTTTGCCTCCAACTCCCTCTGTGTATCTCAGGTGCCAAGTGTGTTTTTGCCCCAGTAGCATTTCATGTCACGTACGCGTTTAGTTATTAGACCGAACTGTCAAAAAGTGATCGCAATGGTATTCGCGGTAACATGTTTTGTTCGTAACACCGGTCCATTCAAACACAGGGTACTTACCTTGAGACGTACTGTACAAAGTGAATTGATTAGTTGTAGTATATTTTTCGTGTGGTTTTAAATCTAATAGAAGTGTTTAAATGTACTTATATTTTTCTACCTGAAACCTTGAGTCAGTGTTTGCTTGAGTCACAATAATTGTGGTCCCTTTGTGTAATCTCTGCTACTGCTCATATACTCTTGAGATGATCCTGGCTGCTCCACCACTGCTACTACTCTGACATAGTAGTACAGGCTTGTACCAAAGGTAAAACTTGTATTGCCACCTGTAGTCTTAATTGTGTGTAGTGGTCCCTAAGGGCACTGCACAGGATTCTGCCTAACAATCTGCAGGACGCTTATTTCCATGTGCCGATACATCAAAAGCACTGGAATTTCCTGAGGTTCCTCATAGGGGACGAGCGCTATCAGTTCAAAATGCTTCCCTTTGGGTTGACCTCCGCTCCAAGGGTCTTCACCAAGCTCATGGCGGTAGTTGCTGCTCACCTCCTTATTGCAAGGGGTTCAATCACCAGTGCGAATAGCATTGCGGATAGGGGGCAGCCCTGTCTTGTTCCTTTGCCCACCCAAAATTGCATGAGGACCATCCATTCACTCGAACCTCCGCTGTCGGGGCATTGTAAAGGAGCTTGACCCAACCTATAAATTGATTGCCGAATCCCATTTCCAAAGTCCATGTATTTCCATACCTGGACAACTGGCTGATACTAGGGAAGTCGGCTGGGCAGGTCTTGTCCCCTCTGGGGAACACCTGCCTGCTGCTGCACAGGCTGGGCTTCTCCCTGAGCTTGAAGTCCCATCTGACGCAAGTCTAAAGGCTCCAGTTCAACAGAGCTGTCCTAGACACCCGGGTGGGGGAGAGGCCCTCCGTCCCAAGGAGAGAGTTGACAGCATAGCACAGATGGTACACTTATTCCGGGAATCACTCCACCTTACCAGCGGCTGTATTTTTCTAGTGCCAGAGGCCAGGCTGCCTCATGAGATCTCTACAATTCTACAATGGCTCCTAAGAGGTCAGTGGTCACAGTACCTTTGAGCGCTCACGGATCCTCTCAGGGTGTCCAGCTAAGTGGTCCACGACCTCAGCTGGTGGACCAACCTCAGCAATCTTATGGCGAGGGACCCCTTCTGGCCTCCTTGGCCTCAGGCCTGAGTGGTAACAGATGCATCTCTGAAAGGTTGGGGTGTTCACTGCGAGGAATTTCAGGTGAGTAACCTTTGATCGGTGACAGAACATGGCACATTAACAGGCTGGAGTTGCGAGCCATCAGGCTAGCCCCGAGGGCTTTCGCCTCGTCTCTCAGGGAGAAACATGTCCTGATTCTGACGGACAATACAGCGGCCATGCACTACCCGAGCAAGCAAGGTGGCGTGCGCTCCCTCCCCCCTCTGCAGAGAGGCGATGCAGCTGTGGTTCTGGACGCTGGAGAACCCTATCTCGGTCTCGGTAGTTCATCTGGCGGGGATAGAGAATGGCTTGGCGGATTATCTGAGCAGGCAGAGCACGGTCTCACATGAGTGGGATGTGTGCTAGGAAGTCCTGGAAGTGGTCTTCTCTCACTGGTGTACCCCAGCAGTGGATCTGTTTGCCACAGTGTCCAACAGGAAGTGCAAACAGTTTTGCTTGAGGGAATTCCCCCATGAACAGTGCACTAGGGACGCGTTCCTGGTGGATTCGACCTTCCCTCTCCACTACGCCTTCCCCCGATTCCGGTCATTCCATGGGTTCTCAGGAGGTTGAAGAGGTTTCGAGTGACCATGATCTTGATCATCCCAGACTGGGCGAGGAGAGCGTGGTACTCCGATCTCTTGGATCTGTCCACCTCACTGGTTGCCTTGGCGCCCGGATCTCCTGACTCAGTCGAAGGTTGGGTACACCACCCGACCCCAGAGTTCCTCAACCTACATGCATGGCTCTTGAAAGGATGAGTTAGGTTGACTGGGACCTTTCAGAGGAGGTACTTGAGGTGTTGCTGGCTGCACGCACAGTGTCTACAAGATCTCTGTACGTGTGCAGGTGGAGAAGATATGAGGCGTGGTGCAGGGAACGCAAGATTGACCCCATCTTTTTCCCCACTGCTACAGTGATGGAGTTACTTCTGTCACTGGCCTCAGCAGGCCTTAAGGTTACCACAGTCAAAGGATATTTGGCAACCTTGTCTGTTTTCAAAAGGTCCCTGGATCAAGGTTCTTTCTTTCCGAATCCGGTTATGGGCCCAATTCCTGAAGGGCCTTTATGAATATGTTTCCGCCAACTCTTTGTTGTCCCGGACTCACTTAAATCTGGTTCTGACATTCTTTTTATTTTTTGTAATTTTTTTTTAATAACACATTTTATTGATTTTCTTGGAAAACATCACATAATTAATACATTCCAAACATACAAACCTTCTTTATGCACAGCTCTTCTGTGTAGGCATTATGTGGGTACTTCTACATATTTCGGTCTGTGACCTTGTATTATACATTCGATTCAGGTGGATCTCAGCTGTTCAGCAGGTCTTGCGCGTTGGCAATTGGTGTCACTAATTGTCCTCCCATCTTTGTCAGATCTTATGCGCCTTTCCGGGGCAGCCTCTGGTAGTGTATACTCTTGTTTCCATTACTATACATGTGTCCACATCTGTTACCCATTGCTAGTATTGTGGAGTGGAGTTTGAGCGCCATAGCTGTGCTAAGTTCCTTTTTGCTAGCTCTGTGGCTGTCGAGAATAAAAGTTTTTCAAAGCGGGACATCACAATGTCTTTGTCTATTCCTAGTATTAACAGTTTAGCGTCCATAGGTATCGTTCGGCCAATGACCGTTGAGTCTGTCGCAGCATCTTTGCCAGAAGGGTGAATTTGTGGGCATTCCCATAGGATGTGGAAAAAAGTTCCCCTCTCCTGGTGACATCTTAGACAGTTGGGATCTATTGCTTTCCCCCATTGGTATAGCGCCTCTCTTGGATAATATATCCTGTGCAGTATTTTGAGTTGGACCAGCCTGATTCTGGCAGATATGGTTATTTCCCTGGGGTACATAAGGGCCGAGGTCCAGTCTTCTGGTTGTAGTGGCCCCACATCTTTTTCCCATTTGACCTTTAGGTCACAGAGCTCTGGTGTTGCAAATGATGAGATTGTGCTGTACATTGTGGAGGTAATCTTGTTATCTATCCATTCTAGTACAATGTTCCTTTCAATTGGTGTGCATTCTGGCATATTGGGTAGGTCTATTTCTTGTGACGTGAATGCATGTAGCATCTGTCTATAGTGGAAGTGTTCTGTCAGGGGTAGGCCAAATGTATTCCTTAGGGTCCGGAAGGACATTATTTTACCTCCCTGTGTCACGTCCTCGATCCTGGTTATCCCTGCCGCTTCCTAACTTGCCCACCTTGGGAGCTTGTTGAGCTCTGGTAGATGCGTATTCCCCCATAGGGGCTGTACCGGTGTTATCTTCCCCTCCCACCCTATGTGTTTATGTACGTCTCTCCATACCTGTATTCTGTGAGCTGTTATTGTGCTGGGGTTTGGACGTGTTATATTCTGATAGAGGCTCTCTAGTGGGGAGGGTCTCTGTCCTGTCTGTGTATCCGCTCGGATGTGTGGTAGTTCGGGACTGTTGTGTAAGATATCGTTCACTATTACCATCTGGGAGGCCCAGTAATATGTTTGTAGGTGTAGGAGTCCGATATCGCCTTCCCATATGGAGCGTTCTAAGGTGCTTAAGGCAATATGCGGATGTCCGCCTCCCCACAACAATTTTCTGAGTATTCTGTCTATTTTGCGGAACTCTGCTTTGAGTATGAATAATGGTGCATTCTGCAGGATGTATAGGAACCGCGGGAGGGATAGCATCTTAAACAGTACCGCTCTCCCCAGTAGGGTGAGGAGGAGCATCATCCAGTGTTTCACATCATTTGCGACTCTATCAATGATTGGATATAGGTGTTTGGGGACATATTGTTTAAGGTCGGTCGTGATCTGTACGCCGAGGTAACGAAACTGTTCAGTTTCCACTCGGTACGGGCAGTTATCTAGGATCATGTTGTCAATTCCTTTAATCGGAAACTGTATCGATTTGCTAGAACTTACTCTCAGCCCACTAAAAGCCCCATACCTGTTCAGTTTTTGCGTGACAATGGGAGAGGATTCTGACGGGTCACTTAGGTAAATTAGTAGATCGTTGGCGTACAGGGACACTCTATCTTCCCAGTCGTGGACCCAACGGAATCCCCTCCATGATTGTGAGTCTCTCAGCATTATTGCAAGGGGTTCAATCACCAGTGCGAATAGGGGGCAGCCCTGTCTTGTTCCTTTGCCCACCCAAAATTGCATGAGGACCATCCATTCACTCGAACCTCTGCTGTCGGGGCATTGTAAAGGAGCTTGACCCAACCTATAAATTGATTGCCGAATCCCATTCTGCTTATTATGGCCCACAAGGCCTCCCAATAGACCGAGTCAAATGCCTTCTCAAAATCAATGGTAAGGAGCGCTAGCGTTTCCTGTAGTGCTGGAGCCTTTTCAATGGCAACTTGGAGCTTGTGGATATTCATTTGTGTGGATCTCTGGGGCATGAAGCCACATTGGTCTGGGTGAAGGAGTGGTTATTACTTTTTGTAGTCTAGGGTTCTTCTCCCCTCGCAGGATTCTCAAACTTAGGTGGACTCTCCACTGTGTACCTAAAACGCATTACTGTTGCTGTTCTTAACTGTGGTAAACTTGTGCTTGCCGCTCTCTTCCTGTCTGCAGGCTCTCACATCGTCTGTCTCCCCCCCCCCACTCCCTCCTACTCTATGATGCTCTCTATCTCGCCTATCTTCTCTAACTGCTTCTCTATTGACTATCCTGCTCTCCTCTCTAAATCCGGTAGGAAAAAGTTTAAAAAGGACATCCTGGTCTCCAACCCAGGCCTCCCTATTGCTGACACCTACACTAGTGCCTGCTCTAAGGAAACTCTCACTGACATCCTCTTTTTTGTGCCTTCGCCTGACCTATGGACCCTTCATATGGTCTCTGTGCTATCTCCTTTTTCCTCTTCTCCCATTAATGGTGGCACCCGCTGGGATGTCCTCTTGGCCCCCTTCCACTCTTCTAAGGCCATCATTAATGTCTACGCTAATGGGACCGTCTTGGTCCAAGGCCCTCAGGCCAACCTTCACCTCTTTGATAGACGCTTTCCTCGCCTCATCAACTTCCTCTCCTCTCCTGCTGTTCCCCCTCCTCTGTCCTCGGCTACCTTGCCCCTCTACCCTCCCTCCCTGCCCCCTCTCTTGCTCCTTCTTCACCTCCTTCTACACCTCCGCAGGGCGTACCTCTGATCTGTACCCCTCCCCGGAAGTCCTTCAAGGATGGCAACCTTCTCCACATTGCCACTCTTAACTCTCGCTCTGCCATCAAGCATTCCTCTGATATCTGTCACCTTCTTGAGGAACTGGACCTTGACGTCCTCGGTCTCACTGAGACATGGTTCACAGCCAGCTCTGTCACCAGCTTTGACACACTCCTACCTGACGGTTACAAGATCCTCTCCGTGCCCAGGCCCAACCGTGCAGGGGGGGTGTTGCCCTTATCTTCCCTGAGTGGATTCCTGCCACTGTCACTCCTACGCAGACCTATTCCTCTTTTGAATGTCTTGCTGCCGACTCTCTCTCCTAGCCATTCCCTTACCGTTGCTACTATCTATTGGCCACCTGGTCAAATTTCCTCCTTCCTCTCCGAGTGGGCTGACCTCTCCTCCTCACTCCTGTCCACTACCACTCAACTCCTCCTTCTTGGTGACTTCAACATCCACCTAGATGCCTCCTGTCCCCCCACTGGACTCTTTCGTGACCTCTGCGACTCTCTCTCACTCTCTATTCTCCCATCTGGGCCTACTCATTCTGCAGAGCACACTCTTGATGCTCTGATCTCTTCTGACCTTCCCCTCTCAGTCCCTCTCTCCACTCCTTTCTCCTGGAGTGATCACTTTCTCCTATCCTCCCACCTCACCCTCCCTACCCCACAGGCCAAGCCACCCTCATCATTGCCACCCACCTTCTCGGTCATCCGACCCATGAAGCGCGTGTCAGTTGAGGCTTTCGCTGCCACCTTCTGCCCCCCCCTCCCCCTTCGGCTGACTCCCACCCTGACACAGCCCTCTCTTTGCTCCACTCTGCTATTTCTGATACTCTTGATATCCTTGCCCCTGTCATGAGAATCCGCCTGAAGCCCAAAGCCAAATGTAACTCCTGGTATGATTCGGATCTCGTCACCCTAAAACGCAAGTGCAGGGTGGCAGAGAGGAAATGGCGTGCTTCTTGTTCATTCTCTGAAAACCTGGCCTGCCGCCTGCTCCAAAGGCAATACCGTCTCTCCGTTCTCACCAAGAAGAGAGCCCTTATCCAAGCCCGTATCTCTGCGGCATCTAACAATTCGGCCGAACTCTTTAAAATCTGCAAGGAGCTTGCCACCCCTGCTGCAGTCTCTACCTCTCCTGTCCCCTCCCAGGCCCTCTGTACTGCACTGGCCTCTCACTTCATCTCTAAAACTCAGGACATCCTGTCCTCACTCTCCTCCTATCACCTCCCTCCCTCGCTTCCCTGCTCTTCCTCCGGCCCTTCTGCAGCCACCCCTCCTCCCTCCTTCTCTGCCTTTCCCTTTTCTCTGCTGACGAAGTTTCCAGACAAGTCCGATCTATGAAAGTCTCGTCTAAACAGGTTCACCCCTGTTCCTCCAAAACTATCAAGGACCACATCGACTCCCTGGCTCCTGCCCTTTCTGACTTTTGCAACCTCTCCTTCGCCTCTGGAGTCTTCCCATCCCCCCTCAAGCACTCCCTTGTGCACCCTCTTCTTAAGAAACCCTCTGCCGACCCCTCCTGCCCAGCTAACTATCGCCCAATCTCCATCACTCCCTTCCTGGGCAAGCTCCTGGAGAAACTGGCCATCTCCGAGCTTAACCTCCATGCTGAAGCTGTTGGTAGTCTTCATGACCACCAATCCGGCTTCAGAGCGGCCAGAAGCACGGAAACTGCTCTCCTGAACATCCGTGATGACCTGCTCTTGAACCTCGACTCCAACACTCCGTGTGTTCTCATTCTGCTCGATCTCTCTTCTGCCTTTGACACTGGTCAGGCTCTGGCGTGGCTGACCTCTTTCCTTTCCAATCGACCCTCCCAGGTCCAACTTGGGTCCTCCCTCTCTGACATCTTTTTCTCCACCTGTGGTGTTCCCCAGGGATCTAATCTCTCTCCCTGGCTTTTCAACCAGTATCTGGCACTTCTTGCCCACCGCATCGCCGCCCTCTGCCCCAACTTTCAGTGCTATGCAGACGATACCCAGCTCATTTTCAGGCTACCCTCGGCCTCCTCCTCTCCTGCCCTCATCTCTGACTGTCTGTCTGCTATCCAGGAATGGTGTGCTGCCAACGACCTCCGCCTTAATGCTAGTAAGACTGAGATTCTACTCATCGGCACACCCACTCCCTCCTTCCCTGCAGCTCTCTGGCCAGCCTCTCTTGGGCCTCTTCCTGCTCCTACCTGCAAGGCAAAAAACCTCGGGGTCATCTTCGACTCCACACTCTCCTTCTCTCCTCATATATCTGACGTCTCTAAGAAGTCACACTACCAGCTGCACCTCCTTAGAGGTATTCTTCCCTTCCTCTCCTTCCCCCAGAAGCTCACTGTCTCCCGAGCCCTGGTTCTCTCGAAGCTGGACTACTGTAACAGTCTCTATCTTAATCTGCCTGCCTCCACTCTCCGCCCTCTGCAACTCATCCAGAACAGAACTGCGAGACTTGTCCTTGGCCTCAAGCCAAGGGACCGTATCTCTCCAGGACTGAAATCTCTACACTGGCTCCCAGTGGCTGCGAGGATTAAGTTCAAAACCCTCTGCATTGTCCACAAGGCCTTCTGGGGCCTGGGGCCTAAATACCTGCAACTCTCTCTTCCTTAATATCTTCCTTCCCGAGCCCTTCGCTCATCCGTCTCCAACTCCCTCAGGGTCAGCCGCTTCTCGAAGCAACGAGCTGGGGGTAGATCTCTCTCCGCGGCAGGAGCCTCCCTCTGGAACAGCCTTCCTGCCTCCCTGAAACTTGAGGAGAACCATCTCCGGTTCCGGAAGCACCTCAAAACCTTCCTCTTTGCTTCTGCTTTCTCTCTCCCTCTCCCCTGCTAAATTCTTCACTAAATTCTGCACTGAATCTAAAACTTGGCCACTCTCACCGACCTCGGTCCTGGGCCCAGCCACTCTCCACTTGCACTGCCTCCCTGGCAACCCCTGCACTGCGGGACTGTTCTCTGTATCCCTACAGCCCCACCTTCCCAGCACTTGTCTACACTTACCTTGCACTTGCCACCAGCTGGCCCTATTTATTTATTTATCTATTTATTTCTATTCTACTTACCTTGTACTGCACTTTTCCCTTCCCCCTACCCCTGCACTTGCGCGGTCTGAATGACACCTGGCCTAGTAGGATCGTTGTCTGTCCTCCCCCTGTTCCCCCCCTCCCTGCCGCGTCGCGCCTTGAAACACTTGTGTATAGGCGCGTTACAAATGCCATATCATATTATATCATATCTATTAGCGAGTGCCTTCGCCAGAATTTTGGCCTCTGTGTTTATAAGCATATCGGCCGATAGGAGCTACATGCGTCTGGTGGTTTACCTCCTTATGTATTACCACTACGCTGGCTTTCCTCAGGTCCGGGGGAAGAATTCCTTTCTCTTTTGATTGGAGAAACATGTTAAGCATGTGTGGTGCTACTTCATTACTACCTTTTTTTTTCTCCATGTTTCCGCTGGAAAACCATTGGGTCCTGGTGTTTTCCCATTCTGGAGTTGGGATGGGGCTGCTGTCAGCTCTTCTTCTGTGATCTACCTTTCCAGGTCCATCCTTTGTGTGTCATCTAGGGACGGGAGGGTAACTTCATCTAGTACTTTGAGGTCTATCGGGTCCTTTGGGGCAGCGTTATAAGGTCTCATAGTAGGTTGCAAAGCATTCTGCAATGCCTGGGTCCGTTTTGCATTTGTAGTGTTTATGTTCCTTACTTGGTGATGTCCTTCATCTCTCTTCTCTAACCATGCCAACATTTTGCTGGCTTTGTCCTTGGTCTCGTATAGCCTTGCTCGCATTGTTCTGTGTGCTTGTTTTGCATAGGTCAGTGTTATATTGTGCAGGTTTTTTTTGCGCTAAGACTAGAGCGCTGTTATCCTCAACTGCCCCTGTATTGGTATATTGGCCCTCAGCTTTCTGCACCTCGGTATCAGCGCCCTCTACATCTTTCCTATGTGTTTTTTTTATGCGCTGCAGTCCAGCTCAGTATTTCACCCCTCAAAGTTGCCTTGTATGCTTCCCATAGTATTCTGCTGTCGTCCACCAAGTTCAAGTTTAACTCGAAATATGCGGATGTTGCCGCCTGAATTTTCTCCACTAATTCTGGGAAGCCTAGATAATAGCTGTTTAGCCGCCAGGTTGGTGGGGGCCAGGGTTTCTCTGTTTCAAGTAGTATCATTAGCGGAGAGTGGTCTGATATTCCCCGGGGGAGCAGGGTTGCCTCTGTTACCTTATGTATATTTTCGACGGGGAGAAAGAAATAGTCCAACCTGGATAATGACGCATGTGCGCCTGAATGAACGAGTGTTGTCACTCCAGCGGATGTAGGTCGCTCCACGCATCTCTCAACCCTAAAGCTGCTGCGAAGGTAGCCAGTTTGGTTGGTATTGCTGGGTTTCTTCCCCCTATATGTGTGCGATCCTCATTGACATTCATTACTTCATTGAAGTCCCCCCTTATTATCAGAGTATCTGCCGCATTGTTGACTAATATTGTTGATATCCTCCAGCAATGTAGTCGTGAGCGGCAGGGATGAGTAGACAGTTAGTATGGCAAAGGTCTGGTTCCACAGTGTACCATGTATAAATACGAACCTCCCTCCTGTGTCTTGAAATGTGTTGGAGACCTCAATGGGAGTTTTTTTTATTGACTAATATTAATACCCCTCTCGAGCCCATGGAGAATCCTGCGTGTACTGCTGTGCGATATTTAGTTCTCTTGAAAAGTTGGCACTTTGTGCCTGCCAGATGAGTTTCTGTAAGGAGTGCTATGTCTGGGTTATGTCGGTTTAGGTACTGTCACCAATCTTCTTTTTTTTTACCAACTTTATTTATTTTTCACGAGCACAATTACAGATATGCATGCATCAAAAAAAATAGTAAACAATAGCACATCCCATGTCTTCCCTTTTTTTTCACCCCCGGAGTCCATTGCTCATGCGTTTTAACTGTTGAAACATCCCCCCTTCCCCCTGTCCCCCTCAACAAACTTTCAAACATTCGGGTGGAGCACTACAACTGTTCAGGCTTTCTTGAATATTTCATGGGTCAGGTTTCCTTTTCCCCCCCGTTCAAGGTTCGTATTAATCATTAGATGACGGACACTTTGCGGCGGAGTTATTTAGGTTTAAAGTACATCTGTTCTCTATCGTCTGTGAACTCATGTAGCGGCATCCAAGTGTTCAGATATTTAAAGTAGGAGCCATGTGCTATTGCTGTTACTTTTTCCATTGCCATCACTCCCCACAGTCTCACCCACGACATGGCTACCACCGGGCCTTGCCTATTCTTCCATGCTTGCGCCAAAGTGATTCTAGCCGCACTCAGCACGTGGGTGATAAGACTAGCCCTGGCTCCAGAGTTCCTGTAGCTCCCTTCAACGGCCTCCCCCGTAACACCACCACTGGGTCTTGAGGCAACTGCACCCCTGTTATGTCCTTGATATGACTCGGGATCTCTTTCCAATAGGTTTCTGCCACCGGGCACGAACACCACATGTGAATCAAGTCCTCAGGTTGCCCACATTCCCTCCAGCAAGTATTGGGATACCCTGGGTTGATGGAGTGCATACGTGATGGTGTCATACCACCATAGACAAAGTTTGTATGCCGCCTCTTTGATTGCGGCGCATTTGGAGCTTTTTGCGGCCCTATGCCATATGCGACCCCAGGTCTCTTCCGAGATTGGGGGTTAATTGTATCCCTAAGTATTTTACTGATCTCCGCTTCCACCTCAGGGGATACCGGTTTTCCCAGTCTGCCACTTGTTCTGCCTCCTCAGTGATGTTGAGTGCTTTAGATTTAGGATAGTTGATATGGAACCCAGAGACCTTCGCAAATCCCTCTAACAGATCTATGGCTTTTGGGAGAGTGAGTGTGTTGTGTCTCTCAGGAACATAAGAACATCATCCGCCTAGAGGGCTACCTTTTGGGATTCCCCGGCCCCCGCCTCCACCCCCTGAATTCCCGGATCGGCTCGGGCCCTTTGTGCCAGTGGCTCTATGGCGAAAATCAATGGCGATAGTGGGCATCCCTGCCTCGTGCCTTTTCGGATGAGGATGTTTTCTGTGAGCTTCCCATTGATCATCAATCTTGTGGTTGGTCGTGTGAAGTTGGCCATCACCATACAAGTAAAAATGGGCCCACATCCGAACTTCTCGACGGTCGATTGTAAAAACCCCAGTGCATGCTATCGAAGTTTCTGGAGGCGTCCAGTGCCAATATCGATAACTTCTGCCCTGTCCTTCATCCCCAGTCTATTGTGTCTATGGCTCTGCGGATATTATCATAAGTGTGCCTCTTCTTTATAAAGCCTGCCTGGTCTGGATGGATTATTCCCGGAAGGACCCTCGCCAACCTACAGGCCAGGACTGAGGAGTAGATTTTCGCATCCCCATTTAACAAGGAGATGGGGTGATAAGTCGCACATTCCTGTGGGGCTCTATCTGGTTGTAGGAGTAGCACTGTGGTTGCCGGACTTATGTCCCCCGAGATCTTCCCTGTTTCTCGGATGAAGTTAAACAGTTTTGTTAAGGGGCCCACTAAGGTAGTCCTAAAGGTTTTGTAATACGCATTGCTAAGGCCATCTGGACCCAGGGATTTATGTCCCTTCAGTGCCCCTATGACCTCCCCCACCTCTTTCTCCGTTATTGGTGCTTCTAACATTTGCCTATCTGTTTCGCTGATTTGGGGCAGGGTTATCTGGTTCAAGAATGCATCTGTTTCCTTATCTAGGTCCTCCCCCTTTAGGTTTTCGATATAATAGGAGTGCATGACTTCTTCTATTTCTTTCTCTCCCCTCAACAGTACCCCCTTCCGGTTTTTAAGTTGGGTTATACGATTCCGGAGTTTCTGTTGTCTCAACTTTGCTGCGAGGAGTCGGTTGGCTTTGTCCCCATGTATATAATAAAACTGTTAGGTTTGTACCAATAGTCGTGCAGCATCGTCGGCCAGGTGGGTTTCTAAAGCCGCCCTCGTTTTTTTCTATTCCCGCCATGCTTTCTGTGAGCACTTGTGTTTATACTCTATCTCTGCCTTTGTTATTTTGGCTTCCATATCCCGCCGCACCCTCTCCCGGCTTTTGGTGTAATTTGTTGTGTGTGCAATAAATTCACCTCTTACCACCACTTTGCTTGCATCCCATATTGTGGCCCAGTTTACCTCTGAAGTATTGTTTTCTTGGAAATCATTTTTTAGGACTTGTTCTATGCCCACCCTAAGTGCTTAGTCCCTCAGGATTACCTCGTTTAGTCTCCATGGCTTGCGGGGTTGTCGTTGTGCATCTGCTGGCTCCATCTTCAATAGGATCTGGGCGGTGTTCTTATAGACACCTCACTCCTATTTCCAGCCCTGTGATTTGTGGAACTAGTGCATCTGAGATGAGAACCATATCAATCTGGGAATAGCCCCTGTGTATGGCTGAATGAGTGTATTCTTTCTCATGTGGGTGGAAGAATTGCCAAGTTTCTATCAGATGGAATTCCCTAATGAATCTTGCTAAAGCCTGCCGAAATGTATGGTCACTGGGGGTAGCCGGAAGGGTTTTGTCTATTTCAGCGTCCATCACCCCATTGAAATCCCCTCCAATCAGGATCTGTCCCACCCCCCATTGCGCTATTCTGGGTAGTAGTTCCAACAAGAAACGATCCTGTCTTTCGTTGGGGGCATAGACCATTACCAGTGTGATTAGTTGTCGTATAAATTTCCCTCCCAGCATTAAGTAACGGCCCTCCGGGTCTCTTTTAACAAAGTGTTTCTCAAAGCTAACACCTTTTGCCAACAGGATACACTAGAGGCAAAGTATTGCATGGGGAAGGCCCTGTGCCTTAGTCTGTGTTCATCTCCTGGAAGCAGGTGTGTCTTTTGCATCCATACTACTGAGGCCCGCATATCTCCCAGACTATTCAACATAGCTTTCCGTTTAATTGGGGAATTAAGCCCTTGAACGTTTAGTGTAACGAATTTTAGGTCATCCATTATCCCACCTTGACCTTGTTCCCTTCTCAATACACTCAATCCTGCTACCTTTCAGATTGTTACGTATTTGTCACCTGTAGTTTCTCCCCCTGTAACAAGTTACCCCCCCAACCCCACAACCCCAAACTTGAACTTTTCCCCTGAATTTTTTCTGTGGTACTACCGCAGTGACTCACCGAGTCTAACAACTACCCGGGAACTTTGGGATCCCCTCTCCCTCTCCTCCCCCGTGCGACCCCTCATTGGGACAACATTGTTGGATTATTTCATGTTTGCCCCCGTTATAGAATTCTGTGCTGCAGAGCTGAACCCCCCTTCTTATCTGCTCCGAGTCCCCTCCCTTCCCCCCGGATGGTCTTTCCTCCTTCCCATGTTATTTATCATGTAGGATCAGTGGATTTGGGCTTCTTATTGCACCCCTGTGGTCGGGGACATGCCGGTTTCCATTGCTCCCCTTCAGACCTGCCTTCTGCCCCCCCCACCTCCCCCATTCCGGGGCGGGGTCCCTCCTTTGTTTCTGCTTTCCTCGCTCTCTCCCTCCTTCATAAGATCCTCCATTTCTTCTTCTTTCGTGACTGTGAATCTTTTGCCTTTCCATTCCAAGCGGAGGCATGTCGGGTATCCCCATTGATATCTCACACCCCTAGCTCTTAGCCAATCCGTAGCCACCCTCAGCCGTTTCCTCTTAGCAAGCGTTGTTTGGGGTAAATCTTGAAATAGCTGGATAGGTGTGGTGAACAAACTTAGCGGTTCTTTTTTCCGGGCAGCCCGCATTATATCTTTTTTCAGTTGAAATAGGTGTATTTGAGTCAGCACGTCTGGATTCAGCTTTCGGTTCAGTTGGAATGTGCAATAAACTCTGTATCCAGTCCTGTAGGATCTCTTGGTCTTCTCCCAAGATTTGCCGAAACAGGTCTATTACATATTGTTGCAAGCGGGAGTCCATTACTGATGTTGGGACTCCGCAGATCCGAATATTATTTCTCCTGGACCTATTTTCGGCATCCTCTTGTTTATTCTGGACGCGCTCCATTTGCTGCTCAAGCTCAGACACCCTGTTGGACAGCAACTCTTCGTCATGACCATATTCCATCATTGTGGTTTCCACTTCATCGATTCTTTTCTCCGCCGCTATGACTCCGTTGTTAAGATCTGCGATTGATTTGGCTAAGTTGGCTGCACTGTCTTTAATGTCTTTTTTGAGCTCTTGCAACATTGCCAGTAAGTCCGATCTACGGATCGGTGGGTCTTCGAGCTCTCCTGATCTCGTCGGAGGAGGGGAATGTATCTGGACCGTAGCTTGTAGTTGATTACGTTTCTGGGCTTCTGCGGATTGCATCATGGTCTTGATGTCACCAGACCCTTGATTTTTCGGTTTTGTGGCTTGCATGGACATATTGCTCACTGGGTGCGGGGAGGGGGGTTGTGTTTGCTCTAATTGCCCCCAAAGCTGACCTAAGCTCCCGTCTCTTGCCTGCAGTGTCCCTCTGATGTTATGTTGGGTCCTCAGAGGCCAGTGTATTCTCCAAATCTTCTCCAATCTTGACGCCTTATGCTGCACCTCTTTGGGAACAATGAATCTCAGGAGCTGTTTAGGCATGAGTGCCTTCTCATATCAGATACTGCCTCAACTTTTTCTTCCTTGTGATGTTGGTGGCTCCAGGGAGCTATTGTGATTATATGGTAAGCGCTTTCATGCCCTGGCCCCAGGTTTTCGTCCCTAGCTCTAATTAATTAAGTTCTTTCTGGTTTACTGCTCTTTTAAAGTCTTCGAGGATCTTCCGTTGACGCTTGAGTGAGGAGGGTGTCTCCTCCTTTCTCTGTGCTTTGTGGCTCTCCGGGTTTGTGAGGGCGTTTCATTCATATTATACTTCACCCCCTTCAGTCACCTCCAGGATTACCCATGCCTTGGCCCTATCTTGGGGTGCGCATCGTGGGTCTCCTCATTTCCTACTACTTAAGGTGTGCCCAGTCTATTAATTGATTTACATAGGCATATGAGGCTGTTATATCTTCCTGTCTGCAATCTAACTGGCATTACCCCTGCAGCCACCTCGCCATTTATTTATGCCTTGCATCAGTGGTTTCGGTTGTTCAGTGCTTATGTCGGTGCTATGCTTCTAGGGTGTTGGTGTCACTGGGCCATCGTCCCCAGTATGGCAGGGCAGTGGTCGCGTTGGGTTGCAGGTGGTTTATTTGTGACAGTATTCACTGCCCTGTATGCCGCCCAGGGTTCCAGTTCATCAGTCCTTTCCCTTTTATGCCTGCATGTATTTATATATGCCTCCTTCGTTGCCCCCTCCCCAGGACTCCTCACCTCTGGCGGGTGGGCGGACCGCTGTTTTGGGTCTGCAGCCTCCCGCCTTGCTTTGCTTCCAAGTACCCACGACGGGACAGCCGTCCCGCTGCAGCCGCGGTTACTCACTTCCTCGTTGCTGATGCCGGTGGTGCCAGCCTCCTCCTCACGTCCGCCCCTCCGGCAGCCGTCTTGGGCTGCTCCCGGCCTCCACCATCCGCTCTCGGGCTCCTCCTACAGCGCCCCGGTCCGGGTCGCTTCCTTCGCAAGGGGAGGGGGGCGTGCAGGGTGCACAGTCCGCCACCAATTGCCTAACGTTCCGGGGGCAGCTACTTTCAGCTCCGCTGCGTGATCCAGGCTGCTTTCGCCGTCTCCTTCACTCGGTACAGAGATGCCACATGGGACGGGGTTTCTGGCCACTGGTCTGCCTCTCCAGAATCTTCGGCCGTACGGCAGGTCGCGGCCGCCATTTTGGCAGGAGGCACAATCCGCATCACAAAACTGCTTTAAACTTCTCCAGCAATGCGCCTTGCTGCCTCATCTTTTCCCTGTCAGTGCCCCAGATATTCATATATGCATGGTCGTTTTGTTAGGGTCTATAGGCGTTACCAAAGGGGGATTTGGGCCTTGAGGTGGAGTGGGATCATGGAGCTCACCAAGAAGGCATCCGTCTGCGTCCTCCATCACCAATCTTCTTTTGATGGTGTTGCCTAGGCCGTTCACGTTCCATGTTAGGAGACAGAGCTTTCTGGTGTTAGGTCCAGTTGTGGTCATTATATGTCTTATAAACCTTTGTCTTTGGTCGGTCACATGTTCTTCGATAACTCGAATTGGGGTACCCCAATCCATTTTGTGTTCGGTATAAACAGTCGAGCCATGCGTGATTTATTAACAAAAACAAGTTCAAATCCCAGTCCCCCCTCCCTATACTCCATCCCCAACTGAAGCATCTGTAGCCCCCTTAACCAAACCTTCTAACAATTAGCCAAACGTTGTGCGCCCCTTATTCGCCCAGCATTAAAATACTGCAGGGGGCACCTGTGAGCCTGTATCGCTCACTGTATTGCCTATTTAGGCTCTCTGATCGGGGGGTCTGCCGTGGTCCACCAGCTTAATGCTGTGTATGGGAGCTTAGTGCCATATTATAGGTGGGTCCCTAGCTTTGTGTTTAGCTGCACTTTTATTTAGCCATGTTGTTTTCAAATTGTGGTTGCTTTCTTCATTCGGCCCCTCGTTGAGGTAGTTCTTCTTGTTGTTGCAGCGGACGTGCATTTGGCGATCTGTCTGGGCGTGGTCTGATTCGTTCACGCTCCCGTCTACTTAGTGGACCCCAGTCGCCTTCCAGGTTACACTCTGCCCAGTTCCATGCTTCTTTAGGGTCTGTGAAGTGTACGGTCGTGCCATTGTGATAGATTTTCAGTTGCGCTGGAAACAAGAGGCCATATTTGATGTTTTGCGCCTGCAGGCGTTTCTTAAATTGGTCAAAGGATTGTCGTGCTTTTTATACTTCCCTGGTGAAGTCTGGAAAAAAAGCGATTCTGGAGCCATTGTAAGTTATGGACCCTTTGGTTCTCGCCATCTGTAGCACTGCGTCACGGTCCCTGTAATTCAAGATCTTAGAAATGACAGTACGTGGTGGTGCTCCAGGAGTCGGTCTGCCCGTTGCTACACGATGCGCACGTTCGATGGAGAAAAACTTCGAGAATGTCTTTGGGGCATACCGGTCAGATAGCCACTGCTCGAGGAATAGTTCCATGGAGGGGCACTCGCTTTTCTCAGGCAGTCCAAGAATTCGCACATTATTTCACCACGAGCGACCCTCCCTCTCCTCCACTCGTTCTTCTAGCGTCTTCATACGTTATAATACTCTGGACATCTGTTGACCCATGGATCTTAGGCCGTCCTCTGTTTCGGATATGCAGGTTTCTGCTTCTCCTGCGCGGGAGGTGAGCTTTTGCACATGGTGGCAGAAGAGGGATACTTCCCTGCTAATGCCATCCATTTTTTTCTCCATAGATGATTTTAAACTGGCTATGGCGTTCATCACGTCTTTGTGGGAGAGATTGCTTCCATCATCGTCTGCGGCAGCGTTCTTTCCCTGCTCTGTCACAGGCGTCGGTGTGGGTACTGTGTGTTGTTCCCTTTTGCTTTGCGTTGCAATCTTTTTCCCTTTATCTTTGCCCATACCAGCCCTTTTGACAAATGTAGTATCTGAGGGAAGAGTACCCTGCCCCAGTTAGTAGTTCGGTGTAGTTGCTCAATCCCACGGTTGACAGGGTATCAGGCTCTGGGTTTCGCCTCCTCTGCGTCGTTCTTTGGTGCCCGAGATACCTGCGATGCCAAAGCATTGAACCTGAGCTAGTCAACCTCGCTATTTCTTGGTGGGGAGGTATCGCTGTCGGTTCCCTCTGCTCCTGGCCTTTCCCCCCCGTCTTCTCCCTGCTTACTGCTTCCTGGTGACTTGGTAGATTATGATGCTGTGCTTTAGTGGCTTATATAATCCGTCCCATCGTTTTGTGGGGATTCCCCCTCCAAGTCATCAGATGTAATGATTGTAGTATATGGGACCCAGGGACAGAGCTTTTATAAGGGAGCCGCAGCAGGGCCACTGTTCAATGGGTGTAGCTGGTTTCCTGTTTTTGTTGTTTGCGTGTGGATCCCACCCAGTGTGGCTGAGCCCAGCAAGATTCTGTTGACTCCTCTTGGAGGCAGGCGGTGCTGTGCACTGCTCTGTAGAATTCGTGGGGTCACACCTCTAAATGTCTGTTGCACTCCTTTGTGTATGTGTTGCCCCTAGATTATGCACATTTGGTGTATACTTTGCTCAGGTGCACGTGTGGGGCAGTGTTCAAAGCTTGATTGTGGCTGCTTATGTCTTTTGCTGCTATCTTGCGGGTGGTGCACTTTATGGCTGCGTCGGCTCAGCTGTATTACCATGCATACCAGTCTATTGGTTTCTGCTTCCCTGTTTTATCCGCCGATTGCCCTATTCGCTTGGTGTGGGTGCATCGGTCACTTCCCACAGAAGTGTTGGTTTGGTTATGCAGGTTTTGGGGTTCTCCAGCTATACTGTGGTCTGTGCGCAGAGGGCCCATGCACCTTCTCCTCTTGACGCTTGGACGATCGCCGCGGGCCCCCCACTTAGCCCCAGATCTCTCTTGTTATTTGCGCACGTGTTTGTTTATGCGCCCCGCCGACCAAGGGGTCCCCGTTCGTGGTATTTGTGGGATCCCAGTGCACTGCGGGCCTCTTTGTGTGTTCAGGGCTACATTTACTACTACACTGGAGATCCCTGGCCCTGGGGGTCAGGGGCAATCAGGCAGGCCAGCGTTCACTCCGCGACGCAGGATGGTTTATAGTAGGGGCGGTGTTGTCCGCCACCCGCTTCTCCCCCCTCCTTACCATGGTTCGTGGCCACCCTGCGCAGCAGATATCTTCGGTGGGTCAGCGGGCGCTCTACGTATCACGGAGCGCCCGCGACCTTCTGTCTTGCTCTGTGCTGAAGCTTGTAGCCTGTCGCGGCTCAGTAGGGGCTTTGTTGGGGAGGGGGTGTCTCTTTTCAGGTGCACTTTTGTGGTGGTGCACACGGCAAGGGTTACGGCAGGGAGACCGCTCCGGCGGGGCGGCAGATCAGTGGATGTCGGGGCGATGTGATTAGCTCCTCGTGGTCCACGACTTTCACTGCCGGAGTCGGGTTTGCATTAGCGTTCCAGGCAGGGTCTCACCAGATTTCTGGGTTCGGTGGCTTCTTCCGCCCGCTTACTCCCCTCCTTACCGCGCTCTGTGGCCACGCGATCCAGCAGGGTGTCTCGATGGGTCAGAGGGCGCTCTACGTACTGCGGAGCACCCGCAATCTCTTGTCCCGCTTCGTGCTGAGTTGTGGATTCAGGCGCGGGTCAGTGGGGCTGTTGTTGGGGTGGAGGTGCCGCTTTCCAGGTGCACTCTTGTTGTGGTTCACACGCTAGGGCTCTCAGCAGGGAGAACACTCTGTCGGCGGGACGGCAGATCAATGGAGGCGGGGGCGGTGTGCTTGACTCCTCGTGGCGCACAACTATCAATGTCGGGGTCAGGTTCGCATTGTTAGGCAGAAACCTGTGCAGTTCCCTCTGGGACCACTGCAAAAGATTTAAGACTACAGGTGTTTGGCAGTAAACCCAATTGGTAGCAGTCTGTACCATACAGATTCACTTGGTAGCTGTGGCTGAGCAGTCAGACTTCCCTCAAGAAGAGTTAGGCAGTATACAGAGTATTCACAATAGGTCAAGAGAACACAATAGAACAAGTAAACGCTGACCAGCGATTGGTGTAAAAGAGATATAATTATTTATTTAAAAACCACATCTAGAAAAACACACAGGCACTAATAGTAAGCAATTCAAAAACACGGTCACGAAAAGATATACACTCCCTTAAAAGAATATTAGACAAGTCTTAAGTAAAGCCCCACTTATTTTCAGACAGCGGTGAGCACTTAACGTAGATGGCACTCTAATAGTTTGTTTTCTAAAAGGGAGAGAAAAGCAGAGAACAAGTTGAAACAGATCCTAACACTTTTACAAAACCATAACACGAGAGAAAGGCAAAGTAAAACCGTGAAGTTGGAGTTCAATAGGCCGGATCCACTTTAAGAGGATCAAACGAAATGTGTCCAAGGTCACACGGTTGCAGTGCACAAAAGTCTTGTAATGGTTCAAAAAGGAGTTGGACCAAAGAAAGGGACCAGTTAGAGGGTCAAGGCGGCCAGCCCAGTCCAGAAGGTTAAGGGGTTATTATTACCTTGTAGCAATTTTTAGAAAGGGAGGCCTGGCGGACACGGTACCTTAAGTGGTGAGAATACTCCAGCGGGGGCAGTTGTTCCTGGCAGCGGGTGCAAGTCGGTGCTTCGTCCGGGGGAAGAGAGGATCTCGTCGTGGAGGAAGACAGGAGTCCGTTGCACTGCCAGGGAAGAAACCAGCCGCAGAGTTTCTCAGGTACAAGGAGCGGTCCATTGATTCGCGGTTCAGTGGTGAGTGGCTATCCGGCCGCCGGGGTGCTTGGCACGGGCAGTTCGACCACAAACCGGTCTGGGGCGCGAAGAAAGAAGGTAAAACTGGTTGTGCCCACCAGTCAGGGGAAGAAGCCTCTCCAGCCGGGAGATCTTCTCTGTCGTCGGGAAGTGGTGAGTCGGTTCCGCAGGGATCCACCGGTGGTGTCGTCGTGGTAGGTCGGCTCAGCTTCTCCCTCGTCGGATTCTCAGGTCCTGTGGTGACTTCTGAAGTTCCAGTCCCCAAAGCCCTGCTTTTATGCATCATACCCCCATTCACTCAGCCTAGCTGTCAATCAAACATGCTAAGTGGTGAGCCGGCCGGCTCACCACTTGGGCCAATCACACAAGAGTGTGACTTGAGTTACCAAGGTAACTCAGTCCAGGGTGCCTAAACCCCCTCCCACACCCTCTGTGGTACCCAGACAGAGTGGCACCACTTTTGGAGGCTTCTGTGGAGAAGCCCGCCAAAAAGTGGAACAAAGGGCTCGACTTGGGTTGGAGTCACAGAAGAGAACACACATGCCATTTTAGAATCGAGTCTTGGCAAAAAATACCAACCGGCGAATTAATAAATAAATAAACCGGCGGTATGTTCGAGGCTATGAGAATTAAATAATTAAAGTTGGTAGCCTCGAACAATGGGAAAATCCCATAGGGAAATATTCGCGGTCGAATATAAAAAGTAGTTTCCACTGCCACCAGCCAAAACTCGATCAGGGGGGACGGAGACGTGCCCCCTCGACTACCAGACCCCGGGGCAATCGAATTGCCCTGACCAGTACATCCACAAGATGATGGTTTGTACTGGTTTCTGTTAATAATTTGGGACTAGTAAAGCCAATGGTGACTTTACATGCCCTGGGAGACAGTAGTCAGTCCCAGGGTATGGAGTCTATGGTGGGGTGTCACTATGACACCCCTGTGTTACTGCACGGAGGGTGCTGTGTAACATACATAGTAAAAACACATGACTCTGTGGAGTAAAGGACCCCATAGCCCATAAAACACATTGCCAGTCAAAGGAACACCATACATCATGTCCAAGAGTGGGAGAAAAAGAGTCTCACTCTTGGCACGAGGAAAAAAAAAACTCCAGAAATCCAGCAAAGCTGCTGGGGGACTCACTAGGTTAGGAAATTCAGCCTAAAGAGAGAATTCTCCCTAACACGCATTAGCGTTCCATGCGGGTTCACATCTGTTTTCCCGGGTCCGCTGGCTTCTGCCTCCCACGCTCCGGGTCTCTGTCAGCATCTCCTCGTCCTTTTCTTTCCCGTGGTAGCCTGACAGTGGATGGCAGCATCCGCGTTGCTCTAATTCTCTTTGCCGTTGGCCATCTTGCCTTCAGTTTGGCGCTGGCTGCCTCCTTCTTTCGATGCGGATATCTTCAACTCCGTACACCGGTTCATATCCCGGTTTCAGCAAAGCATTCTAACAGCGTTCCGCCGCATTTCAATGTCTTTTTCATGGGTATATGCACCCGATTTGCCAGGATATTCTCAGGATATTGCTGGCGGCCCCGGGAGCACTAAGAGATCACGTCCTTATCGAGTGCTCGCTGGCCACGCCCCCTGGTTCTGACATTCTTGCTGGTTGCTCTGTTTAAGCCCATGCATTCCTGTTCCTTCATTTGTTAGGCAGAATCCTGTGCAGGGCCCTTAGGGACCACTACACACAATTAAGACTACAAGTGGTAGTACAATTTCACCTTTGGTACAAGCCTGTACTACACAGAAAAAGTGGTAGCAGTGGCTGAGCAGCCAGACTTCTCTCAAGAGTAAATGAGCAGTAGCAGAGATTACACAAAGGGACCACAATTACTGTGACTCAAGCAAACACTGACTCAAGGTTTCAGGTACAAAATATAAGTACATTTATTTTTAAACCATCTGTTGTAAAACACTTCACTTCTATAAATTCGAAACCACGCGTAAGATACACTACACAATTTCACTTGTGCCAGTAAATTCAAGATAAGTACATTAGGATTTGACAGACAGGTGTTGCGATACTAAAGCGTACCCGCGGATAGAAATGCTCACGAAGTTACTTAAGAATTTTCAACAAGGGGAAAAGTGAATAAAAATCACAGGCAATACTTTTTCAAGGCAAGGAGACTCGAGGACTTGTTCAAAGATACAGATTAAAGTCAATAGGCCTTCGCCAGTGTCAATGGAGCAGATGCTCAGTTGCCGAGGATCACACGTTGAACAGTTCGAGATTCCTGATGCCAAGAGTTCGTAAAGATTGTCAAAAGGAGGAGGGAAGAAAGAACAAATCTTCGTGGAGGAAAAGGGTTCACCCCGATTCCGGCTGGTCAGATGGAGAGGATGACCAAATGTGCACAGTACCTTATTCCGTTGGAGAAAAGCTGGTGCCACGGCAGTTGTTCCTGGTAGTTCCTGCAGACTCGCGGTTCCTGTGGCTTCAGTCGTGAGGACAAGAAGGACGACGTCTGGAGCGATCTGCACTACCCAGGGATGAGGCCAGCAGCAGCAAAAAGAAAGATGAATAAAAGGTGTGCTCCTTTAAATCAAGAGAGGGCTCTTCTGATGGCTATCAGGATCCACTACAGCACCGCAGTGATTTCAACCCAGGAGAGGATTCTCTGACTGAAGAAAAGACGAGCTGGTTGATCCCACCAGGCTCAAGGGAAGAAGACTCCGGACTGGATCTTCTCTTGTCGTTGAAGGGTAGATGGCTCAGGACTGCATCAGGGCTTCACCGGGGCTCGGGGTTGCAGCAGCCGTCCTCTTCTCCGTTTCTCTTTGGTTCCTTGCAGTTCCGGTGGCGACTCTCCCGTCTAGCCCGCCCAAGAGTCATGCCTTTTATGCCAACATCCCCCATTCACACAGCCTGGCTCTCAGTCACTCAGCAGAGGGGTTGTCCAGCCCAGACAACCACCTCAGCCAATCAACACAAAGTGCGACTCGGGTCTCCAAGGAGACCCTGTGCAGAGGGTGACTACACCCCTCCCACACATTCAGCCCACCTAGACACACAGATGCCAAAGGAGGGCTTCTGGTCAGAAGCCCGCCAAAAGTCAGCGAACAAAGGAGGCAAACCTGGTTTGCCGCGCAAAGAAAAACCCAAGAAGGATGTTAACAAAAAGAAATGGCGATTAAACCCAACCGGAGCCGAAATAAAAAGTATTTGGGCTAGCGTGTTTAAAGTTCGAGGCTACTAAAATAGCCTAAAACAATACCACGTTATGTAATATAATCGTGGTAGGAAAATTAGGGTAGATACCACTGCCACCAGCCAAGTCTTTATGTTAAGGGAGTGAAATAATGCTCCAAGAGGTACAGATAAAATGGGCTAAGAATTAACCCTTTCCAATACTCCAATGTAAGATGGGGTGTACTGGATCTGTGGTTAAATGACTATGTAAAGTTAACGGCAACTTTACCCTTTTCTGGGGGACAGTAGTCTGCCCCAGAAATGGAGTCGGTGGGAAGTCTAAAAGAGAATCCTGTATCACTGCACTGAAGGTGATGTGTAACGCCCAAGTGTGGGACTACTGAAGTGGTGTATTCCAGAATCCACAATCACAAAAACAGATGAAATACACTGGACAGCAAAGCTGCTGGGGGACTCACTAGGTAAGGGAAATTAGCCATAGAATGAGAATTCTCCCTAACAGTTTCTGCTGCTAAAGGTTACCTGGCTGCGCTGTCTATATACAAGTGCACGCCTGAACACAGCTCTTATTTTAAGGTCCCCATTGTTATTCAGTTCCTGAAGGGGCTTAGGAATATCTTCCCTCTGGTTCCATTCTTGTTTCTGGCTTGGGACCTTGATTTGGTTTTGAATTTCCTTGTGGGAGCTCCATTTGAGCCTCTCCATTCTTGTCCACTTAGCCGTTTGACTTTAAAGACCATTTTTCTGGTGGCCATCACTTCTGCTAGTTGAGTGAGTGAGCTGCAGGCTTTGTCATGCAAACCGCCCTTTGCTGTGTTTCTTAAGGACAAGGTAGTTTTGAGGGTTTGCCCCTCCTTCCTTCCCAAATTGGTGTCTGTGTTTCACCTGGCGCAAAAGATAGTTCTACCTACTTTTTACCAACCTAGTCATTCTTCTACGGCTGAAGAAAGGTTACATCGGTTAGATCCAAAAAGAGCATTAAGCTTCTATATTAACATAATGCTAACATCACACAAGACAACCATCTTTGTATTGGCTATACCGGGCATAGATTAGGACAGGCTGTGACTAAAAATACCTCATCTCTTTGGATAATTCTGTGTATGTCTGAATGTTACACTTTATCTGGCAAGGATGTCCCTGATAAATGAAGGGTTCATTCCACAGGACGAGTGGCTACCGCGTCAGCCCGTCAAAGAGGTCTACCAGTGCAGGATATATGTAATGCTGCAATCTAATCTTTGTTGCATACCTTCACTAAGCATTACTGCCTGATACCTTGTCGAGACAGGAAGCTAGATTTGGAAAAGCTGTTCATCACAGCATTAATCAATTAACAACGTTCTGTAGTCCCTCCTCCATTTACATACTGGTATGGCAGTCGATGAAAGATAAGGAATCCGTGGGAGAACACAGTCCATTAGAAGAACAAAGTACTTACTCCTGGTAATGTTCTTTTTGATGGATGTTCCTCCTACAGATTCCTCATAGCTCTCCCAGCCTGTTCCTCTAACTAGGGTGAATTTTTGTTGATTTAAACGTTCCTCTCTTTCAACGATTTGGGTGGTTATTTGTTCCCGGAGACGGCTCTGCAGAAGAGGGGGGAAAAACCTGAACTGAGGCAACGGGCGCGGTGCGTGCTATTTATACCAACGTCAACGTCCCAGCCGAGAGCGGGATGGAAGCCACTGAAGAACCTCGAGTTGACAACGCACAACGCCCTCTGCTGTCAAAATGTTTTTGAAGCTGCAAGCATGAAATTGGGAATATCAAAAATGAGGAATCCGTGGGAGGAACATCCATCAGAAAGAACATTACCAGGGCTAAGTAATTTGTTTTCTCTCGCCAGGCCATCTGACTTCCGAAACCTTTTTAGCCACCACTGGGAGCAGCACAGCTCTGCATTTACTGCACCTGGTGCTGTTTCTCGCTCAGACACAGGACGTTGGCGATGACACATCCCAATGAAATCTGTTCCTTTTTTCCACACGCTCAGCATGCTTCTGGAATGCCACTTAAATTTGCATTCACTTTACAATGCCATACACAAGCATTCAAAGGCCTTGGGCTTCAAACCCTGTTAGGACTGTTTGAGGCAAATGTATTTTTCGGGTCTGCACAGGGTGTGTCTCTGTTGCCTTGGGGATGACCCCAACCCTGAGGAGTGTAGCTCCTGCCAATCGTTGCATTTTAGTCCCTCAGTGAACGTGCTGCAAAGCTCTTCACCTATTACTACAAGGGTGGTAAGAGAACCCATTTTGAATTCCCTGGGTTTGAAAGCCAGGAAGGCAGTAGTTGAAGTGCCAGTAGCAGAACAATTCCTTGCTCAGAAGGACAAAAAGTAGAAAAAGCATCGAAAGAGGTCCTGCTCTCCTAGTGACTCTTCCGGACATAATTCCTCTTCCTTCAGGCAGCAGAGTCATCACTTTCAATGGATTGTGTCCTCCAACGTATATTCCACATCTTTGACATGTAATGTCCACAACTGTGTACTTGGGAAACTTTTTCGGCAGAGGGCATCCTGTGTCGATGGCGTTGGGTCGATGTGCCTCGAAGGGCTCCGTCGAGGGCGACGTCACCGGATGTTATAAATAGGATGCACGGCGCCCGTAGCCTCAGTTCTGTTTTTTCTGCAAACGTGTTTGCTTTGGAGACTCGGTGCACCTCGTGTATTCCTCGTGAATATGTCTTCTTCGACCCCTACGACTCCGCCTTCTGGCTTTAAGACTTGCTAGGACTGCAAGTCTAAGATGACAAATTATGGACCTGCATCACATTTGTTTGTGGTGCCTGGGCGAGAGTCATGACACTGACAACTGTTCCAAATGCCAGTCGCTGGCTGCTAAGGCCTTGCGGGAGCATAAGGGGAAGCTCCAGGTAGGTAGGGGTTCTAAACCCAGTAAGTCATGTAAAACGTCTAAGGGGATGTTCACCGACAATTCAAGGGACGACTCTCTGCGTCGGAAGGAGTCCCGGGGATCTCGGTCCCGGAGTGGTTCACGCCATTCGTCCACCTCATCTCGGCATTCCAGGAAGCGCCGTCACCAGTCGCCTTCCCCGTCCTCCTCGGAGGATGGTGCCGCGAGGAAAGTGGCTTGTCCGACTAAGTCCTCGACTCCGGAGGACTGGTCAGCCCTCAGAGAGCAGATGCTAGCGATATTCCAATCCCAGGGCACAGTTCCGTCCGCACGGATGAAGCTGGCAAGGAACGGTGTCGGTCCGTGGCTCGTGCGCCTTCGGGCTCGGGTCCTCTGCGCGATTATCATCGGGAACCTTCGAGGCCCCGTTCGGACAAGGTTCAGGATGATCGCAAGAGACGTGCTTCCAAGTCTCGGTCCTCATCCCCAGCGAGACCGCAGAACCTGGTAAGGGCTCGAGGTCTTCGTCGACTCAGTCAGCGCTGTTTCCGTCGGATGCAGATGTTGAAGGTTTGTCTTCGCACCAGCCCTTGGCGCCGACTGGGCCTTTTGGCCGGAATTTGCAGATGGAAATCCCTGCTACTGTGGATCCTCCAAGGAAGGCATACTTCCAAGTCTGTGAGGCCTGTTAAGGATTCCAGACCCTCTTCTGTCCCGAGGCAGGAGTTTTCCTCCCTCTGGATGACATCTATGAGGATGAGGAGAGGTCAGATTTAGATTTTGACCCTATTGAGCCTGAGGTGGCTCCTGTCGTTTCCGGGGACAGTCATTCGGCAATCTCTTCATGATGCTAGTGGCTTGGACACTCCTGCTGAGGTGGAGTTTGGCAGACCTTAGTCTGGGGCTCATGCTGAGTCGTCCTACAGGAGACTGATGGCTAGGGTCAATGAGTATCTTGGTTGGTCTAGTACTCCAGAAGCTTTTGTTCAGGATGACTTAACGGATATTTTGGATCAAGGTCTGTCCTCTGACCCGGTGTTAACTTTTCATTTGCTGTTGCAGGAAAGGGTGGCTGCTACTTGGCAGACATCGTTAACTAAGAAATACTGCCCTTCCAGTAGTGACGCCATCTACCTTTCATCTCACCCCACTCCTGACAGTTTGGTGGTTCAGGTGCCTACGGCCACTTCGAGGCAGGCGGCGTAGCCTACCATTCCTCCTGATAGGGACGACAAACGCTGCGACGATTGGGCATACAAGGTGTTTTCTGCGGGGAGTATGGCACTGAAGTTAGCCAACTCCACTTGTGCCATAGCAAGATTTTCACACACACTGTGGAATTGTTTCTCTTGCAGCTGAGCATATTCCCGAAGGGGAAGAAAGGGATAGGTTCCTTGCTCTCGTGCAAGATGGCAAGGATGCCATGTGTGAATCCCTTCATTCGGGATTGGACACGGCCGACAGTGTTAGCCGGTCCATGGCTGAGAGCACCGTTATACGCAGATTTGCGTGGTTACTGAAGTCGGGTTTTGCTCAGGATGTGCAAGCCCGTCTTTTGAACATGCCCTTTGATGGTGCGCATTTGTTTGGCAGCAAGGCTGACGAGAGCCTTGAGAGGTTGCAGACCTCAAAAGCTGCTGTGAAATCTTTGAGCTCAGCTGTGCGTCAACCTCTGCCTTTTCGTCCTAGTCGACAGCAGTGGAGGGGAGGTTCTTTTCATCACTACTCCTCCTTTGGTAGGACGAGAGGAGCCGCCAGTCAAAGGGGTGCCAAAGCCGCTCAGGCAGCTGCCTCTTTGCCTTCAGGCGCTGCCGCAGCCGCTCCAAAACAATCATGAGGCCAGGTTCCGTTGTTCACGGTTTGGGGGCAGACTGTATCAGCATCTAGAAGAATGGTGAGCCATTATTTCGATTGTGTGGGTTCTGGATAGAATAGCCCATGGCTACTGCCTGCCCTTCCTAAAGCGGCCTCACGACAATCCACCAGGCAATCTCTCTTTGAGGCTTCCAGTTCCACTCCTTGTGCAGGAAATCTTGACCCTGCTGGAGAAAGACACTATAGAACTGGTGCCTGTAGCGGAGAGGAACAAGGGATGGTATTCCCCATATTTTTTGATTCCAAAGAAAGACTGGGGATTGAGACCCATATTGGACCTGCGTTGGTTGAACAAACTTCTCAGGAATGACGAGTTCAAGTTGGTCACTCTTTCTCAGGTCCTCCAGGCCCTTCGACTTCAGGATTGGTTGGTGTCTCTGGACCTACAGGATGCTTACTTTCATGTGCCGATTCATCCAAAGCACAGAAAGTACCTGAGGTTTGCGACTGGCGACTCGCACTTTGTTTCGGGTCCTGCTGTTAGGCTTGACCTCCGCCTCGAGGGTCGTCACCAAGCTAATGGTAGTGGTGGCAGCGTACCACAGGCGAGGGGTGATTCACGTCTACCCCTACTTGGACGACTGGTTGATATGTGCTCGTTCTCCCGAGCAAGCGATGGATCATCTGTGTTTCCTGCCGCTCCCTCCACAAGCTGGGCTTCTCCCTCAATTTCAAGAAGTCTCATCTGACACCTTTCCAATAGCTCCAGTACGTCGGGGCTGTGTTGGACTCGTCCTTGGGGAAGTTCTCGCCTCCCAAGGTGAGGGCCCACCACATTGTGCAGATTTCAACATGCCCAGAGTCTCCCGGCTTTCGAATTCTTAAGGTTGCTCATGCATTTTTCTCGTGCCAGAGGCAGACGGAGGATGAGATCCCTGCAATGTGTCCTCAAGATGCAGTGGTCACAATTCTCAGGCAAGATGTCGGATCCCGTTCAGATTCCAATCTCAGACTCACAGGATCTGCTGTGGTGGGCTGACGAGTGGATCCTGATGAAGGGGGAGCCGTTTTGGCAATCGTGTCTGGAGGTGACAGTAGCGACTGACGCTTCCCTCACAGGATGGGGAGCTCATGCCGAAGACTTGACCGCCAGCGGTCGTTGGTCTTTGTCGGAGTCCAAACTCCACATCAACCTGTTAGAGCTGAGGGCCATCAGGCTGTCCCTGAAAGCTTTTCTGCCGTCTGTGTGGGGTAAGTGTGTCCTGATCATGACAGACAACACAGTGGCCATGCATTACCTCAACAAAAAAGAGGGGCGTTGGGTCACTCCTGTTGTATAGCGAGGCGATGCAGCTCTGGTTCTGGGCAATCCAGCAAGGAATATCACTCTCGGCAGTTCATCTGGCCAGAGTGGAGAATGCGGCGGCAGACCCTCTGAGCAGGCAGACCAGTGTCTCTCACGAGTGGGAGTTGGCTCAGGAAGTACTTCTGGAGATCTTTGCCCTTAGGGGAACCCCTTAAGTGGATCTCTTCCCGACCAGTGCCAAACGGAAGTGCGAGAGATTCTGCTCAAGGGAATTTCCTCCGACAGGAGTCTTAGGAGACTCCTTCGTAGTGGATTGTCATTACCAATTCTGTATGAGTTTCCTCTGGTCCCCGTCATTCCTCAAGTGTTAAGGAGGTTGCAGGGGTTCTGATCCCACATGATCCTCGTTGCTCCGGATTGGGCCAGGAGAGTGTGGTACCCGGTCCTTCTAGAAATGTCCATCTGCTCTTCAGGCCGTCTTCCCTACCGAGAGGATCTGCTCTCGCGCGAGGGGAAGGTGGGGGTGGGGGTGGGGGTGGGGGTGGGGGGTGGGGGTGGGGGTGGGGGTGGGGGTGGGGGGTGGGGGTGGGGGTGGGGGTGGGGGTGGGGGGAGTTCGGGCTCTCCATCCAGAGGTCAAGACTCTCGACCTTCACGCTTGGTATCTGAAAGGTTGAGGTATTAGGATTGGGACCACCCGGATGACGTGATGGAGGTGTTGCATATGGCCGGGCAGCCGGCAACCAAATCCATGTACCGTTGCCGTAAGTTTTTGCGACTGGTGCAGAGGACAAAATGTTGATCCTTTTCAGTGTTCCATTCCCATAGTTCTGTCTATCTTCAAGAGCTCGTCTCAAAAAATGTTCTTATTTTCTGATTCCTTTTGATTTCCCAATTTCTTACAGGCTCAGTAATGTGTTCCTGCTGTCCCCGTTCCAGGTGCCCATTTGGGATCTGAATTTGGTCTTGAAATTCCTGATGGGTGCTTTGCACTCATGTCCTTTGAGACTTGTCTTTTAAGATGGTTTTCTTGGTGGCGGTTACATCCGCTCGCAGAGTGAATTGCAGGCACTTTCATCTAAGTCGCCCTTCACTGTGTTCCACAAGGATAGGGTTGTACTGAGGGTATGTCCTTCCTTTCTACCTAAGGTAGTATCTGAATTTCATTTATGCCAGAAAGTGGTTCTTCCGTCTTTCTATCCTCCGCCTCATCCTGGTAAGGAAGAGGAGCAACTCCATAGGTTGGACCCCAGGAGAGCTCTGACCTATTATATTTCTAGGATTTCCAGGGTCAGAGTGGACAATCAACTCTGTGTGGGGTATGCTGGACACCGATAGGGCCAGGCTGTTAACAAACAGACCTTGTCCAGGTGGATTATCCTCACCATTACTGAATGTTACAGATTGGTGGGCAAGGACCCTCCGGAAGGATTGAGAGCTCATTCCACTAGGGGCGTGGATAATTCCACAGCCCTGCAGCGGGGAGTTCCAATTAGGAATATTTGTGACGCAGCCACATGGGCTTCTATCCACACCTTTGTCAAACAATAATACCTGGATATGCTCCATGGTCAAGATTTGACCTTTGGGAAGGCGGTTCTTTGTTCTGCCATCTGATTGGGTATTCTAAATTCCTTTCCCTCCTCCATTTTCTTGTACTGCTTTGGGAGTCTGTCAAAGATGTGGAATACGTTGGAGGACACAATCCATTCGAAGGACGAGTTACTTACGAACTGGTAACGCTCTTTCGACTGGATGTTCCTCCAACGTATTCCACATCGTCCCCCCATCCTGCCCCTCTGGAGAATTTCCTATGCTATTGCAGCTTACGTTCCCGCTAGGCTATGTGCAGTCAAGCAGGCATTGGTTATGTGCATGTCACACATAATGGAGGAAAAAACAAAAACTGAGGCTACGGGCACTGTGACAGTGCCAAGAATTGTCTGGCTCCCTCGGATCCAGGCTTTTTTTCCCATGCATCCAACACCAAAGAGATTTTTTTGAAGAGTGTTTTCCCTCCTTGCCTGCTGACAGGCAGAGCAAAAAGCTGGATGCCATGGGCCACAAGGTCTTTGCGTCAGTGCTGTTAGTGCTATCTGCACCCTTTCCAAGTACAAATACTATCTGTGGAGTGTGATCTCCGGAGCTGTAGGGAAGTTGCCAATATAAGAGATGTAGGAGAGTTTTAACATGTTAGTAAACAGGCTGCACCCCAGATTTTACAGTCAGGCTTGACACATCCGATTTTATGGCACGTGCGATAGACACAAGGTTGGTTAGGTCGAAGCACTCCTGGATGAGAACCTCCTGGTGTCCCAACAAAACTTCTGGATATTCCCTTTATTGGTAACAACCTGTTTGAGCAAAGGCAGATGTTGGAGAACTTAAAGGCCACAGCAAATTCCATAGGCCTTGCTATTCAGCAGCCTTCTACCTTGGTTCTGAGCCCTTCACCTCTTTTGCCACTGTTGCATGGACCTAGCACCCTTTGGCATGTATCCACAGGTCATCCTCCCCACCAAGGAAGAGCAATGGATCCCAGAGAGGAGGTTTTGCCATCCCTGCTTTCCCTTCAACATCCACCATTGCCAAGCTACTGCGCTTTGGACTTTGACTCTGGTGCAGGAGGTTGGTTGTTTCTGTTCATCCAGGAGTTGTATTATACTACCACCAATGCATGTGCTTTGCAGGTTGTAACTCAGGGTTACTGCCTCCCTTTTTTTCAATGACCACTTTGCCACCTACCTTCAGGTCCTTGATTGCCTCCAGGATCTAACCAATTGGAAGGGGTCTGTCTGCTTCTGAGAAAGTGTGCCATCAAGTTGGTGCACCATTCAGAGGTAGTAGAAGGGCTGCTACTCCCTACCTCTGAAGAAAGACAGGGGCCGGCATCTCATTGTGGATCTGTGACTCATGAGCTTGTACTTGTGCAAGGACAAATTCAAGGTGCTCACCTTAGCCCAGATGCCTCAGGCGCTCGAATGGCAGGAATGATTGCTGTAGCTGCACCTCCAGGGTGCCTACTTCAATGTGCCAATTCATGCCAAGCCCAGGAAGTACCTGAGGTTCTTGGTTGGAAATGCCAAGTTCAGAATTCTGCCGTTCAGTGTTTCCTAAGCACCGAGCTGCTGGCGATATTGGTGGCTCATCAGTTTAGTTTAGTTTCTTTATTTGTACCGCACGCCGAACCCTGAGGTAAATGGGCGCCAGAGACTTAGAGTAGGTTACAACACGTTATAGGCATACATACATGAAAATGACAATAAGTGTAGGTTACCGGGTTACAAAGTGGTCAAAAAGCAAACATAGGAGGATGCAGTGATGCGATAACGGATGAAGAGTCGGGCAGTGGATGAGTTCTTGTTGGTGAGCCAGGACTTGGTTGTGGCTCTGAAGGTCCAAAAGGCTGGTTCTGCTCTAAGTTTCACAGATATAGCGTTCCAGAGTTTGGCTGCTAGGACCGGGAAGCTAGAGCCGCCTGCTTTTTTTAGGGAGAATTTGGGGATGGATAGGCAGTGAGAGTACAACGTTCTCGTTGGTCTGGCTGAGATGTGCTTGCTGAACTTATCTGTCAAGTACTTGGGGGCGTCATTAGAGAGGCACTTGTGGACGATGACGAGTGATCTGAGTGTGATTCTGTCACGTACTGGGAACCAATGGGCATCTTGTCTAAAGCTGGAGATGTGGGAGTGCCGTGGGATTCTCAGAGCCACTCTGAGGGCATTATTCTGTAGCACCTGCAATTTGTTCAAGTTGCGTTCTGAGGTGCCAAGGAAGAGAGTATCGCAATAATCGATTTTTGAGAGTACTAGCGCTCTGGCTAGGGTAATGCAGCTAGACCACGAAAGGAAAGCTTTACAGGCGTTAATGAGCTTGTTTGTGTAGGCCATAGAGGAGGCTGTGGCGTTTACTTGTTTTTTGAGCGAGTGTGTGGAGTCCAAATAAACCCCTAGGGTTTTGATTTCTTTGGCCACTGTGATTAGGTTACCATCTATGTTGATAGAAGCGTAACAGGGGTCCAGTTTGTTTAGTTGTGGTTGGGATCCGACGATAAGAAGCTCAGTTTTCTCATCGTTGAGGCATAGACCGTGTTCTGCCATCCAGGCTTGGATCTCCAGGTAGAGGTTGTTAATCTGTGTGGAGTCCTCTTCGTAGCAACCTGAGAGGGTGATGAGAACCTGGGTGTCGTCAGCATAATTGGTGTAGGTGACACCCAGGTTATCTAGTCGGTTGAACAATAGCGTTGTGAAGATATTGTATAAGGTTGGTGAAACGCACAAACCTTGGGGGACGCCACAAAGGATGGGGATGGGGTGAGCTGAAGCCCCGGTGAAAAGACCCGGGTGGTTCGGTTGGCAAGGAAGGATTGGACCCAGGTGGTCGCCTGACTTGAGAAAGCAGCTGACGCTCCCAGATGTTCCATTAGGATCTCGTGGTCAACGAGGTCGAAGGCTGCCGAGAGGTCAAGCAGCAAGAGAATGGCTAGGTTACCCTTGTCCTTCTCCTCGTCCATCTGAATTATCAGGTCCAGAAGGGCTGCTCGGTTCCATGCCTTCGCCTGAAGCCAGATTGTCTGAGGCCCAAGAGGTTGTTCTCTTCCAGATGTTTCTGGATTTTGCAGGTAGGCCACTCAGTCTAGGATCTTAAGGATGTAAGGGACCGTGGTGATAGGCCTATTATTAGTGGGGTTGTTGTGGTCAAGGTTTTTTTTTTTTAGGAGGGGCATGACCCAGGCTTCGTTAAGGCTGCTAGGGACTGAGCTTGTTTTGAAGGAGGAGTTGATGAGGGCCGTTATGAACTGGGCAAGATCATTGGCGCCTTCCTGAATGATGGAGGCTGGGCATGAGTCCCTGTTAGGGAGAATTCTCTGTAAAGGCTAATTTCCCAAACCTAGTGAGTCCCCCAGCAGCTTTGCTGGATTTTTGGGGTTTATTTTTTTTTTCTTCTGCTAAGAGTGAGACTCTTTTACTCCCACTCTTAGACATGATTTGAGGTGTTCCTTTGTCTTTCCATGTGTTTTTTGGGCTATGGGGTCTTTTACTCCATAGGGTTTCATGTGTTATTGATGTGGGTTACACAGCACCCTCCGTGCCGGAACCCAGGGGGTGTCGTAGCGACCCCCCAACATAGACTCCATACCCTGGGACTGACTACTGTCTCCCAGGGCATGTAAAGTCACCATTGGCTTTACTAGTCCCAAATTATGAACGGAAACTAGTACAAACCATCATATTGTGGACGTACTGGTCGGGGCAATTCAATTGCCCCGGGGTCTGTTGTTCGAGGGGGCACGTCTCCGTCCCCCCTGATTGAGTTTTGGCTGGTGGCAGTGGATACTACTTTTTATATCCGACTGCGAATATATCTCTATGGGATTTTCCCATTGTTCGAGGCTACCAACTTTAATTATTTAATTCCTATAGCCTCGAACATACCGCCGGTTTATTTAATTAATATTAATTCGCCGGTTGGTATTTTTTGCCAGGACTCGATTCTAAAATGGCGTTTGTGTTCTCTTCTGTGACTCCAACCCAAGTCGAGCCCTTTGTTCCACTTTTTGGCAGGCTTCTCCACAGAAGCCTCCAAAAGTGGTGCCACTCTGTCTGGGTACCACAAGGGGGTGTGGGAGGGGGTTTAGGCACCCTGGACTGAGTCGCCTTGGTAACTCAAGTCGCACTCTTGTGTGATTGGCCCAAGTGGTGAGCCGGCCGCCTCGCCACTTAGCATGTTTGAGTGACAGCTAGGCTGAGTGAATGGGGGTTTGCTGCATAAAAGCAGGGCTTTGGGGACTGGAACTTCAGAAGTCGCAACAGGACCTAAGAATCCGAGGAGGGAGAAGCTGAGCCGACTTGCCATAACGACACCACCGGTGGAGCCCTGCTGAACCGTCTCACCACTTTTCCCGACGACAGAGGAGATCTACAGTCCGGAGAGTCTTCTTCCTTTGACTTCTTCGGGCTTGTGGGGATAACCAGTTTTGCCTTCTTTTCGCCTTCCTGGAGCATCTTGTGGCCACCTTGCCTGTGCCAAGCACCCCGGCAACCGGATTACCACGGTTTACCACTACCGCGAGTAGAAGTGTAGAACCTTTTAACCGAAGAACTCCCCGGCTGGTTTCTTCCCTGGCAGTGCAACGACCTTCATCTTTCCTCCACGTCGAGACCTCCTCTTCCTCTGGACGAAACACCGACTTGTACCCGCTGCCAGGAACAACTGCCCCCGCTGGAGCTCCCTTCCCACTTAAGGTACTGTGTCCCGCCTGGCTTCCCTTGCGACAGATTGTTCGGGGTGACAGTAAAGCCTCGACCTTCTAACCTGGCCTGACCTGGCGCAACCTAGCTAACTTTTCCTGACTTTACTTTCATGCTTTGTGTACAAACTATCTACAAGACTCTTTGGGCATAACCCCACTGTGTGAACCTGGACCCCTTCTGCTTGCTCTCTCCAAGAGTGGGCCTTGCAATTGACTTCCTTGCTCTCCAGTAGAACTCTGCCTATCCTGCCTTACTGTGGTTCTTTAAAAAGTATTGAAATTTGTGTGCTTTCCTAACCCTGCCTTTTTCCCTCCCTCTTTAATAACTTTTTAGAGTGCCATCTTATGTTAAGCGCTCACCTCTGTCTGAAAATAAGTGGTGTTTCTCATTAAGACTTGTCTAATGAGTAATTAGGGTTGTATATATATATAATAGTGACTGTGTGATGAATTTACTTACCTCTTTGTGCTAGTGTAATTTACAAGTGTGTCTTTAAATAAATAATTATATACTTTTACACCAAAGCTCTGGTCAGTGTTTGATTGTGCTACTGTATCTCTGTACCTATTGTGTATACTCTATGTATTTCCTAACTCTTCTTGAGGGAAGTCTGACTGCTCAGCCACAGCTACCAAGTGAATCTGTGTGGTACAGACTGCTACCAAGTGGGTTTACTGCCAAACACCTGTAGTCTTAAATCTTTTGCAGTGGTCCCTAAGGGAACTGCACAGGTTTCTGCCTAACAGTCCCCTTGACATCTGGAAGGCTTGAGGTCTTTGATGATGGATTCCACTTTTTTCGTTGAGGCAGGGGTCAAAGAGAAGGGGGGCAGTATGGAGTATTAGGGGTAGATAGTGATGTAGAGCTTGCTTTTTTGGCTAGGCTAGTCTTTCTTTGTTCGATTCTGGATTGTAGCATGGTAATATTGTCTGCAAATGCTTTTTGGATTCTCTGACACCAGTCTGCATCTTTCACGCAGGTTTCTGAAGGTGTGGAAGGTGACTCAAGTTATAAGGATAATGAAGAGCTCCTTTGTTTTTGATTTGGCATTGTCAATTCTATTGTCATAAGTCTCTTTTTTGTCCAGGAGGATGGCTGTTTTGTATGTGGTGGCCGCTTTATTGGCCAGGTAAGGTGTTTTTCTCCAGACGGATTCTGCCGCCCGTTTGGTCTTTCGGAGGATTTTAAGGTCCGGAGTGAACCATTTGTTCAAGTGGGCTGCCGGTTTGGCTTTGGTAAGTTTGATAGGGGTGATGATATCAACTGCTGATTCAAGAGTTTTGTTATAGAGGTCAGCAAGTTGATCCACATCTAAGTTGGTGTCGTTTGCGGAGGCCAAGAATTGTGTAATAGAGGGCGAAGGCTGTGCATCGTGATGTTGTGGTTGTTCCTGGAGAGGGTTTGCGAGAGGCTCGCCGGTATGGTGTTCGGCTGCACCTTCCCTTGGATGGAGAAGGAAATGATGTGGTGGTCTGACCAGGCAATTTGTTTATTCTTAAGGATGGAGGTGGTGCAGTTGTAGTCTGCCAACCAATCCAGGGTCCTGCCTTTATGTGTTGGGGCTGTGACCCTGTGCTTGAACCCTATTTGGGAGATTGTGTTTCCCAGCAAAAGCCTGTTAACATCTTTGGGATCGCCAAGGCCTAAGTTTAAGTCCCCAAGTAGCATGATTTGTGATCCTGTTTTAGTGTTTTTGGTGAGGAGGTGGGATATTTCTTCCTCAAATGAGGAGATGGGGCCTGGAGGTCTATAAATGAGATGCATAAGGATAGTTTGTGCTGCGGTGAGTTGGAACTTAACTGATAGGAATCTAGCGGACCGGCAGCTGGACGGTGGGGATGCTCTAAGGCCTAGGGATGTTTTGGCGATAAAGGCAACTCCACCTCCTTTACCTGAATCCCTATTGTTCCTTATTATTGAATATACCTCTGGGATGGTAAGGGATAGAGCTGGGCCTGCTTCCTGGTGCAGCCACATTTCTGTGATAGCCAGGAAGTGGAGGTTGGTAGCTGAGATAAGGTCTGCAATGTCAAGCGTGTTGGCGACTAGAGACCGAGCATTGATGAGAGCACCTCTGATCAGTGGGTGTTCAACTATGCTGCTGGGTGTTTTAGGTGAATTGTCCAAGGTATGATTAGGATAAGAGTGGTGCTGGTGTTTGTGTTGGAAGTCCTAAAGGGAAGGTGCCCGGAGCCAAGTCTCTGGTTTCTGTCCTTCACTGGGCAAGGGTTCCATGGTGTAGGTGGAGACGCATATCTGCGTATCCATTCTAGTGGGCTGAGTGGCTGGTTGGGCAAGGATGGCTGATTTGGGTTTTCATGAGCCATCATCATGGTAGGTGTGAGGGATAGGTGAGATAGCGGAGGTGGGAGATTATGTGTTGGAGGTGGGATAATGAGTCAGTATTGAGTAGAAATTGTAACTTGGCTAGAGTTAGTGTGGGCATGCAGAAGGCTGCCATGTACGGGAGTTTGTAAGAGGCAATTCCCTTGAATATAGAGGACATGGGAGTGGTGTGCAGGCACAATAGCTAGAGGGTGCAATACGCTGCAGTGAGTCAAAGCATTTAAAGATAGGTAGTACGTTCAGAATATGGATAAGGTCTAGGGCTTCCCCTACCTGAATGATTGGCTCATTCAAGCCTGCACCCCATACCTTGTGTTTGCATATTTGTACCACACACGCAGCCTATTGCACAGTCCTGTTTTGCCATTTCAGTTCATCTGAGCGATATTGGACACACAGGGGCAGGGCTTTACTTCCTGAGGATTGAGTGGCGAACATCCTTCAGATGATGCATGTTTTCCATTCACAGATGCTGGCCCTGGCCTCTGCCTTTTTACATCTTCTGAGTCTTGAAACCTCTTGCATCCTGGTGCTGCTGGAGGCGTGGTCAAACATGAGTTGCTGCAGTGGCTAATTCAATGGCAGTGGTCTAATTTCTAAGGCTCGATGTTGGACTGTTTTCCTGCATCAGTCATTGTGTTTCAAAATCTGGTGTGTAGGACCCTGAGAGTCAATTTGCCGAGAGTGGTGTTGCTTCTGCAACCCTGGCCCCAATTGTCCGTGGTCCTGGACACACGGGGCGCTCACCTGTTGGATCGTACGTTGAACGTACTCTGGTCTTTGACACAAGGTTGGGAGCACATCTGTTTGCTGTTGCTGCAGCAAGCGATTAGATCAGAAACAACCTCTTGCACAGTATGAGCTTTCATCCACCCAACATCCTTCGAAACTATGGTGCACATCAAAAGGATCGTAAGTGATCCGACAGAATGTAATCTTGAATTGGGCAAACTACACATGAGACTCAAAGAAAGAGGATATCCTGATGATGATATTGCATCCGCAAGGACCAAAACAGAAATGCGATTGTTGACTAAAAAACCTGAACGTAAGAGTCCTGAATTAGTCTTTGTCACAAAATATTCAATTCAGAGCCGTAAAATTAAAGACTTCGTACTCAAAAGATGGAGTATATTACAGAACGATCAAAGGACATGTGAATTGTTTAAGCAACCATCCGTGTTTGCATACCAAAAAAGTAATAATTTACGAAATGCATTGGTCGACACACACAGTAAGAAATTCAAATCGAAAACTGCTGATAAACATCCTGGGACATATCCTTGCATAAGTTGTGGTAATTGCAACAACATTATCAAAGGTCCTTACATAGCGCATCCAAGAACAGGAGAAAAGATTCAACTGAAACATCATGCAACTTGTTTGTCAGAAAATGTCATCTACACAATTAAATGCCCATGTGCCAAGTATTACGTCGGTGAGACCGCACGGAAAATATGAACACGCATTAATGAACATAAATCCTGTATTCGTACAAGTAACCAAACATCAGCAGTAGCAAGACACTTCGTTGTTAATGGACATACAGTAGCACAATTGAAATTCGCAGTACTGGAAGTGATCCCTACCAAAGGACAAAACACGAATATGAAAAATCTAAGAGCACAGAAAGAAGCTATGGATTGAGAAACTAGGGACTTTGGCACCAGAAGGGATGAATGAGGAGTTCGACTTGAGTTGTTTCCTATGTTGAAATTTTACATGTATCTGTATTAAGGATGGAAGATTCAAGCCTTCACTGATCAATATTGATATCATTCTCGGAACGACCTGCTCATATCTCTCCTACACTTTTAGTATGGTTAGAATTTTTATGATTTTTGTCTTAAATTTGCACATACCATTCGCTAGCATTTAATTTTTGGGTTCCTTTTCAGTTTCTTGTCAACTTCATTATTTTTCTGATTACATTTATTTCAACATTTCGCCACAATTATGTTCTGTACCATTATTATTTTTTTTTTGCATTTCCATATTCATGGCACTTTTGTCTTTCACACACCAAGGTCCATGTCTTTAAGTTATCCATTCGGCGCTAGCGCGCCTTCGATATACATTTCATTGACTACTTGCAACATATACACCACCTTAAGATGGCCACTTTGTTTATAGCATGCACCAAGCAGTGCATACCTAATTGCATTAGCATTTCTTAGATCCCCATGGCAACCCCCTGTGACTTAGTACTTTCCATTCTGCCCGCAAAGGTTTGCAGAGTCCAGCTGGCCCTTGAAGTTTCATGACTAAGTTCATTTCGGTCTGCACGCGAGTGGCTGCAGGAACCAGCCGCCGTTCAGCGCAGCGCAATACCAATTAGGTAAGACACGAAGCAGACACCACGTAGGCTTTCCACCATTTAACCCACACACGTTTGATGACAGCTCGCCTTTCATTTCACAGATTTTCGTGCGTATTCAAGTGACACGGACACAATCGTCTCCGTTTTAAGAAGCATTTACTTTCCCATAAACACGCTAACAGCAGGTCAGTTACCTGCTTTCATTTTATGACTTTCATGCACAATTAGAAAAGTATACACAAGTTTTTCTAGATATAGACATGCCTCTAAGTTTATTTTATTTCTTTATTCTTTTGTTCGTGCTTGCACAAATTGATGAATCGCTTGATGTTGACGAGCTACCTAAACATTACCTTCTATTTTGCCTTATTGGTAACGTACCTCTCTTAATGCTATGTGTATGTACATTAACAATTTCCTACACTGCATAAATTGAATGTTGTTTTGCTGGAACATGAAAACTGTTTTATTATCTAACAATGGTGGATAATATATCAACCTTATATATAGATTTGACCATAAGGCAATTAGAAGATTGAAGTTCACAGGCCCTGAGGGAAGGGTTTGTAATCTGAAATGCATAGGCCTTCAATGTGACATTCTCAGCCTTTAAACCACGATACCCACAGAGGGTTCAAAGCTTATGACAATAATAAGTAAAGAATAAAGAAATATTTAAAAGATTACAGCAAATTATTATTGAATTTTCAGAAATTTGATTTACCACTTTTTAGTGATCTACGGGTGTGCAGCCCGCACCGCTGGCCTCACTGCCAAGGTCTTTTTTCTCATAGGCTGCAGTAGTTGCCTTCCCTCTGCTTGGGGCAAAAGTGAGCTTCTCTTAATGAACAACACCGCGGCTATGCACTACCTCAACAAACAGGGTGGTGTCAGGTCCCTGATTCTGTGCAGAGAAGTAATGAGACTGTGGTTCTGGCTCTGGAGTATGATGCGTCTCTGATGGGGGCTCATCTAGCCAGAACAGAGAACATCATAACGGATGTTCTGAGCAGATAGACTTTAGCCTCGCGCAAGTGGGAGCTCTGCCAGGAAGTTCTGGTGGAGTTGTTTTTCATTTTGGAGGCTCCCGAAGTATACCTTCCAGTGTGAACAGCAGATTCAAGTTGTTCTGCTCGAGGGAATTCTCTCGACAGAGATCTCTGGGGGAAGCATTCTTGCTGATCTGGATATGGCAGGGAGGCATTCTGGAGACTGCAGCGGTTCAGTTTCATGTTGATTTTGATCTCTTCAGACTAGGCCTGGAGGATGTGGTACCTGCAGCTTCATGGAATGTCGATCTACCCTCCCTTGTGCCTTCTGGTAAGACTGGACCTGCTCTCCCATTCTGGGGTAGGTTCTCAGTAGCCTAAACCTTCTTGCTTGGCTGCTGAGATATACAGAGTGGGACTGGTATGAAGATGTCCTGTGTGTGTTCCTTTCAGCTCAGAGGCCAGCCACCAAATTGATTTATGCCTGCAGGTACCGCAGATTTTCAGTTTTTCAGGAGAGAGGTCTGGACATTTTCATCTGTCCTACTTCTCTGTTCTGGATTGTCTGCCTTCCTTGGCCTGGCTAGCTCTGCAGAAGTGTGAAGGGGGAAATAAGTAGGGCAAAAGGAACCCTCTTTTTTTGTTGAAGGGGGGCCTGACTCAAGAGGGTAGGTTAAATAGCAGAAGGGAGGGAAAAGGAGTCAAAAGCTACCCCTAATCAGAGACGCATTGTAGCTGGATGCAGCATGAGCTAGGTATGACAAATACTAGCCAAAAAGGAAAGGTCACAGAAAGAGGGATTGTGAATCCATAGAAAATCTTTAATTAAATGCTAGACAAACATCTAAAATGCGGAGGCCTGTAACTCAACATGAGGCCTACTTGAAGTGATATTTAAAATACCCAAAAAAGTACAATTTCACAATTAGCTGCACATTCTTGTGCGGGTTAGTAGCAGAGTATTTTGTGCACTTTCATGTATTACTCAAAAGTAGTTGTACGCAGTTGTTGTCACAACTTCTTTTGAGTAGTACATGAAAGTGTTGAGGTATGGCCACAGTCATACCTAGCTACAATGCGTCTCTGACTAGGGGTAGCTTTTGACTCCTTTTCCCTCCCTTCTGAAGTATGAATGGGTACCTGACAGGAATTGTATCAAGAGAGATGACGGAAACAACAAAATATAGTTCAACCAAACTTTATTAAGAATCAGGATGGAGTAAAGCCTAACTAACCCTATACTATGGCAGGATTTCCCTGCTTAAAGAAATCTAAAGGATGTTTGTCAGTAAATCCAAAAGCAAAAATCTGTTTCAAAACCTATGCTAGTCCTCACAACTACAACAAAACTAGTGGGGATATGCTCTCAACCAAAAGGTCAGTGTTCCAAAACAAATTTTCCAAGAATAGCACTTTATTTTTATTTTTTTATTTTATTGTCATATGGTTATTGTCTAACCTTTGGCAAAGTGCACAAACATACATTTCATCATTATCAACTACATACACAAACTGTTTGATAAAATTCACAACAGATACAATAGATACATAAACACCAAATGAATAAAAACTCATAAAGTTTAAATCACAATAAAGTTAAAATCACAATAAAATAATAATTCATTCAAGTTTCAAGGACCTCTGATAACCATCAACAGCTAAAACTATAAATGTTGTGCGACCCGCTAAGCAGTACTGCCAAAACAAATTATGAATATCAACATTAAAATACGAAGTGAAACTATTAAAATAGACCTCACGCTTTTCTCTGAGCTCTGCAAAACTAAGAAGATGTTCCATCGTTTCCAGTGTAGAGGGAGTATTGCAAAATTGACATGTCACTGCCTCTATAACTGCAGGATTGTATCGACAGAGAATTTCTCTTGTTGGAATTTTATTCCATCGAAAGGGAATACAATTTCGCTGTATCGAGGGATGGGGATAGATGGTCAAAAAAGGTGCACTAGTTTTGGCAGCTTTATGGTCCAATTTCAAATGCTTCAGAGAGTCGTAAGAGTGCATTATGTCAATTGTAGTTACCCAGTCATGTCTATAAAGCATTGTAGCTGATATGACTTCCGAAGATCGAGTTGCTGTGTTGCGAAAATCCTTGACTTGTACACATGCCATGAAACAAAAAGGGGCTCCTCAGGGCAAAAAACGATGCAAGCAGTCCACAAGTCTTGGGCAACGACAATATCATCGCTAGCTATGATTGGAGGTGCAAGAGCACTGGTGTGTAATCCCGTCTTGGAACACACAAGGTTTTGTCCACCTATCTAATGATTTTGCCGTGTCTCTGGACAAGGTACTTGCAATTTGTTTACAAGAAACGTGGCTGCATGAGACACCAGCGAGGGATGGCTTCAGGTGAGAAAAATCTAAAAGGTTGCCCATTCTCAGGACTTTTAACTATGATAAAAATAAATCATTGGTGGTCAGCCTTGGAGTCTCTCAATCCAAATCCCTTTGTGCAAGGAATAATTATTCAGACTAAAGATCTGGAAAAGTCTAATCGCAAATATCTTTTGCTAATAAACGGATACTGGAATCCTACAAAGGTAAGTACCAAGAAGTGTGTGAACTCGATCATGCAACTTATGGACAATGCAATCCTGGCACATAATAATCTATCAATAATATGCTGTGGCGATTTGAACTGCACATTGTTTCGAACGCGACACAGGACGTCAAACAAATAAGCGCATCCCAGACCATGCAGTAGCTATCGGAGGACAAATCCGGCTAGCTGCAATGGCTAACAGAAATTGTAACATGTTGAATGGCAATGTGAAAGGGGGCCAGCCCCTGAAATCTACCTGGCATTGTGCCCAGAACCAGAATATACTGGATTACATCTGGGTGTCACAAAACGTGGTTGAAAAAGTTGTCGACATGCAAGTTCTTCCGATGATGAAAAACAGTGACCACAATCTTCTGTGTCTACGTTGCTTAATGGAATGGATGCCGTTTCTTCAAAGACATAAAGAGTCAGTCACCATAAATACTAGCGGTAATCGATTACATATCAATGGACTCCAAATACAAAAATTGAGCCACAAGTTCTCTAACCCTGACCATTTGCAGGTCGTGGACTAAGCTCCTTTGCTGACAGACTTTACGATGACCCTGGTAGCTTCAAGGATGTCTGATTATGGCCACAAACATTTGTTCAGCGATGCCATCCAAAGCGCAGAGAAAACCTTAAGGCGGGATATTAGACAGTTGGAAAAAAAAAACCTGCCGAATGAAGAGGCAATTGTTGCTGTCAAATGTAGACGACGTCCGTATACAAATTGGGTCAAATCGCATGCCATTATTATTGACCAGAACCGAGCTGAAATAATGATGGAGTTATTGGTGGAGAAAAACACAAGGGATATTTGGGCCATTCTCAATGCAGGTCACACAAAAGACCCTTCCACCATCTCTAATGAAATTGCTGGCACTGTATGGGAGAACCATTTTGCTGCAGTGTACAAGAAGCCATCATCAGAACTCTCAGAGATGATATGCAACACTGACACCCCCTGGGAAGTGAAGATTGCGCTGTGTGATATTGAAACTGCAATCAAAAGATTGAAAAATTCACATGCAGCTGGTCCTGACCTAATTACAAATGTGATGTTGAAAAAGCATATAACACAGTGGGCGCAATTCATTCAAGTGCTGTTTATCCGACTAGCAACAACCAAACAGATCCCAGAATCATGGCTAAAGGCTGTCGTAGTTCCAGTATACAAGAAGGGCAATCAGGAGATCCTGCAAACTATCGCCCGATTGCCCTTCTTGATACTATCGGCAAATCTTTCGATCCTTTCTGCTCCACAATTTGGCCGCCTGGGCACATCTTGCCAAGATTGCAGATATTCGCCAAACTGGCTTTACAGAGGGTGTGGGAGTGGATGTAAATCTTCTGATCCTAAATATACTAAAGCTTGAAGCTCTGAAGGAAAAAAACAATGACATTTAGCTTTTATGGACATGAGACAGGCTTTCGATAGTATCAATCGTGGAAACCTATGGTTGAAATTATCGCATTGGAAGTGCCCTTCTGATCTGTTATATCCAGTAAAGGCCCTACATATTAACACTTCCATACGAGTAAGATTAAATAACAAGGGCGACCTGTCGGACATAATAAAAACCGAGAAGGGCATAAAGCAAGGCTGCCCAATAGCAGCAGAGCTATTCAAGCTGTCCTTATCAGATCTGCCTACTCAGCTTGCTCAAGTACAGTGTTTTTCTCTGAGGATAAACAACTTCCCGATAACATGTATAACCTATGCAGACGATCTGGTCCTGATGGACTGTACCCAGATTGGACTGTACCCAGATTGGCCTACGTCTGCTATTCAAACTGCACGAGTATCTGGGAGCCAATGACCTTGAAATAAACACAACAAAAACTAAAATCATGACCATCGGGCCGCCAGGCAACAAGAAAGACAAATCGTTCCGATGGAAGATTGCCAGCGAAACCTTGAGTAAAGTGACTTAAATTCGGTACTTGGGAATTATGTATAACAACTCAATCTGTGAACATCCTTGGATCCAAGACTTAACAGACCGGATGACAAAGTTTGGCTTACAAGGAGCCAAAATAAATAAAGACTTTTATTTGCAAAAGGTTGTCCCAGCTATTGCATTCGGTGCAGAAGCCGCTGGAACATTCTAGAGAACGTGTGTTAAAACTTCCTCAGAACATCTCAATGACAGCAATAAGATGTGAACTGTCCTTTAATTCCCTGTATACCAGGGTAATGTGGAAATTGCTGGCTGCAATGCGAAAAATGCACTTGAGTCCACCAATTCCAGCATATCAGATATTTACAACTGGAATTGAAGGTGCGCAGACCGTACTCTTGAAATCTTGGACATCCTGGTTGGATGAAATTTTGTCAGCCGCAGACACAAAGAAATCTGAACTGCTAAAACACCCACAAATTGCAAAAAAGAAATTTGAAACCTGGAGCTGGATAATATATTTTGGAAAACGAGCAAAACTCCATTCAGCGCTGTCCTTAGGACCGGGTGGAAACCAGTTAAATGTGCCACCTAGATATCTGCAACATTGTCCATCACAACACCGTTGTGAACAATTCTTAAGACTCAGATTGAATGCCTTAAAGACTAAAGAAATGTTGTGGCTAAGATGAGATAATGATGTAAAAGACAATCAATGTCGCTTCTGCAGGTCTGCAATAGAATCTCTGAAACATCTACTAATCGCCTGCACAGGAACTAGAAATCAGCGTACTCTTCATCTCGGAAGATTTGCTCCCATTAACGCAGACATGGAAGCATGGTGGCTGCATGCAATCTCAGACAACAACATAAAACTGTCCTGTGCAGTAGTTGATTAATTGGACATGATCCTGGCGAATGAACAATATGAAAATCATCTGTATCTGGGGAAAACACATTAACATGGTCATACGGTCTGAGTGATATCGTTGAGACAGAGTCACTTTTTTCCCTTCTCATTCTATTCTTTTTTTCTTGACTTGTTGCTTTTATGAGATCCTGCTTCAATGGAAGAAAGTTTGTAACAAGTTTAATTCTTTTTCTGTATTAAGCTGAAGTTTTAAAATAAAATAAAAAAAATAAAGCATTTTGAATGGATTGTGTCCTCTCACTTATTCCTCATCTTGTGATAACTCGTTATCGCCAGCTTCGCTGCTTGAGAAAAAAAAAATTCGGCAGAAGGTGCTGTGCTCGAGGCCGTGGCGTCGATTGTCCCTCGACGGGCTCCGTACCGTGTCGACGTCACTGATGGTATAAGTAGCTCGAGCCGCACCCATTGGCTTTAGTTCCGTTTTTCCGATTGCTTTTCTGTCAGAAAATGTCTTCTTCATCAACCGCTTCAACTTCCAAAACTGGGTTTAAGTGTATCGACTGTGGGTCGAAGATGTCGATCACGAATCCTCACCGTATCTGTCTTTGGTGTCTGGGTTCGGATCATCGAACCGGCGACTCTGGCTCTTGTCAATCAATGACAAAGAAGGCCCTCTGTGAGAGGAAAAGTAAGTTAGCGGTGGGGCGGGAGGTGTCGAAAGGCACTTCGAAGGCATTGTCTAAAATACATAAGAAATCGTCCAATTCAAAAGAATCGCAACGTCATAAAAAACATTCGAAGAGATCATGATCTCATAGTAGGTCGAGACAATCTTCTTCGTCTTGTTTTAAAAAGCTAAAAAGGAGACATAGATCTCCATCGTCATCATCCGATACATCGACCAAATTGGTTCCATGTCCAACAAGATCGGATTCCCCTTCAAAATGGGAGAGCTTTAGAAGAAAAATGATGCAGGTCTTTCAGAACGCGGCCTCGACCCCCTCAAAGAAACATCAGAAAAGCAAAGCCCTGGCGGTAAAACCCAGTAGTACCCATAAAACTCGAGTCGACAATCGTTGAGAGATCCTCGAGGATCGAGTGTTTCTCAGATCCCTCATAAAAAGCAGAAGTTGTCGAAGTCGAGGGCAACTTCGTCGACGCCATCGGCGCTGACAGCTTCGACAACAAATCCTATATTATCCTCGACACCCTTATCGAAGGCTTTGTCGAGTGTGTCGAAGGTTCCTTTGACCCCTTCGAAGAAAACACCTATTCCTTCAACAAAAAATAAGGAGGAAGAGAGAAGGTTTACACCTTTACCCAAGTCAGAATCTGGCTCAGAGGATGAAAATGTCACTCCTTTTGGGGTAAAATATGGCACTAGGCCTGTTCCAGAGGAACTTATAAACCCTGAAACTAAAATGAGAGACCTATGTGAAACTCTGCATTCTGCTAGTGGTGTTGACACATCACCTGAATTGGAGTTTGCTGCACCTGATCCTGCAGAACATGCAGACTCGGGGTACAACAATTTGATGAGTAGGGTGATAGAATATATCGGTTGGGGAAGAGCCTCCCCTACTTTTGAACAAGATGATATGACGGACATTATAGTCCGGGGACCCCGTAAAGATCCAGTTCTCCCTTTCCATAGGCCGCTCCAAAGGACAGTTGAAAGGAACTGGGAAAAGCCTGATAGCATTGCTGCAGTAGACAGCAATCTTCAAAAGAAGTACAGAACTTCTACTTCTTATCCAGAATACCTAAATAGACACCCTACTCCAGAATGTCTGGTTATTCAGGCTGCTACTACTTCCAGGCAGACACCATACCCAATTATACCTCCGGATAGGGAGGATAAGTAGGTTGATGCTTGGGCTCGTAAAGTCTTTACTTTAGGTATCATGGCTCTGAAATCGACCAATGTCACCTGTGCCCTGGCCAGGTTCACACATACCCTGTGGGAATGCATTTCGGCGGCGGCTGAACATATTCCGGAAGGTGAGGAAAGGGAAGGCTTCCTGAATATAGTCAATGATGGGAAGGAGGCAATGGGGGAATGTCTCCAGTCTGGTCTGGATACTGCTGACAGTACTAGCAGAGCCATGGCATCAAGCACAGTGCTATGCAGATTTGCGTGGTTGAGAAAGTCGGGGTTTGCGCCAGACTTCTCAACATGCCATTTGATGACTCGAGGCTGTTTGGTAGTAAGGCTGATGAGAGCCTAGAAAAACTACAGACCTCAAAAGTAGCAGCTAAATCCCTTAGTGCCTCCATGTGACAGCCTCAGAAACCCTATTCGGGCTCATTTTCCTGGAGGTATCGCCCTTTTCGATACTGCTCTTCTGTTGGTAGAGGAAGAGGACAGGCTTTTCAAAGGGGCAAAAGGAATGTCACTTGTGGTGGACGAGGAAAGACAACAAAGCCATCATCAGGAACGGCATCTATGCCCTCAGCTGCTCCTGCAGCCACCTCCAAATCACTCTGAGGTCTTATCATACAAAACACCAGTGGGAGGCAGAATCTCTCAGCATCTGAAAGAATGGTGGGGCATTACTTCAGATGCTTGGGCACTGGAAACAGTAGCTCAAGGTTACTGCCTTCCCTTCCTAAAAAGACCTCACAATCATCCACCGGGAGCCAGCTCTACCAAAATTCTTGATCCGCTCCTTTTCCAGGAAATTTTAACCCTGCTAGAGAAAGGTGCAATAGAACATGTACCTGTAGCGGAGAGGAACCAGAGTTGGTACTCCCCTTATTTTCTCATCCCAAAGAAGGACGGAGGACTGAGACCCATTTTGGACTTAAGAAAATTGAACAAGTTTCTCAGGAAGGTCAAGTTAAAGATGGTAACCCTTTCTCAGATCCTTCAGGCTCTCCAACTCCAAGACTGGTTGGTATCACTGGACCTTCAGGATGCTTATTTTCATGTCCCAATCCATCCCAAGCACAGAAGATACCTGAGGTTCGCAGTTGGCGGCTCTCACTATCAGTTTTGAGTTCTGCCTTTCGGGCTGACCTCCGCTCTGAGGGTTTTCACCAAGCTGATGGCGGTAGTGGCAGCGAGTCTCAGGAGAAGGGGGATTCACGTCTACCCCTACCTGGACGACTGGCTGATCAGAGCACGTTCTCCAGAACAAGCTCAGGAACATCTGTCGATCACCTGCCACTTCCTGCACACCCTGGGCTTCTCCTCAATTTCAAGAAGTCCCACATGAGACCATCCCAACAACTCCAGTTTATAGGAGCAGTCTTGGACACTTCCTCGGGCAAAGCCTTCGCCGCCCGAGGTGAGAGCTCTCCACATCCAGCAGATGGTAACAAAATTCCAGAAAGCCCAGCATCTGCCGGCCTTCGATTTTCTGAGGTTGCTCGGCCTCATGGCATACTGCATTTTTCTGGTGCCAGAGGCCAGACTGAGAATGAGACCCCTCCAATGGGCCCTCAGAACTCAGTGGTCCGAATTCTCAGGGAATATGTCAGATCTTCTGCAAGTCCCGAGCGCAGTTGCTCAGGATCTATTATGGTGGGCTTGCAACGACAACATCTTCAAGGGAGAATCTTTTTGGCAACCATGGCCGGAGATAACAGTAGTGACAGACGCCTCACTCACGGGGTAAGGAGCTCACACCTACGATCTGACAATCAGGGGACGTTGGTGTCCATCGGAGTCCAAACTACACATCAACCTATTGGAGCTGAGGGTAATCAGACTAGCGTTGAAGGCCTTCCTGCCCTCCGTACAGGGAAAGAATGTCCTGATAATGACAGACAACACAGTGGCCATGTACTACCTCAACAAAAGAGGAGGCGTAGGATCACTACCTCTGTGCAGAGAGGCGATGCAGCTCTGGTTTTGGGCAATATGAGAAGGAATCTCTCTATCGGCAGTTCACCTAGCCGGAGAGCAGAACACAGCGGCAGGCGCTCTGAGCAGGCAGAGCACAGTCTCCCACGAGTGGGAGTTAGCTCAGGAAGTCCTTCTGGAGATCTACGCCCTTTGGGCAACACCTCAAGTGGATCTTTTCGCAACCACGGTAAACCGGAAGTGCGATCAGTATTGCTGAAGGGAATTTCCCCCAAGAGGAGCTCTAAGAGACGCATTCGTAGTGGATTGGTATTTTCCCCTGCTGTACGCGTTTCCTCCAGTCCCCGTGATTCCTCAAGTAATCAGGAGGTTGAGAAAGTTCAGGAAAACCATGATCCTAAGTTCCCCGGACTGGGCCAGGAGAACGTGTACCAGGACCTTCTGGACATGTCCATCTGCCCTCCAGTACGTCTTCCACAAAGAGAGGATCTTCTCTCGCAAGAGGAAGGTCGTGTTCTCCATCCAGAGGTCAAGGCACTCAACCTTCATGCGTGGTTTCTGAGAGGTTGAGATACAAGGATTGGGATCTTTCGGCCAGGAGGCCAGCAACAAAATCCTTGTACCGGTGTCGTTGGAACAAGTTCAGTAACTGGTGCAAAGATAAGGATGTGGACTCTTATCAATGTAGCACACCAATGGTGCTTTCTTTCCTCTTACATCTAGCCAATCTGGGGCTCCAGATCGGGACAATCAAATGATATCTTGCTGCGCTGTCCATTTTGAAGCGCTCCTCGGAAGAGGTTTCTTACTTTAAAATACCATTAATAATACAGTTCCTGAAAGGACTTACAAATGTATATCCACCAATACTATTTCATTTTCCAACTTGGGATTTAAATTTAGTTCTTAAATTCCTAACATGTATACCATTTGAGCCTCTGCACTCCTGTCCATTGAAGTTTTTAACACTAAAGGCAGTCCTTCTTGTGGCATTAACATCAGCCCGCAGGGTTAGCGAACTACAGGCTCTCTCATGTAAACCTCCATATACCTCATTTGACAAGGACAAGGTAGCTCTGAAGGTTAAACCATCTTTCTTACCGAAAGTAGTTTCCGACTTCCATTTGTCACAGAAAATTGTTTTACCAACTTTCTATCCTCCTCCTCATTTGGGAAAAGAAGAGGAGAGATTACATAGACTGGACCCCAAGAGGGTCCTCAGCTTTTACATTTCAAGAATGACAAAATGATGTCAAGATGACCAACTCTTTGTGGGTTACACAGGTCATAAATTGGGGTTAGCTGTGACAAAACAAACTATATCCCGCTGGATCATTCTAGTTATATTGGAATGCTACAGATTAGCAGGAAAAGACCCACTGGGTGGGCTACGTGCTCATTCCACTAGGGGAATGGCTACTTCTGCGGCTTTGAAGAGGGGAGTCCCTGCAAAAGATATTTGCTCTGCTGCAACATGGGCATCAATGCATACTTTAATCAAGCATTACTGCTTAGATGCCTCCTCCTCCAATGAGGGGCTATTTGCCAGAGCAGTACTTCACTTTGTTCATGAAAACAGGAACTAGCACTCCCACTTCCAAATTGATCACTGCTATGGGAGTCTATCACAAGATGAGGAATACGTGGGAGGGCACAATCCATTCGAAGAACAAGTTACTTACCGACTGGATGTTCCTCCCACGTATTCCTCATCGACCCTCCCAGCCTACCCCGTAGTACAGTTTGTTTTCTTGCAATTTCCTCTCACGATGGGCCTATCAGTCATAGCATACGCCTGGATGTTCCACGAGTATTTCCTCAAAAAAACAGAACTGAAGCCAACGGGCGCGGCTCGAGCTACTTATACCATCAGTGACCTCGACACGGTACGGAGCCCGTTGAGGGTCAAACGACGCCACGGCCTCGAGCACAGCGCCCTCTGCCGAAAAAATGTTTTCCGAAGCAGCGAAGCTGGCGATAAGGAGTTATCACAAGATGAGGAATACGTAGGAGGAACATCCAGTCGAAAGAACGTTACAGTTGGTAAGTAACTTGTTCTTCTTTGACATGATCAGGATTTTCCTTTAAATGCATGAAAGATGACTCAACTCAGATAGTGTTGAAAGACAACCCTCTGAAAAAGCACCAAGATATCGGTCATCCTTTTTTTCAATTATATCCCTAAAATCTGTATACAGACCGAAAACTGATTCAGAGGTAATGATTTCATAATAAAATGCCAGGTGCTTCCAAAGCGCTCTGCTTTTTAAAGAATAAAGACCCAAGTAGTATCTCATCATGGCAAGTGGAACACTATTAGGTACGCGCAATACGCGTCTCCATAAATTGGTCTCAATCTACGGAAGTAAATCCAGCACCCAATTAGGTAATATATCTATACCATATAGGAGCTTTGAGAGTACTTTCCCCCCATAAAATGTAATAGCCAGGTTCAAAGAAAACTTTACATATTTGGAATCCACACGTAATAGTTGGTTACCCATAGCAGTTTGGCGAGATAACAGGCAATATTTCACTACCAATTTAGATTCATGTGCGGAAATTGGAAATCCCAAGTATGTAAAGTTTGCCACTCGCTCCAGCGCTTCATGTTAAACATATCATTTAAATCTCTCAATGTGTTTTTTGTTTTTAATTATACATGGCATAACTTTGGTCTTTATTGAACTAACCTTTAAATTATGAGTTGTCGCAAAATATGTAAAATCATTTAACAATCGCTGTAATCCCATGGTAGGGGTATGAAAGATAAAGAAATCATCAGCGTAAGCGAGCCAAGTAACCTTCAATGTATCGACTCTCAGGGTCACCAACGCTGCCTTAGTGAGATAATTACTGATATCACATAGCTAAAGGTTAAATAAGCATGCTGCCAAGATACAACCCTGTCTGACCCCTTTTACTGTTTTCATTTTCTGAGACCGGGTACCTGCACAGTCTAGCTGAATCCTGATGTTTGTATTGGTATGTATGGCAGTAATCAATTGGAGGAGTCCAGATGGAATACCCCAACCTTGCAGGTTTATCCATAGTAGGTTGCGATCTACTGCATCAAAAGCGGCTGATGGGTCCTATCGTTGCCACAAAAACGGAGTCGTTTCTTATGTTCCATACTTGCCCCAAAATCGTTTTCAAAATCACACCATTTAATACAATTGTTGTGATTTTTCCTAAAGCCAGTTTGCCACTTGGTAAACTTACCAGCTGCTTTTTGCCAGGATTGTAGGTGCTCCATCAATATAGCCGTTAAGACTTTACTTTGTGCGTCTAAAATTGTAATTGGATGGTAATTTGCAGGATCTGAGTGGGACCCCCACTTCTAGATTGGTATAATGTGGGCAGTTGACCACAATATCTGTGAATAAAATAGTCAAAATCATTGCCCAAGTTGAAGGATCTCCTTTAAAGAGAATATTTGAAAGATTGTTGCGGCCAAAGGTGCGAGACAAACTAATGCGTCGAATAATTCAAAATATTGACTCATAGTCAAAAGCTAAGGTCCAACCATCTTCCTCACTATGAGACATGATAAAAGGGGAGCGCCCCACACTGCTAGGCAAAGCCAATAGCGCTTCAGAATGTGTTATCCATAGAGCCTCTGATATTGAAACAGTTCTACGTTGAGATTGGGTCCTATTCAGATTATTAATTGGGGGCCGGAAGGCTTGTGTATCCTTATTTCGTAAAGGTGAGTAGCATCAATTCTGCATCAGACTGCAGGAGCAAGGCCCTATGTCCCTTTAATCACATTCTATAATGATGTTGTATGTGTTTAATCGCTAACTAATTTTGTTCTTTATATTTCTTGAGCCCCATTTTGTAGTTGCCCTGATCTCTGCTCACATAATCCTTTTCTATTGAACTATGGCAAAATCAAGAGGGACTGTGTTTCTTAGTATATTTTTTGCTCCGACTGCTTGGTCTATTAGTGTAGCTTGTCAATTTTTTCACAGAGGTTTTCAAGGTACTCCAAAAGACTCAAATTGTCAATTTAGCAAGGTTGAATTAACACATTGATGTGCACTACGAGTGACCTTCTCCACCCGAGTGCTTTTCCAACTCGGACGATTACCCGCCTGGTTAATAATCAGCGAGGGAGCGTAAGTTTGTAAAAGTTCACGAGGAGCTGATTGAAAAAAGAAAACAGTCGAAAGATGGCTATTATCACTAAAAGTCTTTTCACAAATTAACAACCGAAGACAACGATCAAACAGTGGCAAACTCACATAAATGTAATCAATGGTTGAGTATACCCTTCCATTATTCCATGTAAATTTGCTAGGGTCGTCTGCGTAAATGGAACCCTTCAGCATAGCCAAGCCAAGACCTTGTAACTAGGATTTTCCAAATTCATTATTTACCAAATGGTAGTGGGACCTTTCGATTATAGATTGGTTAAACACACATTTAGCATTCAAATCTCCCAAAACAATTAGCTGCCATTTCCGTGTTTTGTTCCAGCCAGCTGTTCGCATGGGAGATTAGTTTATCTATGTAGGTGCTTAATAGCCCCAATCCTATGTGCCAATATAGGTTTATTATCAAAATGTCTCAAATAAAGTCCAGGTTAATTTTAATAAGAGTCGACAATATGCAAAATAGTAAGGAGTTGGATGAGATTGTAGAAATCGGACTGGCGGTTTTAACCATGGTCCGCAATCCCTGAGATGGTCTTCCAAAAGCACCTTTTCGTGCTGGTTAACATGCGATTTAAATAACCATCAAGAGCAGGGCTTTGTAATAACCAGGTTTCCTGTGGAGCAATAAGTGTCCGTTCACCCAACAAATCACCCACCTCTGAATTTGATTTAAAAAAAAAAGTAAAGTAGAGATACATGGTGTTAGGGAGAATTCTCATTCTATGGCTAATTTCCCTTACCTAGTGATTCCTTAGCAGCTTTGCTGGATTTCTGGAGTTTATTTTTTTCCACTTGGTAAGAGTGTGAGCATTTTTTTCCCACTCTTACATGTGTTTTGCAATGTGTATTTTTACTGTTTGTGTGATAGTGGGCTCTGGAGGACCCCACTCCATGAACCCCACTTTTTATGTGTGTTGCACAGCACCTTCCGTGCAGTAACACAGGGTTTATTTTTTTTGTTGAATTTTTTTTAATTTATTTTATTACAAACACACCAAACATGCAACATTATGTTCATACATCAAACGTTGCGGGCCCCCCCCACCCCTTTAACTTGAGCCCCTATTTCCGTGCCGCCACCACCGTATCTCATTTTACTCACTTGTCTCCTTCGTATTATCCTCACTGAGGCCCTCCTGGGGGGTACCTGCCATTGTGGTCACCAGTTGCCTCCATTCTATCCGGGTTCCCACTTCTTCCTCCCCTCCTCTGCTGATTGCTTCATAACAATCTGTCATTTCTGCGTTTGCCCATTTCAGGAGGTCCGCTCACCACGCCTCTATTCTGGGTCGCTGGGCAGCCTTCCAGCACATTGCAATTCTTCGTTTGGCCAGGATGTAGGCCAGGTCTTTCATTTTTACTAATGTGCTTCAGGTTGCGCGGTCTGGCAAACACCCCCAGCATACATGCCCATACTGACTCCACCTCCAATACAATCCCCTTCTCTGCTAAGTGTAGCTTAATCTCTGTCCAGAATCTACCCACCTCTGGGCAAGCCCAGAACATATGTATAAGCCCGGCCCCCGCCTCCCCACACCGTGGGCACTTTTGTACCGCTGGGTTCCCAAACATGGTGTGCAGTAACACTGGGTTGTCTTTGAGACTTCCCCCTGACTCCATTTTCTGGGGCTGACGACTGTCCCCCAGAAAACAGGTAAAGTTGCCATTTACTTTACATAGTCATTTAAAAATACAGACCCAGTACACCCCATCTTACATGGAGTACTGGAAAGGGTTAACTCCTATCCCTTTTTGTCTGTGCCTCTCTGAGCTTTGTTTTGCTCTTTTAACATTTAGACTTGGCTGGTGGCAGTGGTATCTACCCTAACTTTCCTACCGCAATTATATTATATAAACGTGGTACTGTTCCTGGCTATCATAGTAGTCTCGAACATAAAACGCTTGACCAAATACTCTTTCTTTTGCCTCCGGTCGGGTTTATTCGCCATTTCTTTTTGTTAAAGTCATTCTTGTGTTTTACGTTGCGCGGCAAACCAGGTTTGCCTTCTTTGTTCACTGTCTTTTGGCTGGCTTCTCTCAAGAAGCCCTCCTTTTGGCGCCTGCGTGTCTAGGTGGGTTGAATGTGAGGGGAGGGGTGTAGTCACCCCCTGCACAGGGTATCCTTGGAAACCCAAGTCGCACTTTGTCATGATTGGCTAAGGTGGTTGTCTGGGCCGGACAACCCCCCTGCTGGCTGATTGACAGCCAGGCTGTGTGAATGGGGGATTTTCGCATAAAATGCAGGACTCTTGGGCTGGAAGTCAGAGTCGCCACTGGAACTGCAAGGAACCGAAGAGAAGCAGAGAAGAAGACGGCTGCTGCAACTACCAAGTCCTGGTGGAGCCCTCCTGCAGACCTGAGCTGTCCACCCTTCGACGACCAGAAAAGATCCAGTCCGGAGTCGTCTTCCTTTGAGCTTGGTGGGATTAACCAGGTCATCTTCCACAGGCAGAGGATCCTCTTCTTGCTCGAAATCGCTGCACACAGCTGTAGTGGTCTGGATAGCCACCTGAAGAGCCTCTCCTGTTTTAAAGGAGCGCACCTTTTATTCACTGTTGCTTTTGCTGCTGCTGGCCTCATCCCTGGGTAGTGCAGATCGCTCCAGACATCCTCCTCCTTGTCCCCACGACTGAAGTCACAGGAACCGTGAGTCTGCAGGAACAACTACCGTGGCACCATTTCTTCTTCACTTGAATAAGGTACCGTTTCCGACCTCGAGGAACTAGGGTAAACCCCTCTTTTCCTCAACCAAGGCTTGTCCTTATCTTTCTTCCCTCTTATAACTTTTGCTTTCTCTTGTGACAATATCCAAGTACTCCTGGCAACCTTGAATCTTGAACTATCTGACTGTGTGATCCTTGACAACAGGAACCCGGTTCCACTTGACATTGGCGTAGGCCTATTGACTTATCTTCTTGTCAGAAAGTGTTCTCTGATTCTGTCTGCCTTGACAAAAGTATTGCCTCTGATTGTTGCCACCAACTCTCTTTTGTTAACTCAGGTGCTAAGTATGTTTTAACTCCGGTAACGTTTCTTCCTGCGGGTACGCGTATCTTTAGTAAGACCGAACTGTCATTACTGTCAAAAAGTAATCGCATATGTATTCCCGGTAATGCCGTTTGTTTCATAACACCGGTCCGTCAAACAGAAGGTACTTACCTTGAGTTGTTCTATACAAAGAGAATTGGTTATGTGTAGTGTATTTTACGTGTGGTTTTAATTCAATATAAGTGAAGTGTTTTGTGAACAGATGGTTTAAAATAAATGTACTTTTAATTTCTAACCAAAAACCTTGTCAGTGTTTGCTTGAGTCACAGTAATTGTGGTCTCTTGTGTAATCTCTACTACTGCTCATTTGCTCTTAAGATAAGTCTGGCTGCTCCGCTACTGCTACCACTAGAACAGTGTAGTACAGGCTTGTACCAAAGGTGAACTTGTATTACCACTTGTAGTCTTAATTGTGTGTAGTGGTCCCTAAGGGCACTGCACGGGATTCTGCCTAACACATGGTATCCTGTTGAGTCAATATAAGGGATATGGTGAAAATGTCAGACTTCTGTTTACCTTAGGCAATCCACGTGTCTGGGGTAAACAGTTTAGTATATTTGCTGTCCCAATACTTCCTAGGTAGTGGTTTTATCTTAAATGTTCATTCTCCCTACAGAGTGCTTCCACCATGTCCTTTAGGAATTTTTCTTCAATAGCATTTTTTCCTTGAATTAAAGAAGTTTCAGTATGTAAAGAGAGGTCAAAACCCATGGACCTTATTGCATCGATTTCTCTAAACAGGAGATCAAGAACAAGTTTGGATTTAAGATGGAGAACCACTCGATCAGTTCTATGCCGATCAACAAAGAATACACAATCAATATCGCTTGAATTAATGGCAATCAATGAGAGGAATGAGCGCAGCATTTCCAATACAGTTGAAAGATTCAGTACAGTAGATTTGTTATTGGATAAAACACTCTCTAATAGTACCAACAGCCCCTGAGAGTGGATCACAATCGCCATGTTTAAGCAATTCACTCTAGCCCACTGTTTGTGCCCCTCACTCAGAGCTTTGAACGCGCTTGGACTCATCGGCGCCCTCGCAATATCAATACCCCACATTCCATTCGTAACAAGTTGAGTTAAAGGAAGTTGTGTGTTAGAGAATTTCTTTAATGCTTGACGGTGCTCCGGATATAAAGTTTGGGCAGTTAATGTAGTTGTTGATGGAACATACAGTTTAAATCTTAAAGTAGAATCTTTATGTATAACACCTTGACTGAGAGAAGGCGTTCCATCCAGATATTACATTGCTGCTAGTAATATTAGGGGCATTTGACTGAACTTCAGAGTTTTTCTCCATCCCATTAATTCCCGACCTTGACACATGTTGTGATTTTGACGGAATTGACAGAACTTTGTCACCAAAAGAAATTTGTGAAACCTCAGAAGTTAGCTGCACTCAATCTTTTTTACTAAACAGATCAGTACCTGCCCAAGTCGGCCCTCCTACCCCTAATGTAGATTGGACATCGCTTGACTGAAGCTGAGCTTCTGCACTCGCAGTTGTTTCTTTACTGTGGCGGGGATTCTGATTTATTACACGCACTTCCAAATCATCGCAGGAGCATACATCTTTAGAGACTGACCTATGAACAACATCGACTAGATTAGAGTGTAGGTCTCTTATTCTTAATTTTGTTGTAACTTCAGGTTACTGTTACGCCCCGTCCCCTTTCCTCCATACTGTATGGGCGTCCCTTCCAAGGGACGGGAAATGGAACCTTTTTCACCAGAAAAAACCTTCTTCCCCTTTAAATTTAGAGGCGCGTGGGGGCACGGCCCAGGGAGCATGCGCTGCCCTGACTCTGCCCTCCGGCACCACACCTCAGTCCCCATTTCCGCGTCGACGGGAACGGGCCGAATTCACCAGCGCTCCTGGGTTTGGCTTCGGCCATGTAATTCCACGCGCGGATACTTTCTCTCTTTGTCTTTTTTGTCTCATCTATCATTTAGGTAATCAGTCCTCAGGCGTCGCGCTCCTCCCCGGCGCATGTCGACTTCTACAGGGTTCAGCAGGTGTCCATCCTGCAACTGGCTCTTTCCGACTTCAGACCCCCATGCCTTGGCTCAGATCACGGTTGGCAATCATGTTCGGCGTGTGACTCGCTGTCCCCGAAGGCGCTGAAGAACAGACTAGCCAGGTGGAGGGAGCTCTTCCAGAAGTCGCCTCCAGAGGATCTTAAGAACTTCGTGAAGCATCGAACCAGGTCCAAGGTAGGGCCAATATTTTCTAGCGCACCACCCAAGGGAGACTCCTTCCCAGGGACTCTCCCGCGTGGGTGGGATCGGCCAGGTCCTTCTACCGACACGTACCGACACGTGACCCGAGGCTGCTACATCTACCGGCCTTCGGGTCGAGGGGTCTTCGGATCCTCCCGGGCGCAGTGTCGAGGGACCGGAATAATGGCCGGCATACGCCCTGTTACTGACAACATGTCCGAGGGGCTACACCCTATTACCGGCAGTACGTCGAGAGGGGTGCCTAAGCGCAGCTCTACCGACCCCCGAGTCGCGGGTGGCACACCTACCGGGCCAAGGCCCGAGGAGCAGGGTAGGCCCCGTGATTCACATGCAAAAGTCTTGAACGAGGCCGGGCCCAGCGGGCCGAGAAACACGTCGCAGGCACGTGGAAGGTATCTCGACAAAATGGCTGCAGCGCCAGAAAGGGGCACCTGTCCAACGCCATTCCACGAATTCCGGGAAGAACGAGTGTCAAGGTGGGACTGGCCTCAACCAGGTACGTGGCCTACAGTCTACCCTTCATTTGCACAGGGCAGTTTTCCTTTGCGTCCATATGGACAGGGTATGCAGCGGCTCCAGCTGCCCCCTGGTACACCGTCGGTACCCCTACCACCTCTCTGGCCAGTGAGGAGGTGCTCTTCGAGAAGTTTCTCGACCTCATGCCGTCTCCACAGATGGGGGTTATCATCAAAGACGCAGTCAGGCAAGTCCTCCCCGCCATGCTAGAGGCACCACCGACGCCTTCATCGGGCCCCCTGTCCCCGGTGCAGCCGCCTCCTCCAGCTCCACAGCTAACTCCACAACCTCCGCCGCCTCTTCAGCCTCCGGCTGTGGTCCCTGTATCCCAGCCTCGGGCACCATCTACCCCTTCTCCACAAGATGCTCCAGATCCGCAGGATACAGATGAGGAGGAGGATCCAGACACGCCATCCTCAGCCAGGGCCTTCCATGAACATCTTGCTGGCCTGGTGAAGTACCTGGGCCTCCCTCAACCCGTGGTCGAGCAGCCGGCAGAGGGGGTTCTGGTTGAAGTCCTCACTAGATGCCCCTCTGCCAACAAAGGGATTCCACTGCAAATCTGGCCAAGAAGGGTTGGATCAAGCCCCACAATGTCCAGCTGGTCAATCGACGCCTGGACACCAAGTACAGGAAGATGGAAGGGGATTCACTCTTGCTCTCGACCCTTCCTCAGCCACACTCCTCGGTGATCGCTGCGGCATCACTATACTCCAAGCCTCATTCGTCCTCAGCCTCCTCCTCTGCGGCACTGCTAGGCAAGGAGAAGATGATCTTGGAGGCGTATAGCAAGAAGATCTACTCCAACGCATCCCTGCAGCTGCGTCAAGCCAATGCAGATGCCATGCTGGCTGCTGCCAGCCAACGGTTATGGTGGGAAATTGCAGACTTCTCCCGGAACTCCCCACCCAATGCCAATCATGCTTTAAGGCGGGGCTAGCAGAAGCCAAGCTTGTGGCACATGACCTCATGGAATGCACACTGGCTCATATCGATACCTCAGGCCATGACATATGTATTGCCACGGATATGAGGAGAACAGCCTGGCTCCGGGCAACAAAGTTCAACCCGGATGTCCAGGAGCACATTCTAGATCTTCCGTTCGAGGGGGGGGGGCCTCTTCCACTCCTCTACGGACAAAGAGCTGGTCAAAAAGAACAGCAGCTCACAAACGGCAAAGTCTTTATCCATTCTTACTAAGACCACGCCCAAATCGTACAACCAATCTCAGCAGCGCTCGGAGAAGGGTCATATCTAGAGAGGGTTCCGTGGCTTCCAGGAACGCAGATCCAGGCAGCCGGACTGCTTGCCGTCTCGGAAGCGGCGCAAACAACAGAAAGGAGTGGGGGGGGAGTAAGGGCTTTTTCCTGTCCCCCACTGCAGCCTCAGCCTCTGAGGGAAAGAAGGCATGACAGCCCCCTTCGGGTCCACGTGTCACCGAGGGGGGCAGGCTTGCTCTCCATGCACAATTCTGGCACCAGAAATTCGCGGACCCCGTGATCCTCTCCGTAGTTTCCACGGGGTACCGCCTTCCTATCCCAGCCTCTCCTTCCTCCTCCCCTCCACTCCCACAAGTTGGGACAGCAGCTCTTTTGGCGGAGAGCTGGTCGCTCGTAGAGAGCCAGGCAGTGGAGGATGTTCCAGACTCCCAGCGAGGCTTTGGCTTTTACTCCAGGATTTTCGCCATTCAGAAAACGAACCATGCGGGCCTGAGAGTTGTGCTGGACCTTTCCACCCTCAACCTCTCCTTACCCCTGCAAAAATTCAAGATGGTTATGCTAGCTTTTATAGCGGAGACATCAGACAGGGGAGACTGGATGTGCTCCCTGGACTTGAAGGACACGTACCTACACGACCCGATTGGCAGCCCCATCGTTCTTTCCTACGGTTCAGGATCCTGGGCTACCATTTCCAGTACAAAGTCCTTCCTTTTGGCCTCAAGTCGGCCCCCAGGGTCTTTACCACACTCATGAACGCTGTAGCGGCCCTCCTCAGAGAGCAGGGCCTCCACATCTACTCATACCTCGACGACTGGCTCATCAGGGCTACATCTCCAGAAGCGGTTCACCACTCTTCCCAGGCCCTTATGAACACACTGCACAACCTGGCCTTCTCGCTCAACCTCAAGAAGTCACAGCTGCTCCCTAGGCAGACTCTGACATTCCTGGGACTCATTTGGGGCACGTGCTCCGAGAGGGTCTTCCAGTCGGAACAACAGGATCTCGGCCATCAAGAGGGTCACCGCCCACTTCCTCAGCAGAGAGGTGACCTCGGCATGGTGGTACCTGTTAGGGAGAATTCTCCGTTTAGGCTGAATTTCCTAACCTAGTGAGTCCCCCAGCAGCTTTGCTCGATTTTTGGGGTTTATTTTTTCTCCTGCCAAGAATGAGACTCTAGATGTGTTTAATGGGCTATGGGGTCTTTTACCCCATAGGGCTTCATGTGTTTTTTGTGATGTGTGTTACACAGCACCCTCAGTGCAGTAACACAGGGGTGTCATAGTGACCCCCCAGTATAGACTCCATGCCCTGGGACTGACTACTGTCTCCCAGGGCATGTAAAGTCACCATTGACTTTACTAGTCTTGAATTCTGAACAGAACCAGTACAAACCATCATATTGTGGACGTACTGGCTGGGGCAATTCAATTGCCCCGGGGTCTGTTAGTTGAGGGGGCACATCTCCGTCCCCCCTGATCGAGTTTTGGCTGGTGGCAGTGGATACTACTTTTTATATTCAACCGCAAATATTTCTCTATGGGATTTTCCCATTGTTCGAGGCTACTATCTTTATTTATTTAATTACGATAGCCTCGAACATACCGCCGGTTTATTTAATTAATATTAATACTCCGGTTGGTATTTTTTGCCAAAACTCGGTTCTAAAATGGCGTTTGTGTTCTCTTCTGTGACTCCAACCCAAGTTGAGCCCTTTGTTCCACTTTTTGGCTGGCTTCTCCACAGAAGCCCTCCAAAGTGGTGCCACTCTGTCTGGGGTACTTAGGAGGGGTGGAGGGGAATTTAGGCACCCTGGACTGAGTTGCCTAGGCAACTCAAGTCGCACTCCGTCCTGATTGGCCCAAGTGGTGAGCCGGCTGGCTCACCACTGAGCATGTTTGAGTGACAACTAGGCTGAGTGAATGGGGGTTTTCTGCATAAAAGCAGAGCTTTGGGGACTGGAACTTCAGAAGTCTCCACAGGACCTAAGAATCCGACGAGGGAGAAGCTGAGCCGACCTGCCACGACAAAACCACCGTTGGAGCACTGCTGGACCGTCTCACCACTTTTCCCAACGACAGAGGAGATCTCCCGCCGGAGCGTCTTCTTCCTTTGACTGGTGGGGATAACCAGTTTCACCGTCTTTTCGCCTTCCCGACGTATCTCGTGGCCACCTTGCCTGTGCCAAGCACCCCGGCAACCGGGATACCACGTTTTACCACGACCACGAATTAAAGGGTACTCCCTTTAACCGGAAAACTCAGTGGCTGGTTTCTTCCCTGGTAGTGCAGCGACCTTCATCTTTCCTCCAAGTCGAGATCTTCTCTCCCCCTGGACGACGACGAGACTTGCACCCACTGCCAGGAACAACTGCCACCGCTGGAGGATCCTTCCCACTCAAGGTACTGTGTCCCACCTGACTTCCCTTGCCACCGACTGTACGGAGTAGATTTAGCCCCTGGCTTTCGAACCTGGGTTAGCCTGGGACACCCTGGCTAAACTCTTCTAAGCCTCTCTAAACTCTTTTTCGAACTCTCTGCAAGACTTTCCAAGCCTAGTGTAATTGTGTGATCTAGGGCACATTTGTGCTCTGCTCTCTCTAAGAGTGGGCCCAGCCTATGGACTTTGGCTCACAAGTGACTTTTGCTCTTCTGCCTTGCTAATAGTGTTCCTAAATCTTAGAGTGGTGTACCTTTCCATATTCTGTCTTTTTCCCTCCCTTTTTCATAAACTTATTGGAGTGCCATCTATAGTTAAGCGCTCACCTCTCTATGAAAATAAGTGGTGTTTTACTAAGAGTTATCTGATAAGGAATAAGGGTTGTATATATTATAATAGTAACTGTGTTTAGAGTGTTTTACAATAAGAGTGCTGGAGTGTTTCAAACAGTGTGTTTTTAAATAAATAATTACATACTTTGATATCAAAGCTCTGGTCAGTGTTTGCTTGTATTATTGTATCTGAGTGCCTATTGTGTATACTTTGCATACTGCCTAACTCTTCTTGAGGGAAGTCTGACTGCTCAGCCACAGCTACCAGGTAAATCTGGGTGGTACAGACTGCTACCAAGTGGGTTTACTGCTAACACCTGTAGTCCTAAATCTTTTGCAGTGCTCCCTAAGGGAACTGCACAGGTTTCTGCCTAACAGTACCAACAACTCCTGGGTCTACTAGCGGCGGTTCTGTTAGCCGTGCCACACACAAAACTAAGGATGAGAAGGATTCAGCTGCACTTTGCGGCCTCATGGAATCAGGAGTGGGGCTCGCAATCCGAGACGATCAATGTTCCATCTCTCCACCCGGACCTAACTTGGTGGTCCATGGATGGCAACTTGCGGACGGGCAAGCCCTTTCGGCCGTCCTCTCCGCAGCCCACCATCACCACAGACTCCTCGCTCGAGGGCTCGGGAGCCACCCTGGACGATCTCTCGGTCCACGGCACCTGGACTCGACAGGAGCAGGAACACACATCAATTGGTTGGAGTTGAACGCCATCTGGCTAGCGCTCAAAGCGTTCCTAAAACTTCTCAAGGGCAAGATTGTCCTCATCCAGACAGACATCTCAACCAACATGTACTACGCCAACAAGCAGGGAGGCACCTGTACTCCTCCTCTGTGCAGACTGGCGATCAGCATGTGGGAATGGGCCTTGGAAAACTAAATGTACCTCTCGGCAGTCCACCTCCCGGGGGAATTCAGCCTGGAGGCGGACAGGCTCAGCAGGCTGGGAGCCGACAAGTTCGAGTGGCAGCTAGACAACCTCGTGTTAGGCAGAATCCCGTGCAGTGCCCTTAGGGACCACTACACACAATTAAGACGACAGATGGCAATACAAGTTTTACCTTTGGTACAAGTCTGTACTACTATGTCAGAGTTGTAGCAGTGGTGGAGCAGCCAGGCTTATCTCAAGAGTATATGAGCAGTAGCAGAGATTACACAAAGGGACCACAATTACTGTGACTCAAGCAAACACTGACTCAAGGTTTCAGGTAGAAAAATATAAGTACATTTATTTTTAAACCATTCGTTATAAACACAACACTTCTATTAAACTTAAATGAAAACCACACGTTACACTACAACTAACCAATTCACTTTGTACAGTAAGTCTCAAGGTAAGTACCCTGTGTTTGAATGAACCGGTGTTACGGACAAAACACGTTACCGCGAATACGATTGCGATCACTTTTTGACAGTTCGGTCTACTAAATAAACACGTATCCGTGACATGAAATGCTACCAGGGCAAAACACACTTAGCACCTGAGATACCCAGAGGGAGTTGGAGGCAAAAATCACAGGCAATATTTTGGTTAGGCAGGCAGAATCAAGAAACACTCAGAGACAGGAGTTCAAAAGTCAAAGGGCCGGAGCCAGAGTCGAAAGAAGCCAGGGCCTGTTTCCGAAGATCACACAGTCAAACAGTTCACGATAAAACGTAGCCAAAAAGTACTTCGATATTGTCAAGATTCGGAAGCAAAAGTTATAAGAAGGAGGGAAGATGAGGGCAAGCCTTGGAAATGAAGACAAGGGGTTCACCCAGTTTCCTCAAGTAGAACACAGTACCTTGTTCCAATGGTGCAGCTGGTGCCCTGGAAGTTGTTCCTGTTGGTTTCCCGCAAACCCACGATTCCTGGAGCTTCGTTGTGAAGGAGGACGTCTGAAGGGGGTCTGCACCACACAGGGATGAAGCCGGCAGCAGCGACACAGAATAAAAGATGTGCTCCTTAAAAACAGGAGAGGATCTTCAGATGGCTATCTGGACCACTACAGCAGCGTGCAGCGATTCCGACCAAGGATGAGGTTCCTCTGGCTGTAGAAGGTGAGCTGGTTGTCCCCACCAGGCTCAAGGGAAGAAGACTCCGGACTGGATCTTCTCTTAGTCGTTGAAGGGAAGATAGCTCAGGACTGCAGCAGGGCTTCACCGGGACGGGGTAGTTGCAGCAGCCATCGTTCTCTCCGCTTCTCTTTGGTTCCTTGTAGTTCCAGTGGCGACTCTCTGACTTCTAGCCCAAGAGACCTGCCTTTTATGCGAAAAACCCCCATTCACACAGCCTGGTTGTCAATCGCCCAGCAGGGGGGTTGTCCAACCCGGACAACTACCCTGGCCAATCATGGCAAAGTGTGACTTGGGTTTCCTAGCATACCCTGTGCAGGGGGTGACTGCATCCCTCCCTCACATTCAGCCCACCTAGACACCCAGGCGCCTTGAGGAGGGCTTCCGAGCAGAAGCCTGCCAAAAGACAGTGAAAAAAGAAGGCGAACCTAGTTTGTCGCGCTAAGTAAAACACAAGAAGGACTTGAAGAAAACGAAATGTTGAATAAACCCAACCGGAGCCAAAAGAAAGACAATTTGGTCAAGCGGGTTTATATTCGAGGCTAATATAATAACCAAGAACAGTACCACGTTTATCTAATATAATCGCGGTAGAAAGTTTAGGCTAGATACCATTGCCACCAGCCAAGTCTAAATGTTAAAAGAGCGAAACAATGTTCTAGGAGGTACAGATACAAAGGGATACAAATTAACATTTCCAGTACTCAATGGAAGACTGGGTGTACTGGATCTGTGGTTAATGGTAACTACCCTTTTCTGGGGGACGGTAGTCACCTCAGAAATGGAGTCGAGGGACGCCTCAAAGGCAACCCTGTGCCACGGCACTGAAGGTGCTCTGTGACACACAAAAAGAAGGGGGCTACTGAAGTGGTGTACTTCAGAGTCCACAATCACAAAAACAGGTAGAAACACATAGCAAAACACAGGAAAGAGTGGGGGGAAAAGCTCTCACTCTTACCAAGTGGAAAAAAATAAACTCCAGAAGTCAAGCAAAGCTGCTGGGGGACTCACTAGGTGAGGGAAATTAGCCATAAAGGAGAATTCTCCCTAACACCTTGTTATTCAGGAGATCTTCAACAGGTGGGGTCTACACCAAGTAGATTTCTTTGCCACCTGACACAAGAAGTGTCCACAGTTCGCATCCTGGCAGGGTCAGGGCCCCGGCTCTCTGGGCGACGCATTTCACCTCCAGTGGACCTGCATGACCGCCTATGCCTTTCCGCCCACTCCCCTGATCCACAGGATAATTTGCAAAATCAAGGAGTTGTGCGACACCTCATCATGCTGATTGCTCTGTGGTGGCCGCCCAGACCATGGTTTTCGGATCTCCTCAGCCTATCATAGGTGCCCCCTATACACCTCCCGACGGGCCCAGCACATCTTCTGGCACAGCAGGGGGGTAGAATCATCCACCCTGTGCCAGGGAAACTAGCCCTCACAGCGTGGTACCTGAACAGGTAACTCTTCAGCACCTTAGCCTCTCCCAGGCCAACCTGAAGATCATACTGGGCGCCAGGAGCAAAGCCACCAGGGCCCAGTACAAGAGCAAATGGACCAGGTTCTGCCACTGGGCAGACTCCAAAGGAATTGACCCCTTGGCCTGCAATTTGGATGACGTGCTCTCCTTTTTTGGTGCACTTCGCTCATTCAGGCGTACAGGTGGACACCTACCGTACATACCTTGCAGCCATTGGGGCGTACAGAAACTCGGAGGAGGGCACTTTCTCCTCCTCCAACCCTATCATCAAAAAACATCTGACTGGTCTCGCTAGGCTCTACCCGCCCGTCAAGAGTTTGCACCCTGTGTGGGATCTTAACATAGTCTTGGGCGCCCTGGCGCACAAACCACTCAAGCCCATGGCGTCCATGGACATCAGGCTGGTCACCATCAAGACGGCCTTACTAGTCTGTCTTACCTCGGCTCGCAGAGTCAGCGAGATTCAGGCGCTGGTCGCCTCGAACCGTATACCACCTTTCACAAGGACAAGGTAGTTATGCGGACGCACTCGGCATTTCTGCTCAAGGTTCCATCTGCGTTCCACTTGAATGAGGAAATAGTCCTTCCGACGTTCTTTCCGGACCCAAAGGACGAAGCACAGAGAGTGCTGCACTGCCTGGACGTCAGGCGTGCCCTAAGATTCTACTTGGACAGGACCAAGGGCTTCCGCAAGTCGGACGCCCCGTTTGTCACTTTCGGCGGTTCGAGGCCAGGCTATCAGGCCTGTAAGGCTTCCATATCCTGCTGGATGGTCTCTGCCATCAAGGAAGCATGAGGTCCAGCACAAGCCGCTCCGGGCCGACATACATGCCCAAGCAGTCAGGGCCAATGTAACGGCCATCGCATTCCAGCGCCAGGTCCCTTGGCAAGTCATACGCAGGGCAGTCACTTGGGCCTCTTCCCTCGGCTTTCTGCAAGCATTACTGTTTGGATGCCGGCTCTAGATCTGATGTGACTTTCGGACAGGCGGTTCTCAGGAACCTATTTGCTTACAGAGGGTCTCCTCTCCACCCTGGGGCTACAGTCAGTTGTAATCGCCAATACAGTATGGAGGAAAGGGGACGCGACGTAAGAGTAATTATAAGTTACTCACGGTAGTGACTAACGTACTTTTAGTCCATAGTCCCCTTTCCTCCATACATCCCACCAACCTCCCCCCTAATAATACTGGTGTTATTAGACAATGTTAAAACTATTGTTGATGCGTCAATGCGGACTGAGGTGTCGCACCGGAGGGCGGTGCCAGGGCAGCACATGCTCCCTGGGCCGCGCCCCTGCGCGCCTCTAAATTTAAAGGGGAAAAGGGTTTTTTCTGGTGAAAAAGGTTTCGTCTCCCGTCCCTTGGAAGGGACACCCATACAGTATGAAAGAAAGGGGACTATGGACTAAGAGTACGTTAGTCACTACAATGAGTAACTTATAATTTCTTTAACAAAGTGAGGAATTTATTTTTAGATGCTTGTCTATTTGTCTTATTTGTCATAATTATATATTCAGATTTCCGAGCTTGTTTTCCTGATTTCGTGGGTACTGTCATCATGGATACACTCTCAACCACAGTTGCGGACAGATCGTTATTCTTTCTGATGGTCTGCCCTCCCCCCAATTGATATCAACATACCTCTCACCCCCGAGTCCAGTGTCATGGATTCCCACAGTTAAATCAACCATGTCCACAGGTGATCTTTGATAACTTAATGAACAATCAGGCAGTGATATGGAGACTTGCTCAGGATTCGGGATAGTCAAAAGGGGAGAATCTAACGATAGAGGCAGCAGTGCTGAAATGCCTGGAAAGGTAACCGCCGATTTTGTCAATGGATGGTTAATATGCTCTTCTTTTCGGGGAGGTTCCAGATCTATTTGATGAGGCTTCACGGACGTCATCACAGCTGCCAGATCTACTTTCTCAAGTTCAGAATTTTTGGTTAATTGTGGAACAAAGTGCTGTTTGCAGTCATTCCTGGTCGCATGCATTTTCACATTCTCAAATTTAAATAACAATGATACTAGCAGCACAGACTGGGTCTTAGTGTCTGTTTTTAATGACCTGTAAAGTAAAACTAGGATCGCCAGCAGTTGATTGATTTCTCCCAATGCTTCAGGGACTGAAAAGTCATCTGGGCCTATAGTATGTTTAAAGGCTGCGGATAATCGCGCTGTGGGAGCGAATGTAGATGCTGATGAGAATGAAGAATGTAAAGAATCCAGAGCCACCTGGACGTCATTGCTGGATTTGGCATAGAGTATAGATGTTATCGCACTTGCACTTGTTGATCCAAAGTCTTATCAGCCACTTGGTTTCAAAATAGCAGGAAAAAAGATGTCAATATTAGCTTGTTTCACAGGCTTATTCCCCCATTGCAATAATTGCCTCATCCACTACTATTTGTTTGTTATAAGAGACATTTAGGGCCATGTCCATCAACACACTCTCTGAGGGTGAGGCTGTGGTAGAGGGAGGGATAATGTATATGCTACAATTAATAAGAGAACTGCGCCAGGTTGCAGTCTATGTGAGGCCATTGACTAACCTTATATATGAAGTAAGGAACTTCACATGATTAATCGTCTTCACTGACCAGTCTCAACTCACGTAATGCGATTGCCTGGATTTCCACTACTCAAAAACACACCGGAACACGACTGAACACTTAGCAGAACACTTTGCGAACTCTTCGTATTCTTGCAGTGTTTAGAAGTTCCAAATCTAAAGGTGCAGCAGCCCAATTCACCAGCTCTCCACAGTGAGCACACACACAGTAAGATCAGCGAGGCTTCCACCATCAGTGGCTTCAACATGACTGAACAATTAGCAGAATGGCACTTTAAGTTCCTCAGAAGTTCTCTGGTTCAAATTCAACAAAGTTCCAATGTAAATTCCTTTCAGCAAGGACTGAGCCAGCTCTGAAGTTACCATCTGTAGCTTCACCAGTATCACAGTTCACATTAAAGGGGGTCTTAATTCCAAAAGTTCATACACAACGCTGTGGTCTTGGAACTTCCTTCCCCAGGACAACCGTCCTCCAACTTCATCTTTCGGGGTTCCATTTCCCAAGAGTCTCCCACTACTTTTGAGATTCACAATTGCACAAGCCTTCAACCTCACAAGTTCATGAAAGAACACAGGCTCTGCTTGACTCCTCTCTTGGTTAACTTTGGCAATGGTTAACACCTCTTAGTTGCTTGCCAAATCTTTTGTGGCTTCTGGTCTAGGCGTAGTTGTCAGACCATACGTTCCACCCATCACAGGTCACGCAAACATACGTTTCCCATAGTTGATATTCAGTGTTTTACAAGTTTAAGACTTTCACTTTACTCTGGTGGTCTCTTTTTGGTAATGATGGCGTTATGCAATTTCTGTCGTGCAGGCTCATGTAGCCAATTTCATTATATTAATTCTTCACAATATGTAAGCATAAGGCTTTTCATTACTTTCAGCATTCAAGATTGCAAGTGTCGAACTTTTCGTTACGTTCAGTATTCAAGATGGCAAATATTCCGTTTTCCGTTATGTTCAATGTTCAAGATTGCAAGCATTCAGCTTTTCGCTACGTTCAGTATTCAGGATTGCAAAATGTCCAACCTTTCATTAAAAGCATTCAGCTTTTCGGTACGTTCGGTATTCGATTGCCAGCATCCAGCTTTTCGTCTAGTTCCGTATTCAAGATTTTAAGCATTCCACGTTTCCTTACATTCGGCATTCAAGATTGCAAGCATCAGGCTCAACAGCCCTGCCGGAGTGCCCCGATCTCTCAGGTGTCCACTGACAATTACTGGGCTGCAACTCTGCTTCGCTGGGTGCTTCCCTAAAACACTTACCTTAGAACTCTGCGGGGACACCACCTCTGAAGCTCAACCTAAAACTCTTCTTGGTTTGCGTAGCTATCTCCCTTCAAAAGATTCTTCCTTTTGCTGCCACCATTCATCTAGGGAATACACAATGTACTCCTCAATGAAGAATTCCTGGACAGATTTGAAATAAATTGGCTTTCTTATTTCTTCCTGGTCACTCTCTCTTCCTTTACCTTTGACTCTTTTATGGTGGGCTCTCCATCCTGCTTCTGAGCAGGGGTGCTTGTTCTGAAGAGTGGAGACTGTGAAATGGAAGGCTACTGAGGGGGGAAGTGGATGGAAGAACCCCTGTGAATGTGTACATATGAAACTGGAATGTGAATATTGAGCAATGGATAATTAATGAACCTGGAAAGGAATAGAACACCAAAACTGTGAACCACTCTAGGGTAATGTAAGGAGGTAAGTTCAAGCGTAGAGCACAGTAAGGAACCACTCTAAAATGTACAGGCAGTGACGCTAAAATTCGAGAAAACTCTCACATTCCACTAGGTGGAAACCTAGAGAACACAATGGTGCTGCTATTGGAAATGCACTTCCTAGTAGCCTTTGTGAACCTTCCTGATTCTTCCCCAGGAACTACCTTGAATACGCAATGCTATAGAAGCACTTATGTTTCAAGAAAAAATATCAAACATTCCTGAAAAGAACGTGACCAGAAAATGAAGGTGCAAGGGCGGTAACAGCAACTCCGTATAACACCTTTATTCCTCACATGGAACCTAAGAACACACACTGTAAAGCACACCATAAAATGAAAACGTGCGCACCTTGAGGAATTTAGCACAGCATACACGCGCGGCACATTTTTAAGGAAACAAGGGGGGTCATTACGACCTGGGCGCAAAGGGATACTGGGCACTGGTAATGACACTGGTGTCGGTAATCCCTTTGCGCCCTATTCCCAGGTCCCTTTGCGGGTCCTCTCTTAACGCCTGGTTTTACCAGGCGTTATGGACTGGACCCGCAAAGGGATACCGGGGTCAAGAACCGTTATTGCCGCCTTCCCCCTTCCCATTGAGTCCTATGGGGCTCAAATGGGAATGGGGAATGGCTCTGGTGAATAGGGAATTACCGGTCCCGCCAACCTCAGACTGGACCGGTAATTACTCCCTTCACCAGACCGGAGTCAGACCGATTTTGGAGGCAGCCATGGCGCTAATAGCGCCATGGCTACCTCCAAAATCGAATGAGGGACAAGGTAAATGCGCGCGCGTCACTAAATGACTATAATACTTGCTGTGAGATGAAAAGGCGAGCTGAGATGAAACGGTGTAAGAAAAACTGCCAGCAATGATGAGCATGTGTATTTCCTCAAAGGATTTTCATGATGGGGGGGGGAGGAGGGCATGAGTATTCCTCGAGGGACCTAATGACAGGGAACTGCGAACTACGAACCTAACAAGGAATGGAATAAACTGCTACGACTGTGGAAACTGAAAATAATGCTGAGTTATTTCAGACAGAAAAGCGGAACCGCGGTAAGCGTTCACTGCTACTGCAGAAAGACGCGAAGCGCGGAACAAAGAAGGGGAGGGGCTTATATACTTAACCAGTACCAACATCTAGACCCACACAGCCGCTTCCAGGGAAATAACTAAGCGGCCATGTTGGGCAATGAGGAAGTATCTAATCCTGAATAGCCTTGACATTGTCTTTCCTACCCTTGACCCAAGAATGGTACGCAACAGTCCAAGAGCCCCTGGGGTTAATCTAGGGGCACACCCTGTGGGATGTATCAATCCACTCATCCAGGCCCTGCAACATCACTGTGCATTGCTGACAGCAGAAACATCATAATGGCCGCCGGAAAGTATGCTGCTTGCTAGAAATCACCAGAAATTGCACAGTGAAAACCTGAAAAATAGCCCACCATCTACTTTGTGCCTATGTCTGTGGTAACACAGGAGACCACTGCCAAAACAACCATTGGGCTACCCACAAAGTAGCCTGAAACCACTTGGTAATAACAATGCTGATTGAAAAAGAAACACAGAGCTGTTCGAAAATCCGTTTTCTTGATTGTCAAAAAATGCTAAAATCATGGCTCATAAATCACCTAAAAGATTCTACCTCTTTGTTGGGTGTTCCTCATTATTCTACTGCAAGAATCCGCACAATACAATGTCAGCAAAAATCATATGTTCTCAGAACAAAATCCTATTTTAAAGATACTTGATGGAAAGACAGCTGTCAAAATGGGTGTAATACCGTTGCTCACCTCTACCAGAAAGCCGGCGTTTTAAAACCATTTGTGTAAAGTTGATCAATTGAACCCAAACTATGTCAAAGAAGAGAATTCCATCAAAATGCTGTATAAGAATGCCACACAGTGATTTCATGTTGAAAAAGACTTGATTTAAGCACATGTTGCTTATTTTAAGTTTATAAATGTTATTTTTTTCACAAGGAACTATGTTACAATTGATCAGAAAGTAACCGGATGCAGTTAAAACTCCAAAAGGCTTGCTTCCCCTGAGAACCCTTCACACCTTGTCATTCCCACCAGAAGAAGGATGTCACATTGGCATGCTAATCAAAAAGGGAGGAGATTTTCTTTGCAGCCTGGAGAAAGGAACAATAGGTGCCTTGAACTGAATAGGGAGTGCTAATTTGGGGTGTAACTGACCACAAACTGCTGGCAGGAAACAAGACATGTGATCCTCTGAGTCAGCCCAGCTCTAGGAGGCGGACCAGGCTGAGATGTGAATTGAATTGAAAGCAAATGTATGTTTTATAAAAATGTGTATAACAAATTGTACCGAGCTGACAAAAATGTAAAATTTTGAGTGTGAAAATGAAAAATTCACTCACAGTTCAAGACTAAGCTGGACTCCGTGCGATGTTCTGCGACTAAACCCCAGAATTTATTCATATTGTAGCTGCAGTGTTTTTGCTATAAACATGAAAACTTACAGTAATATGCTCAGAGAGGATATGCATGCATGTATCAAATTTGGTGCAGAATGAATATTGAGAAACCCTCCAAAAGCGCGAAAATGTTGTCATTTCTGAACCCAAGCTTATAGAAACATGGGACTTGAACAGAAATGCACCTCAAGCGATCTGTCATGTAATTATGTATTCTCAACAACTTGTGTATCTGGGAAATATGTTTTTTGGGAAAAATTGATTTTCTATGTAAAAGCAAAAGGGAGAGATTTCTTTTGGTCCATAAACACAGCATCACTTTGACTAATTCTGACACGCTGATCCTTTCTCCAATCAGGGGGATAGGAAATCTTCTAACCTATCAGATCCTTAGAGGGTTGGGCATTGTAGGTTCAGCCTCCCCACCCACTTTGGAAATACAGAAATAGGGACTGTGAGGACAGATAACACACATTTTTCCACTACTCAACTGATTTCTTGGCGCAGCACCCTACAGGAAGACTCCAGACTCCAGATCTAGAACCAACTCCAGAACCAAACTAGAACCCTGAAGCAGAGGCCTAACCCAAAACTGAACTCTTTGCAACAGGCCTTCATAACCTTTTGCAACCTGATTCTAACCCCTAAACTTCCACGGGGCCTAACTAAACCATTCAACAGCCTGGCTGAGCTGTTTTGCTTCTAGCTAAGAACCCGGTACTAGACCCAAGGCCCAGACCCAGAAAGCAGCGCTGTATCCAGAACCCGTCCGATCCAGTCCAAGAGGCCACCCAAACCGCAGTGCAGTGCTAAGAGCAGAACCCAGAGTGCCCGAGACCTGTCGGGTGGTGAGAGTGAAGCCAAACCCTTGACCAGATCTTTGACGATTTCCATTCCAATCCAAAGTGAGTATTTAGTCTAGAACTGTTCATAGTCATCTCTTAGTTTAAAGTAATCCTCTTCCATCCATTTCAACCTGTCCAGAACTGCATTATAGAATCTTGTGTCCATCCTGTTGGTTCCAAATCTTTAAAGCGCAATCTGTCATTTTGAAATCTTGACTTTATTTCTGAAAATCTACCTTCACAAAAACCTCTAACTTTTGACCGCACGTCCTAGAACTTAACTGTCATTTTGAAGCTAAGATCCTAAGCTTTCCAACGAACCTAAACATCATTCCAATTCATTATAGTTGTTCCGTAATCGCGTGTCACGCACGCGAAAAAATTGCCGCAAATTGCATTTTAGCTCCATTTCAACACATGTCAAAATAGCTATTTCTTGTTTGCAACTGCTGAATTTCGTTTTCAATCTGATAATCATTCATGAATCATTGCTAATGTTGACTTGTACCAATCCAAAGTATTTCTCACTGGTGCTGAATCTCCTTTAGTGAATTAAAATCATTTTAGCATATTTTCCCATTCATTGCAATCACATTCAAATGTATTTTTGCCTGTTTTAAAATCATATCTGTTTTCTCTAAGCTTGCTGGGTGAACTGGGATTGAACTGCATTATTGATTGTATTCCTGAAACATGTGTGCCCTCATTTCCATCTCTTCATATTGCATAGGAGGGGGGTGGGAAATGAGTAGTCACAAGGGAAAAAGTGTTTATATTGTCTTTTGATTGAAACCATATCAAGTTTATTTCTGTGTTGCATTCCTTCCCATCATTGCATTTCCTTGAACCCATATAAAGTATTCTCTGCTACCTTATCCTTCCTGTTCCTACTTCTAAGTGATTAAAGAGTTGTTGATATTGTAATATTACCCAGTACTGATCACTGTTCATATTCATAAGTGTGCTATTCAGATATTGTGTCTATTCATAAAAGTGTGATATATATATTGTTCAATTCTTCCAGTAAACCTTTTAATTTGCAAAACAAACCTACTTCTTGGCTCAGTGAGGTCGGGGAGATCCAAAGAGAGGGGCGTTATATAAGGGTTCATCATCCAGATTTAAAGAACGTTGACATACAAATATATAAATAAGGGCTTTCATTGGGCATCCCATACTAAGCATTGACTTGGTTGGAGTGCTGGATTGAAGTCACTTACAACCCAGTGATCATGACATTCCCTATGTGCTTCCCGGCCTTCGTGCTGGGCTCCGCTTCCGCTCTTCGCCTTACTGACAAGGGTTTCTTGTCTAGCACTGCACTTCCGGCAGGACTCCCAGGAACCGTGTCTGCGTTTTGGTGCTTCGGCTTCTTGTCCCCTCTGCACAGCACTTTATGGGTTTTCCACTGCTCCTGCACCGTCTGCTGCACTCAAACCTCTCTTGCCTACTGACCCTTTCTCTGTCTTTTTGCACACAGCCTTTTATATGTTCCCTGGCTGTTAATACATTGCAGGTGGAACAAGTCCTCTCAGAACCATTTCAGAACCATGGTGGGTTTTACAATGAGAAATCTGCATTGCTCGTAGTTGCCTCCTCTTCTTCCCAGTGCTCAGGGGGACTTTACAGGGGGATGATGGATTGAGACTGATAATAGCCCATAAAGGCTAAGGAAGGGGAGGGTAGTTCAATGCCAGGAAAGGGGGATACCATGTCTCACCATCAGGTACCCTCGCTCCCATCCCCAAGGACCCTCCACTCAGGCGATCCTCCTTCGCTTGTCCACCCCCAGGGTCAGGATCCAAGTGCGATGGCCCTTCCCTGGCCACGTGAACAGAGGATCCCAGGGGAATAGATGTGCGTGTATCTTCAGGTTTCTCACACTGGCCACCATTTCTGTCTATAAAAGGACCACTGAGCAAGACTTGTTCCTTCACAATTCCCACTGTTACGCAGTTTTTGTGGGAAATGTGCAAACCGTTTCCCCCATGCCAGTTTGTTATTCCTGCATGGGATTCGAATTGACTTTGACTTTGGAGTCCTTGCAATTATGCTCATTGAGACTACTCATCCTTACAGTGATTTATCTGGTAGCCACGTGTGAATTAACTCCGGGTGCTATCTGTTAAACCTCCTCACTTGGTGTTCTCAATGGAGAAGGTGACTTTGAGAGTGAAACTTCCCTTGCTGCTCCAAATTGTGTTGGATTCTCATCTCTTTTCCAGTGCCTTAGCTCTCGAAGACAGAGGAGCGATTCCATCATCTGGACCTGGCGTGGTCTCTAATCTACTATGTCTCGGATGAGAGACATCAGGAAAGATGAACAGGAAATGTGATTATGCTGTTGATTAAGCTGGCAGGGCTGTGATTAAACAGGCTCTGTCAAATGAATCATCCTCTGCATTTCCGAATGCTATGCTATGATCAGACCAGAAACGATGTGCTTGAGGATCTCGGGACTCATTTCACTAGAGGTCTGGCTGCCACCTCTGCTCTGCAGAGTAATGTTCCCACTTTCGACATACGTCAAGCGATGGACTTCCATGCATGTTTGCTAAACATTACTGCCTGGCTACCCTGTTGGGGCAGGGTACTTGCTTTTGGTCAACCAGTCCTTGTTAGGTAGAATCCTGTGCAGTGCCCTTAGGGACCACTACAGACAATTAAGACTACAAGTGGTAATACATGTTTTACCTTTGGTACAAGCCTGTACTACTATGTTGAAGTGGTAGTAGTAGCGGAGCAGCCAGGCTTATCTCAAGAGTATATGAGCAGTAGCAGAGATTGCACAAAGGGACCACAATTACTGTGACTCAAGCAAACACTGACTCAAGGTTTCAGGTAATAAATATAAGTACATTTCGAATGGATTGTGTACTCCCATGTATTCCTCATCTTATGATAATTCGTTATCTCCAGCTTCGCTGCTTTGGAATTTTTTTTTTTCTCGCCAGAGGGCGCTTTGCTCGAGGTCGTGGCGTTGATTGTCCCTCGACGGACTCCGTACTCTGTCGACGTCACCGATGGTATAAATAGCTCAAGCCGCGCTCGTTGCTTCAGTTCCGTTTTTCCGATCGCTTCGCTATCGAGAACGGCGCGCTTGAGATTTTTTGTGAAGAAAATGTCATCATCGTCGACTCCTTCGACACCCTAGACTGAGTTCAAGAAATGCATAGATTGTGGATCAAAAATGTTGATCACGGATCCTCACCGGGTTTGTCTCTGGTGTCTCGGTTCCAGTCACCGGACCGACGACTGTGGTTCCTGCCAATCCATGACAGAGAAAGCTCTTCGTGAGAGGAGAGGTAAACTGTCGGTGGGGAGGGAAGCCTCTAAGAAGGCTACGTCCAAAAAACATAAGAAAGCGACTGATTCGAAGGAATCGGATCGCCATAGGCACTCCAAGAGATCTCGATCTAGGAGTACATCGAGACACTCTTCTTCCTCGTCCAAAAAAATGAAGAGGAGATGTAGATCTCCCTCATCTTCAGAGTCGACCGAAGAAATTCGATGTCCGACAAAATCGGATTCTCCCAGAAAATGGAATGAATTTCATAAAAAGATGATGGAGGTATTCGAGAATGCGGCCCGGCCCCCTAGAATGAACCTCGGAAAAGCCATACCCCTAAAGTCGCTCTATTGGACGACAAAGGGAAGTCCAAAACTACCATGGTAAAGACCGGTAGTGTCTAGGATACTCGAAAAACTTGAGTCGACGCCAAGTCGTCGAGGACTCTTCAAGAGTCGAGCACCTCTCCGGTGCCATATAAAAACATAAGTCGTCGAAAGCTTCGATGATTTCATCGACGCCGTCGACCGTTTCACTATCGAAACCAAAAACAACCTCGACGCCCGTGTTGAAGTCATCTTCGAAGTCATCGAAGATTCCTGCGACAACTTCGAAGGATTTCTCTATTCCTTCAACGCGTATGGTAGAGGAAGAAAGAAGATTCACTCCGTTGCCCAGATCAGACTTTTTTATGTCCATGTCCTCAATTTATGAGGAATCTGGCTCAGAGGAAGACAAAGTTACTCCTTTTGGAGTTTCATATGGCACAAAGCAAGTTCCTTAGAAACTCATTGATCAAGAATCAAAAATGAGAGACCTGAGTGACACTCTACATTCTGCCAGTGGAATTGACACCTCCCCAGAATTAGAGTTTGCCAGACCTGATCCTGCAGAGCATGCAGACGCTGGGTACAGGGGTCTTATGACCAGAATAATTGAGTATATGAGTTGGGGTAACACTTCACCCGTTTTTTAACAGGATGACATGACGGATATAATTGTCAGAGGTCCTCAAAAAGACCCAGTTCTCCCCTTTCACAGGGCTCTTCAGAGGACGGTGGAGAAAAACTGGGAAAAGCCTGAGACCATTGCTGCTGCAGACTGTAATTTTCCCAAGAAATACAGACCAGCTGGTACGGATCCCGAATGCTTAAACAAGCATCCGACTCCAGAAAGTCTAGTCATTCAGGCAGCATCCACATCAACGCAAACTGCATATCCCACTATCCCTCCAGATAGAGAGGATAAAAAAGTTGACGCCTGGGCACGTAAAGTTTTCACGTCAGGCAGTATGGCCCTTAAATCGACAAATGTCACCTGTACCCTGGCCAGGTTTACCCATACCCTGTGGGACTGTATTTCGGCAGCGGCTGATCATATTCCGGAAGGCGAGGAAAGGGAAGGCTTCCTGAAAATAGTCAAAGACGGGAAGGAGGCAATGGGGGAATGGCTCCAGTCTGGACTGGATACTGCTGATAGTATCAGCAGATCCATGGCTGCAAGCATTGTGCTATGCAGATTTGCGTGGTTGAGGAAGTCGGGGTTTGCACCAGACGTGCAAGCCAGACTCCTTAACATGCCCTTTGATGGCTCGAGGCTGTTTGGCAGCAAGGCTGATGAAAGCCTAGAAAAACTTGAGACCTCGAAAGCGGCAGCTAAATCACTTAGCGCCTCCATGCACCAGCCTCTAAAACCCTATTCCTGCTCATCTTCCTGGAGGGGTTGCTCTTTTCGTTACTACTCCTCTTTTAGTAGAGGAAGGGGACAGGCTTCTCAAAGGGGCAAAAGCAACTTCCCTCGTGGCCTCGTGCAAAATCGGCCTCAGGAGCGGCATCTGTACCCTCAGCCACTCCTGCAGCTGCCTCCAAATCCCTCTGATACCTTGTTGCACAAAACACCAGTGGGAGGCAGGATCTGTCAGCATCTGAAGGAATGGTGGGGCATTACCTCAGATGCTTGGGCACTGGAAACAGTAGCCCCAGGTTACTGTCTCCCCTTCCTAAAAAGGCCTCAGAATCATCCACCGGGAGCCAACTCAGTCAAAATTCCAGATCCGCTCCTGTTGCAGGAAATTTTAACCCTGCTAGAGAAAGGTGCCATAGAACAGGTACCTGTAGCGGAAAGGAACAGGAGTTGGTACTCCCCATACTTTCTCATTCCAAAAAAGGACAGAGGACTGAGACCCATCTTGGACTTGAGAAACTTGAACAAGTTCCTCAGGAAGGACAAGTTCAAGATGGTGACTCTTTCTCAGATCCTTCAGGCTCTCCAACTCCAAGATTGGTTGGTATCATTGAACCTTCAGGATGCTTACTTTCATGTGCCAATCCATCCAAAGCACAGAAAGTACCTGAGGTATTCACATATATCCCTACCTCGACGACTGGTTGATCAGAGCAAGTTCTCCAATACAAGCTCAGGAGCATCTTTCGATCACCTGCCATTTTCTCCACAAATTTGGCTTCTCCCTCAATTTCAAGAAGTCCCATATGATACCATCCCAAAAACTCCAGTTTATCGGAGCAGTCTTGGATACTTCCTCGGGAAAAGCCTCGCCTCCCGAAGTGAGAGCTCTCCACATCCAGCAGATGGTAACAAAGTTCCAGAATGCCCAACGTCTACCGGCCTTCGATCTTCTCGGGTTGCTCGGCCTCATGGCATCCTGCATTTTCCTGGTACCAGAGGCCAGGTTGAGAATGAGATCCCTTCAATGGGCACTCAGAACTTAGTGGTCCCAGTTCTCAGGGAATATGTCGGATCTTCTGCAAGTCCCGAGCGCAGTTGCTCAGGATCTTCTATGGTGGGCTTGCAACAACAACATTCTCAAGGGAGAATCTTTTTGGCAACCATGGACGGAGATAACAGTAGTGACGGACGCCTCACTCACGGGGTGGGGAGCACACACCAACGATCTGACAATCAGAGGACATTGGTCTCCATCGGAGTCCAAACTACACATCAACCTTTTGGAGCTGAGGGCAATCAGACTAGCGCTGAAGGCCTTTCTGCCCTCTGTACAGGGCAAGAATGTCCTGATAATGACGGACAATACAGTGGCCATGTACTATCTCAACAAGAGAGGAGGTGTAGGGTCACTACCACTGTGCAGAGAGGCAATGCAGCTCTGGTTCTGGGCAATACGAGAGGGAATCTCTATCGGCAATTCACCTAGCCGGAGAGAAGAACACGGCGGCAGACGCTCTGAGCAGGAAGAGCACAGTCTCCCACGAGTGGGAGCTAGCTCAGGAAGTCCTTCTGGAGATCTTCGCCCTTTGGGGAACCCCTCAAGTGGATCTGTTCGCCACCGAGATCAACCGGAAGTGCGATCAGTACTGCTCAAGGGAATTTCCTCAAAGTGGAGCTCTGGGAGACGCATTCATAGTGGAGTGGAAGTTTCCCCCAGACCCAGTGATTCCTCAAGTAATCAGGAGGTTAAGAAAGTTCAGGAAAACCATGATCCTAATTGCCCCGGATTGGGCCACGAGGACTTGGTACCCGGACCTTCTAGATATGTCCATCTGCCCTCCAATACGTCTTCCGCAAAGAGAGGATCTTCTCTTGCATGAGGAAGGTCGGGTTCTCCATCCAGAGGTCAAGACACTCAACTTTCACGCATGGTTTCTGAGAGGTTGAGATACAAGGATTGGGATGTTCCGGATGACGTAATGGAAGTTTTGCTTTTGGCCAGAAGGCCAGCAACAAAATCTTTGTACCGATGTCGGTGGAACAGGTTTAGTAACTGGTGCAAAGATAAGGATGTGGACCCTTTTCAATGTGGCACTCCAGTAGTGCTCTCTTTTCTTTTACATTTAGCTAATCTGGGGCTCCAGATAGGAACAATCAAAGGATACCTTGCTGCGCTGTCCATTTTCAAGCGCACCTCGGAAGAGGTTTCATATTTCAAAATACCATTAATAATTCAATTCTTAAAAGGGCTTACTAACGTATACCCTCCAGTACCTTTTCATGTCCCAACTTGGGATTTAAATTTAGTACTAAAATTCTTGACCTTTTGACCCTCTGCACTCCTGTCCATTGAGGCTTTTAACACTAAAAATTGTCCTTCTTGTGGCTCTATCAGCCCGCAGGGTTAGTGAACTTCAGGCTCTCTCATGCAAACCACCATATACTATTTTTTATAAGGATAAGGTAGTCCTTAAAGTTAAACCTTCCTTTTTACCAAAGGTAGTTTCGGACTTCCATTTGTCACAAAAAATAATACTACCAACATGTTATCCTCCTCATTGGGCAAGGAAGAGGAGAGACTGCATAGACTAGATCCCAAGAGGGCTCTTAGTTTTTACATCTCGAGGATGTCTAAATTACGACAAGATGACCAACTGTTTGTGGATTATACTGGTCATAAACTGGGCTTATCGGTAACAAAACAGACCATATCCTGCTGGATCATTTTGGCCATAATTGAATGTTACAGATTGGTGGGAAAAGACCCACCAGATGGTCTTCGAGCTCATTCTACAAGGGGAATGGCTACTTCTGCGGCTCTAAAGAGGGGAGGACACAATCCATTCGAAGAACAAGTTATTTACCAACTGTAACGTTCTTTCGACTGGATGTTCCTCCCACGTATTGACTGTTGCTTCCGCGTTGGCGGCTCCGGCGTAGGCGGTAGTCCCAGCATGTTGTTTCATCATACGTGCGTTGTCGGTCTAGTTGTCATCCAAGATGGCGGTAGCTGGGAGGTACTTCACCACTCCTCTCCCAGCGATCGTCGTGTTGCAACCCCTTAGCTACCAGCTTTGCTGCTCTTGGGTGAAGAAAGCTAGTTTTTCTGCTTTCACGGCTCCTAAGCCGCTCTGTCACTCCCTTTTGGATAGCTTTCTTGCGAGCCGCCTCTTTTCTTCCCGCTCGCTACCTACCTTGAAGTCCTGCTGCTACTCTGCTCGCCCAGGTTTCCCGGAACGAGTCACTCTTTCTGCTCCTCATCTCTGCATTTGGGTTTCTTGTCGCTGCTCCTCGCGGTTTCTGTTCTCCTCCTCCTCTGAGCCACGGTCTCCCTATACAAGATCTCCAACCCGTGGAAAACCTCCTACCAACAATATCGGAAGACTCCTGGAATTCGTGTTTCCCTGCGTGCAAAGGGTTTTTTCTCCCTGTGGGGCTTTTTCCCTTGCCGCCTGTCTACAGGAGAGGAGCCCCAGGACTGCTTGTTTCAAGGATTCACTGTGGCTTCCTCTCGTGGTAGGCAAACGTCTTCTAAAGAGAGGAGAGATTATTGCACACATCGTCACCTCAACCCTGAGGAGTTGGAAGACTACGAGACAGGCGAGGAGAGTGGGGAGGAAGAATGGGTAAGAGCCAAGGCTGAACAGGACACATTCTTCCTCCCACAGATTATTCATCAACCCCCCAATATGCCCTTCTTGATGTATAGCTTGTACAAGATGCTGTATACTGTGGAAAAAGAGTGGACCTGAGGTCATGGAGAGTGTCTGCTCTATATATACCGGTCATGATGTCCTGTCCGGCGTGCGCTGCACATAGGAGCAGGGGCGGAGCTGCACTGTGCCCCTTGGTAGCAAAAAATGTTCCAAAGACAGCTGGGGCGAGAAATAGATCATCATAGATAAGGACTGTAGGAGGAAGGACAAATCTATCAGAAAAAAGCATTACAGAGTTAGGTCATTTTGCTATTTTATCCTGATTTCACTCTAGTGGTCCAAAAGGCACTAAAACAGTTTTGCAACGCCAAAACATAATTTCCACTGTAGAGGGGTGATGTGTGCCATGTTAAACATGGTGAAGCTGAAGACAGACCACACTTTTTTACAGACGCCAAAGTATGCTAGTCTACATTAAGAGAGTGCTGCTGTAACCTTAGAGCCCCAAATTAACTGTCCCCAGAATCAATCCGAAACAACAGGTGTAGGAGATATAATGAAAGCCAGTGAAATTTAAATAAACAACTACAAGGGCCACATAGGTGGCTGAGCTAGTTATTGGAGGGCTTTGATTTGTGTTTATTGCGAGGTGTGGAAGGTGTTTCATCAAGGTATGGATCACGTATTAATGATTGGCATCAATGAGATTGGGCAGTTGGTGGCAGGCTACATGCACTCCCAATTTGCCGTTAGGTCAGCATGAATGGTTCGCGAACTGGATGGAATAATGATAGATGAACAGATTATTTTCCACAAATTTGTCTTCTTTTATTATTGTCTCCCAGAACACATTTCCACCGCCAAGGGGCGGCCAAGCCCTGCGTTTACTCCACCCAACACCTATGCGTGCCCCACACCGGACATTACATTAGGGCCAATATATATAGAAGCACGATGCCTCATTGCTTTGGTTCCACCCTTTTTTCCTAGCACTCTGACACTTTGGGACTGCAGAACCAATGTGTACTAGCTACCTGCCAGGAGGGGGCCAGGTAGAGAGAGCGATGAGGAATCCCTGGGAGAATCATCCACCAGAAAGAACATTAGCAAGAGGTATTCTAATGGATTCCTTCCTCCCACGGATTCCTTATCTTTTATGGACTTCCAAGCAGTACATAGACCTGGAGTAGGGATGATAGCAAGGACACCATCTAAACCAGAAAACTCTGAAGTCAAGGTCTGCCAAAACGAGCGACCTGTCGAGACAAAGAATCCAAACAGTAATGCATAGCTAACGTGTACAAAAAAGCCCACATAGCTTCCTGGCTATATCATAAGAGACTCAGCATTTCACAGCCAAAGCGGCAGCCAGCCCCCTGTAGGAATAACGATCTTTTCTAATTGTGTGCTTTTCGTTCTTATTCAGCGACATGCCAAATCCGCAAAGTCCTCAGGATTCACCCCTGCGCTGATTGCTGGTATCAAATGTCTTTTTCATACCTGCACCACATCTGTCTTTACTGTCTCACTGAAATCTACAACAAGTAGGACTGCACGACGTGCCAATTGATGCATCCGAAGGCACTTCAAGAACATGAGGTAAAGCTATTCACATTTCCTTCACAAGGGGAGTGGTAACAAAAAAAACAGTTTGAGGTTGCTGGGCTTGGACTGTGGCAGAGACGAATGGTCCCCTGTCAGAAAGGAAAAGAATAAGGAGCACTGCAAAAGATCCAGATCCAGGTGGTTCTTCAAGGCAACATTCTTCATCTTCAAAGAAGAGGAGCCACCACTCCAGGGAAGCCCAGAGGATCTGGCTCAGCATGTACCTTTTCCATCCCAATCCTCTATTCCAGAGGAATGGGAGGCCTTCAGGGAAAAGAGGCTTGCCATCTTTGCCAAGGCGCCGGCGTCTCCAACCCTGACAGCTTGAGCCGGTGGTCCCGACCATGGTGCTGGCAGCTTTGGTCCCGATCAAGCCATCGGATCCCACTGACTTGCAAGAGCCAGCAGGAACTCTGAGAGTAGTTGCAACAAGATCCCATTGAAACACCTTTCTGTCTTTGGACGTTGGTCGGCGCACCCTCACACTGAGGCACTGACTGCCATCGATAACTCTGGAGTTGCAAGGGAATTTGCCCCATGCTCCCAGAGGCACATACCTCTCCAGCAATGGGGTCTTGGATGGATTTACATGCTCATGAATATTCCCTGTCGTCAGCCTGGGAACCCCCAGTAAAAAGAAAGCAGTTTTGCTTTAGACTGAAAACTGCTTGACTCCTCTACAGCCAATCATTGTCCTTTGGGCCATACTGCCCCCAGCCAATGACACTTGTCCTCCTAAGATCCACCGCTGGTGACCATCTTCAGATTTTTCCTGCATGTTTCTATTGTTGGGATTCCTTGTGCTTTGCTCCTCGAAATTGATTGTATTTTCGATAGTTTTCTTCCATTTCTTCGTCAACCATCATGCAGTGACGGCCTGCAGCGGGGACCCGTTGTCGGCAAAGATCGTCTGTTCATTGTTTGATCTTCTCTCTCCGTGACTTCAGCAGGTCAAGGCTTGGGGCTACATCTCACCATGACCATGTCTGAGGTGGCGAAGAATAGTCCCTTCAGTGCCTGTGAGTCCTGTTGCCTGGATAACATTTTCATGGAGGATAAGCTCCTTGAGTTCCTTTTTATTGTTTTCACCCGGATCACGACACGGGCGGCTGCGAGATCTGATGCACCTTCTCAGCGAAGGCCAGGAAGGATTGCCACCGGAGATTAGTGGCTTGGATCAACTAGGAAAAGGCCTCTGACGCGGTCTGCGGGCGCATTCATGCCTCGTCCAGGACCAGCAGGTCCCATGAGTGTACTGTGTAGAAGAAGAGGTTGAGATCCTTTTGAGGATGCTCCTTCTCAGGTGATCCAAAAGAAGGTGAAACACAGCGCTCCATCTGCTCCCTCGAAGGTCGGCACGGCTGCCGAATGAAGTTTGAGAAGGGGGTCAGTTTGAGACGCCTGCTGAGTCGACGGTTACCCTGCTGGCTGGTGGGTTCCCTCTGCCTGCGAGGAACACCCTAACCCATTTGTTTTTAAAGGACAAGTCTTCGAAGGACAGACCTGCTCCTTATTCATCCCGCTCCTTCGTCATCGTCTCAGTCAGTGACACGAGCCCCGCCGATGACAACTTCGGCTCCAACCACCACCTAGTCCATGACCGCTTTGTGAAAGACCACGACACAGTCAATGACCTCGTTGATGAAATCGGCTCTTCCTTCGTCGACATAAAGTTCAGCAGCGACCGTCATTTCCACCTTCACGACGACTACTATGCCAAGCCTCTCTTTGCCTCCATGGCCTCCGTTGGCAGTGTCGACCACGGCTTCCTCATCCGCGGCCTCCGTTTTACAGTTGCCCATTGTCACCTCCTTCCCAAAGGACTTGTGAAGAGTGAGGGACTTACTGCCTCCTTCTGATTTCCTGCCAACAAAGCTTTCTTCTTCAGCTACCGTGGGATCACAAAGAAAAGCTCCTTACACATAGACCAGTTCGGATGATGACTTGCCTGAGGATTTCTATTCGGACCACAAAGGGGATCAAGGTCCCATGTCCCAGAAGGGATCTCCGTACCATGACCCATACTAGCCGTTTGCCCCGCAAAGGAGTTTCGGACTGGCTTCTATCCCAGCTGTACCACTTGCACTTCCATTGGCTCCGATAGATATGTCACTAGACTACTCATACGTTCCGTCCCCTTTCCTCCATCCTTGTGGGGCATCCCTCAACATGAGGACGGTACCGGAACCTTTGGCAGCAAAAAATTGAACTTCCCCTTTAAATTTAGTATAGCGCGCAGGGGTGCGGCCTCCGGTGCCTCACCTCAGTCCCTTTTTCCGCAAGGACGGTCCCGGATCTGGAAGCCAGTGTTGATACTTTTTTTAGCTTTCTGCTTGCTTGCCGTTTGTTTTTTCATTTCTTATTTCACTTCTCTTCAGTGCCTCGCACCACCCTCCCCTCATATCCCCCCGTCCGGGGCTTGTCGGCTGCAGGAGGATTCACAAGATGTGCCTCCTGCTAAGGCTCGTTCCCGGCCTTGGACGCCCATGCCCTCTGTCTTGACTGTTTGGGGCACAACCACCACTGGGACTCATGTTCGGCCTGCAATGCTCTTGGTCACAGGGCATTGAAGAATTGTCTGTCGCGGTGGAGGGGGGGATCTTCCACACTTCTCCCCCATGGCGACTCCTTTCCTGGGGTTCCCATGGATCAGGGTTCCTCTGATTCAGGTTTTGGCAGGCCAGAGGCCTCTAAGGCTACCGACTACCAAGCCGAGGGGCCTGTGGGCTCTTCTGTCCTCTCCGTGGACAGACCTAAGGCCGCCCTGGCTACTGGCACCCAAGCTGAGGGGCTCGGGCCCTACCTGGCTGTCCTCGGCAGGTCGATCAAGTTTGTCCTCTTCTACCCCAGGGGGTAAGGGATCATCGGGTACCACCTCCAAGAGTCCGTCCTCGGCTAGATCCAGCACAGCTACCGGAACATGCACCGAGGGCGTCCAGCCTACCGGAGCTCGCTCCAAGGTCATGAGTAAGGGGGTGTAAGGGAGAATTCTCATTCAGTAGCTAATTTCCCTTACCTAGTGAGTCCCCCAGCAGCTTTGCTGAATTTCTGGAGTTTATTTTTTCACTTGGTAAGAGTGTGAGGTTTTCCCCCACTCTTACCCATATTTTGCCATGTGTATTTCATCTGTTTTTGTGATGGTGTACCCTGGAGTACACCACTTCAGTAGCCCCATTCTTTTGTGTGTTACACAGCAACTTCAGTGCAGTGACACAGGGTTGTCTTTTAGACTTCCCACCAACTCCATTTCTGAGGCTGACTACTGTCCCCCAGAAAAGGGTAAAGTTGCCATTAACTTTACATAGTCATTTAACCACAGATCCAATACACCCCATCTTACATGGAGTATTGGAAAGGGTTAATTCTTAGCCTTTGTATCTGTACCTTCTAGAGCTTTGTTTTGCTCTTTTAACATTTAGACTTGGCTGGTGGCAGTGGTATCTACCCTAACTTTTCTGCCGCGTTTATACTATATAAACGTGCTACTGTTTTTGGCTATTATATTAGCCTCAAACATAAACCCGCTTGACCAAATACTTTTTCTTTTGGCTCAGGTCGGGTTTATTCGCCATTTCTTTTTGTTAAAGTCCTTCTTGTGTTTTACTTTGCGCGGCAAACCAGGTTTGCCTTGTTTGTTCACTGTCTTTTGGCGGGCTTCTGCCAAGAAGCCCTCCTCTAGGTGCCTGGGTGTCTAGGTGGGCTGAATGTGAGGGAGGGGTGTAGTCACCCCCTGCACAGGGTATCCTAGGAAACCCAAGTCGCACTTTGCCATGATTGGCTGAGGTGGTTGTCCGGGCTGGACAACCCCCCTGCTGCGTGATTGACAGCCAGGCTGTGTGAATGGGGGATTTTTGCATAAAAGGCAGAACTCTTGGGCTGGAAGTCAGAGTCGCCACTGGAACTACAAGGAACCGAAGAGAAGCTGAGAAGAAGACAGCTGCAACTACCCCGTCCCGGTGAAGCCCTGCTGCAGTCCTGAGCTATCTACCCTTCGACAACCAGAGAAGATCCAGTCCGGAGTCTTCTTCTCTTGAGCCTGGTGGGGTCAACCAGCTCATCTTCAACAGCCAGAGGATCCTCTCCGTGGTCGAAATCGCTGCACCCTGCTGTAGTGGTCCGGATAGCCATCTGAAGAGCCTCTCCTGTTTTTAAGGAGCTTACCTTTTATTCACTTTGCAATTACTGTGGATTGATACTTGAATCCGTGCGCTATTCCCCAACCTATTAGCAAAATTAGCACAAGTTAAACATCAGCAGCGGGAGTCTCGCAATCTGAGAACCCTCCACATGGGTTCACACTGTAGTCGGCTACTGGTGACATAAATCACGAACTATATCATTTCAACATAAAGACAACATTGGATTGAACACACAGTGTGCACTATTATTATTTTTATGCTATCTGCATATGGATTTGTACAGCGTAAACAAGTAATTTGTGAATATTAGTATCAAGCGCGGAGAAAGTATCGCAATATTTGATTCACTTACCTTTTATTCACCGGTTCTGCTGCTGGCTTCATCCCTGTGTGGTGCAGACCCCTCCAGACGTCCTCCTTCGGATCGAAGCTCCAGGAACTGTGGGTCTGCAGGAAACTACCAGGAACACCTGCCGTGGCACCAGCTTCTTCCTTGAATAAGGTACTGTGTTCTGCTTCGAGGAGCTATAGTGAATCCCGTTGCTCTTTTTCCAAGGCTTGCCCTTGTCTTCCCTCCTTCTTATAACTTTTGCTTCCTCTGTTGACAATATCTAAGTACTCCTGGCAACGTTGAATTATGAACTGTCCGACTATCCTCGACAATAGGAACCCGGTTCCACTTGACCCTGGCTCCGGCCTATTGACTCTTGTATTTCTGTCAATGAGTGTTCTCAGATTCTGTCTGCCCTGACAAAAGTATTGCCTATGATTTTTTTCCCCCAACTCTCTCTGGTTAACTCAGGTGCTAAGTGTGTTTTTGCCCCGGTAACATTTCTTGCCGCGGATACGCGTATATTTAGTAAGACCGAACTGTCATTACTGTCAAAAAGTGATTGCATACGTATTCCCGGTAACGTCTTTTGTTTCACAACACCGGTCCGTTTAAAACATAGGGTACTTACCTTGAGTTATAGTGTACCAAGTGAATTGGTTGGTTGTAGTGTATTTTACGTGTGGTTTTGAATTTATAGAAGTGAAGTGTTTTACAACAGATGGTTTAAAAATAAATGTACTTATATTTTTTTACCTGAAACCTTGAGTCAGTGTTTGCTTGAGTCACAGTAATTGTGGTCCCTTTGTGTAATCTCTGCTACTGCTCATTTACTCTTGAGATAAGTCTGGCTGCTCCGCTACTGCTACCACTTTAACACAGTAGTACAGGCTTGTACCAAAGGTGAACTTGTATTACCACTTGTAGTCTTAATTGTGTGTAGTGGTCCCTAAGGGCACTGCACAGGATTCTGCCTAACAGAGGGTTACGACTACCCGCTGTCCGGCTGAGGGCTCAACGCCTACCAGAGTGATCTCTGAGGTCGACTCCTTCGATTCGGGTGCAAGACCCAAGCTGTATCCTCTCGAGTCTGAGGCTCTCTTGGCTCAGGTCCTCTGTGCCCTATCGCCCAGGGCGTGGTGCAAGGCTTCAAAATGACGGAACTGCCTGGATCCAGCTCGGGGCCCGCTAGTGCTTTCCCCCATCGAATGGGCTTTGCAGGATAATCCCAGCCCCCTTCCCTCCGGAAACGGCAGCAGATCCTACAGTACAAGCTTCTGGTCCCCTCAGGGATACATCTACCCATGACAGCCGTATGGCTACATGCATCAGGTGCCTCAGTGCTTTGACTGGGAGCGGAGGCCCAGCGCCTCTGAGGGCTGAGCCCGAGGGACCCGGTGGCTTCTGAGGACCGCCTATTCAAGCCCTTCCTCTTCCTCATGGTTAACCTCAGATGAAGGGTTCCTGAAGGAGATTGTGAAGGAGGTCCTCCCGCAGGTGTTGCTGTCCCGGCCCCCTCCTCTGGGTACTCCTCCCATTCCTTCTGCGCTCCCGGTTCCGTTGCTGGTACCTCCACCGGTTCAGGCCCTTCTGGTCGTTCTGACCCCTCCACCACCTCCTGTACCACCAACGCCTCCCCCTCAAAAGTCATTTTACCTGTCTGCGGCTCCGCACCATGGGGGGACCCCGCCGGCACCTGTGTCCCAGGGCCCGGATTCCCCTTTGCCAAAGGAAAAGGGGCGGTGATGATGACTATCACACCCAGGACGACGCACCTTTGGCATCCGTTAAGGCCTTTCATGACTGCCTTCAGGGACTGGCAGAGTTCTTGGGGTCCCTCTTTCTGAGGAAGTCCTCCAGGAGTCAGGCGTGCTAGAGTTCTTGGGGGAAACTCACCATGATCTGGTCTGGCATCCCCCTCCAGAAGCATGTCCTGCTGGTGGTGCTCAAGGTCTGGCATAAGGCCAGGGCCAACGCCCAAATGAGCAAGAAGCTGGACAGCTGGTTTAGGCTGACTGACGGGGAGACAAGCCTCCTTGCCTCCCACCAGCAGCCCCATTCCTCTGTGGTGGCAGCAGCCTTGTTGTATTCTAAACCATTGTCTTCGTCATCTTCCTCCATTTGCCTCTCCAAGGAGGACAAAGTCCTTGAGTCTTTGGGAAGGCGTTGTTATTCCATCTCGGCACTGAAACTGTGGCAAGCCAACGCAAACATCCTCTTGGCTGCGGCTAACCAGAAGCTGTGGTGGAAGCTCAGGGAATTTCTGCCCGGCCTCCCTTCGATGAGCAGGCGTCCTTCAAGGCTGGGCTCCCAGATGCCTGGGCCATTGCGCCAGATCTCCTGGAGTCTTCGGTCTCCCGCATCGACACAGCAAGCAGAGTGCTGTACCTTGGGGTCGAGATAAAAGGACGGCGTGGATGCACACCACTAAGGTTTATTCTGATTTGCAGTAATGGATCCTGGATCTGCCCTTTGAGGGTGTGGACCTTTTTCGTTCGTCGACCAAAGACGAGTTGACAAAGAAACAAACTTCCACTCAAACCGCCAAGTCCTTGGCCATCCGGACAAAACCAGGTAAAAAATCCTTCCCTCAGTCCCAGGGTAGGACCGAGAGTCCTGCGCTGTCTCAGGCGCCAACGTGTTCCGGCGACCGTGGAACACAGAGGCCTGACAGGTCGCCCAGTGACAACAGGATGAAGCAGCAGAGGACGTTGCACAGGTTTTTCCGCTCCCCCTCCTCTGCTCCTGCCACTGATGCCAAAAAGCAGTGACGTCAAGGTCAGGGAACACAGTTTGCCTGTGGGGGCCGTTTGGCTTTGTTCCAGGACACCTGGAAGCACCTTTTCAGTAACCCGTGGATCCTATCCGTAGTCTCCACAGGCTTCAGTCTTCCTCTTCCTTTGCCTCTACCATCCTCTCCTATTCGTCAGATTGGTTCCCCGGCTCTTTTACGGGAGGTCCTTTCGCTCTTGGAGATGCAGGCGATAGAACCGGTTCCTCTTGTAGACAGGGGCTCTGGTTATTATTTCATGATTTTTGCAGTACCCAAGAACAACCAGGTTGGCCTGAGGACCTTCCTGGACCTTTCATTTCTCAATCTGTCTTTACCGCTGGAACGCTTCTAGATGATTAGTCCCGCGCACATAGCCGAGTCTTCATCCACCAACCACATCGGAAATCTCTGTGGTTCATGATTGTCATACCACTTTCAGTGCAAGGTGCTGCCCTTCCGCCTGAACTCCGTTCCTCTTGTCTTCACAGAGTTGATGAACGCAGTGGCGCTCCTTCTCCGCTTGGAGGGTCATCATCTGTACCCTTATTTGGATGACTGACTGGTGATGGGGATCACCCGAATGGGTGGTGCTCTAATGCCAGATTGGCGGATATCCATAAGCTGGGGTTCTACCTCAACCAGAGGAAGTCACAGTTGTGCCCATCTCAGGAACTGGTCTTCCATGATCCCAATACTGCCGCTCCTACTGCCCGATCTTCGCTGATGGATGGCAATGTTTCAGAGGGAGCCCCCTTCAAACCGACAAGAGCGTACCCTGGTGGCAATGATGGACTCTTTTGGTCTGGCGGGCTACTGTGGAAGGCTAAGCGAATCATGGAGCATGGTCTAGGATGGAAGCCCTCCTGCAGGTCTCTGAGGCCTTCCAAATCTGTTGGCACAGTTGCAGGTGTTATGCGTTTCTGCCCACCCCTCTGCTCCAGCAGACCTTAAGCAAGTTTCGGGCTTCGGTAGGTTGCCTTGTTAGGGAGAATTCTCCAAAATGGCTGATTTCCCCTACCTACTGAGTCCCTCAGCAGCTTTGCTGGATTGCTAGGATTTTTTTTTCACCTGGTAAGAGTGTGAGCCTTTTTCCCACTTGTACATGTGTTTTGCTAAGTGTATTTCTACTCTTCTGTGATCTTGGGCACTGGAGCCTCACCTACTCCATAGTACCATTTTCTTCATGTGTGTTACACAGCACCTTCAGTGCAGTGACACAGGGTTGTCTTCAAGACTTCCCACCGACTCCATTTTCTGGGGCTGACTACTGTCCCCCAGAAAAGGTAAAGTTGCCATTAACTTCATTTAGTCCCTTTTACCACAGATCCAGTACACCCCATCTTACATGGAGTATTGGAAAGGGTTAATTCCTATCCCTTTTTATCTGTGCCTCTTGGAGAATTGTTTCGCTCCCTTTACACTAAGACTTGGCTGGTGGCAGTGGTATCTACCCTATTTTTTATACCATGGTTATCTTAAATAACCATGGTATCGTTCTAGGCTATTATATTAGCCTCAGACATAAACCCGCTTGACCATATATATTTTATTACGGTTCCGGCTGGGTTTATTCACCATTGCTTTTTGTAAATGTCTTTCTCGTGTTTTACTCTGCGCGCCAAACCAGGTTTGGTCCCTTTGTTCATCGCCTTTTTGCGGGCTTCCACCCAGAAGCCCTCCTTTTGGCACCTGAAAGTCTGGGTAGGCGGGGTTTTAGGACCCCTGCCATGGATTCCCTTGGTAACCCAAGTCGCACTCCTGTTTGATTGGATAAGGGGACTGGCCTTGCCAGTTCAGCCACCCTGCTGTGTGATTGACAGCCAGGCTGTATGAATGGGGGAACACTGCATAAAAAGCATGTCTCTGGGACTGGAAAGGCAGAGTTGCATCTGGAACGCAAGAACCAACGAGGAACTGACGGAAGAGGACCCCTACCACGACTGAAGTGCCCGGTGAAGCCCTGCTGCAGGTCCGAATCCGACGACAGAGAAGATCCTCCAGGAACATTCTTCCCTTGAGCTGGTGGGACCAACCTGTTCGCCTAAACTGCAGGCCAGGAACACTCCTCAGGTCGAATTCGCTGTATAGAGCTACAGTGGGCCGGATAGCCAGGAAGGTCAGACCCTGCTTGGGTTTTATGGAGTGCACCTTTTATTCGTTGTTTTGCTCTGCTGCTGGTGTCTTCCCTGGGTAGTGCAGGACCCTCCAGTCTTCCTACTTCTGATCAGTCCGACAGTCGCTTCAGGAACTGTGAGCCGGCAGGAACTACCAGGAACGTCTACCTCAGCTACAGCTCCCTCTCCGTTTTAAGGTAGTGTGCAAATCCGGTTGTTCGTTTCGTTCAGCCGCGGTGAAAGTGTTTGAAATCTTTCTTCAATCCGAGGGCTTGTCCTTCTCTTCTCTTTGAACTAACTTTTCTACCAACCAACCTCGTCCGGAAACCGTGCCACGAACTTTACTGTGAACTACACTGAACTGTATTATCTTGAGCCAAAAGACTTTTGAACCATTGACTTTGGCCCTAAGCCTTTTCTATCTGATTTTATCATTGAAGTTCCTCTTGTTCGATTGCCCTGAGTACTTACCTGTTGGTGTGGTTCATTTTCTGCTAACTTTGTTTTTGCCATCCTTTTCAATTGCTGGAGTGCCATTTTGCTCCCACTTCATTTTGTGGGCATAACTTGTCTGGAATTTAAGGGAAGTGGCGTGGTGTATTATGAATGATTTATAAACTGCTTATAATAGTGAGATGTTATATAACTGAAAAGTGAAATAAATGTATATTCTTTTACTTGAAAACCTTGAGTCAGTGTTTGCCTGAATCATAGTAATTGCTGTCCTTTGTGTAACTATTTGATACTGCTCACTTACTCTTGAGATACGTCTGGCTGCTCAGCCACAGCTACCACTTTAATTGTGTAGTACAGGCTTGTACCAAAGGTGAATTTGTACTGTCACTTGTAGTCTTAATTGTGTGTGGTGTTCCCAAAGGGGGTACTGCATATAATTCTGCCTAACAACGACGTAAAGTAGAACCAACGCAGTTCTGCAGCGTGCCTCCTGGTGGCTAAAAAGCACAGCCTGATGAATGTAGGATATTTCTGAGATCAGGAATCTGTGGGAATGAGGACTACATCAAAACGAAGATGAATGACTTTTTTTTATCAAACGAACTATATTTATGAGCTTTTAGGGGACAGAACGTAGCGTGCCAGTCAGGGGAGTTGCTAGGTCTGGAAACGACCCGGGGCTAAGCTGATGTCAGACCTTTTGGGACTGGGGGCTAGCTAGTCTTTTGGCTGTAGCTCCTGAGATTATATCCGGGGCTACAACCAAAAGATCAGGGGCTATAGCCCCAATAGCCCCCCCCCCCTAGCAACGCCCCTTGCATGGTACTACCATGCAAATCATAATATTTTTTTAGCAAATGTCTTTTTTTGGACTAGACGGAAGCGAAAATGTTGGTCCAGTCAGAAACCTTTTGTAAAGGAAAAACAGATTTAGCGTTGGCGGCTGGTGAAATATTTCAGTGGCAGAGCTTAGCTATTTCCCCTGAATTGGCATGGATGACCAAACCAAGCCAGTACCCCAAACAAATGAAGAAAAGTTCTGATGTGCATCCACCAGTGACATCGTGATGAACCTATCATTTTCACAATGACATTGTGAAAATAATAGGTTCAAGGGGTTGATTTTATAGCACAGTTTCTGTGGACAATTTGGTAGAAAGTCTTACAATTTAAAAGTTGGTCCTCTAGGGTAACACCCAAAAAATCCAATAGATACTGATAATCAAAAGTACGCAGGAGCATTGCTCAACATGTTTTCATAATGCAGCACTGCCACTGTAAAGTACGCTTCTTGGTGAAGGTGGCCACAGTAAATGCCAGCACTGCAACTGGAAGCACATGTCCCTTCCAGTGCCCCACAACAGTTGCATGCGATAATGTCCCCGCGAAAATGACGCCATGCAAAAATTGTGCTGTTTTTTTTGCGGAGACATCATTAGGAACATGCGGGGTATGTATGGCGACATTATATACAGGGACAATATTACCTGATACCCCCACAACCTTTACAAGTATTGCTTCGTTAAACAAGCTTTCATGCTGTTTAGACCAAAATATGTCAGTATTCCCACTGTAAAATCTTTTTCAAGCTGGCAGTGCTAAATGCATGCCACTGTTGTCCTGTAAAAAATGCTAGCATGCAACCAGTACCCAATATGCGACAGGATTGCCCTTTAACATGTTATCCTGCAGACAATGCCGTATATATTTATAAACCGGATTGCTATTGTAAAAAGCATTTTTACAGTGATAATGCCTCGCCTGCCTCCTATCACTCACCCATGTCTGGCATGACCCTCCTATGACTGGCCTAACACTACCCACACAGACATGCGCTCAAGCACACAAGTAAAACACATACATCCGCACAACACATAAGTGTGCACAGTTTGTTTTCCAGCGCGTAGCCTTTTGCCACCCCGTACTTCCGAGTACAGCTCCAGCCTCCAGGTGGTTATACTGGTCTGTTTACAGGAAGCAGTAAAGGCGTGGTGCCTTGAGGGATCAGAGGCCGCCGAGGTCTACACCTGGGACAGCGCTCAAGATGAGGACCAACAAGGCCTCTGTTCCTGCAGACAGTAAGTGAATGTCATTCTCTGTCAAACAGGGAGCTCCTGTCTGACTTGCAGTGCTCTACATGACAGAATCGACGATGAACCAGTGAATAATGTAGAAGTGCTGTGTCCTAATGTCTATTGTGCACTCCTGCTACTGGATTGTATTATATGCATCAACCCGGCCTTCTGTTTTGTAGTATAGAAAATCGAAAATTGTACCTCCGTAAATTGCATAATTGAGTCCTGGAAAATGCCAGAAAATATCTCGATAGAACCGGAGGAAGGAGTGGAATCGCTCTTTCTGTCTATGTATGGATGTTAATCCCTGCAATTTACTATAGCTTCTTCCACTTATCTGACTACTTCATATGCTCGCCGCATAGCTACAACAGTCTACCAGACAACTTGAGGGCACAAACTATGCTATGATGAATAGAGGACCCGATTGGTAGCATTCATGCTTCTATATGTGTATGGTTCATTGGATTATTTCAGAATGTATGTGATTTGGATCGATTTTGATGGCGACAGTGACATAAGCCATTGTGCCATGCTACAATGTTTCTAAACTGTGCTGATTGTGCTTTGCTGGTTTCATTTGAATGTATTTTCATTTACCAAGAGTATCATGACCATTTTCGTTATTTTACTCCACATTCGGTATTTTGCAGCAGATTCGGTTTAACATTAAAACAACCTTTGAAAACTTTCTGAAAAAGGTTGCCAGTAATATGTTCCCTTAGTATAGTACAACCACAGGAATTTCGGGAAACTGCTTATGCTACTGTGGTTTTGTCCGTTGCCGTTTATTTGCATGTATTTAATGTATCCATAAAAATGGGGGTATCTGAAGAAAGTAGTGACAGGGGACATTTCTTGTGCACATGTCTTGGTAAGTAATCAACGGTGTGTGAGCCTCTCTACTAAGAATGAACATGGGTCACATACCCTGTTGTATGGTATTTCTCCCACTCAGGAGGGTCTCCAACCACGTTTTAGCTCACTGCACCCTTCACAGAGGAGAAATAAACGTTTGCATATCAATGGGTAGACCAACACCAAAATGCTGGGTAATTCTCCTCTGAACAAAAGTATTATCAGCAACTCAAGACGTGCGTTGCAGCTTTGTTGGGCCTCCTCATTGAGGTGAATCTGAGCCTCTCTAAGGCGCATTGAGCAAGGGTTCCACGTCTAGATTACCCGTGGTAACTTAAGGTGAAACCCCAAGTTCTTAACATTAAAAAAAAAAGGTTTGGGACCGCCTCCTCTGAGCACAAACACGGACAAATAACCTATTCTATGGGAAGGTGCCGACTTGGGAGGATCTACAACCACGTTTTCACCCTAAAATGCCCAGGGTAATCCAGACGTGGAACCCTTGCTCACTGTGATTAGAGAGGCCAACTTCACCTCACTGATGAGGCCTGACTAGGCACAAACACGTGTCTGGGGTTGCTGTTGGTACTCTTGTGAAGGCCAAAATCAAAGTATAGTCATACTAGGACCTACATTTGCTGACGTAGACCACTTTATTAATCAGGTTCAGAATATTCTGTTGGCACATAGCAGACAAAATGGCATCACCTATTGGTGCCTGTCAGGGCCAGACATGCTGAATGCTTTATGAATCGCGATAGTATGCAGAGCAGCACTATGCCTTTTTATTTACATAATGCAATTGTTATGGTATGTTTTGGGCCATGAAAGCCTTTTGGCACTTCCAGGAAGGTGTACTTTTTCAGTCCTACTCCTTTGAAAATTAAAAGAAATGACTATAGATTGTCGAGTACATATTTGTATGAATATAAATATATTAGTGGAAGGTGTGCTAATGGAACTTTAACAGAGAAAATTCTAAATTGTGGTTATTCTACGTTTGTTGAAAAGCAGTCCCCAAACTAAAGATGAACATAGAAAAGCCGCCGAAGAGGTGATAAATCGGATTGAGCAACCGCAGCATGCAGTTGGAATAGGTTAGTTAATTCCGATATTCGTTTTATACATACTTGTCTGCTTAACTGGGTATCTTTTTTTTCTCTTCTCTGCTATCCTCCTTGCTTTTGGGCATACATTTAACACTCAATTGGATTACACGCTTGGTTCGTTTGTGTTTGTAATTCTTTGTATCAGTTGTTAAAATGTGATATCATTTTCACTCTTTTCCCCGCAACTTGTAGTATGACATTCCCATCATTTTGAAGAAGCCTTCTGACTTCATATGAACGCAAGAGAGGCTAAAATGGCTGACATGGTGCAGGCTGGGTGTTTGTAGTTGGTGAGCAGGTGCAAGTGGATCAAGGTCAGAGGCCTAAGCCCCACCCACCTGTCTATCACTGCTAAACTGTTGGTTCCTTCCTGCCCCCTTTCCCTACCTAAGCAGCACTCCAGCCTCTTTTCCTTCACAGTTGGTGAGCAGGTGCAAGTGGATCTAGGTCACGTGGCCTAAGCCCCGCCCACCTGTCAATCACTGATAAACTGTTGGTGCCTTCCTGTTTTGCTGCACTTTTTCCCTACCTAAGCAGCCCTCCGGCCTCTTGTTTTTTTATTTATTTATTTATATAGGGCCGAAAACCTGAGGCATTATGGCACACACGTGCACAGATGGACAGACGGAAAAAAACAGGACAGGAAAAAAAGGTGCCTTCCTATTTTGCTCCCCTTTTTCCCTACATACACAGCCCTCCAGCCTCTTTTTCTTTGCAGTTGGTGAGCGTGGATCCTGATCATGTGTCCTAAGCCCCACCCACCTTCGTAGTCCTGCCTCTTCCTTTTTGCTCTTAACTCTTAGATCAAGGGCGTCTCTTGCGCAGGCGACTGAAGTGAAGGGCAGACGAAGAAAAGGGCAATTCCTGTTTGGACATGTTTGGAAGATTCCATGTAATAATGTCCCCGCAAAAATGTCTCCTGACAGAAAAGTAGCAGTTTTTTGCAGAGACATTATTATATTGACCATGCAGGCGGGGGTTATTATTTTTATTTTTTACAAGGGGTCCACGGGACATCCCAACAACCCATCCCCATACATAATGTCACCATGTATAATGTCAGCAATATCTTTTCCTGGTGACATAATGTATGGGGGCATTATTACACAATACCTTGGGGAACAGGAAGACCCAAGGCCAGAACCACTGCTCAGACAACAGTTAATCCGGCTCTAACATGTTTTCTCCCTCCGTCCCTACAGGCCATCCTCATCATTAGGGAGAATTCTCATTTATGGCTAATTTCCCTCACCTAGTGAGTCCCCCAGCAACTTTGCTGGACTTCACTTGGTAAGAATGTAAGCTTTTCCCCCACTCTTACCTGTGTTTTGCCATGTGTTTCTACCTGTTTCTTTGTGATTGTGGGCTCTGGAGTACACCACTTCAGTAGCCATGTTCTTTGTGTGTGTCACCCAGCACCTTTCGTGCAGTGGCACAGGGTTGTCGTTCAGACTCCCCCGACTCCATTTCTGAGGCGGCTACCGTCACCCAGAAAAGGGTAAAGTTACGATTAACTTTACTTAGTCAATCTACCACAGATCCAGTACACCCCATCTTCCATAGAGTACTGGAAAGGGTTAATTCCTATCACTTTTTATCTGTACCTCCTAGAGCATTGTTTAGCTCTTTTAACATTTAGACTTGGCTGGTGGCAGTGGTATCTACCCTAACTTTTCTACCGCGATTATACTTGATATACATGGTACTGTTCTTGGCTATTATATTAGCCTTGAACATAAACCCGCTTGACCAAATCGTCTTTCTTTTGGCTCCGGTTGGGTTTATTCGCCATTTCTTTTTGTTAAAGTCCTTCTTGTGTTTTACTTTGCACGGCAAACTAGGTTTGCCTTCGTTGTTCACCGTCTTTTGGCGGGCTTCTGCAGAGAAGCCCTCCTCAAGGCACCTGGGTTTCTAGGTGGGCTGAATGTGAGGGAGGGGTGTAGTCACCCCCTGCACAGGGTATCCTAGGAAACCCAAGTCGCTCTTTGCCATGATTGGCTGAGGTGGTTGTCCCGGCTGGTCAACCCCCCTGCTGCGTGATTGACAGCCAGGCTGTGTGAATGGGGGTTTTGCGCATAAAAGGCAGGTCTCTTGGGCTAGAAGTCAGAGTCGCCACTGGAACTACAAGGAACCAAAGAGAAGCAGAGATGAAGGAAGGCTGCTGCAACTACCCCGTCCCTGTGAAGCCCTGCTGCAGTCCTGAGCTATCTTCCCTTCAACGACTAAGAGGAGATCCAGTCCGGAGTCTTCTTCCCTTGAGCCTGGTGGGGATAACCAGCTCATCTTCTTCAGCCAGAGATCTCCGCTGTGGTCGAAATCGCTGCACAATGCTGTAGTGGTCCGGATAGCCACCTGCTGAGCCTCTCCTGTTTTAAGGCGCGCACCTTTTTCGTTGTCGCTGTTGCTGGCTTCATCCCTGTGTGGTGCAGACCCCCTTCAGACGTCCTCCTTCACAACAAAACTCCAGGAATCATGGGTCTGCTGGAAACCAACAGGAACAACTGCCAGGGCACCAGCTGCATCGCTGGATGCTCTACTGGAAACTGGCTGAATCCCTTTTCTTCATCCTCAAGGCTCGTCCTTGTCTTCCCTCCTTCTTATAACTTTTGCTTCCGAACATTGACAATATCCAAGTACTTTTGGGCTACGCTGAATCGTGAACTGTCTAACGGTGTGATCTTCGGCACAGGTCTCCGGTGTCACTTAAACCTGGCTCCGACCCTTTGACTTTTGAACTCCAGTTTCTGTGCGTTTCTCGAGACTGTCTGCCTAACCTAAATATTGCCTGTGATTTTGGCCTCCAACTCCCTCTGTGTATCTCAAGTGTTAAGTGTGCTTTTGCCCCGGTAGCATTTCATGTCACGGATACGCGTTTATTGAGTAGACCGAACTGTCAAAAAGTGATTGCAACCGTATCCGCGGTATCATGTTTTGTTCATAACACCTGTTCATTCAAACACAGGGTACTTACCTTGAGATATACTGTACAAAGTGAATTGATTAGTTGTAGTATATTTAACGTGTGGTTTTGTTTAAAGTTTAATAGAGGTGTTTTGTTAATAACTGAAGGTTTAAAAATAAATGTACTTATATTTTTTATCTGAAACCTTGAGTCAGTGTTTGCTTGAGTCACAGTAATTGTGGTCCCTTTGATAAATCTCTGCTACTGCTCATATACTCTTGAGATAGGCCTGGCTGCTCTGCTACTGCTACCACTATAACTTAGTAGTACAGGCCTGTACCAAAGGTAAACTTGTATTGCCACCTGTAGTTTTAATTGTGTGTAGTGGTCCCCAAGGGCACTGCACAGGATTCTGCCTAACAAGGGGGAGCCGTTTTGGCAACCATGGCCGGAGGTGACTGTAGTGACGGATGCTTCCCTCACAGGATGGGGCGCTCATGCTGATGACTTGACCTCCAGCAGTCGTTGGTCTCCCTCAGAGTCCAAACTCCACATCAACCTGTTAGAGCCAAGGACCATCAGGCTAGCCCTGAAGGCTTTTCTCCCGGCTGTACGGGGGAAGAGTGTCCTGATCATGGCGGACAGCACAGTGGCCATGCATTACCTCAACAAAAAAAGGGGGTTAGGGTCCCTCCCGTTGTCCAGAGAGGCAATGCAGCTCTGGTTCTGGGCCATCCAGCAGGGAATTTCGATCTCGGCAGTTCATCTGGCCGGAGACGAAAATGCAGCGGCGGATGCTCTGAGCAGGCAGAGCACGGTCTCTCACGAGTGGGAGTTGGCTCAGGAAGTCCTTCAGGAGATCTTTGCCCTTTGGGGAACCCCACAAGTGGATCTCTTCGCCACCAGTCTCAACCAGAAGTGCAAGAGATCTGTCATGACCATTGCCCCTGGCCCTCACTGGCAAGTCAGCCTTCCAGTTAGGGCCAGGTCAAAGGCCTTAAAACCTCATCCAAGACTCTCTTGGAGTCAGTCCTGGCGCCTTTGGCGCCAGGCTCATAAACATCATGAAGACCAACATTAGAATGGGATTATTTACTTGGGATTATTTAACTTGGGGTGGGGGGGGTTCAGCTAAAATGAAGGCACAGACATAGCTCAGTTACAAGGAACTGAGCTATGCGGTCTAGTCTTTTGGGTGTGGCAGGCCTGGGACTACTTTATTTGGACTACTTTGGGTGTGGCAGGCCTGGGACTATTTTACCTGGACTACTTTACCTGAGACTATTTAAACCACACCCAAACAGCAGAACATGCTTATTCGTCTGTGGGCAGCGTAACGCTCACTGTGTCCAGTTCTTTGATGCCAGCTTACCTGAAACCAAGGAACTGCAGAGAGAGAAAGAACACTACAAAACTTACCTGGAACAGTATCCCGTCTTCAATCCATTGCTGACTTCAGTTCCACTCACCTGAAGGTACGAACTCCATCATCCGGCACCGCATGCATCCTGGAATACCATAACCTGGAAAGAGGAGAAAGAAAGACAGCATTAGTAAGCGTTTACTCACGTTTCCTCCCGAATGAAGAAAGCCACACAATTCATACCTGGGTAGTCATCTCCTGGTCAGTATCATTGCTGGAACATTACTGCGCTCGGCGTGGAACATCGCAACCTGCAAGGAGAGAAAAGACACAGGTTAGCAATATAAAAGGCGAAACAATGCCGCGCATCGCGCATTACTCACCGGACAGCATTGTGCACACCGCGCTTTCGCCTACCGGCCCATGCTCATCTTCAAGCTGCATGACAACACCAAAATACCTTTCCATACCTAAAAGGAAAGAAGGAAGACATTATTATTCGAACTAAGAGGAACATAAGAACTGCATATAAAGACTGTAAAGCAGCAAACCTACGGAGTCGCAGCAGGCCTGGATTCCCACAGGGGGGCTTGCACCAGTGAAGTAACTTGGTCGTTGCTTGCGCCCCACATCTACGCGCCCATGCCACGAGTAGCAGGACGGAGAAACCACCTCTTACAATATTAAGGTGAGGAGAAGGCCCATGGGGGACGAAGGAGTTGAGGCCAAGGGAGGTGGGAAAACATAAAGACAATCTGGCATTGAAACCAGCTCTCCTATATTGCAGACCCATCTTTAACCAGAGGCCTTACCAAGGGACCGGGAGAGGATTCGAGAGTGCAAATCATCCAACCAGGGCTGGGTGGCATCCCCGTGGATACCAGGTGAGCGTACAAGATTCTGATCAAGGGAATTTCCTCCGAGAGGAGCCTTAGGAGACGCATTCATAGTGGATTGGTCATTCCCACTGCTGTACGCGTTTCCTCTAGTCCCTGCCATTCCCCAAGTGTTGCAGAGGTTACGGAGGTTCGGTTCACACATGATCCTCATTGCTCTGGATTGGGCCAGGAGATTGTGGTATCCGGACCTTCTAAAAATGTCTCTCTCTCTCTCGTTCTCTCGTTCTCTCGTTCTCTCGTTCTCTCGTTCTCTTTCTCTCGTTCTCTCGTTCTCTCTCTTTCTTTCTCTCTCTCTCTCTTTCTTTCTCTCTCTCTCTCTTTCTCTTTCTTTCTCTTTCTCTCTCTTTCTCTCTCTTTCTCTCTCTTTCTCCCTCTCTCTTTCTCTCTCTTTCTCTCTCTTTCTCTCTCTTTCTCTCTCTTTCCCTCTCTCTTTCTTTCTCTCTCTTTCTCTCTTTCTCTTTCTCTCTTTCTCTTTCTCTCTTTCTCTCTCTTTCTCTCTCTTTCTCTCTCTTTCTCTCTCTTTCTTTCTCTCTCTCTCTCTCTTTCTCTCTCTCTCTCTCTCTCTCTGAGTGGGTGGGACAGGTTCTCCATCCAGAGGTCAAGACTCTCAACCTTCACGCTTGGTATCTGAAAGGTTGAGGTATAAGGATTGGGACCTCCCGGATGACGTGATGGAGGTGTTGCTTTCGACCAAGCGTCCTGCAACAAAATCCCTGTACCGTTGATGTAAGTTCTGCGACTGGAGCAGGGGTTGCAATGTGGATCCTTTTCAGTGCTCCATTCCTATGGTTTTGTCTTTTTTGCTTTCTTTGGCCCACAGGGTCCTTCAAGTTGGTACCATTAAGGGTTACCCGGCGGCGCTGTCTATATTTAAGCACTCGTCTGAAGAATGTTCTTACTTTAAGATTCCTTTGATGTCTCAATGTCTTAAAGGACTGACTAATGTCTCGTTTCCAGGTGCCGGTTTGGGATTAAAATTTGTTTTTGAAATTTCTCATGGGTGCTCCGTTTGAACCTTTTCACTCTTGTCCTTTGAGATTATTGTCTTTCAAGACAGTGTTCTTGGTTGCAGTTACTTCCGCTCGCAGAGTGAGTGAATTGCAGGCACTTTCCTCTAAGCCACCCTTTACTGTGTTCCACAAGGACAGGGTAGTACTTAGGGTACTTCCGTCCTTTCTACCTAAGGTAGTATCGGAATTTCCTTTGAGTCAGAAGGTGGTTCTCCCTTCTTTCTATCCTCCCCCCTCATCCTGGTAAGGAAGAGGAGTGACTCCATAGGTTGGATCCTAGGAGAGCTTTGAGCTTTTACATTTCTAGGACGTCCAGGGTCAGATTGGACGATCAACTCTTTGTAGGATATGCTGGACACCGATTGGGCCAGGCTGTTACCAAACAGACCTGGTCCAGGTGGATTATTCTCACCGTTTCGAAGTGCTACCGTCTGGCTGGTAAAGACCCTCCGGAAGGGTTGCGAGCTCATTCCACTAGGGGCGTGGCTACCTCTACCGCCCTTCAGTGGGGTGTTCCTATTCGGAATATTTGTGATGCTGCTACCTGGGCTTCGGTCCTCCCCTTTTTTAAGCATTACTCCCTGGATACAGTCCATGGTCAAGATAAGGCCTTTGGTAAGGCGGTTCTTTATTCTGCCATCTAATTGGGTACTCTAAATTCTTTTCCCTCCTCCATTTACTAGTACTGCTTTAGGAGTCTGTCAAAGATGTGGAATACGTTGGAGGACGCAATCCATTCAAAGAACAAGTTACTTACCAACTGGTAACGTTCTTTCGACTGGATGTTCCTCCAACGTATTCCACATCGCCCTCCCAGCCTGCCCCTCTGGAGAATTTCCTTTGCGATTGCAGCTTACGTTTCCGCAATGCTATGTGCAGTCAAGCTGGCATGAGACTGGTGTCACACGTTCTGAGAGGCCATCTCCACATGTTTTGGGACTGCCCCCAACTTGCCCCATTCTGGGACGAGATCTTTAAAACACTGTCCGAAATTTGCGATGTGACGATTGAGCCTGACCCGATGGGGGTGTTGTTCGGAGTGTGGGGGGATGAAGGGGTCAGAGGTGAGGCCAAACTCTTGAATATATGTTGTATAATAGCCAAAAAATGTATCCTGCAAAATTGGAAATGTGCTGCTCCTCCCACCTTTCAGAAATGGCTGAATCTACTGACCTGGTCCCGAAACTGTGAAGAAGACTATATTACTACTCTCCCATTCCGTTCCCGGCCAAAAAACATTTGGACTGCCTTCAACAGTTATCTTAACGGTCTTGATGTCCCCTCCTCTAGTGTCGGTTCTCCCTAGGTCTCCACTGTTATGTACGGAATTCTCTGCAACACTGTCTTGCTTTCCTCACCCTGGGGGTCATCCCTCGCTGCCTATGTACATCCCCATGTATTACATTTGTATTGCACTGTTATATCATAATCGGCCTAATGTGTGTATATGTCATCTACCACTGCCAGCAAAAATAAAAGTTTAAAAAAAAAAAAGAAAAAACTTAAACTGAGGCTATGGCCGCCGTGCATCCTATTTATAACATCCAGTGACGTCGCCCTCGACAGAGGCCTTCGAGGGACTTTGACCTGACGTCATCGACGCAGGACGCCCTCTGCGGAAAAAGTTTCCGAAGTGCACAGCTGTGGACATTACATGTCAAAGATGTGGAATACGTTGGAGGAACATCCAGTCGAAAGAACGTTACTAGTTGGTAAGTAACTTGTTCATCTCATCTACAGACCACCCAAACCCAGCACCGCCTTCATCAAAGACTTCAGACATGGTCACCACTATGTCCCTCATGCACGCCAACAAACATCTTCCTAGATGACTTCAACCTCCCAGGCAACAAGGCCACCAAACCACGGAAGGAAGCGCTCCCCTGCCTTCTTGACACCCTCATTCTCACACAGCACACGAAAGACCCAAAGCATGAGAAAGATAACATCCTCAACCTAATCATCACCACACTGCCTTCACTCCACTACAGCTCTCCCCTCCTGCTTGACTGGTCGGACCATCTGCCCAGGCCTTACCAAATCCTGCACACCAGCCCAGTCAAGCACTCTGAGCAGAAACCCATCAGACAAACCATCCGGTCCTTCAAGAACCTATGGAAGACCTTGTCAACTTCCACCTCACATGGCCCGAACACCCACAACCGAACTGCAACTCTCTACTGGAAGCACTCAATGCCACCCTCTGGGCCAGGGGTCTAACCTCTCTCCTTGGCTCTTCAACCACTACCTGGCACCTCTTGCCCACCGCATCACTACTTTCTGCTCACATTTTCAATGTTATGCGGATGACACTCAACTCTCTTTCAGGCTCCCATCAGCCACCTCTGCTTCTTCTCTCATACCACACTGTCTGGCTGCAATTCAGGAATGGTGTGCCGCCAATGTTTTCTGCCCTAATGCCAGTACAACTAAGATCCTCCTCCTTGGGACACCCGCTCCCTATCTCTCTCTGGTTACCCACTCTGGGCCTTCTTCCTGCTCCTTCCTGTGACTATAAGAACCTTGGTGTCATCTTCGATTCCACCCTCTCCTTCTCTCCTCACATCCCTTCTCTCCTCACATCTCTGACGTCTCTCAGAGGTATTCTTTCTTTCTCTTTTTCCCTCAGAAGTTCACTGTCTGCAGAGCTCTGGTCCTCTCTAGGCTGTACTATTGCAACAGCTTCTTTCTAAATCTTCCTGCCGCTATGCTTTGTCCGGTACAACTTATCCAGAACAGGACTACAAGACTTGTCCTTGGCCTCAAGACCAGGGATTGAATTTCTCCAGCTCTTAAATCTCTTCACTAGCTCCCCGTGGCTGCAAGGATCAATTTCAAGACCCTGTGCATCACAAGGCTTTCTGGGGCCTGGGACTGCTCTACCTCCAATTTTCTCTTCCAAAACATCTTCCTTCTCGAGCTCTCTGCTCATCCACTTCCAAGTCTCTGAGGGTCAGATGCTTCTACAAGCAGAGAGTTGGAAGCAGATCTATCTCCTGAGCTGGGGCCTCCCTCTGGAACAGCCTTCCTGCCCCAAACATGAGCAGAACAACCTGCAGTTCCGGAAGCAACTCGAGACCTTCTTTTTCACCTCCCCTTTCTCTCCTCCTCTCCCCTGCTGATGCACCTGATTGCTCCGCGCACTGGTCGCCCTCTGAACTCGGGCCGATGCTCCTGCATGTCCCTTCTCTCTGCACTTATGAGCCACCTGCTGGCTGTACTTGTGAGTTAACTGCACTTACCCCTTCTCCTCCCCCCTGGCATTTCTTCCCTTCCCTCTTCCCCGCACTGGCACGATCTAAATGACACAAGGCCTAGTAAGATCGTTATTTTGTCCTCCCTTTGTTTCCCCCTCCTTGTCTTGTGACGCCTAGAAACACTTGTGTACAGGCCCATTATAAAATGTTGCATCATATATCCATCCACCTCAGCAAAAGAGTCAAACCGGAAACAAGAGGAAACCTATTGCCTCTCAAGGATCACATCCGACCTGGCGCTCCCAAGGAACTGAGCAACCCACCGACAACTAATCAACACGGCCCAGACCTCCTACTATCAGAACACCATAGCAGAAGCTGCCAATAAAAGCAGAGCCCTCTTCACCAGCTCTGCATCCACAGACCCATGGCACATCCTGTGGGATGTTATGACCCACTGGCTCTGCCCTGCAACATCACTGTGTGTTGCTTTCATCCAAAACAACAGTATGGCCGCCAAAAAGCCTTATGTGCACTAAACATCTGTGAGGAGTGCGCAGGGAAACCTGAAAAATAGGCATTGGTAAAACAGGAGACCACACTGCGAAAACCTATCATTGGGCTGCCCACAGAGTAAAATAAAACTGCTTGAGAAGGCAGTGCTACATTCCAAGGAAAACCCAGAAGTGTTTTAAAATCTGTTTTTCGTTGGCTGTTGAAAGTGCAAAATCATGGCTCCCAAACAGCAGAGAAGATCCAACCTACTTGTGGGGTGTTCACCATCACCTTATTTAAGGAGTCCCCATAAGCATAATGTCAAGAGAAACACCCTTCATAAAAAAATCCACATTCAAAAGGTGCTTGCCTTGGAAAAATGTCAGATATGGGCACAGTACCGCCGCTCGCCTGTGTCAGAAGCTCTCATTACTTATACTGTTGGTTTAAAACTTGTGTCTTAAAATCAAATTGTAGAAAAGAAGAGACTTGCCATCAATAGCAATATGGGTTGCTACACTTCAATTTCTATGTTTTAAAAATACTGGAATGAAGAGATTTGTGTGGATATTTGTAGAAAATGTAAATTGTATTTTAGAAAAAAACATTTTAAACAGTGTTTTAAAGTAAACTAATGTCAGCTACACTGGACTTCAAAGACATTCCACAGCTTCTCCCCAAACAAAGGAATCTTCCTCCTGCTCTCTGCTCAGGAACTGGCATTGAGTTGTTAATGGAAGTGGGAGGAGATGTTGGCCTGTTGCTCTGAGTGGAGACAAGACTCCCTTGACTGAAAGGAAATGCAAATTCGGGCGTCAACAGAAACCAACTGCTAAGGAAGAGAGGCATAGGTTGCTCTTGGTCCAGCCAAACCTTGGAGGCGGAGCTAGACTGATATGTGTATTTGAAACTTCAAGGAAATATCTTTTTGGAAAAGGACTCATAGAAAACTGTGAACAATTTGGAAAAATCTGTGTTTTATAGAGAAGAAATACTCTGACCAATTGGATTCCTAGAGGGTGGGCTTAGTATAATCAGCCTATCCACCCCTTTGGGAAATACATAAATAGGGACTGTTTTAGGATCTAGAGACCCACACATTCACGCATCAACTGATTTACTGGCGAAGCGCTCTGCAGGAGAATCCAGATCCAAGACTCCAGAACTCTGAAAGCAGAAGGCCCATTCCAAAGCTGAACCCTTCTCAGCTGGCCCAGACTTCCAAGGGGCACATCAAAATTGAACAGCCTGGCTGTGCTGTTTTCGGCTTCTTGCCAAGAACTCTTGCCAGAACCCAGAGATCCAAACCAGTAGAGCAGAGCTGAAACCAGATGGCTGTAAACTCCAGAACCAACCTGTCAGATCCAGTCCAGAGTGCCGCGCAGAGACCAGAGTGCCGTGCTGAGTGCAGAACCGGGTGCCTGAATTCTGTCTGGTGGGCTAGCCGAATTCCAGTCCAAAACCTTTGACCAGATCCTGACGGGCCTATTCCAAAATCATAGTTGTGAGTATTTAGCATAGAATTGACCATAGCCAATCTCTTATCCTTAAGTAATTCTATCCAACCCATTCCAACATATCCAGACTGCATTGTAGAATCTCTTTTGTCTGTTCTGAATCTTTCCCTCATCCATATAGTCCTTTGTTAATTGTAGTGATAATATCATCTTTGCGCTAATATATTTGCTGAAGAAAGACAAGCGTCTCGGCGGGCAAAAGTCAGAGCGGAGACACCCTGTTCTGGTGGCTGTACCTTTGGGTATCTTGCATCTTCATAGCCTCCTTAGTGCCAAGAAAATGATAGTTTGTAATATTAAAAAGCGCATCTTTCATTTGAAAACATTGACTCTTTCCAAAAAAAATCGACCTCTACTAAAACCTTCATAACTTCTGAACCGTACATGCTAGAAACTAAATTTAAATGTCCATACGCATTCCAACTCCTTATAGTTCTCCATCATGGGGTCTGGCATGGATTCACATGCTCATGAATATTCCCCGTCGTCAGGCTGGGAATCCTCGGTAAAGAAAAATCAGTATCAGTTTCGTTTCTGATCTGTCTTTCGTAGTAGTAACCAATCACTGATCTCTGCATCATACTGACCACAGCCAATGACTGCCATCTCCCTAAGCCCCGCCTCTGGCAGCCATCTTCAGATTTTTACCGCACGTTCAAGTGTTGGGATCCTCATGCTATTGCTCTCGAGCTGTAGTGCTTTTTTCACGCTTTTTCTTAGGAAAATTTTCTCTTTTCGGTCAAAAGATTCTCAAGCTCCACCGTTTCTTTATCCGATCAACGGGGACCCGTGTCGGATTCTTCTACGCCCCTCAAGGGTGAAGATTCCGTCGAGCCACGCTTTTGGAGGACTCCAGACGTTTCTCAGGCCCATCTCGATCATGGCCCAGGAGAAGGGAAGCTCGACGCCCGGAAAGCTGTTCAGGGTCTGCCCTGGATGCCAGCTTCAGAATGTCTTAAAGGCACCATCAACCACGAGCCAACGCTCTGGCTCGGGTAAGAGGAAGGCCGAGCACCCGGCGAAGCTCCTGGAGAGACCCCGGTCGAGCTCGAAGGCCCCATCGGAGGGGGTGCGAGGCAGTGACCCTCCCCCCAAGGAGAAGGCGGTGAGCGCACCTAAGGTGGTCAAAGCCTTAATCCATCCGGCCAAGGCCTCTATCGAGACAGTATCGGCGGCCCTGGCTCAGCCTGTGGAGGCTACACCAGTGGTGGCGACCTCTGGGGCCCAGAGTCTCCCTGCCACCGCGGAGGGAGTCCTCTTTCATGCCCATCGACAGGACCCCCTTGAAACCTCCGACGGAGAAGAAAAAGGGGGGGCAGGAGGTCGTCGTGGATTCGGCCTCAACCTCTGAGGAGGAGCTGATCGAAGTCTTAAGCCACAGCGTTGGCGTGGAAGAAGACCTGCCCGTCGGGAGGGACCCCGACGTAGGAGACGGCGAGAAGGTCGAGGGTGCCGACGGGGCTCCTGACCGCCCGTCGGACTCCCCTCAACCAGTGCCGCAAGACAACTCAGCGGCCATTTTATTGGCTATACAGTCCTTATGCTCGGAGATAAGGACGAGATTGCCGTTACCACCAACGGAGGAACCTCTCCCGACGGGGGACCCGGAGCCAGCTTCTGGGAGCCCTCCTCCTAAGAGAAGAAGGATTCATCCTCCACCTCCTTTTCAACCATCGCGCCCTGCTCAGCCCTCCTCCCCGTCCACAACCCGTGAGGATGATACGGGGACTGACACGGCCGCGACGGGCACAGACGACGAGGTCTACGACGAGGATCTCCCGTCGTCACCTCCTCCCCGGGCTTCCCCCGCCCGACGAGATTGGATCGTTTCATGCCATGATCGCCAGGGCATCCGAGCTTTTCCAGCTCTGCCCGGAAGAGAAGAAGAAGGAAGGTTTCCTTTATCAACGGCACGAGACCAAGAGGAAGACGATCCTCGCTGTACCTCTACTGGACGATATCTGGGATGAGGGTCTCGCCCTCCTCAAGAACCCATCCACGACACCTGCGAGAAGGGATCGGTACGAGAAGAAGTATCGGGTCCCGGACGTGGCCCCCTTGTGCCTTCGGTCACAGCCGACCCCGGACTCGGTCGTCTCCGCGGCGGCCAGGAAGAAAGCGGGGGGGGGGCCTCGGCCTCTACGTCAACCTCCCCGCCTGACGGCGAGGGAAAGAAATTGGACACGATGGGACGCAGAGTCATCTCATCGGCAGCGACGATGATTAAGGCTGCGAACGCCTTGGCTATCGTGGCCCGCAACCACAGGGAGTTGTCGTACAAAATCGCCCCCCTGCTGGATTTCTTACTAGACGACAAGAGGGCGGAGGCCCTAGAGATCTTGCAGGAAGGAGAAGTGGCGTCGGACCACGCCATTATGATAGCGACGGACATCGCTGACACTGGATTTCGCCAGTTGGGCAACAGCGTGTGCCTTAGACGGCGTGGATGGCTCAAGGCAACTGACTTCCGTCAGGACGTGCAGACCAGAGTCTTGGACATGCGGTTCGACGGGAGCAACCTGTTTGGGAAAACAGTGGGCGATTCCCTACAAGCCATCAAGACGGACACGGAGACGGCCCGGGCTCTTGGTGTTCTCCAGCAACGACGGCCGCCCTTTCGGAGCGGCGGAGGCAAGCAGGGTGCCTCCAAAGGTTCCGGCGGCGGATTTTCCACCTATCGTCAAGCGGCCCGTTCGTCGTCACAGGAAGCCTACAGGGGACGAGGCAAATCGGGCGGACCCCGCCGTCGTCGCCAAGGAGGACAAGGCGGCAAAGCCTCGTCGAAGCAGGACTGAACCGGCCGTGGGGTCGGGCCCCCACCAAAGCACCACGGTGGGAGGCCGGCTGGCGAACTTCGTCAGCGTGTGGGAGTCCATCTCCACCGACCGTTGGGTGCTGGACGCCCTGGTCCAGGGACAGGCGCTAGAGTTTCTAAAGAAGTGCCCGCGCGTCCCCCCCGTGGCAAGGAAGGAACATCACGTCCCTCAACTTCCCTTGGAGGTAAAGGCGATGCTCAAGAAAGGCGCCATCAAGCTCGTCCCAAAGAGGCTTCGGGGCTCCGGAGTTTACTCAAGATACTTCCTCGTGAAGAAGAAGACGGGCGGATGGCGTCCCATCCTGGACCTACGACGACTGTACAAATTCATCAAGGCACAGAAGTTCCGGATGGTCACCCTCCAGCACGTCCTGGGTCAACTGGAGGAGGGCGATTTCCTGTCGTCGTTGGATTTGGAGGATGCCTACTTCCATATCCCCATCCTAAAGGGACACCGAAAGTTTCTCAGATTCTTGGTCCAAGGGCGTCACTACCAGTTCAGAGCCCTTCCCTTCGGATTGAGGTCGGCACCCAGGGTGTTCACCAAGTGCCTCGCACCGGTGGCGACGCGGTTGCGCCTGAAGGGGATCCACATCTACCCCTACCTGGACGACTGGCTCATCCGAGCAAAGACAAAGGAGCTCGCCGCGCAGCACACGGCGAGGACCGTCCAACTACTCACGGACCTGGGATTCTCCATAAACTACGCCAAGTCCCACCTGGTGCCCGCGCAAGACGCACTGTTTCTGGGAGCGAAACTCGACACAGTGGCGCTTCTGGCCTCTCCGTCGGATGAAAGGACGAGGGCCATCTTGGGCAAGGTGCAGCGGATGCTGGTTGCGGACGCGGCCAGGGTGAGGTCCATCAAATCCCTCCTCGGAATGATGTCTTCTTGCATTTATCTCATCCGCCTGTGCAGGCTTCGGATGCGCCCGTTGCAGGAGTTCCTGGACGCTCACTGGATCCAGACGACGGGCAGCTTCGAGGACAGGATCATACTCGACGAGAGCTTCCGACGAGCGATCCGGTGGTGGGGCACCCACGCGCATTTGACGGCGGGCATGGACTTCCAGACCCCGGGCCACCAGAAGACAGTGGCCACGGATGCCTCCCTGGAAGGTGGGAGGTGCACACCGAAAATCTGCACGCGAGGGGCCTTTGGCTGCCGAAGGAGAAGTCCCTCCATATCAACGTCCTGGAACTCCGTGCAGTGTTTTGGGCACTCAGGTCCTTTCTTCCATCCCTCAAGGGCAAGGTGGTGAGGATCTTCACCGACAACACCACCACCATGTTCTACATCAGGAAGCAGGGCGGTACCAGATCCCCAGCCCTGTCCAAGGAGGCTCAGGATCTGTGGCATTGGGCCGTCGCCCAAGGGATGTTTCTGGTGCTGTTTCATCTGGCAGGGATAAAAAACACCATCGCCGACTCGCTCAGCAGAGAGCTGCGCTCGTGCCACGAGTGGGAACTACGACAGGATCTAGTGGACCGCCTCTTCCGATGGTGGGGCACACCCCAGATCGATCTGTTCGCGACGGCGACGAACTCCAAGTGCCGGAGGTTCGCCAGCAGGTTTCCCCAGCCGAGGAGCATGGGCGATGCTTTCTCGTTCCCCTGGGAGGGCCTGTTCCTATATGCGTTCCCTCCATTGCCGCTGCTGATCCGGCTCATCAACCAGCTCAAGAGGTCACGGTGCAGGATGATCCTCGTCGCACCTGCGTGGCCGAGGCAGATATGGTTCCCGGACCTTCTGGACTTGTCAGCGTCCCCGTCAATCAAGCTGCCAGTGGACGCGGATCTTCTCTCCAGGGAAGGAGGCACCATCCTCCATCACGACCCGAAGTCGCTGAACTTGCAGGCCTGGCTCCTGCAGCGTTAGAGTTTGGAGGTTCTCCAGCATGGGGTCTGGCATGGATTCACATGCTCATGAATATTCCCCGTCGTCAGGCTGGGAATCCTCGGTAAAGAAAAATCAGTATCAGTTTCGTTTCTGATCTGTCTTTCGTAGTAGTAACCAATCACTGATCTCTCCCTCATACTGACCACAGCCAATGACTGCCATCTCCCTAAGCCCCGCCGCTGGCAGCCATCTTCAGATTTTTACCGCACGTTCAAGTGTTGGGAGTCCTCGTGCTTAGCTTTCGAGCTTTTGCTGCGTGTTTCGCGCTTTTTCAGGTGAATTTTCAAATTTTTTCGGTTAATCGAGCCTAAAGCTCCACCGTTTCTACTCCCGTTAACGGGTACCCGTTGCGCGATTTTCCTACGCCCCTCAAGGGTGAAGATTTTGTCGAATCAACCTCTTGGAGGATTCCAGAAGATTTGCGGCCTACTTCGAGATGGCCCAGGACGCGAGTTTGTCACCCGGACCCAAGCTGTTTCGCAGCTGCCCTGGATGCGGGCTGCAGAATGTGTTTAAGGAGGACGAACATTCGTGATGCCTCTACTGTCTTCATGGGGACAAGACTCATGTAGAGAAGGACTGGCAGTTCTGGAAGAACTTGTCGGAGCGGACCAGGAGGGACCGTCGATCCCGTCTCGCCAGCTGGTTGGAGAAGGGCTCAACGCGTGAGAAGAAGAAGAAAGGGTCCGAGCGGGCTTCTAAGTCCTGTGCGGGCGCCCCGGCGACGGGGGCTCAACACCAGGCCAAGCGCCGTGAGTCCGCTGGCTCCGGGAGCGCCGAAAGGTCGGGCTCTTCGGTCGCCAGGCAGGGCGCACCTTCCCCGGCACCGTCAACCACAAGCCAGCGCTCCGGTTCGGGGAAGAGGAAGTCCGAGACCCCGGGTAAGCTTCGGGAGAAGCCCCGTCTGATCTCGGGAGAGGGGGAGCGAGGCGTCGCCCCTCCCCCTAAGGAGAAGGCCCAGGACGCACCTAAGGTGGTGAAGGCCCCTACCCAGCAGGCAAAGGCCTCTATCGAGGCGATCGCGGCGACTCTGGCCAAGCCGGCAGAGACCCCGCCAGCGGAGACTGCCTCCGGGACTAGAGTTTCCCTGCCGCCAAGGAGGGAATCCTCTTTTCAGCCCATCGTCATGGCCCCCGTGATGGAAAAAGGGGGGGGGGGCACGGTAGCCTCCTCGAGCTCGGAGTCAGCCTCGGAGGGGGAACTGACCGAGGTCGCGAGGAATCTCGAAGTCCAATTCGAGAAGGTTCGGTCCCGCAAGGAAGACCCTCGGGAGATAACCGAGGAAGACGACGATGGCGAGAAAGAGCAGCCTTCCCTTCCGGCGCAGCCCCAACCTAGGCCTCAGGATAGCTCGGCGGCCATTTTGTTTGCGATCCAGTCCTTATGCTCTGAGATAAGGACGAGATTACCACGGCCCAGGCCGGAGGACCCGCAACCTGGCCCGTCGGGAAGTCCTCAGAACAAACGACGGAGGACCCAACCCTCTCCTCTGCTTGCCCCCGTAAGGCCTGCAGTTCCCTCCTCATCCTCCCACGAGTCGGGAGATGACGGTGCGGTGGGCTCGACGACGGGTCCTGAGGGCGACGGCAACGACGACGGAACGGGTCTCCCGTCGCACGGGCCTCTCCGCCCGACGAGATTGGCTCATTCCACGCCATGATCGCCAGGGCGTCCGAATTGTTCCAGCTTTGCCCGGAGGAGCAGAAAAAGGAAGGTTTCCTCTATCAGCGCCAGGAGGCCAAGAGGAAGACTGTCATCGCTGTGCCTCTAATCGATGACATCTGGGAGGAGGGCCTGTCGGTACTCAAGAACCCCTCCACGGCACCAGCCAAACGGGACAGGTACGAGAAGAAGTACCGGGTCCCCGAGACCGCTACCCTGTGCCTCAGGGCCCAGCCAACGCCAGACTCGGTCATCTCGGCGGCGGCGAAGAAGAAAGCGGCGGGGTCAGGAGCCTCAACGTCGAATTCCCCTCCGGACGGCGAGGGAAAGAAGTTGGACGCCATGGGGCGAGACGGGTCATTTCGTCGGCGGCGACGATGATCAAAGCGGCCAACGCCCTGGCGATCGTGGCCCGTTACGACAGGGAGCTCTGGTTTAAGCTGGCCCCCATATTGGACTTCCTACCGGACAACAAGAGGTCCGAGGCCCTGGAAATACTTCAAGAAGGCGAGGTGGCGTCAGACCACGCCATAACGGTGGCAACCGATATTGCCGATACCGGGTTCCGCCAGCTGGGCAACAGAGTTTGCCTACGACGACGGGGTTGGCTCAGGGCGACCGACTTCCGTCAGGACGTCCAGACCAGGGTGTTGGACATGCCGTTCGACGGCAGCAACTTGTTCGGGAAGGCGGTGGACGAATCCCTCCAAGCCATAAAGATGGAGACGGCCCGCGCCCTAGGAGCACTTCAGCAACGACGGCCCTTTCGGAAGCGTCTCGCCGCCGTCTGCAAGGTGGCCAGGGCGGCAAGGCCACCACCTCCAAGCAGGACTGAACCGGCCGTGGCCTCGGGCCCCCACCGAAGCACCCCGGTGGGAGGCCGGCTGACGGAGTTCGTCGGCATGTGGAAGTCCATCTCCACCGACCGTTGGGTTCTGGATACCCTGGCAAGAGGACACTCTATCGAATTCCTGAAGAAGTGCCCTCACGTTCCACCTGTGGCCAGGAAGGAAAATCACGTCCCGCAACTGCTGTTGGAAGTACAGGCGATGCTCAGGAAAGGCGCCATCGAGCCCGTCCCGAAGAGGCTCCGGGGTGTACTCAAGGTACTTCCTCGTCAGGAAGAAGACGGGCGGCTGGCGCCCCATCCTGGACCTTCGTCGTTTGAACAAATACATCAGGTCACAAAAGTTCAGGATGGTCACCCTCCAGCACGTGCTGGGACAGCTGGAGGAAGGCGACTTTCTATCGTCGCTGGACCTGGAGGATGCATACTTCCACGTTCCCATCCTCAAAAGTCACTGAAAGTTCCTCAGGTTCGTCGTCCAGGGACGCCACTACCAATTCAGAGCACTGCCGTTCGGATTGAAGTCGGCCCCCAGGGTCTTTACCAAGTGCCTAGCACCTGTGGCGGCGTGGCTGCACCTGCTGGGGATTCGCGTCTACCCCTACCTGGACGACTGGCTCATCCGCTCAAGGACGAGGGAACTCGCCGTCGAACACACTGCGAGGACTGTCCAGCTACTCACAGACCTGGGATTCGCCATAAATTACCCAAAGTCCCACCTGGTGCCGTCGCAGGTGGCCCTGTTTCTCGGAGCGAAGCTCGATACAGTGAGGCGCCTGGCGGCACCGTCAGAAGAACGGACGAAGACCATTCTGGGCAAAGTGCAGCGCCTGCTAGCCACGGACGTGGCCAGGGTGAGGTCCATCAAGTCCCTCCTGGGGATGATGTCCTCTTGCATCTACCTGGTGCGCCTCTGCAGACTACGGATGCGCCCTCTTCAAGAATTTCTCAACGCCCGTTGGATGCAGGCGACGGGCACCTTCGAAGACAGGGTCACCCTCAAATAGGTGTTCCGGCGGGCGATTCAGTGGTGGGGCGTTCGAGCGCACCTCACGGCGGGCAAGGACTTTCAGACGCCGGCGTACCAGGAGACGGTGACGACGGACGCTTCCCTGGAAGGTTGGGGCGCCCACACCGGAGATCTCCACGCAAGAGGCCTCTGGCTCCCGGAGGAGAAGCTCCTGCACATCAACATCCTGGAACTCCGAGCCGTGTTCTGGGCTCTCAAATCGTTCCTCCTGTCGCTCAAGGGCAATGTGGTGCGGATCTTCACGGACAACACCACGACAATGTTTTACATACGAAAGCAGGGAGGCACCAGATCCCCAGCCCTATCCAAGGAGGCACAGGATCTGTGGCACTGGGCGGTTGCCCAAGGGATGTTCCTGGTTCCCTTCCACCTGGCAGGAGAAAGAAACACCATCGCCGACTCGCTCAGCAGGGAGCTGCGCGCGTGTCACGAGTTGGAGCTGCGCCAAGATCAGGTGGATCAACTCTTCCGACGATGGGGCAAACCCCAAATCGACCTGTTCGCAACAGCGACGAACTCGAAGTGCCAGAGGTTCGCCAGCAGGTTTCCCCAGCCGAGAAGCATGGCCGATGCATTCTCGTTCCCCTGGGACGGCCTATACCTGTATGCGTTCCCTCCGTTGCCGTTGCTGCTTCGACTCATCAACCAGCTCAAGAGGTCCCGGTGCAGGATGATCCTCGTCGCACCGGCGTGGCCGAGGCAGATCTGGTTCCCGGACCTTCTGGACTTGTCAACGTCCCCATCCATCAAGCTGTCGGCGGACGCGGATCTTCTCTCCAGAGAAGGAGGCGCCATCTTCCACCACGACCCGGCGTCGCTCAACCTGCAGGCTTGGCTCCTGCAGCGCTAGAGTTTGGAGGGTACGATATACCGGCCGACTGCAGAGAGGTTCTTGCAAAGGCCAGGGCGTCCTCGACTCTCAAATGCTACGGTCACAAGTGGAAGAGGTTCTCTATCTGGTGCCGAGCACAGAAGATCAACCCCCTACGGATTAGGGCCCCTCAAGTGCTGCCGTACCTGCTGTTGCTGGCAAAGGCTGGGCTAGCCCATGCCTCCATTAAGATTCAACTGGCGGCGACCTCCAGATATACCAGAACCACAGGACTTGCGTCCCTGTGGTCCCATCGACTGGTAAAAGAGTTTATGAAAGGACTGTTCCGGTTGTTCCCGCCGGTGAAGGCCCCGGCGTGGGAACTTAACGTGGTGCTGACCAAGCTCATGGGGTCCCCATTCGAGCCGATGCACTCCGCACCAATGAAGTTTGTGTCGTGGAAGACTGCATTTCTGGTGGCCATTACCTCCGCACGACGAGTGGGAGAGATCCAGGCCCTATCCTGCAAAGCACCGTACTTGACTTTCCATGCCTCGAGGGTGGTGCTTAGGACGCACCCCTCCTTTATGCCCAAGGTGCCGTCGGACTTCCACCTCAACGAACCCTTGGTGTTGCCTGTTTTCTTCCCGTCGCCTTCGTCGCCGGCTGAAAGGACTTTGCACTCGCTGGATGTGGCTAGAGCGCTGAAGTTCTACGTGGACCGCACGAAGAGTTTTCGGAAGACATCAAAACTTTTTGTGAACTTTGGACCTGTCAATCAGGGGAAGGCTCTCTCGAAGGCTTCCATTTCCAGATGGCTCTCCGGCTGTATCATGTACTGTCATCGGTTGGCGAACCGACCGCTGCCTGGCCGTCCTAGAGCCCATTCCACCAGAGCGATCGCAGCCACCACAGCGTTCCTATCTGGTGTGCCCTTGCTGGACATGTGCAGGGCTGCTACGTGGAGGTCGACGGACACCTTCACTAAATTCTACTGCGTCGAACGGGATTCCAGGGAGGAGTCCAGGGTCGGCCAAGCAGTGCTGCGCAACCTGTTCGCCTAAGGTGAGCCTGGTGAGGAGGTAAGAATTGCTTAATGTTGAGTTTTGGATGTAATGCTTAATGTTGAGCCTTTGCCACCTCCCGTGGTTGTGCATGTGTGTACTGCTATGTATTCTTTTATTCATGAGCATGTGAATCCATGCCAGACTCCATGCTGGAGAAGGAACAAGTTACTTACCTGTAACTGTTGTTCTCCAGCATGGGTCTGGCATGGATTCACATACGAACCCTCCCGCCTACCCCTCTGCGGCTCTTCACTTGGTCATACTGCCACCTCACTTGCTACCAAATCTGAAGATGGCTGCCAGAGGCGGGGCTTAGGGAGATGGCAGTCATTGGCTGTGGTCAGTATGACGCAGAGATCAGTGATTGGTTACTACTACGAAAGACAGATCAGAAACGAAACTGATACTGATTTTTCTTTACCGAGGATTCCCAGCCTGACGACGGGGAATATTCATGAGCATGTGAATCCATGCCAGACCCATGCTGGAGAACAACAGTTACAGGTAAGTAACTTGTTCCTTGTTCTGTAATCGCGTTTCTTGCGCGCTGAAAAGTTTGCCGCAAATCTGCATTTGGCTCAATTTCATCACATGAAAATAGCTATTTCTTGCATTCAACCTCTGAATTCAGTTTCCTATCTGCCAGTCATTCAATCCTCATTGCTAGCGTTTACCTTGAAGCTATCCAAAGCGGCTCCCACTAGTTTTGAATCCCATTTAGAGAATTAGATCTATTTTTTGCATTTTTCCCATTCATTTAAAATCACATTCAAAAGCAATTGACCTGTTTTGAAATCATTCCTGTTTCTCTTTAAGCTTGCTGGGGGAATTGGGATTGTAGAGTCTTTGTTCCTGAAACCTGTTTTCTCCCCTTCCATCTCTATATTGCATATTAGGGGGGATTGAGTAGTATCAGGGGGAAAGAGTGATTACATTGCATTTGATTGAACTCACAAAAGTATTATATCTGTGCTGCATTAATTTCCTATCATTGCATTTCATTGAACCCACACAAAGTTTTATTCTATGCTACTTTATTCTTCTCATCCATACTCCTACTGATTAAAGAGATTGTTGATTGTAATATCATCCAATGATGATCATTGTATAAATATTAATAGTGTGATATCTAGATATTGTTCAATTTCATAAAAGTATGATATATATCTTGTTCAAATCCATCAAATCTTTTAACTTTGCAAAACAACCAACTTCTTGGTTCAGTGAGACCGGGGGGGGATTCAAAGAGAGGGGTGTGATATAAGGGTACATCATTCAGAAATAAAACAACTTTAGACATAAAAATATATAATTTAAGGGTTCCAGCTGGACATCTCACGCTAGGTGGAGTTCTGGATTGAAATCATGTACAGATTGAGGGCTCGTCCGGGATTTCTGAATTAGATATACCACTTGTGACAGCTTAATACAGTGTGCTAACTGACAGGGTACATAAATCCTGTTGGGATACCACGCTGTGTTACACTGTGAAAAGCACCCCTCAATCGGAACGCTCTAAGGAAACGGTCTGTTTTGCAAAAATAAAAGAAAACTTCTGTAAGTCGGGAAGGAAATCAATATTTCCAAAATGGCAACATTGGTAGAGATCAATATGGCTAGAGAACACCTATTGTATAAACTATTTGTAAGGGGTGAATGGACAGAGCAGGATCAGAATGTGTGGTTGCAGGCAATCACATAACGGATCACTGCAACAGGGTTAGATACATGGCAAGACCAGGGCCATTACATATGGCCCTGAGTGAACTATATATGGCCCCTAAGGCAAAGGAGGAGCAAAACAGGATTGCCAAAATAGCGGCCTATCTATTGGAGGCATACAGAATAAAATATGCTGATTGCCAAGATCTGGCAATTAAGCAACTGCAGGCATTAGGAAAGGCCCAAACCGATCTGGACTCTGCTGAGCAGAGGCTGCAGAGGAGCCAGGAGTCCAAAAATGAAAGTAGGCAGTACATAATCAAAATAAAAGAGGACATGGGTATCCTGCAGCAGGAAAAGGCAGAACAGGATACCAGAATGCTGGCCCTGCAGAAGCAGTACCAAGAAAGTTTGGACTCCCTACTGCAGAGCCAGAAAAAGCTGGAGCAACGCATACATTTCAACAGGGCATGCACAGAGCAGGTAGTCACCCTGCAAAGCCACCTAGACAGAGACAAAGAGGAGAGCAATAATTTGATCTTGAAAGACCTGGATACCCAGGCAGAATTTGATGAAGAGCGCCAGAAAGCTGGTGCGCTTCAAAGACAGAAGGACGACCTGGCGGCACAGAGGCAGGCTCTTGCTCAGGAAAGGGACACCTTAGGCCAGGAAGTCTGTCATTTAAAAGAGAAACTGGAAGAAAATCACCTGGCCCTCCAGGGACTGGGTGACCTCCGAAAACCATCAAACATTGTTAGAGCACTCCAGGAGGGTGGAGGGGGCTCTAGCAAGAAAGGACCTGGCCAGTATGGACAGGACTCAGGAGGTAACCCTCCTGCAGCAAAGACTGGCCCAGTACTCGAAAACAACCCAGGAAGCACAGAGAGAAAATGAGGCTCTCTGTGAGAAGAATGACAGGCTCCACAGGCAGGTTGCTATGAAAGAGCGATTGATAGAAACCAGCAAGGCCTTGATGGAGGAACAGAAAGCTCAGGTTCTTGCATGGCAACAGGGAGCAAGGGCTGATAGAGATGTGGTTTGCTGGGAAAGGGAAACACCTGAGCATAACCTCAGGAACCCTAGTACCAGAGGCCTTCACCTCTTCCAATCCCTGGACTCTGCCACCCCCATGTCCACTGGCGCACATGAGCCAAGAGCCACGGGGATAGCAGATTTCAATTAAATCAGAAATATGGGGCTCATGGACCAGCACCTCCCAGGAATGGATGGGCAGGCATCTGGGTATGGGTACCCAAGTACTGTGAAATTTAGTGGGGAACTCCATGAGAGTAGGCCCACTAAAGGGCATCCTGAAAACCTCTGCCCAGCTAGGACAGTGGGGAGGGGTACCCATCAAATCCTGGGAGCAAGGAGGAATCAGAAGACTCCTCTGAGCGCCCCAGGACACAGGAAACTAGGTCCCCACATTCTGCCAGGCTTGCAGAATCTGGGAAAACCTAGAAGACCAGACAAGCACCTCTGGGAGCAGTGCCTCTGAGTCAGAGGAGGAATGGGCCAGGGTTACCCAAACCAAGAAGGCCAATAAGGCAAAAAGGGCCTTGCTTAAGGACCCCTTAAAGCAAATCAAGGCGACAAGGTGCGTCATCAAGCCCTATCATAAGAACACTAAGTATTCTGTTTGGGAGCTCTTTGAGCAGATGATGGAAACTTTCCATTTGAAGGACAGCCAAAGCTGTATTCAATATGTGAAATGGACCTTCTCACCAGAATACGCCAGCTTCTTTGCGGGGCTGGAGGACCAAAATCATTCTAGATGGTCCACCTATAGGGCGGCCATCTTGAAGCATTTTTCTGTGCATAGAAATCCTCAGGAGGCTCGCAAGGCAGCCTACAACTTGCAATGTGGGGAGGATCAGGCCCCACAAGAATGTGTGCAGGAGTTAAAGCGTGCCTTTGCGCAGACCACCAGAAGGGTGCGCACGGACAGCAAAGAATTTGTCAATACTTTCTTCCATGCTCTGCCAAAGTACATCATGACCCAGCTAGTGAGAACATTTCATGAGAAAAGATCACTAGACTGGGTCATTGAACAGGCCACCCGGATCTCTGAGGTGCAAAAGCCTATAGAAAAGAAAAATAATACAAAAAGCCCCAAAACAACCAACACCCCTGCTGCTGCTGCTGCTGCTGCTGCTAAGGTGGCAGAGGTGAAGGTTGCCCCCGTTTTAGATTTGGAGATGGGGGGCCTAAAAACCTGCCTGCACAGCAGAATAATCCCAAGCCCAGAAGGCCCTCGGGCCAGTCACAGAAAGGGAGCCAAGGAGGTAGCCCCACAAATGGGATCCCTCACTCCCCTGACTACATATGTCCTCGCTACAAGGGGAACCGACCCATCCTGGGTTATGTGTGGACTCCTCCAGCCCAAGGGGGGGGTCCAACCAAACTGGAGCTAACCCAGGGAACTTCCCTCCTCACTTCCCCCAGGAGGGCAGAAATTCCCCAAATCTTGGGCAGAACACCTTCCCCAGGTACCAGCAAAACTTTCAACCCCAAAATTATCCATCCTTCTTTCCCCTCTCCTGACGCCCAGACAACGTAATCCGGGAGAGGGGAGGTCAAGGGTGGAGGGGTACCGACATTTTTCCAAACCAGGGGTATTTTCAGAGAAGGGATAGCTAGCCTTCCCGGGATCAGCCCAGGGGAGAAATGAGAACCCCGTATCAGCCTGAGCGGGTGTCACAGCTAGAGCGCCAGGTCCAAAACATGGCGCAGGATCTGGGTCGCATGCTGAGGGCTCAACAGAACCCTCAGATGAGCATGCCGGCGCAGAATGCCTCAAACTCCGGACCTGGTGCTCGAGAACAATGACGGGGGCAGAACCCTGACAACCCACCGGCACAAGTGGAAGGGGGGTGTAAAGCCTTGGAGGAAGCTTCCTTCCCCACTTGTAAAAAGCCCCTGGAAACCCAGGAACCGGAACCAAAATCTCCTGCCCCTGAAAGTCTGCCACCCAAGGAGCAGAGGGGGGGTAGGAGAAACAAAGAACCCAAACAGACCCATTTTGAGGAAGAGGTACAAATCTTCTAATTTGAAGGAGAGGGGTCCTCAGAGGATTCTGGGAAAAGGATCTTCTCCAGAAATAGTGGAACTCCTCCCAAAGAAAAATGGGTCCCAAAGGATCCAAATCCAGACTGGGGAGATGTGGGGACTGAGATAGCGCCGCCCATCATCCACCCCCAGAAACAACAACATGAAAATCCCCTGGTTCAAACCCATTCTGGTGACTGCCTCAAAAAAGGGGGAGGGGGGTGGCTCAGAACCAGAACCAGGGGCACCCAAAACCTCTCCCTTATCTAGTGTTCACCTTTTCTTTCCCAGGCTTCTGTGCAGAAGCCCGCCAAAAAGTGGAACAAAGGGGTCGACTTGGGTTAGAGTTTCAGAGGCGAACACAAACGCCATTTTAAAACCAAGTCCTGGCAAAAAGACCGAACTGGGGAATTAATATTAAATAAATAACCCAGCGGTATCTTTAACATTGCACCAACAAGTGGTGGCTTTAAAATCAATGGGAATTTCCCATTGATTTTAAAGCCATTGATTTTCCCATTGATTTTAAAGCCACCACTTGTTGGTGCAATGTTAAAGATACCGCTGGGTTATTTATTTAATATTAATTCCCCAGTTCGGTCTTTTTGCCAGGACTTGGTTGGTACTTGCGTGGTATCCACAGCCACCAGCCAGAAACTCAACAAGGGAGGACTGGACAGTGCCCCCTTGGAAAACAGACCCTAGGGCAATCGAATTCCCCCTACCAGAACTTCCACAATATGATGGTTTGTACTTGTTCTGTTCACAATTTGGGACTAGTAAAGCCAATGGTGACTTTACATGCCTTGGGAGACAGTAGTCAGTCCCATGGTATGGAGTCTATGTTTGGGGGTCACTATAACACCCCTGTGTTACTGCACTGAGGGTGCTGTGTAACACACATACCAAAACCACATGAAACCTTATGGAGTAAAAGACCCCATAGCCCATAAAACACATTCCCAGTCAAAGAACATTCTCAAATCATGCCTAAGAGTGGGAGAAAAAGAGTCTCACTCTTAGCAGGAGAAAAAATTAAACCCCAAAAATCCAGCAAAGCTGCTGGGGGACTCACTAGGTTTGGGAAATTAGCCTTAACAGAGAATTCTCCCTAACAGAAGTGCGCAGGAAAACCTGAAAAATAGGCCGCCAATCCATTTTGCCTTTGTCAGTGGTAAAACAGAAGACCACACTGCCAAAACCTATCATTGGGCTGCCCACAGAGTAAAATAAAACTGCTTGAAAAGGCAGTGCTACATTCAAAGGAAAACCCAGAAGTGTTTTAAAATCAGTTTTTCCTTGGCTGTTGAAAGTGCAAAATCATGGCTCCCAAACAGCAGAGAAGATCCAACCTCCTTGTGGGGTGTTCACCATCACCCTATTTAAGGAATTCCCATAAGCACAATGTTGAGAGAAACACCTTTCATCATAAAAAATCCACATTCAAAAGGTGCTTGCCTTGGAAAAATGTCAGATATGGGCGCAGTACCGCCGCTCGCCTGTGTCAGAAGCTCTCATTACTTATACTGTCAGTTTAAAACTTGTGTCTTAAAATCAAATTGTAGAAAAGAAGAGACTTGCCATCAATAGCAATATGGGTTGCTACAATTCAATTTCTAAGTTTTAAAAAGACTGGAATGAAGAGATTTGTGTGGATATTTGTAGAAAATGTAAATTGTATTTTAGAAAATACCATTTTAAACAGTGTTTTAAAGTGAACTAATGTCAGCTACACTGGACTTCAAAGACATTCCACAGCTTCTCCCCAAACAAAGGAATCTTCCTCCTGCTCTCTGCTCAGGAACTGGCATTGAGTTGTTAATGGAAGTGGGAGGAGATTTTGGCCTGTTGCTCTGAGTGGAGACAAAAGACTCGCTTGACTGAAAGGAAATGCAAATTCGGGCGTCAACAGAAACCACTGCTAAGGAAGAGAGACTCGGGTTGCTCTTGGCCCAGCCAAACCTTGGAGGCGGAGCTAGACTGAAATGTGTATCTGAAACTTCAAGGAACATTTTTTGGGGAAAAAGACTCATAGAAAACTGGGAACAATTTGGAAAAATCTGTGTTTTATAGGTTATTAATATAAAAATGCTGCTCACAATTTGAAACTACTCTGAACCCTGTGCGATATTCAGAGACTGGACTATCAAAATGTTGATATTGTAGCAATTGTTATCATGCTAGGAATATGAAAATTTACAGGATTATGCCCAGATGTCATGCGCATGTATGTAGAAAAATGTGTACAGATCCGACACTGGGTAACCAACCAAAAGTGCGAAAAACTGTCAGTTTTGAACCGAAACTCTCAAGAAGATGGGACTCTGACGGATATGTGCTCTATTATATCTGTGATGTGAATATGTATTGTTAGCAAATTGGTGATATTGTTAATATGCTTTATATGAAAAATAGGTTTTCTGTGTAGAAACAAAGGGGAGGTTTTTCCCTGGATTGTAAATTGCAGCATCACTACGACACTAGATTTCCTTCTCAAATCAGGAGAGAGGAAATACTCTAACCAATCTGATTCCTAGAGGGTGGGCTTAGTATAATCAGCCTATGCACCCCTTTGGGAAATACATAAATAGGGACTGTTTTAGGACCTAGAGACTCACACATTCACCAATCAACTGATTAACTGGCGATGCGCTCTGCAGAAGAATCCAGATCCAAGACTCCAGAACTCTGAAAGCAGAATGCCCATTCCAAAGCTGAATCCTTCTCAGCTGGCCTTTAAAATCTTGCAACCTGATTTTACCCCCAGACTTCCAAGGGGCACATCAAAATTGAACAGCCTGGCTGTGCTGTTTTCTGCTTCTTGCCAAGAACTCTTGCCAGAACCGAGAGATCCAAACCAGTAGAGCAGAGCTGAAACCAGATAGCTGTAAACTCCAGAACCAACCCGTCAGATCCAGTCCAGAGTGCTGTGCAGAGACCAGAGTGCCGTGCTGAGTGTAGAACTGGGTGCCTGAATCCTGTCTCGTGGGTTAGCCGAATTCCATTCCAAAACCTTTGACCAGATCCTGACGGGCCTATTCCAAACCCATAGTTGTGAGTATTTAGCATAGAATTGTCCATAGCCAATCTCTTATCCTTAAGTAATTCTATCCAACCCATTCCAACATATCCAGACTGCATTGTAGAATCTCTTTTGTCTGTTCTGAATCTTTCCCTCATCCATATAGTAATATACTACTAATATATTTGCTGAAGAAAGACAAGTGTTTTGGCAGGCAAAAGTCAGAGTGGAGGCGCCCTGTTCTGGTGGCTGTACCGTTGGGTATCTTGCATCTTCATAGCCTCCTTAGTGCCAAGAAAATTGTTTGTAATATTCAAAAGCGCATCTTTCATTTAAAAACATTGACTCTTTCTAAAAAAAAGAATCGACCTCTACTAAAACCTTCATAACTTCTGAACCGTACATGCTGGAAATTTAAATTGAAGCTAACATCCTCAGCTTTCAGACGAACCTAAAACCGCATTCCACCTCCTTATAGTTTTTCTGTAATCGCGTTTCTCGCAAATCCACATTTGGCTCAATTTCATCACATGTAAAATAGCTATTTCTTGCATTCAACCTTTGAATTCAGTTTCCTATCTGCCAGTCATTCAATCCTCATTGCTAGCGTTTACCTGAAGCTATCCAAAGCGGCTCCCACTAGTTTTGAATCCCATTTAGAGAATTAGATCCATTTTTTTTGCATTTTTCCTATTCATTTAAAATCACATTCAAAAGCAATTGACCTGTTTTGAAATCATTCCTGTTTCTCTCTAAGCTTGCTTGGGGAATTGGGATTGAAACTGCATTTGTAGAGTGTTTATTCCTGAAACCTGTTTTCTCTTCTTCCATCTCTATATTGCATATTAGGGGGGATTGAGTAGTATCAGGGGGAAAGAGTGATTACATTACATTTGATTGAACACACAAAAGTACTATTTCTGTGCTGCATTCATTTCCTATCATTGCATTTCATTGAACCCACACACAGTTTTATTCTATGCTACATTATTCTTCTCATCCATACTCCTACTGATTAAAGAGATTGTTGATTGTAATATCATCCAATGCTGATCATTGTATAAATATTAATAGTGTGATATCTAGATATTGTTCAAATTCATAAAAGTGTGATATATATCTTGTTCAAATCCATCAAATACATCTTTTAACTTTGCAAAACAACCAAGTGAGACCGGGGGGTTCAAACAGAGGGGCGTGATATAAGGGTACATCATTCAGAAATAAAAGAACTTTAGACATAAAAACATATAATTAAGGGTTCCAGCTGGGCATCTCACGCTAGGCATTGACTTAGGTGGAGTGCTGGATTGAAACCACTTACAGTCCCTCCTTGCAAAATCTCCACATCCTGGACAACATTCAAGATGCTCTCTACAGAGGACCTGGTAGAAATCCTGGCTGCCCTAAAAGCCACATCATATACAGGCGACATCCTCCCAGCATCCATCCTCAAGATCCTCCCCGCAGAAGCTCTTTTACCTATAGATCATCAACTTCTCACTAACTCGAGGCACCTTCCCTTCGACCCTAAATTCACGCCAAATCCTCCCTAAAGAAGCCCACTCTGGATCCTGACAACCTAGGTAACTATCACCCCATCACCTAGGTAAGATGATCGAGAAAGCGGTAACAGCGCAACTCCAGCAACACATTGACACCAACAATCTCCTCCAAACCCACCAATCCGGGTTCAGACCCAGATGCAGCACTGAGACGGCAACCATACATGTGGACGACCACACCCTCAACATCCTGGACGACGGCCACCCCTGCGTCCTGGTTCTACTCGACCACTTGGCTGCTTTTGACACAGTAGACTACTAGACACTCATGGACACCCTACATGGGTGCATGGGGTTCAGTGATCTTGTCCTACACTGGTTGAGGCCCTACCTCACCAACCGCCAGCAGTTTGTTCTGATGGGCTCCTCTTATTCAAAATGCTACTCGTCACCTATAGGGTCCCGCAGGGTTCCATCCTCTCACCAGTGATCTTCAATCTATACATGGAGCCGGTGGAAGCCTTCCTAGCGACACACAACATCCACATCCACCAATACGTCGACGGCACACATCTATACCTCAAGATCAACTCCAACAACTACATCCACAGGCTCAAAACATGCCTCTCGCTGATCCAGTCTTGAGTGTCCAGTGCATCTTTGAAGATCAACACTTCCAAAACCGAATTCCTTCTTCTCACCAACAACACCGAACACCCGTATCACCTCCTGTGCCAATTCTCTCAGGTTTCACAATGGCAAACACCTCTCCTTGAAGAGCCACATAGTTAAGAAAACTCAGACTGTTTGATATCAACTCATCAGCTCTCTCTCCTGCGGAAAGCCAAACCCTTCCTCCCTCCGGACAGCTTTACATTCACTGTTCAAGCACTGGTCCTATCCCACCTGGATGGGGAAATTCTCTCCTTGAAAGCGTTCCATCGTCTTCCCTTGTGCCCCAGAGACGTGTCCTACATGCAGCCTCATGCAACATCAGGGGTCTACGCAGAAATGACCACATCACCCGGGCCTCATCGACCTTCACTGGCTCCCACTGCATGCACAAATCGCCTTCAAGTCTTATTGCATCATCTATAAGGCAATCGTCCTCAAGTCACCCACCTACCTCACAGAGAAACTCAGTACCTCTGGCGGACAGCGCACCCCAGAAGCCAGGACATGCGCAGACTTGAAATCCACTGCTGCAAAAAGGAAAGGACCAGAAAATAAGCCTTCTCTGCCTATGCGCCAAGACTATGGAACTTCCTCCCCGTCTGCAACGGACTTGCCCCCACGCTCCTATGATTCACAAAATAACTCAAGACCCACCTCTTCAACGAGTCTCTCCTCCTCAACACCTAGGCCATCTTTTTGCCCCCGGACCACCTGACTTGCTAGATGCTGTCTGCCCCTCTCCTTCCCGCCACCCTGTACAGCTGTACCCCTCCTTTGTGCCCCTCCATATCCTACCCCCCCCGTATATTTGTACTGTTGTATACCTCCGTAAATCGCTCCATTGCTTCTCAAAGCCCTGTCCACACTCAATAAAAAGCATAATAATAATTATAATTTGTAGAGTCTGAATGTGGACAATCAACAATGGTCATCCTCTAAGTATGATCTGTGGATTCAAGCAGTTGAAAAGAGCTAGTTGGTGGAAGAGCATTCTGGTAAGGAATGCTGATTGTTCAAAGCCACGTACAAAATGCTTATGGGCTTAAAATGGGTGTGTTCTTTTTTCCAACCAAATCCTTATTAGCAAAAAGGATGAACATTGCCAGAACATAAAACAGTTGCAAAACAATCGCAGTTTGTGTCTACCTAAATCCGTACCCTATAAGCTCCACCTCTCTGACTGTATATCATTCTCCCCCTTCAGGTCTAGGTCAGTTAAATCAGTTTACTTCCTCCATCAGAATTCCACCTCCCAGTTACTCTCCATCCTCTGGGAGAATGCCCATCAAACGTAGTCTCACAGGGATGTACAGTCGGTTAATATCTTTCAGAACATACACTACAAAAGGAGCCCAAACCTTCCCGAACAGTGCCAAATTGTCATGAATGATTGCTGTCATTTTCTCCATACAGAAGAGGTCCCATATTACATCATACCATGGAGCCCCCTCTTCCGCCACATCTTTGCAATGCAGAGCTTGGCTCCTAACATCAAGTTTGCACACAGTACTCCTTTCCTCCCCCTGAGCGTGGTATCCCCAGTTGCATGAATGTTCAGCATTACTAACCTCCAAAATTTCCCCAACCCTCGACTTCACCTCCTGCCAGATGTGTTTAAACTGCAGGCACACACACCAAATGTGCTGCTCCGTGCCCTCCTCCCTGCATTCCCTCCAGCATAGCGGGGAGTTGCCGCCTCTCATTTTATTCAACTTCTGCGGTGTGTAGTGCCATCTGTGCAGGAGTTTGTATTGCAGTTCCCGACTCTGTTCCAATGTTTTCAGCCCAAACAATCCTCAAGTTGCCTGATCCCACTCCTTCTCAGAGGATTGTCTGCCTGCGTCTACTTCCCACTCGTGGACCCTGCTCTATACATAGTCGAAATAAGGCCTCTATCAGTCACGCTGACTGTAATTACCCTTTCCCATTCTGTTAATGTTCTATTCGCCCCTTTCCTCATTGCAGATATGCTTGCCTAATGCTTAAGCTGCTGATATGCAAAAAAGTCTTTATTATCTTACCAAATTCCAAAGAATATTCTTCAAATGTCTTGAGATGCTCAGCATCATACAAGTCCCTAAGCTCCCTCAGACCACCTTCTGTCCATCTTGCAAACCTGGGATGGTCCATACTAGAGGGGGAAGGCTGGATTCCGAACTATAGGTGTTCTCGGGAATGGCCACATTGCCAGTTCATATCTTCTATTTACCCTGTTACAAATCTCTCGTTATGGGATTTCCCCCGAGACCCGCGGGCCTATCTTCCCTCTTCAGCTATGGTATTTTTCACATGCATTCTCTTCAGCCATGGTATTTTCCACATGCGTTCTCCCGCCACCACCTGTTACATCTGCACCCAATGCTTCATACTACCCCTCTTTCCCTATTCCGCTAGAACCCACAACTGTGCCGCCTGAAAGTACATTTGGGCATCCCACTCCTCCCTGCTGTTTAGGTTCGTAAAGCACACCCCTCCTAATAGTTTTTTCCCGTTCCACACAAATCTCATAATCTCATTTTGCACCCCCTTGAACACCTTTCCAGAAAGGGTAATGGGAAGCGCCTGAAACGGGCATTAAATTCTAGGAAGCACGTTACTTTTTGAACAATCGCTGTCCGACCTAACCAGAAGTCATAAAGGCACTCCATCATTGCAAATCATTCCTGATCTGATCCAGTAGCGGGGGATAGTTCACATTATATAGCGCTTGGATGCTCAGGGCCACGTTCACCCCCAGGTGTCCCACCAATATCTCAGCCCAGCAGAAATGGTGTGTCTTTTAAGGTGTTCCTCCTCCCTCAGTTCTACCGACAAATTCAATATCTCAGATTTAGAAACATTTACTTTGAACCCAGAGAACCTAGAACATTTTGTCGTTTCCCTGGCAGTGACTGTGTTGGATTGGTCACGATCAGCATAACGTCCTCCGCAAACATTCCTATCTTGTGCTGGGCTTTGGCCTATGTCATCCCCTGTATCGCCACATTGCATCTTATGTTTTGCACAAAAGTCTCCATCACCATAGCAAATAACAGGGGGAGACAAGGGCCAGCCCGGCTTGGTTCCCCTGCCAATAGGGAATGACCTAGTGAGCATTCCTTTGACCTTCACCCTACTCAATGGGTTCTGATAGTTAGCCTGTACCATCTTTGAGAAATACTGACATGCTCCCATCATCTGCAGCACTTGAAACATATACCCCCAATTGACTTGCTCAAACACCTTCTCGGCATTGAGTGCCAAGAGAAGCTCCGGACCCTTGCAGCCTTCCCCAGCCGTTTTTATCCACGATGTGAAGTATTCTCCTGATATTATCAAATGTGTTCCTCCCTTGAATGAAGCCCCACTGGTCTTGTTCAACCAGACCAGGTAGATCCCGCCCCCTTCTCAAGCCTCCTTGGTAAGATTCATGTATAGCTTGGCGTCCAAGTTGATAAGTACTATCAGCCTTTAAGAGGAGCATAACTGCATATCCTGGCTCTGGTATCAGGGAAATATGGGCCATGTCCATAGATAGCAATATTTTACCCCTTTCCTGGAATTCATTAAATAACCCAGCCAAAGTATCTCCCAATTGTTTACTAAAGGTCTTATAAAATATTGCTGTAAGGCCATCTGCCCCCAGACTTGTATGCAGTGTCACCCTGCCTAAAGCCTTCCAGGCCTCCTCCCTTGTTATCGGCCCCTCCCAAAATTCTGGGTCCCTTGCTGCTTCCAAGGATTTAACAAAACTGTGTTTGGAAATGTTAGTCTTACTCTCAGACTTCTGGATTAGGAGGCACTCACCTCCACCACTTTTACAGACACCCGGGTAGGGAAGGCTTTTCCACCCCGAGGAGAGAGTCGGCAACATCGCCCAGATGGTGCAGTTGTTTCAGAACCACACCACTCTTCCAGTGACTTCCTTCCTCCACCTATTGGGTCTCATGGCCTCCTGTATTTTCTAATGCCAGAGGCCAGGCTGCGTATGTAATCCCTCCAATGGCTCCTGAGGGACCAGTGGTCTCAGTACCTGGGAGCACTCACGGATCGCCTTTCAGTGTCCAGCCAGGTAGTCCGCGGACTCGGCTGGTGGAACACGTGCAGCAATCTATTGGCGGGGGATCCCCTCTGGCCACTGTGGCTGCAGGCCCGATTGGTCACAGATGCGTCCCTGAAGTGTTGGGGCGCCCACTGCGAGGAATTGCAGGTGAGCGGCCTCTGGTCTCCATCAGAAGACAAGTGGCATATCAACAGGCTGGAGTTGCGGGCCGTCAGGTTAGCCCCGAGGGCCTTTGCCCCGTCTCTCATAGGGGAGCACATCCTTGTCCTAACAGACAACACAGTGGCCTTGCATTACCTCAACAAGCAGGGTGGCATGCATTCTCAACCTCTCTGCACAGAGGCAATTCACCTGTGGTCTGGTTGAGAGAGAACCAAACCTCTGTCTCAGCAGTTCATCTGGCAGGGACAGAGAACACCTTGGCGAATGCTTTGAGCAGGCAGAACACGGTCTCACATGAGTGGGAAGTGTGCCCGGAAGTCCTAGAGTAGGTCTTCACTCTCTGGGGTACCCCTGCAGTGGATCTGTTCGACACAGAGTCCAACAGTTAGTGTGAACAGTATTGCTCGAGGGAATTCCCAGCGAACGGTACACTAGTGGACGCGTTTCTGGTCGATTGGACCTTCCCTCTCCTTTACGTCTTCCGTCCGATTTGTGTCATTCCTTTTGAATTTTTAGGAGGTTGAAGAGATTTCAAGCATCTATGATCCTGATCGCCTCGGATTGGGCCAGGAGAACATGGTACTCCGATCTCCTGGATCTGACCATCTGTCTGCCTCACTGGTTGCCTCAGCATCTGGATCTCCTCACTCAGTCATAGGGTTGGGTGCTCCACCTGATCCTGGATTCCCTCGACCTACATGCGTGGCTCTTGAGAGGATGAGGTATGATGACGGGGACCTCTCAGAGGAGGTATTGCTGGCTGTACACAGACCTTTTATTAGAATCTGTTTGCATGCAGATGGAGAAGATTTAAGGCATGATGCAGGGAATGCGAGGCTGACCCTAGCTCTTGCCCAACCACCACAGTGGTGCGAGTTCCTTCAGTCACTGGCCTCTTCAGGACTTCAGGTTGCCACAGTGAAAGGGTATTTGGTGGCCCTGTCTGTGTTCAAGAGATCCCCAGACCAAGGTTCATTTTTCACCATTACGATCATGGCCCAGTTCCTGACGGGCCTTCTGAACAAGTTTCCGCCAAGCCCGTTTGTTGTCCCAGATTGGGTTCTTAATCTGGTTTTGACCTTTTTGATGGCGGCTCCATTTGAGCCTAAGCATTCATGTTCTTTGCAGATCATTTTGTGTCTGCAAGGGAAGCCAGTGGCCAGCTGTCAACCAGAAACAACTACGAAGGTAGGTGTGGCCTGGGTGTGTAGTAGAGCAATCACTGTACTTCGGAAACCCCCGTCACTCCACCTACCCTCTGAACATTTCAGGCCAGGCTACAAAAACTAGTTGGCCTCACAACTGGTGAGATCCACCACTATGACGCTTTAAAACAGCCTGCTGGCCTGCATTGCACCCTTGATAATTTTTAGCATTGCATTGACTCGCACCTAGAAAGTGCCCACTGTGATAGTACTGTGAATTATTAGCTTGCGTCACACACTTAGAAATGGTTAGCATTGCGTTGATCCACACCTAGAAAGTGGCCCACTGAGATAGTACTGTGAATTATTAGCCTGCGTCACACACTTAGAAATTGTTTGTATTGCACTGACCCACACCTAGAAAGTGCAACACTGTTAGAATGTGAATTATTAGTTTGCGTCGCACAATTAGAAATTGTTTGCATTGCATTGACTTGCACCTAGAAAGTGCCCCACTGTGATAGTAATGTGTATTATTAGCCTGCGTCGCACTCTCGAGAATGGTTAGACTTGCATTTGACTCATAACCTAGAAAGTGCCCACTGAGATACTACTGTGAATTATTAACCTGCATCGCAACACTTGGAAATTGTTAGCATTGCATTCACCAGCACCTAGAAAGTGCCCCACTGTGATGGTACTGTGAATCATTAGCTTGCGTCACACACTTGGAAATTGTTAATGTTACACTGATTGACAGCCTGATACTACACTTACTAGAGTCCTGTATTAGACCTTCTATCCCTCTATCCAGATATCTCGAGTTTAGGAGCTGCTGTTGCATCTAGGGTGATTGTATATTTTACTGACATTCGCTGTTGTCGCTGTGTTGGGCCATGTTGGCCCCTGTTACCCCCTGTCTGACCCTCTCCCGTTGTCCCGCTGTCCAGAATCTAGATGCGGTTATTGCATCTTGGGTCACTGCATCTACTCTTAAAAGTACTTCAATCTCTTGGTGCTGCCCTTAACATCCCCCCAGGATGGAGATGCCACATCACCAAAGAACACCTCTCCGATCCCTCCTCAATCCCGACTTCCCTGCACCATACCCCCGTTCATAACTCAACCCTCCCAGCGCATAACATGCGCCCTAGCACCCTAACAACCCCAGACTCGCCGTCCTTACACCACGCCCAATATCAAACTCGCTCCAAACACCTCAAGTCCTCCTAAACCCACCCAAACACACCACCACCCCTCTTCCCTCTAGCATCTATTGAGAACAATCCCTCACTCCCCATCCATACACACAGGCAATATCAAACTCACAAGCCAGAGGAGCTCTCTGGTGCTCCAAACATCACGAGCACCCTTCCACTTACACGCAATCGTCACACCCTCTGAGGAACTCGCCACCTTCTCAACCTACCTCCCATGCTGCCCTCTCTCCCCCCCCCCCGCCCCCCCCCCTCAGCCCCTTCTCGACCCCTGCCACATTGAACTGGTTGAAGTTGAACGGTAGTAAAAACCAAGGTCCTAGTTGTGGGTACCTCCACTCAACTGTTTTGGACGTCTGATTTCTAGCCCACTTCCCTTGGCCCTCTTCCTACACCCGCTACGTCAGTTCGGAATCTTGGAGTGCGGATGTCTGCCACTTTGAACATGGATGAACGGGTTAAGGCTGTGTTTAAATCCGGCCATTTTAAACTTTGGGTTCTGTGGAAGGTTCTTTCTTTAATTCCCACAGCAAATCAAGCCCTGATGGTTGCTGCCATGATCCTTAGTGTTTTGGACTATTTTAATTAATTGTATCTGGCCCAACCCAGCTAACTAACTGGGCGCCTGCAGTTGCTCCAAAAGGCTGCAGCTAGATCTATATTTCGCCCTCTGTTTTGTGCCCATATTGGCTCCCTGTCGCTCACCGGATTATGTTTAAGTCTATGTGCATAGTGCACAGAGCCTTCTATGGCATGGGAGCAGAATTTCTGCAAGCCAAGTTCTCCCACTACCTGCCTACTCGCTCTCTTAGATCACAAGCAGTGTTGAGGGTGGTGGTGCCCCATTTCAGGTTAGCCCGAAAAGGAGGACGTGCCTTTTCCGTTGCAGCCGCAAAGGCATGGAACGACCTGCCCTTGCACCTATGGGAGACTATTGACCACTGTGCCTTCTCTCAGTAGCTGAAGACCGGGCTCTTTTAGTTAGGCTACCTGGAATTTACTCCTTACATCACCAGCGCCATGATGCTTTTGGGTGAACTTGCGCTAAACAAATACAGCTAACATAACATAATGCCAACAGACCCCCTTTCATACCTCTTCCCTGCTCTGAAAGTAGCTTGTCTCGCCCTCTCTAAAACAGTAGCCTCGTCCGTTTCCCCCTCTGACCCTCCTACTCTCGCTCACACTCCCATGGCACCAAAACTCATGAAACGCTGACAGCGAGACAGGCCCTCTACCTCAACCCTCTATTCCTCACCACTTCTCCATCGATCCAATCTCCCATCCTTTCCCACCCCTACTTACAGTCCCTCCACACCCCCTCCCCCAGCCTCCACCCTGGCTGTCGTCTTGACTTCTCACCCAGTACACCTAAACCCCCTGAGCCCTCCAGACTCGAACCTGAAACAACTCGCCTGAACCCCCACACCGCTCCTCCCACCACCATCCCAATCTCCCCTGATCCTCCCCACCTCATCTCACATACCTACCACTGCCCGCCTACTCTTTCCACACCCCATCGACGTAACCCCCTAACCCGACACTCAAAGTGCACAGGCATGCAGTCCCCCTCCACCACCGCGCTAGCAGTCTCAACCACCCAGAATGATCCTACCACATCCCCACCTCATCAAGCACCCATGTCCACAAACACTCCCTGCGAAGAGCGTCATGAAAACCACCTCCTCTCACAAAGTCAAATGTATCCTTTTTAACGCCCGCTCCGTAGAAAGAAACAGACACAGCATCTTCGACCTCCTATCCTGTGACAATCCCAACCTAATTTTTATCACCGAAACCTGGTTCTCTGACAATTTTGCACCCTGCTGGCTACTCGCTTATTGCCCACAATAGACCCCCCCCAGAGGTGGCGTAGTCACAATCCTCTATAAACCTTGTTTCTCCGTCCCTCTCGTCGAATCCCAGACATGCAACACTTCCTGCGAATCCCTTCTGGTAAAACTCTCCCTATTATTGACTTTCATCCACAGCTAACTACTCATCTACAGACCCCCAGGATACAACAGACATTTCGCCAACAACCTCTGTTGACTCAGTAGCTACCATTCAGGTAAATCACCCATCTCTTACTCTCCTGGGAGATTTCAATATCAATATCTCGTTTGATAATCCCAGCAACCCCATGACCAATCCTCTGGTCGACAGTCTTGATGCACTCAACCTCTGCCAACATACCAATGGTCCAACTCACTCAGGTGTGCACACCCTTGATGCGATTTTCAACTCCTATGACCTGGTCTCTGTATCCAGCCCAAAACCCCTAGTCTGGACAGACCACTTTGCCATCCCTTTCTCTATCTACACACCAGCCCCTCCTCCTACAGCTCCCCCTGCACCCACCTTTGATCACAAATGCTGGAACAAAGTCAAGATACTACCCGACCTAGCTGAAGCCCTGTTACTTCATCCCCCTTCAACACTGTCCTGTGGCAGACCCTTAACCATAGAATCGTTCAACTCTTGGCTTATAGAATCACTAATTCCTCTCGCGCCCGCAACCTCACACAAAGGACCGTCCCCCAAATAGTTCACGCCCCACCTGAGGACTTTCAAAAAACAAAATAACTCTCTTGAACGCAAATGGTGAGCATCTAAAACCGATCTCCGCAGATCCATGTTCGCCCTCCACCACGGTAATTACAAATCCAAGATCCGAAAGGCCAAAAAAGCCTATTACACTAAACTGTCGCAGCAGCAGCAAAGAACTCCACAAAATCATCTCCGAATTCGTGAAACCTACTTGCACCTCTACCCAAACCACTCCCACGCAAATACTCTGCGACTCCCTCTCACTACATTTCTAGAACACCGGACTTGACAGGATGGCAACCCTTAACACCAAACTTTCCACCCGAACCCCCTGGCCAACACCTACCCCATTGCCCCGTCGACCACTATGCCAACCTTCGACTGTTTCCAACCCATCCCGAGGGACGAGTTCCTAGATGTACTATCCGGCAGCAGACCCTCCGGACCTCCCCCCCCTCGACCCCTGCCCCGCCTCTGTTCTGAAAGAAATATTCTCCTCTACCTGCACAGTAGAACATGCTAGAACCATACGAAACGACTCCCTCGCTTCTGACATCTTCCCTGAAGCCTTTAAAATAGCACATTCTAACCGCTCCTAAAAAAGGCATCCTTCGACCCCCTTGAACCTAAGAATTACATGCCAATCCCCAACACCAGATTTCCTGTGAAACTCATCGACCGGATACCCAAATTATCCTTAGAATCCCCAAGACAAGGACCGACCCATGTCCCGACCTTGAAGCTTGTCTCTGTGATATTGACCGATGGATGAAAAGTAACCACCTCCTCTTGAACCCTGAGAAAACTGAAATCATGGCGTGCGGCAATACTGCCCTTCTCCCACAACTGCTCCCATGGCACCCTTCCCTCGGCCCACCTCCCTCTCTCTCCAACTTAGTCAAAAACATAGGCTGCACTATGGACTCAGGCCTAACCCTCTCCCGCCAGATCAATAATGTTTAAAAATGCTGTCACTTCCACCTCAAACTTCATAGATGCATTTTTCCCTACCTCTCCTACCCCAGCAGGCTCGCCGCTGTTATGTCTATTGTCATGTTGAGACTGGACTACGCCAACTCCATATACCTGGGAGCACCGGCATATCAACTCAACAAACTCCAAAGAGCCCAAAACGCTGCCGCCAAACTCCTCCTCGCCCTGGGACACAGAGACCACCTCTCACCCACTCTCCAAACACTCCACTGGTTCCCAGTCGGACAAAGGGCCACCTTCAAGACCCTATGCATTACCCACCGAGCAGTGCACAAGACCGGCCCAAGGTACTTACAAGAGAAGATCATACCCTACCACCCATCTCGCACACTAAGATCAAGCTCTGCCCTCTTTCTAGTGATTCCAACCTCTAACTCTGCCAGGATTGGAGGATCCACCTTCTCAACCTTGGCGCCAACTTTGTGGAACTCACTCCCCCCACATATTTGACACACCCATGACTCTGCAAGGCTCTAAAAACCTGGCTCTTTCCATAATACCGACTAAGACCATCTCGGGCTGCTGAGATCCTACAACCAAATGACAAATGCTCAAAGAGATCCCGAGCAATGACGACACTGGAAGCGCCCATTTAGTCACAAATAAGCTTACTCTGAATGCAGCCCTTGCAAACGCCTACTTGGAATCCGGAAAAGCGAGCGCGTTCTATCAAAACCTCCACTCAGACACTGACCTCTCCTATCACTATGCTCACTCTCTACTCTACACCAACACGCAATTAGAGCGCAGCTACACCCCTCGATCAATTAGGCCTAGCTGCTCACATACGAACAATACTTCATGAACACCCAACATTCTGATAAAACGCAGCTATACCCCAAGAAAATCGGCCTAGCTGCACACATAAGCGTACTACACAGGCCTAACGCAGCCAGACCCAGTCTTGGTGTCCATCCTCTAGACTGCACACACTCAACTGATATCAAAATACCATCACACCTAATACTAGGATGCAGCTACCATCAAGCAATCGCATCAGCTGCGCTCATAATCGGTGCACCCAAGCACCCTATGACAACTTACTCTCTCGACTGATCTGGACTGCGGTCCCCAACGTCATTCATCCTACCACTGCTTTGAGGTCATACCAATGATATATAGAGTGCTATATAAATGCCAAAAAACATAACTTAAAACAACCTTTTTGATTACGATCACATCTGCCAGGAGAGTTAGCGAACTGCAAACCTTGTGCTGCAAACCTCCATTCCTGAAGTTCTTTTGTGAGAAAGTCTCTCTTAAGTCAGGCCTGGAGTCCTTCCTAAGGTGGTTTCAGAATTTCATCTGTCCCAGTCTATTGACTTACCTGTCTTTTACCCTCCTCCGCATCCCTCAAAGGAGGAGGAAAGTTTCCACCACCTTGATCCCAAGCGAGCATTAAGTTTCTTTGGCGCTCTTACGTCTGAGTTTAGGAAATCAGACTAGTTGTTTGTAACCCATTACTTGTCTAGAAAAAGGCCTTGCCGTCACTAAACAAACCCTGTCACGGTGGATCCTCCTGTGCATATTCAGGGGTTAACAATCAGCAGGCAAGGAGCTTCCAGCAGGCATCAGGTCTCACTCGACCAGATGGTTCTCTGCCTTTACGGGGTCCCTGTTAGGGATATTTGCTGGGCAGCCACTTGGTCATCCTTTCATACCTTCAACAAGCACTATGCCTTGGACGTTACACGGGGAGCTGATGCTAGGTTCGGTAGGGCGGTTCTGCAGAATCTACTGTTTTTTTTAAACTTCTTATTATTATTCAGCGTGGCAGCAAAACACAAGCGAACAGCGTCAGGCATTGCAATATGAATACAGTATACATAATGTAGGTGCGCAGAGGTTACTACACATAACACAATCAATGGGCACAATCACAGCATGGAGAGGGCAACAGAAGACTGTGATAGGGGTGAGGACCCGAGCAGGTGGGGGGAAGTAGGCGGGGGGGAGGTATCCGGTGTCACGATTAGATCGGACATGTAAGAGCGGATCCTGAGCCAGACATTCCTAGGCCTGGAGTGGGCGGGTTGCATATGGGACCAAGCTTCCTCAGAGTCCGAGGCCCACGTGACCGCTCTCAGCCATTGGGCGTGTGTGGGAGGTGAGGGGCGAAGCCAGCAGAGCAGGATGGAGCGTACCGCGAGTAGCAGGCAGAGGCCGGCTAATTTTTTGGAATCACGGGAGAGGCCTGGGAGGTCATGAAAGAGGCATACCACTGGGGAAGGAACAATGGGATGGTCGAGCACAGCAGACACTGTCGAGCAGACTGCCTCCCAAAACTGTGAGAGGCGAGGGCAGGACCAAATCATGTGAATGTAGTCGGCATCGTCCCGGCAGCATCTAGGGCAGCTGGAAGGGTGATCCCTGGACATGCGATGTAGTTTGATCGGGGTCTAGGGAAACCTATGTAGTACTTTGAACTGAATGAGTTTAAGCCGGGAGTTGAAGGACACTCGATGTGTGCGCTTGCATAGATGTGCCCAGCGCTCATCCGACATTTCAACACCAAGGTCTACCCCCCACACACGCTTCAGTTTGGCAAAGTCTGGGACAGATCTGGATTGTAACATAGTGTATAGCCTGGAAATTGTACCCCTCGTGGGCCATGGGGAGGTGAGCTCCTCAATAGCAAGGTTGTCCGGTGGCAACGCGAGGAACGTTTGATAATTACGCTTGAGGGTCCTGCGGAGGGATGCGTATTGAAGCCATACACTCTGGCCGCTCCTCAGGGGCAATGGGAGATCGGGCCATTCAACAAATATACCCTGGTCAAACACATCACGCAGCAACTCGTAGCCCGCGTCCGCCCAGCGACGAACCGTGCCTGGTGGGACCCGCGGGACCCCCGGGAGGAAATTCCAGAGAGGGAGGTTGCCGTGGAAGGCGTAAGTAGTTTTGATTAGCCTCCACATCTTCGCTAATGCGATGGACGTGCAGGCGACCGAGCTCTGTGAGTCCAGTGCCAAGGGAGCGGGTTGTATCACCAAGGAGCGGATGTCACGGTCACAGACCGCAAGCTTCTCGAGTCGGACATGCGGGGGAGGGTCCATTGTATTAAACCAGTAAGAAGTATATTGGATTTGGGATACCAGCCAGTATTTAAGAAAGTCAGGGGCACCGAAGCCCCCGTTAGACATGGGAGTAGACAGGGTATCAATTTTTAGGCGGACCGCACCCGAGTGCCAGAGAAAGGAATTCACAGTACGGGTCAAGTCACGGAAGAAGCCCCCCCCTGGCCACAAGGGTATGTTAGTGAACATGTAAAGCAACTGGGGCAACACCACCATCTTCAACAGCCCTATCCTGCCTGCCAGGGAGATCGGGAGTTTGTCCCAGACCCGGACCTTAGCCATCAGGTGCGTGAGATACTTCCGATAGTTTTCTTGGAAGGTCAGCTCCTGCTGGCGCGTTACCACTATTCCCAAGTAGGTAAATGTGGATTGAGCCCATGTGAAGCCAAAGGTGTCAGGAGGAGGGAGAGTGAATTCCGTGAGTGGGAAAAGAGTGGATTTCGAGCAATTCACTTTAAGGCCAGAGATTCGACCAAACTGAATGATGTCCTCCAGTATTGGGGGTAAGTTGATGGAGGGAGAACGCACAAACAGCAATGCGGCATCCGCATATAGGGACACTATGTCCGACTGGCCCGCAGTGCGGAGGCCTCTATGAGCGTGGAGTTGACGGAGCATATCAGTGAAGGGCTCTATTGCTATAGCGAAGATCAAGGGAGAGAAGGGGCACCCCTGTCTCGTCCCCCTGGCGATCTCAAAGAGGGGGGAGCATTGGTCGTCGGTGCGGACCCTGGCCACAGGGGTAGAGTAAAGCAATCTGACCCAGGAGAGAAAGGAGGGGCCGAATTTGCAACTCTCGAGAACCCGCCATAGGTACCTCCAAGAAACCGAGTCAAACGCCTTTTGCATGTCGAGGGTGACAGCCACTGCGTGCGTCTCGGGACTAATTCTGTTAATTATATTAAATAGGCGCCTCAGGCTCAGGGAGGTAGAGCGACCCGGGATGAAACCCGCCTGATCTGGATGGATGATAGATGGCAGGAAGGGAGCTAACCGGAGCACCAGAGCCTTGGCGTATACTTTGACATCACAATTTATAAGTGAGAGCGGGCGATATGAACCACATTGCGAGGGGGATTTACCCAATTTAAGTAGTACTGTGATTGTGGCCTCACGGAGTGAAGGGGGGAATACGCCGGACTCCACAGACTCTTCCCAAAGAGCCAGCAAGTGAGGGAGCAGCTGTGACTTAAAATGCTTGTAAAATTCGACGGGGATACCGTCCGAGCCGGGGGCTCGCCCCGAGGATAAGGAGTCAATAGCGTCTGACAGCTCCTCCAGTGTGCGAGGGGAGTCAAGGGAGGCCGCGGCCTCCTGGGACAGGGCTGAGAGAGGAAGGGCATCGAGAAAGGAGTCGATCTCCGCCACTGATACCTCATCTGAGTTAGAGTATAGGGTTTTGTAGAATGTGAAAAATTCCCTGTTGATGTCTTGCGAAGAGACAGCCATGGAGCCGTCAGGCCTCTCAATTCCGAGTATGTGTGGGGACCCCGTCTCGTGACGGATCAGTCGTGCCAGAAATCAACCGGGGCGTTCCCCCTCCCCGTATCTCCTCGCCATGCCAGGACTATCCAAAAACCTTTGTTCACGATCCGCGAGGGATCGGAACGTGTCCAATTCCATCCCTATGTCAGCCAGGTTGCCCGGGGTGGAGTGAAGTGAGCATGTAGCTTCCAGGGTAGAGAGTCTGGATTCACTAGCGGCAAGATCTCTCCGGATTGACTTAAGGACCCCATTCTCTTTGGGCAACGCAATCCCTCTAATATAAACCTTAAATGACTCGCATAAAGTGGATTGAGACGTTACCGAGCCCGTATTAGTCTCGAAGAATTCTTCAATCGACCGCTCGAGCTCGGAACAGAACTCCGGGTCCAGTAAGGAGAGGGGTTTCAGCCTCCAGTTGCGTGTCCGGCTGGGATCAGGACCCCAACCGATGGTCACAGTAACTGGAGAGTGGTCAGACAGGGTTCTGGGAAGGATCATTAGCTGTATAACGCTCTTAACCAATTCGTTGGAGATCACCCATCTGTCAATACGGGAATAGGAATCGTGGACTGAGGAGTAAAAAGAGTACACACGGGAGTCCGGGTAGAAGAACCTCCATGCATCTACCATGGATAGACGGGGCAGGGATGATAGTGCAGCGTAGGCTGCCCTGGAAAGTTGACGGGGCCTGGATCCAGATCTGTCGAGGGCTACATCGAAAATCGTGTTGAAGTCGCCCCCCCAGAGGATGGGGACAAGGGGGAAGCCATCAAGGAGGGACGTGACCTGTACATAAAAATCAGGGTCATCTAGGTTAGGGCCGTAAATGTTCAGCAGGACCACCTCCCTGTGTTGGAGCGCAGCATGAAGCAACACATATCTGCCTTGAGGGTCTATTTGTGAGGAAATAAGAGTAAACTTGAGGCTCTTGTGAATAAGGGTCATGACCCCGCGGCTTTGGGTAGAGAAATCGGTAAAGAATCTATGGGGACCCCAGGTTTTGGCAAAACGCATACACTGTTCCGCGCGAGCATGTGTCTCTTGTAGAAACAGAATCTTGGACCCATGACGCTCGGCCTGCAACTGGAGCTGCCTCATCTTTTTATAACTGCCCAACCCACGTACGTTTCAGCTCATGAAGGTCAGGTCACTCTCGGTCACAGATGCAGTGGTGGTTGAAAAAGAAAAAATGTCAATACCCAGCGGGCCAATTTCACAGCCCTGCAGCACCAAGTCCTGAGTACCACCTCGCGGTCCGCCTTTGCTGCCAACGCCAACTTTTTAACAACATAACCCCCGACATGACCCACCCCCACCCACATCCCCCCCCCCCAAACAGAGGGATGACAATCCCAACCCCCCTCAACCAAAACCAAACCAGAGGCATCAGCGCCTGGGGGCCTGAAGGTCGGACTGGCCGCCGCAGTCCGGGCTGCGGCAGATCCAAATAAGACAAAAGGTGCCCACAGTAGGCATTTGCAAATAACTTGAACAGGGTCCTGGCACATGTTGATGTGGCACATATTTGTAAAATGAACAAAACAAGCAGATTCCGGAATAGAGGATCAAAGTGACCCCGATGCAGGAAGGCGTCCTTGCCTGGCCTCTCCTCGTCGGGACAGAAGGATAACTGCAAAACCGTGATCAGAGGAGAGGGGTCAACCAGGGAAATGTTCGTCGATAAACCTGGAGGCCTCCTCCGGGATCGTGAAGAAAAACACGTGGTTGGCGTGTTCTATGCAGAGTTTGGCAGGATAGAGCATAGCGTATTTGACTGAGTGATCCCGCAGCCTACGTTTCACAGCTTGGAAAGTCTTGCGTTCACGTTGGACGGCCGTTAAGAAGTCCGGATAAAGATGAATCCTTGCGCCATCCAATAGTAGCTCACCTTTAAGTCTGGCGGCCCTGAGGAGGGCATCTCGGTCACGGAAGTTCAGCACCTGGAATATGATGAGCCGAGGTGGAGCACCGGGCTTGGGCTTAGCGGTCAGGGCTCGGTGTGCCCGCTCAATGGCGAAGTGCGGGGAGAGCTTGGGAGAATCCAGGAGCGAGACCAATGTATGCTCAACAAAGTCCTCCATTGGTTCATGAACTTCATTCTCGGGAACCCCGATAATGCGGAGGTTATTACGCCTCGATCGGGATTCCAAGTCCTCGTTCTTCTTCTCTACCTCGAGGACTCGGTTGGAGAGAGCGGTGACCTCGGAGCGCAGGGCACCCAGTGCATCCTCTGCGGAACCGACCCGTGTCTCGACCTCTGACACTCAGCTGTCGGTCCGCTCGATGTGGGCCTTAATAGAGGATATAGTACCGTTCATGTCATCCAGTTTTGAGTGGAGTGCAGTGAAGCCCTCACGGATGAAGTCCATCATATTTTGGGATTCCGGTGCTGTGACGGGTGGTGATACAACAGGGGCCTGCTCAGTGGTCTCCTCTGATGATCTCGCCGCAGCCTTCGTAAACATGTTGATGGAGCTCTGTTTCCTCCCCCCTCCCTTGGTCATCCTGTCGATGGTGGAGGGTGAGGGGGGGAACCCCAGCAGCCCTGGGAGAGAGGCAGGGGGAGCTCGGACCCTGTACCACGTGAGGGAGAGTGCGAAGTATGGTATGAAACAGGGAGTAATGCAGAGGGAGCCGTGGCTGTGAATCCGTATAAATGCGATATTGCGGCTACCAGTGCAGGCCGTGGGGTCTCAGCCAGCCCAGGGAGACGTGGGGAACAACGCAAGGAGACCTCGGGGGTAGGAGACCCCAGGGATGGGGGCGATGACGCCCAGCGGACACTGAGAGCAGGGATCCAAATATGAGTGGCCAAGTGCGATGAATGGAGAGGAGCGCCTCCCAGCGCAATGCTCCGCAGGGTAGACAGGCCGCAGCCTCGAGCACAGCGATGAAGGATAGGGCAGGCAGCCGGTCAACAAAAGGTCCTGGGTGAAGTAGTGGCACCGAGATCACTGTGGCCCCCTCAGAACGTAGGAGACCCCCAAGAATGAAGACACATGCGGCCCGCGAGGTCCAAGGCTCCCCCAATGGAGCGAGGGGGTGAAGGAGAGTCCGCAAGGCGGGGGGCGCCCAGACAAATGCAGGCCAGGGAAGCGCCAGGCCCGGGGCGACACCAACCGCTAATGGGCCCAGAGGCCGGGGGCCGCCGGCGGGCAATCCGCGAGGCACTGCAGGGAGGGGGTGAGGCAGTGTCACCGCCCAGGGACGTCGGCAGGGAGCACGTACCTGGTGGCTGCAAGGATCCGGCAGCACCGCGTGTGTCCCCCGAGCGCTGAAGTCTCGCTGTCGGCGGGGGGGGGGAGCTCCCGCTGAGTCGGCACCATGGCGAGGCCCAGCAATCGAAGGGAGGGGCCACCAGCTAGGGCAGAGGCAGACCGCCACCCGCCGGCGCACATCCACTGGGGCAAGAACACGCCGCAGGCCCCCAGACGAGTCTGTCCGCCACTCTGCCGGGGCCGGGTTTTGGCACGCGGGAGCGCTGCAGGCAGGTGGGGGGATGGTCACGGCGGCGCCCAGAGATAGCGCTCCACAGCTCCGTTTTTCGTCGGGATTCGGTCTGCAGGGTCCCTGGGGTAGCGGCTCCAAAAGCGTGTAAGCCGGGATCGGCTGCCAGGTGGTGAAGATACCGAATTAGGATCTTGCGATCTGCCGGCCACAGAGCTCGAGCTTCAGGCGGCCATCTTGTTCGGCGCTCAACAGCGCCCCAGAATCTACTGGTTTTAATCTTTCTCCCCACCTCCATTATCCTAACTGCTTGGGTAGTGTATCATGATGAGGAATCTGCGGCAGAATACCAGTCCATTGAAGGAGAAATTACCTTACCGTAATATTCTTTCTATGGATTCTTATCCCTCAGATTCCTCATCAACCCTCCCATACATCCCCGCTCAGAAAGTTCTGTTGGTTGTCGCTTCTGTCCAAACTAGAAGGTATGGTGATGGCTCTAGGATGACCATTTCTGTTAAAAAAAAAAAAAAAAAAAAAAAAAAAAAAAAAAGTTTTTCATCAAACGTTGTGGGATCACCCTGTTGGAGTGCACCCTTGCTAATGTTTTGAAAACTGGTTAGCCTACTCCTGTAGTGGTTCTTCTGCAGCGTTCAATCAGAAGCGGAAAAATGGGGCGCAGTGACGTGGTGTGTATATACAACGCCTGACGTCACATCCGCAACAGCCGATCGAGAGCCAGACAAGATGGATCAACAGTCGAGTAGAGGTTCACTACGCGCACTGGCGAAAAAGGTTTCCGAACAGCAAGGCTGGAGATGGATATCTATCGTGATGAGGAATCTGCGGGAGAAGAATCCATAGAAAGAACATTACATTAAGGTTATTTCTCCTTCCCTATTCTTCCTTTTCCATCGCCGAGCTGCCATCTTTCCATACTATGGAAAACACACCATTAAAATGTTGCTCTTCCTGTAACTGGAAGTTTCCCTGAAAGGACTCGCACAGGGTTTGTAACCTCTGCTTCCCCAGGGACCATTCAGAAAAGCATCGCTAGTTCTGCAAACAAAACTGCGTCGTGGACTGATAAGACACACGTGGTGTTGAAGGGAAGGTCCGAAAAGTCCCTTTCCTCTGGGCCATCGTGATCGTCACATGACAAGCCCCCAAAACAGATGCCGAAGTCTGTTTCTGACACTGCGAGAAAACCAGATAAATCCTCGGGTATCGGCGAATGTGCGTCGAAAGATGCTCCGACGGCCCTTTCCAATAATTCTAAGATGAGAGAACCCCTTACAAAACATGTCTCAAACACTCTCATCAAGTCCATAACATCGAAGCACACTAAATATTCGACACCCCTACCCTCTAAATCCCCTATTTCAAAGGCTAAAGAACACTTTGCCCCTAGTGACACCCTTTCAGGGACAATATTCCTCAAACAACCCTCTACATCAGAGGCTTACTCTACCCCTGTTCCCACACGTTTTCTGAGCTGCACCCAATGGACCCCTCAACAATTTGATAGAGTAATGAGGAGAATGTCAAGTTTTGTTGATTTTCTTGATGAACACCCTGATTAACTGCCCTGCCTCCACGTGCCCTCTCAAAGGAGGCAGCTAAAGACCAGCCTCCCGCCAAGAGAGACCTTGTCTGGACACTGCCCAGCCTAGTACCTCACAAAACATACCGAACAACCTATACTACATTGACAATTCATGCTTGCAGCACCCTGGTTCAATAGCAGACCAAGGGGACCTAGATGACACAGACCAATATTGTGATGATGATGATGATGATGATGACAATGATGTCTACATCATGACCAACCTGTGGCTCTCTTCCCTGCTGATAATCAGCTGCAGTATAATGAGCTCTTCTTAAAAGCTGCCAAACATTTTAAAATTGATACCCAAGAGGCACAAGTCGACAAGGACTTTGTAGAGGACATCCTTGGGGATAAGAAGACTGCAGCTCAGTTTATACCACTCCTGCAGTCCATCCAGAGGGGCATTCAGCCTTCATTACTTACCCCCAACCTTACAAGGGCAGTTAAACCCCATATTGAAAAGATATTCAGACCAATCCCCTCCAACCCTCTGTACACCAGGGGTCAATTAAAGCTGGACTCTAGTCATAAATACCACAAGAAAGAGAGCAGGGACGCCCTTAGCCTCTGCTTAAGCCCCTCCTGACAAGGAGAGCAAGAAAATATATACACTGGGCGGGAAAGTAGCTTCCTCGCCGGCATACCAAGTAAGGATAGCCAATAACACCACGCTCTTGGCAAGTTATAATTGCCACAAATGGGACGAGTTCTCTCAACAAAACGACTCTGTCCAGAGCCCCTTAAAACACAGCTTTTAAAAATAGGGTAAGCTGATAGCAAGCTGCATCCTGAAGAATAATCTGGACTCAGCGGATAATGCTGGCCGTATAGTAGCTGAGGCTACCCTCATTAAGCGATATCCAGGGCTACTACAATCCGACTTTAAACTAGAAACCCAAGCTATCCAGCTAAATATGCCAATTGAACGAAACGCCTTATTTGGGAAAGCAGTTGAGGACGCACTAAAAAGTTCTAAAGAGGAGTACGACACCCTCAAGTCCCTGGGACAGCTCACTAATAAACCTTTTGTGCAAAGAGGCACATTTAATACACACCATTTTCGAGGACAAAACTCCAAGCGGTCCTCTAGCTATAACCAGGGCAGACAAGCTTCTTCTTGGGGTTCCTCGCAAGGGCAATCCTCCCAGCAAAGTTTTCAAGGGGGCACAGAAGGTCGAGGAGTAGAGGCAGATCCTCCTCTACCAGAGGCTCCACCCCACCAAAGCAATGACCACCCTTTCCTGGTCCACTCCCATGCTTCTCCAGTAGGAGGTTGCATTTGTCATTTTACTCACGCATGGGAGGGGATCACGTCAGAGAAGTGGGTACTTTCCACCGTAGCGGGAGGCTTTTGCATAGAACTCACACAGACAGCAGCCAACCACCCGCCAAAACAAAGACAGATAATCCAGGAGGAACAGCGCATTCAGCTGGAAGAGGCCAAAGCACTGCTAGAAAAGGACACCATAGAGATCGTCCCAGCAAACCAGGTAAACAAGGGCATCTATTCAATGTACTTCCTTTTGCCAAAGAAAGACCTTACAATGCGCCCTGTCCTAGACCTGCGCCTTGCAAACACATATGTCAAGCCACAAAGGTTTTGCATGACAACGCTACAAGAAGTAATTCCACTGCTAAAAAAAAGGGGACTACATGGTAACATTGGACATGAAAAATGCACACTTTCATATTTCAATGTTCCCAGCGCACAGAAAATTCCTGCACTTCAAGATAGCAGCTCACCATTACCACTTCAAGGTGCTACCCTTCGGCATAGCCTCCTCTCCAAGGGTATTCACCAAGGTGTTGGCGGTAGCGGCAGCACACTTATGCATACAATCAGTCCCAGTGTACCCTTATCTAGATGACTGGCTGATAACAGGGGATTCCCCTCAAATCTGAAAGCAAAATACTCCAAGAACAATCAACCTTCTGTTCCAATTGGGTTCTCCATCAACGAGAATAAATCAAGCGTCCTTCCAAATCAAACAGTTCCTAGGAGCTCTCATGAAGACAGAAGAGGGTCTAATATTCCTCTCAAACGAAAGAGTTCAAAATATGCTGCGAATACCTCATTATCTGGCCGGACGCAAAATAACTGTACACAAGGCAATGCGCCTGCTCGGGATGATGGCTTCATGCATTTATCCGTTTCCACACGCACGGTTGCTCATGCACCCAATGCAGAAGTGTTAGCGAAACAGTGGTCTCAGGCAAGCAGTCAATGGGACAATCTATTGGTTGTTCCGCTTACCCTAGTAGAAACATTTCGCTGGTGGTCAAAGGAAATTATGTTAAAAGTGAAATGCTTTCACAATCCTCCAGTACAACCGGTAATTACAACAGACGCCTCACTCTCCGGATGGGGAGCACACTACCATGGCATGTGGACACAAATCACAGCCCAAAACCATATCAAACTTCTAGATCTACTAGCAGTGCTCAGAACCCTGCAAGCTTTCCACCTGCATCTAACAGGTCAAACAGTGCAAGACCTCACAGACAGCATCACAGCCATATTGTACATAAACGAGCAGGGTGGCACACGCTCTCCTAGTCTTTCCAGGCTACCCCAGAAAATCTGCAAGTAGGAACTCAAGCGGATCATGTTCCTAGTGTCTCAACACGTTCCAGGGGAACTGATTTCCCTAGCAGACTCTCTAAGCAGAGATCCTATGTCCGAGGAACACAAATGGCAACTATACAGAGGAATTCTAGACAATGTCTTATCCCTCTTGGGTTATCCTCCTTTAGACTTGTTTGCCACAAGCCTAAACGCACAATGCCCAGACTTCGCATACAGGTTTCCCCAACCCAGATCCAAGAAGAACGCCCTGTGAGTGAGCTGGTCAGGAAAATGTGCTAATGTTTTTCCACCAGCACCGCTCCAGAGCAGGATAGTGCACAAGATGCACCAGGAACAAGCAACACTAATCCCGGTTTCTCCTATGTGGGTGATACAACCTTGGTTTCCACATCTGCTCAAACTGGCTATGTGCGAACCAATCAAGCACCCGTGTCCACACAACATGCTATCCCAACACAGGGGGGGAAACGACATTCCAACCACATCCTAAGTCTATGCACTTGGCAGTTTGGGTCTTGAAGTCATAGAGTTTGGATATTCAAAATTACCTCAAAGGTGTATGGAAATCCTCAAGGAGGCACGCAAACATAACACCAGGCACTGCTACTTCAACAAATGGAAAATATTTGTAATATTGTGCCAATCAAAGGATGTAAACCCTGTTGAATGTGCTCCTTCACACATTCTTCACTACGTGCTCCACTTACTAGATTCTGGTCTGGTATTTAACTCCATCAAGGTTCACCTAGCGGCTCTGTCCGCGTAAACCACTTCACAAAGCAAGGTGTCCTGGTGGAAAATCCCTGTTGTTAAGGCTTTCATGGAGGAAGTAAATAGACATGAGCCCCCATTTCCAACCCACCTCCAGGTTGGGATCTCAATGTGGTACTCTCAAAGCCCATGGGTCCTCCCTTCGAGCCAATGCACAAATCCAGCCTCAAATACCTAACATACAAAACAGCTTTTCTGCTAGCCATCACCTCCATAAGAAGAGTTGGTGAGCTACAAGCTTTGTCAGCAAGACTTTCTGTGTTCTCCACAAAGACAAGCTGGTACTGTGAACACACTCTAGGTTTTCACCTAAATTTGTATCCAAGTTCCATGTTAACCAATCCATTGAGCTACCCATTTTCTTTCATAATCCTTCAAACTCAGCTGAGAAAACCTTCCATACACTGGATGTAAGGAGGGCAGTTGTGTACTATGTAAACAAGACAAAAGCGCTAAGAAAAACAGATCAATTGTTTGTCTCCATGGCAGGGAAGGTGATCACGTTTAAAAAAGCACCATCTCCAGATTGACAGTGAAATGTATACAGCTCTGCTACTCCCTTTCAAAGATAACTCTGCCTTTCACACAAAGAGTTCACTCTACCAGAGGTACAGGAGCTACCTTGGCCTTTATTGCAAACATCCCTCTAGTTGCCATTTGCAAAGCAGCTACATGGAGTTGGATACATACCCTTTACTCCGCATTGCTTCATTTATACACATTCTAAAGCAGATTCACAGGTGGGACAAGTGGTGATAAACATCTTTTTAAAATTTAGTTTTATTGTATATGGTTTAAATAACCTTTACACATTCATTTGAACTAGACAGATAGAATTACATTATTTCAGTACAATATCAAAAAAGAAAAAGAAAAGAGAAAGCAAGGAAGAAGACAAAACAAAATATATCCATTCGCTCCTTCTTATAAAATTGCGCTAATCATACAATAGACATTAAAACAAAATTACAAGCTACTAGAAACTTTTCAGGAGCATCAGGACTAGGTTTTACACATAAAGAAAGGATTACAAATTTGCATACATCAACATTACAAAACATATTATCACATCATCTTTAAAGCCAAGAAAAAGGTACATAAGAAATACACATTAAATGAGTTCCACAACTTTCAGCTCTTATATAATTAACTTTCTGTTTTTAGTTAGAGATTTAAAAAAAAAGCTGCTATTGCCATTTTGCCTGAGGTGTTTCCCCCATTAGGCATCTATGCCAGATATGTTCTTCAGTGCACCACTAATTATTAGGGAATAATTCACCTAGATATCGCAACTTTTTTCATTTAGTGCTGTACAATGGGATAGTAGATGTCGAGTAGATTCAACAATATCTTTGTGATTACAGAATCTACACGCAGAACCTTCTGCCTCGACTTAAGAGAATTTCATTAGTAGGCAATATGTTTGATTGGAATTTAAGGAATATTGTTCTATACAGTCTGTTTGAGAATCAAATAAGGTATGAGGGTAAATTACCCCTTTTTTATGTTCGTGTGCAATGCGAGACATAGATACATACTGTCATTTTTCTAAATTCTCAATCCAATCATAATCGTATAGTTGATTTTTTACCTTTGTCGGGTTGTTGATCAGAGTAAGTGTTCACTTATTTTTTTTAAGATCCTCTCTCGTACTTCGAATCATACTAATATAATGTATACATTTCCCTATAGGTATCAAATACATACACTCCTTCAAATTCTCAGAGAGATTTGCTGACTGGAAGAAGTAATTTCCTGAACAATGACACTAACTTCCATTCAACACGCACGTGGATAGAAATAAGACCAAGTTTGAATCTTATAGCAGATAGAGGGATATTGTTAGGTACCCCCAAGACTCTCCTCCAAATTTTGGTTTCCATCAGATCTAACCATTTCGGGGCCACATCAAAAAATAATTCTTGTCCATGGATGAGCTTTGGCATCACTTTTCCCACATAGAATTTTAAAGCTGGAATAATAGAGAAGAACCCGAATTTACGATTTATTACGAAAACTTGGGAGAGCAACATAGCTGCCTTTTGGTTAAGCATGTGTCTCACATTACACGCCTGGTGACGCTGATATAAAGAAGTAGAGATATGTCATACTTGATGCTGAGATGATTACGGTATTCTCCCAAGACCACATCTGAGCCCTGCTTCTCTTGCTTCTAGATATGGCTAGAATTTTCATTTTCTTTCGATTGATCCTGAGACCATTATCGCTCACATATGTGGAAAATGCAGGGAGTAGTCTTTTTAGCCCTACTCGTGATTTATCAAAGAGTAAGAAATCGTCCGCATATGCGAGCCAAGATGCCTTCAGTGCACCCACCCTGGGTGCCACCAATGCAGCACAACTCAAATAGTCATTCACGTCCGACACTTAGAGGTTGAATAGACAGGCAGACAGAATACATCCCTGTCACAGACAAGGCAGGGTTGGGAAACAACGTGCCATAGCCCCCTCTCTATTCAGCCTCACCTGGATGGTTGAATTGTCATGAATCCTATGATGAGTTCCAATAAGCTGCTTGGAATACCCCAACTTTTCCCTAAGTCTTGGGCGATCAACGTGGTCAAAGGCTGAAGACAGGTCAATAGATGCTATATATGTACAAGCTTCAGAGGTAGACCAAGTTATTTCTTGCATAGATCTTACCAGACCATTTAAGCAGGTAGAATGGGCCCTACGAAAGCCTGTCTGAAATTCAGATAACCAATGCGATTCAGAGGGCCATGCTTCCAAGTGCTGGAGTAAGATGGATGAAAAGATCTTGCTTTCAACATCTTACAATGAGATGGGTCTGTAGTTCGTTGGTTCAGACCTTTCACCTTTCTTAAAAATTGGGACAATGTATGCAATTTGCCACATTTTAGGGAAAGTTTTCATTGACACAACACTTTCTTTTTTTTAAAAAAAAACTTTTATTTATTTAGCTTGGCAGCACAAGAACAGGTGAGCAACATACAAGGCAAGTACAATCAGAAGCGGGGCAGGTAATACAGGTACATAGAGCCAATTCACAGCTAGATTATACACAGGGGGGATGCATACAGAGTGGGTGCGGGGCTGGAGAGGCAGCAGATCAGGAGGCGCAGGGGGACTGGTAGGGGGAGGGAACTGGAGATGCAGTGTCTGAAGCAGCGTCCGTGGGAGACATGTAGGACCTGAACTTTGACCATATATCTCTGGGCTTTGAGTGGGTTGGCTGTTGTACTTGCCCAGGATTCTTCAGTATCTGAGGCCCATGTGACCGCCCTGAGCCACTGCACGTGGGTAGGTGGTACAGGCCGAAGCCAGCAGAGTAAGATGGAGCGTACAGCGAGTAGCATGCAAAGGCCAGCCAGTTTTTTGGAGACCCGGCGGAGTTCAGGAAAGTCATGGAAGAGACACCTCATTGGGGATGGAGAGATAGGGTTTCAAGAATAGTTGACATGGTGGAGCATACTGCACTTCAGAATTGGGTGAGACGGGGGCAGGACAAGATCATGTGAATATAGACAGCGTTATCACAGCCACACCTGGGGCATCTTGGGGAGAGGTCATTTGAAACATGATGAAGTCTGTTTGGGGTGTAGTGATATCTGTGAAGTACCTTAAACTGAATCAGCTTAAAGCGGGAGTTGAAGGATACCCCATGGATGCGTGCACACATATGGGCCCATCGTTCATCGGTCATCTCCATCCCAAGATCTTCCTCCCATGCGTGCCTCAACTTAGTAAAGGCAGGGGCAGATCTGGCTTGAACCAGGGTGTAGAGTCTGGATACTTTACCCCTCGGTAAGTGAGCATTGAGCTTCCATGGTGGACAGTGTGGCCTCGCTCTCAGCGATATCCCTTCGAATTGTTCTCAGGATGTCATTTTCCTTGGATAGGGCAATTCCTCTAATATAAGCTTTAAAAGATTCCCAGAGGGTGACCTGCGAAGACACCGAGTCGGTGTTAATTTCAAAGATCTCCTCAAATGGCCGTCTCCAAATCAGAGCTGAAGACAGGGTTGAGGAGAGAATGAGGTTTCATTCTCCAGTGTCTCATCCGGGCCCTAACAGAGGATAATGGTCACTGGTGAATGGTCATAGAGGGTTCTGGGAAGGATCGTTAGACGAGCCACGTTCCTTATCAGTATGTCAGACACTAGCCATCTATCAATTAGGGAATACAAATCATGCACCGAAGAGTAGAAGGAGTAGTTGCGAGAGTCGGGGTAAAGAAGCCTCCATGCATCCACTAGTGCGAGACGGGGGAGAGATGACGGTGTAGTGTAGGCTGCTTTGGAGAGTTGGCAGGGTCTAGAGCCGGATCTATCCAGGTCTACATCGAATATCGTATTGAAGTCACCTCCCCAGAGGATTGGTATTAATGGGAAGCTGTCTAGAAGGGACGTAAGGTGCAAGTAAAACTCTGGGTCATCAGTGTTGGGGCCATAGATATTTAATAGAACCACCTCCTTATTCTGCAGGGTACCATGAAGTAACACATATCTGCCCTGGGGGTTAATCTGTGAAGATATGGAATTGAATTTAAGGCTCCTTTGGATTAGGGTCATAACCCCCCGTAGTTAGTGAAGTACCTGTGAGGGCCCCACATTTTGGCAAACTTTTCAGTGCTCAGTACAAGCATGTGTTTTTGTAAAAAGAGGGTTTTGACACCATGATGTTTGGCCTGAAGCTGCATTGTCTCATTTTCTTGTAGTTTCCCAGTCCCCGCACATTCCAACTCATGAAAGTCAAGTTATCCTCGGTCAACTGTGTAGAGGTATTTGTTAGAAATTAAAATTTATCAGAGTGGTGAACCCCATGGCTGGTGCACCGGTCGACCATTTTGCAATAACATCGGTCCGATACTGCCTTATACTCTACCTCCTCTGTGGACGCCAAGCCTTTTTTAACATAACACCCAACACCACTCACCCCCTCCCACATCCCTCCCCCAAACAGAGGAATGATAACCCCATACCCGACTAACCAAATCCAAACCAATGGCATCAACGCTGGGGGGGCCTGCGAACTGGCCTGGTGGTGATGCTCCGGACCGGGGGGCAATTTAAGGATAAACATGGTGCTTAACAATGACGTTGTGCGTAACTTGGGTAGTATCATACGTGGATGGGCACGGCACTGTCACACAATAGTGAAACAATTTACTCATGTTTGGGAGGAATGGCCTCCCAGGCAACTAGAGCAGGAAGGTGACTGGGTTTGGCAACAATTAGCAGAGCAACGTAACAGTATTGAATAGACAAAGCAGAGCGGGGTTTAACTAGAGAAGTGCTCAACGATGAACCTGGAGGCCCCCTCTGGGATTGTGAAGAGAAGCCTAAGGACTAGGACGTGGGTGACGTAGGTAAAACCTCACATGAGTGAGGACCCACCCGTCCCAGATTGAATAACAAGTTGCACATTTCTCAGACAAGTAGGTGTCCCAAACCATAAGCGATCCACCAAGGGACATAACATTAGAGAACGTGCGTTTCAGAAGAGGGTCAGCCGGGGAAGTGTTCATCGATGAACCTGGAGGCCTCCTCGGGGATTGTGAAAAAAATACACCTGGTTAGAGTGTTCAATTCTCAACTTGGCGGTATATAGCATGGAGTATTTGACTCCCAGGTCTTGCAGCCTCCTCTTCACTGCCAGGAAAGTTTAGCGTTCCCGCTGAACAGCCACTGAAAAATCTGGGTACAGATTGATCCTGGCAGCCCCCAGGAGGAGTTCACCCTTGGCTCTCGCCGCCCTGAGGAGGGCGTCCCGATCGCATAAATTTAGGACCCTGGCTATGATTGGACGTGGAGGTGCGCCCGGCCTGGGCTTTGCAGTTAGGGCAAGATGGGCTCTCTCGATTTGCGAACTGCGGGGAAAGCTTTGGGGAGTCAAGCAGTGTTAATAGAGTGCGCTCGACGTAGTCCTCCATAGGTTCCTTGATGCCATATTCGGGCACTCTGTTAATGCAGAGGTTGTTAAGTCTCAAACGCGATTCGAGGTCCTCATTCTTTTTCTCGACCTCGGTAACTCGGCCAGCGAGTGTGGAGACTTCCGCCCTGAGGGAGCTCAGGTCATCCTCGTGGCACTTACTCGTATCTCGATCTCAGCAAACCGCCCGTCGGTCCTCTCGATATGAGCTTTGATAGAGGATATGGTGCCATTCATGTCGTCTAGCTTGCGATGGAGCGTGGTGAAGCCCTCCCGGATGTATTCCATCATTTTCTGGGAGTCTGACGGATCCGAGGTCATCGAGTTGGACGGCTCCTGCTCAGGCGCATCCGCCACCGACCTCGACGGAGCTGTTTCTTTCCCGCTCCCTTGGTCATGATGCCAGCTAGGGGGTGAGGCCCGGGGAGGCGGCAGAGGCGCCAAGGCAGGTCGGGGGGAGGTCGCAGGAGGTGGCCTGAGGGGCTATTCGAGGTGTTCTGGGCACCCAGAGGCCCTCTGGGTTGAGATGAAGTACAGTTCTGTAGTAGGCTGTGGGGTCACTGGGCCACCGTTGATCGCCACCTCGCGGAATCGGGAGGACCGCCCCGGCCAGCAGCAGTGTGAGCGCACCGAGTGGTCAGTAAGCAAATCCTCTGGTGTAGACCGTCTTGGTGCACCTGGGTGAAGACCGAGAACAGGAGATCCGTGGTCTGTAGCAGGGGTGAAGAAAGCAGTGTTTTTGGGTTCTAATGTAGTTGCGTGGGTTATGGAGTCCACTTCTTGTCGAGGAGCAGGACGGCTAGGTATCCCAGCGCAGGAGTTGTGGGCCGCTGGGGGGTAGGCAGGGCGCCCGAGCCAGGTGGCAGGGAGGCAGCCAAAGCGGGGGTCAGCGAATCACAGGGTACTCGGGTGGAGTGGAAGATCCAGGTGCCACGCGCTGCGGTGCAGGGGCCAACACAGCGCACATCCATCACCAGTTTGTTGGGTCATGGGACCCGGGCCCCCAGCAGATGTATGTAGGCACCGTGGGCGGAAGGTGTAAACCCACAGTAATGTCCTCCACGCAAATATTTCAACGGAGGATAATGCGATCCAGGCTGGGGGCGGCACAGGTTACAGTTCTCGGGACCAATAATAGGTATTGTGTATACTTCAAGGGCGCGTAGATTGAATGGGCCCGTAGCGCGGGGACCTGCGTCCCCCCAGCAGCGCCCGCTGGGTTGTGTTGGGGGCGAGGGCCTCAAGTGTCTGAGGATGCCGAAGGGCAGCAGAAGCGCGGCTCCAGTCGCACAGATGCCGGCGAGGAGAAGCTCGGACGACGGCCGTGCTCCCAGAGTGGGAGGTGGTCCAGGCTAGAGAAAGTGTCACTGCGGGTAGGGTGATCGGGAGCCCCAGGGACTCACCGTAGTCGCAAAGGGGTGGGAGTATCCCCGTGTGGGCCACAGGTCGAGGATCCACCCGTCTGGACCCCACAGGAGTGCTGGATATCGGCACGCCGCCCAGGAGGGGCAGCGGAGCAGACCGCTCAGCGTTCAGGACGGACCTCTGGGTCCAGATGTAGGTGCGAGCGTGGAGGCCAATTCGGCGGTTAATGTCCTCACGTAGGATGCAGCAGTCTCTGGGGGAGAGGACAGCGCAGCGCGAGCACAGCACCCCTCCCCCACAGCAGGCCCCGGATCCTCGGAGTCTGTGGCAATTGACTCTGGAAGGGAGGGGCGGGACGGAGCAGCGCCAGCTCCCGGTCTGGTTTCAGTGTGCAGGATCTCAGTGACGGGGCTGATTCGAGACGCAGCGTTTGGTCCAACACAAGCTCGGGTCTGTCAACAGTTACGCAAAGTAGTTAGTGCAGGATTTAGGGACGCACCAAAGCAGGATTCAAGAAGGAAGGCGCCTCATGGAACGGAGCTCTTGATCAACACTTTCAAATAAAATAGTCAAGACGTTTCCCCAGTTTTTTGGATCTTTTTTTAGAATATCATTCGTAAGCCCATTGGCCCAGAAGCTCGAGATTTACTTTGGATTATTACATCATACACCAACTTGTAAAGCAGATTCACTGGTGGGACAAGCAGCGCTAAAACATCTATTTGCTGCCGTACCTTCTCACAACCCACTTCCTTCTCCTGATGCTGCTCGCTACTCTATAAATAGCATGTGATCTAAGCAGATCCACAAGCCTCAGAAGGGATACATTACTCAGAATAATCGTATTTCTGATGCTTGTATCTGCTTAGATTCACATGCTCCCACCCTTCCACCCCTCTTAGAGTAGACGGTGCATAGATGTTTTCAGGCTTTATAGATTCTTATCTGCTTTATTACATCTGTACTCGCACTACACTTCATGCTACCTCATGTCAGAAACAAAACAATCTGAGGGACCTCGATGTGTGAAGGACCATGGGTACAAAGGATGTCACGCTAAGGATAGTATGACTTGCACACCCTGTCGACGTTCCTTTTCGAGTTTCAAAAACAAATAATGTAATCCTCCGCGGCTCCCACTAGATGTTGGCCTATGCATAGCATGTGAATCTAAGCAGATACAAGCATCATAAATACGATTACCGTGAGTAATGTATCTGATATATACGCTATTCAGTGAAACAACTTTGTTAAAGGGACGTTATGGTTAAGTTGCACCAATAACAGCGTGTGAAAAAACTTTGTTAAAGGGATGTTATGGTTTCAAGTAAAATGAAAACCCCCCAGAAATTCACTAATTATGGTAAGCTATACACCCATAAATTGCACCGGCGAAAGTACCTGCTTGGAAGAGTATTAGCACGTCTGCTATTTCACTTCAAAAATGGCATCAGGCATGGCCATCTCTCCTCCCCAAGAGCCACCATCACCACCACCAGCTGGAGGGCCTGGACAAGGGAAAATGTGCGATGATGCAGAGGACGATCAAGCAGACCAGGAAGATGAAATAGAGGAAATACCTACCTCCAGCACCCAGAGAGAATCATGAGTGTGGCGGTCCTTTAAGAATGTATGAGGGGTACCAAAGGCTTGGCCTACCAATGCTGAATGTTGCTGTTAGGGAGAATTCTCTCTTAAGGCTGAATTTCCTAACCTAGTGAGTCCCCCAGCAGCTTTGCTGGATTTCTGGAGTTTGTTTTTTTCTCCTGCCAAGAGTGAGACTCTTTTTCTCCCACTCTTGGACATGATTTATGGTGTTCCTTTGACTGTTAAGGTGTTTTATGGGCTATGGGGTCCTTTACTCCATAGGGTCTCATGTGTTTTTACTATGTGTGTTACACAGCACCCTCCGTGCAGTAACACAGGGGTGTCATAGTGACACCCCACCATACACTCCATACCCTGGGACTGACTACTGTCTCCCAGGGCATGTAAAGTCACCATTGGCTTTACTAGTCCCAAATTATTAACAGAAACCGGTACAAACCATCATATTGTGGACATACTGGTCGGGGCAATTCGATTGCCCTGGGGTCCGTTATTCGAGGGGGCACGTCTCCGTCCCCCCTGATCGAGTTTTGGCTGGTGGCAGTGGATACTACTTTTTATATTCGACCGCTAATATATCCCTATGGGATTTTCCCATTGTTTGACGCTACCAACTTTAATTATTTAATTCTCATAGCCTCGAACATACCGCCGGTTTATTTATTTAATATTAATTCGCCGGTTGGTATTTTTTGCCAAGACTTGATTCTAAAATGGCGTTTGTGTTCTCTTCTGTGACTCCAACCCAAGTCGAGCCCTTTGTTCCACTTTTTGGCAGGCTTCTCCACAGAAGCCTCCAAAAGTAGTGCCACTCTGTCTGGGTACCACAGAGGGTGTAGGAGGGGGTTTAGGCACCCAGGACTGAGTTACCTTGGTAACTCAAGTCACACTCTTGTGTGATTGGCCCAAGTGGTTAGCCGGCCGGCTCACCACTTAGCATGTTTGATTGACAGCTAGGCTGAGTGAATGGAGGTGTGCTGCATAAAAGCAGGGCTTTGTGGACTGGAACTTCAGAAGTCGCCACAGGACCTGAGAATCCGACGAGGGAGAAGTTGAGCCGACCTACCACAACGACACCACCGGTGGAGCCCTGCGGAACCGTCCCACCACTTCTCGACGACAGAGAAGATCTCCCGGCTGGAGAGGCTTCTTCCCCTGACTGGTGGGCACAACCAGTTTACCTTCTTTTCGCATCCCAGGACGTCTTGTGGTCGAATTGCCCGTGCCAAGCACCCCGGCAACCGGATAGCCACTTACCACTGGACCGCGAATAAAAGGACCGCTCCTTTTACCTGAGAACTCTGCGGCTGGTTTCTTCCCTGGCAGTGCAATGGACTCCTGTCTTCCTCCCCGACGAGATCCTCTCTTCCCCCGGACGAAGAACCGACTTGCATCCGCTGCCAGGAACAACTGCCCCCGCTGGAGTATTCTCACCACTTTAAGGTACCGTGTCCGCCAGGCCTCCCTTTCTAAAGATTGCTACAAGGTAATAATAATCCCTTAACCTTCTGGACTGGGCTGGCCGCCTTGACCTTCTAACTGGTCCCTTTCTTTTGGTCCAACTCTTTTTGAACCTTTGCAAGACTCTTGTGCACTTAAACCGTGTGAACTTGGACACATTTCGTTCTGATCCTCTTAAAGTGGATCCGGCCTACTGAACTCTAACTTCACAGTTTTACTTGCCTTCCTCTCTTGTTTTGTTCTTATGAAAGTGTTGGGATCTGTTTCAAATTATATTCTGCTTTTCTCTCCCTTTTAAAACGAATTATTAGAGTGCCGTCTGCGTTAAGCGCTCACCGCTGTCTGAAAATAAGTGGGGCCTTACTTAAGACTTGTCTAATATTCTTCTAAGGGAGTGTATATCTTTTAGTGACCGTGTTTTTGAATTGCTTACTATTAGTGCCTATGTGTTTTACTAGATGTGGTTTTTAAATAAATAATTATCTTTTTTACACCAAGCCCTGGTCAGTGTTTACTTCTACTGAGTTCTTTTGACCTATTGTGAATACTCTGTATACTGCCTAACTCTTCTTGAGGGAAGTCTGACAGCTGAGCCACAGCTACCAAGTGAATCTGTGTGGTACAGACTGCTACCAAGTGGGTTTACTGCCAAACACCTGTAGTCTTAAATCTTTTGCAGTGGTCCCAGAGGGAACTGCACAGGTTTCTGCCTAACAGTTGCATGTGTGGAATCAAACTCAGTCGCGGACAACACAGTCAGTGCTCTTTTGGTACCCTGTCCATGCGCCGCCACACCCACTTATACCGCCCAGGTACTCTGAAAAAGGCTGTTAATTCCTCAAGAAGTAGTAGGCTGTCTTCCTTTACCTAATCTTCCTCAACTGCTTCAGCCACCACACAGGCTACCCCTGTTGGATAGAAGATCCCATCAGCTGCATTGCAAGCCATAAAAAAGGCTTTTGATCCATATCATTCCAAGACAACAGTACTCTGTATATACTGCAACACACCACTCTGCAGGGGGAGCATCTTCTAAGTGATTTCGAGGTTGTAGTCAAAGAGCACGAGAAACACTGCCCCAACCTAGATCAATTCCATATCATCAGCCACTGCTTACACCTGTAAACTCATCAATGCCAGCAGACCTTACCTCTCACCATCCAACTGCATCACCTTAGCCAGAGCGCTAGTCCTTTCCAAAGTTGACTACTGCAATGCGTTATACTTGGGAACCAGTCAGAAAAACATCAACAAACTACAAGTCATACAAAACAACGCCTTGCGAGCAGCCCTGAACATACCCAAACATGAACACATTTCGGACGCCAGACGCACCTGCCATTGGCTATCCATACCACAAAGAATTGAATATAAAACCATCTCACTCACACACAAATGCCTAGCTAACCAAGCACCCAGATACCTATCCGACAATCTCAATCACCACACCCCAGCGCGCCCTACCAGATCAGCTCAAACACATTGCTTAAATATCCCAAGATTTAAGCTCCAAAAAGCAGGTGGCTCCAGCTTCCCCGTGCTTGCCTCCAAACTTTGGAATTCACTTCCACTCGAGCTGAGATCAGAACCTTCCTTTCACAGATTTAGACACAACACCAAAATTTGGCTTCTATCCAAAGAAACGTAAACTGCCTAGCCCTACCTTACTAGCATGCACCAAGACTGTAAATTTGTAAATATGTAATCGGTTTGTACATTTCTGTTGTACTATTCTTGTTGTATTCATCGCAAGCGCCTGGATGCCCTAGGGCCAGGCGGCGCTATACAAATAATAAACTAAACTAAACTAAACTACCTTAGATTTAAAGCACGCCCAACATCTTCCCCTGTCCACCTGCCCCTCCATATCTGTGGTTGGTGCCCCTTCCCTCATTAACCTCCCTCGCCTTACTTTCTGGCCTCTCATGCAAAAACAATTGAATAAAAAGAAATACAAAATCAAAAAACACCAAAAAGGTGGGCATTGCCAAGAGTGCGGGCTGAGCGGTCGTGTGAGAAACAAGCTCCATCCCTGCCCGGTATTCTGCACAAAAATACAATGCTTTAATAAACATGTCACAGCCAGCGGGAGATCCTGCGGCGAAGAACAATACTGGAGGATAAGAAGGAAACAGTACGAAGCCTCCAAATGCCAGGACGGGAAAGAAAAGTAGCAGGTGCAGTGACAACAGGAGGCCCGAAATGAAGATGGCGGGCAGTGCTGAATAGACACTAGGGGGAGAGAACTGACCCTCATCCTCCTTGTTGCAGAGCCTGGAGGGAGTTGCAGTACCAGGACCAGCGGGGGCAGGAACCTCACAGGAAACATCCTAAAGCAGCAGCGGAAGTTCACGGAAAGTCTGCGGGCGGACTCGAAGCAGGACTTGACGAAGAGGAGCAGAGGAAAACCAGAGCGGAGGAAGGGAGACGCTACGGGACACAGCCAGCCCCCGAGAGAGACCGAGCATTTGGACGGAGCAAGGAGCCTGCTAGGAAGAGGTGAGGAGCAGAAGATAATTGCCACTAGGGGACATCCGAAGCGGGAGGAGTGGAGGAGGCACCTTGAAAACCTCATAGACCCCAGGAGAGCGAGCAGCGAGGCACAGCTGGGAGCACAGTAGTACGGCACCCTGCAACGGCCGCATGACCGCTTGGAAGCAGCGGTCTGCAGGGACAGAGGGGGATAATGGAGAAGCAACAGGGGGCTGCCGGGCAACAATAAGAGCAAATAGACGGCGGGAAACCTGGGGGCCTGGAGGCTGAGCTACTCCTCGGCAAAGAGCAACCAGCAGCGAGTTGGGACAACAGGAGGAGAATCAGATCAAGGCCCGGGAAAAGCAAACGGGGTGCCACATCCCAGGTAGCAAGGCAATATGGTCATTGGGGAGCGGAGGCCCACATAGCGCTGGAGGAGGACCTCAGGAACACTTTGAGCAAGAACACGCAACAGAGGGGAGCGCTGAGGGGTTAAGGGGAGAGAGCCCCCAAGGGCAAATAGAGCTGACCAAGGAGGACAAGATCAAGTGGGGGGCAATCCACAGCTGGGAGGAGAGGGTCGAGGAGACGGAGGACCAGCAGAGCAATCCCAGGAGAAGCAGTACAAAGGAATTAGGAGTGAAAAAGCTAAATGTAGGTGAAACCAAAAAAGAAGAGCACCACACCTGGAGTGCTAGCGCCGGAGAGACGCCAGAAGGGACACACGCAAACAAAGCTTCCCTTTGGAAATCTGGCGGTTCATAGTGACGAAGAGATGGCACTCGCCAAGGAAGATCTGCTCACTGCCCTGACCAAGTTTAAAGGGGAGCTAACCGAGACAGTCAAGGCGGAAGGAGCCAGCGTAAGGGAGGAACTCTTGCAGGCGATCACAGCTAAGCGCAGAGACATAGACTAGGTGACCGAGTGATGGAGTTAGAGGGTCACATCACCGAGCTGACACAGCAGGCAAAAGGAGCGGATGAGAGGATAAGGGCTTTGGAGTAGAAGTGCAAGGACCTAGAAAATAGGTCACGAAGGGACAATATCCGGATCAAGGACCTTGAGGAGGGGGCTGAAGGCACTGATCTGGAGGACTGCATCCGAGAGATGTTCGAGGACCTCACGAAGGGAGAACATGACCGAAACATGGAGATACAAAAAGTGCATAGAGTGGGCAGCCGAAGAACGGACCCAGAGGCAAGGTTACAGGATATCCTGGTGAAAATGCTCAACTATAAAGACAAAACACAGCTTATGGGTGCACCCAGAGGGAAGGGAAGAATTCAGCTAAAAGGGTGTGAAATTCAATTATATGATGACCTGTCCAATCCACACTGGCAAGGAGACGGCTGTTCAAACCACTCACAGAGGAACTGAATAAGAGAAAGATGAGATACTGATGGCTCTTTCCAACAAGGCTCCAATTTCACATGGGTAACGAAGAAAAGACTGTCTCCCAGGTCAAGGATGCACTGAGGGCACTAGGGATGTGCCCGCGAGAACCTTGTGGGGACAATGTGGAGAACCAGCAAGGGGAAACGTCAGGTGGAGCGCAAACTAGCTCTCAGTGGTGGAGCACAAAAAAGGCGAAGAGGACATGAAACAGATAAATGAAACCTGGAAAGGTGTAAATCAAAAAGGTCTGCAGGACTACAGTACAGACTAATGCAGGGTTTGGAAAGGAGATAAAGACGGGTGGGGGAGCGACTATCACACAATGCTCGTATAAGGGGACCACCTCGAGAACCTGGACAATGGATCCAGGTATAGGAAAATGGATCCAATTGTGGTGCGCCAAAAACTGTTTTATTTAATTTGAATATTTAAGTTTTGTTTCAAACAAATATTTCACTATTTTAGCTATATAGTACTCTTGGTTCCTCAACACGTGTTTCCCCGTCTCCTGTTTGATTTTTGAAATTTGAAATATAAAGAACGTTTGATCTATTGAACAACAGTAAACACCTTTGTATCAACATATGTTTTTGCAAAAAATCTTCTAATTCCTCCTGATGAACCGTCATCAAACAAGAGACGGGGATTCACATGTTGAGGAACCAAGAGAACTGTTTAGCGAAAGTAGTCAAATGTTTGAAACAAAACTTCAATATTCAAATTAAATAAAACTGGTTTCGGCGCACCACAATTGGATCAATTTTCCTATTTTTGAGCTAACACGGTACTGGGCAGCCTCAGCACCACAGGATCCACCACAGTGCTGCCTCTACAACTCACATAAAAAATCTGGGATTCGCCAACAGCTATTTTAAGGCTGTAATTCTAACTTTTCTATTTTGTATCCAGGGATAGTTAGGAGTTGCGGACAGACAACCAGTCCGGGGGGCAGTCAGGGGCAGCGGGATAAAACATGGCTTGGTCAAGGCAAACAGAGGTGTCCGAGAACACTGGAGGAGTTACCTAAAAAACAAATGTATAGGTTAGATTCTTGGAACGTAAGGGGACTGAACAGCCAGAACAAAAGGGTCACATTCCTGCCGGAAATCGAGAAAGAGGGGGCGAGAATAGTCTGCCTTCAAGAGACATATTTGATGAAGGGAGATGAGGGCCGCCTCCATAGCAGGGACTACTCGCTCCAATATCATGCAACCGTGGGAACCAAACAGGCGGGGGTGGCAAACCTACTTCACAAATCACTACGGGTAGAGGGGGCAAGGGAGAAGCGCGACCCAGAGGGGAGGTTTGTCCTGGTAAAGGGGAAGATGGGAGGCCTACCATACACATGGGCATCAGTATATGCCCCCAACCAGGGACAAGAAGTTTTTTTAGAGGTTCCTGGAGGAGTTGAGCAGGTATGGGGAGGGGGGAGTTAATAGTGGCTGGGGACTACAATTTAGCGGCAGATTCGATCATGGATAGATCAGAAGGGGCACGCAGCAGGGACAATGTCCAAACAACTGAGAACAAGACTTAGATAGGGTCTTAACGATGTATGGTGGGCACATCACCCACAGGAAAGAGACTACTCCTTTTACTCACACTGCCACAAGACATACTCCCGGATAGATTATATTATGGCAACACAGAGGGTGGGTTAAGCAATTAGAAGGGTGCACATAGGGAGTATGACAATCTCGGACCACACTGCGGTCACACTGGAATGGGTGGGAGGGGACATACGGGGAGCCCGGGGGATGGAGACTGGAAGAAAACAACCTCAGGGATCAGGAAGTAAGGCAACAGGTAGAGAATGAGATACACAGATTTACAGAGGAGGGGGGAGATAAGAGAAGCACTCCAGGAGAGTGGTGGGACGCGTTTAAACGGCAGATTAAGGAACTCTTCATAGGCGAATCGAAGCAGTTACGGGAAGCAAGGAGGGAGGCATAGAGGGGCCTGGAAAGAGAGATGCAGGAACTAGTGAGGACCCACAAGGAGAGGGGAACAAATAAGGTTGCTGGCACATGCAAGAGGACAACTCTCTAAACTGTTAACTAACAGGTCAGTGGAGAGTATCCTCCTAAGGAGCAGGCAGATGTTTGAGCATGAAAATTAAGTGGGGACAGTACTGGCGAGACAAAAGGGCTAGAGAACAGAAGGCGTTCATAAACACTTTGGAGGATAAAAAGGGCAAACAAGTAGGAACGGAAAGGGCTAAACGCAGGATAGTCAGGGAATTCTTTGCCGACCTCTGCGGGGAAGAGCCATCAAACAGGCAGAGCAAAAAGCATACATGGCAGCGGGTTGGACAGACCAAGATTATCCTCGAGCAAAAAGACCTACTAGAGGAACCCATAACGTGGGAAGGGGTGCAGAGGGCAATGTAACACGTCTGATCTGAAACCGTATAAGAGCCTGGGGGAGGATGGGCTAAAGTCAGCATTCTACACAATATTTAGTTAACTACTATCCAAAGGCCTGCTGGAGGTATTCAATGATTTCCGAGAGAGGGGTGAGATATCCCTATCCATGAACATGGTACACATCACTCTTATTCCGAAGGCAGAAAAGAACCCACACCAATGCTCCTCGTATCACACTATAGCACTCATTAATGTAGATGCAAAAACTGTACACAAGGGTACTAACGGCTAGGTTGGAAGGGGTACTCCCGGGTTTAATAGCACCGGACCAAACAGGGTACCTTCAGGGCCGGAACACGTTCCACAATATAAAGAGACTCCTGCACATAATCGATAAGGCTGCAAGAGGGGGTAGTGCGACACCCTCATGCTTATTAATGCTAGACGCTGAGAAGGTATTTGACTGCCTTAGTGATGGCACCCTTTGCGCAGCAGATAAGGGATAAGGGATAACAGAGAAGTACGAGGGGTCAGATGGGCAAGGGCACACCAGTAGACTGGCTTGTTTGCGGACAACGTGGTTCTGATGGTCACTGAACGGGAGAAATCAATCCCAGCAATAATGGAAGAGATAAGGGTCTTCTCTGAGGTATCTGGGCTAAAAGTGAATTACTTAAAATCAGAGATATTAAACTTATCGGTTGGGGGGAGAGAGCGGGAACCCCTAGAAAGCAACACCTTGTTCAGGTGGGCAATGGGACCATTTAGATACCTTGGGGTGAACCTGATTACCACAAAATAGATCATTGGGGCGAACTACCCGCTGTTAGTGAAACAAATCAAAGTGGATCTCACAAGGTCGACAGGTATGTACATATCATGGCTAGGAAGGATAACTGCAGCCAAAATGAATATACTCCCCGACTGCTATCTCTTCCAGGCGTTCCTTCTGCCTGTGCCGGGGAAACTGATGAAAGAATTCCAAGAGCGCATCATGAGGCTTTATCTGGAATGGATGGGGAAAAATCCACATATAGGGAGAAGAATCCCCTTCAGAAATAAGACTCAGCAGGGAGTGGGCCTCCCCAATATGCTAAAATACCTTCAGGCTGTGCAAATGAAAGCCATGGGGGAGTGGGGGAGGGAGGATAACCAAAAGCACTGGGTGAACATGGAACAAGCGATGGCAGGAGAATATCTTTGGAAAATACCGTGGTTGAAAAAGGAGGATAGGCCAGGAGTGCTTATGGAAAACCCGATCACAAGGAACACCCTGACGATTTGTGATAAACTAAACGGGAGACTCAAGCTAGTAGCGTGGCCATCGCCACGAACACCTATCTTTTGTAATCCGGCTTTCCCACCAGGAATGGATTACTATAGTTTTAAACAAAGGATCCCGGAAGGATTGAGGGAAATCAGAGATCTTTAAGAAAGAAATCAATTTAGTTCAGTTGAAAGCTGCCGTATGGAATTAGACTTGGGAAAGGGGGACCTATTTGCCTATCGTCAGATAACACATTGGGCGGGGGCCCCCACAATAATGGAAGGGTCCACAAGGGAACAGACAGAATGGGAGAAGTTAATGTCCTCCACCAAAAACGAAAGGGGGTTGATCACAACCAGCTATAGGATCCTGTCTGACGCGGAGGAGCGGGAAAACTGAGCAATGGGGAGCAAGTGGGAGAGGACACTGGGAAGGGTACTTGCATATAGGGAATGGAATAGAGCCTTAAAGAGTTGGTACTGCCCATACACCTCAATACAGCATCGCAAACTACAATACAAGTTGCTACACCAATGGCACTACACCCCAGGAAAACTCCATAAAATGTATAGCTCCATATCAGCAATGTGCTGGAGGGGTTGTGGGGAAGTGGGAACGGCGGAACATATTTGGTGGGGATGTCCGCTGCTCAAACACTTCTGGAAGGAGGTGAAGTCAAAGGTGGTTGGGATATTAGGAGTTGACATGGAGCTGGATGAAGCCTTAACATATTGCCCGACGGGGAGCAACGATTGGGAGGAAGATCTGGGCACATTTATTGATGGATGCGAGGTGTTGCATAGCAAAACAATGGAAACAGAAAGAAGCACCATCCATTATACAATGGTACTACGGAATCTGGAACACTGTGGATGAACATAATACACACATATTCATCCCGAAGAGAATGAGAACGCTTGGGATATTACATGAGGAAGAGGACTGAGCCAAAGGAAAGGAGGATATAGGGGGCTGCTCTCATAGGACTGGTTGAGGAGGGCTTTCACAGTTAAAAAATAGAACTAACAAGTAATCTTTTAGATTCCATCTGCTTTTCTTTTTGAAATAAAGTAGTTAGACTCAAAAAGATTCTCCAACATTCCCATTAGCATATTGTACTATGCTAATGGAGGTAATGGAAAATTGTAGAAAAAAGGACAAACAATTTTCTGTCACAAATACTTTTTTCTAGCATACAATAAGGACCATAATCCATGGACCTTCATGACATATCACGTTCTCTGCAGTCCCCTTTCTAGGCCAGGCATCATTAAAAGACCCAGATGGCACATGCACACCATCGCACAAGACAGCCTTTCTACCCTTTTTACTTTTATGTTTGTAACACTCCCTCATTGCCTGCTTTCAAACAGTCACACATCCATCCACCAATCACTACCAAAAACTCTACATGTAACCCTATCAACATATTAAACTTCCACACACCAACTGCCACTTAACAATATTCTAGAAATATTATGTACCTGCATTTCCCTTACTTATACAAATAAAATATACACAATGCTGCTATAAATGCACATATGCATTGTGCATTGAGGGAAGTGCATGAATGGAAGAGGGAGTAGGGATTCACAAGTGCCGATGGGACCCCGGGAGGGCAGTGCGAAGGGATGCCAAAGTGTGAGGCCACTGGCTAAGTGCTGGGGCGGAGGTGTCCCAAGGGTGGGTGCACAGCGGGCATGTGATACGCCCAAAAGGGCAGTGCTGAGGGGGGTGTACTGGTGTCCACTGAGTGTAGGGCGTGGCACCTGTGAGGTTCATGAGGGAGCAGGCCACCAGTCTCGGTGGCAGGGGTATGAGTTAGCAGGGAAGGTGCAGATGGAAAGAGGAAGAGTTTTGAAAAATCTCCGGAACATCTGGAAGTCTGGCTCAAGTCTGAGAGGAGCAGGAAGGCTGTGCCAAAGAGCGGCACCAGACAAAGAGAGAGACCTGCTTCCAGCTCTCTGTTTGGAGAATCGTTTCACAATCAGAGAATTGGAGTTAGGACTGTAGGTAATATAGCATGGGAGTATTTAGGCAGAGAATGTTGGTGATAGAGTGGTCCAAGGCCTCGGAAAGCCTTGACGATGATACAGAGGGTCATCCTTGTGCCCACCAGGAGCCAGTGTAGAGATTTTAGGGATCCAGAGATACGATCCCTGGGCTTGAGGCCAAGGATAAGTCTTGCAGCCCTATTAGGAGGGAGACAGCGCACAGGTGTCCGAATAAGAAGGATCTCCTTCTTACCGTCATTGAGACGGTTCATTAGCCGCACACAGTGCCTGGATGGTGGTCATTCCACCCTATTACAAATACGGTATACTCCTCCTATAGTACCTATAACTATACACATATTACTTTCTTGGGGCCTACGGCCATGGCCCCAAGAATCTGTCCACTGGCGAAAACCACCCCAATAGAATTAAACCATATAACAAGTAAGTGCAATACACCTTCAAATAACCAGACTCACCAAGACCCTCCCCTACGCCCCAATCCCAATAATGTCCCCACACAGAATAATTTATGACACACGACAGCACATGCACAGCCTCCACCATTTCCATGCCCTCTTTCGTCCACAAAATAAATATATATATATATATATATATATATATATATATATATATATATATATATATATATATATATATATATTTTCCAGACTTTTCCTCACTGCGCTCTCTATGGACAAAGGCCATGATCCACCCATCCAATATGGCGACCGTTTCTAAAATTATGACGCTCCTCACGTTTTCAAACATCAAATTAGCATGCTCCTCTCTGAAAAGTGTGGTGACCAATCGTTGAATGGCACAAAAGTTAAAAGATGCCCAAAAAGTGTTCTTTCTAAAAGTTAGCAACTTAACCAATGATATTATTACCATTAATTATATAAACATTTCTCATAAGCAAATGTCTCCATTTCTTATTTTGACAAAAATGGCAAACACACTTCAGTGGCTAGAAGAAAACTTTCCTAAAGAAGAAATGAGTGAAGATGAAATCTCTAATGGTGAACAATACATGGTTCAATATAAACGAAGAATGTAATTTATGGAGAGCTCATTGAAATAATAATTTCTTCTTTTCTTATAGTACATAGTTTACATGAAGAAACTACACCACAGGTTAATTATGCAGAAGCCCAACAATCAGAAATACAATCACAAACCCCAAATGTACAGAATGAAATAATGATCTTGTCTTCAAAATTGGATGAAATTAGCAATGACTTTAAAGAACTTTTAAATTATGTTATTAGAAATGTTGATTATCACACCCCTAATTGTACCTGTGCCCCTTCTCCCAGCAATCACCCCAATCAAAATCACAAAACATAAATCAGACGCTTTGTGAAACTTCTCTCCCTCCCTTCAAAGATGATAACCGATGATAACTTTATCTAAATTCCAAACTCTCCCATTTATGTTTCCCATTCTAATAACCCATCCCTTTCATAAATAAATACTTTTTTTCCTTCTATAAATATCTTGTATGTTATTGTGTTTATTAAATTCTTTTTTTCTTCAAAACCATAATTAATAGTCTACGGATATCACGACTGTTCGGAGGGTCAGTTTACACAATGAGGCGTCTGCGCCTATCTCACCCTGTCGGGGCATGTCCGGTTTCGCATTCTGCACTTTTAATTACTCAGCAGACAAAGCGCCTGTTTGCGGACATCCATGCGCATGCGTTCCGCGTCTCTCGCTCAACGAGGTCCGCGGACACCCACCAAAGACACCCCCAGACATCATGTGACTGTGCCCTTGCGGCATGACGGCGTGTCCGCAGACGGTGTCTGTCACTGTGTACAGTTTGAAACTGCATTTTCTGCCATTTTAAGGTGTTTCAAGTTGAACGTTTACCCATGCAGAGCTTCTAGACCCATTCTTTGTTGATCTGTCAACTTTTTCCAACTTTACAAGGCCTATTTTCAGCACGGTAGTTCGTGAACAGTTCCTTTTGAAGGGACCCACCCATTACTTTTAGTCATTCTCAACCTGGCACATCAGCAGAGAGCATCCTTTGACAACTACTTCCAGGAGACTTCCAGTAATTGAAGAATGGCATCTGTCATGGCCATGCCACCTTCCCAGGGGCCACCACCACCACCACCACCACCACCAGATGGAGGGCCTGGGAACAGACGTGATGATGGGGAGGATGATGACAAAGTGACATTCCCTTAAACAGCAGTCATGTTTGTTTGGGGGCTTGGATTGGGTGTGGGAGGGGCACAGCGATGTGGTTTGTGGTGAGTGGGGGCAGGCCAGCAGGGATCTTAGTTCCACTACTTCTAGTCATACACTTGGACCACTGCGAGGAACAGGAAGATGAGGTAGAGGAAGTTCCTACCTCCAGCACCCAGACACAGTCATGGGCGTGGCGGTTCTTTAAAATCATTAGGGGTGTAACAAAAGCTAGGGCTGCCAAGGTTCAATGCATTGAGCGCGCAGTCGTACTCAGTTGCAGACAACCTAGGCAGTACTCTTTTGGGACTGCCTCCATGTGATCCCACACTCGCTCCAACCACCCGGGTACTTTTGAAAAAGGATGTTCCTTTCTCAGGGAGAAGTAGGTGATCTTCCTCGACCCCATCTTCCTCAACCGCTTCTGCCACCACACATGCTACTCCATTGGGGCAGAGGATCCCACCGGCTGTCTCTCAGGCCATACAAAACGCTGTTAACCCTTATATTTCAAGGGTCACAATACTCTGTACTGCGACACACTGCTCTGCAGGGGGGGAGCAGTTTCAGAGTGCTTTCGAGGCTGCAGTCAAGGAACACGAGAAACACTGCCAATACCTTAGATATAAGGCACGCCCATCATCTTGCTCTGTCCGCCTACCCCTCCGTATCTGTGGTTAGTGCTTCTTCCCTCCCCACCTTACCTTCTCGCCTCTCCTACAAAAAAAACAAAATCCCCCAAAAATATAAAAACCAGAAAGACAAAAAGAAAAGTTCCTTTAGGACCCAATTTTCACAGTTAAAAATTTGAACTGAAAATAAAAATCACAGGACCTTTGGCAGTCTGCATAGTCCACGGACTATACGAAAGTCTGTGGACACCTGGAAAATTCCTGGCATGGGTGGGGGAATTAAAATCAAATCACTTGTTTTTCGTTCAAAAAATGCTGACTCTTCTTTTTAAATGTTTGGGGGGTTTATATACTGAACTAACACATGTTCTACCAAACTTAATTATTTTTTGCACCTTTCACAAAAACTGCTTCTTTACTATAACTACTAAAGAAAAATACTTCAACATATTTCAAGAGTTCACAAAAATTGTTTGTGTATTTTGGGTATTCAAAAGAGAAATCTAATTTCCGACATCCGTCATATGCGCTCCATCTCCTCGAAAGATTTTTACGCCATCCAACTTGATATTTTCGTTGTCAAAAGATGCCATTCCTAAAGCATATACACCTGTATGGACATGCTGTCTAGCTTCTTCCATTTGAGTATAAAAAAAAGTTTGGGCGTTTCCCCATTTGTCTTTGATTTCTGAAAAAGTAACCTTCACTGCTGGAAAGAGTACCTTTAGGCTTTTGAACATATCCACAATAATATCTAGATGTTTAAAGCGAGCCATACTCACAGAATTATAATAAGGTTACCCAGTTTAAGTCACAATCTGCATACCACGAAACTTCCACTTTGCCCAATCAAATAGAAACAGAGATGCCACGAGATTCTGTATAAACCTTTAATGAATGGAACTCGCACCATCCACACACTCTGCTTCTTCATAGCCATAGCCATCTTTACTACACACAACAAATAAAAAACTTCATAGCCTGTACACTTCAACTCCTCGTCCAGACCCAGAAAACCTTATTGGGTAGTCCCCCAATGTCCTCTTTCCATACCAGACATCCTCAAAAGACCCGGATGGCGTGTGCGGGCTCGTGGAATACCGCGGTGTCCACAGACACGACGGCACCTGCAACACTTTTATTCACCTATAAAAATATCTCCCTATGAACTTTTTTCCCCTCCCCCACCTTTTCCAGACCCTCTTTCGGACACAAGCTAACCCTAAATATGTTTTCCACACCTTTTTCTCAGTGCAGTGTCCCTGGATCCAACATGACGACCGTTTCAAAAATCGAGAGGCACCGGGGGGGCGCTGTTGAGCAACCTGCAAGATGGCTGCCTAGTGATTGAGCTCCGCGCCTAGCCGCCATCTATCCGCCTACATCTGCGGTTCTGTACCGGATCCTGCAATCCTGCCTCGGTTTACGGACTCCTGCTGCTGTGCACGTCCCACACGCCGAATCCCGGAGGAAATCGGACATCGGGTGGCCCCGATCTGCCTTCATACCACGCCGGCGGCGGCGCGGACCTAGGCCGCTCGGCGTCTCCCGTGCGCGCCGCGGCTCGGACGGGTGCCCGCCACCGTCTCCGTCGCCGCTGACCCGTGCCTGGGTCCCGAGCGCGGCCCTCCGCGTCACCGGACTGGTGCCCCTGTCTTCTCCGCCTGTCCGCCCTTCCCGCTGAGGATCGGCGCCGCGCCAGCTGCTTGGCTGCGGCCGCGGGAAGGGGCCGGGCGTGGTGCGGGCCCGCGGGGAGTGCTGCCGCGGCGGAGCCCTTCGCCCGCCGCTGTCGCGGCTTCTGGCGGCCCCCTTCTCTGAGATTGGCGGGCCGCTGACGGAGCCTCTCAGTGTGGCGGCCTGTCCTGGGTTGGAGTGGCGGCGCCTGGATGGAAGTCGCGGCGGACTGGAGGTGAGGATCGGGGGCTGCCGTCATCTTTGTCTCTTCGCTTCTCTCTGCATGTGGGATGGCCTGCTGAGGCCTGGAAACCATTGCCCATGCTGCTGGTGGGCCTCTCCTGCCTCGTAGTGCATGGCCCTCCCTGTGGGGGCCTCCCTCCACTACACTGCCACAGTGAGGCCTCACCCCGCTCCCGAAATCGAGTCGCCCTTGGGGAACACCGCAACTCATCCTGCTGGTGGGGGACCTGCACAGCGCCCAGTGGACCCACGTTTGCGGACCTCCTACGCTCTTGCCCCACTCACTCTTCAGTATACTGGGCAGCCCCACCTCAAGCTGCAAAACCTCATTGCACCGGATCGCACTCATTGGCCCCACGGCACCTCATCTACGCATACGGGTGACCCCGTCCTCCATACTCCACCTCCTTGTCTCCCCAGGCTCTGCTGGTCTGTGAGTTGCTCCCTTGGGTGGGGACCTCCGCGGGGACTGCACTGGGGTGCGTTCTAGTCCCTCTGGTAAGCCCTACGCAGGGTGCATAGTTGGACCTCCCACACGCAAGGTCTCCTCGCCTCCTGGCTCTCGGGACGGATCGAGCTGGACCTGTTTGGCTGCCTCTTTCTTGCCTACAGCGACCTTGTGCTGCCGTAACTGGCTAATCTCATCTTGGCAGCTCCCCCTCTGATTCTCTGAATCTGATCATGTCGAATCTCTCCAAGAGTGGCGCCAGGGGGGGGGCCATGGACAAATTTACCAAGGCGGTCCCGCGATCCGAAGTGGGCCACGCGCCAACTATGCCGGAGGAACCTGATGCCGAGCCGAGTCCCGCGGCTGCGGCTCCTGATCTTACTGCCATGATGGAGTCGATGGCCAAAAACTTCGCCTCCTTTCATGAAAAGCTTGATGACATCAATGCTAATGTGGCCTCACTCAAAACACGCGTCGATCAGGCTGGCTCCAGAATCACGGAGGCCGAAAACCGGATATCTACCAATGAAGATGAGATACACACACTACAGGACACTGTGGCTGCCTTATCGCACGACATGAAGAATGTAAAGGCAAAATGTGATGACTTGGAATCCCGCTCCCGCAGAAACAACCTGCGCATTATTGGGGTCCCCGAAACTGCCCTGAAGGGTCGAATGGAGGAGGCGGTCGAACGTCTACTCAAGGACTTGCTAGGTGACCCGGACCTTTCCCCTTACTTCACTGTTGAGCGGGCTCACCGGGCCCTGTCGCCGCGTCCCAGGCCTGGAGATAGCCCCAGGCCCATTATAGCCAAGATTCTCAATTATCGTGACAGGGACCTCATCCTCCGCCTGGCACGGGAGAAGGGGGAGTTGCGATTGTAGGCTAATACTATCCGAATCTTCCCGGATTTCTCAATGGCTGTGCAGCAGGAGAGGCGTCAGTTCCTTGGCGTCAAGAAGATGCTCAGGGAGCGCAAAGTCCCATATGCCATTTTATTTCCTGCTAGACTCAAAATCACCCACATGGGCAAGCTCTATTTCTTTACCATCCCTGAAGAGGCGGTAAAATTTATTGAGATGCAGATACCGCTCCAGGGCCCTGGAGCTGCTATCGCTGATGAAAGTTAATTGGGTGTCGTGGAGTGGGGATGTTGGCTGCATTTGTTGATTCTGTAATTATAATTTATCGCTGTTAACACTGTTCGGCTTACTGGGTCGCTCTGGCTTCTGGCGGCGTTCACCTATGGCGGGGGTCGGCCACGATCTGATAGCACCGGCCACTTATCTCTCACATTGCTGGGAACTGTCGTTTACTCCAGTCTCCCTTGGTGGTTGGATGTCCTGGGGGGCGGTGATTGGCCCCGATACCACCCGAACACTTTGCATGTCGTAGAGCTGGGCCTTGCTCAGTTCATGCTGGCTCGTGGTATGCCCATAAGGCTGGCCATGGTGGAACACTCTCCCCGGCCACCTGCTGTTGGTGTTGCGCTTGCTTAGGAGCCGGATGTCTACTCTAGGGCCTGCTCCCCCTGGGATGGTCTACGTATCTGCTGATTGCCCATGCCACAGGGTTCAGGCGCTCATCCTTCTTGGGGCCCTGATGATGCTCTACACGAAGACAATGTTGCAATAGTTTGCTGCCCTACTGTTATTTTTCCTCTCCTATTTCCACAACGGCAGGACTTCTACCTCTTCGAGCCTGGCCCAATTCCCCACTCTGGGACACAGGTGGGGATACTATATGACTGTCGACACTGGTATGGTAGTTACGGGAACCGCAGGGCCTCGTGCGCGGTCCCCGGCTTCCCGCTCTGTGGGTGGGGACCTGCGTTATGAGTCCACTACTACTGTTTGTTTTGCAACAGAGCCACTGGGCTCTAAGCGTGCTAGTGCGTGGCAACGGCGCACCCCATTGCGATTGCACTGTTCTTTTCTGTTTTGCTGGAATGGGTTGGCCCCCGTTGGGCCTTGGGGGAAGTGTTGGCCAGGTTGGTGTTGGCCCATCGGCGCGCTGTTAAGGGTGGGTGATGTTTACACTGCTGATTCATGTTTAGTGGTGCGGGTGGGGGGTGGAAATGGGGCTGTTTTTCAAAAAGGCATACAAGGTTTCGCGAGGCGCATCCTAAGGTGGCACAAGCGCGCATGCTGTTTTTACTTTGGGAGCTCACATGGTCATTTGTGTTGGGATGTTCACTGAGGATTGATATTGCAGTTGGGGATGGCTACCACTGAAATGTCTACTGTCATAATGTCCTGGAACGTTCGGGGGTTAAGCAACCACACCAAAGCCCGCAAGATTATGGCGTATGCCAACAGGCATAACTGTAAGATCCTGCTCCTACAGGAGACACATTCCAATGGCCTTATACCAAGGGCAGTTGCCCCGTCATGGGGTCCCGCCAGATTTTTCACTTCCTATTCCACGCAATCGAGGGGTGTTCTCACGATCATTCACAAATCGATTAAGTTTGGTCTGCATAAAAGCTACATCAACCCCGAAGGCCACTCCGTTATACTGCACTGCACACTAGTCAACAGGGAATATTTGCTTGTTAACACCTACTGTCCCAACGTGGACTCTCCGGAATTCTTTGACACAATAGCCAATATACTTCTGGGCTTTGTGGGGGTGCATATTATATGGGGAGGGGATCTGAACCTTATATTGGACACTGTCTTGGACAGGACTACCACGGTTCCCAGAGCGTTGTCTCGCGCGGCGCGCAGGCTGCGGGGCCATATGCAGTCGCTCAACATTTGTGACACCTGGAGAACTCTCCATCCCCAGGAGCGGGAGTACACCTACTATTCATCTGTGCATGACAGCTCATCCAGAATAGATCTGTTCTTGGCCTCCAGCGAGGTGATGGGCGGGGTGGAGGGTGCGTGCATTCTGGCCCGCACACTTTCGGATCACGCTCCAATTACACTGTCCCTAAGACTGGACACCCGTGTTCCAACAGTTAGCACTTGCCGCTTTAAGTCCGAAGCCCTAAAAGACATTGTGTTTAAGTCCGAAATACTAGCTGATATCGGGTCGTTCTTTGAACTTAACTCACTTCGGGATACGACTGCCACGGTTAGATGGGGGAGGCCTTCAAGGTATACATAAGGGGCATGTCCATATCCCGGGAGGCCGGGGTACTGAGGGCCATTAGGGCTGCTCTGGGACAATCTGAGATCAAACTGAAACAACTTGAACAGCGCAACACTACCGGCTCTGACCCCTCCATTCTTGCCCAAATCTCGGATGAACTCCAGGTATATAACACACTGGCCACCTCCGAAGTCCGTTACTTCAGTCGCCCTCAGGCCGCCAGGAGGTATGGGGAGGGCGACAGGCCTGGGAAAACGCTTGCAACACTTGTGAGGGGAGAGTTGGGCCGAATGCAGATCTCTTCTATCAAAGATCGAAATGGTGAGGCTCAATGGGCAGACTGGGAAATACTAGACACATTCACTGAATTTTATAGCTCCCTTTACTCCCAGCCCGTAGAACACACTGAGCAACGAATGCGCGAGCTCCTTGCGCAGATCCCCACTACAGAAATTTCCCAACGGACCAGGGACCAGCTAGACTCCCCGATCACGCTAGACGAGATAGTGTTGTCTATCTCTGACTTGCCCAAAGGCAAGGCGCCTGGCCCTGACGGGCTAACCGCAGACTTCTACCAGGAGCATGTAGTGGTTCTGGCCCCTCGGCTGTTTGAGGTATGGAATGAGGCACTTCAGGCCTCCATCCTCCCCCCCTCCATGCGTGAAGCGGTCATCACGGTGCTGCTCAAACCGGGTAAGCCTGAGGATGAGTGCGGGTCATACAGACCTCTTTCCCTCATGAATCTTGACACAAAGATCTTTGCTAAGATCATTGCCAACCGCTTTTTGCCAATCATGACGCACCTGGTGCATGAGGACCAAGCGGGCTTCGTTCCGGGTAGGTCCACCTCCCATAATATCAGGAGATTGTTTAATGTCATGTCCCGCATAGATCAGGACGCCCAGGCGGCAGCGGTTACGTTGGACGCCCAGAAAGCCTTTGACATGGTTTCTTGGAAATACATGTGGCTGGTCCTCGAGACAATGGGTATTGGCCCAAACATGATAGGGTTTATTAGACTACTATACACCTCCCCCGTTGCGCGGGTTCGAGTTAACTCACTAACATCCGAGATTTTCACGCTATTTAGAGGCACCCGTCAGGGTTGCCCCTTCTCTCCAATTCTCTTCGCATTGGTGATAGAACCAATGGCGGACTATGTCCGTTCAAGACACTCTCGTAAGGGAATAAGATTGATAGAGGAGCCTGAAATTATATCCCTATACGCAGACGACGTCCTACTTTATATCAGAGATCCCACAACTCACCTCAATCCCATATTGAGAGATATCACCCGCATTGGCACCCATTCCGGTTTTACGATCAACTACTCCAAGTCGGAGATCTTCCCGCTCACTAAATCCACCACACAGCCCGTCTCCGAATATCCCCTGCGCTGGGCCCCTGACGGCATTAAATACCTGGGTGTACACATATCCCTCACTAGACCCACCCTACTTACCGATAATTACACTGCGGTAGCGCAGATAGTTGAGGCTAAAATCTCACGATGGCGCACTCTTCCGTTATCCGTTGCGGGTCGGCTGTCCCTGATTAAAATGATTCTGCTCCCCAAGCTCCTATACACCTTCAGTAACATACCCGTATGGCCTGGGAGGGCATACTTCATTAAGTTGCACACGCTCTGCGCACAATTCCTCTGGCACTCAGGTGCGGTGCGTAAGAAGTGGACTGACATGGCACTCTCATACAGACGTGGGGGTATTGCTGCTCCTGACTTTGCTACATATTGGATTGCGGCCCAAGCCCAATATGCCACTCACTGGTACCCTGGCGCCCCAGTGCGCCCTCATGTTAAGCTGGAGCGGCTGGCATCCGCTGGTATTAATCTAATGTCCCTAGTGCTGCATCGACACTACGCTCCGGACTCCCCCGTGGACCCCCTTGCTGCGACCATGTTTGCCTGGACACGCATACTAAGCCCATCAGATGGGACCTCCCCGTACTACAAGTGGCTGCCCGCATGGGCCTGTCCCGGGTTGGAGCCCACGCTGGACGCTGCCTTGGCCCGCCACTGGGAGGCTCTGGGATATAGGGCGCTGTCGGACTTCTATCCAGAGGCAAATTCATAGACCCCCAGACTTGGAGGCCGGGTCACACTAGATCCCCCTTAGAGACTCTTCAGTACTACAGGCTCCGCGCTGCGTTCCGTACTCTGTGGCCCTTCTTCCCAGATGAGCCCCCTGATAACCCGGCAATAGCGTACATTGCTAACTCGGGCGGTGCACGGGGCGTCATCTCATCATTATATCATATCCTGCAAGACGTCTCCTCTATCCCGGTTCTCGGAGCGCGCAGCAAATGGGCAGTCGAACTGGGCCTAGAGATAACTGATGAGCTATGGGAGAGCATGTGTCTCCACACCCAAAAAGTCTCCCTCAACTTCCGTTTTCGGGCCATGCAATATAAACTCCTTAATAGGCTATATTATACACCGCACAGGACTTCGGGGTTTGCTCATTCTGAAGTGCGCCTCTGCCCGCGATGCGGGGCTGCGGACGCTGATCACCTACATATGTTCTGGACCTGTCATAAATTGTTTGATTTTTGGGACGGGGTCCTAAATACACTTAGTGCAGTAACTGAAACCACTATTGATCCCGATCCTCTGGCAGTCCTATTTGGGGTTTGGAGCACTGAGGAAACTAAGCGCCTGAAAAAGTTCTTAAATATAAGTTGTATGATTGCCAAGAAGTGTATACTTCAGAATTGGAGGTGTTCCTCTCCCCCGACCCCGCAGAGATGGTTGGGCCTGCTCACATGGTCACGGAACTGCGAGGAGGACTACTTGACTATGCTGCCGGCCCAATCTCGCCCCAAGAACATTTGGAATGAATTTAACACATATCTCAACAATCAGCCCGAGGGCGGGTCGGGGTCTTGTCTATCCCCGGCCTCCACTCCTGCATCGTGACCTCCTCTGATCTCCTCCTTTATTCGCAAAATATTGTAGTCACTGTTGTAATGATGGTAATGTAACCTGTCAGCTGCTCTACGTTTCATATGATTCATATGCTTGTTGCCTCGATGTTTGTACCTTGTGAACCTCTGCCGATAAAAATAAAAGTTTAAAAAAAAAAAAAAATCGAGAGGCACCTCACGTTTTTCAATATCTAATTGGTGTGCGTTTTTTGGTGTCTGGGGTCCACCAGGGGTGTCTGCGGACTCCGAACCAGGAAATGAGTCCACGGACCGGACCCAGATATATCAAATCTTTTTTTACCTACTTTCTAGCCATTTTCTTTTAATTACTGGACAGATTTACACTAAATTTATGAAAGCATGCTTTCGGGACCAAGCCGCCACTCCAGACGCAGGTCTCGTTAAAATCCGTCCAGCAGTTTGGGCTATGCGAAAGGGCAAACATTTGTTTTCATTGTGTTTGAGGATTTAAAAATGTTTGGGACCCCCCTACACCTTTCCCCCAGTCACGAAACCGTACCAAACTTTGCAGAATTCATCCTCGGGGAGCAAAGTTATAAGCTGCCATTAAAAAGTGTTCTTCCTATGAGTTGAGCAACTTAATCATGACTACAGGGCAATATATATTACAGGGGCTGCAGTAGTGGCACTGTAGTTATGGTTCACTTTTTCAACCCATAGGAAGAACACTTTTTGGACGGCTTAAAACTTTGCCCCCTCTGGACGAATCCTCAACAAACTTTGCAGAAATAGTATTTCGAGGGGCTTGTGTCCTCCGACGTATTCCATATCTATGACAGGTAATGTCCACCGCTGTGCTGCTTCGGATAATTTTCGGCAGAGGGCGTCCTGCGTAGATGTCGTCGATCCAATGTCCCTCGAGGGTCGACGTCACCGGATGTTATATATAGGACGCGCGACAACCGTAGCCTCAGTTCCGTTTTTTCCGCAAACTTGTTTGCTTTGGAATCTCGGCGCGCTCGATTCTTCTCTTCGAATCATGTCTTCATCTTCCTCTACTACCCCGAGCCCGGGCTTTAAGAAGTGTCGGGACTGCGGGTCGAAAATGACCATCACGGACCCACACGACATCTGCCTCTGGTGCCTCGGCGAAAGCCACGCCATCGACAACTGCGAGGACTGCCAGGCCCTGATGTCTAAGGCCTTGCAGGAGCGAAAGGGGAAATTAAAGGTAGGTAGGGGGTCCAAACCCCGTAAATCGAAGTCCGCTGAGCTTTCGACTGATGACTCGAGGGGCGACTCTTCCGTGTCGGCGAAAATCCAGGGAGTTACGGTCTTGGAGTGGTTCCTGCCATCCCTCTGCCTCGAGGCATTCTAGGAAGCGCCGTCACCGGTCGCCTTCCCCGTCCTCGGAGGAGGAGGACTCCGCCAGACGGTTGACTTGTCCTACCAAGTCTTCGTCGCTGGCCGAATGGGATTCATTCCGCCAGCAGATGTTAGCAATTTTTCAGTACCAAGGCACGGTTCCATCCGTGCCTTCGAAAGAAGACGGCAAGCAACGGGCTTGGTCCACCACTCGCATGCCTTCGGACTCGGGAGGTCAGCGCGATCATCGGGAGCCGTCGAGGTTCCAATCGGACAAGGTAGATCACCATAGTCGTGCCAGGTCCAGGTCCCGGTCCTCGACGCCATCGAGACTGTCAAAACCTGTGAAGCCTTCGAAGAAGGCATCGGCGCTGTGTCCGTCGATGGGCGGTCTCGAGGCTCCTCGACGCCATTTGTGGAGGATTTGCCGGAGGTGACGCTGTGGAACCTTTGAGGAAGGTTTGCAGTAAGTCTGTGAGGCCTGTTTTTGAGCCTAGGTCTGTGCCTCCTCCTAGATTGGATTTTTTCCAACCTTTGCAAGAAATTTCAGAGGTTGATGAACTGTCTGATCAGGAGATGGGCTAGCCTGTGCATCCTGATGTCCCTGATGACCTTTTGTCTGGGCATAGTCAGATGCAGGAACTCCGTCAGTCATTGCATGATGCCAGTGGCCTGGACATCTCTCCGGAGGTGGACTTTGGATGGCCTGAACCAGGGGCGCATGCTGAGTCTTCCTATCAACATCTCATGTCGAGGGTGACGGAGTCATTGGGGTGGTCTGCCCCCCCCAGTGGAGTTTGATCAGGATGACTTGACTGATATCCTAGATCAGGGTCCGTCCACTGACCTGGTGTTGCCGTTTCACATGGCTTTGTAAAAGAGGGTGGAGGAGGCTTGGACTGCTCCGGAGAGTCTGTCGGCAGTTAACAGGTTGTTCCCGAAAAAATACCGCCCATCCAGTAGTGACCCCTGCTACTTATCATTGCACCCTACTACGGAGAGTTTGGTGGTACAAGCGGCTACGGCCTCCTCGAAGCAGGCTGCGTACCCTACCAACCCTCCTGATAGGGACAAAAAGCACTTTGATGGTTGAGCAAGGAAGGTATTTTCTGCTGGGAGTATGGCATTGAAGTCAGCCAACTCCACTTGTGCCTTGGCAAAGTTTACACACATTCTGTGGAACTGTGCGTCTTTGGTGGCTGAGCATATTCCTGAGGGGGAAGAAAGGGATGGCTTTCTGGCCCTCGTGCAAGACGGCAAGGATGCTATGTGCGAATCCCTTCAGTCGGGTTTGGACACGGCAGATAGTGTCAGCCGATCCATGGCTGCGCGCACTGTGATACGCAGGTTTGCGTGGTTGCGGAAGTCGGGCTTTGCCCCGGATGTGCAATCCCGTCTTCTGAACATGCCCTTTGACAGCGTTGATTTGTTTGCAAGCAAGGCTGACGAGAGCCTTGAGAAGTTGCAGACCTCCAAAGCTGCAGCAAAGTCTTTGAGTGCTGCAGTACGGCAACCTGTCATGATGCCTACCCCCGGGGATCCAGACCAGGTCCAGCAACCCCGGAAGCAGGCATCACGTTATTTTGGGCAAGCCCAAAAACCCCTGCTAGGGGCTGTTTGGGTGCGGTCCTGGTGCCTATGGCGCCAGGCTCATATGGAGAGTCAGTCCAGGCTCATAGAGTAGAACTTACCTGATGCAGACCATGCTGCAAGAGCTCCAAGCCAAATGAGGCTTGGAAGGGACTATTTTACCTAGGGACTATTTTTTACTCGGGCGGGGCTGGGGAGGAATACTTACCTGGGACTACTCTGGAGGCTATTTAAACCACGCCCAAATAGCAGCACATGCTTCGTGTTATTCTGCATCCAGCAGCGTAACGCTCACCGTGCCTGCAAGTCTGCATCCAGCCTTCTGCCACGCCTGCCTCCCTGCAAGTCTGCATCCAGCCTTCTGCCACGCCCGCCTCGAGTTTGGAGCTCCTAGAAAAAGGGAGAAAGAAGGAGAAAAGGTTAGAACAAGAGCAATACCTTTGATCCTTACCTGAATTCCCGATCCATCGCGTCTTCGAGCTGGAAGAAAGAAGTTATTTTATGCGCGTCGCCTCGCCTGCTGCAGCGCCGCGCTGGACTCACCGGCCTTCGCAGCATCTTCACATTCCACCTCATCCTCCTGCAGTTTCCGCCCGCATTCCGACACCTAAGGAGTAGACAAGAATAGCAAGGTGAGCCAAGGGAATACACAGAGGAATATTAGTCACCCCCCCATAGACATACCTGATTTTACCACCGGGGGTACTATTCCTCTTCACGTATCGGCGCAGCTTCCACTGCATCTTTGCCGAACCCTGGCCCCTAAGGGGAACAAAAGGACAGCAAAGTGAAGCAAGGGACTATCAAGGGGAACCCTCCTCACCACATTAGACTTACCTGATTTTACCGCCGCAGGTATTATTCCCCGAGACTTCATACTTTCTCTCAGTGACTGAATGAGGGAGAAAGCAACAGGTTACATATTGACATTATTTATCGAACTGTGTTGGAAATACAAATCCTTACCAGAATATTACCGGTTGCCACGAGGAACTCTTCGCTAGGGTCAAGCTGCAATCTGCAAGGAATCGGACAATAGTGAAAGTCAGGCATTTGAACTCTTAAGAACTACATACTTTTCAGAGTCAATATTGTTCTGGAACTCACCAATTCCTTCGAGCCAGTGAAGCAACTGGTTATCAACGCGCACCTGCGCTCAATGCAGGATGGAGAGCTCATCTTTTCAAACCATCAGGTGAGATTATAAGAGGGGACATCAAAGGTGATCCGTGGGGCGAACAGCAGGGGGGTGGGGGGATTTACACTCAACTCCACGGGTGGTTAATTCCCTTTCTCCATTTGCAGAAGAATATTCCTACAGGCCAATCAAACGAAGCTACGTGGGCCAGTCCAGTCCGTCATCTCGGCCCTACACGTCCCATTGGTGGAGACCGCAGCTGTCCAGTTCAGATTGACGCCTCTGTGGGAGCCAGGTGAGCGTAACACAACCTCCACCTTTTCGTCCTAGGGGATAGCAATGGATGGGAGGTTTGTTTCGATACTACTCCTCTTTTGGTAGATCGAGAGGGGCTGCCAGTCAAAGGGGACAGCAAAAAAGTACCCTTGGTGGTTGGGGAACTTGTGGTGCCAAAGCTGCTCAGGTAGTTGTTCTCTGCCATCAGGCACTGCCGCAGCCGCTACAACTCAGTCATGAGGCCATGTCCCATGGTTCACCGGTTGGGGGCAGGATAGCACAGCATCTCGGAGAATGGCGTGCCATTACTTCAGATGCGTGGGTTCTGGATACCATAGCCCACGGCTACTGCCTTCCCTTCCTTCAGCGGCCTCAAGACAATCCACTGGGGAAACTCTCTTTGAAGCGTCTGGATCCGCTCCTTGTGCAGGAAATTCTGTCCCTGCTGGAGAAAGGCGCCATAGAACTGGTGCCTGTGGCGGAGAGGAACAAGGGATGGTATTCCCCATATTTTTTGATTCCCAAGAAAGACGGAGGACTGAGACCCGTCATGGACTTGCGTTGGTTGAACAAACTTCTCATGAAGGACAAGTTCAAGATGGTTACTCTTTCTCAGGTCCTCCAGGCCCTTCAACTTCAGGATTGGTTGGTGTCTCTCGACCTCAAGGACACATACTTTCATGTGCTGATTCATCCCAAGCAAAGGAAGTACCGGAGGTTTGCGGCTGGCGACTCGCACTTTCAGTTTCGGGTCCTGCCATTCGGTTTGACCTCCGCCTGAGGGTCTTCACCATGCTCATGTTGGTGGTCGCAGCGTACCTCAGGCGAGGGGGGGATTAAAGTCTACCCCTACCTGGACGACTGGCTGATCCGAGCGCGCTCTCCCGAGCAAGTGTTGGATCATCTCGGTCTCACCTGCAGCACCCTCCACAGGCTGGGCTTCTCCCTGAATTTCAAGAAGTCGCATTTGGTACCTTCCCAACAGCTCCAGTACATCAGGGCTGTGCTAGACACATCCCTGGGGAAGTGTTCGCCTCCCCAGGTCAGGGCTCATCACATTGTGCAGATGGTGGACAAATTTCAAAATGGCCAGTGTCTCCCGGCTTTCGACTTCTTAAGGTTGCTGCGCCTCATGGCATCCCGCATCTTTCTGCTGCCGGAGGCCAGACTGCGGATGAGATCTCTGAAATGGGACCTCAAACTGCAGTGGTCTCAGTTCTCGGGCAAGATGTCGGATCCCTTGCAGATTCCACTCTCGGTCGGCCAGGATCTTCTGTGGTGGGCTGACGAAAGGAACCTGCTGAAGGCGGAACCATTTTGGCAACCATGGCCGGAGGTGACGATTGTGACGGATGCTTCCCTCACAGGATGGGGGGCTCATGCCAACGGACTGACAGCGGTAGTTGGTCTCTGTCGTAGCCCAGACTCCCCATCAACCTGTTGGAGCTGAGAGCCCTCAGGCTTGCCCTGAAGGCTTTTCTGCCGACTGTGTGGGGGAAAAGTATCCTGATCATGACAGACAACACAGTGGCCTTGCATTACCTCAACAAAAAAGGGGGGGGCAGGGTCGCTCCCGTTGTGCAGGGAGGCAATGCAGCTCTGGTTCTGGGCCATTGAACAAGATATTTCGATATCAACAGTTCATCTGGCTGGAGACAAACGTGGCAGCGGACGTTCTGAGCAGGCAGAGCACGGTCTCTCATGAGTGGGAGTTGGCTCAGGAAGTCCTTCAGGAGATATTCCCCCTTTGGGGAACCCCACAAGTGGATCTCTTCGCCACCAGTGTCAACCGGAGGTGCGAGAGATTCTGCACAAGGGAATTTCCTCAGAGAGGAGCCTTAGAAGATGTGTTTGTGGTGGATTGGTCATTCCCGCTGCTGTACGCGTTTCTGCCAGTCCCCGTCATTCCACAAGTGTTACGGAGGTTGTGGAGGCTCGGGACCCGCATGATCCTTGTGGCTGCGGATTGGGCCAGGAGAGCATGGTACCCGGACCATCTCAAATTGTCCATCTGCCCTCCACGCCGTCTTCCCTACCAAGAGGATCTGCTCTCGAGGGAGGGGGGGTCAGGACTCTCAACCTTCACGCTTGCTATCTGAAAGGTTGAGATACAAGGATTGGGACCTCCCTGCTGATGTGATGGAGGTGTTGCTTTCGGCATGCAACAAAGTCCCTGTACCGTTGGCGTAGGTTCTGCGATTGGAGCAAGGGTCAAAATGTTGATCCTTTCCAATGCTCCATTCCTATGGTTTTGTCTTTTCTGCTTTCTTTAGCCCGCAAGGGCCTTCAAGTGGGTACCTATAAGGGTTACCTGGCGGCGCTGTCCATTTTTAAGCGCTCGTCTGAAGTGTTCTTATTTTAAGATACCTTTGATTTTGCAGTTTCTAAAAGGACTGACTAATGTGTTTCCGCCGTCCCCTTTCCAGGTGCCGGTTTGGGATTTGAATTTGGTTGTGAAGTTTCTGATGGGTGCTCCGTTTCAGCTCTTGCACTCCTGTCCTTTGAGACTGTTGTCTTTCAAGACAGTGTTTTTAGTGGTGGTTTCTTCCGCTCGCAGAATGAGTGAATTGCAGGCACTTTCAGCCAAGCCACCCTTTACTGTTTTCCATAAGGACAGGGTTGTCCTTCGGGAGCGGCCTTCTTTTCTGCCGAAGGTCGTGTCTGAATTTCATTTAAGCCAGAAGGTACTTCTTCCGGTGTTTTATCCTCCTCTGCATCCTGGCAAGGAAGAGGAGAGGCTCCATAGGTTGGATTCTAGGAGAGCTCTGAGCTTTTATATTTCATGGATGTCATGGGTCAGAGTGGACAATCGGCTCTTTATCGGTTATGCCGGACACCGGTTGGGCCAGGCTGTTACCAAACAGACCTTTTCCAGGTGGATTATCCTCACTATTACTGAGTGTTACCGTTTGGCGGGTAAGGACCCTCCGGTAGGATTATGGGCTCACTCTACTAGGGGCGTGGCTACCTCCACTGCCCTTCAGAGGGGTGTTCCTATTAGGAATATTTGTGAAGCAGCCACATGGGCCTCTCTACATACTCTTGTCAAACATTACGCCCTGGATTCAATCCACGGGTGGGATCTGGCCTTTGGTAAGGCGGTTATTTATTCCGCCATTTAATTGGGTATTCTATATTCTCTTCCCACCTCCATAGTCTGGTACTGCTTTGGGAGTCTGTCATAGATATGGAATACGTCGGAGGACACAATCCCCTCGAAGAACAAGTTACTTAACAAATCTGGTAACGTTCTTTCGATGGGATGTTCCTCCGACGTATTCCACATCGCCCTCCCAACCTGCCCCTCTGTAGAATGTCTTATGCGATTGCAGGTTACGTTTCCGCAAGGCTATCTGCAGTCAGACTGGCAGGAGATTGGTGCCACACGTTCTGGGGAAAAAACTACAACTGAGGCTGCAGGCGTTGTGCGTCCTATATATAACATCCGGTGACGTCCACCCTAGACGGAGACCCTCGAGGGACATTGGATCGACGCAGGACGCCCTCTGCCGAAAATTTTCCAAAGCAGCACAGCTGTGAACATTACCTGTCATAGATATGGAATACGTCGGAGGAACATTCCATCGAAAGAACGTTACCAGATTTGGTAAGTAACTTGTTCGTCTCCGTCAGATTGATTCTGCGAAGTTTGATGAGGTCTAATACATGGGCGGCAAAGTTATAGGCAGGGGTCCAAAATGTGTGGTTTTTCTCAGACATAATGGAAAAAAGGTATGCTCACACCTACAGCCCAAACTGCTGGACAGATTTTCACCAAATTTGCGCCAGGTGCAGCGCCTTGGATCCAACCGCGTGGTTTTGTAAATTTGGTGCAAATCCGTCCAGTCGTTTTTTTTTTTTAAACGGCCAACAAGTAGGTTAAATACATTTGTGATATATGGGTTCGGTCCCGATTGGCCCAGGGGCTGTCGTGTTGTCTGCGGACGTAGGACGCGCCTGTTGATTGGATGGTGAAAAGCGTGAGCTGCGTCAGATATTTTGAAACGGTCACCATTTTGGATTTGCGAACAGCATCTGTAATCCACAGGCAGCACGGTAAAAACATATTAAAAAAACACAACATTGAACTTGTCAAACTAATGAAACAATCTCTGGGGAAGTGAGGGGTGATGAGGATGGGATATGGCCATAAAAAGCCCAAAAACTGGCATTCAGTGTCCAGATTGTCAGAGTCATGGACTGTGGCCATGGGCAGTGGCCAGATTGGCTGAGTCATGTCCAAAGGCCATGGATCAGATAATCTGGCTACTGACCATGACCACGACAAACTAGCAATGGGGTTAAAGTGGGCATGGCCACCAGGGGCTGGTTATGTGGTGACGTTTTTCAAAATCAGGATAGGTTTAATGTGAAAATTAAATTCTGCCCGTGGCTAAAATTCTGTTAGTGGCTACAGCCCAAAGTGCTGCACAGGATTGCATCAAAAGATCACTGCGACTATTGCTGCCTACACTCTGAGACAATGCTACTCATCAGATAATTACCAAACACGCAGAACCAGGTGCCCACGTGGTCACCAGGCCACCCCTTGAAATCTTTATCCACCATTATTTGCGACAATAGTGGGACAAGATATTGGGATCACTAATTTCTACAACCTCGCAGCAATGACTGGCACACAATCCACATGCCTTGAGAAAGACTCTAGAGAGTCGAATTACATGTCGGCTGACTTCTTAAAATAAATATCCCATCAAGAATGGTTTTGAAGACTGCCTCATTACGACAACAGTTACTTATTGAATAACCCAGTGCTGAGGTGAACAGGGTTCACTCTCCTATTTGAAACCTAACACTTGAAGAAGGAAGGACATCTTCACAAAAGAACCCCATCAACAGCAGCAGGGTAATTGCCTTGGGTAATGTCATCTTTCATGTACTGGGTGTTTGTCTTAGCAGTGCACAGTGGTGGCACAAGTTATGGTTGCTTAGCTTACCATAACTGGCCAATTTCTGGGATTTTCGGTTTTACTTGTAACCATACAGACATTATGGTTACAAGTCTCTAAGGGAATCATCTGGTGGTATCTCAGACCTTGGTGCAGGTGCCTGATCTTCAGTCTCTGCAAGGCTTCGTAATGTAGCGGCCCTGGAAATATGGCCTGAAATGGAGGAAGCTAGCAAACCTACAATCCTCGCTAACGTTCTTAGAGATATTGCAGTCCTCTTGAGACACGCTGTAATCTCTTTTTTGATACCTCTTATACTCTTATGTCCCGTCCCCTTTGCTCCATGCAGTATGGAGGAAAGGGGACTAAGGACTAAGAGTATGTTAGTCACTACGGTGAGTAACTTATCGTTTTTCCTTGCTGGCAGTTCTCGTGTTGCCTTTCTGGTATCTACAATAAACCCTAGGAAGTCCATCCTTATGCTGGGCGGCAGGTCTGATTTCTCTTGAGTGATAAAGGAATCCGAGGGATACTAGAAGGTCCCTCACTCATTGAGTCTGTTTGATTAGCTCGTCCCTGCTACTATCAAGATATCGTCTAGGTCGACTATCGTTCTGGTACCTCTCTCCCCGATTACGCTGTAACTGGCCTCATACATTTGTTAAAGGCCCATGGCGGCATGGAAAGACCGAATGGCAGAGTCTTGAATTGCAAAATGGGCTCTCCCCATCTGAAATAAGCCAACGTCTGTGCTCCCATGCTACCGGAATCATGAGATATGCGTCTTTCAGATATAGGCAAGTAAGCCAATCGTCTTTCCTTAGAATATCTCTGAGGAGGTGAATGCCCTCCATTTTGAGATGTCTGTAAATCAATTTACCCATTGAGTTCCTTCAAATTTATCACAAGTCTGACTTTCTTTCCTGTGAACCTGCGCTGTATGGCTCTCTTCTCGCTGAGCTGCTGCAGCTCGCTTTCTAGCAGCTGCGACTCCTTTGTGGATGTGTGAATGTGTGGAGGGGGTCTCTCTTGAGAGGGTACCTCTACAAAGTCTAGCTGGAAGCCCATCACCATCAGAAATACCGAAGCATCGCTGGAGACCTCGTGGCTCTTGGAAATATGTGCTGCGGTCCTCCCTCCTTACCGGAGGGTAGATACCGCGGGAAGTCTCACCTGATTGCGTTCCTTGAAATCTGTTGTAGCTTCTCCCCCCGAGCTGGGAAGAACACACCCTGTTGTCAAGACTCCCAGTATTGTGCCCTGGGGCCCTGAGGTCTTCTGTGGCAGGTTTGGCGACTGGCCAGGCGACCCATGTAATGACTGGTCCCTGCAAAAACTCTGTTCTGGAAGATCTTCTCAATAGATGACTGGGCTTTCTCCAGTGTGGTATACGTGCTGACGAATGTTCCCAATTCCTGGCCAAACAGGAGGCCCTGTGCCGCTTCTCATGCTTCATAGGACACAAGGTCTCACAGCTTTGCATTAAACTTGAGCAGTTGGCGTCTCGGTCTCTCAGAGGAAAGCACCCAGTTTGCATTTCCTAATAGTTAAACTGTGCCCAGTTAGCTAGCATGCCTGGATCTACTGGCTCACCAGTATCTTTTGCCCTTTCGGCCAGGTCCATAATCTTGGCGTCCGTACCCGCCAAATCCATTAGCTTCTCCTGACAGCTCTTCCACGATCTGTCCATTCCCCTATGTAGATATTTTGATGTTTTCAGTGACAAATGTAATCATGCGTGAATCAAATTCAGGGGTCTCAGCCACTTTCCGTGAGTGCTCCAGTCTTAGGAATTCCGATTGCATACAGAGCCTAGTCTCCTCCAGTGGTTTTCGCAGGCTCTGTGCCATATATAAGGCTACTCTTGGTGACGGCTGCCAGACTGTAGACTTTAGATGCCTAATTTATTTATAATTTTTTTGTGTGTGGATTAGTCAAAATTTGACTTTTCACAATACAAACACAAACATTCAGAACAATTCTTAACTAAGAAAACAATTCATATTCAGTAGAGCAAAAGAATCTGACCATTAGAACATTAAAAGATTTGAAAAAGGAAAGAAAAGTATCCAAGCTAAAATTTCACAATAAATGTACATCCTTCAGTTCAGAGACATGCCAATTATTTTAAACTCCCATCAGTTCTTTAAGAGAAGTCAATTATCTTCAGGAATTCAGTACTTCCAGTGACAGGAATGTCTCATGTCCCTCCGACCATTTGTTGGTTTGTGCCAGTGAATGCCATTAGAAGAGGTTTCACATTTTGTTTGACATTCTCATCACACAAATTTAATTTACTGTCAATCAATGTCCCCTTATTCCTGACTCTAAGTAGGTCATGAGTGATGCATAAATTCATTTGAAATATTAGGAAGTTCGCCCTCCATATTGGATTGGGAAACCCTCTAAGATAGCGGGCTAAAGGGGGGGCGTGGCCAGCTACGGAACGATGCGGACGTGAGCCTTCGAGCTCCCAGGCCCGCTACATACATCCTGCTTAAAACACCTGCCATCCGTGTCGAACTACATTTTTAAACAGATCCACGGTGAGAGGGACCGCTGCTACAAATTTTTGGGAGGAAATCGTAGCGAAGAGTGCAACAGCGATGCGACCAGAGAACTCCCCGAAGCGTCCCGGGGAAGCGCTCCCAAGATGGCGCCATGCTACGTGATGCGGATATGAGCCTGCCTGCGTAGCAAAGATACGAGATTGTGAACTGGCGGCGGCGAAGGGGACGAGAGGTGTGGGGAGCGGACCCGGGACGTCCACCGGTGCGGGGTGGGAGCAGGCGGACAGTAACATATGGCGGTGCATGGAGCGGAGCTGCGCGGAGGCCGACTGGGAAAGGAGGGCTGCCTCGTCTCCGACCCGGCGCCCGTCCCGCTGAGAGGAGTGGCGTGCTCCCCACTCACCCGCCAGGCACTCCGGGGGAGAGAAGGTGTCACGCCTGAAGTGGGCGCACACGAGGACAATCCCAGTGGAAGGGGCCGCGATCACGGATGAAATTCCCTCGCGCACCAGCCTAAGCCGGGGGAGGAGGCACGGGTGGAGGCGGATGCGTCTTCGGCAGCGGGCACAGCGATCAGGCTGATTCATACGAACGCCCTACACGCTGCGCACGGCTGCGCCACCGCACAATAGTAAGTGGGGTGCCTACACAAGGAAGGACTGGAGGTGCCTCAAACCAGCGCTTACCCCCGTGCCAAGCCCTAACTGGCCCTCAGCGCACACCCGACTGCAAGAGTCTCCCAAAATCGAATGCCCCTGAGGAGGGAAATAAGGCACCAGAATATACCTTACCGTAGCCCACGGCATCCCCCACAGAGGTGAAGGTGATTATAACCCATCGAACGCCGGACACATTGGCGGCAAACAAAAAATAGAAGGAATAAGTGTGGATGTCTCGCTACTACGTAACGACCTACAAAAGTTAACGTCCCGCACCGGTGAGGCCGAGCAATGCATATCTGGGATGGAAGATGGACTGAGGAACCTGGAGCAGCAGCTGCATAGAACTACAGCCCGCCTAAAGGTACTGGAAGCGAGAGTAGACGAAGGAGAGGGCAGATCGAGACGGAACAATGTACGCATTCTAGGCTTGCCCGAGAAGGCCGAAGGTGACTGCATGGAACTGTTCCTGGAGCAGTGGCTCATCGACCTGTTCGATAAAAAGAGTTTCTCCAAATTCTTCTCGATAGAACGAGCTCACCGAGTGCCCACCGGGCATCCCCCGCCTGGGTCCCCGCCGCGCACAGTGGTGGCAAGGTTCCTAAACTACAGGGACCGGGGCGCATCGCTGCAAATGGCACGCACGAGGGGCACGATAACCCACAATGGCTCCAGAATTGCTCTCTTTCCGGACTAAACAAGAGAAGTGCAAAAGGCAAGGCAATCATTTGAGCAAATCAAGAAACAGCTGCGCTCTCTGAACGTTAAATACGATCTAATCTTCCCAGCCCAACTGAAAATCTTCCATAAAGGAACAACGGTCCACTTCACCGACCCTAAAGAGGCATGGAGATGGGCGGAACTACACACAGATGGCGACTGGAGACCGAATCGAAGAAACAGACCCGCGCACCCTGGCAATCCTCCGGCCAGAGACCCCCCCCTCTGGACCATCCACCGAACCGGGATGACATTATGCCACCACTTGAGGGGGAGGGCTAAGAGAAGAGACAAGGCAGCAGCGATCACCCAAACGGCGGACCCTATGACAGGGGATCGGCAACGAACAGAAGCAACGCAGCAAGGTATTTGACACGGATGAGAAGACATTTAGCGGCCGTTTCGGACGCACGCACCCCCCTAGTTACTTGGGAACAGTTGTAGAAGTTGTAGGGGTTGTTAATTGTTGTCTGAGCGAACCTTTGGCGAGCTCGGGCTGATGTTCGGGCGACAGATAGTTCATGTTGGGGCGGAGTATGGGGAGGGGTTAGGGGAGTTTGAAGTTGCATCAGAATTTGCTTATTTAGTTCTTTGTTTAAAGATGGCCCGTGGCTCCACTCGGGCACAGAAGTTAAAGCACACTTTAGGTCAAGATCTGGCTCCCACCAGAGAGACAAGGTTCACTGCCGCAGGACACACACAGCACAACCCGTCACACCCAATACCTATCCGATTTGACGGAATCCAACAATAGGAGTAACACCAAGTCCATTAGGATTATGACCTGGAACCTGACCGGGCTGGGCAGTAGCATTAAGAGGCGCCTTGTTCTACAACAACTGAATCGACATGCGCCAGACGCAGCATTCTTAATGGAAACCCACTTAGCAGGCACAAACTGCAACCTCTTTAAGCGAACAAATTACCGCATAGCAAACATTCAGGCTTCTCCATGGGGGCTCGGGGAGTTCTGATCCTAATACACAAGCGATTACCTTTTAAGCTGTTATCCGTTGCACAGGACACAGGGGGCAGATTTGTACATATAACCGGGACCCTCTGGGAACGCACCATATCCATGCTAGCCATTTACGCACCACCAACCTTACTTACCTCCCTAATTAACGATGTAACACCTATAATCACTGCAGATCCCTCGTATTTGGTGATAGTAGGGGGAGATTTCAATGAACCTGGAGCTTGATCGTACGCACATCCGCACTAGAAACCCCTCCACCCGTACCAAATTAGCCACGTTTACGGACGCTATGGGACTGAAAGATGTGTGGAGGCATCTACACCCTGGCACGAGGGAATACTCGTTCCTGTCTGGGGCACATGCCTCACTGTCAAGGCTTGACTATTTCTTTCTCCCGACATCCGAACTACACCTAGTAAATGCAGCACAGTTCCTACCCAGAGGCATATCAGACCACTCCCCACTCATGTTGGAAATTAGCACCGATAGACCGATCCCCCCACCTAGCTGGAGGCTAAACAGTTACTACCCGGGTTTCCCAGATCTATTCGAGCATGCCCAAAAAACCACAGAATCGTACTTTGAATTGAATAAACACTCTGTGGAAAGCCCAACAACCGTATGAGAAGCATATAAACCGGTATTAAGGGGGGAACTTATCTCCTGGATCACGGCCCATAAGAAAAGACAGGCTAAATCAATCCGGGAAGCGGAAATGCGAGTGCAGAGGGCAGAGGCAGCTCATTTATCCCAAGGCCAACCAGAATCTCACCGGGCATTACAGCTAGAATACAAACAACTACAGAATGTTGCCCTAGATAACGCCAAACAGGCACACACAGCAATGCGTGCCAAAGTGTACGAAACCGGGGATAAAGCGGGCAAAATGCTGGCATGGCTGGAGAAGCGAGATGAAGGGCTCAGACATGTCAGAGCGATTAGGACTCAGGGGGACACACTGTTAACGGCGGATCGGGACATCGCGGAAGGGTTTGCTTCCTACTATAGGGAGCTCTACAAAGCACCGACCTCCCCCATTGATACCGCAATTCTATCGGGAGTCACCCTTCCCTCTTTAACACCCGAGCAAAGTGCTCTGCTAGATACTAACATCACGGAGGATGAGCTGTCCGCAGCCATGGCGGACCTCCAACCCGAGAAAACCCTGGGACCCAATGGCTTCCCGGTAGAAGTGTGGAAAAAAATAGGTACAAACATAGTTACACCACACTTACTGAAAATGTATGAAACCTCCCGCAGTGAGGGATCCCTTCCACGAGACCTGAGACAAGCCACTATAGTGGTGTTACCCAAAGCAGACAAGCCTCCGGATAGATGCAGTTCATATAGACCTATTTCTCTCATCAACACTGAAACCAAAATCCTAGAGAAAACACTAGCTAACGGACTCCAACCAATTATACCCTACTTAATTCACCCGGATCAATGTGGATTTATGCCACAAAGATCCACACGCATGAACATACATCGATTATATACAGCGATAGAAAATGCGCCCACTATTCAGGGCCCATTGGCCCTGTTGGCGGTAGACTTTGAAAAAGCGTTCGATTCGGTCAACTGGGAAGCGATCTGGGAAATAATGCAAAGAATGGGATTCGGGCCCCAATTCATGAGCTGGGTCAAACTACTGTATAAATCACCAATAGCAGTCACACAAGTGGACGGTTACGTATCAGACCCCTTTGAAAAAGGAAAAGGGACCAGACAAGGATGCCCACTGTCAGCCATGATATTTGCGATAGCAATCAAGCCACTCGCGATAATACTGAGAAGTAATGAGACATGGAAGGGCTTCCGCTGGTTAGAAAACTGGCAAGACAAAGTGTCCTTATATGCGGATGACTTGCTTGTATACCTGTATGATCCAGTAAGATCCTGTCCCAAAGTGACTGAATTACTGCAAAAATATGGCGCCCTTTAGCGGCCTGCGGGTTAACTGGGCTAAGTCCATTTTGTTTCCGCTGGGGCAGGTAGAACAAACAATACCACCACAATGCTCCTACCAGGTGGAGAGGGAACATTTCAAGTACTTGGGCATACTCGTCACAAATAACCTTAATGATTATGTCCCCAGAAATTTACACCCAGTGATGACAAGACTCGCGGAAGACTCCCGACAATGGTCATCCCTCCCCCTGACGCTGCTAAGCAGAGCAGCGCTCTTTAAAATGATGTCCCTGCCCCGACTCCTATATATATATATATTACAGAATGTCCCACTTCACGTCCCCCCAAACGTATTCAGGAAAATAGATCAATCACTTCGGAAGTTGCTGTGGAACGATGGCCACCCCCGCATAGCACTTGCCACGCTTCAAAGGTCCATATGGGAGGGCAGAATAGGGCTTCCCCGAATGCAGACATACTACTGGGCCAGCCAATTGACAATAGTGAACGACCAATTGCACGGGGACAAAACCGCGCCGCATAACCGTTCATTAGAAGCTGGCACTCCTGAAAACCCTGTTATGCAATATCTCTACAAGAAAAGGGCCCGAAAAACTACTTCCAATATGCGGACACATATAACCCAAATTTGGACGGACACACACACATTTGTGGGATGGGGCAATAAGCTGTCACAAACCCAGCCATTGTGGAATAACAGAAACCTCCCGGGTGTATACAGTCTTCCCAAATGGCCGCATTGTTCTCAACATGGAACACTTACATTGGACGATGTTGTGAGAGAAGGCACCGTAATCCCATTCACGGAGCTGGCTCTCCGCCTTGCACTTCCCCAAACCGAACAATACCATTACACCCAATTGCAACACGCACTACAGGGTAACCTCCCTGATATGACCGCATTGCCGGAATTTACCCCAATAGAAAGCGACCTTTTCCCTGAGCGAATCACCCAAAAAGTGACGTCGGCCCTATATAATGCCATAACCTCCTTTGGCACGACAGAATTGCTAGCATTACAGACCAAATGGGAGACTGATGTGGGTGCAATACTACCGGAAGAATGGGTCATGCCATTGATGTTCCCTAGGGAGGTAGCCATATCGTCATAACTTAGGCTGATTCAGTTAAAGATATTGCACTGAGTATACTATCCTAGAGTAGCCCTCTATAAATGGGGAAGGATAAACGACCCAACTTGTCTGCGATGCAAAACAGAGGAAGGCACTTTCTTCCACATACTGTGGACATGCACACACATTCTGGGAGGCATGTTGTAACGAATTATCTAGAGTCATAGGCAAAGAGATTCCTAGAGATCCTAAGTTACTACTGCTGGGGATAGACAATGAAGTTGACCTGACAAGATATGAAAAGCTGTTTGTGTTCACCACTACCGCACTTATCGAAGGAAACATCGCTCAAAAATGGGGGTTGTAGATGACTCCGAGTTATGGACAATGGATGACAGACGTAGACATCTGTGTTGCAATGGAGCGCACGGTATACACGGCCAGAGGATGTCCGGCCAAGGCGCAGAAAGTATGGCAAAAGTGGGAAGTCGCCCACTGAAAGGTGACTTTGCACAAGTGGACAGGAAGAGAGAATGTGGCACCCCTCGACGTCTATGGTGCCTTCCAAGCGGGGGAATCGAATGTAGCTCCTTCAGAGGGGCAGTGAACTCAGATTCAAAATGTTGTAAGCAACGAGGGTGGGAAACAGTCATTGACCTGTATCGACAGTGTGCTTATGTTTGTTTGTTTTCGCACACGAGAAGCGACGACCCACGATCCCCATACGAGACCACTGGAGGTGAGGAGGCACACACGCTGAAAAGCATATATATATGTACACTGCATTAGATAGAGCCCCCGGGGCAACATAGGTGATCGCAACCTCCCAGACCCACCAGAAGCGGTGCAGGGGGACAAGAAAAGGGGCACACCACAGCTGAAGAATCCCGCAACCCCCCCTGGAAGAAGGCACAAGAGAGCCTGGGAAACCGAACGAACAAGCAATAGGGGGGACAGAGAGGGACAGAACGCCTGCCATAACAACAGGCGTAAAATAAAGCAGCGGGGGTGGAACACACGGATCTCACCCCGCTCCCCCCCAAGAGAACCAGCAGCACACCATACAGGTCGGAGAGACAGAGACAGCAAAATAAGTGGCGCAACTCGGAGGAGTCGGGCGCAAACGACCACCACGACACATCAGACCCGAATTGAGGGTGTGGGAACAACTTACACGCCTCACAGGCCACGATTAGAGCCGGGATAGCACACATGTCCAAATCCAGGTGCCGGCAGTCACAGGCTACAACCACAAAAGGGAAGCAGGACCAGAATCTGTCACAACTTTGGGAGGTGGACACACAAGGGATCTCAAAAACTTTAACCCAAAAGGACAAGGAAGAGAACGCACGAGCGGAAAAGGGGAGGGCCGATATGACCACTAAAGAAGACATGAGGGATTGGTTCAAGGAGTTCCAAGCTCAATGTATGGCCCCCATGCATTCCCAATTCGAGACGATGAAGGGCGAGATGAAACAAGCAGTGCAAGAACTGAAAGCGGATGTAGGAAAACTGAAAGAGAGGACCGACATCCTAGAGAGAACAGTCCAGAACATGGATGAGGAAGCGCAACACTACGCAGAAATTCAAGATCGTCTGGCCAGAATATCTCACAACTTAGAGATAAAATGTGAGGACCTAGAAAACAGGTCCCGGAGATCAAATATAAGAATCAAAAATATGGTTGAGTCGGTTGAAGAAAAATACACCAAAACCGCAGTTCAACAAGTATTCAGAGACATAGTAGAGGAGGAAGAAGAAACAGAGATACTCATAGGCAGAGTCCATAGTGTGGGCCCGCGCCGCTCGGGAGAACCTGGAACTCGCCCTAGAGATGTGCTAGTCGCAATGACCTCGTACACATAGAAAGAGCAGATACTACGGAAAGCTAGGACGATGGAGCAGATAAGGATGAATGGGGTAGATATACACCTCTTTCAGGACTTGGCACAAACGACACTCCAGAACCACAGGGAAATGGCACCAATCACAAAAGAACTCCTAGCGAGACAAATCCGATATAAATGGACTTTCCCATTTGGCCTTCTATTTACATGGAAGGGCACTCAACAGCGGGTCACCACATACGAGGAAGGCATGCAAATCATGAACATACAAGATGAAGCGGGGGGGGGGGGCCTGAGCCTGAGAATACACATCAGGGCAGAGAGCCCCGAGAGGATGGCAAAATATAAAATCCAAAGATAAGTGCACCCCCAAGAATTAGGAATCCAAGTAGACCCCACCCTCGATGTGAGGAGAAAAACAGGTAGGAAACCACCAGAAAACCGATGCAAAAACACAAAAAACGTAGTGACCGTCGGCAAATGCATAAAGACGGCGGGAGCTGGGAATCGCCCAAGGACTTCCAGAGACCTTTAAGTGGGGTTTAGGACTCCCCACGACCAAGTTATACCTGAGTTCGAGAGGGCATGGCGCGAAGGGCAACACGCCCAAGCGATCATAGGGCCCAGTGCCCTCCTCAGGGAAGTTATCGAGGATGCGGTAGAGTTCAGGGATTAAAGGGGAATGTTGAGGGGAAAAGATTGGAAGGGGGGTGGGAGGACACACCGGAAGGAAAGGGAACCAAGTCAACAGATCCAAGCGAAACACGAAAGGCAGGAAGACACCTTCAGAAGATGGGGCTAAAAGTTCTTACATATAACATCAGAGGGCTAAACTCCCAAGGAAAAAGGCAGAACATTTTCTACACAAAGAAAGATTTGACATAATAATGCTCCAGGAAACGCACATTAAAAAGCAGGAAAAGGGGGAAACCTGCATTAAGGGATTCACACAAATCCTCCAAGCAAATGACACGGAGAAGAAAAGAGGGGTGCTAATCGCATTCGCCAACTCCCTCAATGTACGACTCCAAGAGACGCTATCTGACAAACAAGGCAGATTTCTGTTTGTGAATGTGCAGATCGAAGGCTACCCCCTGACATTAGCAACCATCTATACCCCCAACACTGGGCAGGATGGTTTCATAAGACACAGCATAGACAAGCTGGAATCCTTCGCGAAGGTGGAAATAATATAAACCGGGGATTTCAATCTAGCATGGGACTCTAACAAAGATCGATCACCCTCCAAATCCTCGTGGCAGGGAACGCCATCAAAGGCCCTGCAGAAGGCTATGGCAAGGCTAGCCCTGGAGCACACTTGGCGGAAAATCCAGGGGTCGACCCCGGGATACACACACTTTTCACACGTCCACGGCACAAGCTCCAAGATAGACTACATTTGGACCTCCACAAAACTTTTGGGGAACATTCGGGAAGTCGAGGTGGTCGACATCTCTCTCGCAGACCACGCCCCCCTATGGCTATCACTCCCCACTTTACGCAAACAAACAAGCCTTTGTTGATGGATGCTGCCGGGAGAAATCCTCCAGGACCCCATCATGAGAGTGTCAATTAGGGAACGTATAGAAGAATACTTAAAGGAAAATAATATGTCGGACATAACCAAATCAACCCTATGGGAGGCCTTCAAAGCGGTAATACGAGGTCACATACTTGCGCTTAAAGACACTTGATGTCTGCACTTACCCCAGCACTTGCCACTATCTGGCCGCACTTTTACCTACTGTTGTTATTTATTCTAGTTATTTTTTACAGTTGATTCTATGTCTTGCACTGCCCCCTTCCCCTACACGCACTTTCCCTTTCTCCCCTCTCCTGCACTTGCACAATCTCAATTTCACCTGGCCTAATAAGATCGTTGTCTCTGTCTTCCCTCTGTTGCCCCTCCCTTGCCTTGTCGCGCTTTGTGTATAGGTGCATTATAAATTCCATATCATATCATAATGTAATCTATAGTTGAGGAATGATTCCCACTTCTCCACATTTTGGCCGGAGGAACGTCCCCAACTATAGAACCGTTTGCCAGAAATTAATGCCATTCCTCAAAGAAACTTAACCACCTATGACCATTTCTTGTAGATACCCCTCTCCTCATTTCTCTGGAACATATCCCCTGACAGTCGGAGTTCAGATCAGCCGCCATCAATACACTCTCCCCGGATATGTAATGCGCATCAACAACAGTATCTCTGCCAAATCCTCCAAAAACTGAACCTGATTGGAATGCGCCGGGCTCCAGTATATGTTAATTAGGACCAATGTTTTGCAAACAGATTTTTTCTGCGAGACTTATCCTGACTGACAAAATTATTAGTCTTTTTGAGGGCAGTTGTTCAATAGTCTCAACCTTGGGATTGTGAACTGCCACCGTTGGCCCGCCCAATGACCTTCCCCCATTCAAATTAGTTGCAGGCTGACATAGTGAGGTAAAACCATCTAATTTCAGGGGATCCCTTGGCCATGTCTCTTGTAGTAAAACCAAATCATGCTCTTGGAAAATATACTTCGTCATTCGTTCCCCCTTAAATGAACTGGAGCCCTGGGTATTCCAACTGGCAATTTGCAAGCTGTCCACCCCTAAAGTAAATCTTCTACAACATTTCGTTTCTGAAACACCTCACTGAGGATTTCCCGGTAGCAGGGTCAAAATTTTACTTTCTTCCCTGCCCCCCGTTGATTCTTCCTATCATTTCCTCTACCTTGGATCCCCCATGAACTTCCTTTTCAAGCGGCCCCTCTGTGCACATTGTATTTAAGGAAGTTATTCCAGTCCTTTGTTTTTGTTTGATTGGTGCAACCGACTGAGATACTTCCAACCCCAGGTCTAGGAATTCCCTTGATGACTTCAACATGGCTCGTGCCCCAATTGTGATTTCATTACCACCTCTGCTATGTAAGTTACTTGTTTGTATGTAAAGTTTATACGGTTGATGTCATGTGAGGACAATAAACATAGGTCTGGTATTTGTTTTGTTATTGCCAGAATGTTTACCTGGTTCAAACTTGGTTGACCCTGAATGGGCTCAGTCTCTTTAGTCATATTCTCTGTATTGATAAAGGGCTCTGTTCATTCGTGGACTAATTTTCCTCAACCATCTTCCCTTCTGGCACACACTTCTCTCTTATGGGCTTTAAGTCGACTTTCTCTGCTTCTGTACCCCCTCCTTTGTTTTGTCCTTTTGAATGTATTACCATTCCATTGTTGCTGAGTAGAAGTCCTCCACTTGTTTTTGTCGTAGTGCTTTCCTCATAATCCAATCAAAAAGATCGGGGCCCAGCATAATGGGGCCTTTTCCACTGCTTTTGGATCGTCTGTTTGAAGGCTCACGCTGATCTTGGTCATTATTGAACCTGAACGATTTTTAGATGATGAATCTTCTTTGGTAGTGCTGTCATTCACTTCTTGCATTATTGTGTTCATACCTGCTTGTTGAAAAGCGGACTGATTTAATACCTCCGGTCTGATCTTATTTGAAGCTTTATTTAACGCTTTAAAAATTGCCTTTTTCCGGAGTGTTTTTTCTTGGTTTCCTTTATGTTTTTGAGTTTCTTTAATTGGGATTCAACATTTTCCTTGGAGATCGCTTGTCGTTGTTGAGCTTCTCTCTATTTTTTTATTTTTACTGTTTGTTTTTTTGGTTCTTGTTACTTCTCATGTCTGCATTAGATGTAGAAGCAGAGTTTGAGGACTCCTTACTATGCAAGTCCACTGAGTACGTAGCAGTAGCACTCGATGTGGAAGCAGTTTTAGAAATCTGGTTCCTGGATAGATTCGCTGGTTTGATAGCAAGATCCGTCTCTTGATCCATAATAGTAACTGCCGGACCATCTGTTTCATTTGGCAATCTCTTAGATAAGTCTGAGAGAGCGTCACCATACTGGCAAGTCTTGTGAATTCTTCTGGTGTTGACTGAGACAGAGGGGTATCGTCCAGCGGAATATTCATAGTCTGATTATTCGTTTAGCTCTCTCGCCAGGATTTTTACCCCTGATTTCATTGATTGAAATTCCTGTTCTAGGATAACCAGATATAACTTGATGTCCTTTGATATCATTGATTGCATCTGACTTTCTTCCTTTAACGAGCACAAGGCATTAGAAACTGAAGAGTTGATCAAGCCAGTAAGGCCCACCATTGAGAATTCACACGACCCGACTTCCCTAGTTAATTCAAGCCAACTACCTGATTGCATTTGAATTTCGCTCTTCAGTAGTTCAAATACACTGACCAGGGAGTTCAGGACGAAAGTCGACGATGATGGGGTTGAATTTGGCAATGTGTTATCAGAATTGATGTTTGATGGAGGAGGGGGTCAGTCCTTATTCTTGTTATCTGTCAATAGGTGCCCCTTCTGAAAGGTGGAAGGACCTCCACGGTCACATCCTACTAATAGACCTGCCACATTTGATGTTACATTGACCTCTTCTCTCATGACCAAATCAGCACCGACCTCCTCCAGGTGTATTTGGTCTATAGGTCTTCCTTTGCACAGTATACTATCACTGAGCAATCTTTTCTTATTTGACATCCCCTTTTTTATGATGCGCTTCATGGATGATGTTGAAAGTGTTTATTCCATATAATTCCTTAGTATAGCACTCATGGGATGTGCTACTGGGCATGGACTGGATGTCTATGATGGTACTTGGTCGTGTCTGGGTTGGCATTCTACTTCTTATGGAATTACCAGGGAAAGGGACATAGTAGATGCTTGTTCAATCTCTCTCTGCATATTTTCTGATTCGGGTGCCTTTAAATCGTCCCGCCAAGTCGCGCTGCTACTTCTCAAATTGTAGCAATTTGGCATTGACCCACTCCTGGTAATACCCCCCAAATGTTATTAAACAAATAGGTAGGCAAATGAGGAAGCTGATATATTTTGTAAGGATAAGATTTTATTGCACTGCCAGGGTGCAAACGTGACTGTTACTGAAGAATCAATGTGGCTTTAAGAAGGAATGCGGAATGCAAATGCAGAATGCGAGCAGTACTGGAACGGGTATTTACAATCAGAACAAGTACCTGTTATCTACGTCTGCATCTGTGTCTCCACTGACAGTCTGTCAAAATGCCAGAAACGGTCCACTGGGACTCCACGGGAACACAGAGCAACACACACTTTGCCGCACTTGCTCTGCTTCGCTTGAAGCAGCACATTTTCCTCTGTTATGGACGCCTCCTCACATGGGCATAAACAAAATACTCGGTATCCAAGAGTTAATTTCAAAGAGTCTCCCCACGGCAACACACACTCTGCCTAATACTCTCAGGGTTGAACATATCGAATACCTCGGTTTCTGGATCCTCAATATGTTTTTCTTTCTTTGCTCTTATTCTTACCCCGAGTGGTTTCCTGCCCCATTTTTGCGACTGGCTTGTCGTCTACTGATGAGGCGTCGGTGTCCTGTGTTACATCCGTATTGCCCATATTATCGTCCCCTGGGGAAGGGGAAGGAGGCTTGGCACCTCCTGTATTCCAAAGGAAAGTGTCTTTCAGATTTCCGAACACATCAGCTGCCTCTGGGGTCTTTGTACGCCCCTGACCTCATGATCCGGGGGAGTAGAAGAGAGCTTTTTCTTCCGGGTCGGATTACTCCCGTTTGTCCCCCCATATCTGGGTGACTATTGCAGGTGTTTTCATTACTTTTCACTCTGGATAGGCTTGTTAGTGTTCCCTAGATCCTAGAACAGTTTCCAGAGTGTCTGTAGGGTAGAGTATTTCTCCACCTTCCACACCTAAGAGCTGTCTTTTTCAGCTGCAGTTGGAGCGCAAAGCCGTGCTGTCGGGTGTCATCGCCTGAACTAGCAGGCTGAGTGACACGCCCGCTCTCACTTTAGTGGGCTCAGATTTTTTTTTATTCTTTTTATATATATATATATATATATATATATATATATATATATATATATATATATATATATATATATATATATATATATATATTCAAGGAACAAACTTTAGTTGCAGGAACGTTAAGGTGAGAACTTAACACAACAAAACCCCTGAAATTCAGCGAAAGCCACCTTAACTTGGCGCCCCCTGTTGTGCAGCCTATGACCATAATGCCTGCAGGTTTATGCCAATTGTGACCTCTCGCGCAAAAACATCCTTGCGCAGAGAGGTACAAAATGCAAAGTGCCTGCAGGTTCATGCCGCACCAGTTGCGACCTCTCACGCCACAACATCTTTGCGCCTAGAGGTCCCTGTGCTTAACTGGGCACACCCAAAAGGGACCTGCGTTGAAACGGTTGTGCCATAATGGCATGCGGCTAACTTGCCGCGCCGAAATGTCCTGTCCCGTGCTCCAAGCCCCTTGTTTTATGGCGGCCTCTTGTTGACTGTTGCGATACATCGCACAACCCTAACTAACCACATTTAAGCAGCCCAGAAATGGCAAGACAATGGCTGGAGCAGGAATAACATTTCCCCACGTACCTTCTACACCCATAGCAAAAAATCTAAAGCTGGCACCCATGCCTATACGCACACTGAGTGCTTAGCTTCAAAGTGAGGAAGGGAACAGCCCCCTCAGGCCATGTTTGCCTCACTTATTAAGCACCATGGGCTTAGGGGACTGGCCTTTTCCTCACTTTGAAGCTAAGCTGGGTCGGTCCTTGTTACTGCATAGAAGTGAGACCCGGGTCACCAGTGATTTTTTTCATCCTCGATGTCACTGTAGCTGTAAAAATATCTATTTTTTTGATTGTGAATAAAAGATTGCAGGCTTTGAAGAACTCCCATTGTTTTTAGTTAATGTACCTTTGTGATTAAATTATTTCCAGAGGATCATGCACTTTGGTTAAGCAGCATGCTACACGCCCCTTGTTTTATGGCTGGTCTCTGTGACTGTTGAGATACATCGCGCAACCCCAACTAACCGCATTTAAGCAGTACGGAAAGCAGTAAAAAAATGTTCAGCTGCAAGAATAACATATGCCCAGGTACTTTTGTCCCCATAGCGAAAATTAAAAGCTTGCACATATGAATATACGCACAGTAAGTGACCATATATATTAAAGTGAAATATACAAATGTAGTTCAATTGACCTTCTTCTTAGACCAACGTGTGCAAGACAAAATAGCATTGGACTTTAAAAAAAAAGTAATTAACACCAGAAAAATAACCTTCCTTTGGAAATTTTCCAATATATATGCTGGCAAAGTACAAAATGTGTTCACCTTTTAAACCCAACATTCTATAGCACATATACATGGAAAACAAAATCCCAATATGAAGCAAGTGCTTGTGGTCTTGTGGGTAAGCGTCTGCACTGGCAACATGACAACCTGAGTAAAATCCTGGTATCCAAATACTCTAGCAAGCTTACCAACCTCCAAAAACAAACTAATGGTTGTATCCGGTCTCTGGAAAAAAAGCTACGCTGTCCATCCAGATGTGTCCTTTACTGGTGCCCTGAAAAGCAGCCACAATCGGGGGCAAAATAACTGCACCAGTTCCAGGATTGTTAACTCTCTTGCCACATCGTGGGCAAATACTGATGACTTACTTGCTCTCTCGTCATTTCCCCTCCTCACCCCCATGTCTGGCTTTCAACAATACTCTGCTTTATAAAGCTAACTTGAAAAGTACACATATCATAGTGTCACTCTCATATATAAATCCTTATAGAACTATGTTAGGCAAAAGTGTACAATTGTGGCATTATCCCCCCCCCCCATCTTCACTGTGAGACTACACATACCAGAATGCAATTCAGCAAAAGGCAAAAAAATTGTCTCTGAGTGCAAAACATTTAAGGACTGACAGTAGCAGGGTTTAAAAAAACATATAATTCAGATGCCCTTTCGATGCCCATCCATGCAGTAACAGGGACTGGCCCTGCTTAGCTTCATAGCTGGGCTGACCCTGCTTAGCTTCAAAGCAAGGAAAGGGCTGGCCTGTTCCTCAAAGTGGTCTTGTAAGTTTGACTAATTTATCTGGCAACATGGCCTGAGGAGGCTGGCCCCTTCATCACTATGAAGCTAAGCAAGAGTCTGGGGCAGCATCAGACTTTCGATACGACTGGGTTCTTTACTTTTCCCAAGCATGACCACTCTGACCCCTCTCCTGATTCTTTCTCTTTCTCTTTGACATGTTCTTGCCCGTGCCTTTATCCCATTCTTTTTCTCTCCTGTGCCCTTGGCACACTCTTTGCACCTTCCAGTCTGATCTTGCACCTTCTTTCCTATTTATTTCTCTATCTGACTTTGTTAGGGGTTTTGCTTCCATTTCGTTTTCTATGTGTAGCTCCCCTTCTGCTGCTCGCATTCAACAATTTGCTTACTTTAAACGTCTTCCTTTTCTTAATTCCGCGCCTCTAGCACACTAAACTTTTCTTTCAGTTTTTCACGTTCTCTTCCTTCTGATTTCTCTTCTCTTTACTTTTGTGCTGCTTGCAGCAATGTTTTCTTTCCCTCGCTCCAGCCACCCGGACACTACCAAGTTTCTATCTCTTGTCTTCTGGATGCTTGTGTAGAGGCCAGGGTCTCACCACCTTCCCCTCTGGCACCCTTGGGACCGGCACACGTACGAAGGGAACGAGCATTCCGCTCATCACAGCCAGCAGGCTGCATTCTGCTTCCTAGCCACGCTGCAGCCCCTCCCAAACACTGGGCCTGCGTAACGGCATTCCGCTCTCCTACGGACTCTCCAGGCTCCTTCTGCTGCATCTTTCTGCTTCCTTACTCTCATGGTCCACTCTGCATCACCAACTTGCTTTACTTCAGCTTTAAAATCTGGCTTGGGACTGAGAAGGGATTCACTGCTGGACTCAGCCATGCAGCCTCCAATTGTTTCTGCCACTGCCCCCGCACCAGCCTCCTTTTATACACCATACACCTGGGCTGTGTCAATGGGCTGCAGGTGTGTGGTCAGGGTTGGGCTTGCCTGACTTTCAATATTCCAATTAAAAGGACATGCCTGTCCTTTAGTCCTGAAAAGAGTCCAGTGGAGAAAGGTGTGAGTGGTCAGTGTTACATGCCTGATCCTGCCTGACTCTATTTATGGGACAACCTAATGGTAGTTGGTGGCAGTCTTTCCTTTGTTTCTCAAGATGTTTCTCATAGGTGTTCCTCACTACTCTAGGCTTGCCTATTCTTCTTCCCAGTATTAGTCGGAAATGTGGAAGCAGAGATGGAATGGGATTGCAAATATCCCATGAAAGCTGAGCAAGGGGTTTCAGAGTGGAAATGGGAAGGTGGGGGTGGGGTGTGCTTGGAAATACCACATTAAGGCTGAGGGAGAGTGGCATACAGTTGGAAAAGGGGGAATACCATGTCTCGCCTCTGGGTATTCGCCTCCCAATCCCTTGTGACCCTCCACTCAGGTGATGCTCCCTTGCTTGCCCACGCCCAGGGTCGGGATCCAAAAGCGATGGCCCGTCACTGGCCACCTGAATAGAGGATCCCGGGGGAATAGGTTGGGAGAACACAGTCCGGTTACTCACTGTTGAATGTCAATAATGCCAAGTGGCATGTCCCCAAAGAGGCTTCTAGTTGCCCTCTGTGCAATGTAGAATTAGAAGATCTTTTACATTTTGTCTTTTTTTGCCCATCCTTTTCGTGCATCAGGAATGGGACAGTTTTACCAGTACTAAGATAATATACCTTTATGCAGTGTCAACCGGCTTTGTATTTTCTTTTGACGGCCGACAATATTGCATGGGCATTATTGTCGTTTAAGAGGGTGACTAGAGTGAGAATCTTTTTTTAAGTCAATTGCACTGATGCACACTAACTGTGTTTATTATTTGTATTGCTTTTGTTTCAATGTTTTTGTACTGCACTTTTATTTATGAATATTACTGTTTATTGTTGTATTTATTAATGGATTTCATTATCCAAATAAACAATTTTGATGATATATATTTAAGTAAAGGGGATTATGGTGTGAGAGTCATTATGGTTAGTAACTTATATTTTCTATCACTGGTATTAGCTGTTAACCTTTGTTTTGTCGATTCAGATATTATTATAAAATGTTTATATTTTAATTAGTCTAAGTATACATGTCTGGCATGACCAAAGTAGTTTGAAATGTGGTGAAAGATTGTGTGTCTTAAGTAGTTAACTACTTTGCTAGAAAACTGTCAAAATGAGGATGCTTTTGTCTCCTGCCACATTTAGATGGTTGTGTGAGATTTACCTTGGATGCCTTTTGTTAATGTGAGCTGTTTTTCTTTTTTAACACACCAGAGAGTCACTCTAGTGACATGTTTCCACAGGAGCAACCTTTTTTTCATAAGGTCGACCTACCACAAGGAGCACAGGCAAGGACACCGATTGTGTGCACATACTCCTGGATAGATGATGACTTACAACCTCGCTCACTTTCTGAACCTCCAGTAAAGAAAAAGAACAAATGTTCACTGTTGATTGGACTGTCTACTGGGTTATTTGACGCAAACAATCCAAAGGTGAGTACACATTACTTTATCATTTTACATTTCCTGTAACTATATCTATAAGAATTGCAACAAATTGTGCCTAGACACTATAGAAAAGGAAGGGCAATGAAACGGGACGTTACGTCAGTCATTCATGTCGGTGACACAGTCACACAGATGAATTCACCAGTCACCAGTGTTGGTGTCATGTCCATGTCACAGTGTTCCTCCTTGCAATCACAAAGAGGATCAAAACGTCTGCGGGCCTCTTAGAATCTTTCTTACTATCCCCAAATGTTGAGAGAGACGGAGCATAGCATTCTGGGAAATACGGTGGGGTGAAAAGCCCCTAATCCAACCCAACTAAGAGAAAGCATCGGAAAACAATATACCAATGGAGAACAACAATGAAGTTTAAAAAAAATGTGAAGATCTGCTAGGAAGAGACTGCCTGAGTAAGCAAAAAGGTTGGAAATAAACTCTGATGAAAGCTTGCTGAACAAAGATAAGAGGTTAAGGTAAGCCTCTTATGAACATTTACCTAATACCTAAAGAGGCAGCAAAACCTCAGACTGACAGATATCTGATGAACTGGAAAATCAACTTTCAATGGATTACTTTTCTCCCGAAGATTCCTCAACTTCATAGATCTCCTCATCCAGCTCTGCTGCTCTGAAACTTTTTCAACAGGGGGCGTAGTGGACCTCGACTGCTGTCTATCGATCTTGCTGTACGTGACATCAGATGTCATATATATATATATATCACTTCACTACGCCCCATGCGTCAGCTCTTTTTTTTCCTCGCGCATGCATGCTGCTTCGGGAACACGACTTCCAGTATCACTCAATATTTCTCTGTCAAAATTGACATTTTTTCTTTCGAAACCTTGACCGCGATGTCAACTCACCAGGTTTCAGGCTTCAAAAGGTGCACGGATTGCAAGGCCAAACTGTCATTGACCGACCCCCACGACTTTGTCTATGGTGTGAGTCACGACACAGAGGCCTGTGCGTTGTGCTCGAAAATGCAGCTGAAATCTCTACGTGAGAGAGCCGGGAAACTGGCTTTGGGCCGACCGTCAACAAAATGTCTGGTGTGTTCCGAAATGAAGGAGGCCACTCGCGAAAAGGGGAAGGATAGGCATCGTGAAAAAGTGGTCCCACTCTAGAAGCCATACTTCTTTTTCTTCTTCGCGAAAGAAACAGCGCCACCACGAATGCAAATCCAGACTATCATCGGAACAAAGTACGGGACCAACCACTGGACATTTTTGAATAGCAAGCTGCTGTCAGTGCGGCCCGCCCCACCCCCCGACCAGCAAGCCTTGGCAGTGAAAGCGGCGCTCGGTGCTCCCGACCCCATACTAACCGGTCCGTCCACTCCATCAACCAAGCCTTCAGGCTTGATGCCGACAAAGATCCGAGAACCGTCGACTTTTGTCCGTCAAAAGATTCCTACCCACGACGTCTAAGCCATTCCCTCGGCGCCGATACCAGTCCTGTTGACATCTGTGGGGGAACCTTTTAAGCCGACTATCGCCAACAGTTCTTTTGTCCCGTTTTCGAGGATGGAATGTTTTTTCCCCAAACATTTTTTATTAATCGGTTGGAACAAGGAAAAGACAAGAAATACAGAGCATAAAGGTCTTTAAATAAGAAGTAAAGCGCTCAACATAAATCATCTTGTGTGTGCCTGACTGGATAAACAAGACACATATAGAAACAGAACCCCGTGTAGCCCATTTCCTCCTTGTATTCAAGTGTTACTTAGTTTCACCCGGGTGCAATTAGAGTCTCGCCAGGCGGGGTTTAAATTTAAACGCTGAATATTCACGATCATAGTCCAGCAAAGGGGCCCATAAAGTTAGAAAGTGATGGATCTTTCCTTCCCTTGCAGTTGTAATCTTTTCCGCTAACAGCCCGTACCATACTTTAATCCAGCATAAGGAAAGCTCTGGCCCTTCCACAGATTTCCAGCATCGGGCGATTGTGATATGCGCTGCCAACAATAAGTGTGTCAGCAACTTCACCCACACACCCGATTTAGGGTTTGTCCCCTCACTGGGGGCCCCCCAAGAGAAGAGTTTTAGGACATATCAGAAGTTTACCAGTGATGGCTTCTATGATTGCCACAATGCTTTCCCAAAAGGAATGAACGGGTGGACAGTCCCACCACATGTGGTAGTATGAGCCTAGTGCCCCACAGTTTTGCCAACAGGAGGGAGGTCCTGAAGCCTGATAGTGGTGTATCTGTGTTGGGAGATAGTACCAGCAAAATAAGAGTTTTAAGGCACATTTGATGTTGGTCACACATCTGGAGGAGGAGTGTGCCCTGGCCCAAATGTCTAACCATGAGTGATCCTCTAGCTGGTAGCTCAAATCTGCTTCCCAACGGCTCCTGTAAGCGGGAAGAGAAGCAAACAAGTCCTCCCTTAAGAGTTTATATAGGTTGGAGACCCCGCCCATCTCTGGACCCTCCATGCCGTCACCTCAATTGGACTCAGAGTTTGCGTAGCCTTATGCCTTGTTTCCGGATGCGTGATCCAGTGGTGTAGCTGGGCGTATGAGAACTGTTTGCTTCCGAGAGCTAAAACGTCCTTTTGCAGTCCTCAAACGAGCGTGGTTGGCCTCCTTTGAATAGCTCGGCCAATATTTGAAGGTCGCCCTCTTCCAGCTCCCAGAAGCTTCTGAATGCATACCCGGGGAGAAGGCAGGGTTGCCAAAGATTGGAGATAATGGACCTCAAAGCCTCATCCCATGACTTCACAGGGACCTTTGTTGATGAGAGCATATTCTGCCATTGCTTTCGTGTAGCCTGGGGAATGAAGGGCAGAAAACAAAGGGGGTGAGAGTTTGGACTCAATCTCAGCCCACTTCGGTGGGGGAGAGAGGGACATCCAAGTCAACAGGTGCGATATTTGTGCCACCTCCACATTTTTACGTAAACCTGGCACCCTTAAACCCCCCAACCGGAACCTCCTATCATGACCTTTTTAGGGATCCTAGACTAATTGCCCCGCCAGATAAATCCCAGGATTTTACTTTGAAGGCGGTCCAACGTGTTTTTCGGGATTTCGACTGGGTGGCAAGAACAATGGTAAAGGAGGCGAGGAAGTAAGTTCATTTTAACTGCTGTGATTCGGCCCCTCAATGAAATCTCTTGGCTTACCCATTTTACTAGGTCCTTTTCTAGTGTTCTTATGTGGGGGTGAGGGGGAGTTAGCCACATAGAGGTCTTTCGGGAAAGCTGTGAGCCGAACCCTAGATATTCAACGGAATTGGTATTCCAGCTGAGTGGGCAGAGGGCTTGAAGAAAGGAGACCTCTTGGGAGGACAGGCCCACCCCCAGCGCCATCGACTTCCCATAATTTATTTAGAAACCAGCTACTTGACCAAACAATCGGAGATCTTGAAGAGCTGCGTGAATGGAGGGCCGAATATTACTAATGGAGAGTAATATATCATTGTCTTATAGGGATACCTTATGAGAAGATTCCCAAACCATAACCCCTTGGATTGATGTGTTACTATGTATATGTTGTGCCAATGGCTCCATAATTAGGGCGGACAGAAGGGGGACTGGGGGCAGCCAAGTCGTGTGCCCCATGTAAGGGGTATCGGGGATGATAGTTCCCTGTTAGCCTAGAGTAGTCTTCTGGGAGGTATAATTGGCCGAGATCCTTTTTCTAAACCAGAGCCCAAAATGAAAAGCCTCTAGAGTTAAGTGCATAAAAGACCAATCCAGCTTGTCAAATGCCTTAGTGGCATCTAGGACTAAAAGAGCTAATTTCCCTTGGTTCATGGTGGTCGTCTTCATCGGGTTCAGGGCTCGCCTAATGTTTCCCCCGTTTTTCTTCCCAAGACAAAACCTGTTTGTCTGCATTGATCAGCGTTGGAAGGAGTGGGGACAAGTGGTTTGCCAATACATTTGAATAAATGTTCACATTGATATTCAACAAAGAGATGGGGTTATAGGAGGCACAATCTCTCTGGTCCTTACCCGGTTTTAAAATTAATATCATGGTAGAAGTTTGCATGGAGGGAGTTACACTACCCACCTCTCTAAATGAATTAAAGAGGGACGTCAAAGACTGGAGCAGTTGACTACAAAAACGTTTATAGAATTTTGCAGGGAATCCATCAGGGCCCAGCGCTCTGGATTTCAAGGCTCTAATTACCACCTCTTCCTGCTGAATTGGGGCCTCTAATGCCTCCATCTCCTCCCGGAACAGGCAAGGCAGAGCAGCTTCCTCAATATACCCTTTACTCGATACTGACATTGTTTCTAAAAGGTGGGCTGTCGCTAATTGTAGTTTAAGCTGTTCCCCATATTGAGTCACCCCTTGTTGATCTTTTTAAAAAATATATATATTTATTAAGTTTTAATAATACAGAATACACGAATACAACATAACATGCATTCAATAAAAGATATATATATATAACTCCCCGCCCACCCCTCCCCCTCTCAAGACCACCGTCAGTTCTTCAATATAGGTCGCGCCAAACTGCGATCAAGAGCGGTTTGTGTCACTTGAAGCGTCCTCTATTTGCCTGGGGTTTAATAGTGACGTTGTAATCGCCACCCATTGATGTAGGTCTTCGCTGATGTCCAGTTTCTGTTTACGTAGCGCCTTGTCCCATGCTCCAGTTTCTGCCGTTGTCTATTTGCGGAGGTCTTCCCACCACAGTTCGATACTAGGACTTCTGATGCTCTTTCATCCCATGGCTATGCGTCTTTTCGCCAGGATATACATTAGGTACTTAATTTTTTTGCCTCTTTTGTAGCTATCCAGGATGCATGCTGCAGGTGTTTGCACATCCAGTATTATGTCCGCTTCTGCCACTTCAGCAGCTATCTGCGCCCAAAAGGATTGTATCACCCAGCATCCCCAAGACATGTGTGTCATGTCCGCGCGGGTTTCGCGGCACTTAGGGCATTCAATGATACTTGCCCCGTTGAATTTGGAGATCACCCCTGGCGTAAGATTCGCCCGATTGACTATGTAAAATTGGATGAGCTGCAGTCGGGCGTTCCTGGAAACCTTTTTGTGGTAGTGGGCAATGCGTTCCCATTCCTTCTCATCGAACTCCAGTCTCAATTCGTGTTCCCACTTAACTTTGAACTTGAGGCTAGCGCTAGTTGTGCTATTCAGTAGTGTGTCGTAAAGCCACCCCTTGTTGAGTTTTAAGGCCTATGATAGTGTTTCGTTTTCTGGATTGGCCAATGTTCTCGCTACGAGCCGGTTGGCTTTATTGCCTTTAGCATAACATCCATGCTTGCTCAAAGTTTGGGATGTCTCTTCGGCACATACGGCCTCCAGTTTATTTCGGGTAACCAAATGGGCGAAGTGGCGTTTAGGGGACCACCCCTTCTTATATTCAGCCTTGATCTCTGAGATTTCTTGTTCAAGTTGGGCTCGAGTTTGTTTCTTCCGTTTGTGATAGGCCACTGTATGAGCTATTAGGACTCCACTGACAACAGCTTTTATAGCGTCCCATGTTGCAGCTGGGGATGTCAGTTCCATGGGGTTCTCCCGGAAATAATTTTGTACTGCTTTCGCTGTCTTGTCCCCCAGGGCCATATAATTTAAGATGGGATCATATAGGCGCCATTGCGGTCTGGGAGGCGCGGCTGGATCCCAAGCTCTAATATGCAAGACGACCGGGGCATGGTCTGAGAGAACCCTGGGGGCAATAGGCACCTTATCTATAAATGGTATAAACTGGCGTGATACCAGTATCAAATCTATCCGAGAGGTGTGTGATGAACCTGTGAGAAAAACGTGAAGTCTTGTTCTCCTGAATGTAAAACTCTCCAAGCGTCCACCAGTACTAGGGACTTGAAAACGTGAAGGATACCAAGGGTGATTTTGAAATATTTGGAAAAGGGGGCATGAGTTTTTATCTTTGTTAGGGTCAGTGTCCCCATTAAAGTTTCCCCCAATAACAATCTGGCCCTCTAGAACCGGAAGGAGAGACAACTCTAGTTCCCCTAAGAAATGTTCTTGTCCTTCATTGATGGAGATTAATAAATATAGTTGTCCCAGGAGCCTACCTTTCATTCCAACATATCGACCGCCAGAATCTTGAATAGTGTCCAATTCTTAAAACTGGATGCCCTTTGCCATCAGGATTGCCAACCCCCCCCTGAACACTCCCCCTTTTTGGTCCCACCAGAGGCCAAGAATTGCTTGGTGAAGTCTACTCCAAAGGGAAGTGTGGTCCGCCGGAAGGAGATGGGTTTCCTGCAAAAAATTACGGTTCCCTCTAACTCTTTCAACCGCTTCAGGACAGATTTCCGTTTTACTGGAGAGTTCAAACTTTTCACATTTAGCGAGACAAAGCTCAAGTTCAGGTGAGGTATTAGCAGGCATTCTCCCTCCATAGTGTGTGGGGTGGGGCGGAATAGGTGGGTTTCAGCTGCCAATGAAGTTTTCTGATATACTGTTCCAACCAAGGTTTTAAATGAGTGAACAAACGTAATAAAAAATAGTCCCAACAACGAACTCCAAAACGTAAGGTTGACAAAAACATGAGGCAAAACTCCCCAAGGATCTTTTGGTGACATCCCCCTTGAGGTGAGGCGTATACCGCATGAAGCCCATTTGAAGCCCAGCTTTAATCAGCGCTTCCCCGGTGCCTGCTGCCGAAACTTTAGTAGTCAATAGTAGAGTAGAGGACCCCTTTAGTAACCGCATTTCTTAGGATCAGGAGTGTGGAAGAGATTTCCCTGAGTTGGGCCTTTCTGGACTCTGTACCAGGCAGAGCAACGTGGTTTTGCTTGGAGGCTCTCGCGCCCGTGGGAGTGCTCGGCGGAGAACAACCTCCCTTGTCTGGGGAAGTTGCATTCAGGACCCCTATGCAGCCTCCAGGCAAGATATCGTCCGTGACACCCCCTTAAATGTAAACTGTACGGAGGTGGGAAGCAGCCAGCGGTACCTGATCTTCTGCTCCCGTAAGAAGAGCTTCGCATTTTTGAATTATGGCAGTTGCCAAATCCTGGAAAATGTGTAGAGGAGGAGCCCTGGAAAGTCAGTTCATCCCGGGTACGGCCCACCTCCATGACCTCCTGCTTCGTTGTGTAGAAGTGGACTCTGGTAATCTCATCCGGCGGGTATTCCGAAGCAAGCCCTCTGTTAGGGAGAATTCTCTGTTTAGGCTGAATTTCCTAACCTAGTGAGTCCCCCAGCAGCTTTGCTGGATTTTTGGGGTTTATTTTTTTCTCCTGCCAAGAGTGAGACTCTTTTACCCTCACTCTTGGGCATGATTTGAGTGTGTTTCTTTGAATCTAGATGTGTTTAATGGGCAATGGGGTATTTTACTCCATAGGGCTTCATGTGTTTTTGTGATGTGTGTTACACAGCACCCTCAGTGCAGTGACACAGGGGTGTCATAGTGACCCCCCAGTATAGACTCCATACCCTGGGACTGACTACTGTCTCCCAGGGCATGTAAAGTCACCATTGACTTTACTAGTCTTAAATTCTGAACAGAACCAGTACAAACCATCATATTGTGAACGTACTGGCTGGGGCAATTCAATTGCCCCGGGGTCTGTTAGTCGAGGGGGCACGTCTCCATCCCCCTGATCGAGTTTTGGCTGGTGGCAGTGGATACTACTTTTTATATTCAACTGCGAATATTTTCCTATGGGATTTCCCATTGTTTTAGGCTACTACCTTTATTTAATTATTTACGGTAGCCTCGAACATACCGCCGGTTTATTTAATTAATATAATTCTCCGGTTGGTATTTTTTGCCAAAACTTGATTCTAAAATGGCGTTTGTGTTCTCTTCTGTGACTCCAACCCAAGTCGAGCCCTTTGTTCCACTTTTTGGCGGGCTTCTCCACAGAAGCCCTCCAAAGTGGTTCCACTCTGTCTGGGGTACTTAAAAGGGGTGGAGGTGAATTTAGGCACCCTGGACTGAGTTGCCTCGGCAACTCAAGTCGCACTCCGTCCTGATTGGCCCAGGTGGTGAGCCGGCCGGCTCACCACTTAGCATGTTTGAGTGACAGCTAGGCTGAGTGAATGGGGGTTTTCTGCATAAAAGCGGGGCTTTGGGGACTGGAACTTCAGAAGTCGCCACAGGACCTAAGAATCCGACGAGGGAGAAGCTGAGCTGACCTGCCACGACACCACCACCGGTGGAGCCCTGCTGGACCGTCTCACCACTTTTCCCAACGACAGAGGAGATCTCCCGCTGGAGAGTCTTCTTCCTTTGACTGGTGGGGATAACCAGTTTCACCGTCTTTTCGCCTTCCCGACGTACCTCGTGGCCGCCTTGCCTGTGCCAAGCACCCCAGCAAACAGGATACCACGTTTTACCACGACCGCGAACAAAGGTACCACCTTTATCCGGAAAACTCAGCGGCTGGTTTCTTCCCTGGTAGTGCAACGACCTTCATCTTTCCTCCAAGTCGAGATCTTCTCTTCCCCTGGACGACGACGAGACTTGCACCCACTGCCAGGAACAACTGCCACCGCTGGAGGATCCTTCCCACTTAAGGTACTGTGTCCCGCCTGGCTTCCCTTGCCACCGACTGTACGGGGTAGATTTAGCCCCCGGCTTTCGAACCTGGGTTAGCCTGGGACACCCTGGCTAAACTCTTCTGAGCCTCTCTAAACTCTTTTTCGAACTCTCTGCAAGACTTTCCAAGCCTAGTGTAACTGTGTGATCTTGGGCGCATTTGTGCTCTGCTCTCTCTAAGAGTGGGCCCAGCCTATGGACTTTAGCTCACAAGTGACTTTTGCTCTTCTGCCTTGCTAACAGTGTTCCTAAATCTTAGAGTGGTGTACCTTTCCATATTCTGTCTTTTTCCCTCCCTTTTTCATAAACTTATTGGAGTGCCATCTATAGTTAAGCGCTCACCTCTGTATGAAAATAAGTGGTGTTTTACTAAGAGTTATCTGATAAGGAATAAGGGTTGTATATATTATAATAGTAACTGTGTTTAGAGTGCTTTACAATAAGAGTGCTGGAGTGTTTCAAACAGTGTGTTTTTAAATAAATAATTATATACTTTGATACCAAAGCTCTGGTCAGTGTTTGCTTGTATTGGTGTGTCTGAGTGCCTATTGTCTATACTTTGCATACTGCCTAATTCTTCTTGAGAGAAGTCTGACTGCTCAGCCACAGCTACCAGGTAAATCTGGGTGGTACAGAATGCTACAAGTGGGTTTACTGCCAACACCTGTAGTCTTAAATCTTTTGCAGTGTTCCCTAAGGGAACTGGACAGGTTTCTGCCTAACACCCTCTGCGGGTGCTTAATCTGTGGGTGCGATCCAACAAAAGCAGAAATTTGTCAAAGGGTGCTGTGGAAGAGGTATATCCTGATCAGAGAGGGTTGAACTTGTATTCCCGGTATTTCCTGGTGACCAAGAAAGGAGGTTGTCTCCGTCCCATTCTGGACCTCAGGGTCCTAAAGAAGTTCCTGAGGAAGGACAAATTCAGGATGGTGACGTTGAGAGAAATTCTCCACGCTCTCGAATTGCATGACTGGTTGATGTCAATAGACCTACAGGATTTGCCAATACATCAAAAGCACACATTCCTAAGGTCCCTTATAGGGGACAAGCACTATCAGTTCAAAATGCTTCCCTTTGGGTTAACCTCCACTCCAAGGGTCTTTACCAAGCTCATGGCGGTAGTCGCGGCTCACCGTAGGCAATCCGGCGTTCATGTATTTCTATATATGGTCGACTAGCTGATCCGGGGGAAGTCAGTGGGGCAAGTCTTCTCATGTGGAGTACACTTCCCTATGTGAAAAACCAGAGGGCGTTTCACAGCCTAGTCCCCCGGGGATCCCGTACTCGAGAGGCCAGGGAAAGGCTATCACTTTTGGATCCCAACCCTGGGGGTGGACAAGCGATGGAGGATCACCTTGGTTGGGAATCCTCGTGGAGCAGGGGAGAAGCACCCAATGGTGAGGCATGGTATCCCCCCTTTTCCACAACCCATCCAACCCCTATCCTTGCATTTTATATGGGAAACTACAGCTCCCATAATTTCTCCCCACTTTACATTGACAACAGTACTGAGCCGAGGAAGATGAGGTATGAGGTTAGAAAGATTAACTCCCCTGACTTACATTGGCCCTTTCCCTGTAATGAGGCCAAGCAGAGACGGGCACGTAGTCCTAACAATACACACCTGTCACTTGTTAACACTTCTTGTGAAAATAAAAGGTGGCGCGCACATGTACACTTTGAGTGAGGCTGGGCACGAGAAGGAACAGCTCTTTCGAGGCTGAAGCGAGCCAAGCTGCGGAAGTTGGAAGGCCATCGGGCTAATAGGCAATGGCAAGAATCGAGAGAGAGCCAGGCGAGAAATCCACACTTTCGGGAAGCCGTAAGCATTCCAGGTCTGAAACTGAGTGAGCGAAGGAAAGAAACCTTCAAGTTGCATGAAAGCGGCCCGCAACCCTCCCGGGTACACGGCAGAGTTGGGGAGGAGCAGAGAGGCATTGGTAACAGCCTTGATTGATGTATGAAAAGATGAAAGGAAACCAATTAACACGACCAGTGAGTCTGTGTTAAAAGCAAAAGTCATTGTCAACTGAAAGTTGAAGGTTGCGCGTGTGCCGATAAAACGTGAATGAAAGGACAATTGCTGAATTGTGAAATGGAAAGGATGTAAAGTAACAAAGTGGTCCTGCGAGGTGAGGTTACCCGTTCGAATGTCTCTGTGAAATGTTCTGAGAGTTGAAAGATGGTATGGCAGGGACCAAAGGAAAGAAAGTTACTGCAATAAAGAAAGAAAGTTGTATAGGAGGAAACCAAAGTATGTGAACTTTAAATATGCCAAGAGGACAAAGGATATGAAATTTGCAAAGGGCAAAAGGGGCAAACTAAAGAAAATAAGAACTGCAAGTTCCAAGAGGTATTGGTGGAAAAGAAATACTAAGAAGAATTTGTTACAAGAGGAAAGTACAAAGAAGCATTGGTGTTGCAAGTTGAGGAAGATTGTGAATTGCAGAATTGTTGAAGGTGAGATCGAAATGGTCATGCAGAGGTCTATGTAAAAGCTTTGCAGTTTCGAAAGTCTTCAACAATAAAAGAAAACCTAAGATCAAACTTGGGGAAGGGAACCCCCATGAACAAGAGACCGGCTTGAGCACGGCAGAGGGAAGCATGTGCAGAACTGTAAGAAATTGAGAAACTGAATGTGAATAAAGTATTGATGACAATGCGGGCAAAGCCTGAGGCAGTGATTGAACGACCAGAAGTTTCTAGCCTAAACTGAACTGGGAAAGGGAGTTGTTACTTAAACCATTCTGACATTTCTTTTGAGACACTATTTTCCTTTTGTATTCCCTTAAAACATTTGTCATTTTGAGAAGGACATGGTTTGGCTTTCTTAGTGTAGGTCTTTTTATTTTGACTAGACTGACTTGTACTTTTGTTATTTGTTTAATGGTAGAGACTACTCCCATTCTATAGTTAGGGCAAGTTCGGAATTCTACAAACCCAACCAAAATATTAAATAAAGATTTTCGAAACTTGTATCCATTCTGTCTTTGTGCTTTTTCTCCTCCCTGCTTGCTCTCCTCCCCTTTGCGCTGTCTCTCCTCCCTGCGAGTGCGGTTTCTCTTTCCTCCTTGTGCGGCCGCTCCATCCCCTTTGCGCTGTCGCTCCTCTCTCCCCTTGCGCTGTCGCTCCTCTCTCCCCTTGCGCTGTCGCTTCCCTCCCCCCTTGCGCTGTCGCTTCCCTCCCCCCTTGCGCTGTCGTTCCTCTCCCCCTTGCGCTATCGTTCCTCTCCCCCCTTGCGCTGTCGTTCCTCTCCCCTTTGCACTGTCGCTCCTTCCCACCTGCGCTGTCACTCCTTCCCCCTCTAGTGCCATTACTTCGCCCGCCTTTGTGCTGTCGATCACACCCCTGCCCCTTTGTGCTGTTGCTCTGCCCTCCCCTCCCTTTGCCCTGTCACTCCTTCCTTCAAATGTTGTACAGTGCTCCTGTGTACTGTTGCTGGCCTGCCTTTCATCTATTGGATATTTTATTCTTACTCGTGTTGCCATTGATTTTTTATTCCTACCCACACAGTGCTCCTTTCACCCCCTAGCGCTGCCTCTCATTCCCTCCCATGCTGTTATTTCTTCCTCTGTGCTTTCATTCCTCATTCCTTCCCTCCATGGTAAATGTAAGATGTAATAAACTACAAATGTCAAACTGTTGGCTTTGCCAATGCTTGTTTTCTTTTGCTCTTGCTTTCATTTTGCATAGTCTATTCTCTGGAGATGTGCAGTGAGTGGGGAAGCAGTGAAGGAGTGTTCCATTTGCTGCATATCACTCTACTGGATCCAGTTGCACATAGTTAGCTTTTTACTTGGGTAACTTCTTTCTTGATATTTATTTTAAAGCTGCAGTTAGAATTTAGTTTGAAATTAAGGTTAACATGTTGCCAGAGGCCTTATATATCTGATGGCTGATCAATGCATGTTTTTATTGTTTTGATGTTTGGCCACATGGCAGGGGTTTTTGAACTAGGTGGTGTACTTTATTGGCTGTTCTGGCGTGAGCATGCTTGTTTATGTCAGGTCCGTGGGTTGTATATGGTAGTTACCTAACACAGTTATCATTTCTATTTTGGGAGTGGTCCTTGATGCGTATAGGTTACTGCAGTTAGCCAGTTTTAAATTTGAGCCGTTAGGTAAAATACGTAAGGTTCTAACCTGGTGCCATGGAGGTTTTAATGATTTTTGCGTCATGCTACTGCGAAGTTATTCACTTTTCATGTGTATTCTGTGTTGCTTACCTCGAACCCTGGAGGACTGTGTTTTGTGTATGAAACTGTATTGTGCTCTTGGGCTCACCTTTGTGCTGGGAGAATGGTAGAGGTGATATATTTTAGGATTCAGCATGCACATTGACATTCAGATGGTCATAGTTGAAGTGTTAAATAACTTGTTATAGAAATTGGATTCTATGGTTCTTGCACATATGGTTGGGGCTCTTGGACATATGGTTGGGGCTCTTGCACTTTAGCTTTGTGGTAACTTTGGTGATTTGGGTGTATCTGAGTAGGTAGCCATTTTGGTTGCTTGTGTAGTCCGTGATTTTGAGAGTCGTGTGCATCTGGGTGTCGTGGTGAGGTATGTGTGATCCCCTTTCTTTGTTAGCTTGGAGGGGTAGTTGATCTGCATTACCAATGATTAGTTGTGAGGTGGAATTCTGGGTGAAAAGTTGCCGGCATGTTGGGAGTTGGCAGCTCTTAATGAGTGGGAGGTGAAAAGTACGTGGGTGTGACCAGTGTAGGTGCAAGTGTTGGTGGAAGTCCCTAAGTGTGGCAGGCCTGTCTTTGTGTTGATATTGCCTTCTGGCTCTGATACAGTTATTGTGAGTGGGTGCAACCGTGTTGTCCCTACTTCACGGCACCTGTAGTCCATGTATGTGAGAGGCATGAGCCAGACGTAGATCCCTGCCCTACTATGTGTGACTGGGAGGAATTCCAGGAGGTTCCTTCCTTGTAGTTTCTCTTCGCTCTTGGCAAGAGATTTTAGGTTACCTGTATGTTTCAATCTGTTTCCCTCTGTCGGTGTGGTGTGTTCGTTTTTTGTCTGTCCTTGTCAGTGTCTGCTGTATGTCATATGCTTGGAGGTGACTATGTATTGTCTTTGGGGCTTGGGTCTGAGTCTCCCCTGCCTTACTTTGTGGAATGGGTGAGTGTCTCTTGTGGCCATGGCAAGTGCTCATGACTGTGGGGAAAGTGTTCTGTTCATTTTGGTTGTGGGTGTAAGGAATGGAAGTGTGTTGTCACTAAATGTATGAGTGACTGCTACAGGCTGCATGTGCACCTGATGGGGTGACTTGTAATGAGTCTGGGATGAGAGATTGTGCTATGTGGTGCTCGGTCTCTGGTCTGCTTGATCTAATGGATTACTTCCTCCCATGCATTTCTCATCTATAATAATCCATTCTGCAGTGCATCTGATCTTCAGAAACGTTTCCGCCATCAGGCGGTGCAGTCGGGCTCCGAATTGGCTCTGCGCGATGCCTGAACACGCCAACTTTGGACATAATGTTAGGGCCAGTATTTTTCAGTGCGACACGGCCTCGGTTCCTTTTTTCCGCACCCTTTTTATGCTTCAGGAACACATTACTTAATTTCGACCCAGCTAAGGCCTGTGGGTTCAAACCTTTTGCATATTGCGACTCACAGATATCTGTTTCTGACCCCCATCAAATGTGTTTATTCTGCTTGCGGGGGTAGAAGCATGACATCAACGATTGCAGTTCATTCCAAACCATGTATCCCAAGGCCCTCCGGGAAAGGACGGCTAAACACTTCACCTTACTCCACAAGGAGTCCGGTGTGGGTACGTGGTCTTACTAGAGGTTGTGCAGAATGTATCGTCTTTCCGAAGACCGGTCTTACGCGAGAAATTCAAAGAATAAGAAGAAGCAGCACCTCAAGAGGTCTTGCTCCCTTGGTGGTTCGTCGCATCATCATTCTTCATCTTTAAGGAAGAGTAGTCATCGTTCCAGAGACTCTGCTGAAGCATTTCTGCAGGTACATTTTACAGGGCTCGGAATTGGAATTTGTTGACCAGGAGCAAAAAGCAGCTCCTGGGTATCCAGCATTTACCAGTTAGGCAGAAGCTACCTTTGGAGAACCAGGAACTACTATAGACTGCGGAGCAAATCAAATTTTTGTGTCCATTTCATGTTATCCAATATGCTCTGAATGTTCCTTAAGTGTGTTATTTATCACTATCACATAGCTAGGTTTGTATGGCATCACATGGGAGTCAAAAGTAGCTCCTGGTAGCTGTTGGTTTCAAGCTAACCAGTCTCCCCTTGAGTATAGCAAATCACAAGAGCTGATGGATGGAAAGTTTAGAATGAATCCTAACCTCTGGAATTGCTCTGGGAAACCCTCCAGACCATCGTTCTTTGCCTGCCAAGCCATTACAGAAAGGGAAAGACAATATGCAAATCATGCTTGGTCCCACCCCAAAAGAGGCAGTCCAACTCGAACTGCTAGGTCACAACCCTTCTGCATGAGACCACAAGCATTCCCAGATATGTTTTAGCCTTGTTGGGCCTCATCAGTGAAGAGCAGCTTGAGTCTCTAGGCCCAGCAGGCACGGGACCCACATCTTGGCATACCCGTCCCACTTCGGGTGACTTTAGAAAAACACAAGAGGTGATGGCTGAAAGGTTTAGAATGAATCTTTTTTTAAAGCTTTATTTATAGAGTGCGTGATATTACAAGAGGAGAGAAAGACAGCAGCATTGACAGGAGTAGGTATGTTACATTTTGGTTGTTAATATTAGCTCTACAGTGATTGAAACATAGTTTGTTATGAGCAGTGAATTAGGCACAAGTGGACCAACAAAAAGGATATAGAGAGAGGGGGAATCGCTAATCGGTTGGCGAGCTCTCAATTTCATGTGTATACATTTCAGTTGATAACAAGTAATTGCGGAAGTGGGGGCCATATGTCTATAGGTTTGCAGTTCACAGGTTGCAGTGAGGACCAACGCTCCTCCAAGTCCGATGCCCACGCAGCCACTGTGCCACAGATGGACAGGTGGGGCATAGCCACAACATCAGCACACTTCGGGTAACTAACAGCATGCAAATGCTAGCCAGTCTGTGAAAGCTACATTGTAATTGTTCAAATTGATGGAACAAACAGTTGGACGGGGTAGGTTTTATAGTGCAATTGAATATCTCTGACATGACATCACAAATCCCATTCCAGTATTCTTCCAGTCTTAGGCAGCTCCAACACATGTGGATATATCCTGCCCCATCTGTGTGGCTTCTGGGGCGCAGGGCAGAGTGGGCGCACGGCAGGATATGTAGCCTGGCCAGGTTGTAGTGAAATCTATGTAGTACTTTAAACTGTATTAGCCGAAATCTGGAGTTGAGGGATACAGCACGGGTCTGTAGGCACATGGATTCCCAGATGTCATCAGTAATGTTTATGTCTAGGCCCCTAGCCATGCCTCCCAGAGTCTCACCGGGAATTTGCAGCCACAGCCTTGCAGCAGGTCATACAATCTGGCCACCCCAGCCCGTGTAGAGGTTCTTCTCATGACAGTATCTAACAGTAGCTCATCGGGTGGTTGCACTGGAAACTTAGCGAAAGTTTGTTTAGCTGCTCGGCAGAGCCCAACATATTGTAGCCACCGCAAAGATTGTCTGTATAGAGGGCCTGGTAGATCTTGAAATGTGATGAATGATTCTATGTTGTATATATCGCACACAGCCATGTATCCATCTGTCGCCTATTGTCGTGCAGCTGTTTTGCTTATTCAAGGGAGTGACGGGAAATAATTCCATAATGGCAGACCCCTATGCTATGGGTGAGGGTTGTCCAACATTTTCCATATCTTGCCCCAAGCCAATGCTGTCGTGGCAACTGGATTGTTGACTTCAGGGTCTTTCCACTGCAGTGGTAGTACCAACGAGCGAACGTTGCGAGTGCCGGTTGCATGTCATTCCATTTTGAGGTGTGGGTGCTGTGGGTCCTTGTTAGGCAGAATCCTGAGCAGTGCCCTTAGGGACCACTACACACAATTAAGACTACAAGTGGCAATAAAAGTTCACCTTTGGTACAAGCCTGTACTACACTGTTAAAGTGGTAGCAGTAGCGGAGCAGCCAGACTTATCTCAAGAGTAAATGAGCAGTAGTAGAGATTACACAAAGGACCACAATTACTGTCACACAAGCAAACACTGACTCAAGGTTTCAGGTAAAAAATAGAAGTACATTTATTTTAAACCATCTGTTTACAAAACACTTCAGTTCTATAAATTCAAAACCACATGTAAAATACACTGCACACAACCAATTCCGCTTGTTCCAGCAAATTCAAGGTAAGTACATTAGGATTTGACAGACCGGTGTTGTGATACTAATGCGTACCCGCAAATAGAAATGCTCACAAAGTTAAAACACACTTTGTACTTTAGAATTTCAAACAAGGGAAAAGTGGATAAAATCACAGGCAATACTTTTGTCAAGGCAAGGGAATCGGAGGACTCGTTCAAAGATAATGATTAAAGTCAATAGACCTGCGCCAGTGTCAATGGAGCAGATGCTCAGTTGCCGAGGATCACACGTTGAACAGTTCGAGATTCGAGATGCCAAGAGTACTTAGATATTGTCAGATGGAAGGAAAAGTTATAAGAGGGAAGGAAGAAAGGACAAATCTTCGAGGAGGAAAAGGGTTCATCCCTATTCCGGATGGTCAGTCAGAGAGAACGACCAAATGTGCACAGTACCTTATTCCGTTGGAGAAAAGCTGGTGCCACGGCTGTTGTTCCTGGTAGTTCCTGCAGACTCACGGTTCCTGCAGCTTCAGTCGTGGGGACAAGGACGACGTCTGGAGTGATCTGCACTACCCAGGGATGAGGCCAGCAGCGAAAAATACAACAATGAATAAAAGGTGCGCTTCTTTAAATCAGGAGAGGGCTCTTCTGATGGCTATCCGGACCACTACAGCACAGCAGTGATTTCGACCCAGGAGAGGATTCTCTGACTGAAGAAAGGGTGAGCAGGTTGATCCCACCAGGCTCAAGGGAAGAAGACTCGGGACTGGATCTTCACTTGTCGTTGAAGGGTAGATAGCTATGGACTGCAGCAGGGCCTCACCGGGACTCGGGGTTGCAGCAGCCGTCTTCTTCTTCGCTTCTCTTCGGTTCTTTGCAGTTCCAGTGGCGACTCTGACTTCTAGCCCAAGAGTCCTACCTTTTTATGCCAAAATCCCCCATTCACACAGCCTGGCTGTCAATCACTCAGCAGGGGGGTTGTCCAGCCGGGACAACCACCTCAGCCAATCAACACAAAGTGCGACTTGGGCCTCCAAGGAGACCCTGTGCAGGGGATGACTACACCCCTCCCTCACATTCAGCCCACCTAGACACCCAGACGCCAAAAGAAGGAGGGCTTCTGGTCAGAAGCCCGCCAAAGGTCGGCAAACAAAGGAGGCAAACCTGGATTGCTGCGCAAAGAAAGACCCAAGAAGGATGTTAACAAAAAGAAATGGCGATTAAACCCAACCAGAGCTGAAATAAAAAGTATTTGGGCAAGCGGGTTTAAAGTTCGAGGCTACTAAAATAGCCTAAAACGTTACCACGTTATGTAATATAATCGCGGTAGGAAAATTAGGGTAGATACCACTGCCACCAGCCAAGTTTTAATGTTAAGGGAGCGAAACAATGCTCCGAGAGGCACAGATAAAAAGGGCTATGAATTAACCCTTTCCAATACTCCATATAAGATGGGGTGTACTGGATCTGTGGTAAAAGTGACTATGTAAAGTTAATAGCAACTTTACCCTTTTCTGGGGGACAGTAATCCGCCCCAGAAAATGGAGTCGGTGGGAAGTCTAAGAGATAACCCTGTGTCACTGCACTGAAGGTGCTGTGTAACACACAAAGAGTGGGGCTACTGAAGTGGTGTCCTCCAGAGTCCACAATCACAAAGACAGTTGAAATACACATGGCAAAACACAGGTAAGAGTGGGGGGAAAGCTCACACTCTTACCAGGTGGAGAAAATAAACTCCAGAAATCCAGCAAAGCTGCTGAGGGACTCACTAGGTAAGGGAAATTAACCATAGAATGAGAATTCTCCCTAACACTCCTCGTCGAACCAGTAAGCTGCATACTGTGCCTGGGCAGCAACTCAGTATGTTTCAAAGTCTGGGTCGGCAAGGCCTCCATGTGCATAGGGTCTTGTCAAGGTCTCCCATTTTATCCATACTGCACCTGCATGCCACATTAAGTCATTAATCGCCACATTTAGTGCGTCAAAGAATGCTGCTCCTGGCCATAGCGGTATATTTAGAAAAATGTATAGTAGTCTTGGGAGGATGATAATTTTGAGTAATGACACGTGACCCGCTATTGTGAGTGGCAGTTTCACCCAGACGCACAATTTGGCCATTAGCTGGGGTAGATATACACCATGATTGCGGGTATAAAGGGGGGGGCATTGTGCCGTTTCACAGTAACCCCCCAAGTATTTAATTTCTAGCTCCGATTTGGTGTAGTTGACGCATAGGCCACACAGGGTCACAAAGGAGAGGACATCTTGCATAATTGGCACCAGGTGTCTCACTCGATCACGTACGAAGAATAGTGCATCGTCTGTGTGCAAGGAGATAATTTCTGGTTCACCCATAATCCTGACCCCTTTCTGTGCTTGCTTGCAGCGAATCACGTCTGCTAATGGCTCCATCACTATGGCGAATAGTAGGGGCGACAGCGGGCAGCCCTGTCGCATCCCATTTAGTATGCCAATGGGGGCCGAACGCGCTCAGTTTACATTGACTCTGGCAGTGGGCAGCGCGTACAACAGCTGTGCCCACAATATGAGCCTAGGCCCAAAGTTAAATTTTTCTAGTACTGCCCACATAAATTGCTAGGATACTAAGACGAAGGCTTTTTGTACATCCAGGGCTGCAGCAACCACCTGCGCATCTAGATCAATACGTGCCAAGATATTAAAAAGGCACCTCAAGTTGAGTGCTATGGATCGGCCAGGGGCAAAGCCAGATTTGTCTGTGTGAATGTGTCCCATGTAAGGACCAATCGCAGCGATAATACCGTAGCAAATATTTTTACGTCAGAGTCTGAAGGAAATGGGACAGTAGGAGCCACATTGTTCAGGAGGTTTGTCAGGTTTAAGTAAAACTGTAATAACTGCTTCGAGTAATGTGGGGGGAGTATCCCTGATGCACAGGCTTTTGTCCATATGGCGATTAATTTAGGAATGAGGCGTGACTTGAAGTGCTTAAAAAACTCCAATGTAAGGCTATCTGGGCCGGGGGCCTTGCCGGATGGGAGGGCTTCAATGGCTCGGGATATCTCTTCGGGGGTTATGGGGCTGTAAAGGTTTTCCCTGCCTTCTTCTGACAGCACTGATAATGGAGGGTTATGTAAGAATGGGTTTATGTCTGGAAGGTTTGCCACATCTGTATTGGCGTACAGCGTGGGATAAAAGGAGTAGAACACTTGGTTCACCTCTGGTGTGGTATGGACCAACGTCCCAGACGTGTCTTGCACAAAGGGGATATGGTGATTACCCCTTGCTTGTAGCACCATTCTAGCCAGTAACTTGCCTGGGCGCTCACCCTCACCATACCTTATTGCTTGGCCTAGGTTGTCCAGAAACTTCAATTCCTTATTTGCACATGCTCGGAACCTGTCAAGTTCAGTTTTGATGTCTCCCAGAATGGTACTGTTGGGCTCAGACGCATATGTCTGCTCTAGGTGGCGCAGGTTGCTTTCGCTGGCTTGAATACCCCTTTGTATTGCTTTGAGTAGCACTGATTCCATTGCTAGGGCTATGCCGCGTATGTACACCTTGAAGGCTTCCCTTATCCATCTTACTAAAGAGTCACACATAAATTCTTGGATTTTTAAAGCAAAATCTAGCTATAAGGAGCTTTTTACTATCCTTCAGGAACTAAAGGGTTGCACTACAGCCTCTGTACCTCAGGCTGATAGTCCATGGTGTCAAAACATTCACAATTGTTTTGTTAACAAAACCCTTACTCACCAAAATAATATTAATGCCCAGGTTAAACTTATCTCCAACCATATGACATCTACAAAAGGTAGCACAGATTCTGTCTGGGATTCTCGTGCTTTTTCCTTTAATACAGTGTCTACAGAAGAAGTTATTGACATAGTTTCCAAGCTTAAACCTGCTTCATGTAAAGGGGATGTATTTCTTGCTACTCTATTTAAAGACTACATCTCAACCCTTGCCCCATGGGTGACTACCTTCATTAAGCAATCTTTTCAGGAGTCACATGTCCCTGAAAATATCAAGGAGGCATGGGTCTCAACTCTGCTTAAGAAGGAAAACCTGGATCCTGCTGAGGCTGGGAACTATCGTCCAATCACAAATGTTCCTTTCATATTGAACATTTTGGATAAAATTGCCTACTGTCAATATCAATATACTTGCTACCCAACAGTCCGGTTTCCGACCTGATCACGGGACTGACCCTGCGTTGCTGGATCTGAAATCACATATTGCGGGTACAATCGGTGAGGGCAATACAGCCTTGTTGCTGCTTTTGGACCCGCCGCGTTCGATCTTGTTGATCATCAACTTTTGGCGGACAGGTTGACTTCAGTTGGTAAATGCTCCAAAGAAGCGACAGCATTGTTCAAATCCTTCTTGGGTCCATGAAACATGAGAGTAACTAAGTACAATGCTCACTCCATTGCTTCTATACTATTATGTGGTGTCCCTCAAGATTCATGTCTTTCGCCATTGCTCTTTAATATTTACTCACATCTCCTCTGCGCTCTCTTGTCGGCTATGGGCATATAGTTTGCCAATTATGCCGATTGTTAATAAACTCACTGGTGAGTACCAAAAAGATCTAGAGCAGGAATTCAGAATTGGATGGCTTTAAACTATTTGGCTCTCAATAATGCCAAAACTGAGTTGCTGGTCTTGGGCACCCAGCAGCGGCTAAAGAAACTGGATATGAAATATGACAATTTCTTGATTGGTCAGCATGTTATCCACATATCAAAAACTGTAAAAACTCTTGGGGTCTTTTTCGACCCTCAATTGTCTTTCACGCGACAGACCAACTATCTTAAATCTTCTTGTCATTGTTATATCCAGCTCCTATGGCAGATACGGCCATATTTGTCCAGAGAAAATCTTGCACTGATTGCAGCTGCGATTGTGAACTGTAAGCTGGCCTACTGCAACAGTCTCCTGATTGGTACATCCCAGGCCAATCTTAAAATGTTGCAGGTGATCCAGAATAGCACAGTGCAAGCTGTGCTGGGACTCAAGCGCAATATGCATGTCTCCGAAGCTATGCGCAGCCTGCATTGGCTGCCTGTTTGTTAGGAAGAATTCTCTGTTTAGGCTGAATTTCCTAACCTAGTGAGTCCCCCAGCAGCTTTGCTGGATTTTTGGGGTTTATTTTTTTCTCCTGCCAAGAGTGAGACTCTTTTACCCTCACTCTTGGACATGACTTGAGAGTGTTTCTGTGACTTGCTATGTGCTTATGGGCTAGGGGGTAATTTTCCCCATAGGCCGTCATTGGTTTTTGAATGTGTGTTACACAGCACCCTCAGTGCAGTAGCACAGGGGTGTCCTAGAGACCCCCAAAAATAGACTCCACACCCTGGGACTGACTACTGTCTCCCTGGGTCTGTAAAGTTACCATTAACTTTACTAGTCTTAATTTAGGAACTTAACCAGTACAAACCATCTTACTGTGGAAGTACTGGTAGGAGCAATTAGATTGCCCCTGGGTCTGTTGGCGAGGGGGGTACTGTCCCGTCCCCCCTCGCCGAGTTCTGGCTGGTGGCAGTGGATACCACGGAAATATTCCACCGGAATATTTTCCAATGGGATTTCCCATTGTTTTTGATGTACCACTTTTTGGTGCAATGTTAAAGATACCGCCGGTTTATTTATTTAATATAAATTCACCGGTTGGGATTCTTTGCTGGAACTCGCCGCCAAAATGGCGTCTAGGTTCACTTCAGTAACCCTGAACCCGAGTCGAGCCTTTGTTCCACTTTTGGCGGGCTTCTGCACAGAAGCCCTCCAAAGTGGTGCCATTCTGTCTGGGTACCACAGGGGGTGTGGGAGGGGGTTTAGGCACCCTGGACTGAGTTGCCTTGCCAACTCATGTCGCACTCTAGTGTGATTGGCCCAAGTGGTGAGCCACCCCGCTCACCACTTAGCATGTTTGAGTGACAGCTAGGCTGTATGAATGGGGGTTTGCTGCATAAAAGCAGGGTTTTTGGGACTGGTTCTTCAGAAGTCGCCACAGGACCTAAGAAGCAGAAGAGGGAGAAGCCGAGCCGACCTGCCAAGACGACACCACCGGTGAAGCCCTGCAGAATCGTCTCACCACTTTTCCCGACGACAGAGGAGATCTCCCGCCGGAGAATCTTCTTCCCTTAACTGGTGGGGACAACCAGTTGCTGCCTTCTTTTCGCCGTCCCGAAGCATCTCGTGGCCGCCTTGCCTGTGCTAAGCACCCCGGCAACCGGGATACCACTTTTTACCTCAACTGCGAAAGAGGGGTAAAAATCCTTTGTGACCGGAAAACTCCACGGCTGGCCTCATCCCTGGTAGTGCAACGACCTGCAGCTTTCCTCTACGTCGAGATCACCTCTTCCTCGGGACGACGCCGCGACTTGCACCCACTACCAGGAATGACTACCAACGCTGGAGGAATCTTTCCACTTTTAAAGGTACTGTGTTCCGCCCGGCCTCCCTTGCCACCGATTGTACGGGGTAGATTTAGCCCTCGGCTCTCGAACCTGGGTAGGTCTGGGACACCCTAACTAAACTTTTCAGAACCGTAGGAAAACCTTTTCTCTCACCTGCAAAGACTTGTGACATTGTGTGATCTTGGGCACATTTTTCGCCTGGCTCCCTCTAAAGCGGGCCCCGAACTAATTCTCCTTGTTCCACCATTGACTGTCTTTGCTAACCTTATGTGAAAAGTGTTTTACCTTACTGCTCTCTTTATTTCTGCCTTTTCCCTCCCTTTTGGTAATACTTGTTGGAGTACCATCTAACGTTAAGCGTTCACCTCTGGTTGGAAATAAGTGGTGTTAACTTAGAATTGTCCAACAAATGATCAGGGATGTACATATGAGTAATAGTAACTGTGTTTGACTTTCCTACCTTTTCTAATGTGCTAGTGTAATTTATGAGTGTGCCTTTAATAAATAAGTTTATACTTTTACACCTAGCTCTGGTCAGTGTTTGCTTGTGCTACTGTGCCTCTGTATCTATTGTGTATCCTCTGTATACTGCCTAACTCTTCTTGAGGGAAGTCTGACTGCTCAGCCACAGCTACCACAGTGAATCTGTGTGGTGCAGACTGCTACCAAGTGGGTTTACTGCCAACACCTGTAGACTTAAATCTTTTGCAGTGGTCCCAGAGGGAAGTGCACAGGTTTCTGCCTAACACTGTTCAACAGCGACTGCATCATAAGGGGCTGTCCATTGTGTACAAATGCTTGCATGGCAAGGCCCCATTGTATCTTATTACTAGCATAAAAAAGAAACCTGCCGGTCGTTTTTTACGATCTAGTTGCGATACTACTCTGGTCCAACCCCTGTCTAATCTGAAAAGATTTGGAGGAGCTGGAGCTGGCTTTAATTCTTGGGCCCCTGCCCCATGGAACTCAATGCCAAACTACCTGGCTGATAGCAGTTCATTGGGTATTTTTAAGAAACAACTAAAAACTTTCTTGTTTGATATAGGTCAAGGGTAATTTCTCCCTTTCCCATGGTGTTGTCATTCATTCCTGTATTCCACCTATGTGTAATTTCACATCAGTTCCTTTTCTTGTTTGCTTATAGGATGAATACTGCCCTCTTCTCGTGTCTCTTTTTGAATTTTATGTTTTTGTCATCTCTCTTTTCTCAACTCCTGTGTGCACCTGGGGCCTTGGGGTAACTGGCACAATACAAGAACACAGATAGATAGATAAATAGATAGAGAGATGCGCATTTATCAATGGAGCCAGTGTTCATTTCAAAGTATTCGTCAACTCGCCTCTTCATTTCAGCCACGAACAGAAGGTCTAGTAGTGATTGCGGCTTAAATCTCCACTCTATTCTTGTTTTCAGTGCTTCTCCTAGTGACAGTCTCAGTGTAACTGGGGAGTGGACACAGAATGTTCTGGCCAGTATGTCTGTTTCACTAAGGGGACTCACAAGTGTGTCAGATATCCACCACATATCTATTCAGGAATGGGAGTCGTGCACTGTGGAGTAGTAAAAATATTGACGTGATGTTGGGTTAAATACCCTCCAGGCGTCGTCTACTCCCATTTCACACAGGCCCCTCTGCAACACCTGTGCAGCTTTGGTCAGCTACCTGGTTTTGGATCCTGACTTGTCGAGGTCTAAATCCATTATAGTGTTCAAGTCTCCTCTCCACAGAACAGGCACTAAAGGATATTGTGCCAATAGGTCCAGTACTTCCGTGTAGAATTCGGGATCATCGATATTGGGCCTATAGACATTTAACAATGATTTCCTGGCCCAACAGCACATCGCGTAATAGCACATAGCGCCCCACTTGGTCTAAGTGTGCCTTTATGTGGGTTTAATGTATGGGTTTGTGGATTAGGGTCATGACCCCTCTGTATTGAGTCAAATACGAAGTGTTGTAGCGTTGCGGGTACCAGCTTTTAGGGAATCACTCGCTGCCCATGAGCAGTGCGTGCGTCTTCTGTAGGAACAGGATTCGCACCTTATGTCGTTCAGTATACAGCTGGAGTCGCCGCATTTTTATCGGATTACCCAGGCCTCGCACATTCCAGCTCATAAAATATAGTGGCTCAGCTCACATTGGGCCAGTTTGTGATATAGTCACTGAGTTCTATCATGGCAGATATTAACATTTCAGCTGAGTCACTGCCAAGCAACGTCACATGCTATCAGTAGAAACTCACGTCAAGCGCATTTTGCATAACAATCCCATAACTTCCATCCCCCAAAACCATCCCTCTCCCAATCAGAGGAATTAACTTCCCATACTGAACATCCCAACAACATTTGCAACTTTGCATGGGGGCTGTTGGCCGACTACAGCCCGGCATCAGCACAGCTTGGCATTACGTCTTCTGAACAGGTTACCAGTGTATACTTTCCAAGTGTATAATAATCAAGGTGGTGAGTAGAAGCACACTCTGCAAAAGAGGCAAAGTACCACCACACAGGCCATCCACCGCTTTAATCAGGGTCCCTGTAGATAAGAGTTGAGGGAGCAAAAGCATATTGGGTGGGGTCACACAGGGAAGTGTTTAATGAACCTCCTGGTCTCCTCGGGCATGGTGAAAAAGTACACCTTGTTGCCATGTTCTATTCTCGATTTGGCTTAGGAGCAAGTATGTGATGGGCCCGTTCTATCGCAAATTGTGGTGAAATTTAGGGGCATCCGGCAATGACATTAGGGTACGCTCCACATATTCTTCCATTGACCCTGCAATGTTGTCTTCCGGCACTCCTATTGTTCGCAGGTTATTGTGCCATGATCTGGATTCAAGGTCATCATTCTTTTTGCCAATGTATAACACTTCTTTTGAGAGCAAGCCGACATCTGCTCTTAGGGCTGTGACCTCATCTTCCGTCGTGCCATCTCTGGTCTCCACTTACGTGATACGAGTATTGGATTTATCCATTCTGGATTTTTTTGAGCTGATTGTGCCGCTCATATCTTCTAGTTTGGTGTGTATCGCGGTGAACCCATCTCGCATGTATTCCATCATGCGCTGAAGTTCACTGGGATTGTGGTGTTCAGCCGCTCCACTCATCGCCTCACCGGTGCCATCTGCCCCCTCCACTGCTTTGGGTGCGGGCTTTGCGAACATGTTAATTGAGCTGTGTTTTTTCCCAGCTACTCTAGCCATTGTGTATTTGCTGGTCTGTGGCAGAGGCACACCGTGATAGTAGTGAAGAGAAGAGGCCTGCGATGCAACTACTGTGATATTTAGACTGGTATCATATGAGCTTTGCAGGGGTTCTGCAGCACATAGTTGTTGTGCACCGATGTGCAGTTTGGTTGCTGCCACAGAGGTCTGCCAGCCAAGTTGTGTGGCTTGTGCAGAAGGAGAGGGTGTTGTTACTCACTTAAGGAGTGTCTGGTTGTCCATAATCCTACCGTAGTGTGGGGTCATTGGTATGTGGAGGCGACGTAGCACAACCTGCCGCGAGGGATGAAGAGCGGCAGCGTCACTATGGGGTCTAAGAGATTGACTAGTTGGTGTGAGGCAGCGTCGTACAGGCAGCTTTTGTGGCTGGGTAGCCTGAGACGGAGCAGCATCAAGTCATCTCTGCCACGGCTTTCAAAGGTTGCACTTAAAAGGTTGGGGTGGGACCAAGCCTGATTTACATATGGTCTTTCCCCTTCTGTAATGGCTTTGCAGGAGAAGAACGATGGTCTGGAGGGTTGCCCACAGCAATGCAAGAGGTTAAGATTGATTCTAAACCTTCCAGCCATCTCCTCTTTTGTTTTGCTCCCCTTTCCTATAACCAGTAACTACATTTCGAACCCTGGTTTAAAACCCAATCATCTGAGGCTTTGACACAGGATTCACCCCAGTCTTCAACATCATTGGTGCTGATCGGTGCTGAAGCGCACCTGGAATATGCCCCTCCTATATTGACGCCATTTATGCCGACAATGAGCCAGATTTATGAGGAGGAAGGCAAGCCTATACATATTGGAATTAAACCAATTGGTTCCAGAGAAGAGATGGACTTCCTGGAAGAATTTTATGGAGAAGATGAAGGCATTCAAAATATCTGGAGAGCTGCAATTTGCAGACCACTGCCCTCGAATTAACAGAAATCCTGGATCTGAGAAGGAGACGTTTGCTACCGTTCAACATTTCGATGGAAGCTCCCATTTTGGTGGGAGCGCCAGTGCTAGAAGTGTGGGAAAGGCCCACCTCTGCACCTGCAGTTAACAGGGAGCTTGCAAATAAGAATCACCCTGCTCCCTCAGACCCGGCCTTTTTGTCCACCCATGCCTCCCCAGAATTTGAAGACATCCACCTTTCTAATGGATTCCTTCATCCCATTGATTCCTCATCTATGATAATCACATTCACAGTGCAGCTGATCTTCTGAAACTTTTCTGCCACCATGGGGAGCAGTCAGCTTTACATTCTTCATGCCGAACATGTCGCGGCCCTTATATATTGTGGCACCACACCCTATGACCTCAGTTACTTTTTTCCACACACTGCTTGCTTCGGGACATGCTCATCTAGCCTTTTTTTATGTTCTTCTACGCCGTGCCTAACCAGGCTAAGGTCTCATGCTTCAAGCCATGAGTGGATTGCAACCGACAGATGTCGGTCTCAGATCCGCACCGGATTTGCCTCTACCTCTTGGGCGAAGAGCACGACATCCTGGATTGCGGGTCGTGTCAGTCCATGCACCATCCAGGAAAGAGCAGCAAAGATTTTCCCCTACATTCACAAGATGAAGGGTGAAGTCATGTGCAGAACATCGATCCGAGGAGGGGGTCGCCTCCATGCAAGGACAAGGATAAGAAGCATTGCAAGAGATCCTGATCTCCGAGTGGATCCTCACACCAGCATTCTTCCTCTTCGAAATAGGTGAACCGCTGCTCCAGAGATTCTCTGGAGTAGGCGGCTCGGGTACCTTTTCCGACCCAATCCTCTACTCCAAAGGAATGGGAACAGTTTTACCTTAAAATGCTAGATATCTTTGCCAAGGCACCAACAGCTTTGACCTTTGTGCAGACAGGATCCACTGCCTCTTCTGGGAATGGTAGTGTACCAGATGGGGATCACTCCTGCATGTGGTCGGGCCCTGACTCGAAGAGGGACAAAGTTCCCCAGCGCCCCCACTCTGTGCCTTTGGGCATCGAGATCTCAGCGCTGGCTCTGACTTAGTCTTCAGCGTCTTGCCACTAGCGCTGCGGCCCCTATGGAATATACTCCTCTTACTTTAAAACCCTTCATGTCCAAGATGTTTAACATCTACGAGGAAGAGGCAGACCAGGTGCCCATTCAGTTGGAGCCTTTGGTCTCCATTGATGAGAGAGACTTCCTAGAGGAATGAAAGGACGATCCAAGCACTGCCCTTAGATCTCCAGGAGGCAAGCAATCTAGATATACCTACCCTGAGATGGACAGTCTTCTAGCCTCCACCCCTGGTAGGCCTCAGGCATCTTTTCAGAGGCTGATGGCTAAGGTGGCTGAGACCCGGGACTTTCTGCTCCATCTAGATTCAGTTCAAATTAACGGACATCCTGGATCAAGACCCCAACAGGGAAACATTGCAACCTCTCAATGTGGCAGGAGATGCCCCTGTACTGTTGGTGTGGGAGAGGCCTGCCTCAGCACCAGCCATTGACTGGAGCTGGTTTCTACTCCAACATGGGTTCTGCCATGGATTCACATGACTTTCACTTTAAAACTGTATTTCTCCTCTAAACCAATCACTGTTCTCTGGATCATGCTGCCCCCATCCAGGGACAGTCCTCTCCCTAAGCTCATGCCTGGTGCCCATATTCCAATTTGTACTGCACGCTTCAGCGTTGTGAATCCTCAGGTTGCTCTCTGAGCTTTTTTGTGTTATTTCCAATTTTTTTTCTTCCATAAAATGTTAAACATTTTTACTGATTTTTGCTTGTTTCGTCTTTGACTAAGGACAGAGACCAGCAGAGGGGATCCGCTACCAGCGAAGATCTTCATGCACAGTCGGATCGTCATTGAAGTTTCGAGAAGGCCTGACCTTGGGTCTACTTTGCGCCTTCTATCCATGTCTGAGGAGAAGGGGGAAGGCAGAAGCCTGGTAGGCAGAATTATATGCAGTGCATTTTGGGAACACCACACACAATTAAGACCACAAGACCACAAGTGACAGTACAAATTCACCTTTGGTACAAGCCTGTACTACACAGTAAAAGTGATAGCAGTGGCTGAGCAGCCAGACTTATCTCAAGAGTAAGTGAGCAGTATCAAATAGTTACACAAAGGACAGCAATTACTATGATTCAGGCAAACACTGACTCAAGGTTTTCAAGTAAAAGAATATAAATGTATTTCACTCTTCAGTTGTATAACATTACAGTATTATAAGCAGTTTTAAAAATCACACTCTTAATACACCCCACCATTCGCAATAAGTTCCAGACAAGTTAAGCTCACAAAATGAAGTGGGAGCAAAATGGCACTCCAGCAATTTAAAAGGGAGGGAAATACAAAGTTAACAGAAATCGAACCACACAAACAGGTAAGTACTCAGGGCAATTTAGCAAGAGGAACTACAGTGATAGAATCAGGTAGAAAAAACTTAGGGCCAAAGTCAGTGGGTCAAAAGTCTTTTGCTCAAGATCACACAGTTCAGGGTAGTTTGTGGTAAAGTTTGTGCCACGGATTCCGGACGGGGTTGGTTGGCAGAAAAGTTAGTTCAAAGAGAAAGACAAACCCTCGGTTTGGAGAAAGACTTCAAACACTTTCACCGCGGCTGAACGAAACGAACAACCGGATGTTCACAGTACCTTAAAACGGAGAGGAAGCTGTAGCTGAGGCAGACATTCCTGGTACTTCCTGCAGGCTCACGGTTCCTGAATCCACTGTCAAACTGACAAGAAGGAGGAAGACTGGAGGGTCCTGCACTACCCAGGGAAGAAACCAGCAGCAATGCAACAAATAAAAGGTGTGATCCTTAAAACTCAAGCAGGGTCCGGCCTTCCTGGCTAGCCGGCCCACTGTAGCTCTGTACAGCAAATTCGATAAGCGGAGAGGTCCTGGCTTGAGGTTTGGGCGAACTGGTTGGTCCCACCAGCTCAAGGGAAGAAGTTTCCTGGAGGATCTTCTCTGTTGTCGGATCCTGAAGATTCGGACCTGCAGCAGGGCTTCACCGGGCGGTTCAGTCGTTGTAGGGGTCCTCTTCCATCAGCTCCTTGTTGGTTTTTCGTTCCAGTGGCGACTCTGCTCTTCCAGTCCCAGAGACCTGCTTTTTATGCAGTTTTTCCCCCATTCATACAGAAAAAAAATAGGGTAGTTACCACTGCCACCGGCCAAGTCTTAGTGTAAAGGGAGCGAAACAATGCTCCAAGAGACACATACAATAAGGGATAAGGATTAACCCTTTCCAATACTCCATGTAAGATGGGGTGTACTGGGTCTGTGGTTTAAAGTGACTAAATAAAGTTAATGGCAACTTTATCTTTTCTGGGGGACAGTAGTCGGCCCCAGAAAATGGAGTCAGTGGGAAGTCTCAAAGACAACCCTGTGTCACTGCACTGAAGGTGCTGTGTAACACACATACAAAATATGATGCCATGGAGTAGGTGAGGCTCCATTGCCCAAGATCACACAAAACATTAAAACACGCACAGCAAAACACATGTAAGAGTGGGAAAAGGGCTCACACTCTTACCAGGTGACAGAAATAACCCTAGAAATCCAGAAAAGCTGCTGAGGGACTCATTAGGAAAGGGAAATCGGCCATTTATGAGAATTCTCCCTAACACTCGCCCACTCCCCCCACCCCCGAGACTACGGGACAGGAGGACTTAATCCACTCCTGGGTGAATCTCTACCTCTAGTCGGTTAAAAACATCCTAGAGACACCATCAGCATTTTGGTGGTGACATCCTGCTCTGTGCTCAATGGTGAAATCAAACCCTTGCAGGCAGATTGACCATCTTACAGGTTTTGGGTTCTCCCCTTTCATTTGCATTAACCATCTCAAGGGTTGGTGGTCTGTCTGAATCACAAATGTAGATCCATACAAGTATGGTCTAAACCTCTTCAGAGCCCACACAATGGCAAAACATTGATGTTCTATGGTTGCCCACCTCGTTTCTGGTCCCTTCAGTTTCCTACTGATGAAGCAAGTGGGGTGCTCCCTACCTTTCTCATCCAGTTGATTAAGGACTGCACCTATACCTATATTGGAGGCATCTGTCTGCACAATGAAGGGTTGATGATAATCAGGAGCTCTTAGGACTGGAGCTTGACAACAGGCTTTCTTCAGGTTTTCAAAGGCTTGAGTGCACTTCTCATTCCATCTAACCTTTTTAGGGAATTCTGGAGAGGAGATCACATTCAAAGGAGAAGCTATGGACCCATAGTTTTCTATGAAATTCCTGTAGTACCCAGTGAGACCTAGGAAAGCGCACACTTGGGTTTGAGTAGTAGGGGTGGCACAGTTTTGTACAGCTTGTACTTTGCTAGGCAATGGCCTTATTTCACCTCCTCCTACCTCATGACCAAGGTAGACCACTTTGCTCTGACCAATTTGACATTTGCTTGCCTTTATGGTCAGATGGGCCTGCTCAAGAGCCTGCAAAACATATCCTAGGTGATCAATATGTTCTTTACATGTAGAGCTGAACACTGCAATGTCATCCAAGTATGCCATGTAGAAGTCCTCCAACCCATTCAGAGCTTGATTAACCATCCTTTGAAATGTAACAGGTGCATGCTTTAGTCCAAAAGGCATAACTTTAAACTGGTAGATGCCTGCTGGGGTGGAGAATGCAGTTTTCTCCTTGGCATGGTCTGTCGGGGCTATTTCCCAATAGCCGGAGTTTAGGTCAAATGTACTGAGGTTCTTGGCTGAACTAAGTCTATCCACCAGTTCATCTGTCCTTGGCAAAGGATGGGCATCAGTCTTAGTGACTGCATTTAGAGCTCTATAGTCCACACAGGATCACAACTCCTTGGATCCTGCCTTTGGTACTAGAACTGGACTAGACCATGGACTTGTAGAGGGCTCTATAACCCCGAGATCAAGCATCTTGTTGACCTCTCCTTTGATGTGGGATCTCAGATGTTCTGACATTCTGTAACCTCTGCTTTTTACAGGTAAAAAGTCACCAGTGAGAATATCATGCTGGCCCCAAGCATAGTGAAAACAGGGAGGCAAACTGATTTAACAGAACTTTGCACTCCTCCTGTTGTTCAGAAGTCAGCTGAGAAGAGAGATTTACTCATTCTATTTTTTCATCTAAAGGTTGGCCTCCAAGGAGGTCAGGTAGAGGTTCACTCTCCTCTTCCTCTTGAGCTGAAGCTAAAAGCAAATGTCCTACTTCTGGTCTCGAGACATAAGCCTTTAAACGGTTGGTGTAAAAGACTCTGGGAGCCTCCTTAGGTCTGCCTAAATCCACCAAATAGTTCACCTCTCCAAATGTGCCCACAACCTTGAAGGGCCTATCCATTTGTCTGCAAGGCCCTCTGCCTTGTTGGCACCATAACTAGTACAAGCTGGTATTGAGTAAACTCCACCATGCTGGCCTTCTGATCATGCCAATGTTTGCCCAGAGCCTGACCTGCTTTCAAGTTATCACTTGCTTCTGCCATCATGTGTGTCATTCTCCTCCAGAGACCTATCACATAGTCGGTCACTCTGACTGGCTAAGGGGAAGGAGCACTCTCCAACCCCTCCTTAATCAGGGCCAATGGACCTCTGACTGGATAGCCATAGAGAAGTTCAAAAGGACTGTAACCAACTCCTTCCTGAGGGACTTCTCTATATGCAAAGAGAAGGCATGGCAGTAGAAGGTCCCACTTTCTTTTAAGGGGTTCTTCTATAGCACCTATCATGCTCTTCATAGTACGATTAAACCTCTCTACCAGTCCATTTGCCTGTGGATAGTAGGCTGTGGAGAACCTGTAAGTGACACCACAGTTTTTCCACATGGCCTGCATGTAGTGGGACATAAAATTGGATCCCCCATCGGATATCACTTCCTTAGTAAACCCTACTCTGGTAAAAATGCCAAGTAGAGCCTTAGCCACAGCCTGAGCCGTAACAGTTCTCATAGGTATGGCTTCTGAGTATCTTGTAGCATGGTTTACTACAACCAGGATGAGCCTGTTCCCTGAAGATGTGGGATGGTCAAGGGGACCGACAGTGTCAATTCCCACCCTCTCAAAGGGAATTCCCACCACTGGGAGAGGCACCAGGGGTGCCACATTCTTGGCTCCACTCTTGCCAGAGGTTTGGCAAGTGTGACAGCTCCTACAGAATTTGTCAACTTCTGAACCCATTTTAGGCCAGTAGAAGTAGAGAGAGAGCCTTTCCTTGGTCTTCTTGAAACTCAAGTGACCAGCCAAAAGTATCTCATGGGCTAACTGTATGAACTGGGGTCTGTTGGCAAGGGGCACTACAATTCTTTTGCAGTCCCCAGGGATAGTCTGTCGGTGCACTGTAGAAGAGGCCATCTTCCCAAATTCTTGCCCATCAAGTTGATTAGGAGCCTGTTGTCGAAGACCTTCAAGACTAGGAAACTCTCTCTGTCCTTTGCTGAAGTCTGCCCTGTTGGGTCCACCTTCTGCCAGTAAAGACTGCAGCTCAGGATGGTCAACAGTGTCAAGATCTCCAACTAAGACAGTGTCTTCCTCCAGATCTGATTCTTCAGATACTGGCTCAACCACCCAAGGTTGCACCTCACACTCTGCTTTAGCAGGTGTAGGAGTCACAGGTGTGACTTTGGACAATCTTGGTGATGTCCTTGTTCGTAGCACAGGGGTGCTGTCTGACTTTCTCCTGGAGGTCTTGGGTTTACCTTTTGCCTCTGTTTTCCTAGAAATAGCTGAGAGTAACTCCTGTGGAGTGGGAGTGATAGTTTCCTCTATCAACTCCTCTGGAGAGCCTCTCAAGGTTCTCTCCCTTGCAGATCTAGTGAGCTCCTGTTTCCTCTTACTCGGAGGCCTGGGGGTGCTTGACACAACTACAAACGTTTTCAGGTCATTACCCAACAGGACTCTCCCAGGCACTTAACTCTGCACACTAACAGGTATTTTGAAAGTCATATCATTACACTGGATGAGAGATGGTAACTGGGGAAACATTTGCACTGGGCCTCCAGCTAACTTGGTGAGGCGTTTGGGTGCCTTAGCAACATCCCCCACCTTGAAAAATGATTCATCTACCACAGTTATGCTGGCTCCAGTGTCTCTGATGGCAGGGGTTTCGTGACCATTCACAAGAAAACTATCTTTATAATACTCTTTAGTATTATCTGGGATGGAATTATAGACATCTAAATTCTATTTTTCCCACAAGCCCAGAGACACTAAAGAAACACTAGCTCAGAATCTCATGGGTTCATCAGCCAGTAGGTGAACGTTTCCACTTGCCATAGGTACTTCTTCCTCTGGGGAGAGGGCTAAGGAGACATTGTGGACCCCTGAAGGTTTACCCTTGCATCTGGGATCCCCTTTCACATGGTCAGTTGACCCACAAACATAACATTCCCCAAATGTTTTGATGAATGGGAGTCTGTTGTGACCTCCATCTGGTTTGGGTCCAGATGGTGTACTAGCCTGATTTGGTTTCCCTTGTGGTTTACCCTTATGTTGTTGTTTGTGGCCCTCTTTTGATTTGGAGGTATTAGCATTCTCTTTATCTCTCTTTGGCTGTTTCCCCTCATCCTTTTTTCTGAGTAGCCCCAGAATCCTTGTGAGTAGCCCTGTTGGCAACCCACAAGTCAGCAGCCTTAGCTAGATCTTTGGATCTATCTCCTTAGAATCAGCCAAGTGCTTTCTGAGCTCAGGGGAGCAGACATCTAGTTACACAAAGGACAGCAATTACTATGATTCAGGCAAACACTGACTCAAGGTTTTCAAGTAAAAGAATATACATTTATGTTAGGGAGAATTCTCATAAATGGCTCATTTCCCTCACCTAATGAGTCCCTCAGCAGCTTTGCTGGATTTCTACGGTTTATTTCTTTCACCTGGTAAAAGTCTGTGCCTTTTTCCCCACTCTTACATGCGTTTTTCTGTGTGTGTTTTTACTTTTTGTGTGATCTTGGGCAATGGCGCCTCACCTACTCCATGGCATCATATTTTTCATATGTGTTACACAGCACCTCCAGTGTAGTGACACAGGCTTGTCTTTGAGACTTCCCACTGACTCCATTTTCTGGGGCTGACTACTGTCCCCCAGAAAAGATAAAGTTGCCATTAACTTTATTTAGTCACTTTAAACCACAGACACATGGAGAATTGTACGTCTGCTGACGGAGTTGGGGTTCTCCATAAAGTATCTAAAGTCCTGCTTGACACCATCTCAGGACACGCTGTTTCTAGGTGCCCGACTCAACACAGTGGCGTGTTTGACGTCTGCTTCGGTGGAGAGAGTCGGAGCCATATTAGGCAAAGTGCAGTGCTTGTCATCGGCACAGATGATGACTGTGCCGTCCATCAAGTCGCTGCTGGGCATGATGTCCTCCTGCATCGCCTCGTCTGCCTATGCAGACTTCACAAGAGACATCTACAGAAGTTCCTGGATGCAGGTATCACGAACCTTGGCAGACAAGAGATCCCTCAACAACGAGTTCCATCTGGTGTTACAGTGGTGGGGCTTAAGACCGCATCTCGTGCAAGGGACTCTGTTTCAAGTTTCGCCTTACCAGGAGACAGTTACCACAGATGCTTCTTTAGAAGGATGGGGAGCCCACCTTGGACAGTTGCACGCCCCAAGACTCTGGCAACCAGAGAAAAAGGGCCTCCACATCAACGTCCTTGAATTTTGGGCCGTATTCTGGGCCCTCATGTCTTTTCTGCGTTCGCTGAATGGCAAGGTGGTGAGGATCTTCAGACAACACCACTGCCATGTTCTACATCCGAAAGCAAGGGGGGACCCGCTCTCCAGCACTCTCCGCGGAAACCCAGGATCTGTGGCTCTGGGCAATTCGGCAGGGCATGTTCCTTGGCCCTTTCCACCTGGCAGGCGTCAAGAACACCATTGCATACTCGTTCAGCAGGTAGTTGCGTTCCTGCCGCAACTGGGAGCTTCGCCAGGACCAGCTGGACCTTCTATTCGACAGTTGGGGCAAACCCCACATCGATCTCTTTGCGATGAACGCCAAGTGCCAGCTAGAAGTGTGCCAGCAAGTGGGGGGGGCACTGTTGAGCAGCCAGACAAGATGGCCGCCTAAACGGGGAGCTCCGTTCCCACTACTAATCCTGCACTAAATCATCCATTGCCGAACGAGGATAAGTGAATCCGAAGGTCTGCAAAACGCAACAAACGGTTGAGCATCTGTGCTCCAAAAATCCCTTAAAACCGTGACCCGCAACGACAGATCCACCACTAGAAACCGGAGCCGGGCTGCCGATGGAGAAATACGCCTGCGGTCCTGCCGGGGGAGGATCCTGCAGCTGGCAAGAATAACACTTGACTGGAGGGAGTACATGCAGAGACCGAGGCCATCCCCGACTGCGGCCGCTTGTGAAGCGAGGTCTGGGGCACCTGCGGTGGTGATAATATACTCTATCCACCACCCGCACGGAACTGCAACACCAAGCGACTGCCGAGTTGGTGCCCTGCTGTTTGGGGTACACCTTCGTGGTCAACGGCCCCCCAGGCAGTGTGGGCTGGGGAAATCGAACCCCATCAGCCACCCGCAATGAAAGACATCATCCCCCACAGCGGTGACTGCTGCATACACCGCAGCCCTGCGTGTCTACCCTGACACGTGAGACATCCTCGGATTGGGAAATCACACCAGTAGGAGCCACATCACCATCATACTGCAGCCGGAGCGGCCTGTCCCCTATGTGACCTCGATATCCAGACAGGAAAACACATAGAGAGGTGGTAAGTCAAAGCACCCCCTGACACATAAGCCATAAAATCCTCAGGGCCAGTTTAAAGATGAACTCAACTAGCACGGGCCCAGAACCTGTGGTGCCCAGTCCCTATTGCGCACTACGGCTGGGCCCCCTGTGCGATTCCCGCCATACTAATTTGTATCCGGCCTGGTGGGAGGCTGCCTGTCCCCCCGCTCGAGGTCCGGTGCCCACTGTGGCAATGCAATAAGAAAATACTTTGAATGGAGCCCACTGCAACAAGGGCTCCTGTCCGGCAAGTGTACACCCATACTCTGTGCCACGAGACTTCCATTACTACCCACAGCGGGGGATAACACCAGAATCCTGTTACATCGGACAAACCCACGCCTATACCCCATATGCTCATAACACATAGTGAGCATAGTGTTGACGGAACCCCAGTGGCCACCCGAAACGCACAGAAATAACCCTCATGGTGGCGAACATTGCATACACAATACAATACAACACAACTTGGCCACCCCTCAGAATGAGCTGTTCGGCCAAAAATAAGATACAACATCGCCCATCAATGAGCGTGAATCTACGCCCTACATATCCCTGGCGGTCAGGCACCCTCACATCAAGCGGAAAAGATGGATTGGAACCCCCGCTGATGCCTGTAGCGCACATCCATAGCCCCGCTTTGAATGCACCCAACGAACAACGGCTCAGGCCCCCTGGTGCCACCTGATCCGATCCGACCTGCTGCCTGGAGGGGGACGCGTCTAGGAGTCTCCACCATGTACATCCTCTTGTGAGACTCTCTGAGGGGACATTGAGTAGACTCCAGCCCCAAGTCTGGGGCACACTGCGGCAACACGACCTGTCGGAATACACTGAATTAGGACCACTGTCCCCGAGGACCCAGACTTTACAAGTATATAAGCAAGATATCGCACTGTGACCGTGGAAACATACCGGTACAAGCTGACGTCACCAACACACCCTACAACAAGCAAGTCCTTCTCTATGTTCAGTGTGACCCAAATGAAATTAACAAGGACTGACCCCACAGCTGTGATAAAGAACCTCCGCACTAGAAATGGCAAAAAAGACATAATCATACCGGAACCCACACTAGGCACTGTCAGAGGTCGATTCGGCGGGCGTTACGCGGAGCCCAGCACATCCTACAGCACCCGCAATACAGGCTGCACCAGATTCCGCTACAAATACAAATAGGCAACAACGCACAAAACCAACAGTTACTTGTGGGAAAGAAACTCAACAGTCCTATAACAGCCACATGAAGCGAGACCAGCACCATGACGAAAGGCGCAAATAGGAAAAAAGGGTCCCATGTACTTGTTCACGGGCCCTAGATCTTCCACTCCTGAAACCCCTCCACCTAACAACACTCCACAACCACAGGCGGGAGAAGACATTTAACGCGACAAGCATCTGCATCAAACGATGCAAAATGGCTTCATGGCCATCAACATCAAGTTAGACGATATCGTAGGCACAATTGGTTCCCTCAAAGTGAAGGTTCAAAAAGAGAGCGGTCGTATCACTGAAGCTTAAGCGCGAATCAGTCCGAACCAAGACATATTGGCTCGCCACGATCGTGAACTAGCTACTGTTCAAACAGAACTAAAGAAAATGGTGAACAAATGTGAGGACCTTGAGTCGCGATCGAGGCATAATAACATCCGAATAGTACGAATCCCTGAATCAGCAAGTAAGGGTCCAATGGAACCATATATTGACAATATTTGACCCCTTCTAAACTGTCCTCACAGTTCCTGGTCGAACGTGCACACCAGGCACTTGCTCCCCCCCCCAGGAATATAATCGCAAGATTATTGAACTACAATGACAGACACAATTCTTCGGCTATCTAGAGAAATGGGAACGCTACTCTTTGAATCATACAATATACATGTCTACCCAAACTTTGCAAAGGAGATCATATGACGCAGTTAAACGCCTCCTTCGGGCTCGGAAAGTACCATACTTCTTAATGTTCCCTGCCAAACTGAGGATTCAACACAGGGGCAGGGCCCACTTCTTGGACAACCCTACACAAGCATTAACCTATGTTGAAGCATCAATACCTGCTCCCCCACGACAACCAAATTTAGAACCGAACAGTGAAGCGGATCACGAAGGCGATAACGATTGAAGGTGATAATCCAGGACAACATTCTGCCAGCCAGGTTTTCAACATCCCATAAGTCTGGCGACATTCAGAAATGAGACTTTGGGGAACGTTGAGCTAGATAGACCGCAGAGGCTGCCAACACAGCACCCTGAGGTATATCCAAATGTTCAGGGTTGATACATCATCAAGTTGGGGCAGATTGCACGGGAGGGGGGTGGTGGGGTAACAGGGAGAATGCATCCCGAGGTAACTCTATATCTCCTAGGAAAATACATCACCAAGTTCAGAGAGGTGATGAAAGGAGGGGGAGGAAGGGAAGGAGTGCACGGGATGCACAATTGTTAAATGTTCAAGCACTCTGGAGCTCTTGCAGCCCGGAAACTAGGAAGAGAAAAGTTGGAAAATGTAGTGGAAATTGGCAAGCAAGACGGGCTACATGTAATCTTGATGAAGGCACGTTAGTAATAGATCCTATGTTTGAAAAATGCTGTGATGTTGCAAAATGGCTAATAACCTAAAATTGATCTCATGGAACGTAAGGGGCCTTAATAACCCGATAAAGCTAAGAAAAATCTGGGCCTATCTGGAGCGTCACACACCAAATATAGTAATGCTGCAAGAGACGCATGCATTGGAACTAATGCATAGACAGCTGGCACGAAGATGGGCTAAGAATAGATTCTATACAAGCTACTCATCACAAGCAAGAAGGGTGATCACACTTATGCATAAAAACATTGATTTTAGGGCCAGATCAATTCACACAGACCCCGAAGGCAGATATGTGATAGTCTCTGGCACTATTAACAATGTGGCAGTTACCCTAATTAACAGATATGGCCCCAACACTGATAACCCTGCTTTCAATGCAAAAATAGCAACGCTAATTGGCTACACCCCCGGTACCTTAATATTGTGGGGAGGGGACTTCAACACAATCCTTGATCTCTCAAGCGATAGATCAAGCACCAGGAACAGAAGCCTGACCAATGCTGCACTTACCATAAAACTGATCCTGGCCCAGTATGACCTGATAGACATATGGAGAACAGAACAGCCCAATGCAGCAGAATATGCATACTATTCCTCAGTGCACAACTCCCACTCCAGGATTGATCTATGGCTAATCTCTGAACCATGGACCGAAAACACATGCAGGGCCACAATATTACCACGTACGCTATCAGACCACTCACCAGTGGTATTGAAAGTGAGACAAATAGTCAGAATTAGGCCCAAAACACTGTGGAGGATGGTACCGTCGATATTACTTGTCTCTTCACTAGTCAAAACACGTAGGATAGATATTGAAACATTTTTCAAAGAAAACAAGGAGTCACTGGGGAGCTTCTCCACAATATGGGAAATATTCAAGGTGTTGTTTAGGGGACTAATGATGGCGTCAACTTCAGGAATTCTAAAATCCACCAGGAAAGAAATGAATACACTTGAAAGTGACCTGAGGGATCTTGAAAATAAATATGGCAAAACACATGACAGAGCACTGCTCTCGGCCTCATTAGGGGCAATAGGCAAAAATTCAGTGACCTGGTGGAACGTGAAGCCCGCTTCATGGCCAGAAATGTGCAAACTAGACGATATGGCGAGGGAGACCGGCCAGGCCGCCTATTAGCGAATATAATTAGAAAAGACCACAAGACTAACCATATTAACGGGATTACAAAACCAGACGTAACCACCACCACCATAAATCCTATGGAAATAAATAACTTGTTTAGGGAGTATTACCAGAACCTCTATGCCAACACCGACACAGTGATAATGGTGGAGGTGGAAAACTACATAGTGGGAACTAAACTACCTACACTAGACCGAGAGACCAGCGACAAACTGAGTAACCCATTGACAGTTGAGGAGATAACTGAAACCATATCCTCACTAGCATCAATTAAGGCCCCCGGACCAGATGGTATAGGCATCGGGCTGTATAAAGTATACAAAGATATAATTGCCCCGAATCTGCTTAAAGTGTGGGAGGAAGCGTGTACCGCGGGCACGCTCCCATCTTCCCTAACTGATGCTATCATCACGGTCCTTCCAAAACCTGCTAGACCCAGAATGAAATTTTGTCATACCGCCCACTCTCTCTAATTAACGCAAACACGAAGATCTTTGCTAAAGCTCTTGCAAATAGATTATTACCCTACATGTCAGAACTGGTACACCCAGACCAGGCAGGCTCCATACCAGGCCGATCAACAGCCCTGAAGCTGAGGAGACTGTTTGGCACAATGGCACAGATTTACCCAATGGTTCCTGCAGCCACAATGGTCTTACACGCTGAAAAAGCATTTGACTCTTTGTCATGGAATTTTCTTTTTGGGGTCCTAATAAGCATGGGGCTAGGAGGAGGATTTAGTACACTTGTGAAGTTACTGTACAACGGCCCTAAAGCCAAAGTACAAACAAATGGAAATGACTCCGACATTATTGAACTGGCCAGGGGCACCAGGCAAGGCTGCCCATTTTCCCTTCTGCTGTTTGCACTGACCATTGAACCATTTGCCAGCAGAGTATGAGAATTTCACAAATATAGGGGAATACATATATGGGACCCACCTCAAATAATATCGCTGTACGCGGATGATACGCTTGTATATCTCAAACATCCTGCTGAAAATATTGCACTGATCCTAGCCGAAGTTGACAAATTTACGTTACATTCAGGATATAATATCAATACAACAAAATCGAAACTGTTCCCCCTCAAACGATAACACAACCAGGCCACCACAGTTACATGGTATGAAATGGGCGTCGGAGATAGTTAAATACCTGGGAGTAAGGGTAGCACGATCGCGCAAACTATTATACGATAGCACCTATGCGGAATACCTAAACACAATTTAAAACAAACTGAACCTCAGGGCAAAATTCCCGATATTACAAGGCAGGATTGCAATTCTGAAAATGACTGTAGTCCCCAAACTACTATACCTTTTTAATAACATTCCAATATGGCCTTGTTAGGGAGAATTCTCCTTCTAGGGCTAATTTCCCTCACCTAGTGAGTCCCCCAGCAGCTTTGCTGGATTTCTGGAGTTTATTTTTTCCACCTGGTAAGAGTGTACATCCCTTTTCCACTCTTACATGTGTTTTGGCCTATGTGTTTTTACTCATTGTGTGATCTTGGGCACTGGAGCACACCACTCCAGGTGCCCCTGTTCTTGTATGGGTTACACAGCACCTTTAGTGCAGTAACCCAGGGTTGCCTTTAAGACTTCCCTCTGACTCCATTTCGCTAGGGCTGACTACTGTCCCCCAGAGAAAGGTAAAGTTGCCATTTACTTTACATAGTCATTTTTACCACATACCCAGTACACCCCATCTTACATGGAGTACTGGAAAGGGCTAATCTGTACCCCTTTTCTGTCTGTACCTCCCTGAGCATTGTTTTGCTCTTTTAACATTTAAACTTGGCTGGTGGCAGTGGTATCTACCCTAACTTTTCTACCGCGATTATATTAGATAAACGTGGTACTGTTCTTGGCTATTATATTAGCCTCGAACATATACCCTCATGACCAAATCATCTTTTTTTTGGCCCCGGTTGGGTTTATTCGCCATTTCTTTTTGCTAAAGTCCTTCTTGTGTTTTACTTTGTGCGGCAAACTAGGTTTGCTTTCTTTGTTCACCGTCTTTTGGCGGGCTTCTGCAGAGAAACCCTCCTCCAGGCGCCTGGGTGTCTAGGTGGGCTGAATGTGAGGGAGGGGTGTAGTCACCCCCTGCACAGGGTATCCTAGGAAACCCAAGTCGCACTTTGCCATGATTGGCCGAGTTGGTTGTCCCGGCTCGACAACCCCCCTGCTGCGTGATTGACAGCCAAGCTGTGTCAATGGGGGTTTTCCGCATAAAAGGCAGGTCTCTTGGGCTAGAAGTCAGTCGCCTCTGGAACTACAAGGAACCGAAGAGAAGCGGAGAGAACGACGGCTGCTGCAACTACCCTGTCCCGGTGAAGCCCTGCTACAGTCCTAAGCTATCTACCCTTCGACGACTAAGAGGAGATCCAGTCCAGAGTCTTCTTCCCTTGAGCCTGGTGGGGATAACCAGCTCATCTTCTTCAGCCATAGATCTCTGCCGTGGTCGAAATCGCTGCACACTGCTGTAGTGGCCCGGATAGCCACCTGCCGAGCCTCTCCTGTTTTTAAGGAGCGCACCTTTTATTCGTTGTCGCTGCTGCCGGCTTCATCCCTGTGTGGTGCAGACCCCCTTCAGATGTCCTCCTTCACAACGAAGCTCCAGGAATCGTGGTTCTGCAGGAAACCAACAGGAACAACTGCCAGGGCAACAGCTGCATCGTTGGAGTAAGTTACTGTGCTCTACTCGAGGAAACTAGGTGAATCCCTTTTTCTTTATCCTCAAGGCTCGCCCTTGTCTTCCCACCTTCTTATAACTTGTGCTTCGGAACATTGACAGTATCAAAGTACTCTTGGCTACACTGAATCGTGAACTGACTAACGGTGTGATCTTCGGCAACAGGTCTCCGGTGTCACTTAACCCTGGCTCCGACCCTTTGACTTTTGAACTCCTGTTTCTGAGTGTTTCTCGATACTGTCTGCCTAACCTAAATATTGCCTGTGATTTTTGCCTCCAACTCCCTCTGGGTATCTCAGGTGCTAAGTGTGTTTTTGCCCCGGTAGAATTTCATGTCATGGATACGCGTTTATTGAGTAGACCGAACTGTCAAAAAGTGATCGCAACCGTATCCGCGGTATCGTGTTTTGTTCGTAACACCGGTTCATTCAAACACAGGGTACTTACCTTGAGACATACTGTACAAAGTGAATTGGTAAGTTGTAGTATATTTAACGTGTGGTTTTGTTTAAAGTTTAATAGAGGTGTTGTGTTTATAACTGATGGTTTAAAAATAAATGTACTTATATTTTTACCTGAAACCTTGAGTCAGTGTTTGCTTGAGCCACAGTAATTGTGGTCCCTTTGTGTAATCTCTGCTACTGCTCATATAGTCTTGAGAGAAGCCTGACTGCTCTGCTACTGCTACCACTATAACGTAGTACAGGCTTGTACCAAAGGTAAAACTTGTATTGCCACCTGTGGTCTTAATTATGTGTAGTGGTCCCTAAGGGCACTGCACAGGATTCTGCCTCACAGGCCTGGACGACAACTCTTCAATGCACTCTGGAAATGAGCAGTGGGATTTGTATGGAGTGGCAACACAGCCCGTATGAGATGGGAATCCCTAACTAAACCATATGATAAGGGGGGGTCCTGGCACCCCCTGATTTCGAACTTTACTATCTGTCGGCCCAAGCATACCATGCTGGATATTGGTATAGTCCGGACAATAAATATGCTCATATGGATCTGGAGAGACGTTCGCAGCACCTAATGATATTAAATCCACCTTAATATGCAATCATACGACGGATCCCTGCCCATACGACCCACTGCGATCCACAGTGGTAGCCTGGAGACACATAATGACCAGATTGAATATAACTAATCCATCTAGCAAAAACGTCCCTTTATGGAACACCCCGGACCTTCCCCCCACACTCGATGTAGACGTCCAACAAATGTGGGACTCCGACAAGATTATGAAACTGGGAGATATGTTTCCCTAAGGCAGGTTCGCCACAATTGATTAATTTAAAGATAACCTAGTGAAAAATCCAGTGAAGACTCTCCAATACTACCGGATGAGAGCAGCCTTCAAACAGAAATGGCTGTCATTTCCCCAGGAACCAAACCTGCATGACTGTATCGACCTGGTGGTATAGTGTGACAATAGGAAAAGACTACTGGCCAGACTGTATGTAAAGATACTGGACGGAATGCCCCAGACAGATACACTTAGAAACAAATGGGAGAACGACACAGGGAGTACGATAGACTAAACTAAATGGCAGAGAATTTGTAGTCTCACTAAAAAGGTTTCTCTCAATGCACGTCTGAGGTTAATACAGTACAAAATATTTGACTGGCTCCACTACACTCCCAAACATATTAGCAGATTTAACCCCCAAAATGTGAAATTATGTCAGTAGTAGTGCGGAAGCTGACACAATCCACATGCTCTGGCAATGCCCCACGATTACAAACTTCTAGCAGTAAATAGCAAACATAATGTATGAAATGACTAGAGTACCTCCGACGCTTCAACCCCTAAAATACTTACTAGGCAATATTGGCAAAACAAAAATTACATCTTGCAGAATTTTTAATATGGGATATATACTCGCCAAAAAATATATATTACTTAAATGGAAAGCAAAAGAGGCGCCAACCATACAACAATGGCTCAGAAAACTGTTCAGAGTTAATGAATGTGAGGAGGGGTATGTGCATACAATTATAACTACATCAAAACCCAAAGACATATGGGCACCATACTGTTTATATGTTGAAAATGCAGCTTGATCCTGAAAGCATCCATGAACACGCTGAAGCAGAAATGTTGAGCCTGGGCCACTTGAAGGACAAGTGAATTGAGATTGTTCCATGTAAAATACAGTGGAAAAAAATGTGTAACATGTAAAAACTTTAACGTTTTTAAAAAAAGTTCACCAGCAGGTTCCCTCAGCCGAGGAGCATGGGGGACGCATTCTCGTTCCATGGGAGGGACAATTCCTGTACGCTTTTCCTCTGTTTCCACTCACGCTGTGTGTGATCAACACACTCAGGGCCACTGCAAGATAATGCTCATTGCCCCGATGTGGCCAAGGCAGATATGGTATCCGGACCGACTGTGTCTGTCAGTGGCTCTGGCCATCAGGCTACCACTGTTCCCGGATATTCACACATGTGAGAGAGAGGGACGATTCTGCATCACGAACCGGGGTCGCTGAACCTGAGGGCCTGGCTCCTGCAGCCCTAGAGCTTGGAGGTTATACCTTGCCAACGGAATGTAAGGAAATCCGGGCCAGAACCTTGTCAACGTTGAAATGCTACGTCCACAAATGGAATGGGTTCTCTGTGTGGTGCCGGGCTCAGAATATCACTCCCCTGCGGATCACAGACCATCAGCTTCTACCCTATTTGTTCTCCTGAGCCAAGTCGGGATTGACTCACACCTCTATCAAGGTGCACCTTGCTACCATATCCCGGTACACCAGGTTTCCGGGTAGACCCTCCCTGTGGTTGCACAGACTTGTCAAGGAGTTCCTCAAGGGGCTCTTGAGGACTTTTCCATCGGTGAAGACTCCGACACGGGTTGGGAACTCAATGTAGTATCGACTAAGATCATGGGAGCACCGTTTGAACGTATGCACTAAGTCCTGCTCAAATTCATCTCATGGAAGACTGCTTTCCTTGTGGCTATCACCTCGGCCAGGAAGTTCGGGGAGATCCAGGCCCTGTTGTGCAAACAGCCTTACTTCTCGTTCCACGCTTCAAAGGTGGTACTGCGTACACACCCCACCTTTATGCCAAAGGTACCGTCAGAATTCCACCTCAACAAACCTTTGGTGTTACCGGTCTTCTTCCCGAATCCATCGTCGCCAGCAGAGAGGGCCTTGCATTCGTTGGACGTGGCTCATGCCATGAAGTTCTACGTGGCACGTGTAAAGAATTTTCAGAAAACTTCTCAGTTGTTCGTCAAGTTTGGACCTGTAAATCATGGAAAAGCCTTATCGAAGGCTTCCATCTCCAGGTGGCTCTCTGGCTGCATCATGCACTGTCATCGACTGGTGAACAGGCCTCTGCCAGGCCGGCCGAGGGCCTACTCCACCAGAGCCATTGCAGCAACAACTGCATTTCTCTCTGGTGTGCCCCTCCTCAACATCTGCAGGGCTGCTATGTGGAGGTCCACACACACCTTCACAAGGTTCTACTGCGTCGACATGGTTTCCAGGGAGGAGTCCAGAGTCGGCCAAGCGGTGCTATGCAACCTGTTCACTTGAGGTGAGTCTGTTCCAGAGGTGAGTGTATTATTGCCTCTGTTGAACCTTGCCACCTCCCATGGTTATCTATATGTACTGCTGTGTAATTGTTATTCATGAGCATGTGAATCCATGCCAGACCCCATGCTGGAGAAGGTTTAAGTTACTTACCTGTAATTATTGTTCTCCAGCATGGGTCTGGCATGGATTCGCATGCAAACCCTCCGTCCTTCCCCTTCTTGGCTCATACTGCCACTTTACATGTTTACCAAATCTGAATATGCCCCCAGTGGTGGAGCTTAGGGAGACTTAGGGACTGTCATTGGATGGGGGTGGTATGACACAGAAGACAGTGATTGGTTTAGAGAAGAAACCCGTGTTTTTTACTTCGTTATTAAAAAAAACGTTGCACCATAATACAAACATCTTAACCCCTTAAGTGCCAAGGACGAGCTATCTCGTCCTTGACATTACCTCTGTGTTGCCAAGGACGGGATAGCTCGTCCTTTTTGGCACCTTGTTTTGAGCGATCCCTGCAGAGCAGGGATCGCTCAAAACTGTAATCCAACCCCTGGGCTATGTGAGGCGGAGGTCCCCCCTCACTGCCAGGGGGCTGGATTACCTTCAATTTCACGTTGGCGTGCGTAATGCATGCCGGTGTGAGTAATTTCACTGCGGCAGCCATTTCGGGCTGCCGCCGTGAAAAGAGAAGGTGAGTGCCCTTCTCCCTCTGCCTCGATCTCCGGCTGTATTTCAAGCCGGAGATCGAGGCAGGTGTCGTTGGAAAGGGGAGATTCGCTCGATCCGTGGCTAGCAATGCCACTAGACACCAGGGATGTCTTTTGAAAGCGGGGGGGGGGTGACCATCTGCCCCCAGGGGTGGGAGCATATGAAGAAAAGAAAAACGAAAAAAGCGAATGCAATGGGAAAGGGGGTAGGGGACCCTAGCCTATTATTATTATTATTATTATTTTTTTGGATGGTGTCGTTGGAAAGGGGAGAATCTCCCCTTTCCAACGACACCTTGTTGTAAAGCATTGCTGGCCTCAGATCGGGCGCAGGGCGCTCGATCCGTGGCTAGCAATGGCCACTAGACCTCCAGGATCCCTTTTAGAAGAGGGGGACGGGGGTGCAGCTTGCTAGGTAAGCGGCCCCCTCTTCCCCCCCCCCGAGGCCCCAAAGCATGGGCCACATGTATGGAGACCCCTCGCGGCAGATGAGTGACCATCTGCCCTCAGGGGTGGGGGCATATGAAAAAAAAATAAAAATAGAAAACACTGGGAAGGGGGGAGGATGTTGGGGACCACTAGCCATCAACATATTTTTTTTAGGACATGAAAGGGTGGTGGCCCTCTTCCTCCCACCCCAAGTGGAAAGGGGGCGGGGCCCTTGCCACCCTCCCTGGGGGGCAGATTTCTCACCCCAGGGAGGAGTACATGATGTGGCCCCCCATCCAATGGGGGGGAGAGGGCTACCAGGAAAGTGTGGGCAGGCCCCTCAAAAGATGGGGCCTGCAGGCTAGGGCCCCCCTGGGGCAGATGGGAGCACATCTGCCCCTAGGAAATGGGGCAAAGAAAATAAAAATAAAAAAATGGTCATGGCTGGTGTTGGGGGGAGTGCCCACCCCTCCCCCCCCCACTGTACCACCAGGGAATTCTTTTAATGGAAAGGGGTTGTCGCCTCCCCCCACCCAAAATGGACTTGGGGTCATGTTGTGTAGCCCTCCCTGGGGGCAGTTATCTGCTCTTAGGAAGGGGCATGTAACCCCAGGGAGGGCTGCATGAGAACCCCCCCTCTTATCTGCCCCCAGGGAGGGCTGAATGAGATGCCCCCCCTGCATTTGGTGTGAGGGGGAGAGGGTCACCGTCCATTACATTACATAATTCCCCAGCGGTTTAGGGTCCCCCCCCTAAAGTGCAGTGTGCCATTTTCAATTCTTTTCTTTGTTTACCAAACTTGCCTTGGCGTAGAGGGCCACATTGGTGTGCCAATCTGGCCCCAGGGTGCACGAACCTTACTGCCCCACCCACTGGGCGGCCTGTCCCACAATTTTTGGTGGCCCTCTCTCCCCCCCTCACCCCTAATGGAGCAGGGGTGTTGTTAGGAGCCATTTGTAGGAGGCCTGCATGAGGTGCACCCGCCACCCATTTGGGGTAAGGGGGGAGAGGGCCACCACAAAATGTCGGACAGGCCCCCCAATGGGTGGGGCAGTAGGTTTTGGGCACCCTGGTGGCCGAATGGCACACTATTGGGCCCATCGGCGCCAAGGGGAGTTGGGTAACCAAAAGGAAAAAAGTGAAAATGGTATACAGCATTTTAGGGGGGGGGGCTGTGGGGCACCCCAAAACGACTGGGAATTTTCTAATGGAAAGGGGTGGTGGCCCCCCAACCCACAATGGAGTGGGTGCCATGTCATGCAGCACTCCCTGGGGGCAGATATCTGCTCCTAGGAAGGGACGCCTGAGTCCAAGGAGGAGTGCCCAATCCCTACTGCCCCATCCATTTGGGGGCCTGTCCAAAGTTTTGGGGTGGGCTTCTCTCCCCACCCCAAATGGAGTGTGAGGGGGCACCTCATGCAGCCCTCCATGGAGGCAGATATCTGCCAGTAGGAAGGGGCAAATGTGTTTTCACTGGGGGGTGGGGGAGTGAGGTGAAGTAGACCACCAGGGATAGCTTGCAGGGGGGGGCATGCTTGGAAAGTATGAGTGTGGATTTGTTTTTGCTGGGTGACCATAGCTAACACATGTTTTTTGTTTGGTTTACAGCTTTTTCTACGAGAGCAGCTGCAATGTTATGGAAGTACTGTGTTTTATTATTCTATGGTTACAGCCCACTGTCGGTGGGGTGGGTGAGACTGGGGCTGGATTGTTGGTGGTGTGGGTGGGAATGGGCCGTCTGGGCAGATATTTTGGTGGGCTGGGACACAATTGCAGGGGAAGGCCACAATTTGCCCTCCATGCCAGCAGAAAATAGGTGTTTCCCTGGGAGCGTATGCCTCCCATGTGGGTTGTCCATCTGCAAGGCCAGGCTGCACCTCTGGCTGTGCTACGTTACAGGTGTCAACTCCGGGGAGGAATGGGGATCCTGCCGGGGCTCCCTGGAGCTGCCGCTGTGCTTGGGGGACGGTACACCCACATGGTACATGGATGTCCAAGGCCAGGGGCATCACCTCCAACAGTCCTGGAGTTGCGGCTGGGCTGCATTACAGCTTTTCCCTTCGGGGAGGTATTGGCACACTGCCGGGACTCCCTGGTGGGGAGAAGCTGCAACACAGGGCAGCCAGAGCTCCAGCAAAGTCGGCGGTAATATCCCTGGCCTTGGGCACCCTTCTCCCATGTGGGTCTTTGCCAAGGGTTCTGGGTAATAAATTATGGGCCACTTCGCACAAGTCAGACCTCTGTGCATTCCCACGGGTGTCCTCTTTTGGGAAATGCATGGGGTTCCCTGTTTTCCTTGCTGGCTTTGACACCCCAGGCCCAAATCTGTAGGTTGCCCACATGAACAAAATGTGCTGTGCCGAAAGGCTTGGGGTTACCAGTGGGTTACCCTTTTCCTTTTGCACCCGGTAGGTGCACCCACACATGTGAGGTACCGTTTTCATCGGGACACGTGTGGGAAGGTAGGCCATGTGTTGTTGTTCGGCGTGTTTCGGTGGGTGAGCCGAGTGAAATGTGCGGAAATTGGGTTTTTTTCCCCACATTTCGGACTTTGCCAGGCTTTCTGGGTAATAAATTCTGGGCCGATTTGCGTAAGTCCGACCTCTGCGGATTCCCACGGATGTCCTCTTTTCGGAAATGCATGGGGTTCCCTGTTTTCCTTGGTGGCTTGGACACCCTAGGCCCATATCTGGATGATGTGCCCTTCTGAAAAAATCGTGAAATTGAGCTGTCGGAAAAGACTTGGGGTTAGCCGTGTTTTAGGCTTTCCCCTTGGCGCCCAGGTAGGTGCACCCACACATGTGAGGTACCGTTTTTGTCGGGACACGTGTGGGAACGCGGAATGGTATGACATTTGTTGTGATTGTGTGGTTTTCATAACGTTTTGACCCATTTGCTGGTGACTTTTGTCACACAACCCTTTAATTTCCCAAATGTGCCCTACATTTAGTCGCTGCTTTAGGCACCATACAACCTACACAAGTCACCTACCCTTGAAAAGGTCTGCCTGTGCTCTTTCAAATAATGTATGCTTGCCGTTCCTCACCACATTGGTTTTCCTGATTTACACATGCTAAGTACGTCTGTTCAGGCCGTAAGCATAAAACTCATGTGTACTATAGCTCAGTGTTTGGCTTGTGGTATTGCTTGTTTTGTGAAACACTACAAAAAATGTGTGATTACCTAACTGCAAGGGTCAGAGGGAAAGTAGAGCAGCATTATTTTTTTCTCAAAATTCATAGACGCCATTGCCGTACCAAGCCAACCATGTCCACTACATGCCTTTTTTTTGGTCATTTTCCTGCTTTTTCCCCAAACTATGGAATTTTCCCCTACCTAGTTGTTGCCTGACCTGCGCAAATCACCCCTTCCTAAACTTGGAATTTTGTCTACTTTTCAGAAATGTATCCCTTTCTGTCCTCAATTCGGCTTTCTTACCCTTTTCTTCCATTCCGTCCACGCATGTCCAATTGGCAAAAATGGCCAAAATCGCCTACCTCTCGCAAAACGGTTGATAACCACATCAAAATAATGTTATTTATGTTTCCCCTCAATCTGTTCTTGAAAGCCAGGAAATTGGGGAATTCAACACAGCAAACCATTTGTTCCTAGCTCTTACAAGGAAAACACCACAGGCTTCTTTGTACATTTTATTGACATTATTTGAAAAAAAACAGTTTTCCCCCTTTTTGGTTATTTTCTCTCACCCCCCTACAGCAACCTAGGATTCCTGGGTGGCGTTACGACCGCCTACATGTGGGAAAAAAAGGGGGCCAAATTTGGCCGAGATATCTCATGTAACATAAAAGTTACAAGGCATTGAATTGCGACATACCGAAATCACCAAAAAAGGCCTTGGCACCGGGGGGGGAGGGGAAACCATAGCACTTAAAGGGTTAAAGAAAAAGAGAGGCAGTCAAGCGGCAATAGCTCTTGTGGATTGGGCCCCTCCGCCCTAACACCCACCACGGGGCGCCCCTCAGAGAGCCCCTCGACACCAGCATCCCCTCCAGTATGAGGGAGGGGACCTCAAAGGCTGCAAGAAACGTCTCGCCAGCTGTGGTTGAAGGTCAACACTGGGAGAACAGTCTGTTGTGTTCCAGGATTGGGGCCCAGCAGTCAGTGAAGCGGTGTAGTGCTCCTTCTTTAGCCGCTGAGACTTTTTCAGCCCCTAGGATCTCCCAAACTTTGATACACCACGGGGGTAGAAGGTGGCCCTCCTGAGTCTTCGATTTGCGGGCCAGGGTTATCTTTGCAGCCAGGAGCAACTGAGTGAGTAGTTTAGCAGATGTTCCTGACTTCGAGTAGCACTCTGGCCACGCAGCTCCTAGCAAGATCACCTCTGGGGTCAGTGGCAATTTGCACCGGGTGATCGCTTCAATCGTTTGTAGCACCTTCTCCCAGAAAGCCTGTGCCTTCGGGCACTCCCACCACATGTGAAAGTAGGTCCCCTGGGCGCTGCACCGCCTCCAGCAGGCTAGATTTACGGACCTCTGAAAATGATGCCGGCGTTCCGGGGGGATAGTACGATCGGTGGAGGAGTTTGAGGGCACATTCCTTGTTGGTAATGCAGCTAGAGGCAGAGTTGTTTCTCGTCCCAATGTCAGCCCATATTTGATTGTCTATAGGGTGCCCTACATAAGTTTCCCAGGAGGACATGTATGTGGGCCTGGCTGTTAACATGTCGTCTTGTAGTAATTTATATAGCTTGGTGATGAGTCCCTGGCGCAGGCCCTCCTTTAGTGCATGCTCCAGGGAGTTAAGCTCCCTCGTGGCCCCTTGTCTGACCACTGGCTGATAAATCCTGTGCCTGATCTGGGCATAGGTGGATCTGTCTGTCTCTGATAGGGAGAAGCGTCTCTTGCAATCCTCGAAGGTTAGACCTGCAGGGTGCCTATTTCCATGTACCCATACATCAGAAGCACAAGAAATTCCTGCAGGTCCTCATTGGGGACAAGCACTATCAGTTCAGAGGGCTGCCCTTTGGGTTGACCTCCGCTCTAAGGGTCTTCAAAGTCGTGACTCATCTCGGGAGATCCGGAGTGCACGTATTCCCGCACCTGGACACCTGGCTGATCCGGGGGAAGTCGGGGCCTGGATTTTGACTCATCTGGAAGACACCTGTCTACTACTGCACAGGCTGGGCTTCTCCCTGAACTTAAAGAAGTCCCACATGACACTAGTCCAAAGGTTCCAGTTCATCGGGACAGTCCTAGACACTCTGGCAGGAAAGGCCTTCCCTCCCGAGGAGAGTGCCGACAACATACAACAGATGGTCCAATTGTTCCGGAAGCACGTCACCTTACCAGCTGTTTCCTTTCTCTGCCTTTTGGGCCTCATGGCCTCCTGCATTTTCCTGGTGCCAGAGGCCAGACTGCGCTAGGATCCCTTCAGTGGCTCCTACGAGACCAGTAGTCTCAGTATCTGGGAGCTCTCTCAGGTCCTCTGTGTCCAGCCAGTTAGTTCACAGACTCAGCTGGTTGGACACGTGCAGGAATCTTATGGCGGGGGAACCTTTCTGGCTTCCTTGGGCTCGGACCCAAGTGGTCACGTATGCGTCCTTGAAGGGTTGGGGCGCTCACTGGGAGGATTTGGGGGTGAGCAGCCTTTGGACTTCGTCGGAAGCTATTGGGGAGAATTCTCAAGAATGTGCTAATTTCCCTTACCTTTTGAGACCCCCAGCAACTTTGCTGGATTTTTAGGATTTTAATTTTTACCTGGAAAGAGTGCGAGTCTTTTTTCCCACCCTTTCATGTATTTTGATGTGCGTTTTACTTTTGTGTTCTTTGGATATGGAGTTTTAAAACAAACTCCATAGGCATCATCTTTTTCTTGTGTGTCACACAGCACCTTCAGTGCAGTGGCACAGGGATGTCTTTCAGACTTCCCAAGGTTTAAATACCTTCTCTGGGACTGACTACTGTCTCCCAGAGCATGTAAAGTTAAATTGACTTTACTAGTCTTTTTAAATTTACAGACCCAGCACAAACTATCTTCCTTTAGAGTGCTGGAGGGGTTGCCTAGCATCCCGAGTCTAAAAACGGATGTAACAGTCAAATGTTACCCTTTTCTACTTGACATTTCTGGTGGCAGTGGTTTTTAACAAACTACCATGATTTTTCCCGACCACGAACACCGGCAGCTAAAAATCGGGTCAGCCATGTTTTTCAATATGGCACCCAAGACCTATCTGTAAAACCAGACTGGTCGATGTTTTTCGCCGTTTCTTTTAGAAAAGGTCCTTCTTGTGTTTAACTCTGCATGCCAAACCAGACTGAAGCCCTCCTCTGGCGCCTGAGTGTCTAGGGTGGACAGGATGTGAGGGAGGTGCCCGAAACTCCCTGTGCTTAGTCTCCTAGGAGACCTAAATGCACTCTGGTGTGATTGGCTGGCTGGATATCTGGCAAGGACAGCCACCCTGCTCGGTGAGTGACAGCTAGGCTGGAATGAATGGGGGTAAACTGTTTAAAAACCGGCCTCTGGTACTTGGAAAGGAGAGTCGACCACTGGAACGAAAGAAGGTTGACGACTGCTGCAACTCCTGGTCCACCGGTGAAGCCCTGCTGCAGGTCCAAATTGCCTGAAACTCCATCAACAGAGAAGCCCTTGAAGGTTAACTTCTCACCTTGAGTTTGGTGGGAACAACCAACTCGCAAGTCACCTGGACACCGTCCCTATGCTGGTCGAATTTTCTTCAGTGCGCTGTTGAAAACGGCATAGCCAGGGGGAAAGATATCAGTTTGTGGTCTTTAAGGCACTCCCACCTTAAACCGACGTTTTGCCAAGCTTGTGCCCTCTTCCCTGGGCAGTGCAGGAACCTCCCAACGTCCCCCTTGTCCCCACGACTGAAGCTCAGGAACAGCGAGATCTGCAGGAACTGCCAGGAACAACTGCCTCAGCTCTTCTTCATTTAAAAGGTACTTTACAAGTGCGGTCAAGATCTCCGTTCGGCCGCGGTGAAAGTTTGTGAAACTTTCCCAACTTTGAAGGCTTGTCCTTCCCTAACCAACATCTAACTTTTCGTCTGACCAACTACTTCTAAAAATCATGGCAAAGATTTAACCGTTTCCTACCAGAACTATGCTATCCTTTTCAAGACTCTGAACCATTGACTTTGGCCCAGGTTTATTGAATTGAACCGCTGCTTGTAGTGAACTGAAACTATTTGCCCTACCTCTGAAAGTATTTGTGCTTTTGATTCTTTTAACCTTGTCTTTTTACCCCTTTTTAAAGTAACTGAAGTGCCATTTTGCTCCCACTTCAGGGGAGCTGAACTTGTTCAGAAACTGATTGGTTGTGTATTGTAGTATATTAGATTGTGATATTGAGCTGCTCTTGCTAGTGGAATGTTTTCCAACTGACTGTGTAAATAAATGTATATTCTTTTACCAAGAAACCTTGAGCAAGTTTTTGTTTGAATCACTGTGATTGCTAGTCCTTTGTACTGCTCACTTTACTCTCGAGATAAGTCTGGCTTCTCATCCACTGCTACCACATTACTGTGTAGTACAGGCTCGTACCAAAGGTGAAATTGTACTGACGCCTGTAGTCTTAATTGTGTGTAGTGTTCCCAAAGGGTACTGCATGTGATTCTGCCTAACTGAAGCCAAGTGGCATATCAACAGGCTGGAGTTGCTAGCCATCAGGCTAGCCCTGAAGGCCTTCACCCCATGGCTCAAGGGAGAGCATGTCCTGATTCTGATGGACCACACAGTGGCCATGCACTACCTGAATAAGCAAGGTGGAGTGCATTCCTGTCCCTCTACACAGAAGCAATGCAACTCTGGTTCTGGTTGATAGATAATCAAATCTCGGTCTCAGCAGTTCATCTGGCGGGTGCAGAGAACAGTTTGGTGGATGCTCGCAGCAGGCAGAGCAAGGTCTCACACGAGTGGGAAGTGTGCCAGGAAGTCCTATTAGTGGCCTTTGCTCTATGGTGGTACACCAGCAGTGGATTGGTTGGCCACAGAAGCCAACAGGAAGTGCAAACAGTTTTGCTTGAGGGAATTCCCAGCAAACGTTGCACTTGGGGACGTGTTTCTGGTGGATTGGACATTCCCACTCCATTACGGGTTCCCTCTGATCCCTGTAATTCCGTGGATTCTCAGGAGGTTGAAGATGTTTTGAGCGACCATGATCTTGATCGCCCTGGATTTGGGCGAGGTGGATGTGGTACTTCGACCTCTTGGATCTGTCCACCTCACCGGCTGGATCTCCTCACCCAGTTGGAGGGTCAGATACCGCAACCGACCCCGGATTCTCTCAACCTAAATGCGTGTCTCTTGAGCGTCACCGTCATCATCATCATCCGATCGTCGTCGAATGGCCCTACTTTGTGCCTTTTCGCCATGTCTTAGGAGAAGGAAGGCAGAAGCCTCTTCAAACTCTGCGACAAGTGTGGGTTACAAAAAGTATTAGTGGAAGATTGACTAATAAATGCTTATATTGCCTGCATCCGGACCACGATGAGGAGGGAAGCGAGGTGTGCTGTGGTTTCTTGAAGAACACCAAGAAAGACTGCTACAGCAGGCTGTCAGCGTGGCTCAAGTCGGGCAAGGCCACTGGGCAAGGACAGGCCTTATCTACAACCGAGAATCGCTTGCGGGGTCCAAGAGAAGGCCAAGATCTGCGATGCTGGGTTCACCGCTGATGCAGGTCCCGAGTCAGGCAGATGGCTTTCGCCATCCCCATCAACCTCCACTGTGACCCTGCTGACAAAAGGGACCTTTTAAGAGACAGTCCCTAACCCCGTCCAAACTCTGTGTGTCAGCGGATGAGCTGACGAGGGACAAGTCCGGAGAGGACTCGTCAAAGCTAACTTAAGACCTTGCAGCCTGCCAGGTCAACTGAGTCAACGGCGGCGCCATCAACAAAGGCCTTGATGGGCACATCGGCGGCAATGTCTACCACAACAGCGTTGAAGGAGTGTGGGTCAGCGAAGGAAGTGTCTGCTATGACCACCCAGTGGTGTCCTTGCCCCCGAGGCGAGATACGGCTGCGGAGGCAGTGATGAAGGCAGCGACCCCTCGGGGGGGGGGGGGGTGGAGGTGGAGGAGGGGTCAGGGAAAGACATAGCGACTGCCTCGATCCAGCAGCCTCCTCAGCAGGAGAGGGAGGAAGCCCCCTGGTTGGATCTCTTTGGTCTGTGGACCCACGGGCTTCTCCTGATTGATTGGAGTAGATTTACTCAAGTTCTGACAAAGGAGATGATAATAATCTGCATGACGATTACTAGACAGACCCCGAAGGGGGGACGATCGGGGCTTTGGACCCAAGTCCCCTGCTCGCAAGAGCAGACGCGTCAGTCCAGTCCCTACACCACTGGCTCTTTTCAACCAAGAAAGAGGAACGTTTTGCTGGATATCCTAACGACTGCACACACTGTTCCCGGAAATCCAGCAGAGAATGCCTACTGCACCGAGGCCTATGTCTCCACGGGACACTCAAGAGCGTGTGATATTGAGCCCGCCTCCGGGGAAGAGAAAGTCTAAAGGAGGTGCTGGTGCTCGGCGTCATCCGACTCCTCCTCCACCTTGCCACAACACGATCCCACCCGGAGGCCTGACTCTGCACACGGACATGCACACGCACACAGCTGCGGGCACCGATGAGAACGACGACTTCATCCCGGCTTACGGAGAAACACCACACGTGTACGAGCCCTATAGGGCCTCCCCACCGAACGAAGTTGGATCCTTTCATTTCATGATGTCAAGTGCCTCTGAGCTTCTTTCAGTTGATTCCTGAGGAGACAAAGAAGGAGGGTTTCCTGTACCAGCGGCACGATTCAAGATGAAAGACCATCATGTCCGTTCCCTTCCTGGACGACATAGTACGGCCCTGCCCAGGCGTGATAGATTGGACAAAAAGTACAGGGTACCAGATTTAGCGCCCAGGAGCTGAAGCGCTCAGCCCTCGCCTGACTCTATGGTCTCAGCCTCAATCAGGAAGCGCACAGCAAATCCATTGCCAGCAGCATGTTACCTCTGGACCAGGAGGGGAAGAAGCTTGATGAAATGGGCAAGATAATTTATACAGCAACCTCTACCATCAAGGCAGCTAATGTCCTAGCCATTTTGTCTTTTTCAAGAATGGGAAGTGGCCTCCGACCACGCCATCATAGTGGCTGTGGACTCACGGACACAGGTTTCCGTCAGATGGGGAACGAGGTGTACCTGCGTCAGCAAGGTTTGTTTAAGGCAACATACTTCTGCCAGGATGTTCAGGCTTAAGTGCTGGATATGCGGTTTGATGGGGAAAACCTCTTTGTCTTGGCCGTCGACGAGTCTCTGCAAGCAATAAAGGCTGACACAGTGACGGCTAGCTCCGTGGCTCCCGATGGCTGTTGTCCTTTCGTTCACCCAGAGGAAAACTCGACAGATCTTTCAAGGGTTATACTACACCGTACAGGCAGCCTTCACGCTTCTCCACCAAAAAGCTTACAGGGGTCTATCCCAAGGCAGCGGAGGACAGTGCCGGCGCCGCCCGCAGGGCAGAGCTCCGAGCCCCAAGCAGGCCTGAACCGGTTGTGGCCTCGAGCCCCCACTTATGCACCCCAGTGGGAGGCTGGCTGGCGAAGTCCTTCAGCATGTGCAAATAGATCACCACAAACATTGGTGCTGGACTCTCTCGGCAGGGGAACACCTTGGAGTTCTGACACAGATGTCCTCGTATTCCCCCAATAGCGCAACAAGAACAACACAACCCACAGCTTCTGCAAGAGGTACGGGCCATGTTACAGAAAGGGGCCATAGAACCTTTTCTCCCAGCGTCTCTGGGGGCTCCAGAGTATATTCCAGATACTTTCTGCTGATGGAGTTCTCCATAAATTATACAAAGTCCTGTTGGACGCCATCTCAGGACGCCCTGTTCCTAGTTGCCCGACTCAACACGGTGACGTCTTCGGCATCTCCCTCGGAGGAGAGGTTGAGGGCCATACTAGGCAAGTTGCAGCGATTGTCATCAGCACGGACGGCAACGGTGTGGTCCATCAAGTAGCTGCTGGGCATGATGTCCTCCTCCATCGGCCCTGTCCATCTCTGCAGACTCCACATGAGACCTCTTCAGGAGTTCCTAGATGTAAGGTGAATGCAGGTATCTGGGGCCTTTGCGGACAAGATATCTCTCAACAAGGAGTTTCGGCGGGCATTGAAGTGGTGGGGTGTAAGGTCGCACTTCGTCCAGGGGACTCAGTTTCAATTTTCGCCTCACCAGGAGACAGTCGCCACAGACGCCTCTCTAGAAGGATGGGGAGCTCACAATGGACAGTTGCACGCCAGAAGCCTCTGGCAACCGGAGGGAAAGGGCCTCAACATCAACATCCTGGAAACTTGGGCCGTATTCTGGGCCCTCAAGTCTTTTCTGCCTACGATGAAGGGCAAGGTGTTGAGGATCTTCACAGGCAACACCACCACCAAGTTCTACTTCTGGAAGCAAGGGGGCACCTGCTCTCCGGAACTCTCCAAGGAAGCCCATGATCTGTGGCTCTGGGCCATTCGGCAGGGCATGTTCTTCGTCCCTTTTCAAATGGCAGACGTCAAGAACACCATTGCGGACTCGCTCAGTAAGGAGTTGCGTTCCTGTCAAGAATGGGAGCTTCGCCAGGACCAGGTGGACCTTCTGTTTGGCAGTTGGGGCAAACCCCAGATTGATATCTTCGTGATGGCGACGAACGCCAAGTGCTAGAAGTTCATCAGCAGTTTCCCTCAGCGTAGGAGCATGGGGGATGTATTCTCGTTCCCGTGGGAGGGATGGTTCCTGTACGCTTTTCCTCTGTTTCCACTTATGCTACATGTGATCAACACACTCAGACTGTGCCACTCGTTGCCCAACGTGGCCGTGGAAGATGTGGTATCTGGACCTGCTGCGTCCGTCAGTGACCCTTTCCATCAGGCTACCGATGTTCCCGGAGGGATGATTCTGCACTGTGACCCGTGGTCACTGAATCTGAGGGCATGGCTCCTGCAGCCAAAGAGTTTGGAGGTTATGCCTTACCAACAGAATGTAAGGAGATCCTGGCCAGAGCCTTGTCAACGTTGAAATACTACGGCCATAAATGGAAGCGTTTCTCTGTGTGGGGCCGAACGATCACCCCCATGCGGGTCATAGCCCCTCAACTTCTACCCTATTTGCTCAACTTGGCCAATGTAGGATTGGCTCACAGCTCTATCAAGGTGCACTTTGCTGCCATATCCTGGTACACCCTCCCTGTGGTCACACAGACTTGTCAAAAAGTTCCTCAAGTGTCTCTTCAGGACTTATCTGCCTGTGAAGTCTCCAGCCCCGTCTTGGGAACTCAATGTAGTACTGACTAAGCTCATTGGAGCTCCTTTTGAACCTATGCATCAAGATCTGCCCAAGTTCCTCTCATGGAAGACGGCTTTCCTCGTGGCTATCACCTCGGCCAGGATGATCAGGGAGATCCCGGCTCTGCCGTGCAAGCAGCCTTACTTGTCATTCCACGCTTGAACGGTGGTACTGCGTACCCATTCTACCTTTATGCCAAAGGTACCGTCAGTTTTCCACCTCTCCGAACCTTTGGTGCTGCCTGTCTTTTTCCTGAATTCATTGTCTCCAGCAGAGAGGGCTGTGCATTTGCTGGATGTGGCTCATGCCTTGAAGTTCTACGTGGCACGTACAAACAATTTTCAGAAGCCTTCTCAGTTGTTCGTCAACTTTGGGCCTGCAAATCACAGGAAAGACTTATTGAAGGAATCCATCTCCAGGTTGGTCTCCCACTGCATCTTGCATTGTCATCGACTGGCGAGCAGGCCGCTGCCAGGCCGACTGAGAGCGCACGCCGCCAGAGCCATTGCAGCAATTACAGAAGTTTCTTTTCTGGCGTGCCCCTGCTTGACACCTGGAGGGCTGCTACGTGGAGGTCCATGCACACCTTCACAAGATTCTACTGCATCAACAGGGATTCCAGGGAGGAATCCACAGTCGGCCAAGCAGTGCCACGCATCTTGTTCACTCGAGGTGAGGCTGTTCCAGAGGTGAGTGTGTTATTGCTTCTGTTGAGCCGTGCCACCTCGCATGGTTGTGTGTATGTACTGCTGTATAATAGTTATTCATGAGCATGTGAATCCATGCCAGACCCGATGCTGAAGGTTTGTTATTTACCGGTACCTATTGTTCAAATGGATTGCGTCCTCCAACGTATTCCACATCTTTGACATGTAATGTCCACAGCTGTGCTGCTTCGGAATATTTTTCGTCAGAGGGCGTCCTGTGTTGATGGCGTTGGGTCGATGTCCCTCAAAGGCTTCCATCGAGGGTGACGTCACCGGATGTTATAAATGGGACGCATGGCGCCGGTAGCCTCAATTCTGTTTTTTCCACAAGCGTGTTTGCTTCGAGAACTCGCTCCTGGTGTTATCTTCTTCGAGAAAATGTCTTCGTCTTTTACCCCACTGACTCCGCGGTCTGGTTTTAAGACTTGCTGGGACTGTAAGTCCAAAATGTCCATCACAGACCCACACCGTATCTGCTTGTGGTGTCTGGGTGAAAGCCGTGATACCGACGACTGCTGGAAGTGCCACTCGTTGACTGCCAAGGCCTTGCAGGAGTGTAAGGGGAAGTTGCAGGTAAGTCAGGTTTCCAAACCTCATAAAACCAAAAAAGTATACAGATATTTCCACCGACGACTCAAGGGGTGACTATCCCCGTCAGAAGGAATCCAGGGGATATAGGTCCCGGAGTGGTTCCCGCCACTAGTCCTTGTCGAGGCACTCCCGGAAGCGGCGTCACCGCTCGCCTTCCCCGTCCTCGTCGGACGATGGCTCCGCAAGGAAAGTGGCTTATCCCACTAAATCCTCTACTCCAGAGGAATGGGAGGCCTTCAGGTAGCAAATGCTAGCGATTTTCCAATCCCAGGGCACAGTTCCGTCCGCGCCTTCGATTGAAGCCGGCAGGGAACGGTCATGGTCCGATGCTCGCTCGCCCGCCCTCGGGCCTGGGCACTCGGCACGATAAACATCGGGAACCGGCGAGGTCCCGTTCGGACAAGGATCTGGTGGATCGCCAGAGACGTGCCTGATCTAGATTGCGGTCTTCATCCCCAACGAAACTGCAGAAATCTAGAAAGGGCTTGAGGTCGGCATCGACACAGTCAGCGCTGTGTCCATCGAGTGAGGCTGTCGGGGCTTTGCCTTCGGGCCGGCCCTCGGAGCTTTCGGCGCCCTTGTCGATGTAGACGCCGAGACTGTTGGCGCCCTCGACGCCATTGGGGCAAAATGGCCGGAATTTGCCATTGGAAGCCCCTGTGACTGTGGTCCTCCGAGAAAGGCTCTATCTAAGACTGTGAGGCCTGTTCTTGACTTCAGGACCACTCCTGTCCCTAGGAAGGAGTTCTTTTATTCTCTGCAGGACATTTATGAGGATGAGGAGAGGTCTGAGGTGGAGTTGGAGCCCTTTGATAATCCTGGTGTAACACCTGAGGCTCCTGACATGGTCTTTTCTGAGGACAGTCAGTTGGAGAATCTGCATTAGTCGCTACGATGAGAGTATTCTCCCCCTCAGCATCCGCAGACCCAATCCAAATCACCTGTGGTGTTCCATAGGGATCATGTCTCTCACCGACAATGTATAATATCTTTACCAAGCCACTCTTCGACAAATTGGACAGACTCAGTGTCACCTACACTAATTATGCAGACAATACCCAGATTCTCATACACCTTTCTGGCAATTTCGACGTAGACACGGCTTTGGTAAACAAGATATACCTCATCATTCAGGCATGGATGGCATCACATGGCCTCTGAATGACGATAAAACGGAGATCCTGATTCTGAACACTAGGTTTTTACCCTGACTCTACATTAAGACTAAAAAAACAAGTTAGTGCCATGACATCCTCTACTGCCTATACGTGCAAACTTGTTAGGGCCTGTAGAGCCTTCCTCTCCAAAGCTAGCTGCATCACACTCGCCAATGCACTGATAATGTCCAAATTAGACTATTGCAATGCTCTATACATAGGGGCTAACAAATACATTTTAGATAAAATGCAAACACTCCAAAATAATGCCCTCAGAGCAGCTCTGAATATACCCAGCGGAGAGCACATCTCTAACATCAGAAGAGACCAGCACTGGCTAAAAATCAGTGACAGGATCCTTCTCAAGACCGTTTCCCTCACCTTTAAATGCCTGAACAACGCAGCACCCCCCTATCTCGCAGGCAGAATGATCAGAAAAACCTCGACCCACCCTACGAGATCATTCAATTCCCAGTATTTAGAAATCCCTAGATTTAAACTCTCCAAATCTGGCAGAGCCAGCTTCCCAGTTAAAGCGGCTTTATCCTGGAACGCACTCCCTTTAGCCTTCAGAATTGAACATCCATACCTTAGATCCAGACGCAATATGTTAAATAAGCTTCGAACTAATGACAACTAATATTTGCCTGCTTTGCTATACCTTTATTCACACGTGACTACCTGACTACTTTTTATCTCCTCAGTCATCTATTGTAACAATTAACTGTACCGACTATCGCACTTTCATTGTATGTTACCTTGTCTCCCTGGCACTCCCTAACGTTATTACTGTAACTTTACCATGTTGTAACTAAGCTTCAAGTATACTTGTAACTGCTGCGCCCAGCTACCTAAGGGTTTGGTGCACATTACCAAATAAACACACAAACAAACATGATGCCAGTGGCCTTGACACATTTCCTGAGATGGAGTTTGGTAGGCCAGAGCCTGGTGCTCATGATGAATCCTCCTATAGGAAGTTGATGTCGAGAGTTACGGAGTACCTAGGGCGGTCCGGTGCTCAGGTTGAATTCGATCAGGATGACCTGACTGATATTTTAGATCAGGGTCCGTCCACTGACCCAGTGTTGTCTTTTCATTTGGCATTACAGAAAAGGGGGGCAGCTACTTGGCAGACCCCGGAGTCTCTTCCGGTGGTCAACAAGTCGTTGACTAAGAAATACCGCCCATCCAGTAGCGACCCTAGCTACCTATCCACTCACCCCACTCCTGAGAGTTTGGTGGTTCGAGGCCGGCGGCGTACCCTACCATCCTTCCTGATAGGGACAACAAGCGCTTTGATGGTTGGGCACGCGCACGCAATGTATTTTCAGCTGGGAGTATGGCACTGAAGTCGGCCAACTCCACCTGTGCTTCGGCAAAGTTTTCACACACTCTGTGGAATTGTGTCTCTCTAGCGGCAGAGCATATTCCCGATGAGGGAAGAAAGGGATGGGTTCCTTGCTGTTGTGCAGGATGGCAAGGATGCCATGTGTGAATCCCTTCAATCTGGGTTGGATATGGCTGATAGTGTTAGCTGGTCCATGGCTGCACCCACCGTGTTATACGCAGGTTTGCGTGGTTGCGGAAGTTGGGTTTTGCTCCAGATGTGCAAGCCCTTCTTCTCAACTTGCCCTTAGATGGTTCGCACTTGTTTGGCAGCAAGGCTGACTAGAGCCTTGAGAGGTTGCAGACCTCCAAAGCAGCTGCTAAATCTTTGGACGCAGCTGTGCATCAACCTCTGCATTTTTGTCCTAGGGGTAAGCAGTGGAGGGGGGTTCCTTTCGTTACTACTCCTCTTTTGGGAGAGCAAGAGGAGCCACTAATCAAAGGGGCTACCGTAAATGTACCAGTGGTGGATGGAGAAGAGGTGCCAAAGCAGCTCAGGCAGCTGGCTCTTTGCCATCAGGCGCTGCCGCAGCCACTCCAAAACAGCTATGAGGACAGGTCCCATTGTTCGCCGTTTGGGAGCTGGCTCTCTTAGCATCTAGAAGAATGGCGAGCCATTAATCCAGATGCATGGGTCCTGGAAACAATAGTCCACGGCTACTACTTTCCCTTCCTAAAGCAGCCTCACGATAATCCACCGGGGCATCTCTCTTTGAAGTTTCCAGATCCGGTCCTTGTGCAGGAAATCTTGACCCTGCTGGAGAAAGGCACTATAGAACTAGTGCCTGTGGCAGAGAGGAACAAGGGCTGGTATTCCCCATATTTTCTGATTCCCAAGAAAGACAGAGGACTGAGACCCATCTTGGATTCACCTCGCTTGAACAGGCTCCTCAGGATGGACAAGTTCAAGATGGTTACTCTTTCTCAGGTCCTTTAGGCCCTTCGACTTCAGGATTGGTTGGTGTCTCTGGACCTATAGGATGCTTACTTTCATGTGCCCATCCATTCAAAGCACAGAAAATACCTGAGGTTTGTGGCTGGCAACTTGCACTTTCAGTTTCGGGTCCTGCAATTCGGATTGACCTCCGCCCTGAGGGTCTTTACCAAGCTAATGGTGGTGGTGGGAGCGTATCTCAGGAGGGGGTGTGGGGGGGTCATGTCTACCCCTACCTGGATGACTGGCTGATCCGGGCACATTCTCCCGAACAAGCTTTGGATCATCTCAGCCTCACCTGCCGCTCCCTTCACAAGCTGGGCTTCTCCCTCAATTTCAAGAAGGCCCATATGACACCTTCCCAGCAGCTCCAGTACATCGGGCTGTGTTGGACACGTCCTTGAGGAAGTGCTCCCTCCCAAGGTGAGGGCTCATCACATTGTACAGATGGTCAACAAATTCCAACATGCCCAGAGTCTTCCTGTTTTTGAATTCTTAAGGTTGCTCGGCCTCATGTCATCCTGCATTTTCCTGGTGCCAGAGGCCTGACTGAGGATGAGATCCCTTCAATGGGCTCTCAAGATGTAGTGGTCGCAATTCTCGGGCAAGATGTCGGATCCCATTCAGATTTCACTCTCGGTCTCGCAGGATCTTCGGTGGTGGGCTATGGAAGGGAATTGATGAAGGGGGAGCCTTTTTTGCAACCGTGGCCAGAGGTGACGGAGGTGACGGTGGTGACTGATGCTTCCCCTCACAGGATGGGGAGCTCACGCCAACGAGCTGACCACCGGTGGTCGTTGGTCTCCGGTGGAGTCCAAATTCCACGTAAACCTTTTGGAGCTGAGGGCCATCAGGCTAGCCCTGAAGGCTTTTCTGCCATGTGTGCGGGGGAAGAGTGTCCTGATCATGACGGACAACACAGTGGCCATGCATTACATCAACAAAAAAGGGGGGGTAGGGTCACTCCCGCTGTGCAGAGAGGTGATGCAGCTCTGGTTCTGGGCGATACAGCAAGGAATCTCACTCTCGGCAGTTCATCTAGCCAGAGAGGAGAATGTGGTGGCTGACGCTCTGAGCAGGCAGAGCATGGTCTCCCATGAGTGGGAATTGGCTCAGGAAGTCCTTCAGGAGATCTTTGCCCTTTGGGGAACCCAGCAAGTGGATCTGTTCGCAACCGATGCCAACCAGAAATGCGAGAGGTTTTGCTCAAGTGAATTTCCTCTGAGAGGAGCCTTAGCGGATGCGTTCGTCATGGATTGGTTGTTTCACTTCTGTACGCGTTTCCTCCGGTCCCCGTCATTCCTCAGGCGCTAAGGAGGTTGCAGAGATTTGGCTCTCACATGATCCTCATTGCTCCGGATTGGCCCAGGAGAGCATGGTACCCAGACATTCTAGAAATGTCCATCTGTCCTCCACGCCGTCTTCCCCACAGAGAGGACGTACTCTCGCGCAAGCGGGGTCGGGTTCTCCTTCCAGAGGTCAAGACTTGGTTTCTGAAAGGTTGAGATATAAGGATTGGTGCCTCCCGGATGACGTGATGGAGGTGTTGCTTTCCTTCCGCCAGGCAGCCTGCAACCAAATCCCTGTACTGTTGCCGTTGGTGTAAGTTGTGCGACTGGTGCAGAGGAAACGATGTTGATCCTTTTCAGTGTTCCATTCCGATGGTTCTTTCTTTCTTGCTTTCTTGGCCCACAGGGGTCTTCAAGTGGGTACCATTAAACGTTACCTGGCGGCACGGTCTATTTTCAAGCGCTCGTCTGAGGAATTTTCTTATTTTAAGCTTCCTTTGATTTCCCAATTTCTAAAAGGGCTTACAAATGTGTTCCCGCCGTTCCCTTTTCAGGTGCCAGTTTGGGATCTGAATTTAGTCTTGAAATTCCTGATGGGTGTTCCGTTTGAACCTCTGCACTCTTGTCCTTTGAGACTTTTGTCTTTTCATTAGGTTTTCTTGGTTGCAGTTACATCTGCTTGCAGAGTGAGTGAATTGCAGGCACTTTCATCTAAGCCACCCTTAACTGTGTTCCACAAGGATAGGGTTGTACTGAGTGTACGTCCGTTCTTTCTACCTAAGGTAGTGTCGGAGTTTCATTTGAGCCAGAAAGTAGTACTTCCTGCTTTCTATCCTCCCCCCTCATCCTGGTAAGGAAGAGGAGCGACTCCATAGGTTGGACCCTAGGAGAACTTTGAGCTTTTATATTTCTAGGATGTCCAGGGTCAGGGTGGATGAGAAGCTTTTTGTGGGGTACACTGGACACGGATTGGGCCAGGCTGTTACCAAATAGACCTTGTCCAGGTGGATTATCCTCACCATTGCTGAATGTTGCAGATTGGCGGGCAAGGCCCCTTCTGAGGGGTTGCGAGCTCACTCCACTAGTGGCGTGGCTACATCTACAGCCCGGCAGAGGGGAGTTCCGATTGAGACTATTTGTGATGCAGCAACCTGGTCTTCCATCCACACCTTTGTCAAACATTAATCCCTGGATACTTTCCATGGTCAGGATATGGCCTTTGGTAAAGCAGTGTATTATTCTGCCATCTGATTGGGCACTCTAAATTCTTTTCCCGCCTCCATTTTCAGGAACTGCTTTGGAAGTCTGTCAAAGATGTGGAATACATTGGAGGACACAATCCATTCAAAGAACAAGTTACTTCTCCAGCACGTGGTCTGGCATGGATTCACATGCTCACGAATATTCCCCGTCGTCAGGCCGGGAATCCTCAGAATAGAAAAAAATCAGTATCAGTTTCATTTCTGATCTGTCTTTCTTAGTAGTAACCAATCACTGGTCTCTGGGTCATACTGCCCCCAGCCAATGACTGCCCTCTCCCTAAGCCCCGCCTCCGGCAGCCATCCTCCGATTTGGTAGCACGTAAAGTGGCAGTATGACCAAGTGAAGAGCCGCAGAGGGGTAGGCGGGAGGGTTCGCATGTGAATCCATGCCAGACCCATGCTGGAGAACAACAGTTACAGGTAAGTAACTTGTTCCTTCTCCAGCATGGGGTCTGGCATGGATTCACATGCTCATGAATAAGAGAATACATAGCAGTACACACATGCACAACCACGGGAGGTGGCAACAGGCTCAACATTAAGCAATACAACAACTCAAAATTAAGCAACTCTTACCTCTTCACCAGGCTCACCTTAGGCGAACAGGTTGCGCAGCACTGCTTGGCCGACCCTGGACTCCTCCCTGGAGTCCCCATCGACGCAGTAGAATCTTGTGAAGGTGTGCGTCGACCTCCACGTCGCAGCCCTGCAGATGTCCAGCAGGGGCACACCAGACAGGAACGCCGTGGTAGCAGCGATCGCTCTGGTCGAATGGGCTCTCGGACGGCCGGGCAGCTGTCGGTTTGCCAACCGGTGACAGTGCATGATGCAGCCGGAGAGCCATCTGGAAATGGAAGTCTTCGAGAGAGCCTTCCCTTGATTCACAGTCCCAAAGTTCACAAACAGCTGTGACGTCTTCCGAAAACTCTTCGTGCGGTCCACGTAGAACTTCAGCGCTCTAGCTACATCCAGCGAGTGCAAAGTCCTCTCGGCCGGCGACGAAGGCGACGGGAAGAAAACTGGCAACACCAAGGGCTCGTTGAGGTGGAAGTCCGACGGCACCTTGGGCATAAAGAATGGGTGTGCCCTCAGCACCACTCTTGAGGTCCATTGGCCCTGATTAAGGAGGGGCCCTGTGCAGGGGGTGACTACAACCCTTCCCCACATTCAGTCTACCTAAACACCCAGGCGCCAATAGAAGGGCTTCTCTGCAGAAGCCCGCCAAAACACGGTGAACAAAGAAGGCGAACCTAGTTTGCCGCGCAAAGTAAAACACAAGAAGGACTTTAACAAAAAGAAATGGCGAATAAACCCAACTGGAGCCAAAAGAAAGACTATTTGGTCAAGCTGGTTTATGTTTGAGGCTAATATAATAGCCAAGAACAGTACCACGTTTATCTAATATAATCGCGGTAGAAAAGTGTGGGTAGATACCACTGCCACCAGCCAAGTCTAATTGTTAAAAAAGCGAAACAGTGCTCAGGGAGGTACAGACAGAAAAGGGGTACAGATTAGCCCTTTCCAGTACTCTGTAAAATGGGGTGTACTGGGTCTGTGTTAAGAATGACTATGTAAAGTAAATGGCAACTTTACCTTTCTCTGGCGGACAGTAGTCAGCCCCAGGGAAATGGAGTCAGAGGGAAGTCGAAAAGACAACCCTGGGTTACTACACTGAAGGTGCTGAGTAACCCATACAAGAACAGGGGCACTTGGAGTGGTGTGCTCCAGTGCCCAAGATCACACAATGAGTAAAAACACATAGGCCAAAACACATGTAACATTGGAAAAACGATGTACACTCTTACCAGGTGGAAAAATAAACTCCAGAAATCCAGCAAAGCTGCTGGGGGACTCACTATGTGAGGGGAATTAGCCGTAGAAAGAGAATTCTCCCTAACAGGCTGTGCATAAGATCGCTTCAGTGGCTCTTCCGTTACCGATGGTCTCAATTCCAGGCCACATGTCAGACCTTCTGCAGGTTTCAGGCCAAGTAGCTCGGGATCTTGCGAGGTGGGCCGTGAGAGACAACTTGCAGAGAGGCGCACTGTTTCTTCAACCCTGGCCCCAACTGACGGAGGTCACTGATGCTTTTCTGACAGATTGGGGCACCCACCTGTCAGAACTGAAAGTGAGCAGACTTTGGTCTTTCCCGGAGGCTCGGGACCATATCAATTTGCTTGACTGAAAGCGATCAGGCTCGCACTGCTCACCTTCCTTCCCTCTATGAAGCACCAGACTATGCTGAACCTGACATATAATGTTGTGGCCATGCACTACCACAGCAGGTGGGGTGGTGTGGAGTCCTTGCATCTATGCAGAGAAGCAATGCGACTGTGGTTCTGGGCTCTGGTGAACAGCGTCTATTTGATGGCTGCCCATCTTTCCAGAAGGGAAAATATCACATCAGGTGCTTTGAGAACAGACGATGGCCTCCCACGAGAGAGACCCTTTTCAGGAGGTTTTGTGTAAGATTTTCTCCTTGTGGCGAACTCTTCAAGTGGCCCTCTTCACTTCCAAATTGAACAGGAAATGTGAGCCAATCTGCTTCAGATAATTTCCTCATCAGCGAACTCTGGTGGATGCACTGACGGCTGAATGGACATTTGACCTCCTTCATGCATTCCCTCTGATCACTGTCATTCCGTTGGTTCTGAGAAGGTTGCGCGTGTTTGGGACCACATTGATTCTGATCGCTCCAGACTGAGGATGTGCTATCCTGTGTTGCTGGACATGTCCATCAGCTCTCCTTGGCACCATCCGAGGAGAATCGACTTGTTTTTTTGCAATCAGAGGGGCGGGTCCTCCAACCAAACCTCTGCACTCCGAACCTTCATGCTTGGCTACTGAGAGGATGAGGTAAAAAGAGTGGGTGTTTTAAGACAACGTCCTTGATGTTCTCCTCTCAGCTTGGAGACTTGTAACAAAGTCTATTTATGCCTGCCTAGGCATAAATGTTCACCTTGGTGCCGGGAGAGGCATATGTACCATTTATCCTGTCAATTATCACCTGTTTTGGATTTTTTCCTGTCCTTGGCTCAAGCAGGATTGCATATTGGCACTGTTAAGAGATAACTCACTGCTATTTCCGTTTTTAAGAGGCCCCCGGAACAGGCCTCGTTCTTTACAATCTTCACTTGATATTGATATTTATTTATATCGCGCTCGTACACAAGTGTTTCCGAGCGCGAAAATGTTATGCAGTTCTTGCAGGGTTTGTGTAACCAGTTTTCTCCATGCCAGTTTTTTGTTCTGGCGTGGGATTTAAATTTGGTTTTGACATTCCTCGTGGGAGCTACATTTGAGCCCTTCCATTTCTATTCTATTAGACTGCTTCCCCTTAAGGTATGTTTCCTGGTTGCCATTACTAACGCAAGACTGGTGAATGAGCTCCAGGCATTATCTGTTAAACCCTAGTTGTTTTTCTCCAAAGAGAAGGTGACGTTGCTAGTGAGAACCTCTTTTCTTCCAAAAGGGGTTTCGGATTTTCATCTCTCTCAAAAGATCCATCTTCCTGTGTTTTTTCAATGCCTCATTTTTCCAACGCAAAGGAACAATTACATCGTCCGGACCCTGTTCCAGACCGCAGCTACTATGTCTCTCGGGCGAGAGAGGCCAGTAAAGATGACCAGCTTTTCATTGGTTACGCTGGGGCACGTGCTGGTAGGGCTGTGACCAAAGAGACCCTGCGAAGGTGGGTCATTCTATGCATCTCGGAATGCTATGATCTAACTCAGAAGGTTGTGCTTGAAAGTATCAGAGCTCATTCTACCAGAGGAGGGGCTGCCATGTGTGCCCTGCAGAGGGGAGTCCCTGTGATGTACATCTGCCAAGCGGTAACGTGGGCGTCTCAGCACATGTTTGCTTAGCATTACTGCTTGGATTCCCTTTCAGGCCAGGATTTCTGTTTTGGTAGGGGGTTCTTAAAAGTTTTCTCGTCTAGGTGATGTCCTTGCTTCCTCCCTATTCCAGGCCTTTGTGCTTCTTTTGGAGTTTATCATAGTTGAGGAATCTGTGGGAGGAAGGAAACCATTAGAAGAGAAAATTACTTACTTCTCAGTAATGCTCTTTCTGATGTATGTTCCTCCCACGGATTTCTCATCGCCCGCCCTATCCACCCCTCTTGGGGGGATCGTTAGTACACTATCGGGTGCATGGCCACTCAGCATCAGAGTGCTACAGAAAAGGGGTGGAACTGAAGGCACAGAGTCTCAAATTATATACTGTCCGCAATGCCATGGCCGATGCTGAGCCGCGCTGCATTCCCTGGTAGCGGAAAAGTCCTCCCAATCTACCTCTCATTACGCATACCTTATGTACCTCTTGCAGATATGTGGTCCCTCAGCAGGTGAGTCTGAGGGAGAGAGGTGCAACTGATGGAATGGGACACAGCTGTATCAATATATACCATGCATGACTTCATATATGGAGTCATGAGTGCCAGCAATGTCAAGTGGAGCTGACGTGGAGCCACAGCACAGCCCTTATGGATAAACTAATTAACAAGGCCAGACTGGTGCTGGAGAATAGATTTTTACCATGAGGAACCTGTGACAGAAAGGGCTAATGTATCAGGGAGACCATTACATAGAAGTATTTTGTTGTTGTTCTTCAAGGAAGAGGTCCTGGAGGTCCTAGCCATAAAGGTATGAGTCGGAGAACAATGCACGTCAACTCATTAAGGCAATTGATAAACATAACCTTTTTTCCCAATCTTCTTGACCACTCCGAAAGGTTGGGAGGCCTTCCGTGTGGCAATATGATGCTGTTCTAGCAGGCCCTTCCCTCTTGGAAATCAGCCTATGAGCGTATTGATCTGCAAACTAACAGCTATGGCCACCCAGCCTCAATACAGCACGGCCAATGACTTGGTCCTGAGCATGGCAGCAAGAGAGCTGTGTCAGTGGTGGCACTGGCTCTGGCACATATCTTCCCCCTCTTCTTCCTCTGTGCTCGTGCTGTTGGCTCTATCAGAGCACACAGGGCACTTAACTCCTGCTCATTATGTGGAGATTTTGTGGCTCATACCTTCTGATAGCCGCATGTCAATTTCACACTTTAAAATATTTTTTGACTAGGAACAGTAACTGGAGGACCACAACTCTCCATGCCCTTTGGGTTGCAGCTTGGGAGTGGATATAAAGAAGTTCACTTCATGGAGGAGTTTGCTCCTGATGGTCAGGTAGTCACTTTAGGACTTAGCTGAATGATTGCAGGATACCAGCCACGTGGTCCATCCCTTGCCTCTGAGGTTGTCATGGGTGCCATCTGTGGCAATTTGGGGCATTTTGCACTGTTATTGTGAAGTCTATTGGCACCTTGTGTTTGCCTGCTCCATTTTGCATAGCACTCTTGCTTGGGTGCCGTTCCTGGATGCGCATGTCAAGTTTTGCTGAAGACATCGGAACTAAGCTGCTGAATATGTCGTTTGATGCACTCAAACTTTTTGGTACCTGTGTGGACGAGGTGCAAGAGAATTTCAAAACTTTAAGGGCAACTGTCAATATCATCTTTCTCTCGAGGCAATGGCCTCTATCGCCCATTTTAATTTGTGGTTATGTATGGTCCGGGCCAACAGGCCAGGAGCAATTGTTGTCCCGATAGGGGCAGGGGTGTCACGAAAGCCAGGACCAGTGCATCTGTACTCCTGCGCCCCAACCACATAGCCCTGTTCTTTCACCCTGCAATTCACACTTAGATTTACACATCTCTGTCGGGAAAGGTTAAAGCTGTTTTTCAAAGACTGGGGGGGATCTATAATATCGAACTGTTGGGTTTGTTGTATCATGCCCCAGGGCTGCTTCCTCCCATTCCTATACAAGTCATCGCTCCTTGCCCTTATTTTCCATTCCCCTTCTGGAACCACTGCTCTCAGAAGAATTCACTCAGCTGCTACCATAAGGGAAAAGATTCAAATGGCTTGTATTCCCATTCAATCTAAATAAGCAAGAAAAGAAGTCTTGGAGCCATTTGCGACTCTTAAACCAGATTCTTTGAAAATAAAGGTTTAAGATGGGGACCCTTGCCCAGATCCTCTGAGCTTTGGAGTTGCAAGTTCTGCTCATCTCTGCAGGGCTCTTAATTCCACATCCCTGTCTACTCCTTGGTCTGCAATAGCTTTGTTTTGTGGTGGGAGGATCTCATTACCAGTTTGCTGTGCTCCCATTTGGTCTCACTGCCTCCCCGGAGTAGTCGCAAAGGTCATGGTGGTCCAACTTAACAGAGGGAACGTACATGTCTTTCCTTACTTGACAAGTAGCTTCTGCGAGTTGCAGTTGAGGATCTCAGGATGACATGTACCCTCTTTCATATAACTGTTTTTTCCATCAAACTAACAAAGGTCCTTTCTGACTCCCTCCACCTGAGACTAGTTAATTGAGTCAGTCAGGGATACATAGCAGGACATGGCTTTCGCTCCCCCAAGAGTGACAAGCATCCAGGACACAGCAGCTCTCTTGCAACCAGGGCTTCGACTGGGACTTTCTTGAAATTGTTTGGGCTCATTGACATCCTGCATCATCATAGTTTCAGAAGCTAAACTGTAGATGTGGTCACTGAAATGATCCCTGAGGAAGCAGTGTCCCAGCTCATAGGGTTCAGGGGGGGTCGTTATCCTGGTCTGCCCACAGGTATGTAAGGACCTATTTTTGTAGGCATCCACAATCAGCCTCCTTTGGGGGGCGTGGGGTGTTAGGCAGAATCCTGTGCAGTACTAGTGGCGACTCTGACTTCCAGCCCAAGAGTCTTGCCTTTTATGCGAAAATCCCCCATTCACAGAGCCTGGCTGTCAATCACGAAGCAGGGGGGTTGTCCGGACAACCACCTCAGCCAATCACAACAAAGTGCGACTTGGGTTTCCAAGGATACCCTGTGCAGGGGTGACTACACCCCTCCCTCACATTCAGCCCATCTAAACACCCAGGCGCCAAAAGGAGGGCTTCTTGAGAGAAGCCCGCCAAAAGACGGTGAACAAAGAAGGCAAACCTGGTTTGCCGCCAAAGTAAAACAGAAGAAGGACTTTAACAAAAAGAAATGGTGAATAAACCCGACCGGAGCCAAAGGAAAGCGTATTTGGTCAAGCAAGTTTATGTTCAAGGCGAATGTAATAGCCTGGAACAGTACCACGTTTATATAGTATAATCATGGTAGAAAAGTTAGGGTAGATACCACTGCCACGTCTAAATGTTAAAAGAGCAAAACAAATCTCAGAGAGGCACCGACAAAAAGGGATGGGGGTTAACCCTTTCCAGTACTCCATGTAAGATGCGGTGTACTGGGTCTATAGTTTTAAATGACTATGTAAAGTAAATGACAACTTTACCTGTTTTTTGGGGGGATAGTAGTCAGCCCCAGAAAAATGGAGTCAGGGGGAAGTCTCAAAGACAACCCTGTGTCACTGCACGGAAGGTGCTGTGTAACACACATAAAAGTGGGGTTCATTGAGTGGTGTCCTCCAGAGCCCACGATCACACAAACAGTAGAAATACACATGGCAAAACACATGTAAGAGTGGGAAAAATGCTCACACTCTTACCAAGTGGAAAAAGTAAACTCCAGAAATCCAGCAAAGCTGCTGGGGGACTCACTAGGGTGAAAAATTAGCCATAGAAGGAGAATTCTCCGTAACACTCGCCCCCCCCCCCCCCAGACTAAGGGACAGGACGGTTATAAACATCCTAGAGAGACCATCAGTATTTTGGTGGTGACTTCCTGCTCTCTGCTCAATGGAAAAATCAAACCCTTGCAGGCAGGTTGACCATCTGAGTAGTTTAGGGTTTTCCCCTTTCATTTGCATCAGCCATCTCAAGGGTTGGTGGTCAGTCTGAATAATGAAGGTAGAACCATACAAGTATGGCCTAAACCTCTTCAGTGACCACACAATAGCAAAACATTCACTTTCTATTGTTGCCCACCTTGTCTCAGGATGCTTTAACTTCCTGCTGATGAAACAAATGGGATGTTCCCTACCTTTCTCATCCAGTTGACTAAGGACTGCACCTATACCTACATTAGAAGCATCAGTTTGTACAATGATGGGTTGGTGATAGTCAGGAGCTCTTAGGACTGGAGCTTGACAAAGGGCTTTCCTCAGGCCTTCAAAGGCTTGATTGCACTCCTCATTCCACCTGACCTTTTTAGGAAATTTGGGAGAGGAGATGACATTCAAGGGAGAAGCTGTAGTCCCATAGGTCTCTATGAAGTTCCTGTAGTACCCAGTGAGACCTAGGAAGGTTCTCAATTGGGTTTGAGTAGTAGGGTTAGCCCAGATTTGTACCGCTTGTACTTTGCTAGGCAATGGCCTTATTTCACCTCCTCCTACCTCATGTCCAAGGTAGACCACTTTGCTCTGACCAATTTGACATTTACTTGCCTTTATGGTCAGATGGGCCTATTCAAGAGCCTGCAAAACATATCCTAGGTGTTCAATATGTTCTTTCCACGTAGGGCTGAACACTGCAATGTCATCCAAGTATGCCATGCATAAGTCCTCCATCCCATTCAGAACTTGATTGACCATCCTCTGAAATGTAGCAGGCGCATTTTTTAGTCCAAAAGGCATTACCTTAAATTGGTAGAGGCCTGCTGGGGTGGAAAATGCAGTTCGCTCCTTGGCATGGTCTGTCAGGGCTATTTGCCAATAGCCTGACGTTAGGTCAAATGTGCTGAGGTACTTGGCTGCACCAAGTTTGTCCACCAGCTCATCTGTCCTAGGTAAAGGAGGGGCATCAGTCTTAGTGACTGCATTTAGAGCTCTATAGTCCATGCAGAATCTCAACTCCTTGGATCCTGCCTTTGGTACAAGCACAACTGGGCTAGAACCCCGAGATCAAGCATCTTGTTGACCTCATTCCTTATATGGGTTCTTATATTGTCTGACATTCTGTACCGCCTGCTTTTCACGAGAAAAAAGTCACCAGTGAGGATATAATGCTGGCCCCAAGGTGTCAAGCCTTTTGAAAGTGAAAACAGGGAGGCAAACTGATTTAACAGTAATTTGCACTCTTCCTGCTAGTCAGATGTTAGACTGGAAGAGAGATTAACTCCTTCCACTTGCTCATCTAAAGGTAAGCCTCTGAGGAGGTCAGGCAGAGGTTCACTCTCCTCCTCGTCCTGGAGCCTCCTTAGGATTGTCTAAGTCCACCAGATAGTTCACCTCTCCAAGTGTACCCACAACTTTGAAGGGTCCTATCCATTTGTCCTGTACGACTCTCTGCCTTGTCGGTACCATAACAAGAACAAGCTGGTCTTGAGAAAACTCAACCATGTTAGCCTTCTGGTCATGCCAATGCTTGACCAGAGCTTGACCAGCTTTCAGGTTATCACTTGCTTCTGCCATCATGTGTGACATATCACATAGTCAGTCACTCTGACTGGGTTGGGGGAAGGAGCACTCTCCAACCCCTCCTTAATCAGGGCCAATGGACCTCTGACTGGATGGCCATAGAGAAGTTCAAAGGGGCTGTAACCTACTCCCTCCTGAGTGACTTCTCTATATGCAAAGAGAAGGCATGGCAGTAGAAGGTCCCACTTTCTTTTAAGGGTTTCTTCTAAAGCACCTATCATGCTCTTCATAGTTCTGTTAAACCTCTCTACCAATCTATTGGTTTGGGGATGGTAGGCAGTAGAGAACTTGTAGGTGACTCCACAGGTTTTACACATGGCTTGCATGTAGTGGGACATAAAGTTGGATCCCCTGTCAGATATCACCTCCTTAGGAAAACCTGATCTGGTAAAAATAGTGAGTAAGGCCTTAGCCACAGCCTGAGCCGTAACAGTCGTCATAGGTATTGCTTCAGGATACCTAGTAGCATGGTCTACTACAACCAGGATAAACCTGTTACCTGAAGATGTGGGAGGATCAAGGTGACCAACAATGTCAATCCCTACCCTCTCAAAAGGAACTCCCACCACTGGGAGAGGCACCAAGGGTGCCACATTCTTGGCTCCGCTCTTACCAGAGGTTTGGCAAGTGTGACAGCTCCTACAGAATTAGTCTACTTCTGAACCCATCTTAGGCCAGTAGAAGTAGAGAGAAAGCCTTTCCTTGGTCTTCTTAAAACTTAAGTGACCAGCCAAAGGTATCTCGTGGGCTAACTGTAGGAACTGGAGTCGGTTAACTAGAGGTACTACAAGTCTTTTGCAGTCTCCAGGGGCTGACTCAGTGGGTTCACTGTAGAAGAGACCATCTTCCCAGTGCAACCTATACTTTCCAGGCTCTGTCCCATTGAGCTGAGAAGCTGTCTGTAGGTGAAGACCTTCAAGAGTAGGATACTGTTTGTCCTCTGCTGAAGTCCGCCATGTTGGGTCCACCTTCTGCCAGTAAAGACTGCAGTTCAGGATGTTCAACAGGGTCAAGATCTCCAACCAGAGTAATATCTTCTTCTAGATCTGATTCCTCAGTATCTAGTTGAACCATACAGGGTTGAACCTCACACTCAACCTCAGCTGGTGGAGGAGTCACAGGTGTGACTTTGGACAGTCTTGGAGATGTCCTTCTGGGCACAGGGGTGCTTGCTGGTTTCTTGCTGGCAGACTTGGGTTTCCCCTCTGTCTCTTTCTTTCCTGCAATAGCAGTAACTCCGTCCTATGGACTTGGGGTGATAGTTTCTTCTATGAAGTCCCCAGGAGAGCCTCTCATGGTTCTCTCCCTAGCAGATCTTGTGAGCTCCTGCTTCCTTTTGCGGGGAGGCCTGGGGGTACTAGACAGAACTCCAAGAGTTTTAAGGTCTTTACCCAACAGTACTCTCCCAGGTACGTTATTTTGCACAATTACAGGTATTCTGACAGTCATGTCATTGCACTGGATGAGAGCTGGTAACTGGGAAACCATTTGCACAGGGCCTCCAGCTAACTTGGGTAGGTGTTTGGGTGCCTTAGCAACATCCTCCACCTTGAAAAAACATTCATCAAACACAGTTATGCCTGCTCCAGTGTATCTGATGGCAGGGGTCTCTTGACCATCCACAAGAACACTATCTTTATAATACTCTTTAGTATTATCTGGGATTGAGTTATAGGCATCTAATTTCTGTTGTTCCCAAAGACCCAGCGACACTAAAGAAACACTAGCTGAGACTCTCGTGGGCTCATCAGCTAGTAACTGAAAGTTTCCACTGGCTATAGGTACTTCATCCACCTGGGAGAAGGCTAAGGAGACCGTGTGGACCCCTGAAGGTTTACCCTTACATCTGGGATCCCCTTTTACATGGTCAGTTGACCCACAATCAAAACATTTACCAAATGCTTTAATGAATGGGGGTTTGTTCTGACCTCCATCTGGTTTGGGACCAGATGGTACACTAGCCTGATTCGGTTTCCCTTGTGGCTTACCCTGGTTATGTTTGGGGCCCTCTTTTGGATTGGAATTATTGGAATTCTCTTTGGTGTCTTTCATTGGCTGCTTTCCCTCATCCTTCTTCTGAGTTGCCCCAGAATCCTTGTGAGTAGCCCTATTGGCAACCCACAAGTCAGCAGCCTTAGCTAACTTCTTAAGATGTATCTTCTTTGAATCAGCCAAGTGCAGCCTAAGCTCAGGAGAGCAGGCATCATAGATTGACTCCAACATCACAAGATTCATCAAACCTTCATAAGTGTTCACTTTGTAACCCTTAACCCAACCATCTAAGTTCTTCAAACATTCACACACCCAGGTAGCCCAAGGGGTACCATCATGCTTTTTGAAGGCCCTAAACCTCTTAAGGTACTGGGAAGGTGTCTTCCCAAATCTAGCTATCAAAGCTAGCTTCACACACTCATAATCCTGCTTATCCTCCTCCCCCAACTCCATTGCAGCATCACTTGCAACAAGGGGAAGCCTAGAAAAAAGCCAAGGAATCGACTGATTCCCTGAGATACCCTGAATCCCATGTTTGTACTCAAACATTGCTAACCAATCCAAAACATCAAGTGTAGTCTCATACATACCAACCATGTCCTTTGGCATACAGGGTCTTTTAGGGCTGGAAGACCTAGAAGACTCTGGGAGAGAAGCATTTTCCAAAGACAATTTCTTCATTTCTAGAGCACGAGCCATCTTTATTTCTCTGAGCCTTAATTCTTGATGTTTCATGGCAATTTGTGCATCAATACGTTTCACTTCTAATTTAAGTCTCATTTTCTCTAGTGCAATAAACTCAGGGGTGAGCGTAGGACCTGTGGGGGTGCCTGTGGACAGAGGTTGTGCTTTCTGAGGAGGCAAGGGAGTGGTAGGGTTTCCTAACAAGGACTCATCTACTTCTTCTAATCCAATACTCTCAGAATCAGAAACATCAGTATCCACGTTTGCTGGAGGGGTAGGCCCTTCTGACCCACTCTCCAGACTTTGTTTTCCCAATAATTTAGCAACCAGTTCAGATTTCTTTCCTTTACCAGAGAGGCTCCTCTCTCTACACATGGTTCTCGGAACCTCAGCAGTATAGTTTAAGAGACTCTCTTCACTGTAGTTTTCCATATTTGACATGATTTTTCAGTTAACAGAATAAGTGGTGTTTAGCCTTGTGGTCAGTTGACCCAAGATAATAGCAGCACTCGAAGTGTAATCACTATACTTAAAATTCCCACTGCTGTACGCCAGTGTTAGGCAGAATCCTGTGCAGTGCCAGTGGCGACTCTGACTTCCAGCCCAAGAGTCCTGCCTTTTATGCGAAAATCCCCCATTCACACAGCCTGGCTGTCAATCACACAGCAAGGGGGTTGTCCTGGCCCGGACAACCACCTCAGCCAATCACGACAAAGTGCGACTTGGGTTTCCAAGGATACGCTGTGCAGGGGTGACTACACCCCTCTTTCACATTCAGGCCACCCAGACACCCAGGCGCCAAAAGGAGGGCTTCTTGAGAGAAGCCTGCCAAAAGACGGTGAACAAAGAAGGCAAACCTGGTTTGCCGCGCAAAGTAAAACACAATAAGGACTTTAACAAAAAGTAATGGCGAATAAACCCGACCGGAGCGAAAAGAAAGAGTATTTGGTCAAGCGGGTTTATGTTCGAGGCTAATATAATAGCCTGGAACAGTACCACGTTTATATAGTATAATCGCGGTAGAAAAGTTAGGGTAGATACCACTGCCACCAGCCAAGTCTAAATGTTAAGAGCAAAATAAAACTCGAGAGGCACAGACAAAAAGGGATAGGACTTAACCCTTTCCAGTATTCCATGTAAGATGGGGTGTACTGGGTCTGTAGTTTTAAATGACTAGGTAAAGTAAATGGCAACTTTACCTGTTTTCTGGGGGACAGTAGTCTGCCCCAGAAAAATTGAGTGAGGAGGAAGTATCAAAGACAACTCTGTATCACTGCACGGAAGGTGCTGTGTAACGCACATAAAAGTGGGGTTCATGGAGTTGTGTCCTCCAGAGCCCACAATCACACAAACAGTAGAAATACACATGGCAAAACACATGTAAGAGTGGGAAAAAGGCTCACACTCTTATTAAGTGGAAAAAGTAAACTCCAGAAATCCAGCAAAGCTGCTGGGGGACTCACTAGGTGAGGAAAATTATCCATAGAATGAGAATTCTCCCCAACATGGGGGTTGGCCCATACTACACCTGTGGCCATCGTCACCTTGGTGGCTCACACTTGATGGAAAAGGGGGTTTGTCTGCAGGATCTTCCAGTGAGTTTTCTGTGGAAACCAGGGAAGTCCTTCCACATTCTCTTGCTGGAACGCAGGGCAGTTTGTGTAGCATTGCTCACGTTTTCACCATCAATGTGTGGATCGACTGTTCAGGAATTTTGCTTGATGTAATTCCCTTCGGAGGCGCCCTCAGTGATGCACTGGGGATTCCCTGGGAGATGGACCTGATGTATGAATTCCCTCTTGCTTGCCATTTCCTTTGATGCAGAGGAGGTTGAATCAGAGTGGAGCAACAATGCTCTTAATGGCTCTGGACTACGTCTGAAGGACCTGGTATGCAGTCCTGCTAGGCATGCTGCTGAAATCTCCTTCATAGGACCATGGTAGGGAAGATCTTCTGACACATCCTTGTGGCAGTGTGTTTGACCGCCAACACCAGGACTCTGACCCTAAATACATAGCTTTTGAGAGGTTGAGGTACCAGGGTTGAGCTTTTTAAGGAGGTATTTGACAGAGGTTTTCTGCTAGGTACCCATACAAAAAGTTCTATCTGTCCTTGTCGCTGGTGCAAGTTAACAAGGTTGTGCCGTGGTGCGGCATGGGCCCTTGGTTGTGACCCACTGTCACGGCTTTGGTGTTCCTTCTTTCTTTACTGAAATCAGGATTCAGTGCTCATCTGTTCTTTCCATCTTTAAAAGAACACATTTCAGGGTCCCTTCTTTTCAGTCCCCATGGTTCTTCAAACTCTGAAGGCACTTACACATTGCTTTCCACCAAAACCATTTGTTGTTCCATTGTGGGGCCTTAATTTGCTTCTTAAATTATTGATGGACACTCAGTTTGATCCTTTACTTTCTTGTTGCAGACAAATGTGGGGTCTGAATTTTACCTTTGGAAAAATATTCTTCTTCCAGTTTTGTCCCCTCCTCCATAACCTTCTGAGACAGTGGAACATTTTCACAGAATGTAACCTAGATGAGCATTGAAATATTGTGTCAAGAACAGATTAATTCAGGATTGACTGCAACCTCTGTTCCCTCTTTCTGGGTCCTGTAAAGTGTGCAGCCAGTTTCCAAGCCGATCATCGGTAGGTGGATTGTACTATCTGTGCATGAAGACTTGCTATGAACTAACCCACAATGAAAATCCAGAGGCACCCATTTGAAGGTCATGCAGCAACTTTTACCCTTCACAATCCTGCTGGAAATCTACCCAGCAGCAACGTGTGCATCCCTGCACACTTTCACCAAATGCTACGACCTTAACACACTTGCTGGAGCAAATGCAAGAGTCGGGTGGTCGGTGCTTGAGGCGTCCGTGTATAGAGATGCTTTCTCACCTTTTCCTGCCTTTAACTGGTTAAACAGCATATCTTTGGGGTCTTTTGAAAATGGTATATTAGATGAACAAGTTGCTTACCTTTTGTAATGTTCTTTCTTATGGTTACGTTAATTCCTTCCAAAGATTCCTAATCACCCGCCTACCCCTCGAAAATTGACGTTTTTACTGAGAGGACCTTCTATTACCTTTTTGCTGTTGGAACCGGGTAAAACCTTGGAGCTGAGAAAGATGCATTGGTAGCTCAGAGTGTGCGTCTAGATACAGATGACATTAGGTGTGGCACAAAATAGCACTAAGGAGCTAGGGTAGAGATAGTGGGAGCTCCACAGTGCCAAATTGTGGTACTGGCCTTTTGAAATATTTCTGCACCAGACTGCGTCTGAAAGGGATTTTTTCGCATCAATATCACATCCTTCAGAAAGAATATTACCAAAATTAAAACAATTTGTTAATCTGTCCTTTTGTCTGGAAGCTCAATTAACGTAGTTTGTATTGAAGAAAGTTTGTCTCAAATGTTAAGTTTACACAGGCAATGCTCTTAACTGGATATACACAAATAGGTTGGTCAGATAATTCTCTCCACTCACCAGCAACACAAACCCCCCCAATCCTTTTTTGTTCAGCACTTCTGCATTACATTTCAGGTGGCTTGACATTGACCCATTTGTTGATGTGTTTTGCGTTTGGATTCAAGGTTTTTATTTTTTAAATGCATTTGTGGAAGTTTGAATTGGTAGTAGTATGTTTTGTTTTGTGCTTAGGGGGATCTCACTGGTTATTCTTGGTGTGCGTTTGTCTCTTAACTGTTTATCTTTAGTGTTGTAAGTGAATACAACCCCATGTTTTGAATTTTCCGTTCATTGTTAAATGCTACAGAACATTGCAGCAAAGTGTTGTACTATCTGTTTTGTGTGAAATAAATTTAAATTAGGCTCTAGGCGCTGGAATGAAAACCCAGTGTCCATTTCTCTTAGAACACTGATTTCCCCTAAGAGGCATAGAGCTGGGCAGAACATTATTGTGGAACTCCAGCAGGATTTATTTTCAATAAAAGTCAGAAATCTCACTCACACCATGCCTATCATTTTAAAGCCCCATGGAAGGTTTAAAATGAACTTTGAAAAGCTCTTTTTTTAGGTGCTGCTCAATCCATGACCATTCCTGTGTGAAATCTATGGTGCTTGACGCTGGGACTCACTCAACCAGTCCGACTCCTATGACTATGAGGCAGGTGAATTACGGCTGTAAGAGCACTATGTGCCATGTCTGGAAGTTAAATGGAATTTTCTTATCAGTGCCAAAGCACGTTGAAAGTGCATTTTAAACCTCAGTAGGGCGGTGCAATTGAAACAATAGCCCCGCTGAGGTGGTACAAGTAGCGACTTCTTATTAGAAAAAAATACCCCCTGTTGTTCCACCTAAAACTGTTTTTGTCCATTACTAAAAATTGAATCCTACCAAATATGGGTTTTCCATTTTTTCTGTTTTAGATGCTGAGGACTTGTTCACTTCCAGATCTTAGCAAGCTTTTCACAACATTTGTGGATGATGCTCCTGATGTGGGTGATGGGCAAGAGGAGGACAGTCTTGAAATAGAAGACATAGAAGATGAGCCACTGAAAGAAGAGGAGGAGCATTCCGATTCGGAAGACACGTAAGCATGCATTTAATAACATTAATAACATGTATTGCATAGCAATACCTAAGAACTCTAACCTTGGTTTTTTAGTAGACTTCCCTTTTCCAAATGCATGTAAAAATTGTACACTATAACCCGTACCAGGTAAAAATCTTTACAGCCTTGGAACCTTGTTTTTTTAAAAGTCTCTAGCAGGCTTCACTTGGCTCACTTTTGGTTCAGACGTGAAATAATGAATGCCATGAACTGAGCTGGGGTTGACAATGGCTGTTAACATTTGCAAAGCAGTCTGTTAACTGAGATCAACAAAAATACACAAGTTGGTATCTCTTCGATATGGTTTTCTCCATATCCTTCATAGTCCCAAATATTGAGAATTTATTACAGAAAAGTAGTTTGGTGACAACATTTTGCCGGAATGAGATGATTATTTTCTCCAGAGCAAAAATACAGAACGATGTTTACTTTATGTATGAGAATTAGCCACAATGAAAGTGTTACAATTTTGTAAAATTGGCACACACACAAAGACATAAAAAGGTGGTTTATCCCTAGAGGAATGTTACCTTTTTGGCAAAGTTATGTATACATAATGAATGATCCTAGGTGGAAAAGGGACACCTTCTCTCCATACAACAATGAAGAAAGAAAAAGCATGAAATAAAGTGTTGTGCCTCCTCCTTGTAGAAGCACACCTGTGACTTTGTTACTAAATGAACATTACCACAACCAACATGACTATTATGAATAGACACCTCTGGAGGCAAATAATAATTTGGGCACCTTCCATTGAACCGAAAAGACTTGTCACAGAACCTCTGGCTGTCACTATGTGCTTTTCGTCTGCAAATGTATGTAAGCAGTGTCTGCCGCCATACGTTAGAAAAGAGCCAAATGGTCAGAGTAGCTGATATCTTGAAGAGATGGATTACACCCTCATAGAGTGTTGGAACCAACACACTTCATTGGGATTGCTGGCTTCCTGCTGGAAAGGTGACACATCTCCGGGAGAGCCAAGTCGTTTGTGGATTGCTGACGCTACAGGAGTGAAAGAGCCATTCCACCCACAGATTGTTTATCTAGCAAATCTCCAGCGCAGCTTATCTTCAGAAACTTCTCCACCACTAGGGGGTGCACCTCAGCTCTGCATCAGCTCCGCTATGACGTCGGAGCCAGTATGTAACCATGCGCTTCATCCTATGACCTCAGTTCCTTTTTTCCGTTCACTCTGTTTTCTTCAGGGACACCACTACTTCGATTTACTGCATCAGGCTGAACCCCGTGAAAGCCTCCGGCTTAACGCTCTGCACAGATCAATGACGACAGATCTGTCTCCAGCAACTACCAGATTTGTTTATACTGTTTGGGGGAGAAACATGACCCCCATGACTGTGGATTGTGTCCATGCATCCTAAGGCTCTTCAGGAGTGTGCTGAGATGCTCATAACCTTTTACCATAAGGAAAATGATGACAAGAGGACTCGTTTGAGGACCGCAGGCATGAGGCGGAAGACGGCAGTACTGGTCCTGGCCCGAAAAGAAAAAACCACACGGTAAGAGGTCATGCTCGTGCAGCAGTTCCTCTCAACATCACTCTTCGAGGGGATTGGGTCCTCCGACGTATTCCATATCTATGACATGTAATCACCACAGCTGTGCTGCTTCGGAAACTTTTTTCTGCGTCCTGCGTCGATGCGCTGTCGTCGAGGACCTCGTCCGACGTCATCCGATGTGATAAGTAGGACGCACAACGCCCGTAGCCTCAGTTCCGTTTTTTCCACGAACGTGTTGCTTTGTGAATCTCGGTTAACGCCTCGGCTCTTTGGAGTTCTGTTCTTCTCGGTTCTTCGAACCTGTTCGTTTTTGTGAAAATCCTTCGTGTGAAGATGTCTTCTACTTCGTTTTCGACCCCGCGTCCGGGCTTCAAGAAGTGCGGGGAGTGTGGGTCCAAGATGTCGGTGACGGACTCGCACGGCACCTGCCTGTGGTGCCTCGGGGAGGCCTACGACACGGATGACTGTATCGACTGCCAGTCGCTCACGTCCAAAGCCTTACGCGAACATAAGAAGAAGTTGTCGGTAGGTCGGGTGTCCAAGCCCCGGAAGTCGAAGTCTGCGGGGCTTTCGACGGATGATTCGAGGGGTGACTCTCTGCGTCATCGTCGGAAGTCTCATGGGTCTCCTTCTAGGAGTCGGTCTCGCCACTCCTCAGCCTCTTCGAGGCATTCTCGGAAGCGCCGACACCGGTCGTCTTCCAGGTCCTCTTCGGAGGACTCTGCCCGGCACGTCGCTTACCCCACCAGCCGTGCGACACCGGAGGAATGGGCTTCCTTCGGGAAGAAAATGCTGGCGATTCTTGAGTCGCAGGGTACTAAGCCGTCCGAGTGGGGTCGGTCGTGAGAGGTCGAGAGACACCGCTCGCAAGAGTGGTCGGCACGAGTCACGGGAGAGGTCCCGTTCGGACAAGGAGACTCGTTCTCGACGTACCCGTTCCAGGTCCCGGTCCTCGACGCGTTCGAGACCGTGTGCACCTGTGAGGTCTTCGAGGAAGACATCGACGTCTGAGGCGTCGACAGACTTTCTCGAGGCTCCGAGGAAGTCGTCGAAGCCGGCGACGTTCAGGTCGTCGAAGGACACGCTCGGGGCTCCGGCTTCGAGGGCTGTGTCGACGCCGCCGATGCTGGCGGCGCTGCATCTGACGTCGACGCCGATCCTCTCGGCGCCGATACCTGTTCTCTCGACGCCGGCGCCGATTCCGTCGACGCCATCAACGCCTTTCGTGTCTGAGGTACCCCGTGGCACGGGGGAACCCCCTAGGAAGGCTCTGGTTAAGAGCAAGCACTCTCGGGTGCCTTCTTTTCGCCACCTGGAATATATTTCAGAGGCGGATGAGGATTCTGATGGCCTGGTTCCTAGTCAGGTTCCAGATGAAATTGTCTCGGGCCATAGTCAGTTTGACGATTTGAGGCAGTCACTGCATGATGCCAGTGGACTGGACACCTCTCCGGAGGTGGAGTTTTGTAGGCCTGAGCCTTGCTCTCATGCCGATTCCTCGTACCGGCGCCTTATGGCGAGGGTTTCTGAGTACTTGGGATGGTCTGCTCCCCCAGGGGAGTTTGTGCAGGATGATCTAACAGACATCCTTGATGTTGGTCCCCCAACTGACCTGGTACTGCCGTTCCATATGGCTTTACAGAGAAGGGTGGCGGCGGCTTGGACTGCTCCAGAGAGTCTCCCGGCGGTGGGCAGATCCTTGTCGCGAAAATACCGTCCAGCCAGTAGCGACCCCTGCTACTTGACCAGGCACCCCACTCCGGAGAGTTTGGTGGTGCAGGCGGCCACGGCCCCGGCAAAGCAGGCGTCGTACCCTACTATCCCTCCTGATAGGGACGACAAACATTTTGATGGCTGGGCGAAGAAAGTGTTTTCTTCTGGTGGTATGGCGCTTCAGGTGGCCAACTCCATTTGTGCCTTGTCTCGTTTCACACACACTCTGTGGAACTGTGTTGCGTTAGCGGCTGAACATATTCCCGAAGGGGACGAACTGGATGGTTTCCTTGCTATGTTCCAGGATGGTAAGGATGCCATGTGTGAGTCCGTTCAGTCGGGTTTGGACTTAGCTGAATGCGTCAGTAGGTCCATGGCGGCGAGCACCGTGATACGCAGGTTTGCGTGGTTGCGGAAGTCGGGGTTTGCTCCTGATGTGCAGTCCTGGCTCCTCAACATGCCCTTTGACGGTGAACACCTTTTTGGCAGCAAGGCTGACGAGAGCCTTGAGAGGTTGCAGACCTCAAAAGCTGCAGCGAAGTCGTTGGGCGCTGCAGTTCGCCAACCTCCGCCTTTTCGTCCTAGGGGACAGCAGTGGAGGGGTGGTTCCTTTCACTATTACTCGTCCTTCAGTAAAGCGAGAGGAGCTGGCAGTCAAAGAGGCCAACGCAGGGGTACCAGAGGTGGACGACAGGGTACCCGTGGTGCCAAGGCCGCTCGGGCAGTTGCCTCTTTGCCCTCAGGTAACGCCGCAGCCGCTCCCCCTCAGTCATGAGGCCATGTCCCATGGTTCGCCGGTTGGGGGAAGGCTGGCGCAGCATCTTGTAGAGTGGCAAGCCATTACTTCAGATGTGTGGGTTCTGGAGATCATAACCCACGGCTACTGTCTTCCCTTTTGGCACAGGCCTCGCGACAATCCACCGGGGAACCTCTCTTTGCAGAGTCCGGATCCACTCCTTGCGCAGGAAATTCAAGCCCTGCTGGAGAAAGGCGCCATAGAACTGGTGCCTGTAGCGGAGAGGAACAAGGGATGGTATTCCCCTTATTTTTAAATTTCGAAGAAAGACGGGGGATTGAGACCCTTCATGGACTTGCGCGCTTTGAACAAACTCCTCAGGAAGGACAAGTTCAAGATGGTTACTCTCTCTCAAGTCCTCCAGGCCCTTCAGCTTCAGGACTGGTTGGTGTCACTCGACCTCAAGGATGCTTACTTCCATGTGCCGATCCATCCCAAGCACAAGAAGTACCTAAGGTTCGCGGTTGGCGACTCGCACTTTCAGTTTCGGGTCCTGCCGTTTGGATTGACCTCCGCCCCGAGGGTTTTCACCAAGCTCATGGTGGTGGTGGCAGCGCATCTCAGGCAAGGGGGGATTCACGTCTACCCCTACCTGGACGATTGGTTGATCAGGGGGAGCTCTCCCGAGCAAGTCCTGGATCATCTGTCCATCACCTGCCACTCCCTTCACAGGCTGGGCTTCTCCCTCAATTTAAAGAAGTCCCATTTGATGCCAACACAGCGGCTCCAGTACATCGGAGCAGTGCTCGACACTTCCCTGGGGCTGTGTTTTCCTCCCCAGGTGAGGGCTCTTCACATTCAGCAGATGGTGCACAAGTTTCAGCATGCCCAGACGCTCCCAGCGTTCGAGTTCTTGAGGTTGCTCGGCCTCATGGCATCCTGCATTCTTCTGGTGCCAGAGGCTCGCCTGCGGATGAGATCTTTGCAGTGGGCACTCAAGACGCAATGGTCGCAGTCCTCCGGCAGGATGTCGGACCCGGTTCAGGTTCCGCCCTTGGTCGCCCGGGACCTTCTGTGGTGGGCCGTCGAAGGCAACTTGATGAAGGGGGCTCCATTTTGGCTCCCCTGGCCGGAGGTGACGATCGTGACGGATGCATCCCTCACGGGATGGGGAGCTCATGCCAACAGGCTGACAGTCTCCGTAGGAGTCCAGACTCCATATCAATCTGTTGGAGCTGAGGGCCGTCAGGCTAGCCCTGAAGGCTTTTCTGCCGACTGTGCGAGGAAAGAGTGTCCTGATCCTGACGGACAACACAGTGGCCATGCACTACCTCAACAAAAAGGGGGGGGCAGGGTCACTTCCTCTGTGCAGGGAGGCGATGCAGCTCGAGTTCTGGGCCATCCAGCAGGAAATTTCGATCTCGGCAGTTCATCTGGCCGGAGACGAAAACGTGACGGCGGACGCTCTGAGCAGGCAGAGCGCGATCTCTCACGAGTGGGAGTTGGCTAAGGAGATTCTCCTGGAGATCTTCGCCCTTTGGGGGACCCCTCAAGTGGATCTCTTCGCCTCCAGTGTCAACCGGAAGTGCGAAAGGTTTTGCTTGCGGGAATTTCCTCCAAAAGGAGCCATAGGAGACGCGTTCGTGGTGGAGTGGTCATTCCCGCTGCTGTACGCGTTTCCTCCAGTCCCCGTCATCCCGCAAGTGCTGCGGAGGTTACGGAAATTCGGTTCCCGGATGATCCTCTTTGCCCCGGCATGGGCTCGGAGGACGTGGTACCCGGACCTTCTCGACTTGTCCATCTGCCCTCCACGTCGTCTTCCTTACCGAGACGATCTACTCTCACGGGAGGGGGGTCAGGTTCTCCATCCAGAGGTCAGATCCCTCAACCTTCACACTTGGCTTCTGAAAGGTTGAGGTATAAGGATTGGGACCTCCCCGAAGACGTGATGGAGGTGTTGCTTTCGGCCCGAAGGCCAGCAACAAAGTCTCTGTACCGTTGCCGTTGGCGTAAGTTCTGCGACTGGTGCAGAGTTCAGAATGTGGATCCTTTTGCATGTGACATCCCCATGGTTCTGTCCTTTTTACTTTCTTTGGCCCACAGGGGCTTGCAAGTGGGTACCATTAAAGGTTACCTGGCGGCGCTGTCCTTCTTTAAGCGCTCATCTGAAGTGTTCTTATTTTAAAATCCCTTTAATTTCACAGTTTCTGAAAGGGCTCACTAATGTGTACCCTCCGTCACCTTTCCCGGTGCCCGGTTGGGATTTAAACCTTGTTCTTACTTTTCTTATGGGTGCTCCGTTTGAGCCTTTACATTCTTGCCCTTTGAGGCTGTTAACTCTGAAAACTGTGTTTTTAGTTGCGGTTACTTCCGCTCGCAGAGTGAGTGAGTTACAGGCACTTTCAGTTAAGCCACCCTTCACTGTATTTCACAAGGACAGGTAGTGACGGAATTTAATTTGGCCCAGAAGGTTGTTCTTCCGGCATTCTATCCTCCTCCGCATCCTGGTAAGGAAGAGGAGAGGCTCCATAGGCTTGATCCTAGGAGAGCTTTAAGCTTTTATGTTTCATGCATGTCCCGGGTCAGAGTGGACGATCAACTCTTTATTGGTTACGCTGGAAAGCGTTTGGGGCAAGCTGTGACGAAACAGACTTTGTCTCGCTGGATTATTTTGGCCATCTCGGAGTGTTACCACTTGGTGGGTAAGGACCCACCGGCTGGCTTGCGAGCCCATTCTACCAGGGGTATGGCTGCATCTACTGCCCTGCAGAGGGGTGTTCCTATTCGCAACATCTGTGATGCAGCCACCTGGGCTTCAGTACATACGTTTGTACGTCACTATTCCCTCGATTCCATCCGAGGACAGGATCTGGCCTTTGGCAAGGCGGTCCTTTGCTCTGCTATTTGATTGGCTATTCTAAATTTTGATTCTAAATTCTTTCCCTCCTCCTTGCTCTGGTACTGCTTTGGGAGTCTGTCATAGATATGGAATACGTCGGAGGACCCAATCCCCTCGAAGAACAAGTTACTTTCTTACCTGGTAACGTTCTTTCGATGGGATGGTCCGACGACCTATTGCATATCGCTCCCGCCCTGCCTTCCCCGCTGCAGAATTTCTTTTGCGATTGCAGCTTACGTTCCGCAAGGCTCTGTGTCTGACTGGCAGTTGACTAATGTCACACGTTCTGGGGGAAAAAACTACAACTGAGGCTACAGGCTTCGTGCGTCCTACTTATCACATCGGATGACGTCGGACGTCGGAGGAGGTCCTCGACGACGGCGCATCAACGTCATCGACGCAGGACGCAGACGCCGAAAAAAGTTTCCGAAGCAGCACAGCTGTGGTGATTACATGTCATAGATATGGAATACGTCGTCGGACCATCCCATCGAAAGAACGTTACCAGGTAAGAAAGTAACTTGTTCTTCTCCCTCATCAAAGAAAATAAGTCACCACTTCAGGAACTCCTCTGCTGAGGCAACTCTGCAGGTACCATTTCCCACCCAATACTCCACTCCAAAGGAATGGGAGGCATTTCAGCTAAGGATGCTAGACATCTTCGCTAAGTACCTGGTGCCTTTGAGGCCCACCGTGCTAAGACATGCCGGCAGAGATTTTGTGTGGGACAACGACTGCATGCCTATGGGCTCCTACTTGTTTAGACCCATCTCTGTTGAACCATGCCCTCCTCAGGTGTAGAGTGACCAACGCTGGCTCCTCCACCTGGACACAGAGACTGCTCAGGACTACAATTCACTCCCTATGTGTGTGTGTGTTCATGTCAAAGATTGGAGAACATTTTCGATGAGGATGATCCTATCCCTTTTGGACGGGAGCCTCTATGCACTCGGGAAGTAAGGGATTTCCTGGAAGAGTTTTATGGCGAGGGGAAGGAGCTGTTGGAGTTGGCTTCTAACGTAGAAGAGGCCAGTGATTTTGACACCTCTCCATAAGGACATTTTGCTGACACCGACTATGGCCATAGTGGTTGAGACATTAGACTTGTCCGCTTCCCCCTTGAAAGTCAATTCGAACTAAGGTACATTCTGTAGAGGGTCCCCAAAGAGAGACCTTGCTGCCCTTTAATCCAGCAGTGGGGGGGCCCTGGTTTTGGAGCTTTGGGGGAAGACTGTCTCTGTTCCCACTGCTGACTGGGACGTGGCCAATACACACCCGCCGGTGCCTTCTGACTTGGCTTTCCTGTCCACTTAAGATTCCCCCAAGAACTTGGTGTTTCAGGCTGCGACGGCCAAACTCATGTCGTCCATGTTTCCTTCTTTACCCCCTGGCAGGGAGAGCAAGAGGATGGATGTTTCAGGGATGGATGGTTTTCACCTTGGGTAGTCTTGTCCTGGTGGCAGTATGCGCATCCTGTGCCCTGGGCACATTTTATTTTTGGTCTCTGGTCCGTGGTCTCGATGGATGCATGGGACATGAGAAAGGCAGGGGTGTAATTTAACTAAAATGCCAGGGGTAGCAGAAGTGACAACACGCGACTCTTGACTTCTAATGACACCATAGGAAGTGATGTCATTTGACCCACCCCAAAGTGACATCACAGGAAGCGATGGAACATGACCTTTCACCCCTTGTAAAAACAGTAAGTTGCATCAAATAGCATTGTTTCTACGTACACTTCGAAAAATATGGTTACCATATCACTGTAAAGTGATATACATTTATACAAGACTAGATCACCATATGCATCATTAATATCAGCGCGTATAGGCCCATATTACCAAATTACTGTGAATGCAAGCAGACGTCCAAGGCCAAACGATAATGATGTGTTATTATATAGCATTTACGCTTAAGTGCTTCATATAGAACAAATATACATACAATATTACCCAACCTGTTTTTGGTAGTCATCCTCAGCAGGATGAAAGGCTGAGTTGACCTTGCCAGGAGTCGAACCTGCACATTGCAGCAGCGGGCACTCAACCCACAGAGCTATCTTGCCGGCTATAGCTATCAGACAACCAGCCACTCCAGAAACAAAGACCCTCATGCTGCTGGCCACAGCCCAGGAACCTCAATTTAATTTAAAAAAAGAAAAATGTTTTCTTGTGGAGCAAGGGAGACCTCAGGGGGTCGCAGGACATCCCTGGAGAAAGGGTTTTGTGCCCTTTTATGATGGTATGGGGGCTTCTTGGCAGTTGCTGCAATCTGGCCTTGATACAGCTGACTTTTTAACACAAGCACCGATTACTGTGATGAGACATTACTGGCTGAGAACCTCTAGCTTCACCCAGGACATTCAGTCAAAGCTCCTGGGTATGCCCTTTGATGGGCATAACCTCTTTAGGACAAAGGCCGACGACTTCCTCCTGAGGTTTCAGTCCTCGAAGGCCACGGGTAAGTCCTTGGACGCAGTGTTACAACAGCCTTTGGTTCACGCTGGCAGGGGGAAAGGATTTTTGTCCCTTGTCCTCCTATGCCCACTGTTGGCAAGGACAGGCACCCTCGGGCAAGCAGCAGTCATGCTGCCTCCCTGGGTGACCGGCCGTGGAGCACCGATGGGTAGTGTCGCTGCCTCAACAGTGACCTCTTCTGCCCTGGGTGCAAAGCCTCTTTGAAGGTAACATCCGTCACCATTCCCCAGCGGTGTGAAGAATGAACCTGTTCAATGAGGGTGGTTTCACACCATGTCTGATGCAACCCGCTCCAGACCATCCTTCTTCCAACACCCTCTTTGCCTCCCGTTGGAGGAGGTCCATCAGCTTTTGGCAAAAGGTGCCATAGGATGGGGGCAGCCAACGTAATGAGGCATGGGATTGGTATTTTCTGTTTTTGAAGAAAGACTGGGGTTTACATCCGATATTGAATCTGTACCTGCACAAGGACAAATTCGAGATGGTGACTCTGGGCCAGATCCTCCAAGCCCTTGATCTGCATGACTGGTTGGTGTCTCTGGATCTTCAGGACTCCTACATCCATGTGCCGATTCATCTCAAGCACAGGAAGTACCTGAGAGTTATGGTGGATTTTTGCCACTACCAAGTGAAGGTCTTGCCGTTCGATCTGTCTCCGGCATCCATGGTCTTACCAAGCTGCTGACGATGGTTGTGGTTCACCTCAGGAGAGAAAGCATACATGTCTTCCCCTACCTAGACGACTGGCTCATCTAAGCTTGCTCCAGAGACCATGCGTCGGTACATCCTTACCTTCTCCAGCATGGGGTCTTACATGGATTCACATGCTCTTGAATATTCACCATAGTCAGGCTGGGAATCCTCAGTAACATTAAAGCAGTTTTGCTTTAGAGCTAAAAACTGCTCATCACTACTATAGTATATTGCTGCCACTTTGGGTCCTACTGCCTGAGCCAATGACATTCGTCCTCCTAAGCTCCACCCCTGGTGTCCATCTTCAGATTTGTACCACACGTTTTCGTGTTGGGAGTCCTCATGTTTCGGCCTCGAAATTGCGATAACTTTTTTGCTATTTTTGTCAGAAATAGTCTTTAATTCACCCTTTCAGTCACCGTTGTGACTACCAGCGGCGGGGGATCTGTTGCCGGACAAGATCTGTTCCATTGTCAGATCTCCATACTGCATGAAGCCACAGTCCCAGCCCAGGCTTGGGCCTTCTCTACATGCAACATAGCGGATGCCACGAGAAAAAAACCTCTTCGGGTACTTGCTCGAAATGCAGCCTGAAAAACATCTTTTTTGAAGATAATCATCTTGAATGCATTTATTGCTTGCATCCAGACCACAACGCAGACGGATGGCCCATCTGCCAGACCTTCTCTTTGCAGAAAGACCACCATAGAAGGGTTAGTGGCGTGGATTGAAGAGGAGAGGGCCTCTGACTCGGCCTCTGTGCGCAGTCATGCCTCTTCCAGGGTCGGTAGGTCAAAAGAGCATACCCCCCCTGGCAAGAGGTTGAGATTCTTTGAGGGCACTTCCTGGGGGAAGATACCAAAAAAGGCAATGTGTCACGCTCCTACTTTATTGACGAGCACCGCAGAGCCTCCGTTGGATAAACAGTGGTTGTAGTTACCCTCCCTGTCGACGGATAGTCTACCGTCGGGCGGACAGGTCCCTTCTGTGAGAAAATCATTGACGCTAGCTATGAAACACAAGGTTTCGTCACTGCAGACTTTGTCGAGGGACCCCACAGCGGCTTCACTGTCAACAACCTCTTTGTCGTCAACAACCTCTTTGTCGTTGCGGGTCTCATCAGGGACCCCTCAGCGGCTGCACAGTCAATGACCTTGTCTACCAAGTCCTGTATCCTGTCAACTACATCCACAAAGACTACTGCTACTTTGACGGGCTCGTTCACCACAGTCACCGTTGCCGCGACCTCTGCTAGTACTCCCAGAGTGGCCCTTCTGCATTGGCCTTCGTCTGCGGTACCGGCACCCAGTTAGCAGCAGCAACAATACGTGCACTACACGCCCCAGTGATTGCCTCATTTTCTAGGGGTACTAGTTTGGAGAGAGGGATGCTCCCAGCTCTCGCATTCCTCCCAGGACCCACCAAGGCCACACCGCTCTTCACATTTGCTCCGTTAAATCCATCTAGGGTGTCATCCCTGGTCCCAATGATCCAGTCTTCCAGTGTTTCTGAGGAGGACCTACCAGAAGGATTCTACTCTGACCAGGAAGGTGGTCAGGGTGCACCTGATCCCATTCTGCCACCTCGACTGGGGCCTCAGCCGTGTTGTCCGACTAGCCATTGGCCTCATAATCTGGTGCGGGCTCCTGCAGCACGTAGAGATGTGTCAATGGACATTTTAACACTCTCTACACATTGGTGTCAGAAATAAAGCCACTTCTTCCAACTGCACCTATACCTGCTCCAGCAGATAGTCCTCCAAGGCCTTCACAAGCCTGACTGATACCATCTCATCCAGCCCTGACTGCCCCCTCGGCAATTGCCAGTTGCAGCTCCTCCTGTGGTGGAAGCGGCAACTCAGACAGACACTGATAACGATACTGTCAACACCGAAGGCACACAGGGATGGATGACTTTGATAACTACGTTCCCGCTGATGGGGAACATTCTGATGTGGAGATGTCCTCAATGGACTCTCTGCTGGATGAGATTGGTTTGTTTCATGCCATATCTCTTGTGCTGCAAACCTATTCAACCTCATTCCTGAAGAAAAGAAGGAAGGCAGGCTTCCTTTTTGAATGGCGAGAGTCCTCCAGGAAGACCATTGTTTCGGTTCCCCTTCTAGATGGCGTTCTGGATGGCCATCCTTGACTTCCTTCTGGATGACAATAAGGCCAAAGCCCTAGCTTTGCTCCACAAGGGAGAGGTAGCCTCCGACCATGCGTTCACCATCGCCCTGGACATCCTCGATTCAGGTTTTTGGCAAATGGGCAGTGAAGTTGCCCTCTGCTGCCAAAGTTGGCTCAAGGCCACCAACTTCCGCCCGAATGTACAGACGAAAGTGGTGGACATGCCATTCGATCGGGATAACCTTTTTGGGAAGTCGGTCTAGATCCTACAGTTCATAAAGACAGACACTGAAACGGCACGCTTTTTGGGCACTCTACAACAGAGGAGGCAGTCCTTTTGCTCCTCTAAAGGGAAGGTCTTGAGGTCCTCAAAAGGGTTCACCTCACCCTATCATCAGCCTTCCCGTTCATCCACCCAGGAGGCATATAGGGCACGTTCCCAAGCCTACAGAGGAGGAATCCAGCATCATCGCGCTCCAGCATCTAGAACGCAGACAACAAAGCAAGTGTGACCCGGCTTAGGGCACCCCTCACTTCAGCACCCCAGTGGGAGGCCGGTTATCCTGGTTTGTCAACCAGTAGCGCAACATCTCCACAGACAAATGGGTGCCCAATATCATCCCAAAAGGGTCACACCCTGGAATTCCAAGATGAATGTCCTCACATTCCTCCCATCCCCATGCAAGAGCAGCATGTAGCGCAGCTACTAAAGGAGTTTAAGCCATGTCAAACAAAGGTGCAATAGAACCAGTCCCTCTACGAGTCTGGAGTGTATTGCAGATACTTTCTGGTGCAAAAGAACTCATGAGGGTGGAGACCCATTCTAGACTTATGGCACCTAAAAACATTTCTCAAGTCCCAAAAATTCAGGATGGTTACGTTGCTGCGTGTGCCAAGCCAACTGAAAGAAGGAGATTTCCTGACACCCCTTGACTTGGAGGATGCTTACTTCCACATCCCCATTCATCGCAGACATTGGAAGTTCCTGTATTTTGTGGTTCAGGGTAGACATTACCAATTCCAAGCCGTACCGTTCAGCCTAAAATCGGCCCCATGGGTGTTCACCAAGTGCTTAGATGCGGTGGCAGCGCACCTGCGTTGCAAGGGTATCCACGTCTATCCCAACCTAGACGATTGGCTGATCAGATCGCGCTCTCACGTGCTGGCAATCCAGCACACCGCAGAGACCATCCAGGCCCTAAGTTCTCTGAGATTCTCGATAAACTATCAGAAATCGTGCATAGACCTGTCTCATAACGCACTGTTCCTGGGGTCCCGCCTCAACACAGTATTGTGTCTAGCGACTTATTCGGAAGACAGGGTAAAGAACATCCTGAGAAAGGTCCAACGACTATTGGCAGCACAAGTTGCAGAAGTCCGATCCATCAAGTTCCTGCTGGGGATGATGTCCTCATGCATCCATCTGGTGCCCTTTTGCAGACTGCAGATGAGACCCATTCAGGAGATTCTGGAAGCCAGATGGAACAAATCACAGGCTTTTGAACCAATGCATCAAGCATCTTTAAAGTTTCTATGCTGGAAAATGTCATTCCTAATAGCTATCACCTCAGCTAGGCATGTTGGGGAAATACAAGCTCTCTCATCCTTCAAAGGTGGTTTTGCAGACTCATCCGTCTCTTATGCCTAAAGTTCCATTAGATTTTTCACTTGAATGAACCTTTGGTCTTGCAGGTTTTCGTTGCCAACCCATCTTCACCGGCAGAGAGGGCGCTGCATTCACTGGATGTTTTGCGTGCCTTCAAGTAGTATGTGGCACACACAAAATAGTTTCGAAAGATTTCTCAGCTCTTCGTTGCTTTCGAACCTATGGGACATGGGAAGGCCCTGCTTGAGGCTTCCATCTGCAGGTGGCTCTCTGGCTGTATTTCACATTGCCATTGTCTGGCCAACAGACCGCTACCAGGCCGGCCGAGTACCCATTCCACCACAGCCATCTCAGCAACTGATTCTGTAAGGGTGCAGAAGAAACGCTCAGACACAATGGTGGCATGATTTTGGATGAAGATTTATGATAATAATAAAAAGGTTGAAACAATGCCTTCTGTATCCCTAAAGCCAAGAGGGGTTTCCCTGCATCAAAATAAACAAGTGAAACTGTCACGAGGTTCGAAAACGAAAAGGCCTGTCGCTGTTGTGTCCAAAAACCTACTTCGAATGGATTGTGTCCTCCAACGTATTCCACATCCTTGACATGTAATGTCCACAGCTGTGTGCTTCGGATAATTTTTTGTCAGAGGGCGTCCTGCATCGATGGTGACGGGTCGATGTCCCTCGAAGGCCTCCGTCGAAGGTGGCGTCATCGGATGTTATAAGTAGGACGCACAGCGCCCGTAGCCTCAGTTCAGTTTTTTCCGCAAACGTGTTTGCTTCGAGAACTCGCTGTGCCTCGTGTTATCTACTTCGATGTCTTCTTTTTTTACCCTCCCGACCCCCTCGTCGGGCTTTAAAAAGTGCAGGGACTGTAAGTCAAAGATATCCTTCACGGACCCGCACTGTATCTGCCTGTGGTGTCTGGGCGAGCGCCACGACACTAACAACTGATCGAATTGCCAGTCGTTGACTGCCAAGGCCTTGCAGGAGCATAAGGGGAAGTTGCAGGTAGGTCCGTATCCAATCCCTGTAAATCCAGTAAAACTGCTGGTCTTTTCACCGACGACTGGAGGGGTGACTCTCCCCGTCGGAGGGAGTTCAGGGGATCTCTGTCCTGGAGTGGTTCTTGCCACTCCTCCTCGTCGAGGCACACCCGGAAGCGGCGTCACCGGTCGCCTTCCCCATCCTCGTCAGATGATGGCTCCATGAGGAAAGTGGCTTGCCCAACTAAATCCTCTACTCCGGAGGAGTGGGAGGCATTCAGGGAGAAAATGCTGGAGATTTTTCAATCCCAGGGCACTGTCCCGTCCGCGCCTTTGGTTGAATCCGGCAGGGAACGGTCTCGCTCAGAGGCTTGCGCGCCTTCGGGCCCGGGCAGTCGGCACGATAAACATCAGGAACCGTCGAGGTCCCGTTCAGACAAGGCTACGTTAGATCGCCAGAGACGTGCCAGATCCAGGTCACGATCTTTGTACCCGACTAAACCGTCGAAGTTTGGAAGGTGTTGAGGAAGGTGTCGACGCCATCAGCGCTGTGCCCATAGAGTGCGGCTGCCGGGGCATTGCCTTCTGTCAGGCTTTCAGAGCCCTCGGCGCCATTGTCGATGCCGAATCTGTCGGCACCCTCGACGCCATTGGGGCCTACAGGCCTGAATTTGCCGATGGAGTCCCCTAGAGCTGTGGAACCTCTGAGGAAGGCTATTTCTAAGACTGTGAGGCCGTCTCCTGACTCCTGGTCTGCTCCTGTACCTAGGAGGGAGTTCTTCCATTCTCTACAGGATATCTATGAGGATGAGGAGAGGTCTGATGTGGAGTTGGAGCCTTTTGATGCTCCTGGTGACACTCCTGAAGCTCCTGACATGGTCTTTTCTGAAGACAGTCAGCTGGAGATTCTGCATCAATCTTTACATGATGCCAGTGGCCTGGACACAGCTCCTGATATGGAATTTGACCAGCCAGAGCCTGGGGCTCATGCTGAATCCTTCTATAGGAGGTTGATGTCGAGGGTTACGGAGTACCTGGGGTGGTCCGGCCCTCCAGTTGAATCCGATCAGGATGACATTCTATTGACCTGACTGACATTTTAGATCGGGGTCCGTCCACTGACCCAGTGTTTCCTTTTCACATGGCGTTATAGAAAAGGGTGGCTGCTGCTGCTTGTAACACCCCAGAATCTCTTCCGGCGGTCAACACGTCATTGACTAAGAAATACCACCCATCCAGTAGCGACACCAGCTACCTAGCCACACACCCCACTCCTGAGAGTTTGGTGGTTCAGGCGGCCATGGCCACCTCGAGGCAGGCGGCGGACCCTACCATCCCTCCAGATAGGGACGACAATCACTTTGATTGATGGGCACGCAAGGTATTTTCGTCTGGGAGTATGGCTCTTTAAATTGGCCAACTCCACCTGTGCCTTGGCCAAATTTTCACACACTCTGTGGAATTCTCTCTCTGGCGGCTGAGCATATTACCGAAGGGGAAGAAAGGGATGGGTTCCTTGCTATTGTGCAGGATGGCAAGGATGCCATGTGTGTATCCCTTCAGTCTGTGTTGGACACGGCAGATAGTGTCAGCCGGTCCATGGCTGCGAGCACCGTGATACAGATTTGCGTTGTTTCGGAAGTTGGGCTTTGCACCGGATGTGCAGGCCCGTCTTCTCAACATGCCCTTTGACGGCTCTCATTTGTTTGGCAGCAAGGACGAGAGCCTTAAGAGGTTGCAGTCCTCCAAAGCAGCTGCTAAATCTTTGGGCACAGCGGTGCATCAACCTCCGCCTTTTCGTCCTAGGGGACAGCCGTGGAGGGGTTCCTTTCGTTACTACTCCTCTTTTGGTAGAGCGAGAGCAGCGGCCAGTTAAAGGAGCAACCGTAAGGGTCTTCCAAAAATCAGTACTGCTTTGGGAGTGTATCAAGATGAGGAATCTGTGGGAGAATTCAATACATTGAAGGAGAAATTAATTACAGGTAATGTTCTTTCTATGGATTCTTCTCCCACATATTCCTCATCACGCTCCCAGCCTTCCCCACTGTGAAACACGTCTTGCACCACTGCAAATTACTTTTTCCTTTTTCTTTGGTGAGATGAATCTTGGAGGAAGGATTGATGTTCGACGTTGTTTTTGAAAAACAAAGACTAATGCATTGTTTAGTCAATTGGGCCTTCAGTGTTGGGCAATGGTGCTTCACCTTAAAACAACAACATTGATGTTGTAAGAGGAGTGAAATTTCTTGCCTCCATTTTTTGATTCCGTTTTGGAAATCCATTCATTGGCAGGCTGGCTGGCTTTGATAGGGGAAAGAAGGTGAGGAACTGTGGTATGGGGGGCGTAGTGACCATGTACATGTACTACCGCAGTTGAAGTTGCACAGTCAAGGCAAGAAGGGGTAGAGAGGTGACGTTGGTCCGCACTACGCTCCCTGTCGAAGTTTTCTGAGCAGATGGCACTGAGGGAATGATCTATCAAGATGAGGAATCTCTGGGAGAAGAATCCATAGAAAGAACATTACCTGCCAGTAAATTCTTCTTCACGGTCTTCACAAACGAGAAGGTGCTACTTGGGGACCGCATTTCCTTTCTTGCCAAAATTGTTTCTGAATTCCATCTAGCTCAAAAAATCTGTTTACCCACTTTCTATCCTCCACATCATCCTTCCATGGAGGAGGAGAGATTGCATAGACTGGACTCCGAAAGGGAACTGAGTTCTTTCATTGCCAGAAGAAGCAGCTTGTTATATGCTAAGCCGGTCCCAGATTAAGTAAAGTAGTAACCAAGTAATCATTATCCAGATGGATAATCTTATGCATTTCAGAATGCTATTTAATAGCAGGAAAAGACTCTCCTGAAAGATTGAGAGCACATTCTACCAGGGAAATAGCGGCTACTGCAGCGTTACAGAGAAGGACACCATCTCAGGACTTTTGCAAAGCTACACCTGGTCTTCTCTACACACATTCTCTAAACACTATTGCCTGGACACTGTTGGGTCAGATCGCCCGTCTCGAAAGAACGGTCCTACAAAATCGCTTTAAACAAGATTCACAAGAGTTCTCTCTCTCTCTCTGCCTTTACAAAGCATTTCTATAGGAACCTATCTAAGATGAGGAGTCTGTGGGGGGACACAATCCATTAGAAGAAGAAATTACTTATGTAATGTTCTTTCTGATGGATGTTCCTCCTATGGATTCCTTATCACCCTCCCATCCTACCCCTCTATAAAAGAGCAATCTCTCATTCCTTCATTCTTTCAAGGCCCTAAAATGTCTTTGTATGCTTCCCCAAAGCAGCTGAGCACAGGGAAAATACAAGGAACTGAGGCAGCAGGGAGTGGCGCAAGCAATTATATTGATGCTGGTGTCCCGTCCAGATGCAGGTATAAAGTGTGTTGAGGGTCATTGATGCCCCAGCTGCACAACACCCCCTACTGTCAGCATATTTTTCTCAATTTTTCTAAAGCAGGAGAGGAATTCCCCAGAGAGGAATTTGTGAGCGAAACATCCATCAGAAAGAGCATTACCAGGAGTAAGTAATTTGTTCTTATATTCGCTGAGGGTCCCTTAAGGAAGGCTGTCTAAGTAGATAATTTCCTATTGGATCGGGCAGTGCATTTAGAAGTTCTTTGTAATAGCAGGGAAGAAAGTTCCCCAGCACCTCTGCTCCCTCTTCTAGAGGGGTTGCAGCCACTTTGCTTTCGCAAAGATGACAGTCCCGACAGATATATGTCGGACTAAATCTTACTCGTCCCTGCCTACTTCTAGACACTATTACTTGCACTCTGTACAAAATGCTTATTTTGATAGCTATTCTTCAAAGTTTCTTGATCTAGGTGTACTTTAGCTTTCTGCCCTCATTCAGGACAGTCTATAATGTTAGGTATGCTGTCCATTAAAAGGGAACATTGGAGGCCACCAGGGGGCGCGCAGGCAATGGCTGCCTGAACGTGCTGCTCTCCCCGAAGCCAGGCGTCCAGCGGGATTCGAGCCCCCCCGAGACCCCCCCGGCGGGACCAACACGGCGGACGGAGCGGGTGAACCCCCAGGGCCCCCCGTGGGAAAAAGAACGGAGCCCGCAGACCCCGGGGTTCCCGAGGAAGGCACAGCGGAGGAGGACGCGGCCCGGACGCGTGAACGCGTCCGAGCGAGCACCGCGTCTGAGGCCCCCTCGCCGCGGCGAGTAGCCGTAGGCCCGGAGGCCCGGCGGCGGCTTGGGAGACGGGCTCCCCCCTCGCCCCACCACCCGGAACAGAGGAAAGGAGGCACAGCGACCGGCCAGGAGCCCCCGTGGCTGGACCCGCTCGAGCGGAGAGGTCCGGCGCTCGGCCTTCCCCGCCCCCATCGGGCTGCCGCGGACCGCGGGGTCCCGGAGGAGGGGGGCGAGGGGAGTGAGCGACAACGACGCGGAGGGGCCCAGACCTGCCCCCCCCCCCCCCCGCTGGCGCGAGTGGGGACAACGACCCGCGCCTCAAGAACACCGCGGGGAGGACCCCCGTGGTGCATTGACTCCGCCCTGCCCCCCCCCCCCCTGCGGAAGGAAGAACTCAGGGCGGACGGGGTGAGAGGCCCCCGCCCGCCGTTGGTGGGGCGTGTGCCCGCCCCCACCTACCCACACACCACAAGATCCCTCGGGCGCAACGCCGAGGCGGAGGAGCCCTCCGCGCCCACGGGCCCAGGCCGCACGGGCCAGAAGAAGCGTACCGCGGAGTCCCGGTGGAGGGGGGCGAGAAGAGTGAGCAGCAGCAACGCGGAGGGGTCCGCCCCCCCCCCCCGGAACGCCGCGGGGAGGACCCCCGGGACATACCGATTCCACCCGCACGGGCCAGAAGAAGCCCCGGAGCACGGGGAACGACATCGAGAGGGGTGTGAGGCCCCCACCCAGGAACGGGTGGGGCGTGTGCCCGCCCCCCCTAGGCAAAGGCTAACCCCCAGGAATGAGCCTAGCCCCCATCTGAACCGCGGAGGGAGTTCGGATACTGACCCGGAGCGGGTGGGGCTCGACACTGCTAAGTGCAGGTGAACATCAGATGAACTGGCGGGAAGCCCTACAGGGATACCGTTTCCAGGAGACCCCCAGAGGCAACATGAGCGCGGACCCCAAGGAAACCATGGCCCGACAGGAAGATGCGGCCCCCTCGTCGGCAGCAATGGAAAGAGGCTTTGCCTCGATCTTGCAGGAAATCAGGGACATGCGTTCAGATATAGCCCAGAAATTTGAAAAAATGGACCAGAGGGTGGACAAGGTCGAAGACAGACTATTACAAGTGGAGGCCAACCAATCATCGACAGCAGCCCAGGACATACAACTATGTATGAGGCTGGAAGCCCTGGAGAAGAGGGACGAGGAAAGGGCTCGACAGATGGACGACTTTGAAAACAGAGAGAAGCGGAACAACCTCAGAATTTTCGGTGTGCCTGAAGCGGAGGGGGAGACGGAGAGGGACGTCATTCGAATAGTGAAGGATATCATCACCCTCCTATTCGCAGAGGCAATGACAACCGAGCCAACATTCGACAGGGTGCATAGGGCAGGGGGCAGAGCGGGGGCCCCCCGGTCTATTTTGGTCCGCTTCCACTATTACTCCGAGAAGACAAAGGTGCTGGAGGAGGCCCGAAAGGCCAGAGAAATCACCTACAACAACGCCCAGGTCTCAATATATCAGGATCTTTCCTCCTACACGCTGGCCAAGCGCAGATCATGCCGACCCCTCACACTACTATTCAAGGAGCAGGGCGTGCGCTATAGATGGGGCTACCCCTTCTCCCTGAGCTTTGAATACAAGGGCCGACGCTCAACCCTGATCACGGAAGACAACATCCGGAACGCTATTCAAGAATATACAGCAGAACCGCACCCCCGGAGAGGTCCAGTGGGACCAGAAAACCTCAGAACGAACAGCCCCGGTCCATCCGGGGAGAGGAGAAGGCGCACCGGCGCAAGGAAATTTCGGAAAATGAACACTCCATCTCCAGCAAAAGAGGGAGAACGGCACGACTCCGAGGACTGAGAACGGGGGTGACCTACTGAATCCAGGACGGACATGCGCAGATTCGGAGAGTGTACCACTACCACCGTCTCCACGAACAGCAAGTACAGGGGTCACATGGTCGAGATACGACCGGGGGGGACCGTTAGGGGCTCGAGGGGATGAGCTTTATGGGTGAAATGCCTGGCCGAGGTGGGCAGGCTGGTGGTTCGGCCAAAAGCCAGCAATGGCAGAACTAATTGGCTGGACGCCGGGGAGGGGGGTGGGGGCATATTCGGGAGTAGGGGTTGTTCAGACACTGTTGGGACACGGTGGGCAGTTGGGGAGTTTCAGGCCCACCGGGGGGGGAGGGGGTGAGATCCGTAAAGTAGAACCAAGGGAGCATGCAAAGGAGAGAGACACGTGGGTAATGACTGAGAGGGAGGGAACCTGGGACTATGGCTGACAGTCTACCTGCCCTGGGAGTGGGATCCCTCAATGTACGAGGCTTGAATACGCCCACAAAGAGATCCCTGGTCTGTAGAGAGTTCAGAAGGGCCAACCTCGACATCCTCTTCTTGCAGGAAACCCACTGGCCACGGGGGAAGGAACCCAAAATCCGGGGAGGAGGTATCGGGGAGGTCTTCAGTGCCTCCCATAAAAACAAAAAGAGAGGGGTGGCCATCCTGGTTGCGAGGAACGTGGGGCTTGAGAAAGAGGCAGTGCTGAAGGACCCTGAGGGGCGCTACCTGATGGTGCGGGGAACCCTACAGGGAGCCCCACTCACCCTAGCCGTCGTCTACGGCCCAAATGAGGGCCAAATCCAGTTTTGGGAAGAGGTGAGGGATAAACTTAAAGGCTTTGTCCATGGGACGGTGGTGGTGGGGGGGGATTTCAACATGGTCCTGGACCCAATACGGGACAGGAAACGAGTCGGTCCCCAGGCCCCCAGGGCACTCGATGAGATCATGGCACGGGGCTTCCAGAGGGTCAACTCGGAGCTGGGCCTGGTGGACACGGTCCCGTCCCCTAGAACGGACACCCCCATATTCACTTACTACTCATCCGTACACACATCATTTTCCCGGATAGACTATGTCCTGGTGGATGAAACCTTGTACCCATTTATCTCTGGCCATAGGGTGGACCCAGTCCCCTGGTCCGACCACGACCTGGTTCGAGTCACCATAGCGAGAGGGGGCTTTAATGAACACAGGGGAAGATGGAAGTGTAACGACGCCCTCCTGAAGGACGAGGTCCTAGCCCAGGAAGTCCTTGACGCCATTACAGAATTTTTTGAATTCAATGACAACGGTGAGGTGCGTACACACACCCTGTGGGACGCGTTTAAAGCAACCCTGCGGGGAGTCCTGATCCGACTGGGAACCCGGAGGAAAAGAGAAAGGGAAGCCCAGGAGAGGCATCTGAGGGGAAAAATTGCCCAACTTCAACCGGGAGGCTCCCCCACGGAGCCCTTAGACCGGGACCGGGTGGCAGCCCTGGACGACTATAGGCTCCGACTAAAAGACCTTCTCCTCCACAAAACAGAGAGAAGCCTCCACCTGATTAAACAAAAGTACTATGAAAAGGGGGACAGGGCGGACAGGATTCTAGCTTGGAGGCTGAGGGAAGTACAGAAGAGTAGAATGGTGAAGGCAGTAAAGAACGAGGTGGGGGAGCTGGGGCATGACACTCCTCACATTGGAGAGGCCTTCCGCCGATACTACGAAAGGCTATACTCGTCTGAGTACAGAGGGGACGGGGGGGAGATTGAGGAATTCCTAAACTCCATACAGGTCCCGTCTCTGACTAGGGAGATGGCGGAGGGGTTGGAGGGTCCGGTGACTGAGGAGGAGGTGGAACATGCGATCAGCGGCATGAAGGTGGGCACTTCCCCGGGCGAAGATGGATACTCAGTGTACTTTTATAAAAGGTTTCGGTCGGCCCTCGCCCCCCACCTGGTCAGGGTGTTCAATGCGGTCCTGGAGGGTGGTCCACTCCCGGACTCCATGATGGAGGCAATCATTGTAGTGCTCCCCAAGGACGGTAGAGACCCCACGGAGTGTTCCTCCTACCGCCCGATCTCCCTGCTGAATATTGATGTCAAGATCCTGGCCAAGGTCATCGGGAGCCGGGTGGAGGGGGTCCTACCGAAGCTGGTCCATGGGGACCAGGTGGGGTTTGTTAGGGGGAGACAGGGCTCGGACAACATTCGCAAGTCCATAGACCTGTTTCATTACGCCCAGGTGTCGGACCTAGATGCGAGCGTCCTCTCCCTGGACTCAGAAAAGGCATTCGACAGGGTCGAGTGGAGGTTTATGGAGCTCACTCTCCGGAAGATGGGCTTCGGGACCCACATTAGGGACTGGGTGGCCGCACTGTACAGGGCCCCTAGGGCCAGAGTCCAAGTGAATGGTAGACTGACGGCCCCACTCCCTCTATCGCGAGGAACAAGACAGGGATGCCCACTATCCCCATTGATTTATGTCCTAACTATGGAACCCCTGGCAATAGCAATCAGATCACACCCAGACATCAAGGGGATCAGGAGAGGCGATGTAGAATTCAAGCTCTCCCTGTTTGCAGATGACATTCTGGCCTATCTGGTGGACCCAAGATCCTCACTCCCACCTCTCCTGTCCCTGTTGTCCGCATTTGGGAGATTCTCAGGCCTAAAGATCAATACATCTAAATCAGTCCTCCTCCCTATGAGAACTCAGGACCCAGGACTAGACTCCCGGGACAGTCTGGGGGGAATAGCGGTGGGGAAGACCTCAATTCGATACCTGGGGATCCTCCTGACCAGGGACCTGCACAAACTCGCCCCTGCCAACTATGACCCTGTTATGTCACAGATCACCGCCGATTTAAGGAGATGGGGCTCCACGATCCTGTCCTGGTATGGCCGCATGACGGCAGTGAAGATGAATATACTCCCGCGCCTACTATACCTTTTCACCGCCCTCCCCGCCATCGTCCCCGACCAAACATTCAGGGTCCTCCAGAACGCGGTGCGCGAGTTTGTATGGCAGGGTAGGACCCCGAGAATCGCGAAGGCCGTTCTTACCCTACCTAGAGAGGAGGGGGGGTTCGGGCTCCCTGATTTTCACCTCTATTTCCGCGCCGCTCAATTGCGCGTCCTCTTGGAACACATGAGGGAAGGGATGGGCACATACTGGTCGTATCTGGAGGATATGGATGCGCACCCACTTAAGGTACGCGACCTCTTATGGGCCCCACCTAAATTCATCCCGAACAGACTCAAATCCCACCCAACACTGGGAGTTCTCTGGGCAATATGGAGGGAGGGCCCCCAAACGGCACACCTGACATCATGGCCGTCCCCGATGTCCTCCCTTTGGGGCCACCCATTTAGACTGGGAAACAAGGGGTTCCGTAATGCACAGTCCTGGTCGGACTCGGGGTTGGAATGGGCAGGACAATTGTTCAAAGAGGGAGATTTCCTACCATACGAGGATTTGCAGACCGCCCTCGGCCCGGAGACAATCTCCATATTCGAGTATCTCCGATTGAAGGGTATCCTGTGCGATCAAGCATGGGGCCAGCGGCTAAAGAGGCAGATGACCCCCTTCAAGAAACTACTCGATACTGCAACCTCCAGGAAGGGGGCGGTATCTGCAATGTACAGAATCCTCAACACGGTTGACCTGGAGAAGAGGAGGGGGTTCCGCACTTTCTGGAACGAGCTGGCCGGGGAAGAAATATCTGAGGATTCCTGGTCGAGGATATTCAAAATAGCATTCCACGGGAACCTGTTCACTGCAGACATGGAGCACAATTTTAAAATTCTACAGGGGTGGCACAGAGATCCCATCAAACTGTCAAAAATGTTCACGGGAATTTCCCCCGCCTGCCCGAGGGGATGTGACCAACCAGGCACGAGGGGCCACATGTGGTGGCACTGTCCGAAAGCGCAAACATACTGGGAGAGGGTAAGGGGCTGGATCGCCGAAGTCACGGAGGAATCGCTTCCCCACAATCCCCTAACAATACTGCTGGGCCTCCCCCCAGAGGATACGGAGGTACACAGATACCCGAGGATGTGGGAAACAATGCTGAGGGCCGGGAGGGTGGCATTGGCCCAGAAATGGAAGAGCAGGGGGATGCCCACAAAGGAGGATTGGACACACAAGGTTAAAAACATGTTCTTGATGGACAAACTAACAGCGATGATGAACAATGACATGAACTCCTTTCAGGCTAACTGGTACGGAGTACAGCAGATCTGGGGATGGGAGGTCCACTGAGGCTCGAGGAGGGAATGTGGATGGAAATGAGGACCCACGTCCCGGGGGAGAATGGACGACATACAGCCTATCACGCAGTTGGAATTTTCTTGCTTTTTTTCCCGAACTCCGGTCATACAAAGTTTGCAACGCATCTCCCTGCAAAGGGGGTTCTACTGGATCCAAGTTAATGGGGGGGAGGGTTTGTTTTTTCCTTTTTTCTTCCTTTTTCTTCTCTGGGGGGGCGGGGGGGGGGCTCTTCCTCTTTGAGGGCTGATGACATGTTGAATCTATGGTAATGCTTCCAGCCTGTTTGTTATATTATGAAAATGTTAATAAAATAAAGTTTAAAAAAAAAAAAAAGGGAACATTACTTACCTTGTGATTTTTTTATTCTTTTTATTTTAATTTTTACATTTATTTTTTAAATGGATTGCTTCCTACTCTTTTGGATAGATATCCTCCAGTGCCAACTGTTATCGGGAACGTCACATGGGGATGGTAGTGCACCTCAATAACCATCCTCTCTTACATTCTGCTTCCTCGACTCGTGACGTGACATTGCTGCTGTGTTATTAGCACACACTACGCCCCTTTACCTCAGTTCCTTTTTCTGCATACTCAGCGTGCTGTTCTTTGGAAATTATTTCTGCAGCACTATTCCTGGTCCCAGGCCACTGTTGGGCTTAAGCGCTTTTGGGAATACAGCTCCAAATTCTCCATCATGGGTTTGGCATGGATTCACATGCTCATGAATATTCCCCGTCGTCAGGCTGGGAATCCTCTGTAAAAGAAAATACAGTTTCACTTTCACTCTAAAACTGTATTTCTCCTCTATACCAATCACTATCTTCTGGGTCATACTGCCCCCATCCAATGACGGTCCTCTCCCTAAGCCCCTCCTCTGGCAGCCATCTTCAGATTTTTACCGCACGCTTCAGTGTTGGGAGGCCTTGAGTTGCTCTTTGAGCAATTTGTATGTTTTTTTCATATTTTTCAAAAGGAAAAGGTGACATTTTTTGTTTCAAAGAGTCCATGTGCTCTTTTCTTCATGTGCCGACATCCGGGATCCATTGTCGGTGAAGTTTCACGCCCCTCAAGGGAGAAGATCATCAAAGATTCTAGAGGGCTATCTTGGTGGCCTACTTTGCACCCTCTGACCATAATGGAGGAGGAGGGAAGGTCCCACTTCAGGCCCTGCACCAAATGCGGGCTACTGAATGTGTTTGTGGAGGACAAGCACCAACAATGCCTCGATATATTTATTAATTTATTTTAATTCTTGATAGAGCACCAAATCGCCCGCAGGCCTCACAGCGCATACGAAACAAGACACAACAATCAGTTGAAGACAAGCAGAGCATCCAAAAACAGACGGTGCTAGAAAGACCTAGGGAGCAGTGAAGAGGTAGGTCTTCAGTTTCTTTTTAAAGTCGACCAAAGAAGTGGTGTGTTTAAGATGCAGTGGAAGAACATTTCACAAGCCTAAGGCTTTGACATTGAAATTGGTTTTGCCAAATTCGGCCAGACGAAAGCGGGGCTGGCAGAGCCTGCCTGTTCAGTTGACCTGAGCAGACCCCCTGAGACATATCGTTGAATATGTTCTGTAAAATAGCTAGCTGCAGTGGCATTCAGACATTTAAAGGTAAGCAAAAGACTCTTGAAGTAGACCCTGTGTTTGACAGGGAGCCAATGTAGTTTCTTACGGGATTTGGTGATGGAGTGCCGCCTTGACAAGCCAAGCACGGCTCTGATTGCGCCGTTTTGGGTAACTTGAAGAGCCGCGATGTTGGCGGAGGATGTACCTGCCAGAAGACTGTTACAATAATCTAGCCTTGAGTTGATGAGGGCAGAAGCAAGGAGAGACATATTGTGAACAGACAGGAAAGGGCGCAGTGAGCAGAGTTGCTTATTAATCCAACCCCATGTGGCGCGGGTTTTGGCCACATGGGAGTGCATAGAGAGTTCAGAGTCAATCGTAACCCCAAGTGTCTTTACGCTTTGTGCAACGGGGATGGAAACATCATCAATCAGGAATGATGAATATCCCTCAGAGAGATTCTTTAACATATGAGAAGAGGCTGCAATCAGGATCTGTTTTATCCGCATTAAGAGCCATTGAGTTCTGACTCATCCAGGATTGTATAAGAGAGTAGATGGCAGAGATGGCTTTTGAGTCTGCGGCGTAGGAACTAGAGAGCTCAAGGATGACCTGCGTGTCATCTGCGTAGTTGGTATACAGGACACCCGGGTCATCAAGCAACAGAAATTGAGGAAGAATATAAGTATTGAAGAGAGTGGGGGAAATTGAAGATCCCTGGGGAACCGCCCGTGTCAGCAAAGCAGGAATAGATGAGGAATCATGAATGACGACACAAGCATTGCAGGGGATTGGAATGGATGCTAGCCATTGTGTGGTAAGCTGAAAGCAGCCAATAAGATATTGCAGCACAGATGCTAAGAGCTCGTGGTCGACTAAATCGAACGCAGCAGAAAGATCTAACAACATCAGCAGTGCTGGATGGCCGCTGTCGATAATTGACGCCAGATTGGATTTTAAATTGAGCATGGCTGTTTCTGTTCCATGACGGGCACAGTAACTTGATTGACAGGGTCCCAAGATGGAATTATCGTCAATAAATTCTTGTAGTTGAAGATAGGCAACACGGTCCATAACTTTCCGTAAGAATGGGACGTTGGTTATCGGCCGATAATGCTCGGGCAAAAGCGGATCAAGGTTGGCTTTCTTGAGCAAGGGGGTGATCCATGCTTCCTTGAGGTTAGTGGATACTTGACCCTCAATGAAAGACTGATTGGTCAGTTTGGTCACCCAAGGACTAATGGTCTCAAAACATTGCACCAACAGCATAGAGGGGCATGCATCACCCTTACATGAGGCGGGCTTAATCTTGGTTACCTCTGGAACGGTACAAGGTGTAAAAGAAAACGTGGGCTTTTGGGTGGAGGTATTGTCTACCTGTTCCAGTGAAAGAGGAGGGGGTGATGGTGATGACAACTTCCAGGGGGTGGATGGTTTGACTATGACAATGGACCCAGGTACAAAGACTGGGGATGAAGGAGACAATATGACGTTGTTATGTGGTAGAGCACTGGCCTCCAGATGAGAGGCGATCTTTGCGGAGAAGGAGTCATGAACAGTCTGACTCCAGGTGGTGCTCTGCAGTTCCTGGGGAGAGATCTGTGTATTGGAATTAAATTCACAAAGAATCGAGAAGAGCTCCTTGGAGCTGGATTTAGCTTGAACAATACGATAGTTATAGTAGGCAGATTTTGCCTTGATAACAGCGATTTTAAACTCTTTGACTGCAAATTTGTATGCTGCTAGCAGGGCACGAGAAGGTTGTTTCCGCCAGGCACGCTCTACAGCACGTCTGCGGTGCCTGAGCGCAAGAATGTTGTAATTAAACAAGTGCTTGGAGAGCATTTCAAGTCTGAGTTTGGTGCTCATAGGGGCAAGATCTTCTATGATAGCGTCTAGTATTTTTTTCATGTGCACTGGGATGTCCAAGGAGCTTTCGAAGTTTGACAGATTACTTAGTCTATCTTCGAGCTTGCGCGATAGTCTTGTGGGCGTACGTTTTCTAAATGATCTGGTGGTAATGGAGTGTCTGGGTATATCGTTTACTCTGGGAGAAGCCATAGGCAAAGTAATGGTAAAGTTGAGCAAGGAGTGATCGGACCAAGGGCATAAGGTAATGATGGGATTGGAGGAACAGACGTCGTGCAACAGAACCCAGTCAAGGGTATGACCCCCAACATGAGTGGACTCTTTGACTTGCTGAATATAGCCGATGGCAGAGAGGGCAGCCAGGAGAGATTGAGCTACTTTGTCAGAAGGAACATGACCCAAAGATCTACTGCCTACACCCGGACCATAAGGAGGTAGACTGTGAGATATGACGAAGTTTTCTCTAAGAAGACGACAAAAGACATAGTAGGCTATCGGCTTGGCTTAACACGAACCAGGCCTCTGACCCGTGTATCGTGCAGGATAGGCCAGTCCGAAGAACGGCCTTCTAAGCTCTTTGGGTGTCTCATATCCATGGGGGCCCAAGATAAGGCCAAGATCCGCAAATCTGAGTCCACCGGGTACGACGCAGAAGCGGGTCCCAAAGTGGATAGGGTGCGATCAGCATCATCTTCCGCCTCCATTGCCAGCCTACCATCAAGCTCCTCTTCAAAGAGCAAGTCATCTATCCCGGCTAAACTACAGGAGAAATCTGAGAAGCCGAGGACAGAGGAGAAGGCGGCAGCACAGCCCAAGCAGGCTCAACCGGCAGAGGCAAAAACCTGATCCTACGAGGGTGGCTCCCACGGCACAGAAAGTGTCCTTGCCCCTGCGCCGCAGAGACCATGGCAAAATCTGCATGCACGCCAGAAGGGGTCAAGGTACCGGTGCACAACCCTCTCAGAGGAAAAAGGGGTGGGGGGCGAGGCGGCCCCTAACCAGCCCTCCCAGGTCATGGAGGTCTCATGCATACAGTCCATATATAAAGTCCATGCATACAGTCTGGGGACGAGGAGGATGACGGCGCAGGGCCTAGCTTTTATGTTTTAGCCTTCTCAACCGAAGACATTTCCTTGGATATTCTGTCAACTCTCCACACCTTGGTGTCAGAGATCCAGATGAGCATGCCCACAGGTCCCCCCGATCAGCCTCTGCCAACGAATTAGTGTCATCTGATGCCCCCATATCAACCTCCTCCACCACATCGGGCCCCAACTCCTCCAGCAGACTAGGACACTGGAACGGATACACGCAAGACGACGGATGATGATGAGGACATCGTCGTAGCGGACGGCGAGTTGCCACATTTGGATGCCCCACATAGGGTTTCCCGACCGGATGAGGTTGGTTTGTTCCACTTCATGATCAACAGGGTCTCCGAGCTATTCCAGCAGGTGCCCAAAGAGACCAAGCAGGATGACTTCTTATATCAAAGGCAGGAGGCAGAGAGGAAGTCTATCATGGCGGTGCCTTTACTGGACAATTTTTGGGAAGAGGGCCTGGCCCTCATGAAGAACACTTGCACAGATCCAGCCAAGCGGGATAGGCTGGTAATAATTATAGGGTGCCGGACTCCGCACACAAGTGCCTGAAGTCGCAACCATCACCGAACTCAGTGGTGTCGGCGGGCGTGAGGAAACGGTCGGTTAGCCCGTCCTCGTCGCCTTCGGTCCTTCTGGACAGCGACGGGGAAAAGGATGGACGCCATGGTGAAGAAGGTGATTTACTCTCCGGCTTACACAATCAAGGTGGCCAACGCACTGGCGGTCCTGGCCAGGTACGACAGGGAATTGTGGTACAAGATAGGACCTATCCTGGAGTTTCTCCCCGACGATAAGATGGAAGCCCTCACCCACTTCCAGGAAGGGAAGTGGCTTCGGACCACGCCATTACAGTGGCATTGGACGTCACATGGGGAACGGTGTCTGCCTTCGATGGCATGGATGGATGAAGGCCACTAACTTCTGTCAGAAGGTCCAAGCGAAGGTGCTGCACATGCCCTTAGACGGGGAAAATCTGTTTGGGAATTCTGCCGATTGATGCAGAGACGGCCCATTCCCTTGGTACTCTCCAGCAGCAGTGTTAGTCTTTTCGCTCTTCCAGGAGAAAATCAAGCAGGTGGTCAAAAGGGTTCTCCACGTCTTACAGACAGTCTTCCTGATCCTCTATGCAAAAAGCCTACAGAGGCCGCTCCCAGGCCTACGCTAGCGGAGGACAGCGTCACCGTCACCTGAAGGGCAGGACGCTGGTGCCCAAGCAAGCATGAACCTGCCAAGAAGTCGGGCCCCCACTCGTGCACCCCTTTGGGAAGCCGACTGACTAGGTTCGTCAGCAAGTGGATAAAGATCACCGACAGATGGGTGCTGGACGCTCTCACCCAGAGGCACACCTTGGAGTTCCAACACAGGTGTACTCTTATTCTGCTGGTTCCCCGTCAGGAGCAGCACATCCCGCAGCTTCTAGAAGAGGTACGAGCCATGCTGCGAAAAGGGGCGACAATCGGAAAGAAGACAGGGGACTGGAGACCCATCCTGGACCTACGGTGTCTGAATAAATTCTTGAAGTCCCAAAAATTCAGGATGGTCACGTTGCAACACGTGCTCGGCCAGCTGGAGAAAGGGGACTTCTTAAAGTCGCTGGACTTGGCGGATGCCTATTTCCACGTCCCCGTTCACAAGAAGCAAAAGAAATTCCTACGTTTCGTGGTGCAGGGCCAGCACTAACAGTTCAAGTGGAAGGCCCTACCCTTCATCTTGAAGTCGGCCCCAACAGTATTCATGAAATGCCTGGCATCAGTGGCGGCCCATCTACATATACAGGGCATACACATATAACCGTACCTGGACAACTTGCTAATACGCGCCGACTCGCGGGTGCTGGCCAACGAACACACAGAGATGACCGATCTACTATTGATGGATCTCAGATTCTCTGTCAACTATCCAAAGTCCTGCTTAATGCCATTCCAGAATGCTCAATACGGTTCCTTGCCTGGCGTCGCCCTCGGAGGAGAGGCTAGCAGCTATTGTAGGATAGGTGTTACGGCTATCATCGACGAAGACAGCCACAGTGCGGCCCATCAAATCGTTACTGGTCACAATGTCATATATACATTGTACGTCCCTGCAGGTTGCAGATGCGCGACCCCTGTAGGGATTCCTGGACGCCTGTTGGATACAGATGTCCGGAAGCTTCACGGATAAGATCCCTCTCAACGAAGAGTTCTGACTGGGGATAGAGTTGTGGGGCGTCCGCTTCAACATCACGCAAGGCACAGGATTTCAAACCCCCTCCATCCCCATACCTGGAGACGGTCACCATGGACTCCTCCCTGGAGGGTTGGGGAGCGCACACCAGACGTCTGCACGCCAGAGGCCTGTGGCTGCCGGAGGAGAAAGATCTGCATGTCAACATCCTGTAGCTATGGGGCAGTGTTCTGGGCCATCATGTTGTTCCTACCGTTTCTCCAGCATTGGATCTTTCATGGATTCACATGCTTAGAATATTCCCCGTCGTCAGGCTGGGAATCCCCGGTACATTATATAGACCCTTTCCCGTAGGAAAACTTTTTCGACGCTTATGCTTCCTATCTACCTCGTTTTGTATCATGCGTGCCCGCGCCTTCAGGACGCCATGATATAAATACAGGACCCGCCCCCGCGCTCCCTCGGATTTCAACCGTCTTTCAAAGTAGTGGGATCCTCGCGGTTACTGCTAATTGAAGTTAGGTTGTGTTTTCGCTTCGGCGAAGTTCCGTTCTGAAGAAAATATGTCCGGAAAAGCTTTATTCCGTCCTTGTGCGACATGTGGACTCAAAAAAGTCTATGAAGGTGATGCCCACATGGATTGCATCTACTGTCTCCACCCGCACCACACGACGGATACATGCGAGATATGCCAGGGTTTCTCCCAAAAAACCCTTAAAGATCGGAAAAGAAGGTTGGTCGACTGGCTTACCGACGGAGCGGGTGCCTATCCGGCATCAGAAGTTGGCTCCACGGCCTCCAGGAGCAAGTCGGAACCTCCCTCGAAGAAGGCGAGGCCTGTCAAAAAATGCCCTGCGGGGAAGCATGCTGGGTCTTCCTCGTCACACAAAAAGTCCTCCTCCTCATCCTCTAAGGAGAGGCAAGCGGCATCAAAATCCTCCTCAGGGGACCGTCCTAGGCTTCCGTGAGTCGAGACGCTTCAGCAAGAAAGTCGGCAACGAAATCGGCTACGAAGTCTAAAGGCTCGGTGCCGGCGACTGGCTTGTCGACCCCGGTATCGCTGACGATGCCGATTACTATTCAGGCAGCAGCGGTGGGGATTCCTTCGTCGACGGGGACTCAATTTATGGCCTGGCAGCCAGAGGTTTGTGAACTGGCCCCCCCTGAGGTCCTGCTGCAAGACACGGCCTTGCCGGGGTCGTCGGTGGAAGGAGAAGGTGACATGGTTATGCAGCCGTCCGACTTGGGCCTACGGCCTTCCAATACGTCGACGACGAGTGCGAGTGGAGGTGTGGTCCCTCTATCCTCGACGTTGCTGACCCCCCAGACGGTTTTGTCTCTGGATGTGCTTAATACACTTCAGAAGCTCCTGCAGCGTCTGGATACGCAGATCCCTCAGCCTGGCACTTCATCGTCGATATTTTCTGCACCTTCCGTCGACGAATAAGCTCAAGCAGCTCGCACGACGACCAAAAGCCCTTCGGCCTCCCAGGTGGCGAAGGATCGTCCTCGAGTGCAGGAGGAGGGTGAGCTATCGGAGTCCGATTCTATACGAGGTGACTCAGGGTCGGACATCTCCCTGTCACCGTCGAGAGACCCAACATGGAATTCGGATGTAGAGGTAGAGTCTACGAGGAGCCAGGCACAACCATCTCCTCCGGATGATGTGGGAGCCTTCCATGCAATGATGGGGAAAGCGTGTTCCGAGTTCGGCTTAATTCCTGAGGAGCAGAAGAAAGATTGCTTTCTTTTTGATCATATGGGTCAAAGGAGGAAATCGGTATTTGCCATCCCAATCCTGGACCACGTATGGCAAGAAGGCCTCAAGACGATGCGTCATCCGTTCTCGGAACCGGCTATTAAGGGGCGTATTGAGAAAAAGTTTAAAGCTCCGGAGTCCACTCCAAAATGTCTAACATCACAGCCACTGTCAGACTCTGTGGTATCGGCGGCAGCGGCTAGGAAGGCCAGAGTACAGCAAAAATGTTCAACCCCTCCAGAAAGCGAGGCAAGAAGACAGGACGCCTTCGGGAAAAAGGTGCTCTCAGTCGGCGCCACGACGGTGAGAGCAGCCAACTCCTTGGCGATTGTATCGCGTTACAATAGGGAGATGTGGCATAAAATAGCCCCTATCCTAGAACACCTGCCGGAAGAACATCGCAAAGCAGCCATGTTACTAGTACGGGATGGTGAGGAGGCCTCGAACCATGCAATTAATATTGCGGTGGACCTAGTAGAGTCGGGGTTCAAACAAATCAATCATGGCGTAGTACTTCGTCGACAAGCGTGGCTCAAATGTACTACTTTTAGACCTGAAGTCCAGTACAAAGTTCTAGACATGCCATGTGAAGGAGAACATCTGTTTGGAGATAAGGTTGATGAAGCCTTGAAGGGGATGAAGGAAGACACGGATACCGCTAGGTCTCTTGGCGCCCTCCAGACAGGTAGAAGTTTTCGCTCTTTTCGCCCCTTCAGGGGCGCCTCCGGAAACTCCCGCTTTGGAGCCTCTAGGGACCGTGGATTTAACAGGCCCTCATACTCTTCACAAGGCTACAGACGGGCATCCCAGTCGGCACGTAGAGGCAGAGATTATCAAGCCTCCAGACGACGAGGCTCGGGTCCCTCGTCGACGAAGGACAAGCAAACCAGCAACCAATGACGGCCTTCGGAACGTCCTGGGGGGGGTCGAGTCTCATCATATCGACCAATGGGAATGCATCACCACAGATCGATGGGTTCTGGACACGGTTCGCATGGGTCATGCGCTGCAATTCAAAAACAAGCCTCCGAGTCTTCCGCCAGTGTTTTCGGCTCAGCCCCACCTTCGAGTTCTAAGACAAGAGGTGGCGCTTATGCTACAAAAAGGAGCGGTAGAACGGATTCCTGTGGCACAGGAAGGACAAGGGGTTTATTCCCGGTTCTTTGTCGTCAAGAAGCCAAATGGAAAATGGAGGCCCATTCTCGACCTGAGGGTACTCAACAAATGGCTAAAGAGCTCAAAATTCAAAATGCTAAAGCTCCAGGAGGTTATCAGGTCAGTGCAACCCATGGATGATCTGTCGTCGCTAGATCTTCAGGACGCATATTTTCATATCCCAATACGTCCACGACACAGGAGATATTTAAGGTTCGTCGTCGGCCAAAAGCATTTTCAGTTCAAGGTCCTCCCGTTCGGTCTCAAGTCCTCCCCCAGGACGTTCACCAAGTGCTTGGCCCCCATAGCGGCCCATTTAAGGAAGGACGGTCACCATGTCTATCCATATTTAGACGACTGGCTGGTCAGAGGCTCGTCCATGGAACAAACGCGAAACAGTCTGGGGGCCACGATGTCCCTTTTACAGGAACTGGGCTTCGCGATAAACTTCAGCAAGTCCTCCGTAGAGCCCTCGAGGACCTTGGTCTTTCTAGGAGCGGAGTTTCATACGCACACAGGCCTTGTAAGACCATCCAGCGAAAGAATACAGAAGCTACAAAGCAAGGCGTCGGAATGGAAATGCGGTACCAGGGTGTCGGTGCGCAAATACATGTCCCTGCTAGGGACCATGTCGTCCTGCATTCCGTTGATAAACAACTGCCGCCTGTTTGAGACCTTGCCAGGAATTTCTAGCGGACCGTTGGATGCAGAGCCAAGGTCGCTGGTCCGACAGACTGGTCATCGACGAACAACTGGTACAAGCACTCCGCTGGTGGAGAGTTTCTACTCATCTAACGAAAGGAATGCCTCTGTTGGAACCGGAGTTCCAGAAGACGGTAGTGACGGATGCATCACTGAGCGGATGGGGAAGCTCATCTGGAGACGTTACAAGTACAAGGCCGGTGGTCGTTGCAAGAGTCCTCCCTGCATATCAACCTGATAGAACTGAGAGCAGTGCGGTGGGCTCTAAAATCTTTTCTTCCTCAACTGAGAGACTCTGTGGTGCGTGTCATGACGGACAACACGACTACAATGTTTTACTTAAGGAAACAAGGAGGAACACATTCCAGGTCCCTGTCGACGGAGGCACAGAAAATCTGGCATTGGGCCCTGCAACACAACATGCTAATCTTGGCGTTCCACCTACCAGGCGTGAGAAATGTGGAGGCAGATGCCCTCAGCAGGGAAATGAACTAGGTTCACGAATGGGTGCTGAACGACCAGCAACTACAACATGCATTCAAGAAGTGGGGGCATCCTTCCAGCGATCTGTTCGCGACGAAGGACAACAGAAAATGCCCACAGTACGCAAGCAGATGGCCTCAGCAGGGCTCACTGGGAGATGCGTTCTCCTTCCCATGGACGAACAAATTCCTGTACGCATTCCCTCCTTTTCCTCTTATCCGGAGGACGTTGCAATGGATCCTCAAGTACCCATGTCGGGTGATTTTGGTAGCCCCGTATTGGGCCAGACAGGTGTGGTTCTCAGACCTGCTGCACTTGGCTGCGGCGGAGCCAATGAGGTTCAGGAAGATCCCCAACCTTCTGTCTCGACAGGAGGGTATCATCTGGCATCACGACCCGGACAGCCTCAAGTTGACGGCCTGGCTCCTGACTTCGCCGAATTTGGCCAGCTAACGATTCCGGAGGAGTGTCGTCGCATTCTGCAAGCGGCAAGAGCACCTTCCACAAACACTTCATACTCGTACAAATGGAGGAGTTTCTGTCAGTGGTGTGGGGATCAACCAGGTTTGGATCCGCAGTTGATTATGCCGGAACAGCTCCTCCCATACTTGCTGTTCTTAGCTCAAAAGGGCTTATCGGTGTCGTCGATAAAAGTACACCTGGACGCCATCTCCAGGTTTACACGTCAACGACATTCCGCACCATTATTCAGCGACCGCCTGATTAAGCACTTCCTTAAAGGGTTGTTCAGGAGTTTCCCTCCCGAGAAGAGATTTCCTCCGGTGTGGAGCCTCAATCTGGTGTTAGCGTCTCTTATGAAAACTCCTTTTGAACCAATGTCATCGTCGTCTCTAAAGTTTTTGTCCTGGAAATTGGCCTTCCTGGTGGCCATCACTTCAGCCCGACGTATTTCGGAAATCCAAGCTCTAATGGTAGACCCACCATACTTAAGATTTTTTAAGAACAAAGTGGTCCTTGCCACTAACCCACAGTTCATACCGAAGGCGCCTTCAGTGTTCCATAAACATTCCTCTATTGTCTTACCTACGTTTTTTCCAGAGCCATGCTCGGGAGCGGAGCGCACGTTACACACATTAGATGTGAAGAGGGCTCTCAAGTTTTATCTTCATCGCACGCAACCTTTCAGGGAAACGAGGCAATTGTTCATGGCCTATGGTCTGGGTGCTAAAGGCAAAGCCATTTCAAAGCAAGGACTGTCAAGATGGGTATCGTCTACCATTTCATACTGCCATTCCAAGGCTGGGAAGCCTCTTTTGCGACGCCCAAGAGCTCATTCCACTAGAGCGGCGGCATCGTCGACGGCGCTGTGGTCTGGAGTCCCTCTGGGGGACATCTGCATGGCGGCTACCTGGGCGGCTACACACACTTTTACCCGCCATTACTGCCTGTCACAACAACATGCCGAAGATACTCGGATGGGACAGGCGGTGCTTCGACACCTATTCCAATAAGGTAAGCCCCGGTTGAGGGGTTAGATCTGGTTGCAATTATGATTGAATATTGTTCGTTCTCTGTTAACTATTGCCGATGGGTACACGACCATAGAGAACTGGCATTGTGAGGAAAGTATGTGAGTTTGCATGCACGCCTCCTCTCTTCGGGATGGTACTGCTATGTAATCTATTCTAAGCATGTGAATCCATGAAAGATCCAATGCTGGAGAAGGGAATAGTTTCTTACCTGTAACTCCATTTCTCCAGCATTGGTATCTTTCATGGATTCACATGCGCCCGCCTGCCTCCCCTGGCCATGCAAACTGGTTCCCCCACTACTTTGGGGGCCGAAATCTGAGGGAGCGCGGGGGCGGGTCCTGTATTTATATCATGGCGTCCTGGCGGCGCGGGCACGCATGATACAAAACGAGGGGGACAGGACGCATAAGCGTCGAAAAAGTTTTCCTACGGGAAAGGGTCTATATAATGTACCGGGGATTCCCAGCCTGACGACGGGGAATATTCCAAGCATGTGAATCCATGAAAGATACCAATGCTGGAGAAATGGAGTTACAGGTAAGAAACTATTCCCTTCTGAAAGGCAAGGTGGTGAGGATCTTTACGGACAACACCACCACCATCTTGTACATCGGGAAGCAAGGGGTCACTCGTTCCCTGGTGCTCTCCAAGTTAGCACGAGACTTGTGGCACTAGGCTGTTGGACAGGGGATGTTCCTTGTCCCTCTTCACCTGGCTGGAGTCAAGAACACCATCTCAGACTCCCTCAGCAGGGAACTTCACTCCTGCCATGAGTGGGAGCTTCGTCCAGATCAGGTGGACTGCTTGTTCATCAAATGGGGCAGACCCCAGCCCGATCTGTTTGCGACAGCGGTGAACTCAAAATACCAGATGTTTGCCAGCAGATTCCACCAGCTAAGGAGCATGGGAGATGCGTGTTGGACAGAATCCTGGGCAGTGCCCTTATGGACACTACACAAGTAAGTCACAGGTAGTAGTACAATTTCACCTTTGGTACAAGTCTGTACTACACAGTTAGAGTGGTAGCAATAGCGGAGCAGCCACACTTAACTCAAGAGCAAATGAGCAGTAGTAGAGATTACACAAAGGACTACAATTACTGTGACTCTTGCAAACATTGACTCAAGGTTTCAGGTTAAAAAATATAAGTACATTTATTTTTAAACCATCTTCATAAAACACTTCAATTCTATTATATACTACACACAACCAATTCCCCTTGTGCAATTCAATTCAAGTTAAGTACATTAGATTTGACGGACCGGTGTTGTGAAGACGTTACAGTGGGTTACTAGGCAATCACTTTTTGACAGTAATGACAGTTCGGTCTTACTAAGGAAATGCGAACCCGCGAGAAGAAATGTTACCGAGGTCAAACACACTTAGCACATAAATTAACACACGAAAATAGGGGATAAAAATCGTAGGCAATACTTTTGTCAAGGCAGGATAGAATCAGAGGATACTTTCTAAAACGTAGATAAGTCAATAGGCCTGCGCCAGTGTCAATGGGACAGGGGTCCTGTTGTCTAGGATCACAAGGTTAGAACAGTTCACGATTCGAGATTGCCAGGAGTACTTAGATATTGTCAAAAGGGAGGCAAAAGTTATAAGAGGGAAGGAAGATAAGGACAAGCCTTTGGTGAGGAGAAAAGGGTTCACCCTAGTTCCTCGAAGTCGGACACAGTACCTTATTAGTTCGAAGAAAAGCTGGTGCCACGGCAGTTGTTCCTGGTAGTTCCTGCAGTCTCACGGTTCCTGGAGCTTCAGTCGTGGGGACAAGGAGGACGACGTCTGGAGTGATCTGCAGTACCCATGAATGAGGCCAGCAGCAGCAAAGCAACAGTGAATAAAAGGTGCGCTCCTTTAAAACAGGAGAGGCTCTTCAGATGGCTATCTGGACCACTACAGCTTTGTGCAGCGATTTCGACCAAGAAGAGGATCCTCTGGCTCAAGGAGAACTGGTTGATCCCACCAGACTCAAGGGAAGAAGACTCCGGACTGGATCTTCTCTTGTCGTTGAAGGGGAGATAGCTCGGGAGTTGCAGCAGCCGTCTTCTTCTCCGCTTCTCTTCGGTTCCTTGCAGTTCCAGTGGCAACTCTGACTTCCAGCCCAAGAGTCCTGCCTTTTATGTGAAAATCCCCCATTCACACAGCCTGGCTGTCAATCACTCAGCAGGGGGGTTGTCTGGCCCGGACAACCACCTCAGCCAATCAAGACCAAGTGCGACTTGGGTCTCCAAGGAGACCCTGTGCAGGGGGTGACTACACCCCTCCCTCACATTCAGCCCACCTAGACACCCAGATGCCAAAGGAGGGCTTCTGGACAGAAGCCCGCCAAAGGTCGGTGAACAAAGAAAGCAAACCTGGTTTGCCGCGCAAAGTAAAACACTAGAAGGATTTTAACAAAAAGAAATGGCGATAAAACCTGACCAGAGCCAAATTAAAAAGTATTTGGTCAAGCGGGTTTAAGTTCGAGGCTAATACAATAGCCTAAAACGGAACCATGCTTATATAATATAATTGCGGTAGAAAAGATAGGGTAGGTACTACTGCCACCAGCCAAGTCTTAGTGTTAAGGGAGCGAAACAAAGCTCCAAGAGGCGCAGACAAAAAGGAGTATGAATTAACCCCTTCCAGTACTCCATTTAAGATGGGGTGTACTGGGTCTGCAGTTTAAATTACTACATAAAGTAAATGGCAACTTTATCTGTTTCTGGGGGACAGTAGTCAGCCCCAGAAAAATGGAGTCAGTGGGAAGTCTTCGAGACAACCCTCTGTCACTTCACTGAAGATGCTGTGTATCACACACCAAAAGTGGAGCTCATGGATTGGTGTTGCTCCAGAGCCCAAGATCACACAAAACAGTCGAAATACACATGGCAAAACACATGTAAGAGTGGGAAAAAGGTTCACACTCTTATCAGGTGGAAAACATAAACCCCAGAAATCCAGCAAAGCTGCTGAGGGACTCACTAGGTAAGGGAAATTAGCCATAAATGAGAATTCTCCATAACAACGCGCTCTCCTTCCCGTGGGAAGGGCTGTTTCTGTACGCCTTTCCTCTGTTCCCTCTCCTATCATCAACACACTCAGTGTCGGACAGTATTTATTTATTTGAATTTGTATATACCGCGCCACATGCCCGCAGGGCGCACACAAAACAAAAACAGGACAGACTTAGTTAGGTAACACAGAAGTTCGGGTCAGGATTACATGAGTGGGTGGCATCATACAGAGGAAGTCAGCCGAGTACTTAACCAGGTGGAAGGTTAAAAAGTAGGGTCTTCAGCCCTTTTTTTAAATTTAATGGTCATGTTGGTAGTTCTGAGGGTTAACGGGAGTGAATTCCAAGCAATAGGGCCTAGCACATCAAAGCTAAGGCCGCCAGCTTTGGCCAGTCTGAACCAAGGCTGTACAATTCTAAGTTGATTCTTGGATCTGAGGGTACGCGATGGAGTGTAGTGCTGGAGGCGAACAGAGATATTTGGGGGCCGGTCGTGTTAAAAATGCACTTAGGGGTCAGAGTGAGGAGTTTATGAGTCATTCTGTGCTTGACGGGAAGCCAGTGTAAGTCCCGTCTTGCGGCTGTGACATGAGCACGTAAATAGGCCAGTGATGGCATGAACTGCACTATTTTGGGTAACCTGCAGAGAAGATAGAATGGTCTGGGAGCAACCTCTCAGACAATAATCCAGGTAAGAGTTTACTAGAGCGTGGCAAGGATGGCAGCATTCTCATGAGACACAAAAGGCCAGATATTACCAAGCAGTTTATTAGGAAGGCCGCAGGAGCTCCGGACCTGCGCAGCATGCTGCTTCATTATTAGACAGTATTTATTTTTTGAGGGGATTGTGTCCTCCGACGTATTCCACATCTATGACAGTAATGACCACAGCTGTGCTGCTTCGGAACATTTTTCGGCGTAAGCGTCCTGCATCAATGATGATATGCTGTGCCTCGAGGTCGAGGGTCAACATCACCGGATGTTATATCTAGGACGCACAGCGCCTGTAGCCTCAGATCCGTTTTTTCCGCGAACGTGTTCACTTCAAAATCTCGGCACGCTTGATTCTTCTACTTTGCGAAAATGTCTTTGTCTTCTTCTACCCCGAAGTCGGGCTTCAAAAAGAGTCCGGACTGCGGTTCCAAAATGTCCATCACGGACCCGCACGACGTCTGCCTCTGGTGTCTTGGCGAAAGCCACGCCACCGACGACTGCGATGACTGCCAGTCCTTGACTTCGAAGGCCTTACGGGAGCGGAAGAAGAAATTATTGGTAGGTAGAGTATTTAAAACCCGTAAGTTGAAATCTGCTGAGCTTTCGACTGACGACTCGCGGGGCGACTCTCTGTGTCAGTGTAAGTCCAGGGGGGTCTTGGAGTGGGTCCCGCCATTCCTCTGCCTCTTCTGGGCATTCTCGGAAGTGCTGTCACTGGTTGCTTTCCACGTCCTCGTCGGTGGACTCCGCCAAACGGCGGGTGACTTGTTCCACCAAGTCTTCATCGCCGGCCGAATGGGACGCATTCCGCCAGCAGATGATGGTGATTTTCAAATCGCAGGGCACCGTTCCGTCTGCGCCTTCGAGACAAGCCAGCAAGGGGCGAGCTAGAGCCACCGCTCGCGCGCCTTTGGGCTCGGGCAGTCGGCGCGATCATCGGGAGCCGTCGAGGTCCCGATCGGACAAGGTTGATTGCCATAGCCGTGCAAGGTCCAGGTCCTGGTCCTCAATGCCCTCAAGACCATCGGAACCTGTGAGGCCTTCTAAGAAGGCATCAGTGCCCTGTCCGTCGAGGGACTCTCTCGAAGCTCCGGTTCAGAAGAAGTTGTTGTCGATGCCATCGGTGCCGAGGCCGTCGAAGGACACTCTCGGGGCTCCGGTCTCGACGCAGTTGTTGAAGTCATCGGCGCCTCGGTCGATGTCGACGCCAATTCCATTGGCGCCCTCAACGCCTTTTGAGGAGAATTTACCGGAGGTGCCCCGAAGGGCTGTGGAAACTCAGAGGAAGGCTCTCAGTAAGTCAGTGAGGCCTGTGTTTGAGCCCTTCTCTGGTCATCCCCCCACGATGGATTTATTCCAGCCTTTGGATTACATTTCAGAGGTGGAAGAAGGGTTGGATGAGGAGGGGGTTGTGCCTCCTGAGGTTCCTGATGACCTGTTGTCTGGTCACAGCCAAATGGAAGACCTACGTCAGTCCTTACATGACACCAGTGGTCTTGACACCTCTCCGGAGGTTGAGTTTGGCAGGCCTGAGCCTGGTACACATGCCGAATCCTCGTATAGGCGTCTCATGTCGAGGGTGACTGAGTACTTGTTGTGGTCTGCTCCACCTGCTGATTTTCTGCAAGATGATCTGATGGATATCCTGGATCAAGGTCCACCCACTGGGTAGTGGCGGCTTGGACTGCTCTGGAGTGTCTCCCGGCAGTGAATAAGTCGCTTCTGAAAAAATACTGTCTAACCAGTGGTGACCCTTGCTACTTGTCTACGCACCCCACTCCGTAGAGTTTGATGGTGCAGGCGGCTACGGCCCCAGCGAAGCAGGCTGCGTACCCTACTATCCCTCCTGATAGGGACGACAAGTGCTTTGATGGTTGGGCGAAGAAAGTATTTTCATCTGGGGTTATTTCTTTAAAGGCAGCAAACTCTGTCTGTGCCTTGGCAAGATTCACTCACACTCTGTGGAATTGTGCATCTTTGGCGGCTGAACATATTCCCGAAGGGGAGGAACGGGATGGTTTTCTAGCCCTCATGCAAGATGTCAAGGATGCCATGTGTGAATCCGTTCAGTCGGGTCTGGCTGTGACACTGTGTCAGCCGGTCCATGGCAGCGAGCACCGTGATGCGCAGGTTTGCGTGGTTGCAGAAGTCAGGGTTTGCTCCTGATGTGCAATCCCGGCTTCTCAACATGCCCTTTGATGGTGTCCATCTTTTTGGCAGCAAGGCTGATGAGAGCCTTGAGAGGTTGCAGATCTCAAAAGCTGCAGCGAAGTCTTTGAGCGCTGCATTGCGTCAACCTCCGCCTTTTCGTCCTAGGGGACAGCAATGAGGGGGGGTTCCTTTCGGTACTACTGTTCCTTTGGTAGATCAAGAGGAGCTGCCAGTCAAAGGGGCCACCGTAGGAGTACCAGAGGTGGAAAGCAAGGTACTCGAGGTGCCAAAGCCGCTCGGGAAGTTGCCTGCTTGCCCTCAGGCACTGCCGCAGCCGCTCAGTCATGAGGCTCATGGTTCGCTGGTTGGGGGAAGACTGGCGCAGCATCTTGTAGAATGGCGTGCCATTACTTCAGATGTGTGAGTTCTGGAGATCATAGCCCATGGCTACTGTCTTCCTTTCCAGCAGAGGCCTCACGACAATCCACTGGGGAAGCTCTCTTTGAAGTGTCTGGATCCGCTCCATGCGCAGGAAATCCTATCCCTTCTGGAGAAAGGCGCCATAGAACTGGTGCCTGTAGCAGGGAGGAACAAGGGATGGTATTCCCCATATTTTTTGATCCTGAAAAAAGACGGAGGATTGAGACCCATCATGGACTTGCGTGGTTTGAACAAGCTCCTCGGGAAGGAAAAGTTCAAGATGGTTACTCTTTCTCAAGTCCTCCAGGCTCTTCAACTTCAGGATTGGTTGGTGTCTCTCGACCTCAAGGTTGCTTACTTTCATGTGCCGATTTATCTCAAGAACAGGAAGTACCTGAAGTTCGCGGTTGGCGACTCACATTTTCAGTTTCGGGTCCTGCCGTTCAGATTGACCTCCGCCCGAGGGTCTTCACCAAGCTGATGGTGGTGGTGGCAGCGTATCTCAGGAAAGGGGGGATTCACGGCTACCCCTACCTGGACGATTGGTGGATCAGGGCGTGCTCTCCTGAGCAAGTCCTGGATCATCTGTCCGTCACCTGCCACTCCCTCCAGAAGCTGGGCTTCTCCCTCAACTTCAAGAAGTCTCATTTGACACCCACCCAACGGCTCCAGTACATCGGAGCAGTGCTCGAAACATCTCTTGGGCTGTGTTCGCCTCCCCAGGTGAGGGCTTGTCACATTCTGCAGATGGTGGACAAGTTTCAACATGACCAGAGTCTCCCTGCGTTCAAGTTCTTGAGGTTGCTCGGCCTCATGGCATCCTGCATTCTACTGGTGCCATAGGCCAGGCTGTGGATGAGATCTCTGCAGTGGGCCATCAAGATGCAGTGGTCGCAGTTCTCCGGCAGGATGTCAGATCCCGTTCAGGTACCACCCTCGGTCGCCCAGGATCTTCTGTGGTGGGCTGTCGAAGGCAATCTGATGATGGGAGCACCATTTTGGCAACCCTGGCCAGAGGTGACAATCGTGACAGATGCATCCCTCACGGGTTGGGGAGCTCATGCCAACGAGCTGACAGCCAGCGGCCGTTGGTCTCCATCAGAGTCCAGACTCCACATCAATCTGTTTGAGCTACAGGCTGTCGGGCTAGCCCTGAAGGCTTTTCTGACGCCTGTGCGGGGAAAGAATGTCCTGATTATGACGGACAATACAGTGGCCATGCACTACCTCAGCCAAAAACGCGGCCAGGGTCACTCCCACTGTGCAGAGAGGCGATGCAGCTCTGGTTCTGGGCCATCCAGTATGAAATTTCGATCTCAGCAGTTCATCTGGCCAGAGATGAAAACACGGCTGCGGACGCTCTGAGCAGGCAGAGCACGATCTCTCACGAGTGGGAGCTGGCTCAGGAAGCTCTTTTGGAGATCTTCGCCCTTTGGGGAACCCCACAAGTGGATCTCTTCACCACCAGTGTCAACTGGAAGTGGAAAAGATTCTGCTCGCCGTAATTTCCTCCAAGGGGAGCCTTAGGGGACGCGTTTGTGGTGGAGTGGTCCTTTCCACTGCTGTACGCGTTTCCTCCAGTCCCCGTCATTCCGCAAGTATTGAGGAGGTTACTGAGGTTTGGTTCCTGAATGATCCTCATTGCTCTGGCATGGGCCAGGAGAGTGTGGTACTCAGACCTTCTAGACATGTACATCTGCCCGCCACGTCATCTTCCCATCCGAGACGATATGCTCTCACGGGAGGGGGGTCAGGTTCTCCATCCAAAGGTCACGTCTCTCAGCCTTCATGCTTGGTATCTGAATGGTTGAGGTATAAGGATTGGGACCTCCCTGAAGACGTGATGGAGGTGTTGCTGTCGGCCATAAGGCCCGCAACGAAATCCCTGTACCGTTGCCGTTCGAGAAAGTTCTGTGACTGTTGCAGGGTACAGAATGTGGATCCTTTCCAATGTTCCATTCCTTTGGTCCTGTCTTTTTTGCTTTCGTTAGCCCATAAGGGCCTACAAGTAGGTACCATTAAGGGTTACCTGGCAGCGCTGTCAATATTTAAGCGCTCGTCTGAGGAGTGTTTTTATTTTATGATTCCTTCGATTTCTCAGTTTCTAAAAGGGCCAACTAATATGTTTTTTTAGGGAGAATTCTCATTCTATGGCTAATTTCCCTTACCTAGTGAGTCCCTCAGCAGCTTTGCTGGATTTCTGGAGTTTATTTTTTCCACCTGGTAAGAGTGTGAGCTTTCCCCCCACTCTTACTTGTGTTGTGCCATGTGTATTTCAACTGTTTTTAGGATTGTGGACTCTGGAGGACACCACTTGAGTAGCCCCACTCTTTGTGTGTTACACAGCACCTTCAGTGCAGTGACACAGGGTTGTCTCTTAGACTTCCCACTGACTCCATTTTCTGGGGCTGACTACTGTCCCCCAGAAAAGGGTAATGTTGCCATTAACTTTACATAGTCACTTTTACCACGGATCCAGTACACCATCTTATATGGAGAATTGGAAAGGGTTAATTCTTAGCCCTTTTTATCTGTGCCTCTCGGAGCATTGTTTCGCTCCCTTAACATTAAGACTTGGCTGGTGGCAGTGGTATATACCCTAATTTTCCTACCACAATTATATTACATAACGTGGTAACGTTTTAGGCTATTTTAAACCCGCTTGCCCAAATACTTTTTATTTCGGCTCCGGTTGGGTTTAATCGCCATTTCTTTTTGTTAACATCCTTCTTGGGTCTTTCTTTGTGCGGCAAACCAGGTTTGCCTTCTTTGTTCGCCGACCTTTGGCGGGCTTCTGACCAGAAGGCCTCCTTTGGCATCTGGGTGTCTAGGTGGGCTGAATGTGAGGGAGGGGTGTAGTGACCCCCCGCACAGGGTCTCCTTGGAGACCCAAGTCGTACTTTGTGTTGATTGGCTGAGGTGATTGTCCCGGCTGGACAACCCCCCTGCTGAGTGACTGACAGCCAGGCTGTGTGAATGGGGGATTTTGGCATAAAAGGCAGGACTCTTGCGCTAGAAGTCCAAGTCGCCACTGGAACTGCAAAGAACCGAAGAGAAGCGGAGAAGAAGACGGCTGCTGCAACCCCGAGTCCCGGTGAAGCCCTGCTGCAGCCCTGAGCTATCTACCCTTCAACGACAAGAGAAGATCCAGTCCGGAGTCTTCTTCCCTTGAGCCTGGTGGGATCAACCAGCTTACCCTTTCTTCAGTCGGAGAATCCTCTCCTGGGTTTAAATCACTGCTGTACTGTAGTGGTCCTGATAGCCGTCAGAAGAACCTTCTCCTGATTTAAAGAAGTGCACCTTTTATTCATCCCTGGGTAGTGCAGATCTCTCCAGATGTCGTCCTTCTTGTCCACACGACTGAAACTGCAGGAACCGTGAGTCTGCAGGAACTACCAGGAACAACCGCTGTGGCACCAGCTTTTCTCCAACGGAATAAGGTACTGTGCACATTTGGTCGTTCTCTCCGACTGACCACCCGGAATCGGGGTGAACCCTTTTTCTCCTCGAAGATTTGTCCTTTCTTCCTTCCCTCTTATAACTTTTCCTTCGATCTGACAATATCTAAATACTCTTGGCATCTCAAATCTCGAACTGTTCAACGTGTGATCCTCGCCAACTGAGCATCAGCTCCATTGACACTGGCGCAGGCCTATTGACTTTAATCTGTATCTTTGAATGAGTCCTCCGATTCCCTTGCCTTGACAAAAGTATTGCCTATGATTTTATCCACTTTTCCCTTGTTTGAAATTCTAAAGTACAAAGTGTGTTTTAACTTCGTGAGCATTTCTATTTGTGGGTACGTGTTAGTATCGCAGCACCAGTCTGTCAAATCCTAATCTACTTACCTTGAATTTGCTGGAACAAGTGGAATTGGTTGTGTGTAGTGTATTTTACGTGTGGTTTTGAATTTATAGAAGTGAAGTGTTTTGTGAACAGGTTTAAAATAAATGTACTCCTATTTTTTACCTGAAACCTTGAGTCAGTATTTGCTTGAGTCACAGTAATTGTGGTCCCTTGTGTAATCTCTACTGCTGCTCATTTACTCTTGAGATAAGTCTGGCTGCTCCGCTACTGCTACCACTTTAACATAGTAGTACAGGCTTGTACCAAAGGTGAACTTCTATTGCCACTTGTAGTCTTAATTGTGTGTAGTGGCTCTTAAGGGCACGGCACAGGATTCTGCTTAACAGTTTCCACCGTCGCCTTTCCAGGTTCCGGGATGGGATTTGAACTTAGTTTTAAAGTACCTAATGGTAACTCCGTTTGAGCTCTTACATTCTTGTCCGCTGAGACTGTTGTCCTTTAAGACTGTATTTTTAGTTGCGGTTACTTCCGCACGCAGAGTGAGTGACTTGCATGCACTTTCCGCCAAGCCACCTTTCACAGTGTTCCATAAGGACAGGGTTGTCCTTAAGGTTCATCCTTCTTTTCTTCCGAAGGTTGTGTCGGAATTTCATTTAAACCAGAAGGTGATATTTCCGGCATTTTATCCTCCTCCGCATCCTGGTAAGGAAGAGCATAGGTTGGATCGTAGGAGGGCTTTGAGTTTCTATCTGTCACGGATGTCCTGGGTCAGAGTAGACGATCAGCTCTTTGTTGGATACGCTGGAAGGCGTTTAGGTCAGGCTGTTTCCAAGCAGACCTTGTCCAGATGGATTATTTTGACAATCTCTGAATGTTACTGTTTGGCGGGTAAGGACCCTCCAGTAGGCTTACGGGCTCACTCTGCTAGCGGTGTGGCTGCTTCCACGTCCCTACAGAAGGGCATTCCGATTCGCAGTATTTGCGAAGCAGCCACATGGGCTTCTGTCCATACCTTTGTGAGACACTATTCCCTGGACTCCATCCATGGGCAGGATTTGGCCTTTGGTAAGGCAGTCCTGTATTCAGCAGTTTGATTGGGCATTCTGAAATTCTAAATTCTTTTCCCACCTCCATACGTTGGTGTTGCTTTGGGAGTCTGTCATAGATGTGGAATACGTCGGAGGACACAATCCCCTCGAAGAACAAGTTACTTATCTTACCTGGTAACGTTCTTTCGATGGGATGTTCCTCCGACGCATTCCACATCGAACTCTCCCAGCCTGCCCCTCTACAGAATTTCTTATGCGATTGCATCTTATGTTTTCCGCAAGGCTTTCTGCAGTCATACTGGCAGGAGATTGGTGCCACACGTTCTGGGGAAAACTACAACTGAGGCTACGGGCGCCGTGCGTCCTAGATATAACATCCGGTGACGTCGACCCTTGAGCGACAACGTTACAACGTCATCGACACAGGATACCTACGCCGAAAAATGTTCCAAAGCTGCACAGCTGTGGTCCTTACTGTCATAGATATGGAATACGCCGGAGAAACATCCCATCGAAAGAACGTTACCAGGTAAGATAAGTAACTTGTTCATTTGAATTTGTATATACCACACCACTTCAAGACTTCCATTTCAAGGTGGTTCTCCAGCTGCATCACGCACTGTCATCGGTTGGCTAACCGACCGCTGCCCTGCCGTCCGAGAGCCCACTCCACCAGAGGGATCACCACAATGATGGCATTCCTGTCTGGTGTACCCCTGCTGGACATCTGCAGGGCTGCTACGTGGAGGTCCATGCACACCTTCACAAAGTTCTACTGCTTCGACATGGATTCCAGGGAGGAGTCCAGAGTCGGCCAAACAGTGCTACGCGACCTGTTTGCTTGAGGTGAGTTTGTTCCAGAGGTAAGAATTCTTTGCCTCTGTTGAGGCTTGTCACCTCCCGTGGTCGTGTAATGATTGTACTGCTATTTATTTGTTATTCATGAGCATGTGAATCCATGCCCGACCTCATGCTGGAGAAGGTTTAAGTTAATTACCTGGGTATGGCATGGATTCACATGCCAACCCCCCCTCTGACCTCTCTGCGGCTCTTGGTCATACTGCCACTTTGTGCTTACCAACTCTGAAGATGGCTGCCAGAGGAGGGGCTTAGGGATAGGACTATCATTGGATGGGGGCAGTACGACAAAGAGAACAGTGATTGGTTTAGAGGAGAAATACAGTTTTAAAGTGAAACTGCTTTTTCTTATACCGAGGATTCCCAGCCTGACAACAGGGAATAGTCATGAGCATGTGAATCCATGCCAGACCCATGCTGCAGAACAATAGTTACAGGTAAATAACTTAAACCATACCCACCATCAAACCGCACAATATCTGTGTGGTGTCTGGAGGTAAACTGTGATATGGAAAAATGCAGTTAATGCCAGTCCATGTACCCCAAAGCTCTTAGGGATTGGGACCCTCAACTGGTGCTACACTGTCCCCCCTCAAAGTCTCTAGCACCTTCTTTACCCAAGTCTTTGAAATTTTAGATGGAACGACCAACTTTGGAGAAGGTAGAGAAGAAGGGTGCACATGAGGCATAAGCAAACCAAGAAGAGATCAAACTCTCGTAGAGTCGCACCACTCTTTTTTCCTCTTCTTCTCCCCGCATAGATTGAGGAGGGAGGAGAGAGAGGATTCCTCTTGACTCCCAAAAGCTCGGTAAGGCCTTGTTTCCCTTGAAGCATCCCTCTAGGGAGGAGTGGGAGATGTTTCCGGATACATTTTAGCAATTATTTTCTAAGGCCTCGACTGATGTGGCTGCTGCTTTGACATCCGTACCTCAGTCCGCTGTACCAGTGTTGGCCATTAGAGACCTTCAGGAGATAAGCCACACACTCTGTAGCTTGTTGCCTCAGGTAATAGTGTTGGTGACAGGACTCGGCCTTGACCTGTGACTTTTCAACTACTTTGCTGGCTCAGTCAGTAGGTGATTCGGTACCGGAATAGGCTAATTTAGGGCTTATTGTGTTTAAATCTACATAGGACGTCTTTAATGAGGGAAACCCTGACCCCTTTCGTTTGCACCCCACCGTATGACCCTTTGCCTGACTTTGACTTTATGCCAGATGAGATAATCATTGCAGAGTTGGCATCAGACCTTCAAGATTCCAGCAGCCTCAACAACTCCTCTGACCTTCAGAAGCAGCAGGCATTTTCTTACACCCACCCCAATGTGCAGTACAGAAAGGAAATCGGGAAGGTGGTTGCTGATGTAGGCCTTGGGGCGCTGACCAAACCGTACGATACCAGCTCATAGACATTTTAGATAAAGGGCCCTCAGACTAAGACAACTTTGCCAATCAGTCAGCTATTGCAGACCCGGTACTAGATTTGTGGCAGAATCCATGCTTAATTTCTACTGTTGTCAAAGAGCTTTCAAAGAAATATAAGCAAGTCAACTGTCGCTGGGCGGACCTGCTGGTCCATGCTGCCATGGCCTCTTTCAAGTTGTCTGCTTCTTCCACTCTCCCCACTGACAGTGAATGGAAGATCAACGCGCTGGACAAGGCGGCCTTTTGCAACTGGGGCAAGGGGACGAATGCCTCATGTGCTTCAATTATATTCTCACATGTTTTGTGGTCTGTTACTGGCCAGGCTTCAACCCACTTGCCAGCAAGTGAGATTCAGCACTTCTCTCTATCTGGGATGATCTAAAGACCAACGTAGATTCGAACATAATCTCAGCACTGATACTACTTGACCCTTCTGCAGCATTCGACACAGTCAACCACAACATTCTCATTAACAGAGTGAAAGAAATGGGGATAAACGACATGGCGTTGCTCCGGATTAAATCCTTCCTATCTGAGGGAACATAAACCGTATGGATAAAAGCATTAAAATCCGCGCTGCGGAACACCACCTGTGGAGTACCACAAGGATCCTCCCTTTCTACCTGACTCCACTAATCAACTTCATCAAAAGGCACGGCTTCATCTGCTACAACTACGCAGATTACACCCAAATCATCTACAAAATCAAAGATGTACAAGAAGGGAACACAACGCTAGTAGACTGCCTGAAAGAACTCTACGAAAGGATGAACACAAACAGCCTCAAACTCAAAACGGACAAGACAGAGTTATGATTATATCCCAAAATCAAGGAAGCAACCAATATATCCCATGGCCCACAGAACTAGGAACAACACCCACACCATCAAACATTTTCAAACACCTTGGAATCCTAATTGACAATTAGCTAACCCTAGAACAGCAAGTGAACACAATAATCAAGAAATGCTTGTTCCACCTAGGCAAAATCAAAAAGATTCTACCATTCCTCTACTTCACGCACAAAATACTAGCCATCATCTGCCTCATTGTGTCCAGGATAGACTACGCCAACAACCTATACCTCGGCATGCCAGAGTATCTACTGAAGAAACTGCAACGTATACAGAACGCAGCGGCCAGACTTCTCAAACTTTCACAAAGGGACCACATCACTCCTGCGCTAAAGATGCTTCACTGGCTGTCAGTTAAAAAAATAATCACATTCAAAACAATGTGCATAACGCACAGAGCAATCCACGGCCAAGGAGCAGAATTCGAACTAAAGAAAATCACCAGCCTAACAGAACACTCAGATCCAGCAACACCATCTGCCTGGAACCTAAACCATACACAAGGAAAAAACATGGTGGATCAGCATTCTCTTGCCTAGCTGCAAAAATGTGGCACTCCCTCCTGAGAGAAATAGGAAAACTCCTGAAAACCTGAGTCTTCAGCAGAGAACCAGACGAACAAGAATGAGCAACACACACCCCCCTCGGAATGATCACACAGAAGGCAGGGCGGAGGACCAGACCCAACCACGATAAAGTGCAGGCAGGTAGAGAGATGTCGCAGTAGGAGGGAGTCCCGAGTGCACCCATTCCCATGGAGGGATCGTCTGGAGGCTAGGAAGAGAGATGGGAGCGTCCTAGGTTGAACCACAGGCCGAGGGCTTTAGAGCTGAAGGGGAAAGAGTAACGACCGAACAAATAAACCACAGGGCCCAGGTTGCTCAAGCACACAAGGAAGAGGTCTCCACCCTAAATAAATACAATACACCCCACACCCACTCAAGGTGCACAGGGAGGCCATAGTGGCTGCTCACCAGGATATGCCAGGGCCAAAGCGGTCCAAACATCCATTAGTTTGAACACTGGGGGAGGGGAGGTGGAGGAGGCATTACCACTAAATAGGCCTGTAGATGACCCACAACTCTGCACAGAATACAGAAGTGAGACCCCCCTTAGCAAACCACAATGGGCGACACTGGCACGGTCGCATACCATTGTGGCCAAAGCAGAGGGGGTATGATGGAGAGCCACCACTAACCAACCCACTAAAAAAAACTCTTCCTTCTGCGTAACCTCTCAAACTCTTAAAAAAATAAAAACAGAACCATACCTATACAGCGCAACAAACCGCACGCACTCTACTACACTGCAACATCAAAACAAACCACACATAGCCTCACACAACAGCACACAACAACTACTGACCGAAAAATCACACCTATTTTCAGCTGCCAACAGCACATCACAGCTCTCTTCTGCTATTTTCCTCACTCAGTCCTACTAACTTACCCTACCCTCTTGTTTTTCAGATCTGCCAGATTGCCAGCAGACCATTCTGGTGGTGATAGTATACAATATAAATATCCTTTCTCCCGCAGATTCCTCATCTGATAGATAACCTCATTCAGCTCTGCTGCTAGGACAATTCCTTGACAAGGGGCGTAGTGGATCATGACTTGGCCGTCGATCCATATTGCTCTGTACGTGACATCAGGTGTAGTATATATACCACGTCATTACGCCCCGTACCTCAGTTTTTTTCTGCACACTCAACATGCTGCTCTGAGGAACACGACAACCGAGCCTTCGACTCCTAGGACCACGAGATGTCCTCCCCTTGGATTTCGGGTTTGAAACAATTCACATACTTCCACTCTAAAATGTTGGTCACCGACCCACACAACATATTTCTGTGGTGTCTCAGTGCAGCTCACGACACGCAGGGGTGTGAGTCTTGCTAAAAAATGAACCCGAAGTCGGTGCGCGAGCGGACAGCTAAACTCGCATTAGGCCGACCGCCTTCAAAATCCCCTGCGCAGTCGACCGGCCAGTCCTCCGAAGCCGAGACTGAGGAGCCTACCCCGAAAAAGAGAGACATGGATGGAAGGCCAAGAAACGGTCGCACTCAAGGAGCCACTCTTCCTCCTCGTCGTCACATAAGAAAAAGTGGCACCACCATGACCGGCGCAAATCCAACTGCTCGTCTGTGAAAGTTAAGACCTTGGCTGGGCTGACCACTCAACAGGAGAGGGACGATTGTAAGCACCAACTGTTGGCTATGTTTGAAAAACAGGCGGCGGCATGTGTGGGTACATCCCCCCCACCCCCAAGCAGCAGGCCTTGGTGGTAGCAGCGATGCTTGGCACTCCCGACCCCACGCAGACCACTTTGCCAAGGCCATCGACATCGGGGAAGCCTTCGGGCTTGATGCTGAAAAAGGCACATAAACCTTTGATAGCGGGACCTTCTCATGAAGGTGCGGACATTGCCAATGTCTGGTCGGTGCCCAAGACCCGTTTGATGCTGGCGGCCATTCCGTCTACATCGAGGGATAGACCCCCGGAGCCGACCATCGGAGGCAGATCTTTTGCCCCACTCTCTGGGACTGAATTCTTGGCTCCACGGTTACTATTTTTCGGTGCTGATCAGAGAGATTAACAGGGGAGCGTTGATCCGATATTTACTGGTCCGCGAGGCGTCATATATTTCGACCATCAAGCAGATGTTATGGCACTGGCACAAGGGCTCCACTTTGCAAGTAGGCTAGACACATCACCAGATGTGGAATTTCAGCAGTGTCAGCCCTACATCCATACCCACGCTAGGTTTAGGTTGCCCGTGGATAGGGTGGTAGACACTGTGGGTCTAAATACCATGGCAGTTCCAGCCCAGGGCTATGACCTAACAGACATCTTGGACGAGGGCCCGGTCTCAGAAAGAAATATGCCACTTAATCCCACCATTGCAGATCCCATAACCTCCTTGTGGCAGCATCCCTGCTCCATCCCCCCAATCAGCTTGTTAGGGAGAATTCTCTTATAAAGCTAATTTCCCAAACCTAGTGAGTCCCCCCAGCAGCTTTGCTGGATTTTTGGGGTTTGTTTTTTTCTCCTGCTAAGAGTGAGACTCTTTTACTCCCACTCTTAGGCATGATTTGAGGTATGTCTCTGACTATTTGTGTGCTTATGGGCTATGGGGTTTTTACTCCATAGGGTATCATCTGTTTTTCATGTGTGTTACACAGCACCCTCAGTGCAGTAACACAGGGGTGTCATAGTGACCCCCAAACATAGACTCCATACCCTGGGACTGACTACTGTCCCCCAGGGCATGTAAAGTCACCATTGGCTTTACTAGTCTTAAACTGTGAACAGACCAGTACAAACCATCATATTGTGGAAGTACTGGTAGGGGTAATTCGATTGCCCCTGGGTCTGTTTTCCAAGGGGGCACTGTCCAGTCCCACCCTTGTCGAGTTTCTGGCTGGTGGCAGTGGAAACTACTTTTTATATTCGACCCCAAATATATTCCTATGGGATTTTCCCATTGATTTTAAACGCACCACTTTTTGGTGAAATGATAAAGATACCGCCGGGTTATTTTTTTAATATTAAATCCACGGTTGGGTCTTTTTGACAGAACTCTTTTCTAAAATGGCGTTTGTGTCCGTCTCTGTAACTCTAACCAAGGTCGAGCCCTTTGTTCCACTTTTTGGCGGACTTCTTGTTAGGGAGAATTCTCTGTATAGGCTAATTTCCCAAACCTAGTGAGTCCCCCAGCAGCTTTGCTGGATTTTTGGGGTTTATTTTTTTCTCCTGCTAAGAGTGAGACTCTTTTTCTCCCACTCTTAGGCATGATTTGAGGTATGTCTCTGACTATTTGTGTGCTTATGGGCTATGGGGTCTTTTACTCCATAGGGTTTCATGTGTTTTTGGTAAGTGTGTTACACAGCACCCTCAGTGCAGGAACACAGGGGTGTCATAGTGACCCTCAAACATAGACTCCATAGCCTGGGACTGACTACTGTCTCCCAGGGCATGTAAAGTCACCATTGACTTTACTAGTCTTAAATTGTGAACAGAACCAGTACAAACCATCATATTGTGGAAGTACTGGTAGGGGTAATTAGATTGCCCCTGGGTCTGGTTTTCGAGGGGGCACTGTGCAGTCCCCCCTCGTCGAGTTTCTGGCTGGTGGCAGTGGTTACCACGCAAAATATTCCACCAGAATATTTCCTATGGGATTATCCCATTCATTTTAAACACACCACTTTTTTGGTGCAATGTTCAAGATACCGCCAGGTTATTTATTTAATATTCATTCCCCGGTTGGGTCTTTTTGCCAGGACTCGGTTTTAAAATGGCGTTTGTGTTCGCCTCTGTAACTCTAACCCAAGTCGAGCCCTTTGTTCCACTTTTGGCAGGCTTCTGCACAGAAACCTCCAAATGTGGTGCCACTCTGTCTGGGTCTACAAGATGTGTGGGCGGGGGGGTTTAGGCACCCTGGACTGAGTTGCCTCGACAACTCAAGTCGCACTCTTGTGTGATTGGCCCAGTGGTGAGCCGCCCAGCTCACCACTTGGCATGTTTGAGTGACAGCTAGGACTGATGAATGGGGGTTTTCTGCATAAAAGCAGGGCTTTGGGGACTGGAACTTCAGAAGTCGCCACAGGACCTAAAGAATCCGAAGAGGGAGAAGCTGAGCCGAACTGCAACGACGACACCACTGGTGGAGCCCTGCTGAGCCGCCTCACCACTTTCCGACGACAGAGATCTTCATCCTGGAGAGTCTTCTTCCTTTGAACTGGTGGGGTTAACCAGTTCACCCTCTTTTCGCCTTCCTGGATCGTCTCGTGGTCAAATCGCCCGTGCCAAGCACCCCGGCGGCCGGATAGCCACGCTTCACCATTACCGCGAATAAAAGTGTAGTACCTTTTAACCGGGAAACTCAGCGGCTGGTTTCTTCCCTGGCAGTGCAACGACCTCCAGCTTTCCTCCACGTCGAGATCTTCTCTTCCCCTGGACGAAGCACCGACTTGCACCCTCTGCCAGGAACAACTGCCCCCGCTGGCGCATTCTCACCATTTCAGGTACTGTGTCCCGCCTGGTCTCCCTTGCAACAGACTGTTCAAAGTGTCCCTAAATCCTTGACTCTCTATCCTGGGTTGACCTGGGACCTGTTAACCAACTTTTCTGAACTGATCCAACTCCTTTTTGAACTATCTGCAAAGACTTTTAAAGAGTACTTCAACTGTGTGATCTTGGGCACATTCCGTCTTGCTCTCTCCAAGAGTGGGCCTGGCCTATGAACTTTCTTGCTCTACAGTAGACTCTGCTTTTCTTGACTTGCTGTGGTTCTTTTAAAAGTGTTGGTATTGTGTGCGTTTCTAATTTTGCCTTTTCCCTCCCTTTTTAAATAATTATTGGAGTGCCATCTTGGTTAAGCGCTCACCTCTGTATTTGATAATAAGTGGTGTTCTTTTCCTAAGACTTGTCGAATAATTAATCAGGGAGGTGTATATATTTCTAATGACTGTGTTTGAACTTGCTTGACATATTAGTGCCAGTGTATTTTTACAAGTGTGTTTTTAAATAAATAATTATATACTTTTATACCAAAGCTCTTGTCAGTGTTTGCTTGTGCTACTGTATTTTTTTTACCTAATGTTTACACTCTATATACTGCCTAACTCTTCTTGAGAGAAGTCTGACTGCTCAGCCACAGCTACCAGGTAAATCTGGGTGGTACAGACTGCTACCAATTGGGTTTACTGCCAACACCTGTAGTCCTAAGCCTTTTGCAGTGGTCCCTAAGGGAACTGCACAGGTTTCTGCCTATCACTTTTCCACAGAAGCCCTCCAAATGGTTCCACTCTGTCTGGGTTCCACAGGATGTGCGAGGAGGGGAATTGGCACCCTGGACTGGGTTGCCTTAGCAACTCAAGTTGCACTCTATTCTGATTGGCCCAGTGGTGAGCCGCCCGGCTCACCACTTAGCATGTGTGAGCGACAGCTAGGCTGTTGAATGGGGGGTTTTCTGCATAAAAGCAGGGCTTTTGGGACTGGAACTTCAGAAGTCGCCACAGGACCTAAGAATCCGAAGAGGGAAGAAGCTGACCCATCTGCAACGACGACACCACCGGTGAAGCCCTGCTGCAACAACCTCACCACTTTCCCGACGACAAGAGGAGATCTTCTCTGAGCTGGTGGGATCAACCACTTCTCCACTTCGCCTTCCAAAGACGTCTCTTGGTTGACTCGCCCATGCCAGGCACCCCGGCGACCGGATAGCCAAGCTTCACCACTTTGACCGTGAATAAAAGGAACGCACCTTTTACCGACGAACTCCGCGGCTGGTCTCTTCCCTGGGCAGTGCAACGAATACAAGGTTCCTCCTCAACGAGATCTTCTCTTCCCCTGGTCGAATCCACAACTTGCATCCACTGCCAGGAACAACTGCCGCTGCTGCAGCTTCCTCTCTCTTTAAGGTACTGTGTTCCACCTGGCCTCCCTTTCTTCGGATTGCTAAAAGTGACCCTTAAATCCTTGGCTTTCCAACTGGGTTGGCTCCAGACCTTCTAACTTTACTTCTCGAATCACCCCATCCTCTTTTGAACACTCTGCAAAGACTTTTAGTGCATTTTAAACCGTGTGATCCTGAGCACATTTCGCTTTGCTCCATTTAAAGTGGGCCTGGCCTATGAACTTTGGCTCTACAGTGTATACTGCCTTCACTGACTTGCTTTGGACTTAGAAAAGTGTTGGGAACTGTTTTATTTTTATGCTCTGCCTTTTTCTCCCCCTTTAACCTAATTATTGGAGTGCCATCTAAGTTACTCACTCACCTCTGTTTTGACAAAAAGTGGTGTTTTAACTTAGACTTGTCTAGTAATTGCTAGGGGAGGTGTAAATACTTTTCTGATTGTGTTTTGAACTAGCTTTGACTTATAGTGCTAGTGTGTTTTCTAAAGTGTGTGTTAAATAAATAATTATATACTTCTGATACAAAGCTCTGGTCAGTGTTTGCTTGTTCCACTGTGTTTTTAGCCCTATTGTGTATACTTTATATACTGCCTTACTCTTCTTGAGAGAAGTCTGACTGCTCAGCCACTGCTACCAGGTAAATCTGGGTGGTGCAGACTGCTACCAATTGGGTTTACTGCTTACTCCTGTAGTCTGAATCTTTTTGCAGTGGTCCCCAAGGGAACTGCACAGAATTCTGCCTAACACAGCTATACTATGACGGGAAGTATAGGCTGGAAAGAGGAGACCCATAATTTCTTTCTTCTAACCCTTCTCCTGAAAGGTCTTGTTGTGTAGTCAACCACAATCAGCACCAGACCTGCAGCCTCTACCTCAAATCTCCCCCTGTACAGAGAATGTAACAAGTCGGACGCAATTGCTAAGAAAGTGTTTACTTCAGGCAGCATGGCCCTAAAGGCCACCAACGTAGCCTGTGGGTTAGCAAAATACTAATTCGGCCTTTGGAAGGCTGTGGAGCAGGCGGCCCAATACATTTCCGAGGAAGAAATGCAGGATAGATTCTCACCGCTGGTGGAAGATGGGAAGGAGGTAGCCAGGCAGTCGCTGCAAACGGGCCTGGACATGGCCGACTGCATTGGCAAGTCTGTGGGATCGGCAGTAGCCCTAAAAGATCATGCTACCTGAGAACTTCAGGCTTCTCGCCGAACGTCAAGAACAGGCTGCTGGACGTGCCTTTTGAAAGTGAGCACCTTTTTGGTCAGAAAGCGGACGACTCCTAGGAAAGATTTAAGTAGTCAAAGTTAGCCGCAAAATCGCTGGACCTAGCTGCGCAGCCAGCCAAACCTGCCTTCAGCTTTGCCTCTAGAGGTAGAGGCCACAAGCGCTATGTGCCTTATGGCAGGAAGGCTCAGCTTCCGCATGCCAGGCAGGGGCAGAAGCATTTTTCGCACTCCGGAAGGGGTAGGGAGGGCTTTCAAAGGCCAGCAAACGGCTTTGATTCCCCTCCAACTACTTATCGGTTGGTGGATGGCTGGCAGAGCATTGGTCCCAATGGCAGGGGATTTCCTCTGATGCCTAGGCACCGGAGCTTGTGTAGTGGGGTTATTGTGTGCCCTTCTTAAGGAAACCACCAGACAGACCCCCACCACTTCCAAACCAACCGGGACAGGAGCTCCAGGAAAAACTGTGAGCGCTGTTGTTGAAGGGTGCTGTGGAAGAGGTACCTCCTAATCTCAGAGCATTGGGCCGGTATTACCGGAACTTCCCGGTACCCAAGAAGGGAGGAGGTCTCCGTCCCATTCTGGACCACAGGGCCTTGAACAAGTTCCTGAGGAAAGACAAATTCAGGCTGGTGACGTTTAGAGAAATTCTCCACGTTCTCGAATTGCAGGACTGGCTGGTGTGACTAGATCTGCAGGACACTTATTTCCATGTGCCGATATATCACGCGCACAGGAGGTTTCTGAGGTTCCTCATAGGGGACAAGCACTATCAGTTCAAGTGGCTCCCCTGTTGGGTTGATCTCCACTCCAAGGGTCTTCACCAAGCTCCTGCCAGTAGTCGCGGCTTATCTCGGGAGATCCGGTGTCCATGTATTCCCGTACCTGGACGACTGACTGATCCGGGGGAAGTCAGCTGGTCAGGTTTTGTCTCACTCGGATGACACCTGTCTGCTACTGCACAGGATGGGCTTCTCCTTGAACTTGAAGTCCCATGTGACGCCAGTGCAGAGGCTCCAGTTCATCAGGGCAGTCCTGGACAGACACCCGGGTTGGGGTGCTCACTGCGGGGTCTTATAGGTGAGCAGTCTTTTGTCAGCAATGGAAGCCAGGTGGCACATCAACAGGCTGGAGTTGTGAGCCATCGGGTTGGCCCCGAGGGCTTTCGTCCCGCCTCTGATGGAGAAACATGTCCTAATTCTGACGAGCAATATGGTGGCCATGCATTAACTGAGCAAACAAGGTGGCGTGCGCTCCCTTGCCCTTTGAAGAGCGGTGATGCAGCTGTGCTTCTGGCTGGTAGAGAACCAGTTCTTGGTCCCGGCAGTTCATCTGGCGGGGGCAGAGAACAGTTGGGCGGATGCTCTGACCAGGCAGAGCACAGTCTCACACGAGTGGGAAGTGTGCCAGGAAGTGTTAGGGAGAATTCTCATGTATGGCTAATTTCCCTTACCTAGTGAGTCCCTCAGCAGCTTTGCTGGGTTTCTGGGGTTTAATTTTTCCACCTGGGAGTGTGAACCTTTTTCCCCACTCTTACATGTGTTTTGCCATGTGTATTTCTACTTTTTGTGTGATCTTGGGCTCTGGAGCCACACTACTCCATGAACCCAACTTCTTGTGTGTGTTACACAGCACCTCCAGTGCAGTGACACAGGGTTGTTTCTGAGACTTCCCACGGACTCCATTTTTCTGGGGTTGACTACTGTCCCCCAGAAACAGGTAAAGTTGCATTTACTTTATGTAGTTACTTAAACTACAGACCCATTACACCCCATCTTACATGGAGTATTGGAAAGGGTTAACTCTGATCCCTTTTTGTCTGTACCTCCTGGAGCCTTGTTTCGCTCCCTTAACACTAAGACTTGGCTGATGGCATTGGTATCTACCCTAACTTTTCTACCGCGATTATAGTATATAAACGTGGTACTGTTAAAGGCTATTGTATTAGCCTCGAACTTAAACCCGCTTGACCAAATACATTTTATTTTGGCTCCAGTCGGGTTTAGTCGCCATTTCTTTTTGTTAACATCCTTCTTGTGTTTTACTTTTCGTGCCAAACCAGGTTTGCCTTCTTTGTTTGCCGTCCTTTGGCGGGCTTCTGAAAAGAAGCCCTCCTTTGGCATCTGGGTGTCTAGGTGGGCTGAATGTGAGGGAGGGGTTTAGCAAAGTCGCACTTTGTGTCAATTGGCTGAGGTGGTTGTCTGGGCAGGAGAGGCTCGTCAGATGGCTATCCGGACCACTACAGTACAGCAGTGTGCAGCGATTTCGACCACGAAGAGGATCCTTTGGCTGTAGAAGATGAGCTGGTTATCCCCACCGGGCTCAAGGGAAGAAGACTACGGACTGGATCTTCTCTGGTCGTCGAAGGGTAGATAGCTTAGGACTGCAGCAGGGCTTCACCGGGACAGGATAGTTGCAGCAGCCGACTTCTTCTCCGCTTCTTCGGTTCCTTGTAGTTCCAGTGGCGACTCTGACTTCCAGCCCAACAGTCCTGCCTTTTATGCGAAATTCCCCCATTCACACAGCCTGGCTGTCAATCACGCAGCAGGGGGGTTGTCCAGCAAAGTGCGACTTGGGTTTCCTAGGATACCATGTGCAGGGGGTGACTACACCCCTCCCTCACATTCAGCCCACCTAGACACCCAGGCGCCTAGAGGAGGGCTTCTTGGCAGAAACCCGCCAAAAGACAGTGAACAAAGAAGGCAAACCTGGTTTGCCGCGCAAAGTAAAACACAAGAAGGACTTTAACAAAAAGAAATGGCGAATAAACCTGACCGGAGCCAAAAGAAAAAGTATTTGGTCAAGCGGGTTAAAGTTCGAGGCTAATATAATAGCCTAAAACAATACCATGTTTATATAGTATAATGGCGGTAGAAAATTTAGGGTAGATACCACTGCCACCAGCCAAGTCTAAATGTTAAAAGAGCGAAACAATGCTCTAGGAGGTACAGCTAAAAAGGGCTAAGGATTAACCCTTTCCAGTACTCCATGTAAGATAGGGTGTAGTGGATCTGTGGTTAATGACTATGTAAAGTTAATGGCAACTTTACCCTTTTCTGGGGGACAGTAGTCAGCCTCAGAAATGGAGTTGGTGCGAAGTCTAAAAGACAACCCTGTGTCACTGCACTAAAGGTGCTGTGTAACACACAAAAGAAGGGGGGCTACTGAAGTGGTGTACTCTTGAGTATACAATCACAAAAACAGAGGAAATAGACATGGCAAAACATGGGTAAGAGTGGGGGAAAAGCTCACACTCTTACCAAGTGAAAAAATAAACTCCAGAAATTCAGCAATGCTGCTGGGGGACTCACTAGGGGAGGGAAATTAGCCATATAATGAGAATTCTCCCTAACAAAAGGAGCGCACCTTTTATTCACCGTTGCTTTGCTGCTGCTGGCCTCATCCCTGGGTAATGCAGATCGCTCCAGACGTCGTCCTTCTTGTCCCCACGACTGAAGCTTCGGGAACCGTGAGTCTGCAGGAACTACCAGGAACAACTGCCGTGGCACCAGCTTTCTTCATTCAAATAAGGTACTGTGTCCTTTGGTCGTTCACTCCGTCCGACCTTGAGGAATCGGGGTGAACCCTTTTCCTTGCCAAAGGCTTGTCCTTTCTTCCTTCCCTCTTATAACATTTGCTTCCCTTTGACAATATCCAAGTACTCCTGGCAACGTTAATCTCAAACTGTTCTAATCGTGTGATCCTCGACAACAGAGCCTTGCTTGCTTTGACACTGGCGCAGGCCTATTGACTTTATCTGTCACTTAGAATACGTCTTCTGATTTGAGTGCCTTGACAAAAGTATTGCCTATGATTTTTATCCCCTATTCCTTGGTTTTTATTCAAATATGCTAAATGTGTTTTGACTACGGTTACAATTCTTCCCACGGGTACGCTTTTCTTTCGTAAAACCGAACTGTCATTACTGTCAAAAAGTGAGCGCTGCTTAAACCCTGGTAACGTCTTTTGTTTCACATCACCGGTCTGTCAAATCCCAATGTACTTACCTTGAATTGACCTGAACCAAAGTAATTGGTTGTGTGTGGTATATTTAGAGTGTGGTTTTGTTTAATAGAAGTGAAGTGTTTTTTGAACAGATGGTTTAAAAATAAATGTACTTATATTTTTTAACCAGAAACCTTGAGCCAATGTTTGTTTGAGTCACAGTAATTGTAGTCCTTTGTGCAACCCCTGTTACCGCTAATTTGCTCTTGAGATAAGTCTGGCTGCTCCGCTTATGCTACCACTATAACTGTGTAGTACAGGCTTGTACCAAAGGTGAAATTGTACTACCACTGGTTGACTTAATTGTCTGTAGTGTTCCCTCAGGGTACTGCAGAGGATTCTGCTTAATAGGAAGCCCTAGAGAAGGTCTCATCTCGCTGGGGTACCCCATCAGTGGACCTGTTTGCCACAGAGTCCAACAGGAAATGCAGTCAGTTTTGCTTGAGGGTATTCCCAGCGATCTGCGCGCTAGGGGATGCATTTCTAGTGGGTTGGACGTTCCCTATGCACTACACCTTCCCTCCGATTCCCATCATCCCTTGGGTTCTCAGGAGGTTGAAGAGGTTCAGAGCAGTCTTGATCACCACGGATTGGGCGAGGAGGACATGGTACTTGGATCTTCTGGATCTGACCATCTGCCCACCTCTCTGGTTGCCCGGAAGGTCTTGTGCTTCATCCAAACCCAGAATCCCTCAACCTACATGCATGGCTCTTGAGAGGGTGAGGTACTCGAGGTGTTGCTGGCTGCACGCAGACCTTCAACAAGATCCCTGTATGTGTGCAGGTGGAGAAGATTTGAGGCGTGGTGCAGGGAATGCGGGATTGGCCCTATCTCTTGCGCCACAACTACAGTGATGGCGTTCCTTCTGTTACAGGCCCCAGCAGGCCTTCAGGTTAACACAGTCAAAGGATATTTGTCAGCCTTGTCTCTGTTCAAGAGTTCCCCAGAACAAGGCTTACGATCCCAGTTATGGGCCAATTCCTGAAGGGTCTTGTGAGTAAGTTCCCGCCAACTCCCTTTGTTCTCCCAGTTTGGGATTTAAGACTAGTTTTGATGTTTTTGATGTCAGTTCCCTTTGAGCCCAGTGTTAGGTAAGAATTCCACAGAGCTGGTAATTCTTCCTTCCTGGTTCAACCCCAGAACTTTTTGCTTTTCTAGTGGGATATTTTTCATTAATACCTCAGTGAGTGGGAACCTTTTTCCACACTCACCTAATCTTTAACTCTTTTTATTGGTGTCATTTTTAAGACTCTCCATAGTGTCTTTTTAAAGTTATCATGTTTAACAACTTATTGGCAATACGTGCCTGTTGGTGCTGGGTTGCCCTAGGTGCTCCCCATTTAACTTTCTTGTATTAACCGTGGGTGAATTACAGTTCCCAAGGGTAGAAAGTATCTTTGGATCCCTTTTACATTTCGTTAGGTGGAACCAGCACACCCCACTTTAAGTGGAGTGCTGGGGAGATACAATGTACCCTTTCACACTAAAACTGTAACAATTATGTTACAGTGACAAGCTTACCTTTAATGGCTGGTGGCTGTGATACCTTTTACTAATTTGGGCACCTTTACCGCGGGCTGTGATCACAGCTGCAGTAAAGGCACCTATGGGTGCTCATTTTACCAAAATGGCCTCCGTCTTCTTTTTCTGCCATTTTAGTGTTTCTTGTAGTTTCTTGTTCCTTCCCCTAACATCCAGGGCAGGAAATTCCTTTGTGTGAGTTTTGTCTTGGGTGGGAGTCCCCTGGACACCCCGCACCAGGCTCCAGTCAGTCTGTAAGCACAGGAAGTGGGGGAGGAGTCCAAATCTTCCCAATCCTTTGTTTTACGCCTTGCTTCAACTGGGACAAATCCCAGTGGGGGACTGGCTGTCCTGATTGGACCACCAGACGCCCCATTCTTGTAAAATGCAGGGAGAGAATGCAGAGGTTGTGCTGTTGTAGTTCCTGATAAATACTGGAAACCTGAAAGCTGAAGTCATGTTTGACCACTGGAACAGAAAACCAAAGAGGATGTCGAAGGAAAAGCGGCAGAGATGATTTCCAGCGACCAGAGAGCCTGCTGTGTAACTGGAGCCTGCTGCAGCCCTTCCTTCCAATCTACCTTGGGTCTCCGAAAACGACGACCCGAACCCAGAGCCTGGTGAGACCCACCAGACTCAAGAAGACCTGCATTTTGAGCCATCCCACGGTTTGGTGCGACCTTGCGCTCTTGCAATACCCCAATACCCTGGGACCTCCAGCCACTGTGCGGTGCACAGTCTTCTGAATTCTGAATCTCGCTGAAACTTTGTGGGCACACTGGTGTATCTCCAGAGACACTGATTGAGTCCGAAAAGTCCCCTCACAAGAGTGCTGGACCTTTAAAACGACGAGAATTCAACCTTGATTTTCTGTCTTCTTTTGTGCTGCTTGAAAAGGCGCCAAATCTGCAGAACCACATTCAGCCGCAAGAGCAATTTAGCCTAGAGCTTTCTTGATCGATCCCTACTGCAAAGTCCCTTCTGAGGTCTTGTGTTCAGTCTCCAGGACATGGAGACCACTGACGGGTATTTGGCTGCAGTCCCTGAAGTTCTCCTGCTGCAAGCTCTTCTTCATGGCTGAGGTATTGTGTTAGCTTGGGTTTATACTTACCTTAAGCCTGTTGGGATTTCTGTGTAGCCCTGGGGTGTTTTCTGTGATTGGGATGTCCCTTGTCCACTGCACCCAGTCCCACTGCTAGAATCATACTGGGGTGTCTTCTGTGAAGCCCCTGGACCCTCTTCTAACTCTAAAAGTAAAATACTTACCTGTTTGCCCAGTTTTCCTAAGGAACTCTGACTTTTGCTACTAAAGAACTTATTCTAACACTGCCTGTTGGTCACTAGTCCTAGTGACGCCCCTTCTGCCACTCAGAACACTCATGCTCCAAGAATAAGGGAAAGACTTTGAAGGGATTGGGACTTCCGCCTAGAAAATAAAGCAAGTGTTTTACTTACTTGTAAAGAGTTGGTTGGTAACTGTTATTCTAAGAGTGAACAGTTACAAATGTTCTTACTGATCTTGAATGTGTGATTCACTATTCTTAAAAGTATGGTTAACACCTTTTCTTCCTTAGCCACTGTTTTGCCAGTCTAATAGAAAGTAGATATGATGGTATTTTACTCTCCCGTGATTAGGTTGTGCCTCTTTACAAAAGTAATGTGTTGCTTTCACCAGATTATTCCTGTAGGTTAATTGTAGGAGTGTCCTGTGGTATCACCAGGTTAGTCCTGTTAGGATAACTGTATGAGTGTCCCCCAACTGGGTCTTGCTTCCCTGACTTGCTGCTAGCCTGTCCTTAATAAGTCTATATTAGGTTGTTGCCTACCTAGAATAACTATTCAGTAAAGTGTGACATTGGGTTTTACTTTCCCCTTCATTGTGAAGTTAAAGTATGTGGGTTTTACTTACCTTGTGTTAGCTGTGTGCCATCCAAAATAAATTACCAGAGTTATTGCTTACCTCAATCTGGGGTTCCATGATTGCAAAAGCATCTGTAATTGTATATTACTTCCTTAGGTTTTACTCACCTGGTATAACTGTGTGTTATGACAAAAGTAGTTGAAGGTTTTTACTGCACCTAGGATAAGTGTTTCACTGTTCACCAAAGTATATTGTCCAGTTGACTGTTCATGTGATTTGTTCCAAGAGTCACTGTACAACTGGAAGGGTCTACTGCCCTTGTATTACTGAATGTAATCTGAAAGTAACCATTGTTTTTTTTACTCCCAAAGAATAGGCTTGACCTATACTAAATGTGTATAACAAGGTTTTGGCTTCCCTAGAACTACTGTTAGGCAATCCAAATAAGGTCTATACTTGGGTCTGTGGATTTCCAGTATGGTGGTGGTGTGTTTTTATACTGTGATTTTTTGTATAATGTTTTAGTACTTACTTACCCCTAGATTTATCTGGCCCTACCTGTATTTAAATACATCCTTTATTTTTCTCAATGCATAGTGTTTCAGTGTTTCTTTGGATCATTTGTATTACAATTGCACTTGTACTGTGTCTACTACCCTCTCTCCCTCCTAAGATAAGCCTGGCTGCTCTGTCTACGCTACCCTGAACTCAGGTGGTACAGCCTTATACTAAGAGTGGAGTCTTGTACTGCCTCAGTTGAATGGTTTTTCTAGGCCCTTAGTTGGACTTCAGAAAAACTGTCCTAACACCCATGCATTCCTGTTCTCTACGGCTGCTCTCCCTGAAGATAGCTTTCTTGGTCTCGATTACTTCGACCAGGAGGGTCAGCGAGCTACAGGCTCTGTGTTGCAGACCAATGTTTTTGCAATTCTTTCGGGAGAAGGTATCACTTAAGGTAAGACCTGGATTTCTCCTGAATATGATATGATAGTTTATTTGTATCGCGCTCGTACACAAGTGTTTCAGAGCGCGACCAGGCAAAGGAAGCAAAGGAAGGGGAACAAGGGAGAATCAAAAACAACGATCTTACTAGGCCCAGTGACATTGAGAACGCGGAAGTGCATGGAAAAGGGAAAAGAGGGGAAAGTGTAGGAAGGGGGGAGAAGTGGAAAGTGCGGTACAGAGGAGAGAACAGAATAAATAATTAGTAAAATAAATAAATAAATAAAGGCGATGAACAGTGGAAGTGCAGCCAGCAAGTGGCAAGTGCTGGATTAGTCAGATGGGTATATCTGATCAGTGCAGAAGAAAGGTTGGGGGGTCTGTATGGGTACAGATAAGACCCCAGTGCAGTGGTGGCCGGAGGCAGTGCAGGAAGGTGGCAGGGTGACCAGGTACATGGGCACAGAGGACGGAGAGGGGCCAGGTGCACAGTGCTGAGAGAGAAGAAAAACAGATCAGCAGGGGAGAAGAGGGGCAAAGGCAGAGGTGAAGAGGAAGGCCTTGAGGTGCTTCCGGAACCAGAGACGATTCTCCTCAAGTTTCATGGTGGCCGGGAGGCTGTTCCAAAGGGAGGCCCCAGCCGAAGACAGACATCTGCCCCCAGCTTGTTCCTTTGAAAAACGACTGACCCTGAGGAAGTTAGAAGTAAAGGAGCGAAGAGCTCGAGAAGGGAGGTATTTACAGAGGGGTAATTGAAGGTATTTTGGACCCAGGCCCCAGAAAGCCTGGTGGACAATGCAGAGGGTTTTAAATGTAATCCTTGCATCCACTGGGAGAGGATGAAGGGATTCCAGAGCAGGAGAGATACAATCCCAGGGCTTGAGACCAAGGACAAGTCTCGCAGTCTTATTCTGGATTAGTTGTAAAGGGCGGAGAGTGGAGACAGGTAGATTTAGAAAGAGGCTGTTACAGTAGTCCAACCTAGAGAGAACCAGAGCTTGGGAGACAGTGAGCTTCTGAGGGAAGGAGAGGAAAGGCAGAGTACCTCTGAGGAGGTGCAGTAAGAAGTTTGACTTTTTAGAGACGTCAGAGATGTGTGCAGAGAAGGAAAGTGAAGAGTCAAAGATTACCCTGAGGTCCTTAGCCTCCCAGGTAGGTTGTAGGAGGAACAAGGTAGGCCTTTCTGTGGTTTGAGTTTCACCTCTCCCAAGCCATAGACTTGCTGGTCTTTTATCCTCCACCTCAACCTTCCAAGGAAGAGGATTGTTTCCATCGATTGGACCCAAAAAGAGCTTTGAGCTTTTACATTGCTAGGACATCTGTGTTTTGGAAAACTGACCAACTGTTTGTGACCCATTCTCTAGCCTGCAAGGGTCTAGCGGTAACAAAGCAGGCCCTATCCCGGTGGATTATCCTTTGCATCACGGAATGCTATCAATCTGCAGGCAGGGAACTTCCTCCCCACATCAGGGCGCCCTCGACCAGAGGGGTCTCGTCTTCTACGGCTTTACAGCGGGACGTTCCAATTAGGGATATCTGCCGTGCAGCCACATGGTCTTCGTTACACACGTTTACCAGGCACTTTAGTCTGGACGTTGCCCGTGAGGCTGATGCGTGTTTTGGCAGGGAAGTGCTGCAAAATCTGTTCATATAACGCTTTCTGCCCTCCTCCATTGCCTCACTGCCTGGGGAGTCTATCAGATGAGGAATCTGCGGGAGAAAGGCAATCCATTGAAGGAGAAATTACTTAACGTAATGTACGTTCTATGGATTTTTCTCCCGCAGATTCCTCATTGTCCCTCCGATCCATCCCCCACTCAGAAAGCATTGGCGGTTGTTGCACAGCTCTCGAAAGTAAAGGGACACCTAGTGGTGGCTCACTTCTCTCTGGCTAGTCGCATGTCTTTCTTACCAAAACCCCCCACCCCCAAAAACCCTCCATTTGACTGTTTTCTGATGCTTGGAAGCACTGTTCCAAAGTCTCTTTTCATCCCATGGGGATGTTGTCATTGTTAAGTTTAACTCGCTGGTTAGCCTGGTCTTCCATCATTTTCGTCTGCAGCGATCAGAATATGGTCAGTGGTGGCAAAGAAGTGGCATGTCAGGCTTTGCAGGCCGGGTAAATGCGCATGTTTTCGTGGCTGAAACGTTTGGGGTTCACTATGGAGGTACAAGCAAAGCTACCAGACATGCTCTTTGATGGCATTAATCTGTTTTGACCAAAAGGTGAAAAGTTGCTCTAGAGGTGAAAGGACTGAAAGGTCATGGCCAAGTCTCGGGGATTAGCATTCCAACAGCTGGCCCTGACTCTTTTGTTTTTGGCTCTGGTGGATTATGGTTTCGACAGTACACACCCTTCATGCACAGGACGACTCAGCCGGCTCACGTCAAGCCTGCAAAGAGAAGGTACAACCGCCCGCGTAGTGGCAAGAGCGATTCGAAGCGCCAGTCCTCGGCTTCGTGTTTCTCAGAAGGGGTCTGACTGATACTCCTGGATTCTTTTTTTTGCTGAAGCAGGGTAGAGGTTTCATTCCATCCTGGATCTCAGGGGCTTGTTCAAGTTCCTGAGGAAAGACAAGTTCACTATGGTAACTTGAAATCCCCTAGGCTTTGCAGAGCCAGTGGTAGTTTGGAGCCATTGGACCTTCTGGATGCTTATTTCCATGCATCAATTCACCAGAAGCACAGGAAATCCCTGAGGTTCGTTATAGAAAGTACCCATTACCAATTCAAGGTTCTCCCTTTTCGAGCTAACCTCTACCACAGGGTCTTCACCAAGTTGGTGTTGGTGGGAGGAGTGACAGGATCCTTGTCTTTCCCTACCTGAATGACTGGCCCCTTTAGGTTTGTTCGCCGGAGCTGATGTCATCTCAGCTCGAGCACACCTGCCGGCTACTACACGACTTGAGCTTCTCCCTGTACTTTCAGAAGTCCCAGGTGACCCCTTCTTAGAGACTCCAATTTATCAGAACTGTCCTGGATATTCGGGTGGAGAAAAAAGGCCTTCCCTCCAGAGAAGAATCAATAGCATTCAGCAGATGGTCACCTGTTCCCAACACTCGCTTTCAATGGATTGCTTATCTCCCGCAGATTCCTCCTCTTGATATCCATCATACAGCTCTGCTGCTCGGAAATGTTCTCGACAGGGAGCGTAGTGAACCTCGACTCGGCAGTCAATCCGTCTTGCAAGATGGTCCAACGTCGGGTCTGGAAGTGACTCCACGTTTTCAGACTACGTTTTTTCGATTCACCTCGATATGTCGTCGCAACAGATCTCGGGTTTCAAGGGGTGCCATGATTGCGAGGCCAAAATGTCGGTGACGTTCCACACAACATCTGTTTATGGTGTTTGGGCTCCACTCACAACGCAGTCCTGTGCGTTATGCTCCAAGATCCAACCCAAGTCCCTGCAAGACAGAGCCGGTAAGCTGGCCCTGGGCCAACTGTCCCCAAAGTCTACAGCGTGGTCTCTCGTCCAGTCGTCTGAGGCCGAGGCTGAGCATTCCATTCATGATGAGGGGCAGCACTACAAAAAAACGAAAGAGGTCCCACTCCAGAATCCATTCCTCATCCTCTTCCTCATGGAAGAAGAAGCAATGCCACCTTTGGCGGGAATGTAATTATTCCTTGGAGTGAGGTAAGCCCTCTAAGGGACCGACCACTCACGAAGAGTGGAATTCTTTTAAGAAAGAAATGCTTGAAATGTTTCGGCAACAGGCGCCTGTCAGCGTGGTTTCCACCCCCGACCAGTAGGACTCGGCAGCTAAAGTGTTGCTCGGTACCCCTGACGCCACGCTTGCCAGGAAGTGGATTCCTTCGGTGCCGACTGAGCTTTCGGGCTCCGTGCCCCAAGAGGCATGAAAATCGCCATCTAGAAGCCTCTCCCATGGTGTCCGTCGGAGACATCTGCGCCAGTAGCCAATCCATCGGCCTCTTAGGCTCTGCTACAAGCGACTAAGCCATCTGCCTCGGTATCAAGAGCCACAGAGCTGAAGGAAAAGCCCTCAACGTCGACGCCTTTCAACTGCTATCGCAGGTTGGCTTTTTTGAGTGCAAAAGTCTGACTACCAAAAGTCACTTTTTTTTTCTTGCATTTTTCCGCAAATATATATGTGGGCAGAGACCCACCAAAGCCCCCCCCGCCTTACCCCTATGCATTTTTATTAACTTTACCCCTCCCCCCCACATATATATCTGTGGAAAAATGGGGGTCAGGCTTTTGGGGGTTGGACTTTCGTACATTTCGTACAATACCGATTTTCGCCACCGATCAGGCCGAGGAGTACGAAGAGGTTGACCCCATCTTTGTGGGATCAGGCTGTGTCGACTATTTCGAAGACAGTGACAATTTGGTGGCACTTGCTCAGGGCCATCAAGATGCCAGTGGGTTGGACACATCTCCAGACCTTGAGATGCAACACATACAACCCTACACTCACCCTACACTCACTCTCATGTCAAGTTTAGGACATTAGTAGAAAAAGTGGTTTGCACCCTCGTCCGCCACACCCCATCAAGGGTATGACCTTACAGATATTCTGGATGACGGCGGCCATTGAGCACAACATGCCCTTTAATCAAGCCATAGCTGACCCTTTGGCTTCCATCTGGCGATCTTCATGCACTTTGCCCCCCACCCCAAAAGTACCGATATCACAGGGAAGTACAGGCCGGTGAAAGGGTAGGCTTCCTTCCTCTCAACACATCCTTCTCCGAAAGGGCTGTTCGTTCAGGCTGCTACTATATCCTCCTTGCCTGCTGCATCCACGTCAAATCTCCCTACGGACAGGGAAGGCGGAAAGGACAGACGCTTTGGCCAGAAGGTTTTTACCTCCGGCATCATGGCACTCAAGGCCACAAACCTAGCTTGCGGTTTCACTAAATTCTCCTATAGTGTGTGGAAGGCTGTTGAGCATGTCGCAGATTACGTCCCGGAAGGTCATATGCAGGAAGGATTTATATAGCTGGTGGAGGATGGGATGGAAACTGCCAAGCAGTCCTTGCAAACAGGCCTGGATATTGCTGACTGTGTTGGCCGCTGCATGGGGTTACCAGTAGTTATGAGAAGGCAGGCCTATTTGAAAACTTCCGGCTTCTCCCCAAAAGTACAAAACCGACTTCTAGACCTGCCTTTTGAGGGGGAGATGCTCTTGGGACAGAAGGCGGGTGATTCTTTGGAGAAATTTAAGGAGTCTAAAATTGCTGCTAAATCGCTAGGTCTGGCTGTGCAGCCAACTAAGCCTGCTTCCAGCTTTGCCTCTAGAGGCAGAGACTATAGGCGCTATGTGCCCTATGGCAAGAAGGCACAGGCCCCACAAGCCAGGCAAGGGCAGAGGTGTTTCTCAATTCCCGGATGGGGCAGAGGAGCTTCTAAGGGCCAGCAGACAGCAGCTGCGGCTGGGGCGACAGTGCCATCGAAACCGCTTTGATTTTCCTCTCCCACGACATACCGGTTGGTGGATGTTTGGCAGGGCATTGGTCCCAGTAGCAGGAGATAACTGCAGGGACCAGGCATCAGAGGTTAATTTGGTGGGGCTGTTCTCTGCCCTTTTTAAGAAAACTTCGAGACAGACCCCCATCTTAAGCGATCCAACCGAGAAACGAACTCCAGGAAGAACTGAGAGTCCTGTTGTCGAAGGGTGCCGTGGAAGAGGTGGCTCCTGATCAGAGAGGGACGGGCTGGTTTTCCCGGTATTTCCTGGTGCCCAAAAAAGGAGGAGGTCTCCGTCCCATTCTGGACCTCAGAGCTCTAAACAAGTTCCTGAGAAAAGACATATTCAGGATGGTGACGTTGGAAGAAATTCTCCACGCTCTCGGGCTTCAGGACTGGCTGGTGTCCATAGACCTGCAGGATGCCTATTTCCATGTGCCCATACATCAGAAGCACAGGAAATTCCTGCTGTTCCTCATTGGGGACAAGCACTATCAGTTCAAAGTGCTGCCCTTTGGGTTGACCTCTGCTCCAAGGGTCTTCACCAAGCTCATGGCGGTAGTCGCGGATCATCTCAGGAGATCCAGAGTCCACGTATTCGAAGGGATTGGTTCCTCTGACGTATTCCACATCTATGACCGGTAATCACCATAGCTGTGCTGCTTCGGAAAATTTTCGGCGGCCTGCGTCGATGACGTCGATACGCTGTCCTCGAGGGCCTTCGGCGAGCCAATGTCACCAGATGTTATAAGTAGGGCGCACAATGCCCGTAGCCTCAGTTCTGTTTTTTCCGCGAACGTGTTTGCTTCGGAGATCTCGGCGTGCCTCGGTTCTTCTGAGTTACTCTATCGGTTCTTCGAACCCGTTTGTGAAGATTTCCTGATGTCTTTGTCTTCTTCTACCCCGCAGCCGGGTTTCAAGAAGTGTAGGGACTGCGGTTCCAAGATGTCGCTGACAGACCCGCACAACGCCTGCCTCTGGTGCCTCGGTGAGGACCACGCCACGGACGATTGTGACGATTCCCAGTCGTTAACATCGAAGGCCTTGCGGGAGCGAAAGAAGCTTTCTGTCGGTAGGGTGTCCAAACCCCGGAAGTCGAAATCCACTGGGCTTTCGGCCGACGATTCGAGGGGCGACTCGCCGCATCGTCGGCGTAAGTCCAGGGGATCTCGGTCCTGGAGTGGGTCCAGCCATTCCTCTGCCTCTTCGAGGCACTCCCGGAAGCGCCGTCACCGGTCGCCTTCCCCGTCCTTGTCCGAGGACTCCGCCCGTCGGCGGGTTGCTTGACCCAACAAGCATTCCTCTCCTGCGGAATGGGATTCATTTCGTAAGGAGATGATGGTGATTTTTCAGTCGCAGGGCTCCGTTCCGTCCACGCCGTCGAAAGATGCCGGCAGGGAACGTGCTAGAGCCGGAGAGTTTGGTTGTGCAGGCAGCTACGGCCCCAGCAAAACTGGCGTCGTACTCTACTATCCCTCCTGATAGGGACGACAAGCGCTTTGATGGCTGGGCGAAGAAAGTGTATTCTTCAGGGGGTATGGCTTTACAGGCATCCAAATTCGTGTGTGCCTTCGCCCGTTTCACTCATACTCTATGGAATTGTGTCTCTTTGGCGCCTGAACAAATTCCCGAAGGGGGGGAACGGGATGGCTTTCCTGCTCTTGTTCAGGATGGCAAGGATGCCATGTGTGAATCCGTTCACTCGGGTCTGGACATGGCAGACGCAGATTTGCGTGGTTGCAGAAGTCGGGGTTTGCGCCTGATATGCAAGCCCGGCTTCTCAACATGCCCTTTGATGGTGGACATCTTTTTGGCAGCAAGGTTGCAGACCTCCAAAGCTGCAGCAAAGTCGTTGAGCGCTGCAGTTCGCCAACCTCCACCTTTTCGTCCTAGGGGACAGCAATGGAGGGGAGGTTCCTTTCGATACTACTCTTCCTTTGGTAGATCGAGAGGGGCTGCAAGTCAAAGGCGGACACCGTAGGAGTACCAGAGGTGGAAAACAAGGTAAAACAAGGAAAACAAGGTACTTGCTCAGCATCTTGTAGAATGGCGTGCCATTACTTCAGATGTGTGAGTTCTGGAGATCATAGATCACGGCTACTGTCTTCCTTTCCGGCAGAGGCATCACGACAATCCATCAGGGAATGTCTCTTTGAAGAGTCTGGATCCGCTCCTTGCGCAGGAAATCAAATCCCTGCTGAAGAAAGGCGCCATAGAATTGGTCCTGGAGCAGAGAGGAACAAGGGATGGTATTCCCCTTTATTTTTTGATTTCGAAGAAAGACGGGGGATTGAGACCCATCATGGACTTGCGCGGTTTGAACAAGCTCCTCAGGAAGGACAAGTTCAAGATGGTTACTCTCTCTCAAGTGCTCCAGGCCCTTCAACTTCAGGACTGGTTGGTGTCTCTCGACCTCAAGGATGCTTATTTTCATGGTGCCGATTCATCCCAAGCACAAGAAGTACCTGAGGTTCGCGGTTGGCGACTCACATTTTCAGTTTCGGGTCCTGCCGTTCGGATTGACCTCTGCCCCGAGGGTCTTCACCAAGCTCATGGTGGTGGTGGCAACCTATCTCATGAAAGGGGGAATTCACGTCTACCCCTACCTGGACGATTGGTTGATGAGGGCACGCTGTCCCGAGCAAGTCCTGGATCATCTGTCAATCACCTGCCCCTCCCTTCACAAGCTGGGCTTCTCCCTCAACTTAAAGAAGTCCCACTTGACACCTACCCAGCGGCTCCAGTACATCAGAGCAGTGGTCAACACATCTCTGGGGCAGTGTTCGCCTCCCCAGGTGAGGGCTCATCAGATTCTGTAGATGGTGCACAAGTTTCAACATGCCCAGAGTCTCCCAGCGTTCGGGTTCTTGAGGTTGCTCGGCCTTATGGTATCCTGCATTCTTCTGGCGCCAGAGGCCAGGTTGCGGATGAGATCTCTGCAATGGGCTCTCAAGCTCCAGTGGTCACAGTCCTCCGGCAGGATGTTGGACCCCGTTCAGGTGCTGCCCTCGGTCGCCCAGGATCTTCTGTGGTGCGCCATCAAAAGCAATCTGTTGAAAGGGGTTCCAATCTGTTGGAGCTGAGGGCCATCAGGCTAGCCCTGATGGCTTTTCTGCCTTCTGTGCGAGGGATGAATGTCCCGATCCTGACGGACAACACAGTGGCCATGCACTACCTCAACAAAAAGGGGGGGGGGGCATGGTCACTTCCTCTGTGCAGAGAGGTGATGCAGCTCTGGTTCTGGGCCATCCAGCAGGAAATTTCGATCTCGGCAGTTCATCTGGCCGGAGATGAAAACGCGGCGGCGGACTCTCTTAGCAGGCAGAGCACGGTCTCTCACGAGAGGGAGCTGGCTCAGGAGATTCTCCTGGAGATCTTTGCCCTTTGGGGGGGGCCCCACAAGTGGATCTCTTCACCACCAGTGTCAACCAGAAGTGTGAAAGATTCCGCTCGGGGGAATTTCCTCCAAGAGGAGCCTTAGGGGACGCGTTCGTAGTGGAGTGGTCCTTCCCACTGCTGTACGTGTTTCCTCCTGTCCCTGTCATTCCGCAAGTGCTACGGAGGTTACGGAGGTTCGGTTCCCGGATGATCCTCATTGCTCCGGCATTGGCCAGGAGAACGTGGTACCCGGACCTTCTCGACATGTTCATCTGCCCTCCACGCCGTCTTCCCTACTGAGATGATCTGCTCTCACGGGAGGGGTGGTCAGGTTCTCCATCCAGAGGTCAAGCCCCTCAACCTTCATGCTTGGCTTCTGAAAGGTTGAAAAGAGGGACGAACCCTAAGGACAACCCTGTGCCTACGTGAAGGGCGGCTTAACGGAAAGTGCCTGCAACTAAAAATACAGTTTTCAGGGTTAGCAGTCTCAAAGGACAAGAATGTAAAGGCTCAAACGGAGCTTCCATTAGGAATTTTAGAACCTGGTTTCAAATCTCAACCGGGCACCTGGAAAGGTGACGGTGGGAACACATTAGTGAGCCCTTTGAGAAACTGACAAATCAAAGGAATCTTAAAATAAGAACACTCCTCAGACGAGAGCTTAAATATGGACAGTGCTGCCAGGTAACCTTTAATGGCACCCACTTGCAGGCCCTTGTGGGCTAACAAAAGCAAAAAAGACAACCACAGGAGCGGCACATGAAAAAGGATACACATTCTTAACCCTGCACCAGTTCCAGAACTTTCTCCAACGGCAACGGTACAGGGACTTTGTTGCGGGCCTTCTGGCCGAAAGAAGCACCTCCATCACGTCTTCAGGGAGGTCCAAATCCAACTTCAATTAGAGAACCGTAATACTCTGCTGTATACACCCACCCTCCCGCACAAGACCCCTAATGATGGGGCACACGATCCACATCTCCATGAATAACCGTTTCGGGCAGCTCCAACCGGGCATACAAGGAATAAACATAAATGGACTTTACTTTGAGAAGTGCAATGGGTCTTATACCACAACCAGTTTTCGGGCCGGGTGGGGTACATCTGTTAAGCTCCTGGATCGTCTACAACATTGGCGAACGCTTCCATGAATTGCAGTCAATCAGTCTCAACCTGCGTGCTGGAGCCGTGTATTGCTGATGTTAGTCTCTCCATTAAATAAATGTCTTTGGCTACCAACGCCCATTCCCTCTTCGAGGGGAGAGATGCTCTCTTCCAAGTCCTGGCCCGTGCAGCTCTGGCTGCCAATAGCAGGAAGTATGTTAGGTCCGGGAGTTTCTCCCAGTGGTCGTCCGTGTGGCAGAGGCCAAATATTAATAACAATGGGTCTAATGGGTAAACCCCCTCTCCCGCCTCCTCTAGCCAGCTGAGCACTTCTGACCAATAGACTTGTACTTTCCTGCAGGACCACCACATATGCCAGTAGCCGGCTCTTTCCCCACATCCGTGCCAACACAACGGGACAGTGTCTGGGAACATCCTAGAGAAGGAGATCGGGTCGTACTGCCATCTATGGAGAAGCTTGATGGCGTGATCCCTCTGAGGCTCTTAGTCGTTCCCTCGCGGAAGGTTAACAGTGCTCTGTACAGGAGGGGGATGAGACCTTTCATTTCAGTGTGGGAGTCTAAGATTTTCTCAACTGGGGTAAGCCCTCTTTGTAAGCATGATTTTAGTTTCGGTTTCATTAGGATGCCCTTGAGGCGCAGGTATAGAAGCGGGGTGAGTCTGCCAATTCCCAGTGCTGCTTCGAGTTCCTGGATGCTTATGAAAGTGTCTTCCCTTACCAATTGGCCTACCCTACACAGGCCCGCGTCAAACCATGACTGATAGTGCTCGTGGCCTGGGATTTCTTCCAGGACTGGTGTAGACCAGATGTGGCTCAGAGGAGAGGGCCATGTGGTGACTTTCTCGCTAGAGCCTTTCCCTGCTAGTGCTTTCCACATTGTGCCCAGTATTGGGTGGTCCCTAATTCTTTTAGGGAGCTTTTTCAGTGGGACCCATAGCCATTCACCCACAGTAACTGGGCGTAAGTAGAAATTCTCAATGTATACGCATTGTTTATTGGTGTCCTCTCTAAAGTGGAGAGCCAGGGCCCTAAATTGGGCTGCTCTATGGTAGGCAGTAAGGTCCGGCGACCCCTCCTCTATCCTTGGGGGTTGGGGGGTGAGAGTCTCGTATCCAATTCATTGTCTCTGACCCTGCCATATGAACTGCATTATACGCCTCTTTGCTTCTCTGAGGTATTATTTAGGAGCCTCCAAGGGGAGCATCTGGAAGACGTACAACACCCTGGGGAGCAAATTCATTTTTATGGCGTTTATTCTTCCCATCCAGGAGATCTGCCCCTTCCGTCAAGCCTCCATGTCCCTGAATAGTTTGTCAAAGAGCGGGGGATAGTTTGCCTGGCCAAAATTCCCGTTGGGACGGACTATGTTGATCCCCAAGTATTTTATCTCCTCTGTACAAATTCGGAGGCCCAGTGGGCCGAGTTCCGTCAGATCTCTATCTGCATCGGGTGCGAAGGGAAAGATCATGGACTTGCCTACGCTTACCTTGAACCCAGAGAAGTGGCCAAACTGTTGTATCACCTGCAAACCGGCTGGGACCGACCTTGCCGGATCCCGTAGGTGGAGCAGGATGTCGTCTGCATAGAGGCCTAATTTGAAGGTGCGTTCGCCCACCTCAATTCCTCTCACCATTGAAGCGCCCCTGAGGGACTCGCCAGAATCTCCATCGTCATGGCGAAGAGGAGAGGGGAAAGGGGGCAACCCTGCCTCGTACCTCTCTGGAGATGGAAGACTCGTGACAGACGCCCGTTGACTGTAACTCTGGCAGTTGGTTACACATATAGGGCCTTGATGGCTTGTTAAATCCCCGGACCGAAACCCTGCCTCTCGAGTACCCCCTGAAGGAACCCCCAGTCAACCCGATCAAACGCCTTCTCAGCATGAATGGACACTAGGACGGGGTTCCCACCCTTCGGTGCTGCCTCTCTCATCAGGTGCAACGTCTTGCGCAGTGTATCTGCACCTTGCCTTCCCCGTATAAAACCCACCTGATCTGAGTGAATTAGCCTCAGCTAAATAGCTTCGCATCTACATTCAGGAGGGAGATGGGTCTATAGGAGTGACAATCCGCGGGGTCTTTCCCCTCCTTCGGAATCACCGTGATCAGAGCTTTACCAACGGAAGGGGGTGCCCTCCCCGTTCTCATAATATTCGAGAAAAGGTCCGCAAGGAACCCTGCTAGGTGGCCCGAGAAGGCCTTGTAGAAACCTGCCGTGAACCCGTCCTCCCCCGGGGCCCTGCCCAGTTTCAGTCCCGATATGGCTCTAAACACCTCCTCCTCAGTTATGGGGGCGTCTAGGGCCGATGCTTCTAAGGGATCAAAGGAGGGGTGGGTGACCCCATTAAGGTATGCCTCTCTCGCTTCCTTCTCTATCTCCCCTTCCCTCCCATAGAGCTTCTCATAGAAAGAAGCTAAACTCTCGACTATCCCCTCTGGGTCAGATCTTTCCCCATCTTCAGCGCTAACCACTCTTGCCACCCATCTATCTGCCCTTTGGCCTCGCAATTTTTCTGCCAGCATAGCGTCAGCCTTGTCCCCCTTCTCGTAGTATTTCTGACGTAAATGTTGGAGCCCTGCTAGAATTTTCCCCATCTCCATTTCTCTCAATTCTAGTCTCTTCTCCCTCGCTATGCTCAGGTCCCTCTCTTTCTCTGTCTCCGCCTTCCCCTCCGAGCTTTCTAGGAGGATTATTTCAGATCTCAACCTGTGGGTCAAGCGGGTCCTAATTCTTTTTTTGGATGCCCCTTCGCTGATCAACCTTCCCCTCCACGTCGCCTTAGCCGCCTCCCACACCATCTCCCAGCTCACCTCTCCCGTGTCATTTAGCTCAAAGAATTCTTTAATTGCGACGGTCATTTCTTCCTTAAAGACCGCGTCCCTCAGCAGGAAGTCATTGCAACTCCAAAGAGACTCCCTGGGTTTCAACCCCGCTATGCTCACATCTGACCAGACCATGTCGTGGTCTGTCCAGCTGACTGGGCGGATGTCACAGGCCTCTATTCTGCTCATATGCTGACTCCCCATGAAAAGGTAATCTATCCTAGTCCTGGTGCCATGGACTGCGGAGTAGAAGGTGTATCCTCTTCGTCTAGGGTGCAACTCCCTCCATATGTCCACCAATCCCTGCTCCCACATTAATTCCTGCAACCCGCCACGAAGTTCAGCTCCTCTATTGCCTGATGTGGCCGAACTCCCACTATGGTCCAACTCTCGATCTGCCCACATATTGTAATCCCCGCCCAGGATCAGGAGCCCTTCCGTTTTAGCCATCACCTCCTCCAAGGCCACTTGAGCAAATTCTCTCTGGCCCACGTTAGGGCAGTATATCACTGCTAGGCTGACTCTGGAGTTATTTAGTTTGCCGGACACTACCAAGGCTCTTCCATCCTCCCTCTCCCACCGAGACACCTCCGTCAGTTTCTGGTTCCTTTGGAGTAGGATGCCCACTCCGCCTTTCTTTACATGACCTGATGCCCAAAAGGTCTGGCCAACATGAGATCCTGGGATGGCCCTCTCCTCCCCCCTCACCGTTCTGGTTTCTTGGACAAACAGGATATCCACCTTTCCATTTTTCATTTCCCTCCCGAGAAGGGAGCGCTTTGTCGGCGAGTTGAGCCCCTTGACGTTGAGTGAACCCGGCCCCTTTTTTCATTGACTGCCATTGCTTTCCCTTCTTAAGTATCTTGTCCTCCCGGTCATGTCGGGGCTACCCGGTGCCCATTTGAAGTGTGGTGGATATCGTGTCCCGAGCCCCTTAACATAATTTCTCACCCCTCCCCCCTTCCTCCTCCCTCCTTTGTCCAAGACGCCTGCCAACGGGCAAGCCACCAGGGTATGTGCATGTTCCTGCACCGCAGTTCTCTTGATAAACTCTGTTTCCCCAGCTGGGGTCGCCTACGAGCCAGACTTAATCTTTTCGTTAAACTATCTTTACACTCCTTGTCCCCTTCAGCCTCGGACGTCGGCGTGTTAGGTTTTCTGAATTTTCTCCTGCCCTTTGTTTTCTTCTTCGTGGACCAGGGACCCGGCGGTTCTCTCACAGTATCGCCTGGTTCTTGGGTCTCCATCATATTTCCCCCTTCCAGGGCGTCCCCCTTGAGCACTTGTAGTACTTGTGAGGCTTCTTTGCCACTAATCACTCTATAGTCTACCCCGGCCCGTTCAAAGGAAAGGGCGAAGGGGAAAGACCATCTATATCTGATGTCTTGGCTTGTAAGCCACTGGGTGAGTGGATGACAATCTCTTCTGCGGGTGAGCGTGAGGGATGATAGGTCCTGGAATATCTTAATTGTATCGCCTTCAAAGATAAAGCTCCCCAGTCTTTTTGCCTTCTCCAAGACCTCCATTTTCTCTCTATAACGGAGGAACCGCACCACGATGGACCTCGGCCCCCGCCCGCACCCCCTCCACCTCGATGCGCTCTTTCCAGCTGGACCTCCTTGCCGCCCTCCAGGGTAAAAAGCTGATTTATCAGGCCCTGGCCCTTCCTCCCCACATCCGCCGCAGTTTCACCTCTCTCTTGAGTCACACCCATGATGCGCAGGTTGTTTCGGCGCTCTCTGTTTTCAAGATCGTCCATCTTCAAAATTGTGTCCTCCTCTCTCATTTCCAAGTCCGTTAGCCTAGCCTCGTATTTCATGTCGAGCAGGTCTGCCTGGAGGTGATTATTTTCCATGCATTCCATTTTATCCTCCAGGGTCTCCACCCTCCCCTTAAGATCCACTATGGAGGCTTGAATGTCCGTGCAAATCACCTTAATCTCTTGGAGAATGTCCTTGAGATCCTCTTTGGTGAGTGCAGCGGGAGGGGGTTCGCCGCCCGCTGGCATGGTGGTTATGGCGTTCCTGGGGGCCGCACCCGTGGCCGTGAGGGGCCGGCGGAAGCGCTGGAGGGATGAGATCGCCCTGGGTACTGGGGGTCGCTCCAGGGTCCGAGACTTCTGGCACACCTCAGGGCGGGGCTGCTATACCCCTTACGAGGGACGGTGTCCGGGTCGACGGTCCAAGGCCCCCTCAGTGGCCGGACCACTGGATACTCGGACGATGAGGGCATGTGATTCTATGAGTGGCGCTGTGCCCTAGGTGGGGCATGTTGGTCTAAATAGTCTCAGAGATACTGGGCCTAGTAGAATCCGTAGAATTCAGGCGGCCCCAGCCTCCTTACGTCGGGTGGCGTACCTGCATGCAACCAAGGAGAAGGCCATGGGGGGGCTGCCCCTAGATGGCTCGTCCACTCGAATGTCCCTGCCCCCTCACGTTCTCCTCACCTCCAACTGCTCCCCGTCACTGTGCTGGGCTCCGCCGGGTAGGCCGAGGTGCTTCTGAGGCGTCCATGGGGCTGATGCCTCCGTCTGGGCGTTGCCTGTCGCAGGGCCTCCGTACACTGGGTGTGGGCCGTGAGAGAGCTCTGGGCCCCAGGGTGCTGGAGGGCGCCCCTCTGTGCTGCCCCCGTTCCGATGCGCTGATAAAGGGCGGGAAGCCCGGGCCGTGTCCTTCTCGGTCCTCGGCTCTCGTAGGATTCACTGTGTCCGTGGGGGCCGCATCTGTATACGCCCCACTCCGAGTCCCCCACGGTGCAGTGTGTCCCCCAGCACACCTCTGCGAAATATACTTCTGCAACAGGGGGGGTCGGGCCTCTTCACGGGGCCGCGGGGGCGGCGGCTTCCCGAGTCGCTGGTCCGCACCGGTGCCCACTGCTCGTGTGCACTTTCTCAGGACACCTCTATAGTCAGGGCCCCGGGCCACGCTGCGGCGGGTCCCAGCGGCTGGTCCCCCGGCACTCTCAGGGTGGGGCCCTCTGATCAGGGGACAGGTCTTCTCTGACTCAGTCTCGTACTCCAGGCCGGGGACTAGGAAAGTCCACTAGGCCCTGCAGTGCTTTCAGGAGCGCAATGCCTACGCGTCCTACATGCTCTGCGCCCCCTGGTGGTCTCCTTGCCTGTGATTTTTGCCTCCAACTCCCTCTGGGTATCTCAGGTGCTAAGTGTGTTTTTGCCCCGGTAGCATTTCATGTCACGGATACGCATTTAGTTATTAGACCGAACTGTCAAAAAGTGATCGCAATCATATTCACGGAAACATGTTTTGTTCATAACACCGGTCCATTCAAACACAGGGTACCTACCTTGAGACTTACTGTACAAAGTGAATTGGTTAGTTGTAGTATATTTTTCGTGTGGTTTTTCTAATAGAAGTGACGTGTTTTCAACAAATGGTTTAAAAATAAATGTACTTATATTTTTCTACCTGAAACCTTGAGTCAGTGTTTGCTTGTGTCACAGTAATTGTGGTCCCTTTGTGTAATCTTTGCTACTGCATATATAGGGCCTCATCATGACTTGGGTGTTACCGCCAGCGGTATTACCGCCGGCAGTATTAGCCCTACCGCCGAACTCCCCGGCGCTAATAGCGCCGGATCACGAGTTTTGCGGTAATGTTAATCCCCATTCCCCATTGAGCCCATTCGGGAATGCCCCATTCTCCATTGGGCTCAATGGGGAATTTTCACGCTCTTACCGCCGGCGGATTTACTGCTGGCGGTAATAGCGCAAATTTTCAGCGGATTTCCCCCCAGCACAGAGCTGGGGTGAAATCCGCCAAAGCCCTGATTTGGCGGACCCTTAAATCCGGCGGTAATAGCGCGACCGCCGGATTTAAGGGTTACCGCCAAAGTCGTGATGAGGCCCATACTCTTGAGATAAGCCTTGCTGCTCTGCCACTGCTACCACTCTGACATAGTAGTACAGGCTTGTACCAAAGGTAAAACTTTTATTGCCACCTGTAGTCTTAATTGTGTGTAGTGGTCCCTAGGGCACTGCACAGGATTCTGCCTAACATTCCCATTTGTGACATTTGTGAAGCAGCCACATGGGCCTCTGTGCATACTTTTGTCAAACACTACTCCTTGGATTCTATCCATGGGCAAGATCTGGCCTTTGGCAAGGCGGTCCTTTATTCTGCAATTTAATTGGGTATTCTAAAATTATACTTTCTCAATTCTTTTCCCACCTCCATACGTTGGTACTACTTTGGGAGTCTGTCATAGATGTGGAATACGTCGGGGGGGAACCAATCCTTTCGAAGACCAAGTTACTTTCTTACCTGGTAACGCTCTTTCGATGGGATGTTCAGACGACGTATTCAACATCGCTCCCTCCCTACCTGCCCCTCTACAGAATTTCTTATGCGATTGCATCTTTCGTTTCCGCAAGGCTTTCTGTAGTCATTCTGGCAGAAGATTGGTGCCACACGTTCTGGGGAAAAAACTAGAACTGAGGCTACGGGTGTCGCGAGTCCTACTTAAAACATCCGGTGACGTCGGCTCGATGAAGGCCCTCGAGGACTGCGTATCAACGTCATCGACGCAGGACGCAGACGTCGAACATTTTCCGAAGCAGCACAGCTGTGGTGATTACTTGTCATAGATGTGGAATACATCGTCGGAAAATCCCATCGAAAGAACGTTATCGGGTAAGAAAGTAACTTGTTCTTCCTGTAACTGGACGACTGACTGATCTGGGGGAAGTCAGCGGGCTAGGTTTTGACTCACCTGGGAGACACCTGTCTACTACTGCACAGGCTGGGCTTCTCCCTGAACTTAAAGAAGTCCCACATGACACCAGTCCAAAGGCTCCAGCTCATCGGGACAGTCCTAGACACTTGGGCAGAGAAGGCCAACCCTCCTGAGGAGAGAGCTCACAACATACAACAGATGGTCCAGTGTTAGGGAGAATTCTCATTTTATGGCTAATTTCCCTTACCTATAGAGTCCCCAGGCAGCTTTGCTGGATTTGAAGGGTTTGGTTATTTTTACCTGCTAAGAGTGAGACTCTTTTTCCCCACTCTTAGGCATTTTTGCTATGTGTGTTCTAGGCTATTTTTGTGTTTAATGCCTATGGGATCTTTCTCAACCCCATAGGAACCATCTTTATGCACATGTGTTACACAGCACCCTCAGTGCAGTGACACAGGGGTGTCGTAGCAACCCCCAAACATAGACTCCATACCCTGGGACTGACTACAGTCTCCCAGGGCATGTAAAGTCCCCATTGACTTTACTAGTCGAATCCTATGAACTAAACCCGTACAACCCATCTTACTATGGAGGTACTGGAAGAGGTTAATAGTTTTTCCCCTATGTTCATTTTCGAGAGGGTACCTTACAGTCCCTCTCTCAAAAGTTTCTGGCTGGTGGCAGTGGTTACTACCGTAAATATTCGACCGCAAATATTTCCCTATGGGATTTTCCCATTGTTCGAGGCTACCACTTTTTCTGACAGCCTAACATACCACCGGTGTATTTTAATATTAACTTTACTCTGGTAGTTTTTTTTTTTTGCCAGAACTTTAATATAACTTCTTTCGAAGGGATTGTGTCCTCCGACGTATTCCTCATCTTAAATATCTCCTTCCAGCTCTGCTGGCCTCGGAAAATTTTTTCTCTAGAGGGCGCTGCGCGTCGACGTCCTTCGAGTCGATGTCCCTCGACAGCCGCCGTATCGACGTTCGACGTCATCCTGCCTATAAAGGCCGCGCGCAGCGTCCGTTGCTCAGTTCCGTTTTTCCGCGCTTACTCGGTGCCTCGGAATACCGTTGCTCAGTTCTTAGTCAGATTAATCCTATTTACCTCGAGTTATTCGATCCGTACTCGATGGCTTCCTCGTCGGAACCGACAACTCCTCGATCCGGCTTCAAAAAATGTCGAGATTGTGGGAAAAAGATGTCGTTGACCGATCCTCACAGAATTTGTCTGTGGTGCTTGGGAGCTGAACACCATTGTTCGGAATGCGAGGACTGTATGTCCATGACAGCTAAGGCCCTGAAGGAGAGTAGGGGGAAGCTGGAGAAAGGTAAGACTTTTAAAGCTTCTTCTTCGTCGACAAAGTCGAGATATTCGTCTCCTCGTCACCATTCGCGCTCCAGGTCTCGGAGTGGGTCTCATCACTCCTCGAGATCGAAGCACTCGAAGAGGAGACGTCGAAGATCCCCTTCTCCGTCTTCCTCTTCCTCTGTTTCGCCAAAAAGAATCCCTTGCCCCACGAAACATAGTTCCCGGGCTGAATGGGAGGAATTCCGAAAGAATATGATGAGCGTCTTCGAGAAAGCGGCCTCGACCCCCTCGAAGACTGCCGAGAGCGATGCTCTGGTCAAAAACGCTGCGAGTCGCAGTACCCGGCGAAAGAAACCTCTCGAGCGCGTTTCGAACCCTCGAGCAGGACTATGACCTCCAAACCTTCCTCGAAGGTTCCGTCGACGCCGTCGACGAGGGTCCCGTCGAGGTCGATGTCTTCAACGCCGTTGTCGAGGGGACCTTCGACACACGGGTCTGTCGACTCGACGCCGGCCTCGACACCGGCGTCGACGCCAAGAAAAGTCATGGTTACCACACATCCAGTGACTATCCCCAGGCCCTCGACGTCGATGGCTTCGATATTGTCGAGTAGAATTCCAATTCTGTCGAGGTCCTCGAGGCCTCCACCTCTGTTTTCGACGCCACGCTCGAAGCCTTCGACGTCGACGACATCGACGCTTTCGAGGCCAATAATGACAAGTTCGGCACCCCCTGCCTTGGAAATGGGATTTACTCCCTTTATGAGTTCAGAACAATTGAGAAATATATCCTCAATTTTAGAAGAGGGTGAATTGTCTGAACAAGACACATTTGAGTTACAGGGACCTGTAACCCCAGTTAGAGAGGAATTTTCCTCTGAAGAGCGCAGATTAAAGGATCTTCATGATTCTTTACATGAGGCAAGTGGGTTAGACACTTCCCCTGAGGTGGAGTTTGCTAAGCCAGACCCGGGGGAGCATGCTGAAACCCCCTACAGAGCCTTAATGGCCAGGATTACAGAGTTCATGGGGTGGTCTGCACCTTCACAATCTTTCCAACAAGATGACCTCACGGATATTCTTGACAAAGGCCCACAAGAGGATCCTGTGGTGCTCTTTCATAAAGCTCTTCAGAGAAAGATCATGACAAACTGGGAAACCCCAGATGTGATACCAGCAGTAAATAAAAAACTGTCTACAAAGTACAGGGTATCTTCCACAGACCCAGAGTTTTTGTCTAAACACCCATCCCCAGAAAGTCTGGTGGTACAAGCCGCATCCTCTACCGATGACAAGACGGCTTATCCTACAGTCCCACAGGACAGGGACGATAAAAAATATGATGCTATGGCAAAGAAAGTCTTTTCAGCATGTAGCATGGCGTTAAAGTCTGTTAATGCTACTTGCACCCTTGCTAGGTTCAGCCATACACTTTGGGAGTGTGCTTCTACAGCGGCTGACTGCATCCCGGAGGGAGAAGAAAGGGATGCGTTCCTGAATATTATACAGGACGGTAAAGACGCTATGTGCGAATCCCTCCAGACGGGCATTGATTCGGCTGACAGTATCAGCAGAGCAATGGCGGTAAGTACATCAACCAGGAGATTCGCTTGGTTGAGAAAGTCGGGTTTTGCCCCAGATGTGCAAGCCAGGCTCTTGAACATGCCATTCGATGGCTCTTCTTTGTTCGGGAAAAAGGCGGATGACAGTTTAGAGAAACTGCAAACTTCAAAAGCTGCAGCAAAATCCCTAGGAGCTGCAATCCGTCAGACTCCTTTTCGTCCCACAGGAACCTCTGCGAGGGGCAAGTCCTTTCGCTTCTACTCCGCATTCGGAAGAGGTAGAGGACGACCGGCTCAAAGGGGTCAAAGAAGAACTACCCGAGGTAGACGGGGTAGATATTCTAAAGCCGCAGCAACAGCAGGTGCCTCTTTACCATCGGCATCTGCATCAGCCGCCCCAAAACCACTCTGAGGACTCCCCTCACAGGACACCTGTAGGAGGCAGGTTGACTCAACATCAGACGGTATGGCAGGCTATCACGTCAGATGCTTGGGCATTGGAAACAGTCGCCCAAGGTTGCTGCCTGCCTTTCCTACGTATACCTCAGAGTCATCCACCGGGGATCAGCTCTCAGAAAGCTCCAGATCCGCTCCTCTTGCAGGAAATTTTGGACCTGCTAGAGAAAGGTGCCATAGAACCTGTACCTGTAGCGGAGAGGAACAAGGGCTGGTACTCCCCTTACTTTCTCATTCCGAAGAAAGACGAAGGACTGAGACCCATCTTGGACTTGCGAGAATTGAACAAATTCCTCAGAAAAGACAAATTCAAGATGGTCACTCTTTCTCAGATCCTCCAGGCCCTTCAGTTCCAGGACTGGTTGGTATCTCTGGACCTTCAGGACGCTTATTTCCATGTGCCTATCCATCTCAAACACAGGAAATACCTGAGGTTCGCAATTGGCAACTCTCACTATCAATTTCGAGTGCTGCCATTTGGGCTGACCTCCGCCCCGAGGGTCTTCACCAAGTTAATGTCGGTAGTGGCTGCAAGTTTAAGGAGGGAATGGATTCATGTCTACCCCTACCTGGACGATTGGCTGATCAGGGCTGTTTCTCCGGAGCAAGCTCAGATCCAGCTAAATCACGTGTGCCACTTCCTTCACAGACTGGGCTTCTCCCTCAATTTAAAGAAGTCACAAATGATACCATCGCAGAGACTCCAGTTCATAGGAGCGATCCTGGATACTTCCCTGGGAAAAGCCTCGCCACCAGAGGTGATGGCTCAAGATATTCTACAGATGGTTACCAAGTTCCAGCATGCCCAACGTCTCCCAGCCTTCGACTTTTTGAGGTTGCTAGGCCTCATGGCATCCTGCATTTTCCTTGTGCCAGAGGCTCGCCTGAGAATGAGAAAATCCTCCAGTGGGCACTGAGGACTCAGTGGTCACAATTCTCAGGGAGAATGACAGATCTTCTTCAGGTTCCCGGCAGGGTGGCTCGAGACCTTCAGTGGTGGGCCTGTCAGGAGAACATTCTGAAAGGAGAACAGTTTTGGCAACCCTGGCCGGAGATAACAGTAGTCACGGATGCCTCACTCACGGGGTGGGGAGCCCACGCCAACGACTTGACCATCAGCGGTCGTTGGTCTCCATCGGAGTCCAGACTACACATCAACCTGTTAGAGCTGAGAGCCATCAGACTTGCGCTGAAGGCTTTCCTGCCAGCTGTACAAGGGAAGAACGTCCTGATAATGACGGACAACACGGTGGCCATGCATTACCTCAACAAAAGAGGAGGCGTAGGATCACTACCCCTGTGCAGAGAGGCGATGCAGCTCTGGTTTTGGGCAATCCAAGAAGGAATCTCTCTATCGGCAGTTCACCTAGCCAGAGAGAAGAACTTGACAGCGGACGCTCTGAGCAGGCAGAACACAGTCTCCCACGAGTGGGAGCTAGCTCAGGAAGTCCTTCAAGAGATCTTCGCCCTTTGGGGAACCCCTCAGGTAGATCTGTTCGCCACCAGCCTAAACAGGAAATGCGACCTGTTCTGCTCAAGGGAATTTCCTCCGAGAGGAGCTCTGGGAGACGCGTTCATAGTGGACTGGGAGTTTCCGCTTCTGTACGCGTTCCCACCGGTCCCTGTCATTCCTCAAATGATCAGGAGGTTGAGAAGATTCCGGCGAACCATGATCCTAATTGCCCCGGATCTGGCCAGGAGAACGTGGTACCCGGACCTTCTATACTTGTCCATCTGCCCTCCAATTCGACTTCCACTCAGAGAGAACCTACTCTCACAGAAGGGAGGTCAGGTTCTCCATCCAGACATCAAAACCCTCAACCTTCACGCTTGGCTTCTGAACGGCTGAGGTACAAGGATTGGGACCTCCCTGATGATGTTATGGAGGTGTTGCTTTCGGCAAGGAGGCCAGCAACAAAGTCTTTATACCGCTGCCGTTGGAACAGATTTTGCAGCTGGTGTAGAGAACAGAATATCGACCCATTTTCATGTGGTACACCAATGGTTTTGTCCTTCCTACTATATTAGGCAAATTCTGGCCTTCAAGTTGGCACCATTAAGGGCTATCTCGCAGCGCTATCCATCTTTAAGCGTACTGCGGAAGAACCATCCTATTTCAAATTACCCTTGGTAATACAGTTTCTAAAGGGGTTAACCAATGTTTATCCCCTAAGACCATTCCAAGTTCCCCTATGGGATTTAAACTTAGTACTAACTTTCCTGATGGGTACACCTTTCGAACCTCTCCATTCTTGTTCGTTAAGATTCCTTACCCTTAAAACTGTTTTATTAATAGCACTTACATCTGCTAGAAGGGTGAGCGAATTACAAGCTCTTTCTTGTAAACCCCCTCATACAATCTTTCACAAAGACAAAGTTGTCCTGCAAGTGAAGCCTAATTTCCTCCCAAAGGTGGTTTCTGAATTCCATATCACTCAGAAGATTACCCTACCATCTTTCTATCCTCCTCCTCACCCGGGGAAAGAGGAAGAGAGGTTACACAGACTAGACCCTAGGAGGGCTTTAAGTTTTTACATTAGTAGACTAGCCAGGATAAGACAGGCAGACCAGCTGTTTGTAGGTTACACAGGTCACAAGCTGGGGTTACCAATAACTAAGCAGACCATTTCCAGATGGATCATTCTAGCCATTCTGGAATGTTATAAACTGGCAGGGAAAGAGCCCCCTCAAAACCTTAGGGCTCATTCGACCAGAGGTATTGCAGCTTCATCGGCCCTCAAAAGAGGCGTGCCGGTTAAAGACATATGTGCGGCCGCTACATGGTTGTCTGTCCATACCTTTACACGTTTTTACAATCTGGATTCCTCCTCCAGTCAAGAGACTAGGTTTGGAAGGGCTGTACTGCATTCTATTCATCAATAGAAGACAGCGTGAAGTCAGTACTCCCTCCTCCGAATATAGAATACTGCTATGGGAGCCTATCTAAGATGAGGAATACGTCGGAGGACACAATGCCTTCGAAGAACAAGTTACTTCTTACCTTGTAACGTTCTTTCGACGGGATGTTCCTCCGACGTATTCCTCATCGACCCTCCCATCCATCCCCGCAGTTCTACTTCCCTTGTTGTTGCAGCTTACGCTCCTTCAGGGTGATTAGTCTAGTCCAGACAGTAATACTGTGGGCTACAAAACGGAACTGAGCAACGGACGCTGCGCGCGGCCTTTATAGGCAGGATGACGTCGATACGGCGGCTGTCGAGGGACATCGACTCGAAGGACGTCGACGCGCAGGGCCCTCTAGAGAAAAAATGTTCCGAGGCCAGCAGAGCTGGAAGGAGATATTTAAGATGAGGAATACGTCGGAGGAACATCCCGTCGAAAGAAGGTTACAAGGTAAGAAGTAACTTGTTCTTCTCGTGTCTTTCTCTAAACTCCTAACCCAGGTCGGGGATCCTTTGTTCGTCCTTTTGGCGGGCTTCTGCCGAGAAGCCTTCCTTTTGGCACCACTGAGTCTGGGGAGGGTCCATTTTGTGGGAGGGTGAGTAGGACCCCTGGACAGCAACCCATGTCGCACTCTATCCTGATAGGCCGGAGGGTCTCCCGCCAAGATGACCACTCCACTGTGTGAGTGACAGCTAGGCTTTATGAATGGGGATCTTTTTGCATAAAAGCATGGTCCTGAGGACTGGAAGAGCAAGACGTCGCCACTGGAACTAAGAAGCCGAAGAGGAGAGAAGCCAAAGACATCTGCAACGACAACCACTGGTGAAGCCCTGCTGCAGCGTCTCACCACTTTTCTCCACACGACGAGAGAAGATCTTCACCTGCAAGAGCCTTCTTCCCTTGAACTGGTGGGGCCAACCAGTTTGCCAATCGCCTTCCCGGACCTGCCTTGGTCGAATCTCCCATACCCTGTACTCGGAGGCCGGATAGCCAGGCACCAGTCCACCCGGACCGCGATTTAAAGGAGCGTACCTTTTATTCGTCGGGCAGCACTGCGGCTGGTTTCATCCCTGGGTAGTGCAGTAACTCGAACCTTCCTCCACGACGAGAGCCTCTCATCCTCTGCTGGATCACCCGAACTACAGGAACTACCAGGAACAACCGCCACCACAGGAGCCACTTCTCCATTTTAAGGTACATTGTTCCGTCAGGCCGCCCTTTCTTTGTGGTAGCACTAAAGGTGTTTTAAATCCTTTATCTACCTGTTGGGTTGGCCGCCCCTCTCTCTTAACATTGTCTTTTCAACGTCTGCATCCACTTTTTCCACTTCTTTAACCAAAGACTCGACTGCAGCTACAAGAACATTTTGCTCCTGGGCCCTTGCCCTGTACCAACTGACTTTGGCACAGGCCTACTGACTCTGGTCACATTTGTTAGATCTGCCTTCTTTAGATTGATTCTCGGCTAGAACTGTGTTGTGCACCTACTTTCTTTTAACAACCCTTTCCCTCCCATTTTTAAACCTTGTGAAATGCCATTTTGCTCAGTTTTCATTTGAGTATTGCTTAGACTGATGCACTGCCTTGCTTAAACTGGTTCACAAACTGATGGGAAGTGTTGCTAGGGTGTGTAAGAATCTATTTCTATATAACTTGTGCTTTCCGTCCCGTGTGAGGAATTGTTAGAGGATCCCTTGTGTGTACTTGTCACTGTGCCGTTTTGCTCAGTTTTCACTCTGGTTCACTTGTCTACAATTTAATTTGGGAGTGTGTATATTTTTCCTTTGACTTTATTTAACTTGTTTGATGACTGTGATACATGTGTGTTATCTAGAAGTGTTTAAAATAAATATATAACTACTTTTTCCTACAAAGCTTTGGTCAGTGTTTCCTTATGCCATAGTACTGAAGGCCTATTGTGTAAACCCTGAATACTGCTCATCTCCCTCTTGAGATAAGTCTGACTGCTCAGCCACAGCTACCAACTAAATCTTTGTGGTACAGATCGATACCAAAAGGGATTTATTGCTCTCACCTGTAGTCCTAATCTTGTGTAGTGCTCCCTAAGGGAACTGCACAGGATTCTGCCTAACATCCAGTTGTTCTAGAACCACTCCACCTTACAAGCGGCTTGCTTTCTCCACCTTTTGGGCTCATGGCCTCCTGCATTTTTCTGGTGCCAGAGGCCAGATTGCGATTAGATCCCTTCAGTGGCTCCTTCGAGACTAGTGGTATCGGTATCTGGGAGCTCTCTCGGATTCTCAGCTGGTGGGACTCGCGCAGGAATCGTATGGTGGGGGAACCCTTCTGGCCTCCTTGGCCTCAGACCCATGTCGTCACGTATGCGTCCTTGAAAGGCTGGGTTGCTCACTGGGAGAATTTACGGGTGAGCAGCCTTTGGACTGCGTCGGATGCCAAGTGCCATATCAACAGGCTGGAGTTCGCCCTCCAATGTTGGATATGCTCAATGAAGCGTTTGAGGCGGGACGGTTACCTGAAACACTTGGAGAGGCGATCATTACACCGCTCCCTAAACCTAACAAACCTGAGCGCAGCTCTGTGGATCTTACCGACCTCTCTCGATGCTGAACCAGGACAGCAAGATATTGACGGCTGTCCTGGCAAACAGATTGCGAAGAGTAATTGGCAAGTTAATTCACCCTGATCAGACAGGTTATGTCCCGAACAGAAACATAGCTCATAACCATAAGCGACTCCGAAGGGTGGTTGACTGGGGTAGTGCGACTGGAGGCGAAATGGCGATCGTGTCCTTAGACGCGATCAAAGCTTTCGATTCGGTCAAATGGCCATGGCTGCTGGCGGCCTTGGAGAAATATGGGATGGGACGGGACCTGGGTACATGAGGTGGGCAAAGATGCTATACAGTGAACCACTGGCTAGAGTAAAAACAGGATCAGTAATATCTGAGAGATGGCAACTTGGCAGGGGCACTAGACAGGGGTGCCCATGGTCCCCGATGCTTTATGTATTGGCCCTTGAGCCCCTAGCGATATACCTCAGACAACAATATGACACGATAGGTATTGATGTGGGGGGGTACGCCACTTGATCTCCTTATATGCAGATGATCTATTGCTATACTTAAGGTATCCAGAAGAAAATCTCCAGTACATACTGGAAGTGATGGAGAGATATGCAGGATTGTCTGGGATAGCTGTGAACCCCCGGAAATCTAGTATGTTCCCGCTGGGCAGTTATAGGGGAATCCCTGAGGAACGGATACCAGTGCTACAAATACCATGGGCGGTGCGTTCTTTCCGGTACCTTGGGATAGATGCGTATCACACGGTGGAGGAGGAACATAGGCATAATACTGAGGTGGCAATCCGGAAAAGTTTATGCAATTCTGGGTAAAGTTGTCCCTAGCTATGATGGGACAAGGTGCAATGCTAAAAATGGTAGTCCTGCCTAGGCTCCTGCATTATTTCAGTAATATTCCATATATGATACCTAAGAAGTTCTTTGCTAAGTTGAACAGTATATGTAGAGATTTCCTGTGGCATGGTACCCGAAACAGAGTGGTGCTATGGAAGTTGCAGAACTTCTATGAAAAAGGAGGAATAAAACTGCCAAATTTTGAGGTTTATTATATAGCAAGTCAGCTGCAGTATGTGGCTAAGTGGCTATCGGAGGAAGTGACCCCGGAGTCTAGACTACTCAGACACGATAGTGCTCCATTTTACTTAAAAGAAATGATCTGGCTCCCTAAGTCTGAAATGAAAGAGCGCCCTAGGATGATGACGCTTGGGTGGCAGATGTGGTGTTGGGCATGCCGGATGATGGAGAACCCATTCCCATGCTCCCCGCAGGTACAGCTAGTCGCACTGACAGGGGATGATACCCAGTTAAGGGCGATAATCAGGTCTCACTGGGAATCGGTGGGGCTGGTTACGTTGGGAGATGTTTGGCGGGAAGGGACTATTTTAGACTTTGCGACTCTTGGGGAGGAAACAGGATTGCATATGGGCCAGTACATTACATATCACAGGATGGTGCAGAGAATTAGGAAAACATGGCCTGAAACAGTATTGGAAAAAGAACCAGAAGTGATTGTAGAGGTAATATATGACATATCGGAGGGGGGGGCATGAGATTTCTAGACTGTATGAAATGTTGATGTCTAAGGTCGCGAAGAACTTGACACAATTGAGACTAGATTGGGAAGTGGAAGTTGGAACCCCGATAGAAGATAGGATGTGGGAACGGGCCCTGGGATACCACAAAAAGGTGTCAAGAAATGCGAGACTGAAACAAATACAACTATACATAACTCACAGAGCATATATGACACCTATGAAGATATCTAAATTTGGAAACGCTGGACGTCAAGTGTGTCCCAAGTGCACCGAAGAAAATGCTGATATGACACACATGATCTGGTCATGCCCGATAATTGAGCGGTTTTGGGGAGAAGTCGCACAAAAGCTGGCAGAAAAGAGGGTCACGATAATTATAGATACAGCATGGGCCTGCTTGTTGGGATAGTTTCGCAGAACGTCTAAACTTAAACATGCTGGTAAATTAAAAGATTTAGCATATGTGTTTGCCAAACGAAGGATTTCAATGGGATGGAAGACTTGTCACAAGCCAAGGGTGGAGGTGTGGTGGAGAGACTTATAGAAGTGGGCAGAAGCAGAAACAATGGTGTGGCAAGAGGCAAGCACTGCAGGGGGGGAGGAAGAGACAGGTTCCCTTATGGCATGGAAATCATTACTAGCGGAATTATTTGGAACAATACAAGACCGAACAGAATCTATGGGACGTGAGACCCCACTGCGCACAGCAGATACAGAGTACGAAGAATAAATAGGCTCATGGAAGGGGGAGGGAGAGGGGGGAGCAGTGACCAAGATTGAGCATTGAATAATGTTATTGTTGTAAAATGCACTGCATGTTTGGTTGTATTGTTGTTTGGTTGATTAAAATTAATAAAAACTTAAAAAAAATAAAAATAAATCAACAGGCTGGAGTTGCGAGCCATCAGGCTAGCCCTGAAGGCCTTCAAGGGGAAGCATGTCCTGATTCTGACGGACAACACAGTGGCCATGCACTACTTGAATAAGCAAGGTGGAGTGCATTCCCGTCCACTCTGCACAGAAGCAATTGTGGTTCTGGTCGCTAGAGAATCAAATCTCAGTCTCAGCAGTTCATCTGGTGAGTGCAGAGAGCAGTTTGGCAGATGCTCTGAGCAGGCTGAACACAGTCTCACATGAGTGGGAAGTGTGCCAGGAAGTCCTATTAGAGGTCTTCGCTCTATGGGGTACCCAAGCATGGATCTGTTTGTCACGGAAGCCAACAGAAAGTGCAAACAGTTTTGCTCGAGGGAATTCCCAGCGAATGGTGCACTGGGGGACGCGTTTCTGGTGGATTGGTCATTCCTTCTCCATTACGCGTTCCCTCTGATCCCCGACATTCCGTGGATTCTCAGGAGGTTGAAGAGGTTTCGAGCGACCATGGTCTTGATCTCCCCGGATTGGGCGAGGTGGACATCGTACTCCGACCTCTTGGATCTGTCCACCTCACTGGTTACATCAGCGGCCAGATCTCCTCACCCAGTGGGAGGGTCGGATACTGCACCCGACCTTGGATTCCCTTAACCTACATGCGTGGCTCTTCAGCGGATGAGGTATGACTGGGACCTTTCCCGAGGAAGTTCTTGAGTGTTGCTGGCTGAACGCAGACTGTCTACACGAGCTCTGCATGCATGCATGCAGGTGGAGAAAATTTGAGGCGTGGTAAAGGGAGGGCGATGTTGATCCCATCTCTTGCCCCACCACGACGGTGGAGTTCCTTGTGTCACTAGCCTCTGCAGACCCTCAGGTTGCAACAGTCGAGGGGAATTTGGCGGCCCTTTCTGTGTGGTCCCTGGAACAAAGTAATTTTTTCACCATACCGGTCATGGCCCAATTCCTGAAGGGTCTTCTCAACAAATTCCCACCAACTCCCTTTGTTGTTCCGTATTGGGACCTTAACCTAGTTCTCACCTTCCTCATGGCAGCTCGTTTGAGCCTATGCATTCTTGATCACTTGGGTTTATGTCTCTTACGAAAGACTTTTTGATTGACATCACATCGGCCAGGAGGGTTAGCGAGCTGCAGGCATTATGCTGCAAGCCCCCCTTTTTGGGTTTCTTCAAAGATAAGGTATCTCTTAAGGTCAGACCAGGCTTCCTTACGAAGGTTTTTTCCGAATTCCACCTTTCAAAGCTTATTGACTTGTGGGTGTTCTACCCTCCTCCTCACCCCTCAAAGGAGGAGGAGTGCTTCCACTGTCCCGATCTGAAAAGAGCCTTGAGATTTTATGTTGCCCGCACAGCAGAGTACAGGAAGACGGATCAGTTGTTCGTCGCCCATTCTCGTTCCCCCAAAGGTCTTGTGATTAACTAAACAAACCATCTTGCGCTGGATAATTTTATGCATCTGAGTGCACCAGTCGGCGGGAAAAGAAGTCACACTGGTAATCAGGGCTCATTCTACCAGTGGCGTCTCTGCTTCCACAGCCATTCAAAGGGGGTCCCTGTTAAGGACATTTGCTGTGCTGCCATGTGGTCTTCATTACATACTTTTACAAAGCATTATACTTTGGACGTTGCACGTCGGCTGATGCAAGGTTTGGCAGAGCGGTTCTACAGAACCTGCTTGTGTAATCCTTTCTAACCTCCTTCTTTAGATTACTGCTTGGGGAGTCTATCAAGATGAGAAATCAGCGGGAGAAAAGCAATCCATTGAAAGAGAAATTACCTTACTGTAATGTTCTTTTCATGGATTCTTCTGCCGCAGATTCCTCATCACACCTCCCAGCCACCCCTGCTCAAAGTGTTGTCGCTCTTAGCGTCTGATTTCATGAAGTGCGTTGGCAATGACTTTGGAGTGCTCATCTCAGTTACTAAAATAAAAAAAGATGTTTTCCAATTGGAAAGTTTTTAACCTGTTGGGTTCTATTCCATAGTTGCTTTTTAAGGCTGGTTAGCCTCCTTCCGCTTTCCTATGCAGCCTTTGAGCTTGGGAAAAAGTGTGCGGAACTAGAGCATGGGGCATAGTGACGTGGTGTATGTATGGCACCTGATGTCACTTCCGGAGCTGACGATCAACCACCGCGCAAGACGGATCAACGGCCAATTCGAGGTCCACTATGCCCCCTGTCGAGAAACTTTCTGAGCAGCAGAGCTGGATGATTGATATCTATCAAGATGAGGAATTTGCGGGAGAAGAATCCACAGAAAGAAAATTGCAGGATGGTAATTTCTCCTTTGCTGCTATCCTCAACTTTTCTCCGTCTGAGTTTAATGGAATCCTGTCATTTTCTGGTACCACACACATTTGTAGATGCACACATTAACAAGTATTGTATAAAGAACACATATCCACATCAGCACAAGATCATTGATTGTATCCACCCACGATTCTTGGAACATGGGTGTAAGTGAATACCAATACTCCTTTCAACCCTCCCTACCATGTACAATCAATGATCTTGGGATGATGTGGATACATCTCTGGGTACTGCTTTAGGAGTCTATCCAGATGTGGAATCTGGGCAGGATACAATCCATTGAAGAATGATGATTGTTCTGCTTTGTTAGTTGGCCTTCCTGCTTCTCATCTCACCTCTCTCTGCTCAATTTTCAACTCTATCCATCTTCTCTTTCTATTACCCCTCGCTCTTTTCTAAAAAATGTGCTTATCTCTATCTCTCTTCTACCTTTTTACTCTTGTATCCAGTTCTGTTTTCTCTCGATTGTTTTTAAATATTATGGTCTTGCTCGCCCCTATCTCTCCGCCCCTATCTCTTGCTATGTCCCTGCTCCTGCTCTTCGTTCTCTTCATGGGGTCTGGCATGGATCACATGCTCATGAATATTACCTGTCATCAGGCTGGGAATCCTCTGTAAAAGGAAAAACAGTTTCACTTTCACTTTAAAACTGTATTCCTCCTCTAAACCAATCACTCCTCTGGGTCATACTGCCCCAATCTAATGACAGTCCTCTCCATAAGCTCCACCACAGGCGGCCATCTTCAGATTTTCCAGCACGCTTCAGTGTTGGGAGGCGTGTAGTTGCTCCCCGAGCTATTTTTGTGCTAATTCGATGTTTTTCATTAAAAGTTTTAGAATTTTCACTGATTTTGCTTGATCGTCTTCGACGAAGGACAGAGACCAGCAGCAGGGATCCGCTACGGGTGAAGATCTTCATCCATCGTCGGATCGTCATCGAAGTTTCGAGAAGGCCCGGCTTTGCTCCTACTTTGTGCTTTTCAGCTATGTCTTGGGAGAAGAAGGAAGGCATAAACCTCTTCAAAGTCTGCGCAAAGTGTGGATTAAGAAACGTATTTGTGGAAGATCAACATCATAAATTCTAATATTGCCTGCATTTGGACCACGATGAGGAGGGATGGGAGGTGTGCCATAGTGTCTCAAAGAAAACCAAGAAAGACCGCTAAAGCGGACTGTCATCATGGCTCAAGTCGAGCAAGGCCACTGGGCAAGTACAGGCCTCATCTAGAACCGAGATCCTCTGAGAATTCCCTGCTCGCGGGGGTCCAAGAGAAGGCCAAGCTCTGCAAAGGTGTATCCGCTAGGTTTGCCGCTGATGCAGGTGCTGAGTCGGGCAGATGGCGTTCACCATCAGCCTCCATGGTGAGCCTGCCAACAAAAGGGACCTCTTCTAAGTGAAATTCCCTAACCCCATACAAACGCTGTGTGTCAGCGGTTAAACCGATGAGGGACAAGTCCAGAGAGGACTCGTCAAAGCTAACGAAGACCTTGCAGTCTGCTAGGTCACCTGAGCCAACAGCAGCACCATCAACGAAGGCTTTGATGGGCACATCATCAACGATGTCTACAATGACAGCGTTGAAGGAGAGTGCATCCGCAGAGGAAGTGTCCGCCACAACCACCATCGGGTGTCCTTGCCCCTGAGGTGAGATACAGCTGCAAAGGCAGCGACCAATCGGGGGTCAGAGAAATACGCAGCAACTGCATCGATCTAGCAGCCTCCTCAACGGGAGAGGGAGAAGTCCACCCCCCCCCCCCACCCCCCCCGGATGGATCTCTACGGTATGTGGACCCACGGGCTGCTCCTGATAGACCGGAGCAGATTTACTCAAGTTCCGACAAAAGAAACGAAAATCTACCTGACGATTACTGGACGGACCCCAAAGGGGGAATGATCTGGGGGCGATGGACCCAAGTCCCCTGCTGGCAAGAGGAGACGCGTCAGTCCAGACCCTATACTACTGGCTCCTTTCACCCCTAGAACGAGGGACATGTCGCTGGATATTATTATAACGACTCTGCACACACTGGTCACGGAAATCCAGCAGAGTATGCCTACTGCACTGGGGGCCTACGCCTCCACGGGACCTTCAAGAGCCTTAGATATTGAGCCCCCCTCTGCAGAAGAGAAAGTCTAAAGGAGGTGCTGGTCATCAGAACCATCCAACCCCTCCACAACCGCCACCTTGCTGCAACACGACCCCAACCGGACGTCTGGCCCTTCACACGGACATGCACACAGCTACGGGCACCGACGAGAACGACAACTTTGTCCCGGCTGATGGAGAAACACCACACGCAGATGAGCCCTATCCCCACCAGACGAAGTTGGATCCTTTAATTCCATGATGTCAAGTGCCTTTGAGCTGTTTCATTTTGTTCCCGAGGAGACAAGGAAGGAGGGTTTCCTGTACCAGCGGCGCGAGTCAAGAAGAAAGACCATCATGTTTGTTCCCTTCCTGGATGACATCTGGGAGGAAGAACTGGCACTAATGAAGAACCCAAGTACGGCCCACCCAAGTGTGATAGATTGGAGAAAAAGTACAGGGTACCAGATTCAGCTCCCAGGAGCTTAAGGTATGAGCCCTCGCCCGACTCCATGGTCTCAAACACAGCCAGGAAGCGCTCGGCAAATCGATTGTCGGCAGCCATGGTACCTCCGGAACAGGAGGGGGAAGAAGCTGGATGCAATGGGCAAGGTGATTTATTAGCCTCTACCATCAAGGCAGCTAATGTCCTAGCCATTTTGTCTTTTTCGAGAATGGGAAGTGGCCTCTGACCACACCATCACAGTAGTGGTGGACAATGTAGACACAGTTTCCCCCAGATGGTTAACGAGCTGTCCCTGCGTTGGCAAGGTTGGTTAAAGGCAACCAACTTCTGCCAGGACCTTCGGGCTAAAGTGCTGGATGGGGTAAATCCTTTGATGTTTGATGGGGAAAACATCTTTGTCAAGGCAGTCAACGAGTCTCTGCAAGCAATAAAGGATGACTCAGAAACGGCATGCTTCCTGGGACCCTTACAGCAACGTCGGCTGTCGCCCTTTCGTTCATCCAGAGGAAAACTCCCCTTCCAAGGGATATACTACCCGTACAGGTATCATTCAAGCTCCTCCACCAAGAATCTTACAGGGGTCGCTTTCAAGGCAGCGGAGGACCGGGCCGGCACCGCCCGCAGGGCAGAGCTCTGAACCCCAATCAGGCCTGAACTGGTTGTGGCCTCGGGCCCCCACTTACGCACCCCAGTGGGAGGCCGGCTGACAAACTTCGTCAGCATGTGGAAAAAGATCACCACAGACCGATGGTTGCTGGACGCTTTCGGACAGGGGCACATCTTTGAGTTCCAATGCGGGTGTCCTCACATTCCCCCAATACCGCGACAAGAACAACACAGACCACAGTTTCTGCAAGGGGTAATGGCCATGTTACAGAAAGCGTTCACGTGAACCCATCGCCCAGCATCTCAGGGGGCTCCAGAGTATATTCCAGATACTTTCTGGTTTGAAAGAAGACTGGGGGTTGGAGCCCGATCCTGGATCTGCCTCGTCTCAATACGTACTTATATTCCCAAAAGTTCTGGATGGCTATGTTGAAGCACGTGCTCGGCCAACTGGCAGGCAGGGATTTTCTGACGACGTTGGATCTGGAGGGCACCTACTTCCACGTTTCCCATTCACAAGAAACACTGCAAGTTTCTACAATTTGTGGTTCAGGGTCAGCACTACCAGTTCAAAGCCCTGCCCTTTGGCCTGAAGTCGGTCCGAAGTGCGTGGCCACGGCAGCAAGCGAGCACACATCGCGAACCGCACGTCAGATGACGGAGTTGGGGTTCTCCATAAACTATCCTTAATGCCATCTCGTGTCACCCTGTTCCTAAGTACCCGACTCAACACAGTGACTGGTGTTCAGACTGGGAGCATGGGGGGATGCATTCTCATTCCTGTGGAGGGATGGTTCCTGTATGCTTTCCCTCAGTTTCCACTCATGCTACGTGTGATCAACACACTCCGACAGTGCCACTGCAAGGTAATAACTCGTCGCCCCAGTCTGGCCCAGGCAGCTATGGTATCTGGACCTGCTGCTGTCTGTCAGTGGGCCCCGTCCATCAGGCTACCGCTGTTCCCGGACTTTTTTACCAGAGTGGGTTGGGGGGGCGGGGGGTGATTCTGCACCATGACTTGGGGTCGCTGAACCTGAGGGCATAGATCCTGCAGCCCTAGAGTTTGGAGGTTATGCCTTAACAATGGAATGTAAGGAGATCCTTGCCAGAGCCTCATCAAGGTTGAAATATTACAACCATAAATGGAAGCGTTTCTACGTGTGGTGGCAGACGATCACCCCCCTGCGGGTCACGGCCCCTCAACTTCTACCCTATTTGCTCTCCTTGGCAAAAGCAGGATTGTCTCACGCCTCTATCAAGGTGCACCTCCCTGCCTTATCAATGTACACCAAGTCCCCGGTAGATCCTCCCTGTGCTCACACAGACTTGTCAAAGAGTTCCTCCAGGGACTCTTCAGGACTTCTCCGCCAGTGAAGGCTCCAGCCCCGTCTTGGGAACTCAATGTAGTACTGACTAAGCTCATGGGAGCTCTTTTTGAACGTATGCATCAAGTCCCGCCCAAGTTCCTCTCGTGGAAGATGGCTTTCCTCGTTGCTATCACCTCGGCCTGGATGGTCAGGGGGGATCCCGGCCCTGTCGTGCAAGCAGCCTTACGTGTCGTTCCATGCTTCAAATGTGGTACTGCGTACCCACCCTACCTTTATGCCAAAGGTACCATCAGTATTCAACCTCAATGAACCTTTGGTGTTGCCTTTCTTCTTCCTGAATAATCATCTTCAGTGGAGAGGTCCTTATATTTGCTGGACGTGGCTCGTGCCTTGAATTTCTACGTGGCATGTACACAGAATTTTCGGAAGACTTCTCATTCGTTCGTCAACTTTGGGCCTGTAAATCACGGGAAAGCCTTATCAATGGCTTCCATATTCCAGTGGCTCTCCGGCTGCATCATGCACTGTCATTGACTGGCGAGCAGGCCGATGCCAGGCCGACCAAGAGCGCACTCCACCAGAGCCATCGCAGCAATGACAGCGTTTCTCTCTGGTGTGGCCCTGCTCGACATCTGCAGGGCTGCTACGGGGAGGTCCATGAACACCTTCACAAGGTTCTACTGCATTGACAGGGATTCCAGGGAGGAATCCAGTGTCAGCCAAGCGGCGCTGCGCAACCTGTTCACTTGAGGTGAGTCTGTTCCAGAAGTTAGTGTGTTATTGCTTCTGTTGAGCCTTGCCAATTTGCATGGTTGTGTTTAATGTACTGCTGTATAATAGCTATTCTTGAGCATGTGAATCCATGCCAGACCCCATGCTGGAGAAGGTTTGTTACTTACCTGTAACTATTGTTCTCTAGCATGGGTCTGGCATGGATTCACATGCAAACCCTCCCTCCTTCCCCTCTTTGGCTCGTCTTGTTTCATACTGCCACTTTACGTGCTTACCATATCTGAAGATGGCCACCAGGGGTGGAGCTTAGGGAGAGGACTGTCATTGGATGGGGGCAGTATAATCCAATGAACAGTGATTGGTTTAAAGGAAAAATACAGTTTTAAAGTGAAAGTAAAACTGTTTTTTTCTTTTACTGAGGATTCCCAGCCTGACTGGGAATATTCATGAGCATGTGAATCCATGCCAGACACATCCTGGCGAACAATTTTTACAGAACCTTCTCAGTACCTCCACCTTCTCCCACTGCCTAAACCACCTTGCGCTCCTTCATGTTTCCATTTTTTCTTCCTTTTGGGGAGTCAGGAGTCAAGGAAGCCAAACGTCAGAGGATGGTCGTTGAGCTGCACTACGCACCCCTGGTGAAGTTTTCTATTAGAAGCTTTATCTTCAGGAGTCAGTTACATTACAGACGTAGTTAACCATTGCTTAAACAAGAACTATACCCAAAATAAAAACAATATTAACCCTTTGATCCCCCAACTCCTGTTTTATTTTTAGACAAAACAAGAAAACACCATACCCCAGACCCCCACCCCAGCTACATGGTAACACAGTTCTCTTAAAAGCAGCATTCAAAATCTTTTTTCCTTTGCTCTCCCCTCCCTTTTTTCCTTCTACCCCCTCGCCCCCCGCCCCCAATCTGTTAGTCTGATCACCCTGATAGTATGTAGAAGTTCTGCAATAATCTCGGTCTAAAATACATCTGCTCCCTATCCTTCACTACAACATAAAGGTTATCTAAACCCTCTGAAAGCTTCGATAACTTTTGTTTTCCAATGCCCATTTCTTTTCCATAGCCACACCTCCCCAAATGTTAATCCACCACAGTGCAAGGCAGGGACCTTCTGAAGATTTTCAGCACTGTGCAAGTAACAACCTCGTAGTCGCCAGGAGGTGAGTGATCAAAGCCACCAATGCACCACTACTGCATAACTGCCCTTCGCCACTACCACTGTATTCATAGGTAATGTAACCCCTGTGATTTCCCTAAGATGGACAAATGGCACCTCTATTCAATTGTTTGCACATTTAGTTTTTATCTAAATGTATATTTCTAATGCTTGTGACTGTATAATTTACAGATGTTTTGTTATAGATACTCTGCAGACAATCCTATGTGGATACCGCTTTCCCTCTTTGAGTGATTCCCTTCACTCATCTTGGGTTTCCGATACCTCGCATGCCTGCATTTGGTGTGTACCCTTTAGTGGGTCCACTCTTTTGATGCAATAAATGTACTTCTACCTCAATGCATGCTTTTTGTAAAATAGTGATCCTAAATTTGGTATAGGTTTATACAGTCTGAAAGTGATTTTTATTGAATTTGCGATATAATAATGATAATAAAATTACTATATTGTTTTTACAAAACGCAATAAAATTGTCTGTCTTTTTGGTTTCGCTCTGGCCCTTTTTCTTTATCTTTGTCTGGTTAACTATTGTGTTCCGCTTGACATGACCTTTGTTTGATTATTGCCATTGTTTCCCCCCTGTCAGCGACGAAGGGGACACTCATCTTTTGCCTTTACTATTTCCATATTATGTCCCTTGATTTCCTTCCAATAGAGTTGTGCTTGCGGGCACAACCACCATATATGGCCTAAATTACCCATTTCCTCACACTCCCTCTGGCAAAGAGTGGAGGAGCTGCCAGCTTTCCTGCTAATACGCTGGGGCGTTGGGTACCGATGAAAGCACATTTTGTATGCAGCTTCTTTAATGGAGGCGCATCATGATGATTTGAACGCCCTCACCCAGATTGCTCCCACAGCTCCGAGATACCAACCCCCAGTTCCCTCTCCCATCTCTTTATGTACGGCAACCTTTCGCCCGCCGAGGCCCTGTCCAAAATGTTATACAATCTTGAAACCCCCTTATGCACCTGCCCATCCTGCATCGCAAGTTCAATCCCCATTGGCTCTCTGCCTCCAGCCGTCTTCACCCCCTTATTGGTTATGCAATGTGTGAGGGGTCAGAAATGCGAGACGGACATGAAGGTGTAGTTTTCTCAGTGTTTGCCATTTATTAAATGAAAAAGTGTGAGATGAACGCCTATATTTCCCAATCCTAACAAGGAGGTCGCTACTTAGCAGACTAAAACTAAAGATAAATGACCTAGTGGCCAAAATGTCTCTGAACCTCACACTAATACAAATAACAAAAGCATGCAAGGAATATTTGGCTGTCTTCAGTTCAACAAAAACAGTGAAAAAGTTGAAACTCAGAAAGTACTCCTTGTGACCAGGATTGTGCTCCCTTCCCCTGTATCAATACTGGAATACCCTTGGAAACGTTCTGTTTCAATGAAGTTATATTCAGTTCAACACAAAATGTAGTCCTCGCCACTGTGTCCTTCCACTTGGTAAAGTAAATGTCTCTTTCACAAACACTTGTTCAAAAGTCAAAGCAATTGATATGTGCCACAATATCCTTCTTGGGAAGGCAAATGTCTTTCTTACAATACGAAAGTTCATAGTCCAAGCAATTGTTCTCCTCAGGATGTATATCAATTACTAACATATCACATTTATTCTTCCAATGGAATACTTTTGTCAAGATAGCACAGCAGCTACCTCTAGTGGTGCAACAGTTTGTCAAGAATGATGATAGAGTTAACAAGTTCTTTCCACCACAAGCACACTTCTTCAAAACATCATCATCTTTCCCTGTATACTCGCCTGCCAGACTAACTACTGTGATCACTTCCCTGGTGTACTTACCTGCCAGGAAGAAAACTCCTAGAATTGATCTTAGTGGCAATATTTGTTTCAAGATTCTGTAGACCAGTATGGCTGCCTCTTTTTATAGTCGCTTGGCAATGAGGGTTACAGGTTTCCCCCAATTGGTGTCCCTTAGAAGGGGGCTTGTGCCCTGTCCCCTCTGTACTACTTCTTTACAGCCACTTGGCAGTTGGCAATGAGGGTTACCAGTTTCACCCAGTTTGTGTCCCGAAGTAGAGGAATTGCACCATTGTCGCCTTTTGTACTGCTTTATTTGTTCAGTATAAAAAATAGTTTTCTGTCAAGTGTTCTGCCCCGGGGTCATCTTTAGCATCAGGCCAACCAACCAGTCTTCTTTGGCGTCTCTGTTTCCATGCTTGGTGCTGCGGTGGGCTTCCTGTGTCCTGCCCCCTCTGTTGCCAGCTTCCCTGTATCTTCAGCGGACTCTGCTGCTCTTCTCCAGAGCTCTGCCAGCTCTGTTGGTCCTTCTTGCCTCTCGCACATCGAAGCGCCACACGTCTGGTTGGAAGCCCATCCCCCCTTCGGCTGGCCTTCTCTTCCCGATGCCGCTGCCTGCTGCGCGAACTCTGCAATTTTGCACGCCTTCACTTCTTGCGTCAGTATCAGCTGGCTCTCTTCCTTCTACTTCTGCAATCACAGCACTCTGTACTGCCACTGCCTCAACTACTCCATCCGTGTCTCTCCTCAGCTGCAGCTCATTCCTGAGTTTAAATGTCCTGCTCAGGTGTTGTGCTCTTTAGCATCTAGACCGCACATTCTGGTCAATGGCACCTTTGATCCTTACTAACTCTGGGCTTTCTTCCTTGTCTCAGTACCACAGGCATTATGGATCCTGAAGTCCATAGTGGTTTTGGCTCTCTGATATTTAGCTAACTTTGTGAACAGAGAGTTGTCAAAGTTAGGGGATTTTATGAAAAGGGTTTATGATTTAACATTGGAGATAGGCTCTCTACCTAAGGCAGAATCATGACAATTGGAGAATGTTACATTTAATTCCAGGAACTCCCAAGGTACAAACATTATTCTGTTTAGATAACTTTTCACAGCATGCCATTAGGTATTTGGTAATTATAGAGGACTCATCCTCGGAAGTAGTTGAATACATTGTCTCTCCTAAAGGAGTCACCACTTCCCCCCTGACAGCCCTCTCCGCCCATGTGATCCTCCCTCATGATATCATTCTCAGGGTTAGTATCAGGTAGCGGCTGCCTTCCCCTGGCCTCATGGGAGGAGATCCTAGGCTGGGGTTCAATGATGGCTCTGCAGGATTCATCACAAATGCCTCACCTGCATGTATCGAAAGCGGGCCTTCCATTGTACAAAGGTGAGGTCCTTAGCTCAATTGCCATCCCGCCCTCCCATCCTCCCAAAAAACTCTCTTCTCTTTGGGGCTCAAATTTCAGGTTATAACAGACCGAGGACAGGGGTCCAAGCCTCACCTCTATGCACTTCATCTTCAATGCCCTATTTCAGTACCCCTGTGAGCATGGTTGTTTCCAAGAACACCCCTCAAGCCTCTCTCGCCCCGTCCCCCAAGAATGGGAATTTCGCTAATGGGATGGATATCCCTCCCTGTTCCACCTCGCACCATCCCTTCCTGCTATTTTGCCCCTGCCACTTCAGCATTGGTGAAATGTGTGCTGCTATTAGATTTCAATTAACCTCAGTGATACCTAACCCACCCATCCAAGGCACTGTAAGAAACTCATGGTGGCAACAGTAAAGATGGACAAAAGTGATCACAGTTCAAGGTTGTTTATTGAACTATTATTGCGGGGTGGAAAAACGCCTAAGCTAAGCCTAAATCTAATATGGGAGCAAGCGTCAACCATCAAAATAAAAATAAGGCATTCCTAGTGGCGTTGTGTAAAATTAAAGGGTCTAGACTAAGAAAAACCTATTGCTAATCCTTACGCTAAATACAAAAGAAGTGTGGGATAGGGTTTCAATAAAGAAAGAAGTGTTCTCAAACAATGAGTCAGGATGTGATTGCCAGAGGACTCCCTTCCCTATGTTTTCAGCACGGGACAAGGTGAGTCTTGGAGCACAGCACACACTCGAGCTTCCTTAGCACGAGTCGACAGTTCTGTTGCAGTTTATCAGGAGCCTTGATGGCCAAGTCTTGTTTCCCTTGAAAGTCTCTTGCCTTCAAGGGCCTGATGCGTTCAAACAAAACAAAAGTTCCTTCAACAAAATAAGTTTGTTTCCTGGTTTTGGTTAGGGTGAGGATTCTTCACCCTTGGTTCCCCCTCTTCCAGGTGCTGACCCTTGTTCTCGTGTTGTTGGGTGATCGTTTTCCACCCCTTCGATTCCCCTCTTCCGGGCTTAGATCCCAAAACAGTGCTTATTGATATCAAGGCCTTTGGTGGTTGTCTCCTGTTTCTGAGGGCCTGATAGTGTACACAAATCCACTAAAAAACATAAAAGTTCTACTATATATATCTCCCAGGTGATGGCTTCACCCCTGGGCCCCCCTCTACCGGGCGCAGACCCCTCTTTATTCTTTGCCTCCCTCCACCGGGTTCACTATGGCTTTTCTTGGGTGATGGATTCACCGCTGGGTACCCCCTCTTCCGGGCGCAGACCCCTTTCTGCTTTCACAACTCTTAATGTCTTTTTAAACAGTTCTAGTGGACATCCCTCGGCCGGGTTCACTCTTGTCAACACACTGTTTCTTGGGACGATAGGCTTGCCCCCTTCTTGTCGGCATCCTTCTTCCTGGATCACATTTGCCAACCTCACCTTCACATTCACTTTCAATGTTTACGGGATTCACTTCTCTTGATTTCTCATGTGGCGGGATTCACCTCCCTTGCTTTCTTTTTAGTTCGTAGATCAAAGGCCTTCAACTGTACTGGGATTTTGCTTAACTTTCTGTATGACCACTTTGACCTACCTTTGCAGCTCTCCTAAATGGTTTCTGTAGTTTTAGTCAGATGGGGATCAACCAGAGTTTCTTGGAGCAGCACCCACGTGGTGCTGGTCGCCTTCTGCAGCTGGTCTCCCCTTTTCAATGTTACAGTTCTCATTTTGTCAGTTTGTGATTTTCATTCACCAGAGCCTGGTTCTTATCGGCTCTCGCCTCGCCTTGACTCTCTGGCTGTGCTGAACCGCTTGGCGTTCCTCTTCACTGGAATTCAGGCCAGTTCCATGGAAGCAGGAGTCTCCCTCGCTCTGTCTTATTAGCGTTGATATGTTTGTGTATCGTTGACATCTGTTCCAGCACACCTGGGCTATTGTCCTTGGTCTTAAGTTTCTTTCAGCGGAGGGTTCGCAGGGTTTTGTGAAAAAGAGCAAGGTTGCATCTCTCCTCCTTTTTGTCTCGATATTTTCTGCCTTTCTCCTACCCTTGAACTGCCGGGTCTGGATAGCTGTCTTTTTGTGCGGTCTGCCTTGCTCGTACTGTGCTCTCTTGTTCCACCTTTTATCCCTGTGTGGAAAGGAAAGGGCCGTCAGGTGTGTGTGATTCAGGTTAATTGCCTGACGCTGGGGTTGGGACGGCTTTGGGGTGAGTCCGTTGTCTTTCATAATGCGTGAAAGTGCTTATGTCGGAAAAGGGGGGAGTAGAGTGTCAGATTGTCCTATGGGATAGGATGGGGAAGTGGTGCTATATGGGATTACAACCCTTGTATTGGTGATCTTAGAAGAGTGTGTTTTGGAGGGATTTTTACATGAGTAGAGGGTTTTGTGAGGAAAACGGGAATGACAGGAATTATTAGTATGAAGTGAAAAGGGGGAATTGTGGGATTGGTAGTGTTTTCTCAATGCTGTATAGTGGGTATTTGGGACAAAATAACCAGAGCGACGTGAAATAGAATGATTGGGAGTATTTGGATAGGGAACAGGAAAGCAGGGATTCTAAGAGAGAGTTTCCGAATGAAACTAGTTGTGGGATCCTTGGGGATTTGTTACATATGGAGGCAATGGTAGATTTGGGTAAACTAGATTAAATGGGAAGGCCTTGGGTATTCATTCGCCTCTCCTTCTCCCCTGGTACAATACCGCATCTCACCTGGCACAATTCCCTGTGCATAACCCCGGGCTCCCCTACCCAGGTGATGCTCCGTCGCTCGTCCACCCCCAGAGTTGTGATCGGAGAGCGTCAGCCCTTCCCTGGCCACCTGAATAAGGGATTCTCGGGGTCTACTTGGGAGAATACCCTCAGGTTTCTCACAGCACCTTTCACAATATCCTAGGCCTTTTCCTATTCCATATGAATGCAAAAATGTAATTCAGCCACTAATGAATGATGGCCCCCAGGATTTAAGTGAGAGGGCCAAAATCGTGTATAAAAGTCTAGGGAGTAACGTCATTTTAATCGCTGCAATTTGTGCAAACCAGGACAGTTCATGCGTTTCCCAATGTTTCAGGTCCTCTATTAACTTACCACATATGGGTCGGATGTTAGTTTTGTAGAGGTCCTTATAAGCTGGCGTCAGTTGGACCCCCAGATATTCAATCTCCGCCAGAGCCCAAGCCAAGGGATACTCCCTACCCCATTCCGCCACGGCTTCCCAGTCCTCCGGGATGGTAAGTGCCTTTGACTTTGAGTAATTTATCCCAAATCTGAAGACACCTCAAAACCCTTGTAAGATGTCCATAAGCCTCTGGAGAGAACAGTTGGTGTTGCGTGTAAATGGCAGAACATCATCCGCATACAATGTGATTTTGTGAGACTTCCCCTTGCATTGGATCCCTTCCACTGACGGATCTTGTATATCATACATGCAAGGTGCTCCATCACCATAGCAAAAACCATCATTGAAAGCAGGCATCAATGCCGCGTCTAATGTTAAGGGGAGATGATAGCACCCTGTTAAGATTGATTCTCATACTTGGGATTTGAAAATTCACCAACATCCCTGCTATGGTATGATATTATAAGTTTTTAGGCCCAAACTCCTCCATCATACACCACTCATACTGCCAGTTCATGCTGTCGAAAGCATGCCTCGCATCCAATGCCGCCAGTGACTTGCTTTGGCCTGTTCATCTGGCCCACTCAATCAGGTTAACCGCCCGTCTAAAATTATCGTCCCTCCAAAAACTCTGATTGATCCGGGGGAATAATCTTAAACAGAACCGGCATCAACCGGGTCACAATTATTTTGGCATACATTTTAGCATCTTTGTTGAGGAGTGAGATGGATCTGTAGGTGGCACATTCGGCTGGGTCTTTTCCCGGTTTTAGAAGAAGTGTTGTGGTGGATACATCCATATCCTGCGACACCACTCCCTTAATGTAACGCTCACCTGGTATCCACGGGGACGTCACTCAGCCTGTTCTGACCTCTGACGACCTCGAACCCTTCACTGGAGTCTACTCGACTGGAGACTGGGCCTTGTTTTCTTGAAAAGTGTGCTCTCCGTCCTGCTTTCAGCGCAGGGGTGCGTTCAGTGATGCGGGCTCGTTGCTGCCTAGTTACTTCACTGGCAAGAGTCCGACAGGTAAGTATGAGTCTTTTCACAGTTCTCTAAGTTCGTTCCTTTCCTTTCTTAGATGATGGCCGGCGTCCGGGGATGGCGACGTGCTGCTGAGATGAGTAGCGCTGAAGGTGAGTGAGAGCACGATGCGCGATGCGACCCTTTCGTATTTGTATTGAACTGAGTTCTTTTTCTGTGTCTTTTAGGTGCCGTGGCATTTTCAGCGTGGATGCCGGTTATGAAGAAGAAATGCAGTGAGTAAGCGCGGTATGCGGCAACTCTAGAAGTTTCCACACTAACCTGGAGTGTCTTTTCCATCTTGCAGATGGATGAGAAGTTCCGGAGACAGAGTTCCCCCAGAGCGGCTGGGATTCAGGTAAGCGTTTGAAGCTCGTACAGTCTTTAAAAATAAGCGAAGATTTGCTGAATGCTTACTAATGCCTTTTTTCTGTTCTTTTCCCTTTTCCTTAGGAAGCGGCGTGCCGGGATGGGAATGACACCGCCGAAGATGCCCGCAGAACAGAAGGAGCGATGAATGATGGGCCGAAGCACTGCAAGGTAAGGCTGTTCCTAACGGTGTTCTTGTTCTTGCAGGAGCTGAAGAAAGATGCAGGCCTACTGGAGACCGATCCGAACACAGTGAGTGTCACGCTGCAGGTGCTCAGTTCACCCGCCATCATCATCTACTCCCTGTTCCTTAACTAGCTGTTGATTCCCGAGACCTGTAACCCCACACCTGAACCCACCCTCCCTCATCTGTCGCCATACCCCCCAACTAAACAAATTGGTCAAATGGGACTGCCCAACAATCTGCAACAAAGTTAGCCCTCCCACCCCCAATACAGAGTCAGAATCAGGGTCAGTTTCGGGAGCCCCAATCCAGATTAACGCCCACCAACCGTGTGCTCATCTTCCCCCCCTAATTACCATCTCCCATCCCACTCCCCCATAAGGACATCAGTCTAACCACTTTTTGGAACCCTCCAGCCCCCAAGAACACCATGCACCATACTTCATTGCAGCCCCCTCCTCCCTACTGCCAAGGAGGGTACCCGTACTGTTATTTAGGAAACATCAGTCATCAGAGTCTGCCCCCGTGCAGTCATGTAATTTTCTGAGCTCTTGCCCCTCCACCTCTGGGGTACGGTCGCCCTGCTTCCATCTTTCACTTCCAAGGCCACGCTTTTGCCTAGAATTGCGTTCAGTCTCTGGGGAGGACTCCCTTCGCTGAATTGCTTCTCCTTCCGTTATTAACTCTGCAACCTCCTCTTCCTTTGTGATGCTATAGGATTTCCCTTGAAATTTGAATTGTAATCGACATGGAAAAGTCCACTTGTACCATACCTCCCTTTCCCGATGTCAAGTAGTGACTTTTCACAGGTTCTTCCTTTTCTGAAGGGGGTGGCCTGCGTCAAATCTTGAAATCTTTAAATCTTGAAATGGCTAAATGGAAGTGTCCCTGAATTTTATATTTCCCTGAAATCTTGCTTCTTTCATAATCTTTTCCTTAAGTTGATAACGGTGGACACGGGAGAGCATGTTAGGTAGCTTGCAGAAGTGACAAATCCCCCCTGATGTGTACGATCAAGAACCATTGCTTCCTTGTCCGTTAATCCCAGTATGTGCAGAAATAAGATTGCCACAAATTCCTCCAACTCGCCATCAGCCACATGCTTTAGGATTCCTCGCAGACTGCTATTGTTGCACCTCGCTCTCCTTTCGCCATCCTCTTGTCTCGTTAGCACAAAGTCTAGCTGCTATTCCAAGCTCCTCACCCTATCTGTCAGCACCGCCTGCTCATGGCTTTGGTCGCACATAGCCATTTGCACCTACGCCAAACGTTTCTCAGCTGTCCTCACATGATTGTCCAAGTCTGCAATGGATTTGGATAAAGGGGTCACACTGTCCTTAATTTGCTTTTATTTCCACCAGGAGCAGGTGCAAATTGGACTTCATCATCAGGGCATCCTCACCCTGCACCTGCAGACTGTGGAGAATGAATCTGGGCCTGTACCAGAGTCCTCTTCACCCCCTCCTGGCCTTAATGTCCCCTGCCAGTGCCCCTTTTTGCTTTGCTGGTCTTTTAGCCATGAAATGATATGGTATTTATAACACGCCTATACACAAGTGTTTTAAGGCGCGACAAGGCAAGGTAGGGGGAACAGAGGGAAGACAAAGACAACGATATTACTAGACCAGGTAACATTGAGATTGCGCAAGTGCAGGGGAGGGGGGGAATAGGAAAGTACGGGGTGGGGGGGGAGGGGGCAGTGCAGTACATAGGATCAAGTGTAAAGAAAACATAAAATAAAGACAATAGGTAATAAAAGTGTGCCAGCTAGTGGCAAGTGCAGGGGTAGGTGTAGACATCAAGTGTCAAGAGCTAGGGGGACTGTAGGCATACAGAAACAGCCCCCAGGTGCAGGGGTTGCCCGGGAGGCAGTGCAGGTGTTCAGCTGGCAGGGGAGGGGACCTGGGCCCGAGATCAGAGTGTAGCCAGGTGACCTGTGCAGTGTACTTTTGCTGTCCATGTGCTTTTCAGTGCTGATCATGGCGAATACTTTTCCCCAGCCGCAATTATATGCAGTACCCTTTGGGAACACCACACACAATTAAGACTACAAGTGACATTACACATTCACCTTTGGTACAAGCCTGTACTACATAGTTAGTGATAGCGATGGCCGAGCACCCAGACTTATCTCAAGAGTAAGTGAGCAGGATCAAATAGTTACACAAAGGACAGCAATTACTATGATTAAAACAAACACTGACTCAAGGTTTCCAAGTAAAAGAATATACATTTATTTACTCTTCAGTTGTATAACATTTCACTATCATAAACAGTTTAAAAATCACACTCTTAATACACCACACCACTCCCAATAAGTTCCAGACAAGTTAAGCTCACAAAATGAAGTGGGAGGAAATGGCACTCCAGCAATTTAAAAGGGAGGGAAAGACAAAGTTAATAAAAATTGAACCACACCAACAGGTAAGTACTCAGGGCAACTGAGCAAGAGGAACTACAGTGATAGAATCGGGTATAAAAGGCTTAGGGCCAAAGTCACTAGCTCAAAAGTCTTTTGCTCAAGATAATACGGTTCAGGGTAGTTCGCGGTAAAGAAAGTGCCACGAGTTCCGGATGAAGTTGGTCAGCAGAAAAGTTAGTTCAAAGGGAAGGACAAGCCCTTGGTTTGGAGAAAGATTTCAAACACTTTCACTGGGGCGGAACGAAACGAACAACCGGATTTGCACAGTACCTTAAAACGGAGAGGGAGCTGTAGTTGAGGCGGACGTTCCTGGTAGTTCCTGCAGGCTCACGGTTCCTGAGGGGACTGTCGGACTGACAAGAAGTAGGAAGACTGGAGGGTCCTGCACTACCCAGGGAAGAAACCAGCAGCAGAGCAAAGCAACAAATAAAAGGTGCGCTCCTTAAAACCCAAGCAGGGTCTGACCTTCCTGGGTATCGGGCCTACTGTAGCTCTGTACAGCGAATTCGACCAGAGGAGGGGTCCTGGCTTGAAGTTTGGGCAAACTGGTTGGTCCCACCAGCTCAAGGGAAGAAGATTCCTGGAGGATCCTCTCTGTCGTCAGATTCTGAAGATTAGAACCTGCAGCAGGACTTCACCGGACGGTTCAGTCGTTGTAGGGGTCCTCTTCTGTCAGCTCCTCGTCAGTTCTTTCGTTCCAGTGGCGACTCTGCCTTTCCAGTCCCAGAGACCTGCTTTTTATTCAGTTTTCCCCCATTCATACAGCCTGGCTGTCAATCACACAGTAGGGTGGTTGTCCTGGCAAGGACAGTCACCCAGCCAATCAAACAGGAGTGCGACTTGGGTTACCAAGGGAACCCATGGCAGGAGTCCTAAGATCCCTCCCTCACATCCTGCCTACCCAGAATTTCAGGCGCCTTAAGGAGGGCTTCTGTGCAGAAGCCAGCGAAAAGACGGCGAACAAAGGAACCAAACCTGGTTTGGCGCACAGAGTAAAATACGAGAAAGACTTTTACAAAAAGAAATGGCAAATAAACCCAACCGGAGCCGAAATTAAATATATTTGGTCAAGCGGGTTTATGTTCGAGGCTAATAAAATAGCCTAAAACAATACCATGGTTATTTAAGATAACCGGGTATGAAAAATAGGATAGTTACCACTGCCACAAGCCAGGTCTTGATGAAAAGGAAGTGAAACAGTGCTCCAAGAGAAACAGACAAAAAAGGGATAGGAATTAACCCTTTCCAATACTCCATGTAAGATGGGGTGTACTGGGTCTGTGGTTTTAAAGAGACTACATAAAGTTAATGATAACTTTACATGTTCCTGGGAGACAGTAGTCAATCCCAGAAAAATGGACTCAGTGGGAAGTCTGAAAGACAACCCTGTGTCACTGCTCTGAAGGTGCTGTGTAACACACAACAAAATGATGCCCATGGAGTTAGGTAAGGCTCCAGAGTCCAAGATCACACAAAAAGTTAAAACATGCACAGCAAAACACATGTAAGAGTGGGAAAAAGGCTCACACTCTTACCAGGTGAAAAAAATAAACCCTAGAAATCCAGCAAAGCTGCTGAGGGATTCAGTAGTTAAAGGAAATTAGCCATTTTGGAGAATTCACCCTAACACTCGCCCCCCAGCCCCCAGACTAAGGCACAGGAGGATTTAATCCACTCCTGGATGAATCTCTACCTCTAGTCGGTTAAAAACATCCTAGAGAGACCATCAGCATTTTGGTGGTGACAATCCTGCTCTGTGCTCAATGGTGAAATCAAACCCTTGCAGGCAGATTGGCCATCTCAGAAGTTTTGGGTTTTCCCCTTTCATTTGCATTAACCATCTCAAGAGTTGGTGGTCTGTCTGAATCACAAAAGTAGATCCATAGAAGTATGGTCTAAACCTCTTAAGAGACCACACAATGGCAAAACATTCACGCTCTATGGTTGCCCACCTTGTTTCTGGTTCCTTCAGTTTCCTACTGATGAAGCAAATGGGGTGCTCCCTACCTTTCTCATCCAATTGACTAAGGACTGCACCTATACCTATATTGGAGACATCTGTCTGCACAATGAAGGGTTGGTGATAATCAGGAGCTCTTAGGACTGGAGTTTGACAAAGGGCTTTCTTCAGGTTTTCAAAGGCTTGTGAGTACTCCTCATTCCATCTACCCTTTAGGGTATTTTGGAGTGGAGATCACATTCAAGGGAGAAGCTATGGACCCATAGTTCTCTATGAAATTCCTGTAGTACCCAGTCAGACTTAGGAAAGCTCTCACTTGGGTTTGAGTAGTAGGGGTGGCCCAGTTTTGTACAGCTTGTACTTTGCTAGGCAATGGCCTTATTTCACCTCCTCCTACCTCATGACCAAGGTAGACCACTTTGCTCTGACCAATTTGACATTTGCTTGCCTTTATGGTCAGATGGGCCTGCTCAAGAGCCTGCAAAACATATCCCAGGTGATCAATATGTTCTTTCCATGTAGGGCTGGACACTGCTGTGTCATCCAAGTATGCCATGCAGATGTCATCCATCCCATTCAGAACTTGATTAACCATCCTTTGAAATGTAGCAGGTGCATTCTTTAGTCCAAAAGGCATAACCTTAAACTAGTAGAGGCCTGCTGGGGTGGAGAATGCAGTTTGCTCCTTGGCATGGTCTGTCAGGGCTATTTCCCAATAGCCGGAGGTTAGGTCAAATGTACTGAGGTAATTGGCTGAACCAAGTCTATCCACCAGTTCATCTGTCCTTGGCAAAGGATGGGCATCAGTCTTAGTGACTGCATTTAGAGCTCTATAGTCCACACAGATTCTGAACTCCTTGGATTTTGCCTTTGGTACTAGAACAACTGGACTGGACTAGACCATGGACTTGTAGATGGCTTTATAACCCTGAGATCAAGCATCTTGTTGACCTCTCCTTTGATGTGGGTTCTCACACGTTCTGACATTCTGTAACCTCTGCTTTTCACAGGTAAACAGTCACCAGTGAGAATATCATGCTGGCCCCAAGGGGTCAAGCCTGGTGATAGTGAAAACAGGGAGGCAAACTGATTCAACAGAACTTTGCACTCCTCCTGTTGTTCAGAAGTCAGCTGAGAAGAGAGATTAACTCCCATCTTTTCATCTAAAGGTTGGCCTCTGAGGAGGTTGGGTAGAGGTTCCCTCTCCCCTTCCTCTTGAGCTGAAGCTAGAAGCAAAGCTCCCACTTCTGGTCTCGAAACATAGGCCTGTAAACGGTTGGTGTGAAAGACTCTGGGAGCCTCCTTAGGTCTGCCTAAGTCCACCAAATAGTTCACCTCTCCAGGTCTGCCCCCATCCTTGAAGGGTCCTATCCACTTGTCCTGCAGGGCCCTCTGCCTTGTTGGCACCATAACTAATACAAGCTGGTCTTGAGTAAACTCAACCATGCTGGCCTTCTGGTCATGCCAATGTTTGACCAGAGCCTGACCTGCTTTCAAGTTATCACTTGCTTCTGCCATCATGTGACATTCTCCTCCGGAGGCCTATCACATAGTCAGTCACTCTGACTAGCTTGGGGGAAGGAGCACTCTCCAAACCCTCCTTAATCGCGGCCAACGGACCTCTGACTGGATGGCCATAGAGAAGTTCAAAGGGACTGTAACCAACTCCCTCCTGAGGGACTTCTCTATATGCAAAGAGAAGGCATAGCAGTAGAAGGGCCCACTTTTCCTTAAGGGGTTCTTCTAAAGCACCTATCATGCTCTTCATAGTACGATTAAACCTCTCTTCCAATCCATTTATCTGTGGATGGTAGGCTGTAGAGAACTTGTAAGTGACACCACAGTTTTTCCACATGGTTTGCATGTAGTGGGACATAAAATTGGCTCCCCTGTCTAAAATTGGCTCCCCTGTCGGATATCACTTCCTTAGGAAGCCCTACCCTGGTAAAAATACCAAGTAGAGCCTTAGCCACAGCCTGAGCCGTAACAGTTCTCATAGGTATAGCTTCTGGGTATCTTGTAGCATGGTCTACTACAACCAGGATAAACCTGTTCCCTGAAGATGTAGGGGGGTCAAGGGTACCAACAATGTCAATGCCCACCCTCTCAAAGGGAACTCCCACCACTGGCAGAGGCACCAGGGTTCCACATTATTGGCTCCACTCTTGCCAGAGGACAGCTCCTACAGAATTTGTAAACTTCAGAACCCATTTTTGCCAGTAGAAGTCTTCTTGAAACTCAAGTGACCAGCCAAAGGTATCTCATGGGCTAACTGTAGGAACTGGAGTCTGTTGGCAAGCGGCACTACAATTCATTTGCAGTCCCCAGGGATAGACTCTGTGGGTTCACTGTAGAAGAGGCCATCTTCCCAGCTTAACCTGTGCTTTCCAACTTCTTGCCCATCAAGTTGGTTAGCAGCCTGTTGTCTAAGACCTTGAAGAGTAGGACACTCTCTCTGTCCTTTGCTGAAGTCTGCCCTGTTGGGTCCACCCTCTGCAAGTAAAGACTGCAGCTCAGGATGGTCAAACGGGCAAAGGTCTCCAACTAAGACTGTGTCTTCTTCCAGATCTGATTCTTCAGAAACTGGCTCAACCACACAAGGTTGCATCTCACACTCTGCCTCATCAGGTGGAGGAGTCACAGGTGTGACTTTGGACAATCTTGGGGATGTCCTTGTTGGTAGCACAGGGGTGCTGTCTGATTTTCTCCTGGAGGTCTTGGGTTTCCCCTTTGCCTCTGTTTTCCTGGAAATGGCAGTGAGCAACTCCTGTGGAGTGGGAGTGATAGTTTCCTCTATCAACTCCTCTGGAGAGCCTCTCAAGGTTCTCTCCCTTACAGACCTAGTGAGCTCATGTTTACTTTTACTGGGAGGCCTGGGATTGCTTGACACAACTCCAAGAGTTTTCAGGTCATTACCCAACAGGACTCTCCCAGGCACTTCACTCTGCACACTAACAGGTATTTTGACAGTCATATCATTACACCGGATGAGATCTGGCAACTGGGGAAGCATTTTCACAGGGCCTCCAGCTAACTTGGTGAGGCGTTTGGGTGCCTTAGCAACATCCTCCACCTTGAAAAATGATTAATCTACCACAGTTATGCTGGCTCCAGTGTCTCTGATGGCAGTGGTTTCCTGACCATACACAAGAACACTATCTTTATAATACTCTCTAGTATTATCTGGGATGGAATTATAAACATCTAAATTATGTTGTTCCCACAAGCCCAGGGACACTAAAGAAACACTAGCTGAGACTCTTATGGGTTCATCAGCCAGTAGGTGAAAGTTTCCACTTGCCATAGGTCCTTCTTCCTCTGGGGAGAAGGCTAAGGAGACAGTGTGGACCCCTGAAGGTTTACCCTTGCATCTGGGATCCCCTTTCACATGGTCAGTTGACCCACAAACATAACATTTCCCAAATGTCCTGATGAATGGGGGTTTGTTCTGACCTCCATCTGGTTTAGGTCCAGATGGTGCACTAGCCTGATTTGGTTTTCCTTGTGGTTTACCCTTATGTTGCTGTTTGTGGCCCTCTTTTGGATAGGAGGTATTAGAATTCTACTTGTTATCTTTCTTTGGCTGTTTTCCCTCCTCCTTCTTCTGAGTAGCCCCAGAATCCACCTGAGTAACCCTGTTGGCAATCCACAAGTCAGCAGCCTTAGCTAGCTTCTTTGGATCTATCTCCTTAGAATCAGCCAAGTGCTGTCTGAGCTCAGGAGAGCAGACATCAAAAATATACTCCAACATAACAAGATTTCTCATTCGTTCATAAGTGTTTACTCTGTAACCCTTAATCCAACCATCTAACTTTTTCAAACATTCACATACCCAGGTAGCCCAAGGGGTACCATCCTGCTTTCTGAGGGTCCTAAACCTCTTAAGGTACTGGGAAGGGGTCTTCCCAAATCTAGCAATTAAAGCTAGCTTCACACACTCATAATCCATCCTATCCACCTCCCCCAACTCCATCACAACATCAGATGCAACCGTGGGTAGTCTAGAGAAGAGCCAGGGAAGCAATTGATTCCCTGTAAGACCTTGATTGCCATGGTTATATTCAAACATTGCCAACCAATCCAAAATATCAAGCTTAACCTCCTACATACCCACAATTTCTTTAGGCATACAGTGTCTCTTAGGACTGGAACACCTAGAAGACTCTGGGAGAGAAGCATTTTCAAAAGAGAATCTTTTCATTTCTAGTTCATGATTCAACTCCATTGCTCTGAGCTTAAGTTCTTGATTTTTGTGTTCAGTTTGAGCACTTCAACTTTTGAATTCCAGTTCAAGCCTCATTGTCTCTAGAGCAATTAATTCAGGACTGAGTGTAGGACCTGTGGGGGTCCCAGTGGACAAGGGTTGAGGTTGCTGAGCATGCAAGGGAGCAGAGAGGCCTACATTAAGGGACACATCTGCCTCTTCCAACTCATCATTAACAGACATATTATCATCCTCAATACTTTCCACATTTGCTAGAGAGTCAGGTATTTCAGACCCACTCTCCAGACTTTGGTTCTTTAACAACTTTTCAATCAATTCAGTCTTTTTGCCTTTGGCAGAGAGTTTCCTATCTTTACATAGATTTATTAGATAATCTGCAGTGTAACTCAGGAGAGTCTCCTGATTGTGACTTTCCATATCAGACATGATTAATATTGCTTTCTTTTTTAAGAACTTTATTTTTCGGGTGCAATTCACAATACACACGCATGACCCCTCTGTGGTAATGGATATACATGTTATACACTTTGTTTTCTCCCATACATATACCTATATAAAACAAATCACAGTTTATGATATTAAACGTTTGTTGATGGAGTTAATGCACACATTTCAGTCGGTATCATCCTCGTCCGAGTTAGGTGGTTAGTGGTTAGTCCTGAACGCTGACCAAATGTCTTTAGGTCTGCACGGAGAGGGGACCAGACCTATGTACGTTTCTTCACATTCGTGCACGTATGCCAATGATTTTAAGAATTGTTCTGCACAGGGGGCGTGGGGACACTTCCATTTTAGCAAAATACATTTTTTAGCCACCACACATGCAACGTTGAATAGCCTCCTAGTTTTTTCTGGGAATTTTCCGATGTCGCCAAACAGATATTTTTTGGGGGTAAGTTGTGCGGGAATTTGCGTAATGTCTTCCAGTATATTTGCTACTGTCTTCCAGAATCCCATTATTTCAGTGCAGGCCCAGTACATATGGTATGAGTCAGCTTGAGGGTTATTGCATTTGGGACAGTTCGTGTTTGTGGACACCTTGATTTTAGCCATCTTAACAGGGGTATAGTGAAGTTTATTGAGCATTTTGAATTGTATGAGTCTGAGCCCCGCATTGAGGGAGACCTTCTTTGTAAGGAGGCAGTACCTGGACCATGTTCCTTCCTCTATTGTTGTGCCCATGTCCTCTTCCCAGGTGGACTTTATATTATTGGAGGACTTCGTATGTGTTTGGACTATGTTGTACAGTATGGAGACGCCTATATGAGGCTGTGAGTGAAGTGCCTGGTAACAAGGGTGCCCGGGCGGCTCAGCTGGGAATGATGGCCAGCGTTTCTTGAACGCCATTTTCATACGATGATATTGTAACGTGACAAGTTGGCCCCTCCCCACTGTGCCAGCGAAGTCTTCGGGGGTGACGAAGCTTCCATTGGGGAACATAGCCTTCATTGTAATGTCATAGTTCGGGATCCAGGCTTTCTGTATACCAGGGTCATACGAGGGGGCAATGCCCGGAAAGTTCCACAATGGAGCTTGGGAGTCATAGGGAATATCGATGTGGAGGCGCTTGCCAATTGCAGCCCAGGATGCGATCGTGCAAGCTACTGGGTCAAATTTACAGTCTTTATAAGATGTCGCAAAAATAATAGATCGCAAGTCCGTTGGGCGGACTGAGTGCAGTTCAATGGGGACATGAGGTACTTCTGTTGTAGGATTCTGCCAGTATTTGGCATAATGAGCCTGAGACACAAGAAAGTACAGCTCATAATCGGGCGCAGCGAAGCCACCCGTGTCGTAGTGTTCCACCAGTTTTTCCCATTTGAGCCTGTTAGCCACCATTCCAAATGAAGGTGGTTGACAGGGACCGCAGGTTTTCAAAAAAGGGTCTGCCTGGCCATATCGGGACGTTATTAAAGATATATAGGAGTTTGGGGAGGATCACCATTTTGAGCACTGCTATCCGACCAGCCAGTGATATGGGCAACTTGGTCCAGATCTGGAGTTTGGTGTGGATCGTCTGTAAAGTGGATTCGTAATTATCTATATATAGTGACTGTCTCTAGATACAAGGATCCCCAGATATCTGATGTAATCCGGGGACCATCGCAGACCGTGTGTGCGTGAAGGGCAGGGGGTGGACTGTGTCAGTGGGAAGATTTCAGATTTGGCTGTGTTGATTTTGTACCCTGAATGAAGAGTGAAGTCCTGTATTACTGCCAATATGGGTCCTAGGTTGTTTTCTGGTTTACGTATATACAACGGAGCATCGTCTGCATATAATGAGATAGATTGGTAGCTGCCGGCCAACTTGATGCCCCTCAATTCTTGTTCTCTTCTGCTTGCAGCCGCCATTGGCTCGATAGTGAGTGCGAACAGGATGGGGGAGAAGGGGCAACCCTGTCTGGTGCCCCTTTGCAAGGTAAAGTGGGTAGAGAGGGTGCGGTTTGTTAGGACCCTAGCCTTGGGAGAGGTGTAGAGCAGCCTGACGCAGTGTGTGAAGTACGGGCCAAAGCCGAATTTTTTGAGGACCTCGAACATGTATGCCCATGAGACGGAGTCAAATGCCTTCTCGGCGTCCGAGACGGCCACTGCCGGCGCATCAGGCTTGATCTGGGCCATAATTCCAGTCTACGCAGGTTCAGGGCAGTGGATCTCGTTGGGATGAAGCCACATTGATCAGGGTGTATTAGGGAAGTCATTTTAGGGAGAAGTCTATTTGCGAGCACTTTCGCATATATCTTGGCGTCTGTATTCATCAGGGAGAGTGGACGATATGACGATCGGTCATGGGCCGGACATCTAGGCCTCAATAGGGCCGTTATGACTGCGTCGGTAATGGAGTCTGTGAGTGAGCCGGAACTCAAGGCTTCCTCCCATGAGTTAGAATAGGGGATAGTATTGTTGTGTATGTTTTATAGAGGTCCGAGTTTAGGCCATCGGGGCCTGGGTTTTTCCAGCTGCCAGTGCTTTAATTGCCTCAGCGATTTCCTCCTTGGTTATTTCTTGTTCAAGGACAACATTGTCCTCAGGTGAGAGGGTAGGGAGATCTATCTCGTTCAAGTATGTTGCAATGTCTACAAGACTGCGTATCATGATTTGCGTATAGGTTGGTGTAATATTTAGCAAATTCGGCATTAATTTCTTCCTCTCTATGCACGGGATCGCCACTGTCTGTCATTCTACTTGCGATGGGGGCATGATTGTGTTTGTTTCGTAGTATACGTGCTAAGTGGTGTCCTGCTCTATTTCCTTAACCGTATCTCCGGGCCCTGGTCGGAATGGACATGTATTGTAGTTCTTGGGTTGCGAGCTCACTAAATCTAAGGAGGTGTGCATTAATATCAGCCAATATGTTCTTGTCATGTGTTACACTATAGTTGTTTTCAAGAGTTTTCAGGTGTGTTTCGGTCTTACTAAGGTTGGATCTGTCACATTTTAGGAGACCAGTGGTTTTTGACATAAGATAACCCCTTACCCAGACATTGAACGTTTCCCACACCGTAGCCCAATCCCCCACCAACCCCGTGTTCAGCTGAAAGAACTCCTCCATCTCAATTTGCAACAATTCAACCACGTTGGGGTCCTTCAGGATGTTTGGAGGCATTCTCCAGCGCGGGGACGGACGTTTAATATTCTGGAGCGATATCTCAAGCGTAACTGGGGAATGATCAGAAAACGTGCAGGGGAGGATTTCACAGCCCACCACAGAGCTCAGCAGGAGAACGGATATGAACCAGTAGTCAATCCTGGATTCAGAATCATGGGCTGACGAATAGAAAGTGTATTGACGGTCTGTGGGGTGTACCCCTCTCCAGGCATCAGTCAGCGCCCTGTCCTGTAGGGCCTGATGGATGGTATTAGCGGATCTGGTGAGTGACCTTTGTCGACTGGAGGACCTGTCCAATAGCACATCTAGGATAGTATTAAAGTCTCCACCCCACAGCACCCATGTGTCAGTTCTCGTGTCGTTTTCGTTGAGGAGATGGGCATAAAATTCAGGGTCGTCCGTGTTTGGACCATAGTGGTTGACCAGCACCCATCTTTCCCCAGCCACTGTGCACCATACCAGCACATATCTGCCCAACGGGTCGGATTTACTTTTTTCGGGGACGAACCCCAGCAATGGATGTATTAGTGTGAGGACACCCCTGCTCTGTGACGAGTATTCAGTGTAATACCTGTTGTTACTCCATTGTTTCAAGATCTTCTTGTTAGTCTCTCGGAGAGCATGGGTCTCCTGAAGCATTACCACATGCGGACGGTGCCTGTTGATGTATGCCCCCACCTTACTGGAGTTTGCTCTATTGTTCAGACCCCGGATGTTCCAAGTTAGCAGCTTAAGCGACAACCCGCTGGAAGTGTGGGGTTTATGTGCCATGTCAATAGGTGTAAAGACAATCTTGGGAGAGCAGGATGACGATTTGGGGGAATCGGCGCATGACTTGTGACTGCATTTTTAACATTAAACACAACAATAAACTGTTTCGCAACTTGCCCAACTGGGGCTTTCGGCCATACCTCTGGCCGGTTAAACAGACCCAAATTCCCGGTTCCCACCCCCACCCACACCATCTGGCCCAACTTGATGATGAACCCCATTGAAAACCCTGTGGTTTCACTCGTGGAGGGGGGCGAGTGCTGCAACACCTCCATCGTGGCCGAGCGCGTCTCATCCGACTGTCCTTGAATGTTGAAGAGTAATAAGAAGCACAAATAAAAGAACAATCCTGCCTGTCCTTGGTGAAACGAGGGTAGACGATTCGTTGTAGGTAGAAGGTGGTTCATAGCTGCGGTCGGACAATATGCCGTGTAGATTACTATACCGGCTGCTGAAGGAGATTTTGATCAGGTTCGTTCCTACCAGGAGGTAGGGGAATAGCAGATTCCACTTAGGCCAACGCAGCTGCCTGAGAGTCAAACAAGTGCACACGTCCGCCATGTTGTATCCGTAGCTTTGCTGGAAACAACAGCGCATATGGAACCTGTCTCACCCTCAGCTGTTGTTTGATGGATTTGTAGGAACGTCGCTGGGTTTGGACACCCGCAGAGAAATCCGGATATATGTGTATGTTGTCGTTGCCGTGTCTCAAAGGGCCCTTCTCCCTTGCCAGCCTCAGAACTGCGTCTCTGTCTCTGTAATTTAAAAGCGTTGCCACTATTGTGCGGAGGGGCCCCCGGTTTGGCCGGTGGAGCCAGGCTGCGATGTGCTCGTTCGACCAAAAATTGTGAAGAGAAGGAGTCAGCACCTAGGAGGGACCTCAAAAGGGCTTTGATTTGGGTCTCCATCGGGCCTTTGCAAAAGGATTCTGCTAAGCCGACAATGCGTATATTGTTCCTTCTCGACCTCGACTCAAATTATCACACTTATCACAGAGTTTATTCATTTCGCTTTTCAAGCCAGCTATGTCTTGAGTGTTTTGATGGGGTGAGTCTTCATTTGCACTTATTCTGTTTTCGGCATCAGTGATTCTGGCACTTTCCTTGTCTACCCTGGCTTTAAGGGAGCCTATCCTGGAGACAATATCGTCCAGCTTGACATTTATCGCCAGGAATCCGTTCTGAACCGTCGTCAAAAGATGGTCAAACTTGGAGTCTTCCGTGGCGGGGGGGATCAGATGTTGTCGAAGGGCCCGAGGCCTCTGCGGTTGCTGTGAGTTCGTGAAAGAATCCATCGGCTCGGTCTTCCTGCCCTTGAGTGCGATTTTTCCAGGCATCACACGGGTGTCCCAAATATTAATATCCATTGTAGTGAAGGTCGTAGATGGCCACTGGGGGATGGTTCGCCTCGGACTGTGAGTGGGCCTGCTGTAGCAGTTGGTCTCGGAGCCGCGATATAATACTAGGGCGCTGTCGGCCCGAGGAAGGCACTGTGCGTGGGACGATCGCCGTGGGACGGACTGCTTCTGTTTCAACAGGAGCTTGCCTTTGGGGGACCACGCGCAGATACCAAGCAGGGTTGTTCACAGTGTCCCTCTCTGCTTCCCACGTTTGCCCGCGGGTCCGGTCCGCAGCAGGCCCGTACCACCTGCCCCGCTCACAGGCCGGCCACTTGATTGGCGTCTGTGACGCTCGTATACTTTCCGTTTTGTTCCCCCCCCCTTCTTTATGGCGGTGTTTGAGATCAGTGGGGGTTCCGCCCGACCAGGACCGCCCAGGGCCATGTAGGAGAATACGGGTGATTCAAGCGGGAGGACGGGGCAGGGCGCATGCAGCTTAGGTCTCAAGGGACTTCTCCTACCAGATAGGACACAGTCCTCGATGAGCGAATGTTGTTTCCTATTGGGTGGCGTTCGAGGTAGTCCCGGTACAGGGAGTCCGTTCCACCCGTGGGGCCGAACCCGCCCACTACATGGCCCACGCTCCACCCAGAGCCGCGGCCCTCGAGGTTACTCCGGAGCTGAGGAGCGGCCCAAGGCCCCCCGCCTGCCACCCCGTCCGTATCTGGGCATGCCGGGTCCGATTTCGCCCGTTGTTTCTTCCGATGGGTGCAGGATAGGTACAATGGTCAAATCCGCTGGTCCAGTAGCGCGGATGAAGGCAGATACAGGATATAATTTTAGAAGGATAATACGCCAGAGAGGAGCTCCACTCTTAGGCGGCCATCTTGTTGCACGACAGCGCCCCCTCTCCTGATTAATATTGCTTTTTAGTGACGTTAGCCTTGTGGTTAGTTGATCCAAGGTAATAGCAGCACTCTGTAAGTGTAATTACTATACTTTAATCCTCACCGCTGACACCAGTGTTAGGCAGAATTATATGCAGTACCCTTTGGGAACACCACACACCATTAAGACTACAAGTGACAGTACAAGTTCACCTTTGGTACAAGCCTATACTACACAGTTAAAGTGGTAGTGATGGCTGAGCAGCCAAACTTATCTCAAGAGTAAGTGAGCAGTATCAAATAGTTACACAAAGGACAGAAATTACTATGATTCAAACAAACACTTACTCAAGGTTTCCAAGTAAAAGAATATACATTTATTTACTCTTCAGTTGTATAACATTTCACTGTTATAAACAGTTTAAAAATCACACTCTTAATACACCACACCACTCCCAATAAGTTCCAGACAAGTTAAGCTCACAAAATGAAGTGGGAGCAAAATGGCACTCCAGCAATTTAAAAGGGAGGGAAAGACAAAGTTAATAGAAATTGAACCACACAAACAGGTAAGTACTCAGGGCAATTGAGCAAGAGGAACTACAGTGATAGAATGAGGTATAAAAGACTTGGGGCCACTAGGTCAAAAGTCTTTTGCTCAAGATCACACGGTTCATGGTAGTTTGCGGTAAAGTTCGTGCCACGAGTTCCGGATGAAGTTTGTCAGCAGAAAAGTTAGTTCAAAGAGAAGAGAAGGACAAGCCCTCGGTCAGGAGAAAGATTTCAAACACTTTCACCGCGGCTGAACGAAACGAACAACCGGATTTGCACAGTACCTTAAAACGGAGAGGGAGCTGTAGTTGAGGCAGACGTTCCTGGTAGTTCCTGCAGGCTCACGGTTCCTGAAGCGACTGTCGGACTGACAAGAAGTAGGAAGACTGGAGGGTCCTGCACTACCCAGGGAAGAAACCAGCAGCAGAGCAAAGCAACAAATAAAAGGTGCGCTCCTTAAAACCCAAGCAGGTCCGACCTTCCTGGCTATCCGGCCCACTGTAGCTCTGTACAGCGAATTCGACCAGAGGAGGGGCCCTGGCTTGAAGTTTGGGCGAACTGGCTGGTCCCACCAGCTCAAGGGAAGATTATTCTTGGAGGATCCTCTCTGTCGTCCAGATTCTGAAGATCTGGACCTGCAGCAGGGCTTCACTGGGTGTTTCAGTCGTTGTAGGGGTCCTCTCCTGTCAGCTCCTCGTTGGTTCTTTCGTTCCATTGGTGACTCTGCCTTTCCAGTCCCAGAGACCTGCTTTTTATGCAGTTTTCCGCCATTCATACAGCCTGGCTGTGAATCACACAGTAGGGTGGCTGTCCTGGCAAGGACAGTCACCCAGCTAATCAAACGGGAGTGCGACTTGGGTTACCAAGGGACCCCATGGCAGGGGTCTTAAGACCCCTCCCTCACATCCTGCCTACCCAGACTTTCAGACGCCTTAAGGAGGGCTTCTGTGCAGAGGCCCGCGAAAAGACGGCGACTAAAGGAACCAAAGTTAGTTTGGCGCGCAGAGTAAAACACGAGAAAGATTTTTACAAATAGAAATGGCAAATAAACCCAGCTGGAGCCGAAATAAAATATATTTGGTCAAGCAGGTTTATGTTCAAAGCTAATAAAATAGCCTTAAACAATACCATGGTTATTTAAGATAACCGCGGTATGCAAAATAGGGTAGTTACCACTGCCACCAGCCAAGTCTTGATGAAAAGAGAGCGAAACAGTGCTCCAAGAGAAACAGACAAAAAGGGATAAGAATTAACCCTTTCCAATACTCCATGTAAGATGGGGGGTGGACTGGGTCTGTGGTTTTAAAGAGACTACATGTTTCTGGGAGACAGTAGTCTGTCCCAGAAAAATTGAGTCAGTGGGAAGTCTGAAAGACAACCCTGTGTCCCTGCACTGAAGGTGCTGTGAAACACACAAAAAATGATGCCCATGGAGTAGGTGAGGTTCAAGAGCCCAATATCATACAATTGGTAAAAATACACACAGCAAAACACATGTAAGAGTGGGAAAAAGGCTCACACTCTTACCAGGTGAAAAAATAAACCCTAGAAATCCAGCAAAGCTGCTGAGGGACTCAGTACGTAAGGGAAATTAGACATTTTGGAGAATTCTCCCTAACACCCCTTCCATGACCCGCTTGTAATGCTGCACAGCCCAGATGGTCCATGTAGCATCACACTCCTCACCCGTCCCTGCCACAAACGGGCTGACCACCCCAGATCCATACGGACAGGCCTCCTTCACAGTTATCCACGGCACTGTTCTTCACATCCAACAGCCCACCTTTCGGGCGTGGCCAATATTAGGGACTAGACCTACTCTGGGGTACAGGCCCGCTCCCCAGACTCTTGCTGCTACTTACTTCCACCTCCCTTTCTTCTCCGGGCTGCATTCACCTGCAGGCTGTTAAGATGGATTTCTAAACTCTGACCTGGTGGACAGAAGTTTAGGAGGCCATCCGCGGTTTAGTGAAACTGGGGAGCCTTCTGCACAAATAGACCAATCTAGGTAGCTTGGCAGGCAGTCAAGACTAAGTGTTAGGAGGGGTGAGAGTGATCGGAAGCCCACAATGGCCACACTCAGTAATGAACCACAAATTACTCTTAGACAAGGGTATATGAAAAATATCTATACATTTATTGGCGGCGGGACCAAATGGACATAACTAACTAGCAATGAGAAAAAGTTATCTCACAAATCCTTCATCTATACAGTATATATACATTACATTTCCTAATGCAGTTTAGGGATAGAATACAACCACAACATGTGAAGAGAGGGTTAGTTTAACACACAAAGGGCATTAGGTAATTCTTCAGAGTTCACTCCCTAACTTTCAAGTCCAACCTTAAGAAGATGGGAGCTTTGTTCTGAACAGTACATTTTTGCGTAAAAACGCACAATCGCGCAGATGAACAAAATAGCGGGTCTTCTTGATAGGGATGCAGCAAGTCAGGAAGGGGCTTGAGGCTATGAAGGATAAGTTCCCAATATTCGAGGAGGCCCTGCCCTTGGCAGCAACACAGTGTTCAAATGGAGAAAATAACTAGGGAGCGTAGGGTAGCCCCGCAAAGTTTGAACACCTTTAAGGGATACTTGTGCATAAAAACGATCGGCTGTGCCAGGGAGCCACCTGCATGTTATGCACATACTCACCAACCCTCGGCACAGTCCGGTCCAAACTTTGCCAGTTTAGTCGAGGTCGCTAGTAGGTTCGAGTCCTGCAGTTTCGCGGTGCTCCGGCTCTCAGCAGCTGCAGTGGAGATAGCCTTTTCTCAGCTTCCGAAGGAGGTATGAAGAAAATTCCAATGCAGCTGGCTTCAGGGCACATGAGAGCAGAACAGCAGGAGATCTATAGCGACTGTAACCACCAAGTATTGACGCTGGAATCATTGATGCGGGCACTGTTACACACTCTCCTAATTCGTGACCCGGAGAAGCTGGGCCTGCAACATTTGGTGGGAGAATGCACAGGACCACAAACAAGCGATGTCCCAAGTCTTGGGTCTGCACTCAAGATGGCAGCAGTGCTGCGGATTACCATGAGGGTAGAGCGGAACAGTTCACTGGATGGCCCAGGAAGACTTCCGAAGTGGCTCATTCGGTGGGTATGCAGGGGTTGCCAAGAGTAATTGTCTCCATCACTCCACAGGGTCGAAGCGCCTTGGCAGGCCTTCTTGATCGAAGAAGAAAGCAGGGGTCCGACGGGACAGCAGAGGGTAAAGGGTGCCAAAACCTTCCAAAGCATCTCTGGCGCTTTCACAAGTCTGTTTCATTGTGTAGGAGACTTGGCACCTTCCGTAGTTCGGTGAGAACACAGGTGATTGACCTGGCTGCAGAGCCCCTTCTCAAAATTAGCTTTGTGCCAAAATCGAGGACTTCAAATGGAAAGATCTGCTCTCTTGCAGGCATCCCAGACGTGGACCAATCATGGCCCATGGTGGTCTGTCATTCAGGCACTTCAGACATCCTGGCACCAGCAATTTAAAATCCTACATCACCTCAACTTTACCCCCAAAAAACAGGCGAAGTTTAAGCACACTACACAGGCCTGGTGTCCAAAATGTGGGTCCCCTGATGCCGACTTGTTCCATGTGTATTGGGACTGTCCCCCTGTTTATCAGTTTCGGGTTGGTGTGGCTGGCACTCTTACTAAAATACTGACGGTTCCCATACATCGCACTCTTCTGAAATACCTACTAGGAGATATTGGAAAGGTACCCATCATGATTTGTAGGCTGTTTACTGTGGCGGGGCAGTCACAAAGCGCAATATGCAGAGAAACTGAAAGGAAAATTGCCCCTATGCTACAGACATGGATTAGAGACCTATCATATGTAAACAAATGCGAAGAAGGGTACATCATGATGGTGGCGGCCACCAGCAGACCCAAAGACATATGGGCCTCATTCCATCGCTACTTAGCGAACATCCTAGATAAGCCCCAATCAGAGGACGAATCCACAGAACTAGCAGAGAAAGGATAATGTAAATTGCATGAAGTAGGTTTATTTATGCACTGTAAGGTGAGAAGATGTCTATATCGCTGATTTATCATGTTGTAACCGTCAAGATAAATAAAGTTTAAAAAGAAAAAAGTTACCAAAAAATGGCAACATAGTCAAAGACTAAGAGAAAAAATGTTTCCCAGTACTGACAGTCTGAAGGAAGTGTCAGTTTCCCCATAACAAGTGAGCAAAAACCCATGGGAGTTAGTCAGGTTAGCATAGCATAACGTTTGGCGAGTCCATAAGTGGGGGGAAATTGCACATAAATGAAATCTTTCCTAACACAGGCACAGCGCTTCAGTTCCTTTGCAGGTTACTGGTTCTCCCCCGATTGGGCCTCTCACCTCCGTTCTGCCTAGGCTGTCACCAGACCCAGCAGGAGTGTCATTCTTCCTCACCAACTGCTGTGGGGCTGCCCCCAGCTTCCACCACTCCATCACTGGGCTCCTCAATGATCGGGCAAGCCCTCACTAGGATGGGCTCCTAGGCCTCCTGCCCATCTGAGCACTGGCTGCCTCCGTTCCATCACCGGCACCTCACGCAACTCACTCCCAGCACAGCACAGGGACGCCCTGCTACCACCGCAGGCTGCGGTTCACCTTTCCCTGTCTGTTTGCCTTTTAATTGCGCTGGCTCTTGTTGTTGCATTCTCTTTGCTTTGGAGATTTCTTGGAGCTGTCGGGTTTGCTTAAAATAATAAAAATAATTTCTTTAAAAAGAAGAAAACCTTGCTGCTGGCTCACCCTCCAAGCTCTGGGGCTGTCTGCTATGCCACGTCAGTTTGCCACAAGCCTTCTTTGACACCAAGGAATGTGATGCAGCATAAGCAAACGCAGATTTTCGACCCAAATCCACCTTAACCCCTAATAACAATGACATTCCAGCAGAAATTAAAACCTTTGGGAAAATGGTGTTTAAAGATCTACCACTTCTCTTTGAATCTCATAATGACTTTGGTCAATTCAACAACCTGACCAATAAGGAATGTGGGGCGCTAAGAAGCCTTGCTAGCAACAGGCAAATAGTTGTGAAACCTGCAGATAAAGGCAGGGGCACAGTAGTAATGGGTAATCAACAGTACATCAGAATGGTTTCAGACCTATTAGACAACGCAACTATGTTTCTCACACCTCACAAATGCCGGGTCCCGGTCATTTATGCATTGCCCAAGATGCATAAAACCTGTAGTGATCCCCCCCCGGCCGACCGATTGTTTCACTTTGCAGGATGTGCCTTAACCCTAGTGGCAAATATATTGATACATTTCTACAGCCTTTGGCTACTGCCACTAGGTCTTATGGGAAAGACACCACGTCAGTAATCAACAGGGTTGAGGGATTGCCCTATAATCCAGTTATCCGCTTATTGGTTACTCTTGAAATAACCTCTCTCTACACTAATATTCCTCAAATAGATGTTCTGGGCATCATTAATGATCTACTTGATGCCAGATCCACTCCACAAAATTTTCCAAAACGAGTTTATTTTGGACTTATTGGAGGTGACTTTATGTAACAACCTTTCCGCCTTCAATAATGTATATCTCTAAATAGAAGGAACAGCTATGGGAGCCTCATTTGCCCCTAGTCTTGCAAACATCTACGTGTCACATTTTGAAGACCGCTACGTCTAGTTCAGCAACACATTTGTCAATCGATTTGGCCAATGGGTCCGCTACATAGACCATATCAATTTTATTTGAAAGGGTACACTGGGTGAACTAAAGAGTTTTTGCGCTAGTTGAATAAGTGTCATTGCAATCTCAAATTCACGTCCCATGTAGATCAGGAATCCAATGCCTTTCTAGAGCTTATTATAGCCCATTATAATGACCAAGTATACACCAACCTGTACTGCCAAGTTACAGAGCGTAATACTCTTTTACAATATACTAGACAGCACCCTAAGGCATCTAGGGATAATCTACAGTACAGGCAATTCCTGCGTCTCCACAGGAATTGCACCTTTAAGGAGGATTATGAAAATCAAGCCTTTGCCTTGGCGAACAGGTTCAGTGAAAAGAGGATATCCCCGGAAGATCATAAAACATTCAGCCAAACGGGACAGGTTTACCGATAGGGAGACCTTGCTCAATGTGGGCACTAAAGACAAAAACTGTGACCGATTAGTATGTTACCAATAAAATAAAAAAGCACTGAAGTCTGGTCATAGCCATGGGCTGTTTATAGGGGCCTCTGCTCTTTGCATTTAAGAAAGGTAAGAATATCAGGGGCCGATTGGTCCACTCCCGATTCAGCTCTAAACATTCAGGTCCTATCCAAAACACGCAAGAGGCCTCCTGGGAACGAAAAACAGACCCCATTCAGGGGCACCACCCATATGTTCATTGCAATGTTTGTTGTTTGACCCAGAAGACCATTGATTTTTTTTAAAGGAGACTTCAAATGGAGTATCACCAATTTTACAAACTGCAATTCAAGCATCATAGTTTATGCCATCAGTTGTCGCTGTGACATTATTTACATTGGTATGACAAATAGAAAAGTATCCATCCGAATAAATTAACACCGGAGCAGAATCCATAATGAGGAGCTTCAAGCTCCTTTGGTACATCATTTCCAGATGATGAATCATGGCCCTGATGACTTTAAATGATTTGTCTTAGATCAAGTAAAAACCAAACAAGTTCAGCCATTCCACCACAATCCAGCACTTTAATTTAGAACAGATGTGGCTTTTTAGATAAAGAACTCTCGAAACTGGCCTTGATGAAGATATACATTGGGCCACCGTGTTGGAGGCATGATTAATCTCTCTTGTGTGCAGTAGTTCCCTTTTCTTTGAAATGCATCACATATGGGTATTGTGGTTTACATCTCACAATTCCCGCTGGATAGATTATCCAGGCCACCAAGTTGGTTCAGCCTCCAATTGCACTAAGAGATGCATATGTGTTTTTCTCTGTGATCTACATGCTTTAGAAACAGTGAGGCCGGTGCATGCTCCTGGAGCATGTTATTTTTAATGTTATTTTTACTGTTCAGCTTCTTGCAATTGCAGAATAAATTATACTTTGGTGACCAACCAGATGGAGTTGTGCAAATTCACCCAACATCTGATGCTATGTGACAGTTATCTTCATTACTACAATAAGACGGCTTGTTATTATTGACCTTACTGAATTCAGCCAAACAATCATATTGGCATTCCCTCACTGCATTTTGAATACACACATTTTTTTTATCTCGCGTACTACGGTTGTCATCAAAATGTAACAGTGAGTGTTGCCCGAACAACAATTCCACTCCTGTTTAAAATGGCTCTGACACGTTTTATTGATCCTGCATGAGCACCTTGTGACATGCCTGGTGAGCGTAATGTTTGATGCTTGCTAAGCGCACTCATTTGGGGTGGAGTTTATCTCCCATATCAACAACAAATATAAGCAGCACGTGAATAGCGTTTTTGTCGAGCGTTCATGGGTGCTGCTGAGAGGACGCCACAGCCACAGCACAGTGCAGCCGAGCTTGCAGCTGCTATTATATTAACTGGTAAGCCTTTGTCTCATGGACGACCTGCAAACGTTCGGTTCCTTTTTGAGCTGTGAATGAGCATATACAGTTCAGTGGGGCCATGTTTATTGTATGACGACCACCCATGCTAACATACCTTAATTTAAAATCCCACTTGCAAATGCTGTGAAATTATACAGTTAAGTGGGGCACATCTTAATGCAATCATAGCCCATTTTAAAAAAATCACAAAAATGCTGTTACTATATTTTTGATTGCAGAATGCCAGCACTGCCCTGCTTATAAAAATGACAGGCCGCTATTTGCTCCGATGGAAGAGATCATAATCTAGATTTCGATTTAGAGGGAATACATGTAGCAAGGGGAGCATGTTGGTGATATTTTTGCTTTGTTTGCCATATATATCAATGCTGTATATTAATGATGCAGGTACCCATACAGGCATTAGCAGTCAATGCCATTCATTATATATGTATTATATATTTATTATTTTATTTTCTCCTCTTGTCATACAGATGGAAACTGAGGGCATTATTTGGACCTAAACAAGACAGCATAACTGTCTTTCTTAAGAGGGATGTTGGTCCATGTTCAATGTCTGAAACCATTGCATAGAGGCTTTGCTTGAAACCTCAACATACGGTAACATCAACCTTTCAATGGCTATCAGTTGTGAAGTTACAATGATTCATATTGTTGTTGTAACACTAAGGCAATCTTTTCTTTTTTGATATTTTCTATACTGTTTGTGAAGACAGAATCTTGTTCTCCTGTGCAACCGGGGCGCCTACCCAGCAGCGCGTCCCTGTGCTCAGTTGTGCTACCCGTTGATGGGACAACTGGAGTGTTTTGTCCCCTTTGACAAGGTGGGACTTTTTCATTATTAAATAAATGAATAGCGAAGACATTTCATTAGATTAAAACACTTTTGAACTTTTCCTATATTTTTTCACTTATAGGACTGCACTCACCTTGTGTATCCAACTTTTTCTGTCGCCCTCTAATGACAGCTTGGCCTACTAAATATCTAAGGCCCATCGCCGAAACTCTAACAGGCCAATATGAAATAACATCTGTTCATTTAAATGACTACTAATTAACATTCTAAGCCCTAGTCATGCAGTTGAGTGCTGCTCCAAAGGCTTAACTACTGTTTTGGGCAAGTTGTTTTCCAATTAAGATTGCGTGGCTGGAATAAAAGCAGTCAACTTGTTTTGTAGATATTGGAATTGTTTTTGTTTGCATTAAATTGTGTTATTTACCCTTTATGCCGTTCAGCACATAATTGTTTATTGCGATTTGTGTTGTGTGTGTGCAATTGGTGAATCCAGTAGGTTGTGAGTATGAGTGAGGATGTGTGATTAGGTGTGATTGAATATGATTGAATATATGAGACTGCAATTTTAATTGACTTTGTATGACCCATGCTGTCATGTAACGATGCACTTTACTGTTTTCCTTTTTACTATTATAAAAATAAAAATTAATAATGTTTGAATCAAATCACCTTGAGTGATGTTAAATCAAGATAAATCACTTGGTGACATAGAAATATGGTATGGGAGATTGGTGTTTGTGTTTTTGTGTTGGATCTCCACGTTCTCCCTACCTAGAAAATCATAAAAGTGGAGGAACTCAGGTTTTTGCTTGTGCCATGCGGGTGGGTGCCATCTTGTGAGCTACGCTCTGGTCCGAACTGGAGCTTTGCACAGGAATACCATCTGACCAGAGGAGCTTCAGCCGCTAAAAATGCTGCTCCATATGCCTGCAGGGTTCAGTCCTTCACACACGCCCCATGAGCTCTCACAAGCAGGGCGTAACGCAGGCTTTGGCGGGCAGGCTTTGGTGGTGATCGCCAGGCTCCGTAGCTCACAGGGAAAGCCACGCCTTGCCCCCACAAACCTCTAACTCCCCCCTCACCGCCACCACACTACAATTGATGCCGGGGAATATCAATGTAGATGAGGAATCTTTGTGGGGAGAATCCATAGACAGAACCTTACCTGACCAGTAAGTAATTTTTCTTTTCAATGAATTCTCGTCCCACAGACTCCTTATGTCCTGCCATCCTACCCCAACATTATTATAGTTTCAAGCAAGAGATTACACTATTTATTCAATCTAATATTTTCCTTGGTGTGATGTTTCTCAGCTGTCGAGCACAGGGGAAACAATGGAATGACTGAGGGCATGGGGCATGGTATGTTCTGCTTATCAGATGATGGTTTCGCAGCCAGGATCATAGAAGTGGACAATTGAAGATGATTGACTATGAGCTACCTTGGGCACCCTGCTGTAAAGTTTCATAGGGCAACTGCCTCTGTGGGGTAAATATCAAGATGAGGAATCTGTGGGAGGAGAATCCATCAGAAAAAACATTACGTGGTAAATATGTTTAATGTTTCAAACTTGCTGGAATTTCCAACAGCCCCGTCTAAAAATCTCCACTAAACCACTATCTGTGTGTCCAATCTCAAACATTTTTCAAGGAAATGAATATCTGGCTTTTTTCTTCTCACACCAGCATCTACCCGGACCCAATCAAGCATCATAATGTGCCTTGAGGTGTACAAGTATGTTAGAGATCTGTTGACAAGGCATTTATAAACCAATCCCTAGAATGTGTCCTGAAAAGCATTTATAGGTATTCCTATTCATCCTTCCCTGTGTTGCTAACTGGAAATAATCGGCACAATATTTCCGATACAAGTCTTCACATATGCTACATCTCTGTTTCTGATGCACATCTTCCAAGTGAAACTGTTCTAATTCTTCTTTAGTATTACAGTAGTTGGCTTCTATAAATTGCTTCCTGTGACCAAATCTGATGGCGGAAAAAAGTTATCTAAAGAAGGTGCCTCCTTGAAGGGTTACTGTGGGAGGCTCGTCGATATACGAGTCCCAATACGGAATCCCCATACGCTGGTGCCCTTTTTTAGACTTCAAAATAGTGATATATATCAACCCAATCTCTAGATACAGACTTATGGACAGCGAATGAATCTGAAATTGATATCAAGATGTAACGCTACTTTTACTTTGGATTTAAACCTATCAAGCTGCTAAAGTACTTACTTTTAACTCATGTTTTTCTTCTTTAAAATGTGCATCATGAAAATGCTCCATAATTGTATGCTACTAATCAAGAAGGTAAGAGAAGGTTTGGGCCAAACAAGAAATGTTTAGCATTTATGTATTGCTCAAGCTCATTGAAAATTACAGTATTTCACATTGGTAGCCATTGGTGTGCGAGAGGTTTAATAGGTGTTACTTTATCATAGTATGTTTGGGGAAACAGACAGAGATTTACAGGCGCTACAGGCATCAATGGAGCAATTATTACGTGAGCAGCCAAGTGAGGAATTTGGTGAGCTGGAGGAGGCTGGCTCCGGTCCTGCGCCACAAGTTGGGAGATTGGAGCCTGCACTTACGAATGGCGTGGAGTTAGAGGAGGATGAGGAGAATCTTCCCAGCAGTGAAAGTGCACTTAATGAAGATTGGCAGTCAGGTATGATTTTAAATTCTGCTTTTTGTAATTTGCTGATATATTGCAGCCCTTTGTTATGTATTCTTCTTTGTACCAGCCACCCTCTGGATTTCATGCTTGGCCCTTTTCCCCTCTGATGGGTTTTGGGTCTGTTAGCAAATGACAGCTGGGTTCAATGTAGAGTTAACAATCCAAACGTATTCTGCAACTGTCAGTGGAACAGACTGATTACCAATGTACAGTGATGGGACGTGGCAATTAAAATGCCCACAGAAGAAAAGGATGCACACAATTGTTAAGACAAAGCAATTGTATACACCACCATGTTGCCTCCTCGAACCCTTTTCTTTAGCTTTTTTGGAGCAGTACTTTGAAAAAACACTCCCACAAAAGTCTAAGGCATACCATTACAATGATATAAGCATGCATTGTATAGTTGCTTAGCACATTAATACCTGCATTCCTAACAGTCCGAATAAGCAGGTTTATTTGACTTGCAGTTTTCCATATGTATTATGGCACGTTGTCCCAGAAATGCTGGCTTTTATGGTAATTCCCAAAGTACCAATGCGTCACCTTCCTTTTCTTGCAGATGACAGTGACGGCGATGCTCCTAGTCAATGTGATGATGGTGATAGTGTCTTTTGTCATCTGGAAGAGCTTCGATTTAACCTGGAGCAGGAGATAGGCTTCGAGAAATTTATAGAGGTTTACAATAAAATCAAGGTTTGTAAAAATTCATAACATGGTTGTCTGTTTGCACGGCCCTTTGTCTTGAAGTAGTTGGAACTCTTTTTCGTTGACTGTGGCAATGGATTTCCATATTAAAAATGTTCTTTGTAACCAGTACTACTTAGTCTCTGATCCATCCCAGCTGCAAATGTCACTTAACTGTTGCGTACCGGAATTTGTTGCGCCAGGGGGAGAATGGTGCCTTTAATAATGCCACTGCCGGATTTCCCTTTTTTGTTTCCAGGGCTTAACTCCTTTACTCTTCTCCCTTTCCCCACTCTCTCCAACCCTCTAAACTCTACCCCCCACCCCACCCCACTACACAGGTGGTAAGAGTTTAGAGGGTTGGAGAGAGTGGGGAAAGGGAGAAGAGTTAAGCTGGTTAAGCCCTGGGAAAAAATGGGAAATCCGCCAGTGGCATTATTAGAACCCCCCTCTGCCAACTACACAGCTGGTAAGAGTTTCAAGCGCCCCTTCATTTATTGCCCACCAGAATAATCACGTAGTATGGTCTACCCAGAATTTGATGTTGGGATTCATTGGACTTCTTTGCACCCCTCAAAATCTTATCCCATGTTAGCAGTCATTCAGTTTCATTGGATTGCATTGTTTTACAGATTACCCATCTTGATAGATCATCCCCTCAACATCAGCTGCTCAGAGAATTTCAATAGGGGGAACACTGCAGCTTGACAGACTCCTCGACTCGCTCATGCCTCAACCGCATCTTACCTCAAATCAGGACGTGACGTTGGCCATCGTACATATAGCGTGCAGTACACCCCATACTTCAGTTCTTTTATATCACACGCACATGCTCAGCACACTGTTCAGAATATGGTTTGTTGAAACAGCAATTCTTTTGAGGATCTCTAAGTCGGGGCATAAGCCTTCAGGATTCAGGCACTGCTGTGACTGTAGCTCTAAAATGTCCATCACAGACCCACGCAAACTTTACATGTGGTGTCTGGAAATTGATCACTATATGGAGCAGTGCAACTCGTGTCAGTCGATAAACCTGAAGGCCTTGAGGCAAACACTTGTCCAAATTAGCGCTAGAGAGGCCCCTTCTAAGTCGCCCTTCCAGGTCGACCACTAAATCCTTGGGAGTTGATACTGAGGATTGCACCCCCAAGAGAAAAGATGAGGGAAGTTAGGTGGCATAAGAGATTAAAGAGGACCCACTCTCGCAGTGAGTCCCATCCTTCCTTGTCATCATCCCACAAGAAGAAGAAGAAGAAGAGCCAGCACAGGCCCGGTTCAGATTCTTCGGAGGGGAGGGGTAAATCTTATCCCTCCAAGGGGGAACCTAGAGAGGTATAGGAGGAGTTTAAGCAGCAAATGCTGCAGCTATTCGAAAAAGGCTGCGGCAGGTACGGCCTCGATGCTAGCAGCACGACCATCAATGACCATGCCTGGAGTCACCATCGTGAAGGCTTTGAGGAAAGGTTATACACTCTTGAGTTTGACCTCTTTCAAACTAATGAAGGGGCTGGCTTCAATGCAGCCTACATTGGAGGCACCGAGCACAAGCACATAGGCCGGGATTCCCCCTTCTAGGTCGGCTTCGACACAAGACCGGGGCTATTCTCTTGAGTCCAGGGTGCATTTCAAGCTCTTGCAGGCTAATTTTGATGAAGAAGGGGACTCGATTCTCTTTGGGATGGAGCCTTTGTCGGACGCAGGGTTTGATCATGCATTGGACTTGATGTCCAACCAAGCGTAGCTCATGGAGCTGGCTGCGAACTTGCATGACACGAGTGTGCTGGATATGTCTCCCATCGGCCCTGCAGTGGGCTTTGCCATATGCGCACCCAAATGCCCATATCGGAAGGTGATAGAAAAGGTGGTTGTCACCCTAGGCACCCCATCAAGGCCTTTACAGCAGTCCAAGCTCATAAACAAAGGGCTGCAATAAGAGAGGGCCCTGCTGTTGAACATAGCAATAGCAGATCTAATCAAAACACTATGACAACACCCGTGCTCAAAATCGGTGCTCAGCAGTGAGCTTCCACCAAAATTACAAGCTGGCTAGAGGTGATCTACCTTTCCTCTCCATGTACCCAACCCCATAGGGCCTTGAACAAGCACCTGAGGAAGGACAATAGAGATGGTGATGGCATGGAGATTCTCCAGGCTCTGCAATCCCAGGACTGGTTGGTGGTGTTGGACCTTCAGGACACCCACATTCATGTACCGATCCATCTGAAGCCGCCTGGCGCTGAGAGTGGCCGGCTAGCTCTGACAGATTTTTGCACTATCCCTCTGAGAGAAATGTCCTGATCCCGATGGACAACACGGTAACCATAGAATACCTCAACAAGTAAGATGATATGTGTGGTCACTGGTCCTGTGCTGAGAGACCATGCAGTTTTTGTTCTGGTTACTAGCGATCAAGATCTTGATCTCTGTGGCTTATGTAGCAGGGACAGAGAACGGGTTTGCTAATGCTCTGAGCAGGCAGAGCACGGTTTCCCATGAGCGGGAGATCTCTCCAGAGGTCATATCTGAAATCTTCACTGTAAAGAGTGCAGGGGAATATCTGTTCTTCTGCCCTCTTTATGGTTGGTACACAGGGCACAGAGCACCCCGGCCATGGTTCTCTGTATGGTAGCTTGGACAAGCAACCAATTCTTAAGCTCTCAGGAGGTAATGCAGGCTGCGTGAGTCCCCAAGCCAGGGGAGGACTGGCAGCATTTGGCCTGGGGGAAAGTTTACTTTTCTGGCCCTTTGTGCAATGGCCCAAGCCCACGGCGTAGTGGCCTCAACTTCCAGAACAAGGACTCTCAGTACCAATCTCTCCCTCTCCCACACATTCTCAAGTATATATAGTAGACATTACTTTCCTTTTATAAAACATATTTTTCAGTTTCGTTTATGGTTTCTTAGGGACACATACCCATTGAAATCCTCCCACTTATCAAACATAGTACAATTGTTTCACCAGAATAATATAATTGGTGAAATGGAAATGCTGGTGGTTTTAGCTCAGTTTTCAATGTGTTGCAGATTGTAGTTTGACAGCAGACTAAATCTCCTCTCATCTGTAGTTTTAGAAAAAGGTAAAGAGGCGGCAAAGCTAGAGAGTTCATTGGTAGAGCAGAGCCATTGCTGAACCAGGGGGTCGCGGTTTGCTCTCCTAGTCAAACATGAGCGGCATGGCAAAAGACCTGTACCTTACTTTATGCCTCCCCAGCCCACAACACAAAATCCATACCTGCGCCCTGTGTACCCAACCTCACAACATAAGACATTTACAGAGTAAAACCAAATGGTATAAACCCATTTGAGTGAGACTTTCTATACAGGTAGTTAAGGAAAATAAGGCAAAGTGATGAAAAGTGATTTGCTCAGGATCACATAATGGATGAAGTGTGGAAGATGGGAATTTGAACCATGTATTCCTGGTTCCACAGCTTCCAATTCAGAAAGCAGGGTAGAGTTCATCTTCTCCTATTCCATCTTCAATATTAGAAACAAAAACAATATTCCCGCAAAGTTGTTATTCAAGGGATAAACTAGTATACTGTTCAATAAATCTGGTTTTCAAAGCACCAATGTATCTGCAATGGGGGAAGCCTAATAATCACCGGTATCCCGAGGCAAATACATCATAGAAACAGACTGATTATGAAAATGTACTATAATTATATTCTTAGTCTGTACAATTGTGTGTACTTTCAAATCACCAAAAGACATGATAAAGCAAGCTTAAAAAATATAACATAAGTAGTAATTGAAACAAATGTTCATAAAAACAAGCATGCATTACTTAGTTAGATAAAAGAAAGGGGGTCAAGCCAGTCCTACAATTGGGTGCAATGGCATGCAGGTCAGATATATAGATCTCGGCAGCACTCAATTGGCTGACCTACCATTCCAGATGTCTAGCTCCGTCTCAATAACCCTATCTTTCTTACCAATCATCTTCCAGTGTCCTTCCCTTACACCACATTGTCAATGCCCCAGTTTCTTACAATTAACTTTCAGACCTCTGTTCCACTTTTGCTCCAAACTTTAACTGTTAATTCAATCCCCTTCCCTTGCATGCACCTCCTGCCTTATAGTTTGATAATAGACCACCTTGATTTGACAGTCATCCTCTGCCATATACAAGAGCCATGCTAGAGGGTCTTGCTGGTAAATGTGACTGTGGGGTCTGCACTTGGATAATTCAGAGCAAAAGACGGCGAGGGGACATGGCTTCTTTTGTGCTCCCAAGTTGCATTTTCTTGGAAAGTCGGCTGCATATTTCAATTTACGGAAGCAGAGAGAACTGCACGGACAGTACTCTTTGAATCTGTTGATGGAACGGGAGCAGAAGCAGCTTATTATATTTGTCTATTTTCAAATAAGGTGAAGTGTGTGTGTGTGTGTGTGTGTGTTTCAGTCTCTGTGACTTAGTTATGTGGTTGAGTGTATTTGTGACAGTGTAAAGTATAGGTGGAAGGATGTATCTGTGTTCATGTGACTTGGTATCTATATATCTGAATCTGGTGTTGATTTGCATGTGTTTTTTTTGTTGGTCACATAAGAGAAGTGTGTTCTGGACAAGACAACGGAAAAATAATCACATACTTATGGGGAAAGTCAGAGTTGAGTGGTAACAGTGAAATAGTCATTATTTGGAAAAAACTGTTTTTTACCATCCACCCAATTCAGGGTTTGATCATATACCAGCAGTGGTATTTTAGATGTGCTTTTTGCAGAAAGCCCAACTATTTTTACCTCTACCTTTTAAAAATTGAGGTCAAAAATCCAAACTGGCCCCACATAAAAAAAAAGTAAAATCTTTCTTTTTACAAAATGGAAACACTGGTGCTTCCCTTCAATAGAGTGAACAAAGTTTTTACAAATGGCCATGTTGAGGAGGTAAATGGGCGGGCATCTTGGATTGCCTCCTCTCACCACCTTACCCATATAATGCATAGAAGGGACAGAATTGATCCTTTTGTGCATAAAGAAAATCAACAGTAGTTATATAATCCATTTCCGCCTTCACATTGATGCTGCTAATGGTTGAGAAAATGTTTAAAAAAACCATTGTACATTACCGCCATCCAAGCTGGTATTTCTGAAATAGCACTGGAGGTATTCTAGAAATACCACATGAACACAATGGCGATCAAGACATTCAGCAGAATGTAGGGTTAGCATATGTAGAGAATCAAACCAAGGACAAACACTAATGAGATATGGACCTTTACTTCCTTGGCAAGTAAACCGGGTCGGCTTAAGGTACGATCAAGTGGTGTGCCCGCCCAGGGGGAAAAAAAATATAGGGCACACAGCATCACCCCTTACGCCGGCCGTGTCAATCTTTTTGAAGTCGGGGTACACCAGACTTCAAAGTAATCTTTTAGTTGCATCGCGGTGCTGCAAAGCGATGTGCTGCAACTAGAACGTTACTTCCTGTCTGACCCCACTGCGCATGACAGGAATCGAGTTTCCTGTCTGCGTAGTGGAGGTTCGAGATTGGGAGACCTTCCAGGCGAAGGCCGACTTGGTCCGTTCCCTACCAGTTAAGAACAAAACATTTGTGTGTGTGCGCAAGCGCGCAAGGAGGTGCATGTGAATTTGTGCTGAATGTTTATGATGTATGTGTGCATGCAAGGATGTGTGTAATGGATCATGTAATGTGTGTCTGTGAGTGAGCAAGTGTAGTATGGTTGCACAAGTGAATGGTTTGAGTAAATGAGGGAGGAAATGTTGTGTATGGATGTGGCTTACTGTGACATGATTGTTAATTCTGGGTATCTATGATAAATCAAACATGGCATCTGCTTGCTTTATCATCAGTGTCCAGAATTAAAAGCAATGCCACAGTAAGAAAGGGCTAGACTGGCTGCCCCAAAATGCCAGTCATACCTTTCTCACCATGGCATGATGTTTAATTCTGGGCATCTATGATAACGCAAGCATGGTGTATGTTATTACTGGGCTAGACTGGAATTTTGGGGCAGTAGGTTTAGCTTTCATACTGTGGCATGACTTTTAATGAACCCAATATTGCTTTTTAAAACATTTTTTATTATGGCATGGCATGGCATTTTATTCTGGGCCAACTATGCATGCAGGACCAGGATGGTGGGGGGTGCACCCAAAAATCTCTCACAGCCTACCGGGAGACCTGGAGCCGGCACGGCAAGTAGACTGCACGATAGGCTGCTTTTGATTGTAACAGACCAATGGTGTATGGGCATCATGGGCACAGAATCTGTTATTTAAATGCATACATTGCCACTGGACGGTATGAACATGCTACTGAAGCTTAGACCCCTCTCACTCACTGTGGACGCCTGTGTGGCTATCCAGGCACATCTATAACATTTCTGAAATCAAGACTTCTACCTTGCCCCGTTTTCAGAGAATCTGAGCAGGCTTTGCAGCTCTCAGTTCTGTTGTGGCAGGCCAGATTCTGAAGGATTTCATCTTTTTCAACCATTCTTTTTACATTGTGGAGCTCTGGTCCATGGGGCAACAGTCTGGCCAGCCTGGCGATCACAACAGCTTCTTTATATAAAATAAGGTTCAGTAAAATAAATACATATAAATAATGACACTTTGTACTCAAGCAGTTCTATTCAAATAATAGGAAATATCTATACACTCTATGTGGTACCACACTAGACTTAAATTCAGTAGAAATGCACCAACTGCTGACAGATTTCAACAGGCATGTAAATTCTTAAATATGGTGAACTGTCATAGATCAATGAAGAAAGGCAGGTTAGTTTCGGAACATACGCAGTATACTTACATGAGACTCAAATAGTATTACTGTGTAAGGATCCCTGCACCTGGGCAACCTGTAATGGAAATTTTAGGGAGTACCTTATCTTGTCTTTTACAACCCAGTCCAAAAAGGCTCATTAATGATCTGCTTTGTTTTTGCAGGTTTTACCACCCCAATGTACCTGAGATGCCACAGGAGAACAGGATCCAAGATGACTCTGGGACCCCTGGATGTCCCCTGAGGCTGCAGGATGCTCTTTCTCGTCACAGTACCTTTGGTGCCTTGGCAGGCGAAGTGGCAGAGTTTGTCTTCACTCGACGGGACCCCTGAAGAATGGACAGCCTTTGCAAGAAGGAATCGTGGGGATGCCGAGGCCAAGTGAAAGGGGAACCAAGTACTTTCTGAAAGGCAGCAGTTTCGGTCTTCGCAGTGGTCTCTGTTGGACGGGTTTTTCTCCGATCGTAGAAAGTCCTAGGAAGCTGAAACTGGCTGTGGACTGCAAAAAGGCCAGGCTGAAGAAGATAAGACTCCTGGGGACCTTGGATGCCTTTCTGTGGTGAAGGTTGTTAGGCAGAATCCTGTGCAGTGCCCTTAGGGACCACTACACACAATTAAGACCACAGGTGGCAATACAAGTTTTACCTTTGGTACAAGCCTGTACTATTATGTTAAAGTGGTAGCAGTAGCGGAGCAGCCAGGATTATCTCAAGAATATATGAGCAGTAGCGGAGATTACACAAAGGGACCACATTTACTGTGACTCAAGCAAACATTGACTCAAGGTTTCATGTAAAAAATATAAGTACATTTATTTTTAAACCCTTTGTTATGAACATGACACTTCTATTAAATTCAAAAACCACACGTAAAATACACTACAACTAACCAATTCACTTTGTACGGTATACTTCAAGTTAAGTACCCTGTGTTTTAGCGGACCGGTGTTGTGAAACAAAAGACGTTATACACTTGCGATCACTTTTTGACAGTAATGACAGTTCGGTCTTACTAAAGAAATGCGTATCCGCAGCAAGAAATGTTACTGGGGCAAAAACACACTTAGCACCTGAGATACCCAGAGAGAGTTGGGGGCAAAAATCATAAGCAATACTTTTGTCAAGGCAGACAGAACCAGAGAACACTCTTAGACAGAAATTCAAAAGTCAATAGGCCGGAGCTAGTGTCAAGTGGAACCGGGTTACTGTTGTCGAGGATCACACAGTCGGATAGTTCACGATTCAACGTAGCCAGGAGTACTTGGATATTGTCAACAGAGGAAGCAAAAGTTATAAGAAGGAGGGAAGACAAGGGCAAGCCTTGCAGGCAATTCAACCAAATTCTTCGAGCAGAACACAGTACATTATTCAATGAAGAAGCTGGTGCCACAGCAGTTGTTCCTGGTAATTTCCTGCAGACCCTCGGTTCCTGGAGCTTTGTTCTGAAGGAGGACGTCTGGAGGGGTCTGCACCACACAGGGATGAACCCGGCAGCAGCAACAGTGAATAAAAGGTGCGCTCCTTAAAAACAGGAGAGGCTCTTCAGGTGGCAATCCGGTCCACTACAGCAGTGTGCAGCGATTTCGACCACAAAGAGGATCCTCTGGCTGTAGAAGATGAGCTGGTTATCCCCATCAAGCTCAAGGGAAGAAGACTCCGGGCTTGATCTTCTCTGGTCGTCGAAGGGTAGATAGCTCAGGACTGGAGCAGGGCTTCACCGGGACGGGATAGTTGCAGCAGTCAACTTCTTCTCCGCTTCTCTTCGCTTCCTTGTAGTTCCAGTGGCGACTCTGACTTCTAGCCCAAGAAACCTGCCTTTTATGCAAAAATCCCTCATTCACACAGCCTGGCAGTCAATCACACACTTGGGTTTCCTAGGATACCCTGTGCAGGGGGTGACTACACCCCTCCCTCACATTCAGCCCACCTAGACACCCAGGCGCCTAGAGGAGGGCTTCTTGGCAGAAGGCCGCCAAAAGACAGTGAACAAAATAGGCAAACCTGGTTTGCCGCACAAAGTAAAACACAAGAAGGATTTCAACAGAAAGAAATGGGGAATAAACCCGACCCGAGCCAAAAGAAAAAGTATTTGGTCAAGCGGGTTAAAGTTCGAGGCTAATATAAAAACAATACCATGTTTATATAGTATAATCGAGGTAGAAAAGTTAGGGTAGATACCACTGCCACCAACCAAGTCTAAATGTTAAGAGTGAAACAATGCTCTCGGAGGTACAGATAAAAAGGGATACGGAGTAACCCTTTCCAGTACTCCATGTAAGATGGGGTGTACTGGATCTTTGGTTAAATGACTAAGTAAAGTTAATGGCAACTTTACCCTTTTCTGGGGGACAGTAGTCAGCCTCAGAAATGGAGTCGGTCGGAAGCCTAAAAGACAACCCTGTGTCACTGCACTGAAGATGCTGTGTAACACACAAAAGAAGGGTACTACTGAAGTGGTGTACTCCAGAGTCCACAATCACAAAAACAGGTAGAAGACACATGGCAAAACATGGGTAAGAGTGGGGGAAAAGCTCACACTCTTACCAAGTGAGAAAAGTAAACTCTAGAAATCCAGCAAAGCTGCTGGGGAACTCACTAGGTGAGGGAAATTAGCCATAAAATGAGAATTCTCCCTAACAAAGGGTGCAGCAGCAGAAGTAGGTGTTGGGTTTAAGAATTTTGCAGTTCACCGACCATTGTATCGTCGGTGCTGCAGCACAGACCTGTGGATGACTTCTGGCGACCTGGACTGGACCACTGGTCTGGACTATGGACCCTCCTGTCGTCGTCTTTGAGTTTTGGTAGTGGGAAACCTACTGGCGGACCGTCCTCTGCACATGGTCAGCTGTCATGGCAAGGATGTCCCTTCAAGGATTCTCAAGAGATCTGAACTTTCCCAGCTGTGGGTGTCAAGCAGCACTATGCCAGGGTACCCCTTTTCTGGGCGGTAGACGGCAATCCGGCTTCCAGCTGTAACAAACACTTCTCCGGACCCTGGGTGACACAACTGGACTTCTTCGACTCAAGATGTCCAAACATTCCACTTCTGAACTTATGAAAACCCTTTCTCTGGCCGGCAGTAGCAGGTGCACGATGGTCCCTCGTAGCTTGGGAAGAGGTCTCCTACCCATTTCCTCTCTTGGGTCAGTCCTTGGAAGAACATAGCAGCTTTTGGATTACTTGAAGAAAATCTAGCAGCAGGCTTCTTTCTGCAGGTATGCTCCAGGGAACCGCTTCTTCTTGCTTCGACTTCAGCTTCTGGACAAATTGGTGTTTGAGAGGTCCCCCACTATACACATTTGGTCTCCATTCACTCGGGGTGAGCCAGGTTCAGCAGCCAATCATTCACAAGTGCATTCATGCAGGAAGGCAGCCAATCGAGTTTACAGGCACTCAGGCCATTCACTTCACCCAGACACCCATAACACAGAATGTGGGCTGTGTTGGAGTTAGCGCCCAGCCTTTTAGTATACTACACTGCATTCACTCCAGTTTCAGGCAGGACTGTCTCAGCATTGTCATACAACCAAAACCAGACACCCACAACACAGAATGTGAGTTCACTTCAAACTACATTCATACAGGTTCCCCCGACTCCACAACATAGAGCTCCTGAGCAGCCACTAGTCAGTCTGACAGGAGGCAGCCCCAGAGCCATATATGGTATTTTCCACCAACAGCCAGTCACGAAGAAAGGGACAGATTCAGGGCTTCCCATGACTTTGGGAAACGAGGTAAAAGGGAATAGAAACCAAGAGACTACAGTGTGCATCTTGCTTTTGTTCAGGAATACATGAATTCCTATGGCCGGGCCTGGGTGTAAAGCCACTGCCAAGTCAGCATGTAGCTGCCACCAGCCCATACCCTGCTCTGTGGGTAACACACAGGTGCCGAAAACACACACATAAGGTGTAGAAGGGTGTACCCCCACCCATGGGTCCCATAAGGGTATCCCATGGGTGGTGTTCACCAAAAGGAAACCAGGAAGAGCTGCACTGCCAAAGGCCCAGAATGGACCTCAGTGGCAAACAACATTCAGAAAACACACACAAAGAAGTGGTAGGACAAGGACTAGGAGGCCCTGTCCCTCCAAAAGGCATTTCCAGCATCACATTCACCCTTTTGAGAACACCTTTAATAAACCAGTTTGCAACGAAGGACAACGCAAGATTCAGGGAATTTCCTTGAGGGAGTCATTGGAGGACGCTCTCTTGGTGTATTTGTCTCCAACCTCCACTGTGCCATTGTGTTCCCTCCAAACCCAATCATCCTGTGGTTTCTCCAGAGGTTGAAGAGGTGCTGGGCTTGCCTGGTCCTAATCACCTCGGACTGGGTGAGGAGGACGTAGTACCCAGACCATCTGGAATTGGCAGTTTGCCCACCTTGCCAGCTTCCTCAGAGGCTGGACCTATTCTGCCAGTCGGAAGGACTGGCGCTTCACCCAAACCCATCGTCTCTAAACCTGCATGTGTGGCTTTTCAGAGGCTGAGGCATGAAGATTGGGACCTGACTGGTGAGGTTTTAAAGATACTGCTTGCTGCATGCAGGCATTTGACCAGGCCTATCTATGTGTGCAGATGGAGAAGAGTCAAATCATGTTGTAAAGACATGAGTGCAAACCCTTTGTCATGCCCCAATATCAGTGGTCATTGAATTTTATTTTTATCTATGGCCAGGCTGGTTTACAAATGGGTATCATAAAGTGTTAGCTAGCTGCCTTATCACTGTTCATGAGATCTCCTGAACAAGTTTCCTTTTTCCACATCCCAATTGTGGCCCAGTTTTTTAAAGACCTTGTAAGTGTTTCATCCAACGCCATTTGTTATTCCAGCTTGGGACCTTAACTTTGTTTTTTCTTTCCTGATGGTGTTTCCTTTTGAGCCTTTACATTCCATATTGATTAGGCTACTCATGCTCTAGATGTTTTTGATGACCATCACATAAGATAAGCGGCCTGTGAGTGAACTCCAGGCACTCTCGTGTAAGGCGCACTTTCTTAGTGTTTTAAAGAGAATGTTTTTCTGAATGTTCGGCCGAGGTTCTTTCCGAAGTGCCAAAATGTCATTCTCAGAGTATCTAGCTACCGGTTTTCTTCCCACCACCCTGACCCATTCAAGGAGGAGAGTCATAATAGGCTGGACCCCAAGGGGCCGCTTAGTTTCTATCGGGCCAGAACAGCCTCTTTCCCGCGGGATGATCAGCTGTTTTTTGCATTCTCTCAATTCAGGTTGGAATCAATGAGCAGACGATCGCTCATTTGGATCCTTGTGAGCATTTTAGAGTGTTATGGGAGGGCAGTAAAGGAAATTCCACTGGGACTCGGGGCTCACTGCTAGGTGTCTGGCAGTCGAGGTAGCATTGACTATCGACATTTTCCGAGCAGATGACTCTGATGGGGTGATCTATCAAGATGAGAAATCTGTGGGACAAGAATCCATAGAAAACTATTACCGGTAAGTAATTTCTCCAATAGTTAGTAAATGGTGAGTAGCTGAGGAGAAGGCTGGCAGTTAAAAAGTCAGCATCCACAATCATAGGATTGCATAGGCATCAAGCTTTATATTTTGGGAATTTGTCACCTTTCCACAGTGGAGGTGTGAAGAACCTGAGGGCATCCTCGCTTCTAGGTGGCCAGGGAAAGGCCATCGCTCTTGGATCTCGACCCTGGGGGTGGATATGCGAGGGAGGATCACCTGGGTGGAGGGACTTTCCGGAGTGGGGAGAGGATGTCTTTGAGTGATACATGGCATTCTCCTTTCCCTTGTCAGAATGAGCCCTTCCCCTACCTTTGTAGGTTATTGTCAGAAATGACATCTTTCTTACACACAAAACGTTCCACAACCATTTCACTTTGACTGGGACGAGGAGGAGTCGACCGAGTTTTGCACACTTCCATTCATTCAAACCACTTTGGTACTGAGACGAGGATGAGGACTGTGGAGGAATACCATTGCAATAGTCAGTCATGTCCAGCTAATAGGCTTAATTGTGGTCAGGCAACTAAAGTAAAGGACTTGAACCTGCAACCACTTAACAGGCCCCAGGTGCATAAAATGAGAGACCACCACGGAAGGGACCTTCCTGGAGAGCAGAACACGGCTGGCAGACGTGGGGCAGACTGGAGAGGGACCGGCAGGATGGACGCTTCGTGCAGCAGAAGGATGACAGAAGCTGGGGCCTCCGTGAGAGGCTCGAGACACCTGCAGTACCCCTTGCCTTATATCCACAGCCAGAGCTGTGGGACACTGAAGGTTCCCAAGCACAGCAGGCTGCTAGCAGCAAGGTTCAAAGACGGTGAGCGCTGCTTGCCAGGCTCCCGCGAAGCAGAAGCAGAGCGAAAGGAAGCCAGGAAGGAGGAAAAAGACGCCCTGAGGAGTGGCTGCTTACCGGTGAGTGTAAAGAAGGAAACACTCATACAGGGGTGCTCCAGGGGCTTTGAGCTTGAATATGTTAATGCGAACGAATTGAAAACTAAAACAGTTTGTTTTGGAAACCAAATTGAGGGTTTTTGAATGCCTAACAAGCTGCAAAGTGTTATTAGCACTTTACGAGTACAACAAGTAATATTGATTAACGGACTAAAGGAGCGATATGATGAGCATATGAGAATACAGAACAAGTGATGAAAAGCAAGCGATGAGCACTTATCAATAATGTGAAAGCAACCTGGTGGAAAAGGATGAGTGATATGTTAAAAATAAACACCAGACAAAACAAAAAAGAGGAAGTCAAAATGGAGTACCTTAACCCTTTTGGTGTGGGTGCTAAGGTGAAGCAGAGTAATCTAGACCTGCATATTGTGGATAGAGAATGGGAAGCAAAAGAAAGCAGTTGGAACCAGTACACTGGTGAGATATTCCCAATCTAACATCTTTAACATGAAAGTCACGGTTAACGCGAAAACGAAAAAGATACACTAAAATTGCACACATCGCACTGGAAATAAAACAGTGAGGTGAAAAGCTAGCAGGGAGACAAAGGAACGAATCACCCATAAGTATTTCAATTTAAGGAAGAAATGCCGAACTACAATATTCCTGAACCCGGAGGATATGATTAATGAAAAGGGTCGCCTAAAAGGCATATAACTTTAGTTATATAGATAAAATAATGGATTACCCATTAAAATGTAATTTGAAGAAAGAAATACAGAATTGGTTAAGAAAAAAGGAGCTTGTTGTATCTTTGTCACCATAGCAACGAGCGCTGACTCAGAATAGGAGTAAAGCACTGCAAAGCGCGTACAAATTACGTAGTCTCTTTAGTTACAATTTGAAACACAGGAGACCTGTAATGCGATAACAATGCACGACCGAGCGAGGAGCTTGGTAAGCGAGAAATTTGCTATTTCAAGAGAAAAGGGTAAGAAATCCTTTAATAGTAGTCGATTTTCTGATTAATGTAACTAAATCACTATCCTAACATACAGGTACTTTGGGCCTTATGAGTTGGGCGGTAAACCAGCAGTATCACTGCGGGTTACCACCTGCACTAATAGCATTACCGCCAACCGGTCCGGCGCTATTAGCGCCGGATCAAGGGTTGGCCAGTAACTGTAATTCCCCATTTCCCATTCTGTCTATTGGACCCAATGGGGAATTTCTGGCACAATTAGCTAATAGAGCGATGCTAATTGCACCAGAAAATTTGAATTCTTCTGACACATTTAGCTTGGATCTGGGGGGAAATGCTGCCAGACTCGTGATTGGGCGGACACTTAAATGCGGCGGTAATAGCGGTACTGCCGCATTTAAGGGTTACCGCCCAACTCGTGATGAGGCTGGTTGTCTTTTTTGTCTACAGTGAAGGCATAGAATCAGCCTAGTCTGAATTTATTTGACTGCCGTTTACACAGTGAGTTAAATGGAATTGTGAAAAACACTGTAGCAGCACAGTGATTAAATAATGAAATCTAAACCAACCTCGTAAGAATATGTTAAATGTTACACTCCCTTGGTTTGTCCTCTTTCAGTAGAGACAAGGGAGAAGTAGACTGACCACTCAACTGTACTATTTAAAGAAAACACAGTGTGAACGAATACAATAAGGAATTGAAATAGTAACCTGAATATGCTGCAAACATTATATTTGTCTAAAGTTGGGAGAATGTGAGTACTGATGCAGTTCACAGAAAGCAATTGATTAATAAAAGGGATTTCATCTCCCATTATCAAATAATAAAAACTCATGGTGTAACTAAAATGTACCAAGCAGAACGGTGTAAATTTAAACCGAGACATATGGTCGTTGCAGACAATCACAATATTGACAAAATAGTTCAGGAAATGAAGAACTAGTAATCAATAGAAGCCAACAAGAGAACACCGATGTAAAGAATCTGTCAAATAATAGCAAAGGCTATAGAAAGAAAGGACGGACTTGAGGGATTAAAGGATAGTTCCGGGACTTTTTTTTTATTGTTCCTATGGTTCGGCCATGTGTTTTTAAGCATAAATCGGTAGATCGTAGAAAACTTTCCTATGGACCTTACCCGACTTTTCGTCCATTAACGCACTCGAAATCAGCCGCCATTTTCTGATAATCCTATCATTTCCCCCCATCGCCCTGGCTCACCTGCTTTTGCGGCACTAAATCAAATCCCCCGCCCCTGAAACAGACTTGATCAAAACATTCATATTCCCCGCCTCTATCCGTGACGTGACTGAGCTGCGTAGGCAAACGCGCCCAGGCGTCTTCTACGCGACTCCACACAGAACCAGGAAATCAACACAGATGAGCTCACACAACACGGCGCGCCACAATTGGGAATATGAAACTGTACTTTTAAATTAAACCGCAAGATTGTAAATTTGGTAAAGTACATTTATTTGACATCAAATGTTTTGAGGATATACAGCGATTTGCATTTTTATTTGCTCACGTTCCAAAAAGTTCGTTTTTGAGGCACACAATGTTCCTTTGCTGTACACAGGGTCTTAGATCATCTCACAATACAGCGCCACAATTCGGAATATGAAACTGTGGTTTAAAAGCAAACGGCAAGATTGTACATTTGGCAAAGTACATTTATTTGACATCAAATGTTTTGAGAATATTCAGCGATTTGCATTTTTATTTGCTCACGTTCCAAAAAGTTCGTTTTTGAGGCACACGATGTTCCTTTGCTGTACACAGGGTCTTAGATCATCTCACAATACAGCGCCACAATTCGGAATATGAAACTGTGGTTTAAAAGCAAACGGCAAGATTGTACATTTGGCAAAGTACAATTATTTGACATCAAATGTTTTGAGAATATTCAGCGATTTGAATATTCAGCGGTCGCACTGATAATCGCATGGCTGTTCCAACAACGAGGCACTAGGCCACCACAACGGTATGTATGTTGCATCTAGCCGTTAGTACCGCGTAAGGGCATACTTGTACTTGGCGATCGTCCCATAAAATGGTCAGGGTGGTAACGTTGTTCACGCGGAGAAGCAACTGGCGGTTGAAAAACCCATCCGCCGGTGTCTGGTACTCGTGACACAGACAATAATGGATGATGTACCTGTTTGACAAACATAAAAAATGAAGTTAGTCTCACCATCAGATCTTTATTAAAATTATTCATTTTATATATTAGGTCGGGAAATTATTTCATAGCTAGGACAGTGCAACTGGGTATTATACGTCAAGGGGGGGCTGTAGGATACTGAGACAGTCCCCCAGTGCCGGGGTTGACAGGGAGGCAGTGCAGGTGGAGAGTGGAAGGGCCCAGGACCGAGGTCGCAGACAGTGGACCAGTTGTAGCAGGGGAGAGGGAGAGAGAAAGCAGAAGCAAAGAGGAAGGTTTTGAGGTGCTTCCGTAAAAGGAGATGGTTCTCCTCAAGATAGTGCGCGGTACAAAACAATATGCCACATAGAACGAACAAGTACAACTTAACCCGTCTTTAAAGCTACTGTATAGTAATTAAATTGCGGTATAAACTCATCTAAAGAGTTACTTACATTATATTTGCATTTTCCATTGTGTCTGTGCGTAGGGCAGCCCCGAAATACCACTCCTTCTATGCCGACGTTATTTCTTCTAATGAACGAACATGAAATGGCTTTCGTTTCTGAAATTATATTCATTATCGTTTCTTACGTTATTGCCCCACACCCCCAAAAAGAAGTCTTTCGGGATGGTCCCGGCCTGTCAAGGTCAAATAACAATAGAACCTTATACTGAGTCGTGGGCCGTTCCGGCACCCGAGCAAAAAATCAAAGCAGCTGACCTTCACTTTGAACGAGCACACATTCCTAGTTAGCTACATTCAGTGTAAGGCCATCTCACAGGACTTGAAATTTACACTCCATCTTTGCATTTCCATCTTTGCAGCCCCAGAGAACCATAAATACGGAGACATTCTATATTTTTTGAAAAATGTTTTATATTACTGTTTGGTTGGATAGACACATTGCATGTACACTGAGCAATCACTTTTATTTACACATTACATAGATACACATATTCAATGGGCCTGCGACATGAGGAGACTCGAGAGAACAGACAATCAAATTACAATCATTTAAACCGTGATGTGTATTTCTCAATGAGCTCTTCTTTAGGTGGACATGGAACAGAGGCAATGTTGGGTGGCAATGCAGTTGTCCCCTGCACAGGTTCGTTCACAACTCCATTTATGTGCCTATCTAGGACGTCAACAATAAGTCTCTCAATAAACTCATATTGCATATCCTCAAACACTGGTTTGATCACCCATTGTTTACTTCTTTTAGTGAAGGCCTTATTGTAACGAAGCGTCCCTAAAGTTCCGGTCGTCCTACTTTGTTGACGGCCAACATTATGGTTATGTGCCAAGACCGCTAGAAGAGTCCGATTTATCATGCCCTCCATGCCAAAATGCAATCGTTTTGGCCTGTACTTTAGGCACATATTGTGGAACACCTCCAAATCTCCTGTGTGGCAGAATTCCGTGAGTCCCCTCAAATCTCTTGTTATAGTTTTATCAAATACAATCTTTTCAATGGCTTTGTGAGTGGGTGATGAAGGAATCAACCACTTCTTCTTCCGTGCCTCCTCTCTGGACAAATGGCCATGTTCACAATTGTGGAAATGTTGGTTTGTGTTCCAACGGTGAACGTTTGTACAGTGTAGCATTACTGACCGCCATTTTCCCAGTAGAATTTCCAACGACCCTCCACATGTTTTTGAGCTCCACCAAAGATGGTTGCTGATTGACTTGGACCACTGTGAAATACCTTGCATATCTTTTTTTTTTACCTGCAGCCGACATTTTTTTATTGATTGTTTTTGCAAGATGCCAAACGTCAAATTGGTGATTTATATTTTTGTACTCTTCTCTCATTGTCTTGCCAATTGAAACGTGTCTGTCCGTGGCTATCAGGTCGATCACCATTCCCCGCGATTGTAGTTCTTGCAATGATGCTACAAAGCCAACTTTCTCCATGGCCACTGAGGATGTACTTTGTGACACCTGCACGACCACCGAACTCACAATTTTCTTACTTTCCATGTCCTGAAAGTGGTAGGTGCAGTACTTGGCTGAAAATCCTGGGCTGTCGCACTGTCCATCACCGGCTAGCCTGAACCGTTTGCCCGCGAATGCACTATCAATAGACATTTTTTCCATTCTCCAAGCTTCGCTAATGGCTGGAAATAGATAATCGGTTTGGTATTTGTAGAACTGAGTTTTCGCAATGAAATGGATTCCCACAAACTGAAAGAAAGACTCTAATTTTTTAAAACTTGAACCACTAAAAAGTGCAGCCGCTGCACAAAGTAGATTGCCTGCTGGCAGTTGTCCCAGCATGGGTTGTGCAGACCATGAGAAAGGATGATATTTTGTACAGGTGGCATTTATTTTAAGGTTAGTGCCTCGAATTGCACGAGTCACATTAATCAATGGCTCCCCACATACTTCCCCACCTACCGAATGCCCACATTTCAACCGAATAATAATATCAATCAAACAACTATCGAATACAATGAATTTGGCCTCTTTCCTTATACTGTCACTCTGCATCCCAGCTGGTTCGGCCTGTAACGTTGAGGACATGTCACTCACATGAAAGGTAGAATCTCCGATATCGTCTTCCGCTATGTTCAGTGATATTGATGGTGTTTCATTGTAGTCCACTTCATTCTCTTCCATTGCAACATCTGTTCCTTCTCCGGCGATGGGTGAATAAGACAATTTCTTCAACTTTCTCGCGGTCTTAGTTTTTGCGGGTGTGGATTCTGTGAATTGATCTCCGACTGCATCCGAACTACCAGGAGGACATTCACTATCAATGGCTGGTGCTGGTATAGCTCTGTTGTCAATCACTTCATATTCTTCCCATTGGCACGATGCATCTCCAGTCTCAAGTCCCTGCCAAAAGGTTTGACAAGCAACATCTCTCGTTCGCTTCACTGTCTGTGTAGATCTAGTTCGTACACCCACTCGCAACTAGAGGACAGATTGGAAAAGGGATGTTCAGTTTAAACACAACTTACAGTATTGAACTATTAACAGTGAAAAACAACATAATATAGTGACCAGGACACTAACCTTCTTTTGCTTTCTTTTCTTTGAAACTTTCTTGCCTCGAACTTCAACATCAGGACGCTGTTGCTCCGACTCGTGTGTGCATGCCTCCACTTCCTCTTGCGCTGCAACGACTATATTTTCATGATAAGCACATCCATCACGCACTGACGCTCCATCGACTCCCTGAAACATAGAACTTTCATTAGTATGTATAATAATATTGAAAACACAAAATGTACTTGGGGACCAATACCCACGTACATCTCAATAGCAAAACACGAATGAACGCTTTGTGTAGAACATTCAAACGACAATTATTCACGCATAGTTGATCTAGTTAGATGGAACTGTCAAGATCCATACCTCGGGCTCCTCATAGACTTCCATTGATGATATTATTGAAGATGATGCTTCAGTGACTCCCTGAAACACAGTAATTGCATTAGTATGGTTTTCTATTTTGATAAAAAGAACAGAAACTTTGTGCAGGCGTCAACGGCTCATCTAAATAGACCTGCACAAATGATCAGTTGTCTAAAATAAATAATGGATATGTAAATATGATTCGATTTGCTCGATCGTTGGAAGTGTCACCACCCAGAGATCTGCATCAACTACTAGGGGTGATGTTCTTGTAGAAGAAGGTCCGTCATCTCCCTGAAACATAGTACTTGCGTTAATAAAGAAGGAAGTATAGCGGATGTAATCACGTCATATGATTTCGCTTGATCGAACTGTCAGTATCCATACCTCGAAATGCATAAGAACATCAAGGGACGATGTAACTGCGGTGCACACTTCTGCAAGCTGTTGCGCCGACCCGTAACTGCATGCTCCCCCTTCTTCTTGGACTAATGCTCCATCGACTCCCTGAAACATAGGACTTTCATTAGTAATGAACACAATATTGAAAAAAGAAGACACATAGGAGGGCGACGACAGAAGGACATATCAATGGCTAAAAACGAAAGAAACATTGTGTGTAACAATCACGCTACAAGAATGCAAGATCTGATGATCTCCATCGATGGAACTGTCCGGAAACGTACCTCGAGCATCTGAGTGACATCAACGGTAGTCGTCAATACGTTGGACTCCTCAGCATCTCCCTGAAAGACAGTACTTGCATTATTTTGGATAACAATAATTATAACTGAAAACAAAGACTAGAGGACGAGTACAAGGGTGTACCATTAGGTAAAATAATTACACGATAAATTAAAACTATTGATTTACATGCCTAAAACAAGTCAGTGGCAGAATAGCCAAGTAAGATTACCCGATAGGCGCTTGAAGTGGCTGATGATTGCAATAACGATACGGATGGAGAATCTTCCGCCTTCATATTGAGTGGATACATAAATGGGGAAATTATTGTTAGCTAATGCTACACACTACCGCAAGGCCGAGAGATAAATACGTAAACTTGACTCACCAGTGGAGGGATGTGGACGAATAGAGTGGGAATAGCGGTTGAGAGCAATTTTTGCCTCGCTCGCGGTGTGTTCTTCTTTATTAGCAATGATGTGGAGTACATGTCAGAGGTAAAGTGCCTGCTGCAGATGCGGTATCGATCACCCCTCTTGTCCGCAAAGACTTCTAGGACTCTACTTTCAAGCTCAGACGGTGGATATCCGCAATATCGGACCCATTCTCTTATCTGATCTATTGTCTTAGGGAAAACATGCATTATAGTACCTTCAGATTTATTATGGGTCTTCGAAGGGCAACCGCCAATGGAACAGGCAGGCATTGTGGAAAGTTCTGAAAAGTAAAGATCAACAATTCTCTATGAATACCAATGTGTTAAAAAATTAAATGACACATAAAAGGTTCAATGCAAGGTTCGTTTTGGTTCTTGGAACTATACACGTTATTCACATGCGGATAAGTATTTGAATAACTTTAAAAAAATAGAAAGATAATTTGACTAGACTCAGAACATGTGACTAGTTCCTTGCATGTACTGTCTTGAACGAAAAGAAATTGAACGCAAAATGATTATGGTACATGGCCTTACCTTGACGAACAAACAGTTAGATGCAGGGATCAGAGTAGTTTCTTGTCGTAGAACAGGGAGCAGTTCACAGGTTGCAAACTGAGGAGTTTCCTCGAAGTGGTCACGGAAGTTCACAGAGACGAAGAGCAGATAACCAGCACCTTCACGGGTTGACTAGCAAAGCGCAAAGAAGTGCTCAGTAGAAATATGAAGTGGGTTATAAAGGATTCGAAACAGGGGTGTGTTTGTGAATGAATGACGTGTATATGTCGTGGCATTATGCGGTTTGCAGGGGGGCGTCCAGCGTGAGGGGGGGACGCTTGGCAGGAGACACGGGGTCTGGAGGTAGACATGGGAACAACAACCCATGCTCTATAGACCACTTTGAAGTGTACATGGTCTTTGGCACCTCTTGGCCTTTATCGCTCCCTGACAGCTCCACTTGCCAGCACAAGTACCCCGGTGCGAACTGCCTTTGATAGAGCGGGGGGTGGATTGGGGCGTTGGTCGTGCAGACAAGACACAGGAAGACTCGTGAATGGAGACACACTTATGTGGATTGCAGGGGGGCGTCCAGCGTGAGGGGGATGCTTGGCAGGAGACACGGGGTCTGGAGGTAGACATGGGAACAACAACCCATGCTCTATAGACCACTTTGAAGTGTACATGGTCTTTGGCACCTCTTGGCTTTTATCGCTCCCTGACAGCTCCACTTGCCAGCACAGGTACCCCGGTGCGAACTGCCTTTGATAGGGCAGGGGGTGGATTGGGGCGGTGGTCGTGCAGACAAGACACAGGAAGACTTGTGAATGGAGACACACTTATGTGGATTGCAGGGGGGCGTCCAGCGTGAGGGGGATGCTTGGCAGGAGACACGGGGTCTGGAGGTAGACATGGGAACAACAACCCATGCTCTATAGACCACTTTGAAGTGTACATGGTCTTTGGCACCTCTTGGCCTTTATCGCTCCCTGACAGCTCCACTTGCCAGCGCAAGTACCCCGGTGCGAACTGCCTTTGATAGGGCGGGGGGGGGTGTGGATTGGGGCGGTGGTCGTGCAGACAAGACTCGTTTGCCGCAGGGCCTCACCAAGGAGAGGCCATCTAACTGCATGTAAGAGGCAGGCTGCAGGATCTAGTACATGGAAGGCAGGGGGTGAGTTTTTAAATACCTCACCCTCCCAGGAGAATATATGGGTGCAGTTCACCCTGGAGACCCTGGATGCCTAGGCAGTTAGTCAGCAGCAGGCTGGCCTGTGGTGGCATGGCGGCACGGGCCAGAGGGGGTCATCTCTGTACCCGGTGCCCAAAAGGATGATTTATTATGATCAACCATATTGAGTATTTACCTATAACCATGTTTTGTGTCAATAAAATCCAACGGCCTTCCTTTTATTGCCAACGCTTGAACAAAGTGGTGTGGTAAGTATTTTTGGGGGAGGAGGCAAGGCCGGGAGGCTTGATGCCAACCCGCAAAATAACATATGTATGTCTGCTGCATATGGGTTCAACGAGACATGTGGTGTGACAAGACAAGGCACAGGAAGACTATTCAATGGAGACACACCAGATTCATTTAAAAAATCAAAACAACCATTGTTAAAATATATGTTGGGTTTTATTTTAGATCTTAATTTCAATTGAACATAAATAATAAACATTACACATTATAAAGTTCCGGTTGCAGCACATCCAGGGAAAATCCGCGGTATTGTCCACTGTCGCTGGGGAAATGTTGTCTAATGGCAAGTACCGCACAGGCAGGTATTACTCTCTGAACGCGGTGTCCGAGCCTCCCGTGAAGCCACCAAGTGAAGCAACGATAGGCCACCAGCCTGTACCACCTGTGAAAATGAAAGATGCAAACTGTATTAAAATGACAAAACTTTCTTATCACTGTCGATTCAGGTAAAAAATGTCATTCTGCTTTGAAAAAAATTCTATCTAGAAAATGCACAATATGGAACCAATTTACATGCATTCGAATGATATGTAGATGTAATTTTATATGTGGGAGACGACCATGGCATAGTAGTGGCATCACTGACATCACAACCAGAGTATACTTACTCGTTACTCGGATTACGCGGACGAACAGTGCCGCGAAGTTCGTGCATAAGCACCATCATCATCCTCAACACGGTCCGTGAGAGGCAGGCTTCCCTGAACTCTGGCAGCTCGGTGATGCATTGCGGACTTGGCTCGCCTTCCGAAATGTAGGCCAAGCACCCGGAATTTTCACGGCAGCAGCAGTTCTCCTCCTCAGTTGGCATTAGCTCGCACCGATTGCACGTGCACCAGGTGGAGACACCGTCCATGCGACATGGTCCAGGCTCTTCATCCGTTGACTGGTCCTCCCAACTGCCGTCCGAATCCCCATCGTTTTCGCGTGCTTGCCTTTCCAGTAGTTCCTCCTCGGTGTACTCGGGCTCGTACATATACGGCATTATTGTAGCCATTGTGTGGTAAAGAAAGTAAAATAATTTACAGAGATGGTACAGGTGTTCACAAGGCCTAGAAGCGGCGAAGGTAGCTGACCAGAGCACAGAAACGAGTCACAGAATACTCAAAGTAACACAGAGAGAGTAATGGAATCGAAAATCTGCTGCTGTGTGTTGTGAAACGGTGTGTTTATACTTAGTGAGGAAAGAGGCGTCCTGCCATTTCCATGGCGACACTTCATTAGCTGAGGCGCAGCGATTGTTGACACGAAACGTGCTTTGGTGTTGGGAAATGGGCGGTACGCGTCTGCTGATGTCAGGCTCAGGGGCGGGGGATTTGATTTAGTGCCACAAAAGCAGGTGAGCCAGGGCGATGGGGGGAAATGATAGAATTATCAGAAAATGGCGGCTGATTTTGAGTGCGTTAATGGACGAAAAGTCGGGTAAGGTCCATAGGAAAGTTTTCTACGATCTACCGATTTATGCTTAAAAACACATGGCCGAACCATAGGAACAATAAAATAAAGTCCCGGAACTATCCTTTAAGGATTCGTGGTGTAGTGCATACCCCTGATGAATTTCCTATGTAAAGGGTCTGAATAAAAAGTGAAGAGGAATGAAACATGTTGGGTTGAATGGAATGAATGATGAAAATAGTGACTGTATGATTGAAGTGTAAATGAAACGGTAGTAAGAATTACAAAACTAAATATATGTATCTGTTTTTCTTTCTCTCTATGAAATAAATAAAGGATGCCTTAATGAAAAAAATGGAGGCATTTTTATTGTAAATGCACTACAAACCAATAATCAATTTAATCTAAAAAGAATGTGGCATATAGGCGAAATGGACTTATGCTTGAGAATGTTTTTATAAAGATGAATACAAAATATATTTTTGTACAAACTGTGCAGAATAAATTAGGTTTTCTATGAGTAAAAACGGTTTGTATGCTTACCTGCATTTGTGTTACTAAACCGATGTAAAGGCTTCTGCACATTAGTCAATAAGTGTAAACCTGAAACGACATGGGACCACCCAAACATGCTTTTTTGTACTATAAGGGAAAGGATGAACACCACTTAGTGAGTTGTGTCGAAAACACATTGTGGCAAAGCCAAGAGACTGCCAAGGAGAATCAGAAAGGAGTGTTCATCAATGACACGCGTTCAGAGAAAGAAATCCTGTGTTGTCAAGAAAGCCCATAGAATACAGAAGTACAACGAAGTGCCAAGGATTACCGGTTGTGTGACCTGTAATGGGTGGACCATGTGGTCCGAAAACTGCACCTAGGCCGAGTGAACCCTGCTTGGAAAGAGCCAAGGAAAGCAAGATAAAGAAGTTGCATTTTATAACAGGTTGTTGAAGTGCATGAGAAAGAGCAATCTGTGTGACTATTTGAAAGGCATGGATGATTACATGGATGATTACAAAGTTGAAACTGATTGTACTTTTGAAACTGGAAGAGCTGACCTCTTGGGGAAGGGAACCCAGAGACCTTGTGAACTGTGTTGACCTCTTGGGGAAAGGAACCCCAAGACCTTTTGGAACTGTTTTGAACTTGGGGAAGGGGAAACTGGAAAGTAAGCCAGGAGCTGGAAGAAGCTCAGAACTTTATTTTGAACATTGTTTCTTTTGTTTCTTACATCTCTACACATTGTTTATGTTTAGTTGTGAGGGCAAATATAGGTTTTGGACACAGATAGACTTTTGAGTTGAACTTACTGACACAGACTATCCCTAGTTTCTTTAGGTAGGGTATTCCCACCTTCGCATAGGGCATGTTAGACCTTACTCCATCCTGACATTAAAGACAAAACATTTTATTTAGAAAATGGAATCTGTGGTCTGTCTTATTTCATAATGCCTTCACAGGGATAAGAAAAGTGAGTTGGTTTGTGATGACATTTGATGACTTAGCAGCAGGTGGGCTGACAAATGTTGACCATCTGTAAGAGATGGAGTCTTTTAGGCAGATTGTGGATCACAATCAGGGGGCCCCAAAGCATCGGGGTCCAGCCAATGCTGGACATTGCTTGCAGTTTCTTTAACAAACAATGTAAAAGATGGGGTGTATAGTAAACTATTGATCAACAAATGTTAGAAATAACATCCTTATTTACTGCACAGCAAGTAATGTTCTTTGAAATGAGTTCTTCAGTTCAAAATGTCTTGTTCAAGAAAATATGTTGTCCTTCTTTTTGGTCTAGGCTATTCATGAAGATGAAGATGAGAACATAGATATTTGTTCATCAATAGTTCAGAGTATTTTGGGAAGTGAACATCAGCATTTGTACCCAAAGATACTTCACTTGGTTATGGCCGACGGAGCATATCAAGAAGGTAGTAATTCTATGTTTGGGTAGCAGACATGCTTTTTTTTCAGCTACTGAATATGTGGAATATTTGTTTTAAATATCTTTTTTTATATTAAGTGATTTGCTTTATTGTGCTTACCAACTGTCATGTTAACATGTAGAATCACCATCACAGACCCCACACCTATTCACCAAGGACCAAGCTTGCTGTGAAAGTATACAAAGGGCACTTAAGGACAAAATCTCATCCCTCCAATTTAAGATTAATAAAAAAACGGAAACTTACCTCTCTGGTTCGGTTGCCAGTTATATGGTCAAAAACAAAAGGATCGAATGCCTTTTGATCGACAGTAAAATGATCGAAATAAATGGTCGATTTTTTTATTTTTTTGAATTTTAATTTTATGGGGGTGTTCCCCCACCAACCCCCTGTTTTCTTTGTTAAAAACATTTTTTTACCAACCCAAACTAAAAAAATATATATAAATAAATTTTAAAAAATTCGACCTTTTTTTTCCAATCATTTGACTGTCGATCAAATGGTCATTCGATCCTTTGTTTTCGACCATTTGACTGGACACCCTCTGGTTCAACCTACTGTGGAACGGAACCCTCCTAAACCATTCCCTAGGTTTGAATTATCACCTATTTCCATAGAGGAGACCATCAAAATTATTAAAGGCCTAAAACCTTCAAGATGCCAAGGTGACATTTGTCCAGCCACGCTAATCAAAGATTGGGCCGATAATCTGGCGCCTTTCATCACCTTACTAATAAATAATTCATTCACCTCCAATAAAGTACTTGAACAGAAAATTTAAAGGAAGCCTGGGTACTCCCTTTACTGAAAAAACAGCTCTAGGCCCCAATGTGGCAACCAACTACAGGCCTATTACCATGGTGCCGTTCCTACTAAAAATACTAGTCAGGGTAGCCTATGTACAAATCCAAAACTACCTCGAAACACACAACCTTCTTGGCCTCCGCCAATCAGGCTTTCGCCCAGGCCATGGCACTGAAACGGCCCTGGTAGATGTAAAAATCCAAATGGATCAAATAAGAGACAGGGGCGACCTAGCCATCCTTCTCCTAATGGACCTCTCAGCAGCATTTGACTTAGTGAATCATATTGTATGCCGCCACCTAGCTAGCGATGAACACTTCTCAAACAACGCCATAAACTGGATTGAATCATTCCTCTCGAACTGACCTATGAGAGTCTTCTCTTCTACGGCGGCTGCACACCCTCAGCCGGTCACCTGCAGAGTTCCTCAAGGATCATGGGTATCCCCCGCTGTACAGCGCGTTCACAAAACCTCTTTGATAGGCTAGAAAAATTGGGTGTCACATATACAAATTATGCTGACGACACCCAGATACTACTCCCAAGCACTGGGGACTATGACACTGATTCCAAATCCCTCAACGCCATCTACCTCGCTATTCAAGCCTGGATGGCTCAAAACAAACTCTGTCTTAATAACGATAAAATAGAGATCCAGCAAAACTCAAAAACCTCCCACCTTCTTATCAAACCTTCAACATTGACGGAAATAGCATCACGGTAGCCAAAGAAGTCAAGACACTACGGTTGTACCTTGACTCGTCACTCACCCTCTCCCGACAAGTTAATGCCATCAATTCGGCCTCAACCTACACTGCCAAGCTCATAACTGCATGCAGACCTTACCTGACGGTGGTATACCGCATCACATTGGCTAGAGCACTAATCGTTCAGAACAACGCAATTAGAGCGGCTCTTAATATCCTGAAATCAGACCACATAACCACAACCAGAAGAAACATTCACTGGTTACCAGTTAGAGACCGTATTAAATTCAGAGTACTATCTCTTGCCCACAAATGCCTATCTAACACCGCTCCACGCTACCTTTCAAACCTAATCTCCAAAACTCAATCAGCCAGGCCAACCCGGGCAGCCTACTTAGGGCAACTGACTCCACAAAGACACAAAAGACAAAAAGTAGGAGGATCTAGCTTCCCAGTTATTGCAGCCAACTATTGGAATACCAGGCCCACAGAACTAAGGACAGTCCCGTCTCTGTGGTCCTTTAGCAAAAAACTAAAAGCATGGTTCTTTGACCAGGATATTAATAACCAACCTCGCACCACTAATGAGCACTACCCCCCCCCCAGACCACTGAGGGTAGATAAAACCCACATAGCACGAGAAATTGGGGTACTGTATTCTGCATATGTTCTGTTTAAAATGACCAAGCTTCAAATGCAACTGAACACTCATATATGACTACTGCACATGTACAAGCGTGTATTGATACTATACTTGCATTTGTAAACCATACTGTATAACCAAGTCTCTGATATGTAACTGTATTCTTAAGTTCAAGCGCCCAGATGCCTGAGGGTTGGGTGCGCTATATAAATGTAATAAATATAATCTTAATTATATGCATTACATTTGACCATGGTGACATGTGCCTCTCAGTATGCCTTTTCCAGCAAACCCAATCTTCTTTTTTTAATATAATATTTGAAAAGAAAGCAGTATTTTTTGTGCATGTTATTGGGATTTATGCACATGAATTGAAAGTGAGAGGGGGGATTTTGTTGGGGAGTGCGGGGAAAAACAAGGAGTTGTGCTTAACTGTTCGTGCATGTCAAACCGGGAGCAATTGGCATCTGTGTTGATGTGTTTTCTAGGTTGATGTTGATTTGTACACCAGAGGCATTTTGTTATCAGATGCGAGACCGCAAGTGTCTGACTTGTTAGGGTACTTTGGCCGGTCGGTGAGGTTTGCAAGTTGATTCGCAAGATCTAAAGTTGTGAGTGTTTTAATAGGGGGAGAGTCATTTTGCTGTGTTACGCTCTTCCTTCCTGGATATGGGTACTGAGAAGTTGGTTAGTGAGGGTTCCTTATCTTTGCTCTGGTTTTGGGTGGTTTGAAAAAGTTGGTTGGCTGGCTTGATGAGCTATCCTGTAAGGCATGCTAGTCTAAAGCATTTTGAGTAAGTGCTGCTTGTTTTCCTGCAGGCTTGTTCCTTGATGTCTGATTGTTTCTTTTTTTTTTACTGGTGGGACTTTTGCTTGTTTGGCAGTGGCTAGGGCGTTTGAAGGTGATGCCAGGCCGGTATGGTATGGTCTGTTATGTTGTGATTTATACCACGCAAGGCTTCCATTTTCATGGTCTCCAGGCGCTTTGGCGGATCTGAAAAGGAAGGAGGGTTAGGAGGACTTTGTGGGATTGAGGGGGAAAAGTGCTAGAGTGTTGATGTGCTGTTGGTAGGGATGTAACGGTATAACAGTATACCGTTAAAGATACCGTGAACCACTTAATTGAACAATAATAACCGTCACACTGTTTATACCGGTATACCGTTTATACCGTTAACTGTGCTTTACAATCTGATTTGGAAACGCTGCAGTAAGCAATTGCTGCGCAGTCTTGGTCTTGCACTGTTGGATGTGCCATCTGCCAAGTAGTTTCAGTTGGAGTTTTTAATGCCATTCCATAAACCACACGTGTCTGACCAGACACAAAATCAGTATGTTAGCAATAGGAAGAATAAAATACAGTGCCAAGAAGGAAAAAGGGCTTACTTTGGGTTGGTGGCTTTGCGCTTTATATATTTATAATGGATAATGTTTGCTAAACATATGACAATGGGGGATTTCCCTGGTTCCATCATTGAATTTACATATAATAAGTCACACTGCGAAATTCACTCATCTCTGCGGTTATTCCCTGCTGCCATACCAAAGGGTAAGATGGCCGTAATTACTGAACACCTTTTGGCCCGCAAGTAAACTAAAGGCTGTAACGTAAAGAGTGTGCGTGTGTATGCACACAAGCGTATACTACCATCAGCACCCATTGATCTGTGGCATGCAGGTTATAAAGATGGCAACATGTTCATCTTCACTAGTAGCCAGTGGGGAGCTAAAAGCCTAAATGACCACTTAAGAAAAGCTATCGAGTTTGCATTACCAGTCGCAGCAGCCCCCCCCCCCCTCCTCCTCTCCACACGTGTGTTTGGTGGAAGCAAGAGGTGGCATTTCAGTGGAAAGTATGTTGAAAAGCCCACTTCCGTCGCTTGGTGCCTGGTTTTGTTTGTGATGATAAACCTGACAATATATGACCTTTTAGAAAATATTTGCTAAGATTGGTTAACTCCACCTGCTATACCGCGATAACCATGATATACCGTCATTTGGCAAGAAGGTTATCGTACCGCCATAAAACTAATACCGTGACACCCCTAGCTGTTGGTAGCTTCAGTACCGAAAAACTGGTCAGTGTCTGCTGGTTTGTTTTTAGTTGGTGGACTATATGTGGTGTATGTGTTTGTATGGGGGGATTTGTGTGTAATGGTTTAGTTTCCTGTTTGGTGTTGCAGAGTGTGTGCATTTTGTGGTGGTTTAAGGGGTTTACTGTGGTAGAGGTATGACTTTTGTTTAGTGTGTGAAGGTGAGTATGCAGCTTATTTTAGAGTCTTTAATAGGGTTAGTGGAGAGTCGTCTATGTACTTTTATGCCATGGTTATGTTGATCTGTCGAGTTCATATTTTATGGTGATTTGCAGTAGAATGCTTCATTTCATTGGATAGCCATGTTTCCGTTTATCAGGTTTCGGTTGCTTTTGTTGTTTCTATTGTGATGGGTTGGCAGTTTCCATTCGATGATGTTTCCTATATAGCTTGTCGAGTTAAAGAGCCATGTTTTTAGCAATTTTCTGAACTTTAGGTGATCTTCTGTTGTTTGTATTTCCTTTGTGAGTGACTTCCAAAGTTTTGCCTCGCTGGAAGAGAGCTCTGTTCTACCAAATAATGTCCACTTTAAGTATTGTTTAGGTTTCGAGGTGAATGTCGTTGCTGGACCTTTATGTTCTGTTTGGAGATGGATATTTTTTCCCTGTATGAATTCTGCTCCTTGGCCATGTATATGCAGAGTGTTTTGAAGTAAATACATTTTTTGACCGGTAGCCAATGTAGGGTTCTCAGTGCTGGTGGGATCTGTTTTCTCGCAGTGAGTCTTGCTGCTGCGTTCTGTATTCGTTGTAGTATTTTAGTAAGGTAGTTTGGCATACCGAGATTGATGCTGTTGGCATAGTCTATTCTTGATGTGACGAGAGGAGTGACAGACAGTCAGTTTCATATGTGGAAAGGGGAAGTGTCTGCTTGATTGTGTGTAGGTGGAAGAAGCAAGAAGGGGTCTTATTGTTGCTCGTGTTGATTTTGTTCGATGATGTGTGTCTGCGTAATCATAGCAAGTGAGACTGTGTCTTTTGATGTGGTTGATGAGAGGGGTCATGTAGATGTTGAATAGCAGTGGTGAGAGGGATGATCCTTGTGGAACTCTGCAAGTTGTTGTGCAGGGTGTTGTTGAAGGGGGTTAGCCATGTTGTTTCTGTTCTTTCTGCCATGAAGGATTTTAGCCTAGGTAACTCTTTGTTGTCGATTCCTATATCTTCGAGCACTTTGGTGAGTGTTTCGTGGTGGACTGTGTCGAAGGCTGCTGATAGATAAGTAGTATTAGTACCGATCTAACGTGTGAGTCTGCGTTGGTTTTTAGATCATCCCATATTGATAATAATGCTGTTTCCGTTCCTCTTATGGGTCTGAGGCAAACTTGTGCCTGATCTAGTATCTGATAGTTTCCTATATGCTCCAGGATTTACTCTTAAACGTAGCTTTCTAGGAGTTTCACCAGGTATGGGATGTTTGCAATTTGCCAGTAGATGCTTAGGTCTTCAGTGTTTCCTGGTGGGTCTTTAAGGAGTGGTTTGATCAATGCCTATTTGAAGGCTTGTGGCACATTTCCTGTTGCTAGTGAGTGGTTGAGGAAATATTCTGCAGGGATTTTCTGGGTGAGGGTAGTCTTGTATATGTCTTGTGGGCAGGGGTTTGCTGGTGAGCCGTCTGTGTTGCATTTATTCACTATGGTGTTTGGTGGGTAGTTGTTTAGTCTTGTAGATGTTTCCACCATTGGCTGGTTGGGGGCGGTTGTTGGTGTTTTTGGGCATGCTCTGAATGACTTAATGGATGTTTGTGATTTTGTTTTTGAAGTGGTCTGCAAGATCATTGCATAGTTTTTGTGAGGGCGTTGAGTTTGTTGTTGCATGCTGCATGCTTTCTTAGCTCATTGATGATGTTGAACATATCTTTCTGGGTTTTGCTCGAGTTTGTGATCCGTTCGTTGTAGTATCTTTTTTATTTTTGAGTAATTCGGCTTTTTATGGTTGGATCGGTCTTTGGTATGTGATTTGATTTCTATTGATCATAGTTTTTCCTCCATTCTTGTTCCAGTTTCCTGTTAGTTTTCTTCAGTGCTCTGAGGGTGTGTGTGAACCATCTCACCATTGTTTTGGATTTTCTCACTTCTTTCTTCGATGTTGGATGAGTCCAAGACGGTGATTGGTGGTTTTGTGCCCTCCAGTCTGGTGTTAAGGTCAGCAATACTTATGGATTTCCAGTTTCTTTTCTGAATTGGAGGATTTTTTGGGAGGTTAGCTAGTATTTGCATTGGCACGTGGGTCATGAAGGGATTTATGAGGTGGTCGCACCAGAGTATTTCATTTGAGTTTTCCAGGAGCCTTGTTCATTGTTGTCAGTTTGTTTCTGCCTGGTGGAATTTGTGCATGTTGGGCAGGTGCCAGGTAATTTAATGTTGATGCTCTATATGTGCTCTGTCTGTATTGTATGCTACCCAAAGCATTTAGAGTTGATGCTCTAGCAATTTGAATTTTTGATTGTTGGGTGGTTACCAGTTTGACTGATGGCGATGCTTTATGGCTGTGTTCAGTTATTTAGTTTGTTTCTATCTTGATGGTGAGTTACCCTCTAGCCTGGTGTATTAAAAAGAATTTAAAAAATATTTTTCTCAAAAACAGGTGGCCTTCTTTTGTCTGAATTCCTTTAGGGATAAAGTTCAACAATTTTGCTTTGAGGATAGAGACAGATATGCCTCTGTATTATTTTTCCTGTAGCACTTGGTTTCAATTAGCATATTGCTGTTGGATCTGAGGATTCTTTCTGATAGGCAACAGGAGATTCGGGATTTTAGGAATTCAGCTCCCTCTAGATGTAGTGGTCGGAGTGCAATATAGAGTGCTATAAAATTAATATTTTTCTTACCCTGTAGTAAATCCAGGTTTCATAGTGTTGGAGGCATGTCTAATTTTAGTAGAAATCGTGCTGCAGTATTTTGGATATGTTGTCATTTCCTGGTGTGTTAGTCTGGCAGCTTTCAGTGTAGACTATTTGCGTAGTTGATGCTTAAGAGTATCAGCGAGATAGAGAATGTGCTGTATGGAAAGCTGAGATATGGCACAATACGCCTGATTGAAATTAGGTGGTATAAGCATTTTCTTACGATGGCGCTGACTTGTGGTTCTAGTGTGAACACACTGTTTGAGAATTTGCAGGGTTATTTTTATCACTGTTAAGGTGTTCAGTTTCTTTCCCATTCCTACATGCCAGTGTAGCAGTGCAACATGCACATTTTTGTGCAAAGGGACAAACCGCTCACACTACACACCATGCACACCCACAATGACAGTGTGATTCACTAAATCTTTGATTCTTTTCTTTTCACCTTGACACAGACGAGATGCATAAGAACAACCGACTATCTTATGAGACAGAGAAGAATAGGCAAAATAAGGAAAGACCATTTAAAAGCAGAGAAGGTGAAAGATTTTCTACACTGACGGAAATGGAGCGCAAAGGAAAGTCAACAATTGGAGAATAGCAATTGTTTTGGCACTTATATTTAGTACAGATAAATGAAGTCCACATCTAAGATCAAAGATGAGGAACATACTTTTAATGGAAGTAGATGAATTTCAGGTCATGATGAAGAAATGTTTTATTCCGAAACAGGTTGTTAAAAATAAACCCATTTACCACCATCAATTAATAGTAGTCTATTAAGCATATAAGGGACCATGTAAATGATCCAAACAAAACTATTTTTGCTGATGTGATATATTTTATTTGTATCGTGCCCATACACAAGTGTTTCAGACCGCGATGAGCCAAGGGAGGGGATACAAGGGAGGACAAAACAACGATCTTACTATGCCCAGTTGCATTGAGAACGTGCAAGTGCAGGGGAGGGGGAAGGGGGAAAGTGCGAGGAGTAGGGAAGGAGTGGAAAGTGCGGCCAGCAGGTGGTAAGTGCAAGAATAAGATGTAGACAACGGGTGTCTGATAAGTGCTGGAAGGGGACTGTAGGTTAGCAGATACAGACCCAAGTGCAAGGGTTGCCAGGAGGCAGTGCAGGTGTGTGGCTGGGCGGGCAGGGAACTGAGCCAGAAATCAGAGGGTAACCAGGTGCCCGGTGCCAAAGCAGACAGATTAGCAGGGGAGAGGAAGAGCGATGGCAGAATCAAAGAGGAAGGTCTTGAGGTGCTTCTGGGACCAAAAATGGTTCTCCTCAAGTTTCAGAGAGGACCCAGCTGAGGAAAGGGATCTACCACCAACTCGTTGCTTGGAGAGCCACTGACCCTGAGGAAGTTGGAGGTGAAGGAGCAAAGAGCTTGAGTAAGAAGGTATTTACAGAGGGAGAGTTGAAGGTATTGTGGACCCAGGCCCCAGAAAGCCTTACGGACAATGCAAATGGTCTTGAATTTGATCCTTGCAGCCACTGGGAGGAAATGAAGAGATGTCAGCGCTGGAGAGATACGATCCCAGGGCTTGAGGCCAAGGACAAGTCTCGCAGTCCAGTTCTGGATGATGAGCTGCAGAGGGCAGAGAGTGGTTGCAGGCAGATTTACAAAGAGGCTGTTGCAATAGTCCAGCCTATAGAGAGCCAGAGCTCTGGAGACAGTGAGCTTCTGGGGGAAGGAGAGGAAAGGAAGAATACTTCTGAGGAGGTGCAGTTGGGAGTTAGACTTTTTTGAAACGTCAATGTGTGGAGAAAAGGAAAACGTGGAGACGAAGATAACCCTGTGGTTCTTAGCCTCGCAAGTGAGAGCAGGGAGAGGGCCAAGGGAGGCCGGCCAGAGAGTGACAGGAGAGGAAGGTGCAGGTGTGCCGATGAGGAGGATCTCTGTCTTACTGGCATTAAGTCAGAGGTCGTTGGCGACTGAATGGAACATTTAAATGTTAAAGATGCATATCTTTAGTAAGTAAGGGTCGTGAGGACATATATCTTTAATTGTGGAGTCCTTTCATTAACCTATATGAGTGAATAAACAAAGTATTATATATTTTTTTGCGTTGTTGTGTTTGTCCTGTGTTGTGCCGGGTTGTGTGTGTGTTAATTTATTATATTCAATTTCTTCACCTATTACACTGGATTTGAGATGAACTATCACTGTGGGGTTATTGGCTCATTACATAAGACTGTAAGATATTGTTAGGTGGTGTTGTTATGGTAGTATGGAATATTAATGTTTATACATTTCATAGTTAAGACATGATACTAAAATCTGTGTATATTGGAAATGCATATTGTTGCAAAAATCTAATAAATATATTTAAAAAAAGATGCATATTGTATTGATACATTCATAAAGGAATGAAAGTGTATTAACAAATCAAAATGGTATTTTTGAATGACAATTTACTTCTTTGGAAAACATAAGGAAGGGTTATTACAGGACAGAGAGGGAAGTTAACTTGTCAGGTGGTATCTGGGGAATTTTACGTTAATGTTGTTCCAGGGACCTGTGCAGATCTCAGTGGCTCCAGCACCGATGCAACAAAATAATTCGGATACAAGCAAAGAGTTTTGACTAATAACAGAAGTGCAGCCTAATTTGGTTTCGTCATATTAACCTTTGATTCTAAGCAGCATCCAATTATATTCTTGTTCAGCATTGCTCCTTTCCAGTAAGCTAAGAGGATTCTTTTTGAGGGTTGGCTTTTCCTCTACAGTATCCTCATTTGTGTATTATTGGCGGAGTTGCTGCACAGATGATTGCAGTCTCAGGCAGTCTATGGCAGTGGAGGCGCGGAGGATGTCTACTGAGGAAGAGGGTCGCTGCTTAAGAGGTTCTCGCGACATGAGTAGACGGGTGTTAAGGAGTAGCTCATCACAGCCCCAGACACGGGCCTCCTCATGGTACAGAGTGGATTAATTTCTGTTGTCCCGCGAAATGAAGACCAGGACGTGTCAGGTAGGAGAGGTCATCACATCTCGTATGTTGCCCTAACCCTGCCCTGCCCTATCCAGCCTCTCAGTTTGGATAGTAGACGACGAACAGCAATGAGCGAACCGTCACTAACGGCAGAAAGAACTCATAAAATGAAGCCTGTTTCAAAAGCTATTTCTACTGCGCCTCATCTTTTATTTGGGGCGTCCTTCACGGAGAGATCCCTACACAGCTCAAAGCCACAGTTGGTCAATGTGTATGCGGACAAGATGAAACTCAAGGAAACTGCTCCTCTACCACTCCGTTTGGGTTTCTCAGATAGAGATGATACAAATGAAACATGGACGGGGGAGATGGTGAAGGTGAGACGATTGATAGTGTGTACAGAGGTGACAGGCGAAATCAGGGAAGAAACACCTTTTGAATTGGAAAAAATTAAGAAGAGAGATAGAGCCCGCCAAGCTCTGAACAACAGCTTCTGTGTGTCTCTAACCAAACCACTCATGTTGCCCATCACGCCTCTGCAAAATAGAAAACTGAGCGAGATTCCGCAAACAACGGTTAAGGAAACCCCTCATAAAAAAACCTGATTTGTTAGCAATTATGTCGACCGTCACCATTTCCCTTGCTCCATTCAGCAAGCTCTATGAAGCACTGAATGACACTCTATGAGACCATACTACAATGACTGCCTTGATGCACACCAAGCTGTCATATTTGGAGGGCTACGTCACGGCAATGGAAACACGAAAATCTAACACAAGGAATCAAGGATCCGCCACACCTGTATGGGACCACAACAAACGTGAGGAGGAACAACTAAAAGCTGTCCCTGAAAGAAGAAACCAATGTTCAGTCGGCTCCCAAACAACAAAGAGGCTATAGGAGAGGCTGGCACTCCGAACATGACGAGTGACGACCAAGTGGACACAGTGCTGGACATTCCAGCAACCTATCCACGAAACGTCAATCCACCTCTGCAGTTGACATCGCCAACGATACAGCCTAGACAAGCTGACCCACTTTTTAGCCGGCCAAAGTCGCCGCACAGAGGACACCAAGAAACCTTGATAAAGAAGAGTACTAACGGATGTATAGCCTCGGATCCACCCGACCAGCTCTTTAACATGACACTGCCTAGTCAAGACCTAGAAAAGGCAACACGACCTAATGTAAGAGATAATCAACCCAAAGGGTATGGTATCTTTACACAGAGAAGGAACACACGCTTGGAGGACCAGACTTCAACAAACTTGAGTAGGGTCCCTCGAGACCACCCTTCATCAGCTATTAATGGGGAAGTAATAAAGGAATCGTGCACGGTTCCCCAAATTGTGCAAAAGAAAATCAGTCGTGGAAACCAAATAAAGGAGCCTGCCACAGCATTAAAACTGAGCGAGAAGGAAAAAATATCAAACCCCTCTCCCCCCCCCATCGCCATAGACGACCCAGAGCCGCTTACGGATTTGATGTACATCAGCTTATATACTGTGGAAGAATCAGAATCAGAATTGGAACATATGCCCAAATTGAAGATAACCTTTGAACAAGACCTTGAGGCAGTTCCCCATGTAAGAACAACTAACACTCTATCCGAAGTCAGAAATGCAGAAAAGCAAAGGAAGTGGGCTTGGATTCCGGAGGCCCTAGCAAGTCAACTATATAATTAGACACCAAAAAATGTGAATTACTAACTGTCATCGAGGGAGGAATAAGTAACCAACCAACCAACAAGTTAATAACAATTTGTCCATGGGCTCCTGGAACACTAGAGGTTTCAGCCATTTGACCACACACAGCGACGTCAACTTGGGAAGTTACGGCGCGCATAGCCGGGGACATGGCTGATGACTAGACCTAATTTAGACGGATATGAAATCGTCTTTATGCCCGATCAAAAGCGCCCCAAAGGACGCCCAAACTCCGGCCTACTAGCAGCCTTCCGTTCTGGGAGTGATTAACACCTCGAAACAACAATGCTCTCAACAACATTTGTACAGGCTTCTTTGGTTTCCTGGCGTCGGATAAAACTTCCAGTAAACGAAGACTTGGACGATACCATGATGATCATCAATACTTACTGGAATCCAAATGCTATAACTAACGAGTCTTTCTTGAGAACGATGGAAAAAGTAACCGACGAGGCCAATGTTGTTTACCAAGTCAAACATATAATAATAAATGGAGATTTAACGCGACCTACCCTGAATCTGGTAAACAAAAGATCTGCGTACCAAGTAAGTCATCTTCGATCGAGAGAGGTCGACAATGGGCAGCGCTAATGGATTCTAGGGATCTCCATAACCTCCACTTGAGGACAGACAAAAATAAATCATCAATCCCTACATTGGAACGGGATGGGCAAAGAGCAACAATCGATCAGTCTTATGTTTCAAGAGAACTCTTCTCCCTTATCAAAACATTTAAAGTGGAGAGAACAATGCACAGCGATCGCAACATGCTGATTACATCATGGGAAGCCTTGCAGACCCCACGATCACAAATGAGGCTCACGTCGAAGATTGTGATGGTGGTACTCGTCTTCGGCTAACCAGAGAGTCGATCAGTCAAATGACAACGCTATATCTGGTAAACAGAAATGCGACGGATAAGACTAAGGTCAAATCAGCAGTTGAATATCAACCACTACTAACCGCTTATCGATTCAAAAAGTAAAATGGAAAAAACATCTTAAAACCACATATTCACATCTATAGCCAACTGCTGGTCGAAAAGAGAAAAGCCCTGCGGCACACAAAGCGCACAGCGAGCAAATTTAGCTCTGCAGAAAATGTGGAAAAGGCCAAGGTCGCTGAGAAGGCCTATAATAACTGGCTCATAAACCATCGGACCCAAATGTATCAAGAAGACTCCGGACAAATGCTCCGCGCAGTCTGTGGAAGAAAACCCAGTGAGTTTTGATCATTAATAAAGACCTCCTCAAAGGATGTCAACGACTCCCTGCAAAACAACGTAGGGGAGCAGAGATGGGTGGGACACTTCACAGACCTCTTTAAAAATCCAGCAGAGGATCTACTTATCTCCCGAGAACAACCATCTACAAACTGGGACATTCCATACGACATTTGCCGATTGTAACAAAGATCACTAAGCTTAATCGCTCGAGAGCCCCCAGCCCAGATGGGATTACCAACAATGATCTGAAAAACCATCCTGGAGAATGGGCTTATTTCATCAGCGAAATATTCAAGAAATGTGTGCAAACAAAGTCAATACCATCATCTTGGAAGACCGCAAATGTGGTGCCAATTTTCAAAAAGGGAACAAAAGTAAACCCACAGCATTATCGCCCAATTGCCCTTCTAGATGTAATTGTCAAAGTCTTTGGATCTCTGGCACTGGATAATTTCCAGTCATGGATGAAACGGGCCGATTGTATAGATCCTTACAGGCAGGTTTTGTCAAAAATATGGGAACAGCAAACATTCTACTGTTAAGCATCCTGAAAGCTATGATCATGGATGGAAGTCCAGGAATTTTTATGGCTTTCGTTGACCTGGTCCATGCTTTCGACCAGGTCCACCGGCAAATCCTCTGGATAAAACTGGCCAATTGGAATTGTCCCAACTCGATCTTGGAACCAATAAAAGTCCTCTACTCTGAGACATCAATGTGAGTGAGGCTCAGCCGAGCTGGGCATTTGTCAGAGAAGTTCATGACCGCAAGAAAAGTGAAACAGGGCTGTCCGCTTGCGCCAGCCTTGTATAACTCCTACATGGGAGATTTTAAAAACTATAAGCAAAGGGTCAGATCGTTCCCTCAGACTATAGGCGACACTGAAGTCTTGCGTCTCCTTTACGCTGATGACATCATTCTATTAGATCAGACTGCGGTCGGACTTCAGCGTCAATTGGACAACCTGTCAGCCTATATAAAGGAAAAAAACAACTTGGAGCTAAACAAAGACAAACCTAAAATCATGTCTTTTGAAAAAACATTCAAGAGAAAGGAGAAGCTGAAATGGTATGTAGATGGAGTGCAACTGGAAAAGGTAATAAGCTTCAAATATTTGGGTGTAACCCTGAATAATAACCTTTTGGAAAACCCAATGCAGGTAACACTGTACGAAAAGATCAATACACTGGCTTCTCAGACCAAGGGTGTGGACAGAAAATATGTCTGTTTTTCACTTATTCCAGTTTTTAATTTTTATATAGCCTAAGTGGGTTCCAGTGTTGTCCTACGGAGTGGAAGCAATGCCTTATATTCCAGCAAAATTCTGCCAAAAGCTAGAAGGCTATTTTTGGTGTAGAGTCTTGGGCCTACCACAGTCGACTGTGGTAGCCTCCCTTCGTCGTGAACAAAGCTTGATGTAACTAAACGCAACGATTGCTCGAGACACTTTAATGCTGTATAGAAAGGTGTTACTCCCCTCTCGTCCAATGATCTTTGATATCATCAATAGAGAAACTGTGAGTAGTAAAACCAACATGCTAACAATCTGGTCGACAGAGAACAACTGCTTACTGGAAGAGATTTGAAGTACGGAAGACACACTCATGAGTAACCCTACGCCAGTAAAAAAGAAAGAAGAAGCAGCAGCTAAATCCAAATTAACTAAGAGTCTCCCGACTAATATGAAGAAGGTTAACCAAGTGGTTGGGTACCTGGCAAAATTCCCCAATAAAGGACTATAACACATCTTTCTGCGAATCCGTTTGAACCTCTTAAAAATCAACAAGATTCTAGCCATAAGAGGTAAAACAAGCTCCAACAAGTGTTGATTTTGCTAAAAACTAGAGCAGGTGGAAACCATTAGACACTTGCTGTTATCCTGTTTGGAGACACAGGTAGCTAGAGCTACCTATCTGGGTGTTCTTTTGCCGATGTACAGATATATGAGGAGAAACTATGGTGGACTCGCTTAATGAGTGGTGAAAAGACATCTTGGGTGATCGCCGTAGCATTATTCTTCCAGAACATTGGTTTGGAGCAAGACTTTGGGAAGGAATGAAGTGTGGTGGGAGGGGGTTGAGGAAATTGAGAAAGAGAAGGGGTGGACTTCGTGAAAAAAGAGAAGAACGAACTGGGGAGCAGAGTAAACGCTGAGAAGGAACTACAGGCTATTTTGAATATCGATCATGTTCTTGTAGTATTCTCTTGCTTTGTCCCTCCAGCTTTCAATCTTTTCCATCTTATTTGCCCCGCTTCTTCTCCTCCTCCCCGCTTCCCCTCTTCCTTCCTGTGGCAATTTTCTTTTTCTGCCTTTTCTTTGTTCTTCGTTTACCTATTTGGAAAAGGATATTGAGGAGACATCCCCTAAGTAGAATTCTTGTAAAAATTGTAAATCAAGTAAATAAAAAATAAAAAAATGATTGGTGTTCCCTAACCTTCTAAAACTGACACAACTGCCGTATAAACATAGGCCTACTATCCTGGGAAGTGGACAACCATATGTTGCATTGCGTGCTGATGGCAGTCGTGTAGCATATACCGTAGGTTAAAGTTATGTGCTCCTTTCAAAGCATACAGATAAACAGACAGGTTCATTTCTTTGACATTGGCAAAGGGAAGAGAGTCCCTCCATATTTATATTTTGGAGTGCTTGTATCATTATTCCTTAAGTAGCATGATGCTACTATCCTTATGTCATTTCTAGGTCATATCTATAAATGTTCTTTCCATCTGTGCTCATCTCTGACTATTTGTGTTATCTGTTGGGTTAAACCTCTGTTTGTTTGCATTCGTAAGGCAAAGAAAGCCGATTTAACCCCAAGAATCTGCAACTCCCGTAACACCACCAATTAACTTTTTTAACTTGCTTCTCCTCTGTTCCTTCCCCCAATTGACCTCACGCCATGAAAACCCTTTGTAATCGAGTCCTTCCACCAGCGGATTCCTTATCTCCGATATATATCTTTCAGCACACGTCTCTGGAAGCTTTTTCATCCACCAGGAGAAGCGATGTAGCTCCATGTTGGATCCAGCTGACTCCACCTCATGTCTACTTTGCCAGACGTGACATCAGGGGCAATATATGTGGAGCCTTTGTTACCCCATGACATCATTTCCTTTTTTAATGCACTCAGCATGCTGCTCCACTAGTATATTTCTTAACTAACTATATCATGCCGAATCCCAAAGTGTGGGGACTGCACAACGCAGATGACTGTTGCTGACTCTGACATGGTCTGTCTTTACTGCCTGGGGGAAGACATTTCATGTCAATCCATGCATGTAAAGGCCTTGCAGGAGCAACTTATTAAAATGTATTACTTCCTCCAGAAGGCCAGGAAACACTCTCCCTTCTTCTGAGCGCACTTTCCAGAAGGCCCACTCTTTAGAGGAGACTTGGTTGGTTAAACACGGCTTGAGGAAAAACCAACATCAAGAAGTGTCCAACTCACTTGAAGGTGACTGGAAAGAGAACCCTCTGGAAAGCAGGATCGGCAGCGTTCTTCCCACCAAAGTACAGCAAAGGGAATCACAGAGTGGCAGAGTTTCCTTGAACTCCATTTCCTCATTTCCTCTGGAACCGCAGTCCCAAAACAACTCTGAATGGGACTTCACCCACCACTCCCCAAGTGGAGTTGATGGCTGAAGCTGTTCTTGCACAAAATGAACTGGCAATGCACCACTTCCAAAGCCCTAGACATTACAGGTTGTCTCACAGGGATATTGCCTCCTATTAATTCAAAGGCCCCTAAATGTAGTCTGCCACACATCCCACCCTCTTTAGACACCATCTTGCTGGAGGATGGTCATCAACTTCTTGCAACGTGTGCCATAGCGCTGGTACCTTATGCAGTTGAGAAGGGACTGTTCTCTATTTTCTCGTTCCGAAAGGTGACAAGTACCTGCGCCCCATTATGGATCTGATGGTCTGACCCTGGATTTGCGCAAGGGCCAGACCAAGACAGTCACCTTGGACGAGATCCTTCAGCCCCTACCTCAAATTGCAGCACTGTCTGGTGTCCCTGGCCCTACTACAAAACAATATTGCCTAGGATTTCTGGCATAACCAAAGAAATATAAAAGTAGAAAACAAATATAAACTGGTCATATTTTATTTGGATATTTTCCATTAACCATCCAGGTGGCAGAGAAAGCACAACCATATATGAACATATTTACACAACTTAGATCAAAGTGAATTTTAGCATGAAAAATAAATTATCAACTGTGAAATAAACGTATTTGAAATATTTAGTAAAGAAAAGCAGAAACCGAAAGAAAGCAACTCATGGAACATCATCATTGGAGTAACAGATTGATAATAAACACAATATCAAGAAAGTTTACGAGCATAACACAAACATATGTTTTACATCAAAAAATGTATAGACATATTTCAAATGTACTGCATTCGTGAAAATGTAAAAAATTAAGCAATTCCTTAACTAAGCTTAATAGCCTATTGTATTTAAAAAGTACTTATCAATTGGTCAAGCTAATTTTCAGCACTTTATAGACATCTGGATAATTGGATCAAGCTGACCTTCAGAATCAATAGGATTAAAGTGGACCATGTGTGCTGAGCTATCCCTCATGAGTAGTAGGATGGGAGGGGGCTGAGGATTCTGTGGGAGGAATGACTAATCCATCAGAACAGTAACATTTTCCAGAGGTAAGAAATGTGTTCTTCCAATGGATTCCTTCCTCCCACAGATTCCTTATCTTTAAAATGTATTCTTCATCATCAGCATGGCCTCGGACAATATTTCAGCCAGCAAGGGGACGACAGTGTGGTTCTGTGTCGGCTCTACTAGGCATTGTTGGCATCCATGGCTCTGAATGTGACCTCATGGGCAGCATGTATGGAGCTAGTTGTGTCCCATAGCCCCACTGACTCTTTCCCACACCCACAGCTTCCTGCTTTTGAAACCTCAGCAGCTCTTTAGCTTAAACCTACTGCTCTCATGTCTAATTCCTTGAAGGCCTAGGGCCTCAAGACCTATAGCGATTACAGCAGTCAAATGTCTGTACCTGATCATCACATAGGTGGGTCTTAACTGCCTGGGGGAGCATCACAACTCAGAAGTGTGCATTCTGTCAGACCAGTCACCCAAGGACCCCCAGAACGTGCCACCACACTTTTCACCTTCCTCCATAATGGCGGGAAGTGCCCTATTGAAGTCTCCAACTTCCATTTGATTCCTTCCTGATTCCACATATTGCTCATCATTACGGAATAAGGTCCTTTACTCACGAACCATGGATAGGCCTAATGCAACGCCTTACAAACCCAAAAGCCTTTCATAAGAGCCCAGTAGACACAGAGCCTCATGTCTCGTAACCTGTTCACAAGGAGGGACCTCAAGAAGATACTCCATTAGGTATTTAGCATCTTGTTTTTGTTGTCCAGTTCTATGTTTTTGAGCACAGTCTGGTCCTGTAGTCTAGCAATGTTTCTTGTTTTACTTTCCTGAGAGGCCTTCCAAAGAAGTCGCCCTTTATTGTGCCCATTAGTCATACGCACCGTGTGTAGGTTTAACTGCTCTGGTGATAACAGGAAAGACAAATCCTGGGGGTTTGAGCCTGGGTCAGGAGAGAACAGGTAGGAATCATTAGGAATGGGGGGAACAAGTACACAGTATCAAGAGTAGTCCCTAATCCTCTAATAACTCATTGTCCATCTGTTATTTCTTCCCCACGCCAGAACCTGACCTGAGGTACCTTGATTCCCTCCAAGGAGGCGCACTAACCTCTAACCCTGGGAAGGGAATACTTCTTGTATTTTGTATTAGAGGAGGGTTCCCTTTCAGGGGGGAGTGGCAGCTGTTATCTTATGTGACTCCCAAGAGACCTACGTGACTGTCTTAACCATCTGATAGATCTGAAAGAGGGAGAAATTCAGGCAACAGGTGTTCAACATCTCTTCCAAGGCCCGTTGGCATCTACATGACTCATGGCCCTTGACAATGCTGGCAGAGGTTCCTCATTAAACAGCAACTGCAAACCTGCTGGCTCGGTTCCGGCTGCAGTGGTGAACACACCTGTCTTGGCACCATGCCCTTCCGTCCTCAGGTGTTGAGGTCTCAGGTCCCTTTGCCTTAGCACAGTTAGGCACCGCCAGCGCCTCGCAGCGGTACGCCTTTCTTTCTATGGGAAAACTCCTATTAAAGTTGTTGCCAGTCTTTTGTATTGAACCTCATTCATTTCTGATGCAGCTGTGGACTTTTCTGAGGTGTTATATGCTGAAGGGTAGGACCAAGTTTGTCTGGGTGCAGATCTGCAGAAGGGCCTCTGGATTGGATACGTCCACAGAGCTGGACCTCCTTCATATGCTAGTCCATAGCAGCCCTCATGGTTCTTTCCAATATACCATTGCTAAAGTGGTAGATACTTGTCTTCCCCCATTAAGGCTAAGGTGCAGTACGACCTGACAGACCTTTGGGATGATGGTCCTTCAAGGGAGATCATATAACCATTGAATCCGGCATGTTGACCACCTGGGAGAAGCCCTCTGGTGTAGTGGGACCTTCACAAGGAGCGGCACCTGGCCCCTTCAGACCCAGGCTTTCTTTTCAAGCATCCTGAAGGCCACTATGGATGTTTTGAAGTCAACCGCTTTTTTATCCTTGCCCATGGACCGGGAGTAGAAAAAGTTGGATGATATGGGCTGCAAGGTGTTTGTGTTCCAGGCAGACTTGCTTTGAGGGACGTCAGTGCTGCGTGTACCCTAGCCAAGTACACATTTGGACACTCGAGTGTGGTCTATGGAGTGGTTTAGAACCTGCCGGCTGAAGAGATGATGGAGTGTTTTAATTCTGGTGATCAGTGGGAAAGAGGCTACCCACCATATGTTATGATATGGCATTTGTAACGCGCCTATACGCAAGTGTTTCAAGTCGGACCTGGACATGGCTTATTGTGGCCACCCTCTACAGCAAATTAAAGGCAGAAGGGCACAGAGTTGAGGCTTTTCAGCCTTTCTGTCTCTGCAGCATTCCATTGGGGTTTACCTCTGTGACAGGGAGGTTTGCCCTGAGGATCAACGAGTGGCTTCTCAATACTACTGATGCATGGGCCTTACAGGTGGTGACTCAGGGTTACTAACTTTCTTTTCTAACATGCCTACCAACCACCCTCTGTCCAGCCTTTTGCTGTCTGTGGACGCTCCCCTGTTGGAGGAAGTCTGTGAGCTTCTGCAGAAGAGCCCTGTTCAGAGCGAAGAAGGGCTAGTAATCCCTTTAGTGTGTGGTTCCGAAGAAAAACAGGGGTCTTAGACCTGTCATGGATCTGAGGCTCTTGGAAACTGCACCTGTGCAAGGACAAGTTCAGAATTGTCACCTTAGCCCAAATCCCCCGGACCTCGAGCTACTGGACTCATTGGTATCCCCGGATCTCCAGGACCCTTACTTCCATGTGCTGATTAATTTCAAGCACAGGAACTACCTGGAGCTCGTATTTGGAAACAACCACTTTCATTTCCAAGTTCTGCCGTATGGTCTTTTCTAGGGACCCAGGGTCGTCATCAAACTGTTGACAGTGGTGGCAGGTAATTTTAGGAGAGAAAAGCTTCAGGTCTTCCCCATCTGACGATTTGCTCATTTGAGCCTGGACCTGGGGTCGGCACATTTGTTTTTTTTTATTTATTTTTTATCAACTTTATTTATTAGAAATGAGGCACAGTTACAATTTCGGAACACATATTGTCACATATGCATTGATATGTTTCAGTTCCATTCTTGCAATGTCCAACCTTGGTGCCCATGACATTTGTATAACTTCTGTCAGTTCCCTCCCTCCTCCACCATTTAACTTCTAACATAGGTCGAAGAGAACACATTACTTTTACCTGTGCTGTTGGTTATTCTTACCTAATAGAACCATTGCTCTTAAATTCCACCTGTTATCAGAGAATAGAGAAATTACGAAGCAGTGATGGCCTAAAGTAAACCTGCTCCCTCTCTTCAACAAATTCATGAAATGGAAGTCAAACTGTCAGAAACCTTTGATATGAGCCATTAGCCAGAGCGTTACCTTCTCCATAGTCATCACTCCCCATAACCACACCCACCACATGGCTACCATCGGCTCCTGCTCTTTCTTCCTAGCATGTGCTAGCGTGATCCTGGCCCCCTCAACATATGGGTAATAAGTGTGGTATTACTTCCTGTGGCAGCGTAACTGCCCTCTGCGATGGCTCCCAGTAGTACCACGACTGGCTTAAAGGGAAGTTATAACTTTGTAATATCTTTGATGTGGCTTAGGATTTCTTTCCAGTACACCTCCGCCAGAGGGCATGCCCAGTGTATCAGATCCCCAATCTGTCCACACCCCGCCAGCATGTTGAAGGATAGTCTGGATTGATGGAATGTGGGTTGTGGCGTCATGTACCACTTAAAACATATCTTATAAGCTGCTTCCTTGATTGGCGTACTTTTGGAACCTTTCAATGCCCAGCACCCAATTCTGATCCCACATTTCTTCTGTAATTGGTTCCCAACATCTTGTTCCCACTTCAGAATATACAGAAGGACCTCTCCCGAGTTTGACATATCTAGCAACCGGTACAGCCTCGAAACCCCTTTCGCAGCTGTCTCGTCTTTTATTGCGAGTTCCAGCGTGAGTGGAGTTCTGTTGGCTCTCTTTTACTTTTTTATTCGGGATCCAGTGTCTTATCTGTGTGTAATGAAACCGTTCACTTTCTGGGATCTGAAATTTATTTTTACAATCTTTGAACGTCAACGGGTTCCAGCCTGAATAAAGGTCTCCCAGTGTCGGCACATTTGTACAGCATGTGCAGCTTTCTGCACTGTTTTGGCTTATCCCCACAGTTTGGGGAAGACATAACATCAAGAGGAGGTGACGAGTATCTAGAGGAGGTTGTGTGAAAATAATCAGACTCATTACTTGAATCCTGAGGAGTTTGGTTTGATCAATATTTAATAGCAACATTGAAAGGAAGACAAAGGAACCAGCACTTCAACAATCTCGATCCTGCATTGCCCCACATCCCCCGTTCATAATTTTATATAGATTTTGAACACAATGAAACCACTATGTCCGGCAAAAGAATTATTATGTTTATTAAGGAGGGTTTCACACCTTCCAATTAACATAATAGACCTTTATGTGGAAATGGTCGAATCCTGGTCTCCGAAGATATGCACGCAGGTGTGTGCTCGTTTTCCAATTAAAATCGTACTTATCACAGTGTTGATGTCAAGTCAGCCTAAACCAAAGTAGGATTTGGCAGCATGTGCAAAGTTACATTAGCATGTGCTGAAGCTGTATTTAAGCAAACCTTTGGGTTAAATCTCACTTCTTTGTGTCAAAGTGAAATTCCATATTGTCAGTAACCTACCAAGCCGGTGTCGGGAATATAAAGCCTAAACTTCATAAATCGGTACGTCTTCTCTTTCATCGGAATTCACATATAAATACATTACAATTGTCTGTTTTTTTAACCCTTCTTTCGTCTAAATGCATTTTTCCTTCACAGTGGTAATATCAGAAAGCCGTGGTGATGAAGACCGCAAGGGCAGGAAGGTTCTACAGCAGTCCAAGCGGGACTAGACAGTAGGAGGAAGAATGAGACAAGGACATTAAGATTATCGTCAGATCAGAGAGGGGAAGGGAGTGGAGGTCAAGAGCTGCAACTCAGATGGTGGAGAGGGATGCTGGGGACTCCTGGTTCTGACTCCACCTCAAGTTGTACCTACTGCTATTGGAGGTGCTGCAGATACAGATCAAGGAGGTGTGCCAAGATGCAGATTTGGGTATGAACCACGGGAGGCGACTTGGTGTTAGCCCTAGAGGTTTGAGACTCTGGGCAGCACATCTCTTATTAGCCTATGAGATTAGGACAGGACGCTGGGGGAAAAGAAGTCTGGAGACCCCAAGGTGACTTTTGTCTAAAAAATCTTTCTTCAGAGTACAGTCATTGGTGCAACCAATGAGGTCACTGACAGGATGCAAGAAACATCAAACTACAGTTTTCTGAGTCCAAAAACATACAACTACATCTGTTGTCTTTGTGTACCTCTCTTTGTATGCCACCTTTTTTCACTTTCCCAACTTCCTTGTTTAGTTGCTGAGAACTGTCCTTATATAGTCAAACCACCTTCTGTTAGAATTATGTAAAGTAATATTAGAATCTCACTTGGTAAATGTATATCTAAATGCATTCTTGGCAGTCTCCTTTGGGAGGCATCAGGCACTGGAATGTAGAGTCTCATTATTTTGTGCTAATGAGTTCTAGCCCTGTAGTCTCATTCATGGTCAAAGTATTACTCTGTGGTAGCAGTTACTTCTGTAGGAGTATGATATGTCAGGCATGTACACTTCTACATTCTTACAAGGTTTGCTAGTCCCTTGAAGCTTGATGCTCCATAACATAAAATATGTACATTTTCTTTATTTTTTAAAACTTTATTTCTTTATTCAAACGCTTGGCATCACATATCGCAATAACAATGTACAAACAACATAGCAGCAATCATCAGCAATGGAGATACACTTGATAACAGGTAAGTACAAATTCAGCCACAATATTGTCCAATAAAAAGGAGACAATGCGTTGGCGTCAGTAGAGGCAAGTGGCCATGGAATCCATCGGATGCGCTGGGGTGGAGGAGTCAAACAATAGACATAGACAATTTTGCTTAAGAGCTTTCTTGAGTTTGCAGTAGGAAGGACTGAGAGGGCTGCCACACATCCCTAGGATGGCTGCCCGCCGGCTGCAAGGATGCCCATTGATCCTCATTGTGGTTGGCCCAGGTGACTGCCCATAACCATTGCTTAGATGTTGGAATGGTGGACTTAAGCCAGTACAGTAGCAAACACTTCAATGCCAGTAATAGACAAATACCAACATGTTTACGCCTGGGTCCTGCTAGGTCATCAAACACAGGATGAATTACATGGGACATGTACAGCATCAGGCGCATAGCCAATATCTCCGCAAAGATTTTGATGTACGGTTTATTAACAAAAGTGGACGGTAAGAACTGCACTCCGCCGGCTTGTTGGGCTTCAGGAGGACTGTAATGACCACCTCTCTCATGGTGGGGGAAAGTATCTATAACTTAAGGGCCTCGATAAACACCTTATGGAAATAGGGAACCAGAGAAACCTTGAAATGCTTATAGAATTCAGGGTAAGACTTTCAGGACCAGGTGCTTTCCCAGTAGGTAAAGCATTGATGGCTCAAACAATTTCCTCTGGGGAAATTGGGAGGTCCAACTGAGCTGTTGCCTCCGGGGACAGTTGTGTGAGTGGAAGAGTGTTGAGGAATTCCGTTATGTCAGCCGGCGAGAATGTGTCCTTATTCGCATATAGATCGGCATAGAAGTTTCTGATGGCAGCATTGACATCAGATAGCGTGTGCACTAGGTCGCCTGAACTGTCTTTAATGAGTGGAATGCAAGAGCTCCCATTCGCCTGGCCGATCGCTCGAGCTAGCAGTCTACCAAGTCACTCACCTTCCCCTTAGAGCTTTGCCGCCATCGGGCATCCAGGAACTTAACTTCATTCTCCACATGGGCCCTAAATGTGTCTAACGCAGCATTGACCTGCGCTAGTATAGCAGAGGGCGGCATCCAAGTGGCAAAGGGAATCCTCACTGCCCCGTTGAATAGACTTGAGAACCCCAAACTCTGTGGCCCTCGTAATCCCACAAATGTAGTCCTTGGAAAACTCACACAGTGTACCTACTGAGGATACTGACCATTTGTTTGTCTGAAAGTATAACAGGATATGGTCCTGGAGGTTGTCTGCAAAGGCAACATCCAACAGCGCCTGGGACTTAAAACGCCAATTGGGGCGGGCCAGCGAGCTCATGCAGCTAAAGAGTAATTAGAATAGGGGAGTGGTCGGAGAATGATCTGGGTAATATATTCACACCAGTGACCCCCACAAGAAGAACATCGGAGACTAGCCACAAACCAATTACGGGAAAAGGAGTTATGAACTGAGGAGTAGAAGGAATATGCGCAGGTGCATGGGTTGAGGGCCCTCCACGCATCCACCATACCCAGCTCTGTGATTCCGTTCGGTATTATCTGAGCAGCCTTCGTAAGATTTCTCTGGCTTTGGCCAGATCTGTCAAGGTCTATATCCAGAATAGTTTTAAAGTCTACACTGCAAAATATAGGTATCAATGGATAAAGAGCTAACATACTCGTAAGTTCAGCATAGAACACAGGGTCATCTACATTAGGACCATACACATTCAACAGGATCATCTCCCTCCTCACCATCACTCTGTAGACCAAGACATATCGCCCCAGTGGGTCAGTGTGAACTTTCTTATGCGTGAACAGTATAGAGCTATGGAGTAGGATCATCACTCCCCTGGATTGCGTGGAGTGCGTGGTGTAAAACCTGTTTTTGCACTAGCACTTGGTGAACCCATCACATCCCGCTGTTAGGGCATGAGTGTCCTGCAAGAACAAAAGCTTAGCTTTTTGGCACTCAGTTTGGAGCAGAAGCTTGCTCCGCTTGACACCATTTGCAAGGCCTCTAACATTCCAATTTAGGCACGTGAGCGCACCCACACTCCCAGACCAAAGCATATCCATCCCTCCACCTACCAACCAGCTGCATAAAGATGTGACTCACAACCATTGCCTTCGAATCAGTAGAGCTGCCATAGCTTGACCAAGTACCTTTTGAACCCCAACTTGAAACCCCCTGGCCTCATCTCCCCACCAAATGGAAAGATGGAATCCAAACCCAATCAACCCAACAAACTCTGCAACTTTGCATGGGGAGGCTAGGGCACAGGCCTTATGAAAGACCATTGCAATATGAAGTATTAAACATCAGTGTCTCTCCTGAGATAAATGGTAAAGATATCGTGGCCTGACGGCACCACTATCAACACAAAGAAGCCCTAAACGTTGCAAAGGTATTTGCAGTTAAACAAATCTTGATCGCCTGGGGGCGTTGTAAGTAAATATCAAAAAGGATCCAATCCAGGGTAAAGGCAGAGTGAAAAGTGTTGTGTTCCAGCAGAGCGTTTGTCGAGGAACTTCATGGCTTCCTCTGGGAGTATGAAGAAATATGTCTTACCCTCACATTCAACACATAACCTGGCTGGGTATAACATTGCATATTTCATGCCCAGTTCGCAAAGTGTCTTCTTTGCAGCCAAAAATGTTTTCCTTTCCTGCTGCACAGCCACCGAGAAGTACGGGTGGATATGGATTCTGTTGCAGCCCAGAAGTAGTTCGCCTTTCTCATGGGCAGCACACATGATCACGTCCCTGTCTCAGTAGTTCAGTATTCGGGTGATTATCAGACGTGGCGGTGCCCCATGCCGGGGGTTCAGCACTACAGATCTATGGGCCCTTTCCACCGCTAACTGTAGGTATAGTTTAGGATGGTCAAGCAAAGCTAAGAGGCTGCGCTCCACCGAATCTTCCAAAGCACAGTGAAGGTTGTTCTCAGGGACCCCAATAATACGGATATTGTGGCAGTGGGATTTAGATTCCACCTCATCATTCTTCTTAGTGACCGATTGGATTTGCTTGGTTAGTGCAGCAACATTGGACCTCAAAGAGGAGACATCACCCTCCACCACTCCCACTCTGCCTCGGTCAGCCGTAGATCCGCTTTCTCTAGTCGTGCTTTGATGGATCTGCTCGTGCCATTCATGTTGTCCAGCCTATTATTGAACGCAGAGAACCCCTCCTGCATACAGGCCATCATGCGTTGCGTTTCTGTGGGTTTACTTGGGTCTGTAGATTCAGATGGTGACATAGTGCCACTCGTGACTTCGGACGTCTTGGTTACGGTATTAATATACATGTTCATGAAGCACTGTTTCTTTCCTTCACCTTTCGTCATTTCTTTCTCCCACCTGCAAAGGGTCCCAGCGGGCAGGGGTAACCTTTTTCGGGGAAGGCTGCAGGAGTAACGGCGTGGGGATTAGCAATGTGGCAGACGGATGCAAAAAAGAAACTGCAGCAAGGAGTGTCTCACAGCCACCCACAGTTGTCATGTGGCAGTGCACCAGTTGTCCTTAACCTGCCAGGGATGATGGTAGCCAGCAAGAGTGTTTCACAGCATCCAAATAGTGTGGTGGACTGTCGCCTGTATGTACATCAGGGGTAGGTTTGTAGCCAAGGTCAAGTGTGTTCAGGGTCCTCGATGACCGTCAACTGCCGAGCTCCCACCGAAGGCAAGCGGGCAACACCATGCCCACCAGCTCCCAAGCAGTGAGGCACACCAAGAGTGACATCCAGGCTAAGAAAATGACATATTGCAGGGCCCACCGCTGTGAGGGAGGGAGGGCGCATGGCCCAATGCTGCAGCTGGCACCGCATCCTGGTGATGGGATACACAATCCAGGAGTGTGATTGGTGAGTAGGGGCCCAGTAGCTTGATGATTTTGGCAGACAGCAGAATAACCAGGGTGTATAGAGCTCCTTGTGTGCAGTATGCAGTGGAGCCAGGCAAGTGCGGTAGTTGCTGTTATCCGGGATGCAGGCAGTATGCCCCGTATGAACTCCACAAAGGATGTCCAGTAAATCCTAGGCCAGGCCCAATCCAGAGATTACCAGGGCTTAAAGTATTTTTTGTGCGTCTCGCGCACTGTCCTTGGGGTATCGTCCCTCCAAAAGGAGCAGGCACCATGGGGAGGTTGAAGGCCCTCACAGCCACAGGAATAGATCCTACAGAGAGGCGGTAGTTTGGTCCCAGTGCAATGGACACTGTGCTCCAACTCACACCATCACGCTCAGCTGGCAGTCCGCTCAGCAGTGGACTCACCCTTGGCCATGAGCGGATCCACTGGGCTCCAGGTACGGCTCTGCAACCGTACCTCAAGGATCTCTGAAAGGTGCAGCATTAGGTTTCCGTGGCAGATGTCACTATAGCCTTTCGTTGCAGAGGCATGTTCATGTCCGCTTAAGCTCCACTTCAGTGATCACACTGCAGCCGCCTTCAGCAGGCCCCCATGTCTCGCCATCATTTTTTATGTCAAAATCCGATCATGGAGGCATTTAAACAGGACGAAAAGCAGCATTTATTGAAGCACATTTCATTCGACACAGTTATTCCTGTGTGGGTACCAGATCGAAGCTGGCCATGAGCCGGTAGTGGTCTTTGTTCCCCTTTTATTTATGTACTTTTTGGGTAATTTATGAACTATATTTCAAGCTCCACCAGGAAACACAGGCCTAAAAGGAAAGGCATGAGTCCCCTGTGAAATGAAAATCCCTGCTTCAAGTCACACATTTACCCCAAATCATGTATAATGTGCTCCTGAAAGTAGGCAAAGACTTGGACTCATTACATCTCCTGCTGTTGGCAAACTACACATTCCATTTTTGGGACATTTATAGAATTTGAGATGATGGAAAATAAATCTGGAGTCAAACTTCTTCTAATTTGGTCCCACAATATAGTTTTATTATTCTTAAACTGCAACCAAACATACAGCCAGCCATTTGCTTACTGTTTTTTAATTGGGTCAGAGGAGCAGCCCTGATACGGCATTCATATCTTTCTTGCGCCAAGCCTGAGAATAATCTTGCCCAGAGATTGACCTGAAGGGGGCAGTCAGAGCCATCAAGAGTGAGTTGCAGGGCTTTGGCGGAAGCCTTTGCTTCTAGGTTTACCAGACTTAGTAAAAGTTACCTCATTTTGCACAGGCAGGACCTATATCCTTCCATTTGAAACTTTGTGGTGGAGACCTCCTCCTAAATAAGAGCTTCTGGCAGTGACTGAAGCCATCCTGAGTTTGGGATAGAAACTTTTTTTTGAGATGAAAGTAGGGGAAATTAGGTCACAGTGTGGTAAAGGATAGGTCGACCCTAGCTAGGAATCAAGAGTGATTATTTACTGATTAACCCTATAATTAGCGTAGGAAGACTTTGGCATTTTTTTGGAATACACGTTGTCGCATTCTTGAATTGGGTGTGTGCTCAGAAGACTTTTCCTTTATCAACTGACCATCAAGATCTGCTTGCCGCATTTGAAGGAGCTTTATTTGGAATTTGCTGACTCTGAAAAGGACTTTAAATGGATTGCTGGATAGATATCCATCATCCAGCTCTGCTGCTGGAAAACTTTTTGACGGGACGTAGAGGACCTCGACTCAGCCATCGGTCCGTCTTGCTCTGCTCTCGATCGTCGGCTCCGGAGGTGACATCAGGTGTGGTATACATAGCACGTCACTATGCCCCAGGCTTCAGTTCCTTTTTTCCCTGCGCTTGCACGCTGCTTTGGGAACGCGACTCAAGTTTACTCAATGTTTTTTGTACCTAGTTTTACGTTCTCTCAGGAAACCTTGACGTAACGTCGTCTCACAGGGTTTCGGGTTTCAGCGATGCCTGCGATTGCGAGGCCAAAATAACGTGTGTCTGTGGTGCCTAGGTGTTGGTCACGACATAGAGGCCTGCGCGTTGTGCGCAAAGATGCAACCCAAGTCCCTAGGTGAGGGGGCTGAGAAATTGGCTTTGGGCCGACCAGTCATCAAATCTCTGGCACGGTCCCTCGTCTGGTCTTCGGAGGTCAAGACTGAAGAGCCCACTCCCATCAAACGGAAAGAACGACATTGCAAGAAGACTAATAAACAGTCCCAATCCAGGAGCCCTTCCTCGTTGTCTTTCTCGCAGAAGAAGCAGCAGCACCACTGACGCAAATCCAGCTTGTTGTCGGATCGAGGTAAGCCCTCAGCAGTGTCGACCAATCAGAAAGAGTGGGAAAGCTTTAAAACTTCCATGCTTGATAAGTTTAGGCAACAAGCTGCTGTAGGTGTGGCTCTGGCCCCCGACTAGCAAGCTTTGGTGGCAAAAGCGGCGCTCGGTGCTTCCGACCCCAAGCCAGCCATTCAGTAAAACGCCTTTGGGCGTCAACCCTACCAGTCATAAGTCGACTGAGGGCCGTAAGTCCGAAGCCCACGACGGCCATCGGTTATCCGAACGTCCCTTGCCGTCGAAAGAAAGCTTTGACTTCGAAACCTATTCTCAAACCCTCTGCTCCGACAGTTGGCAACGGTTCATTTGTGGCAATGAGATCGGGCTTCATCGACACGATGTAATCCATATTTGGCGTCAATGACCCTGATGACCCCGTGAACACGGGAGCTGGCTACGTCGATTTGATTTTTATTTTTTTCGCAGACCGGGCTGATTTATTGCCCGTAGCTCAGGGTCTACAAGACATCAGTGGTCTGGATACTTCCCCAGACCTTGAGTTACAACACCACCAGCCCTATACCCATAGTAATATCAAGTTCTGTGATCTGGTTCACATGGTTGTTGACACCCTTGGGTTGAAGGCGTCCACCACACCTCTTCAGGGTATGAGCTCACTGACATTTTCGACAAAGGTCCCAAAGTTGAGCATAACATGCCATTTAACCTAGCCATTGCGGACCATTTAGCCTCCTTATGGCAGCGCTCTTGTACTATTCCCCCTGTTAATGCCAATTTTACAGGGAAGTTTAGGCCGAGGAGACGCTTATTTCCTCACCACACACCCTCCCCGGAAGGATTGGTTATACAGGCTTAAATGATAAATGTTGTGAGCTGGCACCACGATAAGTTAATAAGTAATTCTTCACATTTCCTACATATGATTTAATTTTGTTCAAGATGTCTGTGAGCAGGGTGCAGACCCTCTAATTCATGCCTCTGTGCAGGGCACAACAACAAAAAGCAAAATACAAAGACTAAGGCTGATTAGCCTTCAGTGTTGGTTGCACGCCCCAATATCAGTATGTGGTTGAAATCTTTTCTTCAATTGTTCTCATTATATCTGGATCGCTCAACTTCGTTTTTTTGGTAGCAAAATAATCAGTAATGCAAAGTTCTCGAAAATTCAGTGCTAATGCGCATCGTGCCAGTGCATTTCGGACTAATCGTAGTCCTTCATCAGGGTCTATAATCCTCATCTGACCCATATCCAGTCAGTAATAAATAGGAGTCATCATCAAAATTTGAACCATCATCAAATCATATGAGTTAATGTTCCAATAATACAGAGCAATCAAGTGTGCATCATGATATCGTGATTAGGCCACAAGACATAGATACAACCACAACATATAGAGAATTGGTAAACATAAAGAGACCATCATCAAAGCGAAGCATAATAATTCCAATTGCTTATTCATGCTACTGAGTTACTCCCATTATAAGTGCCTATTCTCTGTAAGTGAGCTATCTCTATTAATCTGTTTTCAAGTGTCTTTGCTGTCCTAGGTGACGGCCTTACTTGTGAATAGCTGTGCATTGTGATGTCTTATTCTCTAGCCCCTTAGAAATCATGTTAACTGGTGAATGATCAAAACCTTAAGGGGTCTATAAAAGTCTCTATGCATCATACACAGTGTGTGTATTATCTCTTTGCTCTGTGCGCAGACCATGCTGACTGACCTGTGTTCGATCAATAGAGTCAGGCAGCGTTCTGCCGGGATTCTGCAAAGAATATTGTATAATCTAACCAGTTCTCCAGCATTGGATCTTTCATAGATTCAGATGCTTGAATATTCCCGGTCGTCAGACTGAGAATGCTCTGTGATATAAATAATTATAAAAAATTAAATATAAATGCATTATTTCCATAGATATACAATGTAGATTCCCCCTTATGGCCTATGAGCCATTTACTTGTGTAGTCCCTCCACCTCACTTTGGTCCTTTATGGCCCCAACCAATGAGGTGGCAGGGTTTAAGCTCCGCCCCAGGCAGCCATCTTCAGATTTTTCACCGCAGTCAAACAGCCAAGAGGGAATCCTCAGCTCTCTTAGCTTTTTGATTTTTCTTTGCTGTTAGCTTAATAATTGTTCTCAAAAAACAGCTTTACTTCGATCTCCTGATCAAACTCTTCCTGTACAGAGTTTCTGGGCTCAGAAAACACGTGTTTTCACTCGAAATTCGTAGAGTGAATCATCTCTTCACACCATGTCACAGGAACCTACTACCAAGAAACCTTCCCTTTTCAGGGACTGTGTAAAATGCTAGAAGAAGCTGGTCTACTTGAAAGACCCTCATGAGCAGTGCATTTACTGTCTCTATCCACATGTTATTCACAAATGTGATATTTGTGAGACTTTTTCTAACAAAACTCTCCAGGACAGACATAGAAGACTCCTTCTACATTTGGAATCTAGAGGACACTCTTCTGATGAAGAATCTGCTAAGACAGCCCCTGTACTGTCTATGAACCCTTCATAGAGGCAAACTTCAAAAAGAAGGGCCTCTTCTGTAGAAAGAAGCTACTCTCCTTCACATAGGAGCAAGAAAAAGATGGAATTGACATCTCGATCACCTTCCCTTGGTTCTGAAAACCAAAAGAGAAAGCACCCTGACGAGAAAACCTGCTCCAAAGGTAAGGAGCCGTTTGAAAAAATTCTGGGGGAGGGGCAGTTGTCATCAAAAACGCGGTCTGCGAGCAGCACCGGCGATAGAGGCCCGTCGACGAGTAAACCGTCGATGAAACCTAAGACATCAACTACGACTCTCCAAACCTCGACGTCCATGACTAAGTCATCATCGTCGAAATTGGCCACATCCAAGCAAACGTCGACGAAAGAATCTCACCACTCATCAACAAAGCTATCGTCGACGGTTAAGGAGCACCACACGTCCAGAATGTCTTCTTCGTCCACGAAACCCTCGTCAACGGCATCCTCGTCGACTAAGTCCAAACCACCTTCTATGAAAGCACTGTCGATGACTATCGACCCCTCGTCGACGGAGAAAAATAAGTCCAAGGCATCGTCCACGGATATCCCAAACACGACTTCCAAGGAAAGCGAGTTGTTCGGACCAATGGACACAGACCTACATACACCGGGAGCCCAACTATCTCCTTTAAAAGAGATGGCAGAACTTCCTGATGTCATCCTACAGGAGGATTTCTCGGATTCCAAACTCATTCCTGAGCAACCGACCATCACTCCCAAGGAGAACAGTCCTCCCTGGCATCCCACCCCAGAGGAACCGCAGACCCATATGATCCAGAACTCATGCTCTCGATGCAGAGGATCATTGACGAATTTAGCAGGCGTCAGAGACAGAGGCATCATTCCTCTACACCGATAGAAAGATCTCCTCAAAGGCAGTTTTCACCGCCCCATAACTCTCCAAGAAGCTCTCCTAACAAGAGCAGAAGAAGAGAGCATGCTTGCCGGAACCTCCCCGCAGGTCCAGGAGCAGGACGTTCAGTGCTTCGCCGACAAGGGTCTCCCTTTCTAGATCATCGCCTACGCCAAGACCACCCACAAGGGATCCTATGAGACCACCCACAAGGGACCCCAGTGTTAGGGAGAATTCTCATCTATGGCCAATTTCTCTCACCTAGTGAGTCCCCCAGCAGCTTTGCTAGACTTCTGGAGTTTTTTTTTCCACTTGGTAAGAGTGAGCTTTCCCCCCCACTCTTACCTGTGTTTTGCTATGTGTTGCCACCTGTTTTTGTGATTGTGGAATCTGAAGTACACCACTTCAGTAGCCCTCTTCTTTTTGTGTGTCACACAGCACCTTCAGTGCCGTGACACAGGGTTGTCTTTGAGACTTCCCTCGACTCCATTTCTGAGGCAACTACCGTCCCCCAGAAAAGGGTAAAGCTACCATTAACTTTACTTAGTCAATCTTCCATGCAGTACTGGAAAGGGTTAATTCGTACCCCTTTTTATCTGTACCTCCTAGAGCATTGTTTCGCTCTTTTAACATTTAGACTTGGCTGGTGGCAGTGGTATCTACCCTAACTTTTCTACCGCGATTATATTAGATAAACGTGGTACTGTTCTTGGCTATTATATTCGCCTCAAACATAAATCCGCTTGACCAAATCGTCTTTCTTTTGGCTCCGGTCAGGTTTATTCGCCATTTCTTTTTGTTAAAGTCCTTCTTGTGTTTTACTTTGCGCGGCAAACTAGGTTCGCCTTCTTTGTTCACTGTCTTTTGGCAGGCTTCTGCTCAGAAGCCCTCCTCAAGGCGCCTGGGTGTCTAGGTGGGCTGAATGTGAGGGAGGGGTATAGTCACCCCCTGCACAGGGTATCCTAGGAAACCTAAGTTGCACTTTGTCATGATTGGCCAGGGTAGTTGTCCAGGCTGGACAACCCCCCCTGCTGGGTGATTGACAGCCAGGCTGTGTGAATGGGGGTTTTCCGCATAAAAGGCAGGTCTCTTGGGCTAGAAGTCAGAGAGTCACCATTGGAACTACAAGGAACCAAAGAGAAGCAGAGAGAATGACGGCTGCTGCAACCCCGTCCCGGTGAAGCCCTGCTGCAGTCCCGAGCTATCTTCCCTTCGCGACTCAGAGAAGATCCAGTCCGGAGTCTTCCCTTGAGCTTGGTGGGGATAATCAGCTCATCTTCCACAGCCAGAGGATCCTCTTCCTTGGTCGAAATCACTGCACGTTGCTGTTGTGGTCCGGATAGCCACCTGAGGAGCCTCTCCTGTTTTTAAGGAGCGCACCTTTTATTCCTTGTCGCTGCTGCCGGCTTCATCCCTGTGTGGTGCAGACCCCCTTCAGACGTCCTCCTTCACAACAAAGCTCCAGGAATCGTGGGTCTGCGGGAAACCAACAGGAACTGCCAGGGCACCAGCTGCACCATTGGAACAAGGTACTTTGTTCTACTTGAGGAAATTGGGTGAATCCCTTTTCTTCATTTCCAAGGCTTGCCCTTGTCTACACTCCTTCTTATAACTTTTGCTTCCGAACATTGACAATATCGAAGTACTTTTGGCTACGTTGAATCGTGAACTGTCTGACTGTTATCTTCGGCAACAGGCCCCGGTGTCTTTCGACCCTGCCTCCGGCCCGTTGACTTTTGAACTCCTGTCTCTTGAGTGTTTCTTGATTCTGCCTGCCTAACCAAAATATTACCTGTGATTTTTACCTCCAACTCCCTCTGGGTATCTCAGGTGCTAAGTGTGTTTTTGCCCCGGTAGCATTTCATGTCACGGATACGCGTTTATTTAGTAGACCGAACTGTCAAAAAGAGATCGCAATCGTATTCACGGTAACGTGTTTTGTTCGTAACACCAGTTCACTCAGCACAGGGTACTTACCTTGAGACTTACTGTACAAAGTGAATTGGTTAGTTGTATATTTAACGTGTGGTTTTTATTTGAGTTTAATAGAAGTGTTGTGTTTATAAGAAATGGTTTAAAAATAAATGTACATATATTTTTTTACCTGAAACCTTGAGTCAGTGTTTGCTTGAGTCACAGTAATTGTGGTCCCTTTGTGTAATCTCTGCTACTGCTCATATACTCTTGCGATAAGCCTGGCTGCTCCGCCACTACCACCACTCTGACATAGTAGTACAGGCTTGTACCAAAGGTAAAACTTGTATTGCCACCTGTAGTCTTAATTGTGTGTAGTGGTCCCTAAGGGCACTGCACAGGATTCTGCCTAACACCCACGATAGTTCCATCCACCGCATCCGTTTCCGACTGGCAGGAAGATCCTTTTTCAGACCCTGAAGAAGGGGAGATTTCCCAGGAGCCAGACGTGCAGAGCGAGTGGGACGATTACATTGTAGAAAAGCCTAATAAGGACTCTTCCCCCCTCTCCCCCCCAGGAGACGCTTCACCACCAGATGATCTAGTGTCTTTTCATACCATAATTGGCAAAGCGGCGGATCTCTTTAATTTACAAGTTGCATCAGAAGAGAAAACATTGGTGCTCTATGAACATAGAGACAAACGTAGAAGGACAGTCACTACGATACTATGATCCCTCTTTTGGACACGATATGGGACACTGGAGCAAACATTTTGGCTACACCATTGTCCACACCGGCCCTTGTCTCAAGACCGGAGAAGAAGTATAAGGCACCGGACACGGCACCATTATGCCTAAGGGGGCATACCAAACCGGATTCTGTCATAACGGACGCAGCCAGGAAAAGGTTGGCTAATCCATCATCGCCTCTTTCAGCTCCACCTGACAAAGAAGGGCGTAAATTGGAAGCCATAGGCCGGAAGGTCTCATCGTCAGCCTCTCTCACCATTAGGGCTGGAAACACCCTGGCCATGACTGCACGGCTGGACCATGAGCTGTGGCTCTGTATGTCCAAACTGACCAAGCATTTGCCTACGGATCTGCAAGAAGAGGCCAAAGCAATCATATCGGATGGTGAGGCTACCTCCGACCATATGATAGACACTGCTGTGGACATAGCGGAGTTGGGTTTCAGACAAATGGTCCATGGTACAGTTTTGAGGGGAGGCAAGCCTGGGTGAAGGCTACAAACTTTAGACCAGAGGTTCAGGCTCAGATATTAGATATGCCCTTCGATGGGCAAGACCTTTTTGGAAAGAAAATTGATGACCATCTCAAGGGTATAAAGGCTGAAACTGATACGGCACGAGCCATCAGTTCCCTTAAGGACAAAGACAAAGATTGTAGATCCTTTCGATCTTTTCGAGGTTCGTCCTTAAAATACAGGGGTTTCAGCCACCCCTCCTACAATCAAAAAACGCAGAGTAACACCTGTCAAGACTGATACCATCAGTCAACAAACAGGTACACCCTTAGGGGCAAGCGTGGCTCCAACCACGCCAAGACCCAGAGCAAGCAAAACTGACAATCCTCCTCCCCTCTCACGACACCCCGGTGGGAGGAAGAGTAAGCCTTTTTTACCAACGTTGGCTAAAAATAACATCAGACAAGTGGGAGCTACAGGTGGTCCGCGAAAGTCACACCATCGAATTCCTGGACCAACCTCCATTTCTTGCCCCCGTTCCACACAAGGTGCATCATCTGAAGCAGGTCATGCTGGAGGTTCACAAGCTACTCCTAAAAGCAGCTATAGAGCCGGTACCATACCAACAAATGGGAAGAGGCTTCTACTCCAGTTTTTTTCTGGTGAAGAAGAAATGGGGTCAGTGGAGACCGATTCTGGATTTGAGAGCTCTCAACAAGTTTATCAAGCGCCTCATATTCAAGATGTCTCTTCAGAACATTCTCCCATGGCTCAACCAACACGACTTCCTGGCCACCCTCGACTTGAAGGACGCGGATTTCCACATTCCCATTCATCCTGCCCACAGGCAATTCCTCCGGTATGCCATAGGGGAGTCAAATTTTCAGTTTTGTGTCTTCCCATTCAGCCAAAAATCAGCACCAAGAGCGTTTACCAAGTGCCTGGCACCAGTGGCTGCATACCTCAGAAAGTCGGGAGCGGATGTCTTCCTGTATTTAGACGATTGGCTCATAACGGCAAGCTCATTCAAACTGGCGAGCTTCGCAGTGGAAAGAAGAACAAATTACTTTCTTACCTGGTAACGTTCTTTCGATGGGATGTTCCGACGACGTATTCCATGTGACAGGTAATCACCACAGCTGTGCTGCTTCAGTAAATTTCCTGCGTCGATTATATCGATACGCTGTCCTCGAGGGCCTCCGTCAAACCGACGTCTCCGGATGTTATAAGTAGGATGCACGATGCCCGTAGCCTCAGTTGTAGTTTTTTTCCCCAGAACATGTGGCACCAATCTTCTGCCAGTATGACCACAGAAAGCCTTGCGGAAACGTAAGCTGTAATCGCATAAGAAATTCTGTAGCCAGGCAGGGAGGGAGCAATATGGAATACGTCGTCAGAACATCCCATCGAAAGAAAGTTACCAGGTAAGAAAGTATCTTGTTCTGCGAGGGGCTTGGTTCCTCCAACGTATTCCATATCTATGACAGACTCCCAAAGCAGTACCAACGTATGGAGGAGGGAAAAGAATTCAGAATTTAGAAATTTAGAATGCCCAATTAATTTGCAGAATAAAGGACCGCCTTGCCAAAGGCCAGATCCTGCCCATGGATAGAATCTAGGGAGTAGTGTCTTACAAAAGTATGGACCGAAGGCCATGTGGCAGCTTCACAAATGTTACGAATGGGAACACCCCTCTGCAGAGCAGTAGAGGCATCCACACCCCTAGTAGAATGGGCCCGTAAGCCTACCGGAGGGTCCTTACCCGCCAAGCGGTAACATTCAGAAATTGCCAAGATAATCCATCTAGACAAAGTATGCTTAGTAACAGCTTGTCCCAAACACCTTCCAGCGTATCCCATAAAGAGCTGATAGTCTGCTCTGACCCGGGACATGCGTGAAATGTAGAAACTTAAAGCTCTCCTAGGATCCAACCTATGGAGCCTCTCCTCTTCCTTACCAGGATGCGGAGGAGGATAAAACGCCGGAAGAATTACCTTCTGGCTTAAATGAAATTCAAATACAACTTTCGGAAGAAAGGAAGGATGTACCCTAAGGACAACCCTGTCCTTATGAAACACTGTGAAGGGTGGCTTAACAGAAAGTGCCTGCAAATCACTCTACGAGCGGAAGTAACCGCAACTAAAAATACAGGTTTCAAGGTTGGAAGTCTCAAAGCACAAGAATGTAAAGGCTCAAACGGAGCTCCCATTAGGAATTTTAGAACCAGGTTCAAATACCAACCGGGCACCTGGAAAGGTGACGGTGGGAACACATTAGTGAGCCCTTTAAGATACTGGGAAATCAAAGGAATCTTAAAATAAGAACACTCCTCAGACGAGCACTTAAATATGGACAGCACCGTTAGGTAATCTTTAATGGTACCCACTTGCAGACCCTTGTGGGCTAACAAAAGCAAAAAAGACAGAACCACAGGAATGGCACATGAAAAAGGATCCACATTCTTAACCCTCCACCAGTCGCAGAACTTTCTCCAACGGCAACGGTACAGGGACTTTGTTGCAGGCCTTCTGGCCGAAAGCAACATCTCCATCACTTCTTCAGGGAGGTCCCAATCCTTATACCTCAACCTTTCAGAAGCCAAGCATGAAGGTTGAGGGACTTGACCTCTGGATGGAGAACCTGACCCCCCTCCCGTGAGAGCAGATCATCTCGTTAGGGAAGACGGCGTGGAGGGCAGATGGACATGTCGAGAAGGTCCGGGTACCACGTTCTCCTAGCCCATGCCCGGGGCAATGAGGATCATTCGGGAACCGAACTTCCATAACCTCCGTAGCACTTGCGGAATGACGGAGGTCTGGAGGAAACGCGTACAGCAGTGGGAAGGACCACTCCACTACGAACGCGTCCCCTAAGGCTCCTCTTGGAGGAAATTCCCGCGAGCAGAATCTTTCGCACTTCTGGTTGACACTGGTGGCGAAGAGATCCACTTGTGGGGTCCCCCAAAGGGCGAAGATCTCCAGGAGAACCTCCTGAGCCATCTCCCACTCGTGAGAGACTGTGGTCTGCCTGCTCAGAGTGTCCGCCGCCGTGTTTTCGTCTCCGGCCAGATGAACTGTCGAGATTGAAATTTCCTGCTAGATGGCCCAGAACCATAGCTGCATCGCCTCTCTGCACAGAGGGAGAGACCCTGCCCCCCCCCTCCTTTTTGTTGAGGTAGTGCATGGCCACTGTGTTGTCCGTCAGGATCAGGACATTCTTCCCTCGCACAGAAGGCAGAAAAGCCTTCAGGGCTAGCCTGATGGCCCTCAGCTCCAACAGATTGATATGGAGTCTGGACTCCGATGGAGAGCAACGACTGCTGACTGTCAACTCGTTGGCATGAGCTCCCCATCCAGTGAGGGATGCGTCCGTCACGATCGTTACCTCTGGCCAGGGTGGCTAAAATGGAGCCCCCTTCATCAGATTGCCTTCGACGGCCCACCACAGAAGATCCTGTCGACCGAGGGCGGCACCTGAATGGGGTTCAACATCCTGCCAGAGGACTGCGACCACTGGAGCTTGAGAGCCCATTGCAGAGACCTCATCCGCAACCTGGCCTCTGGCACCAGAAGAATGCAGGATGCCACAAGGCCCAGCAACCTCAAGAACTCGAACGCCGGGAGACTCTGGGCATGTTGAAACTTGTGCACCATCTGCAGAATGTGAAGAACCCTCACCTGGGGAGGGAAACACTGCCCCAGGGATTTGTCGAGCACTGCTCCGATGTACTGGAGCCGCTGGGTTGGCGTCAAGTGGGACTTCTTTAAGTTGAAGGAGAAGCCCAGCTTGTGAAAGGAGTGGCAGGTGATTGACAGATGATCCAGGACTTGCTCGGGAGAGTGCGCCCTGATAAACCAATCGTCCGGGTAGGGGTAGACGTGAATCCCCCCTTTCCTGAGATACGCTGCCACCACCACCATGAGCTTGGTGAAGACCCTCATGGCGGAGGTCAATCCGAATGGTAGGACCCGAAGCTGAAAATGCGAGTCGCCAACCGCGAACCTCAGGAACTTCTTGTGTTTGGGATGAATCGGCACATGAAAATAAGCGTCCTTGAGGTCGAGAGACACCAACCAGTCCTGAAGTTGAAGGGCCTGGAGGACTTGAGAGAGAGTAACCATCTTGAACTTGTCCTTCCTGAGGAGCTTGTTCAAACCACGCAAGTCCATGATGGGTCTCAATCCCCCATCTTTCTTCGAAATCAAAAAATATGGGGAATACCATCCCTTGTTCCTCTCCACTACAGGCACCAGTTCTATGGCGCCTTTCTCCAGCAGGGATTTGATTTCCTGCGCAGGGAGCGGATCCAGACTCTTCAAAGACAGATTCCCTGGTGGATTGTCGTGAGGCCTCTGCTGGAAAGGAAGACAGTAGCCGTGGGCTCTGATCTCCAGAACCCACACATCTGAAGTAATGGCACACCATTCTACAAGATGCTGCGCCAGCCTTCCCCCAACCGGCGAACCATGGGACATGGCCTCATGACTGAGCTGAAGCGGCTGTGGCATTGCCTGAGGGTAAAGAGGCAACTGCCCGGGCAGGCCTTGGCACCTCGAGTACCTTGTTTTCCACCTCTGGCACTCCTACGGTGGCCCCTTTGACTTGCAGCCCCTCTCGATCTACCAAAGGAAGAGTATTATCGAAAAGGAACCTCCCCTCCATTGCTGTCCCCTTGGACGAAAAGGCAGAGGTTGGAGAACTGCAGCGCTCAACGACTTCGCTGCATCTTTGGAGGTCTGCAACCTCTCAAGGCTCTCATTGTTCACCATCAAAGGGCATGTTGAGAAGCCGGGCTTGCACATCAGGAGCAAACCCCGATTTCTGCAACCACGCAAATCTGCGCATTACGGTGCTCGCCGCCATGGACTGGCTGACACAATCTGCCATGTCCAGACCCGACTGAACGGATTCACACATGGCATCCTTGCCATCCTGAACAAGAGCAAGAAAGCCATCTCGTTCCTCCCCTTCGGGAATATGTTCAGCCGCCAAAGACACAATTCCACAGAGTATGAGTGAAACGTGCTAAGGCACACACAGAGTTGGCTGCCTGTAAAGCCATACCGCCTGAAGAAAACACTTTCTTTGCCCAGCCATCAAAATGCTTGTCGTCCCTATCAGGAGGGATGGTAGGCTACGACGCCTGTTTTGCTGGGACCGTAGCCACCTGCCCACCAAACTCTTCGGAGTGGGGTGCCTAGTCAAGTAGTTGGGGTCACTACTGGCAGGACGGTATTTTTTCGGCAAAGACTTGCCTACGGCCGGGAGACACTTCGGAGCAGTCCAAGGTGCTGCCACCCGTCTTTGCAAGGCCATATGGAATGGCAGTAGCGGGTCAGTTGGTGGACCTTGGTCCAAGATGTCTGTCAGGTCATCTTGCAGAAAATCCCCTGGTGGCGCAGACCACCCCAAGTACTCAGGCACCCTCGAAATGAGGCGCCGGTACGAGGATTCAGCATGCATACCCGGCTCAGTCCTGCCAAACTCAACCTCCGGGGAAGTGTCCAGACCACTGGCATTGTGCAATGACTGACGCAGGTCTTCTAACTGGCTATGACCATATAATAGATCATCAGGAACCTCCTCAGGAACCAGACCTTCATCAGACCCTTCATCCACCTCAGAAATATAGTCAAGAGGCTGGAACAAATCCCTGGATGAGGGCACAGAAAAAGGCACATGTTTGGACTTGGCCAGAGCCTTCCTCAGGGTTTCTCCGGGGCACCTCTGAGAAATCCTCCTCGAAAGGCCTTGAGGGCGTTGATGGAATCGGCGTCGACGTCGAGCGTGGCACCGATGGCTTCGACACAGGCCTTGAGGGTGGAGCCCCGAGTGTGTCCTTCGACAGCCTCAGCGCCAATGGCGTCGATGGCCACAGGCTCCGACAGTCTCGATGGCGTCGAGGACCGGGACCTGGAGCGGGCATGGCTAGAGCGATCCACCTTGTCCGACCGGGACCTCGAAGGTACCCGGTGATCGCACCGACCGCTCGAGCCCAAAGGTGTGCGAACAGTGTCTCTAGCATGTTCCGTGCCAGCGTCTTTCGACGGCGCGGATTGAACAGAGTCCTGCGACTGAAAAATCGCCATCATCTCCTTACGAAATGAATCCCATTCCGCAGGAGAGGAATGCTTGGTGGGACAAGCAACCCGCCGACGGGCAGAGTCCTAGGACGAGGACTGGGAAGGCGACCGGTGACTGCGCTTCCGTGAGAGTGCCTCGAAGAGGGAGAGGAATGGCAGGACCCACTCCGGGACCAAGACCCTCTGTACTTACGCCGACGATGCAGAGAGTCGCCCCTCGAATCGTCAGTCGAAAGCCCAGTGGATTTTGACTTCTGGGGCTTGGACACCTTACCGACAGAAAGCTTCTTCTTACGCTCCCGCAAGGCCTTCGATGTTAACGACTGGCAATCATCACAATTGTCCTTGGTGTGGTCATCACCGAGACACCAGAGGCAGGCGTTGTGCGGGTCCGTCAGCGACATCTTGGAACCGCAGTCCCGACACTACTTGAAACCCAGCCGCGGGGTAGAAGAAGACGAAGACATCAGGAAATCTTCACAAACAAACGGGTTCGAAGGAACGATAGAATAACTCAGAAGAAACGAGGCACACCCAGATCTCCGAAGCAAACACGTTCTTGGAAAAAACTGACCGGAGGCTACGGGCGTCGTGCGTCCTACTTATAACATCCGGTGACGTCGGCTCATCGGAGGCCCTCGAGGACAGCGTATCAACATCATCGACGCAGGACGCAGATGCCGAAAATGTTCCAAAGCAGCACAGCTGTGGTGATAACCTGTCATAGATATGGAATACATCGGAGGAACCAATCCCCCTCGAACAATAAAACTCTTGCAAGAGTTAGGTTTCTCGATAAACGAGGAGAAATCCTGCCCCCTTCCCAGCAAGACGGTGCTTTTTCTGGGAGCAGAACTCAACACCAGCCTGCCCAGAGTAAGACTGTCAGCGGCCAGAATATCTGCACTAACTCATCGGTCTTCATGGTTTCAAAGCAACGGGTCGACCACAGTCCGCTCCCTCAAATCTCTTCTAGGCATGATGTCCTCATGCATATTCTGCATACCAAATTGCAGGCTGCACATGAGGCCAATCCAAGAGACACCAATGGAAGCAGGCAATCGGGTCATGGGAGGATACCATACAACTACCAGCAACCTTTCACAAAGCCCTCTGATGGTGGAACATACCTCAAAACCTGCTACCGGGGAATGCCTTTCCAAGCTCGAACCTCAACCCTTCTCCTCAGGACGGATGCCTCGCTATCGGGCTGGAGAGCGCACTTAGCAGATCTACAAACCAAAGGCACTTGGTCCACCCAAGAATCTCAACTGCACATCAATGTGTCAGAGCTTAGGGCAATTCGATGGGCGCTGAAAGCCTTCATGCTGGTACCGGCAGGACAGGCGGTGACCGTTCAAACAGACAACACAACCTCGATGCACTACACGAAAAAACAAGGGGGAACGAGGTCAGAATTGTTATCTCAAGAAGCTCAAAAGCTATGGATCTGATCTTTGCATCACAAGGTCCACATCAAGGCAGAACACCTACTGGGAGTGGACAATGTCCTGGCAGACAAGTTAAGCAGAGATTATTCAGCATCCCACGAATAGGAGCTGGACGAAGCAGAAACCTGGCGATTTTCCACATGTGGGGACGTCCACAGATCAACCTTTTTGCCACCAAGACCAGCAAAAAATGCCACAGGTTTGCCTCCAGGTATCCGGAACACCTCTTGATGGGGGACGCCTTCTCAGTGGACTGGACGGGCAAGTTGCTTTATGCCTTCGCTCTGATCTCACTCATAGCGAGAGTGCTGCGCAGACTGAAAGAACAGGTCAGCTCGATGATCCTGGTAGCTCATGATTGGGCTCGCCAGGTTTGGTATCCAACCCTGCATCACCTGTCTCTATGCCCCCTGATTTGCCTCAAAGCTCATCAGAGCCTCTTAACGCAACAAGGTCGGAAGGTGCTCCACCACGACCCAGCAAGCCTGTCACTGCATGCGTGGTTCCTGAGCAGCGAAAATGTATTGATCTGAATCTTCCTGCAGAATGCTGGGACGTAATCAAGGCCTCTAGGGCCCCTTCTACACGAACAACCTACATTCGGAAATTGACTTGTTTTACCAAATGGTGTGAAACATCTTCAGTGAACCCGCTCTCATATCGGCATACCTGACTAACCCAGCTCACCAAACCGGATATCAAAATATTCTTAAAAGGATTGATGCGTACTTTCCCGCCAACTCATACACCAGATCCTGCATGAACACGGTCCTAGCAGCGCTCATGGAGTCGCCATACAAACCAATTCACAGGTGTGACTTAACATTTTGATCCTGAAAAGCAGCTTTCTTAGTAGCTATTGCGCCAGCCAGGAGGATTAGCGAGCTGCAAGCCCTGTCTTCAGAGCCTCCTTTCACCTTGTTTCTTAAAGACTGCGTCATACTAAGGACTCACCCGACATTTTTAGCCAAGGTGCTGTCAGAAATGACGCTCACCGAGCGCATCGTACTTCCTACCTTCTTCATGATTCACTCATCCGATGCAGAGAGATCCTTACACTCACTCGATGTTGCAAGGGTCCTAAAGTTCTACATTCAGAGAACTAAAGAATTCCGCTCGTCGACTGGACTCTTCATTGCATTTGCTGGCCGGACTAAAGGACAACCCATTTTAGAGCAGAGTTTGGCACGTTGGGTTTCCCAATGTATCAGTCACTGCCATCAGTCTAAAGACGATCCACTTGCTAGACCTCCTTCAGCTCACTCCACCAGAGGGAGGGCAGCTTCGGTTGCATTTCACGCAGGAGTAACATTGAAAGACATCTGCAGAGCTGCAACCACGAGCACTCTGCATACGTTCTCCAAACATTACTGCCTGGCAGAAGATACCAGCAAAGAGTCAGCAGTGGGACAAGCTGTTCTCCGCCATCTCTTTGCGTAAGGTAGGAGCAGCCTTCTCCTCCTGCCTTCCTTGATAATGTAACCTGTTACTTGTTGTATAGTAAGTGAGTAGAAGGATCTGCAGAATGTACATAAGATATGGGTATGGCCCAACTGCTGGGTATTCTATTCAAGCATCTGAATCTATGAAAGATCCAATGCTGGAGAAGTTTTAGTTACTTACCTATAACTGCATTTCTCCAACATTGGTATCGTTCATAGATTCACATGCTTCGCCCTCCTCCCCTGAGAGGCTGCTCCCTCTTCCCTCAGCCATCTATTCCTGTAGTCTTCTACTGCTGCAAATCTGAAGATGGCTGCCTGTGGCAGAGCTTAAACCCTGCCACCTCATTGGTCAGGGCCATAAAGGACCAAAGTGGGGTGGAGGGTCTACACAAGTGAATGGCTCATAGGCCATAAGGGGCAATCTACATTGTATTTCTATGGAAATAATGTATTTATATTTATTTTTTTAATAATTATTTAAATCACAGAGGATTCCCAGTCTGACGACGGGGAATATTCAAGCATCTGACTCAATGAAAGATCCCAATCCTGGAGAAATACAGTTACAGGTAAGTAACTAAAACTTCTACTGAATGGAAAATATTCCTTACTGCTTTTTAGGTCAAGCGTGTTCTTTTCCCTGCATAATCACCGCTCTGCTCAAAGGAGATGTGAGAGAATGGCAGAGCAGGTGCTGCCGCTAATGTAAACTAGCTGGTGGTCATGGTAACAATGATGTGTTCTTCTAAGATGGAGTCCCGTTTCAGTTTATCAATATCAATGTATCGGATCTTGGAGTGAATACTGCATCTAATGTGTACACTAGTAATATGACTAATGTTAAAAGCAAGATCATATTGCTGGTATCTCATTTTAGAGTATGGCACAAGGTTGTAAAACACAGGTTACAGTAGGTATATTAATAGAGTTATGACGTAAGCGTGTGTAAAAATCTTTAGCGGATGATGTAGGGACATATTACCCGCTCATTACTAACAGTCGTTCTGTAGTCTGTGTCAGCCAGTATACTTCCTATGTTGCAAGGTTCTAGTGTGCAGAGCCACACTGACAATGGCATATGCACTCTATGTGCAGTACCATTATCTCCCAAAGTCTTGCCTTTTTGAATATCCATAGTTATGTGGGTTGGCGGAACGATAAGTCATGATCTGCCTGGAGGATTCTCATGATGAATATTCACCATTGATGTAGACTTTACCAGTGGGACTCATAAACCCGGAAGTTCATGTTATAGATATGTGTGCAAAAATATTAACCCTCAATATATTACCTTACTATATATATACATGGTTGTGTAAAATGGCAGATCTATAACCCAAAAATATTAACTCTCAATGTAATGCGTTACTGTATATACATGGTTGTGTAAGAGGGTGGATGAATAATAAATGTTCTACCCTGAGGATGCTTGTGATGGGTATTAACGATTGGTGTCGACCTTATCAGTGAAACTCTTACCTCTAGAACGTCATGCTAAGGAGCGTCTTTTTATAGAATAGTTGTCAACCTGTAGCTGTGATGGAACAGACTCCATTTCGGTCCTTTCTGCAATATGGAGTAGTTATCTACTAGTGTGTGGGTGGTGGATGTCTATAATTAAACTTGCTCACAAGTCATATAAATCAATTGAGCTCCCATTCCTCATTCATTCCATTAGGGGAAAGAAATTCCAGTCTATCCAGTAGGCTTCTCGTTGAGCTCTTTTCCTCTTCACATCTTGCTTGAGATCTCGTGTATTGATCACTTCTAGTACTTGGAACTTCAGTTGAGCAATAATATGTCCTTTTTTTTCAAAGTATCTAGCCACTGCTGATGAGATATTTCTGTTCCTGATGCATGATTTGTGCTCATTCATCCTCACCTGGATTTTCCTTCACCTTTCCCCTACATAATAGATACCGCAGGGAACCTGATGCAGTATATGGCGGTCTCCGCTAGACATGTTGCCTTACATCCTAGTTGTATTTTCTCACCTGTTTTTGGATGAAATACAAATTCACCTTTCGTGACATTATTTTCAGTTTCCACAATTAAGGCATAGGAAAGTTCCCTGACACTTTCCTCTTTTGTATTTCCTTTTGCCGCTGGTGTTAACCAATAGTCTCCTCAAATTGTTGCTCTGTTGGGATGCAGAAACTGGAGGGTTTGGAAATAAGTATTTCGTTCTTACGTCACTTGTGAGAATATTAGTGTTTCAAGATGCATTGTCTAATCTGTTGGCTTTGAATAGAAAATGTTGATACAAACACCATTGGTAGCGATTCTTGTTGTGCTTTACCTTGTAATAAACGTTCTCGTATTTGTGTCGCTAGTTTGAATTTTACTGTTGTCAGATCATCTTCTGGGTAACCTCTTACACTCAGTTTCTTACATAGTATCGAAAGTTCTGCTTCACATTCGACTGGGCCACTCCCAATACGTTTGATCATTAACATATGTCCAAAGGGAAGGTTTTTGATGTTTTTTTGTGGATGAAAGCTCCACCTATGAAGTAAATTGTTTCTGTCTGTAGGTTTAGTAAACAGTGTTGTTGAAATAGTGTTCTCGCCTACCTTGATCTGTGCGTTCAGATAATGTACATCAGGATTACCAATCTCTGCTGTGAATTGTATTCTTGAATCTGTTGAGTTGATATATATCAAGAACTGATCAAGTAATGCTCGGTTGCCATGCCAAACTCCGAAGATATGATCTATGTACCTTATCCATCTTTTGATGTTCGCTGACCATCTAGAGTGTCCTACTATATGTGTTGTTTCAAATACATTAATCAATTGGCATATGCCGGTGCTATGGTTTGTCCCCATGGCTTTTCCTGATGTTTGCAGGTAGAATACAGTACCATGTCTGAGGTATGAGATATGTGAGATGAATTCCAAAAGCATCATGATACATTCCTTAGATGCCCCTGTTTCATCTTTTTGAAATAATAATAGATCCACTGCCTCTTGTCCAACATTATGCGGAATACTTTTATACAGGCTGCTGACATCAATTGTAAAAAGGATATCTTCCTCTGACAGCTCGATTTGATCGATTATTTGCAAAATAATTGTGTTTTCTTTGACGTATGTGGTTGTCTTTTGTATTAGGGTTTTTAGAAAGTAATCAATATAAGAGCTCAGCGGCTGAAGGATCCCTCCTGTAGCTGCAACAATGGGACTACCAGGTGGATTAGTATATTTTTGTGAATCTTGCAAAGCAAATAAAAATGAGGTGTTTGGGGATGAGGTGTAGATAGAAAATCTTTGGTGGTCTTGGAGATCCATTTCTTTTCTTCTGCTTGATTCAGGATCTTCTCCATATTAGTTGCAATTTTGTTGGTAGGATCATGGTCTCTCACTGCATAGATAGTTTCGTCATTTAGCTGATGTGTACATTCTGCTCTGTTGTCACTGGTGTTCTGAATCACCAAAGCTCCTCCTTTATCTGCTGGTCTAATGCTGATTCCTTCATCTGCTTATAACATTTTGATTAATGATAGTTCTCCTCTACTGAGGTTGTTATTTTTTGGTTTGCTATAATGATTTTTTTTAGGTCTGCTAATACCATTTGTTCAAAGATGTCTATAGAGGGTACACTGATAGGTGCTGAGAATGTACTTTTGGGTTTGAACTCAATGTACTCGGGTTCGTCCATTATGGTGTCTTCTTGTGGAGGTAATTTCCGAAAAGAACACCTAAAGTTTGAGTTGGCGTATACGTTTATGTAACTCGACTTTTGTATCGATCATGTTGGTTCCATATGTGGGCACACATTTCAAACCTTTTTGCAAAATCCTCACTTCCTGATCTGTAAGTCTTATATTTGATAAATTAACGAGTAGGTTTGTTGAGTCTGAAATTGCATTAACATCCCCTGGTTTCTTCCTCTTCCCCCTCTTCATTCTTATCATTTTTGACCAGTCCCTAAAAAGGTCTTCAAGAGCCAGCAGTGGTAATACTGTTCTGTTGGTTGTCTGTGTCGGATACACTTGTTGTTGGGTTGTGTCCGGGAGGTGCTGCACTATTCCCTGCTGCGTTTCAGTCCGAACTGCTGTTGTCGGGTTGTTTGGTCTCTGTGGTTGGAATTGGTATTCAGTAGCCCATGTGTACACCTAGTCATTGAGGTAATCTTACGTGTCCCGTCTGAATTCTTTTTTCGAATGGATTGTGTCCAACCATGTATTCCTCATCTTTGATCTATTCAAGTCTGCTTGCAACCAGCTTCAGAGTTTTTTTTTTTCATCGGTTGAGCGTCCTGCAGCGCCGAATCTGTGTCCTCGACCATCTCTATAGCGTCCCTCGTGATGTTGACGCTGGTATATAGTGGCACACGCACTGACCGTTACCTCAGTTCTGTTTTTTCTGCATTGCTGCATGCTTTGGAGCTGCTCCCCTCAGCGATTAAATTGCGTTTTACTTTGATATGGCCTCCACATGAAGACGGGCTTCAAGCGGTTTTCAGACTGTGGGGCCAAGATGTCGATCACAGACCTGCACCACGTTTTTCTGTGGTGCTTGGGATCAGGCCACAAGGTCGACGACTGTGGATCGTGTCACTCAACGACGGTTAAGGCCTTGAGGGAAAAGACGGGGAAACTCGATGCCCGTAAGCCTTCCCCCAAATCCCCAGTCCTTACCCCTTCAAAGAGGAAATCCTCCTCTGACTCGAGTGATGGCTCTCATGTAAAAAGAATTCAAAACATAGACGTTTGAGGTCTGGTTCACAACGCTCATCCACTTCCCATAAAAAGGGTACGAAAAGGCGTTGCAGGTCTTCGTCTTCCTCTTATGAAAGAGTTCCTTTCCCAAAAAAGAACTCCACTCCAGCAGAGTTAGAAAACCTCTGCTTAAAAATGTTAGACATTTTTAAAAAACACGTTCCTCCGAGTGTACCTCTAAAAGAGTCCAAGAAAAGTGCCCACCCCTCGTCATCTGTTTAGACCGGTAGGGAGCCCCATGTGTACCCTTCCTGCGCACCGAAGAGCCTGAGAAGAGAAGTTCCTCGACATAAATCTAAGGAATCTTCCTCGACGCACAAGAAAAAGCTGTTGTCTGTTCCCTCGAAACATTCACTAACTGCATCGAAGCCTTCTTCGAAGGAATCGAAACATTTGTGTTTTTTCTCCTGAACCTTCTAGGCATATACTACATAGTGATCCTTCGAAGCAACATAAAGTGCCGACACATTTGTCGACAGTTTCTAATAAGCCGTCGAAGCCTTTGACGCCTTCAGCTTCGTCGGAGCATTCTTTGCTCTCGAAGACTGTAAAGTCTATTTCCTGATTATCCGAAATTCTTCGAACCCATTGCTAGACCTGATTTCTTTAGGCAGATGGGTTCAATCTTTGAAGATGACGAGGAGGAAGAGGATCAGCCCCCTTTGGGTATGAATATGGAACGCCAAACATTCCAAAGGAATTAATTTCAGATGAGTCCAAGATGCAGAATCTTGTGGAAACATTAAAAGAAACCAGGAGCTGGGAAACGTCACCAGAGGCAGAATTGAGTAATTCTGAAATATCTGGTTATACTGATCCTTCTTCACAGGGCAGTTATTGTTAATGTAGCTGAATATCTGGGATGGTCCAGACCTGCAGCTACTATGGATACTGATGACCTCACTGTTTAAACAGTGGGCCAATTAGAGAAGCTGTATTGCCATTTCATGGAGCCTTGAGAGTGTGTAATGGAGAACAGGTTGACGCCGGATTCTATTCCGTCTGTTAATAAGTTATTAACAAACAAATACAAGACTGCTTCAGTAGACCCTCCATTTCTAAACAGACACCCAACGTCTGAAAGCTTAGTGCTTCAAGTAGCAACAGCTTCTTCAAATGCTGCAGCCTATCCTTCTGCTCCAGCAGATAATTAGGGTAGGAGGGTTGACTCTTTAGGTAACAGAGTATTTATTGCAGGAAGTATGGCACTAAAATCTGCCAATGCTAACAGTGCATTAGCAAAATACACACATACCCTTTGGGGTGTGGCTGCTCTAGCAGCAGAGCACATAAGGGAGAAGAGAGAGAAGGCCTTTTATGGCTGATACAAGATGGCATTCCATGAGACAATCCCTACAATCTAGTTTGTATACAGTGCACTCGGTCAGTAGAGCAATGACTGCCAGTACAGTACTTAGACGTATGTCGTGGTTAAGAAAATCTGGATTTACGGCAGATGTTCAGGCACATCTGCTAGACATGCCGTTTGTCGGTACTTTGCTGTTTCGGGAGACGGCCGATAGCAGTCTAGAAAAACTGCAAGCTTCTAGAGCTGCAGCAAAATCTTTAGGGGCGGCAATAAGACATCCTCAATCTACAGGTCAAGGATGGAGGGGTCGTTCTTTTCATTTATATTGCTCCATATCTAGAGGGAGAGTTCAGTTTTCACAAAGAGGTCAACGAAGACCATATTGTGGAAGAGGTAGAGGAGGGTAGGACTCCATGTTCAACACCCGCTGAGTTACCCTTAGCTGCAGGTGGAACAGCAAGATTACTCCTTCAACAGGAGATTCTAACCCTATTGGAGAAATATGCAATAGAATTGAAGAGTGGAAGCAAGGTTGGTACTCTCCTTTCTTTCTAATCCCAAGGATTGGTTGGTGCCATTGGACATTCAGGATGCTTGCTTTTATGCTTACTTTCATGTGCCGATACATGAGGATGGCGGTTCTCATGATCAGTTTCGAGTTCTGCCATTCGGGATCACTTCCGCCTGAGAGTTTTCACCAAGCTTATGGCAGTGGTGGCAGCAAGTCTAAGGAGGGAGGGGGGGGGGGTATTCACATCTACCCCTACCTGGACGACTGGCTGATCAGAGCTGTTTTTCTGGAACAGTCTCAAGGTCATGTCAGGAGCACCTGCCACCTCCTCCACGAGCTGGGCTTCTCCGTGAGCTTAAAGAAGTCCCATTTGACACCCTTTCAGGAGCTTCAATTTATTGGAGCAGTCCTAGATTCAGCCTCGGGAAAAGCTTTGTCACCCGGGTTAAGGACTCAACAACTTTTGCAGATGGTCCAATAATTTCGGAGTGGCCAATGTCTTCCGGCCTACGACTTCCTAAGGTTGCTCGGCCTCATGGCATCCTGCGTTTTTCTGGTGACAGAAGCCCGTCTGAGAAAGAGATCTCTTCAGTGGGCTCTCAGATCCCAGCGGTCTCAATTCTCCTGCAAAATGATGGACCTTCTGCAGGTCCCGACAAAGGTCACCCAGGATCTCCTGTAGTGGGCCAGCTGGGAGATTGTGATGAGAGGAGAACATTTTTGGCAACCATGGTCGGAGACAACAGTTGTGTGGAGAAAAGAATACGGTGGTGGATGCTCTGAGCATGCAGAGCATGATCTCCCACGAGCCGGAACTAGCTCAGGAAGTCCTTCAAGAGATCTTCGTCCTTTGGGGAACCACACAAGTAGATCTGTTCGTGACCAGTGTCAACCGGAAGTGCAAGCTGCTCTGCTCTAAGAATTTCCCCAAAGAGGAGCTCTAGGAGACGCGTTGGAACTGGACTGGGAATTTCCACTCCTTTACGGGTTTCCGCCAGTCCCTCAACCTCCGTATTATGTGAGGAACGATGGGAAGTTCGGCAAAACCATGATCCTCATTGCTCCAGATGGGGCCAGGAGAACGTGGTACCCGAACCTTCTAGAAATGGCCATCTGTCCTCCAATTTGTCTTCCCCAAAGAGAGGAAGGTCGCATTCGTCACCCAGAGATCAGTACTCTCAACCTTCACGCCTGGTGTCTGAAAGGGTGAGATATAAGGATTGGGACCTTCCAGAAGACGTAATGGAAGTGTTGCTTTCGGCTAGGAGACCAGCAACCAAATCCCTGTACCTCTGCTGTTGGAATAGATTACAGTTCGCCATGTTCTTTCCTTCCTGCTCCATCTAACCCATTCGGGGTTGCAAGTAGCCACGGTGAAGGGCTATTTAGCGGCCCCTTCAATTTTCAAAAGATCTCCAGATGAGGGATCATATTTCAAAGTACCGATTATGACACAATTTCTGAAAGGCTTAACAAATGTGTTCCCGCCTACTCCCTTCATCGTGCCATCATGGGATCTAAACCTTGTACTAAGAGGTCTTGTGGGAGCTCCCTTTGAGCCCTTACATTCATGCCCTTTAAGGATGCTCACCGTAAAAACTGCATTTTTAGTGGCCATCACATCTGTCTGTATGCTCCATCTTCCAAACAACCTTTCACGTATGTCTCCAAGCATAAAATCGTTTTAAGGGTTAAGTCATCTTTCTTGCCTAAAGTTGTGTCCACATTTTATTTGGCACAACGTATTGCACTAGCATCTTTTTATTTTTATTTTCAAAACTTTATTCATTCACAATTAATATTTCCAAAAGGATTGACTCAGATACCTTAATAAATGTTCCATATTCTGTTGTAGTGATCTCTTATACATAGGTATTGTTAGGAACACTGATTGTGTATTCCTATGATTCAGTCCAACCTTAATTATAACTTACAACAACTTGTCATCCCCCACCCCTTCCCACCCAACCCCTAATTGATATAGTCTGCTTTATAGTTCATTTGGTAGTGTCAGTGTATCCGTTCAATAGGCGTAGCTCTTTGGCTCAGGTTCCTCTGTGGCAAGTTTGGAGTCTTCAGTTTTGTAGCGCTCTCCGTATTGCCGGTCTGTAGTTTTGTGCTTCCTTCACTGTAACAAACTCAAGGAAGAGATCCCACACTGGCCGAAATTTGAGGTACCTGCCCTCTTTCAGGGCCCCTACTTTTTCCCCACCGCCAGCATGCTATTATGGGACCCTCTGGATTTTTCAACCCTTGGGCTAGGGTCATCCTTTCCGCCATTAACGGTTGAGTGATGAGGGTTGCATTGTTACCTGTTGCTGCGTAAACAACCTCTACTTCTGTCCCCAGTAGTATTTCTGAGGATGGCAACTGTCTCCCCGTGATTTCCTTTATATGCCTTAGAACCTCCTTCCAATAGGTTGTGGCCTTGGGGCAAGACCACCACATGTGGTATAAATCTCCTTTGCCTCTGTAGTGCCTCCAACAAGTAGGTGGGTAGTGGGGGTTCATTTTGTGTAGCCTATGGGGGGGTCAAGTCCCACGGGAAACATATTTTATATTATGTTTCCTTAATGGAGGTGCATTTGGATGTCTTCTGTGCTCTCCTCCAGACTTGGACCCATTCTTCCTCTGTGATAGGCGCCCCTAGGTTGTTCGTCTAGTTGTCCATGTATGAAAAAGTGTCTCCTCCCTGTGCCTTATCCAACAGCCTGTACAATCTCGATATTCATGGGTGTAATTTTAGGGGGAGACAGGGGTGTTTGTCCCCCCAACTTTCATGGCACATCATTTTGTCTCCATTCATTTGGCTGGGGCACCTTTTCTTCAGAGGTCATGTCCCCCCAACATTTTCAGTAAAGTTACCCCATTGTTGATATTGCCTTAATTGTGTTACCTTCTTGTAGAGTCAGTTCTAACCCTATCGGAGTCCTATTGACTCTTCTCTTAACTTCCTTTTGTGTTATCCAATGCCTAATCTGTATGTATGTATATCTTTCTTTTTCTCGTACACCATACTTTTGTTTGCATTCCTCAAACAGTAACAGGTTTTCCCCTTGGAAGAAATCTTTCAGGTAAATTGTTTGCCATTGTCCCCAATTGTCCCAGATTCCGGTCTGTTTGCCCGGGCTGAAGTCCTGATTATGTGCCTTTTGGGTTAAAGAATCCCAGACCAGGTGTGATTTTGTGTCTCCGCAAAGCTCTATCCCATCCCTTCAGTGACACTTTGGTCGTCTGCAATAGCTGACCTTCTGCTCCCCTGGCTCTTGTTCGCAACATGTGTAGTGTTCCCAGCAGGATTGTAGTCAACCCTTGTTCGATTCCCATCCACCCGTTTAATGTGTCTTCGCCTCTCCACTTTAGCATTGGTGCGATTTGTGCGGTTAGGATATCTCTCAATATCCGGAACACCAAGTCCCCCCAGGGTTGGTGGTCTTGTTCAAATCTTTTTCTGTGCTCTGGGTTTTTCCGGTGCCACACAAAAGCTGTTATTTCTTCCTGTAGGGCCTTACCCATTTGGGGGGGAATCTCTACCGGGATGGAACTTAACATGTATAACAAGTGGGGTAACAGGGTCATTTTAAGCGCCACGATGCGTGCAACCAGGAAAGTTCTTGGACATCCCACCTGTGCATGTCCTCCCTCAATTGTTACCATAGGGGTGTTATGTTTGCTCCATATAACCCTTTATGGTCTTTCGTTAGTTGGATCCCTAGGTATTCTATTGCTTTGGTTTCCCAAATCAACAGATATGTTTAAGGCCTTAGATTTAGTGAAGTTTATGGTGAATCCTGAAATCATGGCAAATTCTTGTAACCTATCAAGTGCTTCTGGTAGTGTGTTTATAGAAATCTTAAGGAAAAGCATTGTGTTGTCAGCATATAGTGCTATCTTGTGTGTTATCCACATTTCACCCCCAGTATTCCCTGGTCCTGTCGTATTATTTCGGCGATAGGTTCCATTGCCGTGGCAAATATTAGGGACGAGAGCGAGCACCCTTAGCGTGTGCCCCTTTGTATTTGTATTGCGGGAGTGGCCCTCACATTAATCATAAAGGAAGTGTGTGGGAGTTGAAAGTTAGTTCGGACCATCTTAATGAAGGTGGGGTCGCATCCAAATTTCTGCAAGACCAGCTTCAGATAGGTTCAGTCCATGCTGTCAAAGGCTCGCTGTGCATCTAGGGCATCCATAGAATATGTCTGTCCCGTCCTGGTTCCCAGCTCTATTATATCGATTGCCCGCCTAATGTTGTCTTGCATATGTGTCTCTATAATAAACCCTGCTTGGTCTGCATGGATTATTTTGTGTAGAACTCTCGATAGCCTTATTGTGAGGATTTTGGCACACAGTTTAGCATCCGTATTAAGCAGCGAAATTGGGCGGTACCTAGTGCAATCTGTGGTGTCCTTGTCTGGCTTAAGTATCAGGGTTATGATTGAGTTTCCCATGTCGGGTGTAACCGTACCGCTGTCCCTGATGTGGTTAAACAGTTTAGTTAGTGGGGTGAGCAGTAGGTTGCAGAATGTCTTGTAATAACCATTCCCTAGTCCATCTTGTTAGGGGATAGCGCCGTTATGGCGTCGCTTATTGCTTGTGCTGTTGTGGGGGCCTGTAATGTGTCATTATCCTCCTCGGTAATCTGGGGTAGAGTGAGTTTTCCCATATAATCTAATTGCGCCCATGAGTGGATTTGATTTTCTTGTTTCAGGAGCCCCTGGTGGAATCTATCCATAATATTCAATTTCTTCTCCTCTGATGTGCATACCTCCCCCTTTTCGTTTTTGAGCTGTACAATGTAGTTTTGGGATCTTTATGTAATTTGGCTGCCAGGAATTTATTAGCTTTGCCTCCCTGGGCGTAGTATGTTTGTTTGGTGTACAGTAAGGCTTGTGCAGTGCGGTCTGCTACATGTGTTTCTAAATGGGCCCATGCTTTTCAAAGTGTTCTCAGCAATTTCTGGAATTGTTTAGTTTTGTGTTGGGTTTCGGCTTCTAGTAGGGTTAGTTCAAGTTTCTTCTTAATGAGCCACCTCTCCCGCATGTATGCTGTAATTTGCAATACAAGTTCCCCCCTAACCACTGCTTTCCCTGCGTCCCAGACTACTCCCAGATCTGTTTCCCCGTCAACATTTTCTCGGAAGTAGTTATGTATTACCTCTTGCATGTGAGCCAAAAGTGCCAAATCTCTTAATATCATTTTGTTCAGTCTCCAGATTCTGCGGATCACGTGGGTGTTATTAACTGTCTCAATCTGGACTAGAACTGGAATATGATTGGATATTTGGTGCCTATTTCTACCTTACACACTTGGGGGATCAAGGTGGTTGAGACCAGAATTATGTCGATTCTTGAATATCCTATATGGGCAGCCGAGTAGTGGGTGAATTTCTTCTCTTGCTCGTGAAAGAATCTCCATGTTTCCACCATTCCAAGATCCCTAAAGAGTTTCTCCATTGCCTGCCTGTTTCTCCCGTCTGCTGCCGTGGGCGGCAGTGTTTTATCCAGGGTAGGGTCCATGACACAGTTAAAGTCTGCACCAATCACTATCTGTCCTTCACACCATCCCCCCAGTATCTTTAGTATTTCCCCCAGATATGTAATGTTTTTCATTTGGGGCGTATATTGCGATTAATATATATTTCGAAGGGATTGGTTCCTCCGACGTATTCCACATCTATGACAGGTAATCACCACAGCTGTGCTGCTTTGGAAAGTTGTCTGCGTCGATTACATTGATACGCTGTCCTCGAGGGCCTCCGTCGAGCCGACATCACCGGATGTTATAAGTAGGACACACAACGCCCGTAGCCTCAGTTCCATTTTTTCGCAAACGTGTTCGCTTCCGAGATCTCAGCGCGCCTCGGTTCTTCTGAGTTATATTCTATCGGTTCTTAGATCTTGTTTGTTTGTGAAGATATCATGTCTTCGTCTTCTTCTACCTCGCGGCCGGGTTTCAAGAAGTGCTGGGACTGCGATTCCAAGATGTCGCTTACGGACCCGCACAACGCCTGCCTCTGGTGCCTCGGTGAGGACCACGCCACGGATGATTGTGACGATTGCCAGTCATTAACATCGAAGGCCTTGAAGGAGCGGAAGAAGCAGCTTTCTGTCGGTAGGGCTTCCAAGCCCCGAAAGTCGAAATCCGCTGGGCTTTTGATCGACGATTCGAGGGGCGACTCTCCGCATCGTCGGCGTAAGTCCAGGGGGGTCTCGGTCCCGGAGTGGTTCCCGCCATTCCTATGCCTCTTGGAGGCACTTGCGGAAGCGCCGTCACCGGTCGCCTTCCCCGTCCTCGTCCGAGGACTCTGCTCGTTGGCGAGTTGCTTGTCCCAACAAGCACTCTTCTGCAGAATGGGATGCATTTTGTACGGAGATGATGGCGATTTTTCAGTCGCAGGGCTCCGTTCCGTCCGCGCATTCGAAAGAAGCCAGCAGGGAACGTGCTAGGGCCACCGCTCGCACGCCTTCGGGCTCGGGTGGTCGGCGTGATCATCGGGCGCCTTCGAGGTCCCGATCGGACAAGGTGGATTGCTCTAGTCATGCCCGCTCCAGGTCCCGGTCCTCGACGCCATCGAGACCGTCAGAGCCTGTAAGGTCTTCAAAGACGACATCGGCGCCATGTCCGTCGAGGGACTCTCTCGAGGCTCTGCCTCCGAGGAAGTCATCAACGCCATCGGCGCTGAGGCCGTCGAAAGGACACGCTCGGGGCTCCGCCTTCGAGGCCTGTGTCGGAGCCATCAACGCCTTTTGCGGATTCTTTATCGCAGGTATCCCGTGCATCGTTGGAAACCCTCCCAGAGGAAGGCCCTGAAGAAGTCGGTGAGGCCTGTCTTTGAGCCTTTTTCTGTGCCCTCCTCCAGGGATTTATTACAGCCTCTGGATTGTATTTCTGAGGTGGAGGAAGGGTTTGAGGAAGGTTTGGTTCCGGATGAGGTTCCTGATGAAATATTTTCTGGTCATAGCCAGATAGAACACTTGCGTCAGTCTTTGCACGACGCCAGTGGTCTTGATACCCCCCCAGGAGGTTGGATTTTGCAGGCCTTAGCCTGGTACGCATGCTGACTCTTCGTACAGGTGGCTGATGTTGAGGGTGACGGAGTACTTGGGGTGGTCTGCGCCACCAGTAGATTTTCTGCAGTATGACCTGACAGATATCTTGGACCAAGGTCCACCAACTGACCCGGTCCCCTAGGACGAAAAGGTGGAGGTTGACGAACTGCAGCGCTCAATGACTTTGCTACAGTTTTGGAGGTCTGCAACCTCTCAAGGCTCTCGTCAGCCTTGCTGCCAAAAAGATGGTCACCATCAAAGGGCATGTTGAGAAGCCGGGCTTGTACATCCGGAGCAAACCCCGACTTCCGCAACGGATATCTCAAATTCTGTTCGCACATTCTGCAGATGGTGCACAAGTTTCAACATGCCCAGAGTCTCCCGGCGTTCGAGTTCTTGAGGTTGCTAGGCCTCATGGCATCCTGCATTCTCCTGCTGCCAGAGGCCAGGCTGCGGATGAGATCTCTGCAGCGGGCTCTCAAGATGCAGGGGTCGCTGTCCTCTGGCAGGATGTCGGATCCCGTTCAGGTGCCGCCCTCGGTCGCCCAGGATCTTCTGTGGTGGGCCGTCGAAGGCAATCTGATGAAGGGGGCTCCATTTTGGCTACCCTGGACTTGTCATCCCCCACCCCTTCCCACCCAACCCCTGGACGGAGGTGACGATTGTGACGGACACATCCCTCACGGGATGGGGAGCTCATGCCAACGAGTTGACATCGGTCATTGGTCTCCGTCAGAGTTCAGACTCCATATCAATCTGTTGGAGCTGAGGGCCAGCAGGCTAGATCTGAAGGCTTTTCTGCCGACTGTGCGAGGGAAGAATGTCCTGATTCTGACGGACAACACAGTGGCCATGCACTACCTCAACAAAAGGTGGGGAGCAGGGTCACTTTATCTGTGCAGAGAGGCGATGAAGCTCTGGTTCTGGGCCATCCAGCAGGAAATTTCGATCTCGGCAGTTCATCTGGCCGGAGATGAAAACGAGGCGGCGGACGCTCTGAGCAGAGAGAGCACGGTCTCTCACGAGTGGGAGCTGGCTCAGGAGATTCTCCTGGAGATCTTTGACATTTGGGGGACCCCTTAAGTGGATCTCTTCGCCACCAGTGTCAACCGGAAGTGCGAAAGATTCTGCTCGTGGGAATTTCCTCCAAGAGGAGCCTTAGGGGACACGTTCATAGTGGAGTGGTCCTTCCCACTGCTGTATGCGTTTCCTCCAGTCCCCATCATTCCGCAAGTGCTGAGGAGGTTACGGAGGTTCGGTTCCCGAATGATCCTCATTGCTCCGGCATGGGCCCGGGGAACGTGGTATCTGGACCTTCTCGAGATGTCCATCTGCCCTCCACGCCATCTTCCCTATCGAGACGATCTGCTCTCATGGGAGGGGGGTCAGGTTCTCCATCCAGAGGTCAACTGCCTCAACCTTCATGCTTGGCTTCTGAAAGATTGAGGTATAAGGATTGGGACCTCCCTGAAGAAGTGATGGAGGTGTTGCTTTCGGCCAGAAGGCCTGCAACAAAGTCCCTGTACCGTTGCCGTTGGAGAAAGTTCTGAGACGGATGCAGGGTTAAGAATGTGGATCCTTTTTCATGTGCCATTCCTGTGGTTCTGTCTTTTTTGCTTTTGTTAGCCCACAAGGGCCTGCAAGTGGGTACCTTTAAAGGTTACCTGGCGGCGCTGTCCATATTTAAGCGCTCGTCTGAGGAGTGCTCTTATTTTAAAATTCCTTTGATTTCTCAGTTTCTGAAAGGGCTCACTAATGTGTTCCCACCGTCACCTTTCCAGGTGCCCAGTGTTAGGGAGAATTCTCTGTAAGGCTAATTTCCCAAACCTAGTGAGTCCCCCAGCAGCTTTGCTGGATTTTTGGGGTTTATTTTTTTCTCTCCTGCTAAGAGTGAGATTCTTTTTGCTCCCACTCTTAGACATGATTTGAGGTGTTCCTTTAACTTTCCATGTGTTTTATGGGCTATCGGGTCTTTTACTCCATAGGGTCTCATGTGTTTTTTTTTATGTGGGTTACACAGCACCCTCTGTGCCGTAACCCAGGGGTGTCATAGCGAACCCCCAACATAGACTCCATACCCTGGGACTGACTACTGTCTCCCAGGGCATGTAAAGTCACCATTGGCTTTGCTAGTCCCAAATTATGAACAGAAACCAGTACAAACCATCATATTGTGGACATACTGGTCGGGGCAATTCGATTGCCCCGGGGTCTGTTGTTCGAGGGGGCACGTCTTCGTCCCCCCTGATCGAGTTTTGGCTGGTGGCAGTGGATACTACTTTTTATATTCGACCGCAAATATATCTCTATGGGATTTTCCCATTGTTCGAGGCTACCAACTTTAATTGTTTAATTCTTATAGCCTCGAACATACTGCCGGTTTAATTAATTAATATTAATTCGCCGGTTGATATTTTTTGCCAGGACTCGATTCTAAAATGGCGTTTGTGTTCTCTTCTGTGACTCCAACCCAAGTCGAGCCCTTTGTTCCACTTTTTGGCGGGTTTCTCCACAAAAGTGGTGCCACTCTGTCTGGGTACCACAGGGGGCGTGGGAGGGGGTTAGGCACCCTGGACTGAGTTACCTTGGTAACTCAAGTCGCACTCTTGTGTGATTGGCCCACTTAGCATGTTTGATTGACAGCTAGGCTGAGTGAATGGGGGTATGCTGCATAAAAGCAGGGCTTTGGGGACTGGAACTTCAGAAGTCGCCACATGACCTAAGAATCCAAGGAGGGAGAAGCTGAGCCGGCCTGCAACGATGACACCACCGGTGGAGCCCTGCTGAACCGTTCACCACTTTTCCCAACGACAGAGGAGATCTCCAGCCCGGAGAGTCTTCTTCCTTCGACTGGTGGGGATAACCAGTCTACCTTCTTTTTGCCTTCCTGGAGCATCTCGTGGCCACCTTGCCTGTGCCAAGCATCCCGGCAACTAGGATACCACGTTTTCACCACTACCGAACGGGTAGTACCTTTGTACCGGAGAACTCTGCGGCTGGTTTCTTCCCTGGAGTGCAACGACCTTCATCTTTCCTCCACGACGAGATCTTCTCTTCCTCTGGATGACGCTGAGACTTGCACCCGCTGCCAGGAACAACTGCCCCCGCTGGAGGATCCTCTCCATTTAAGGTACCGTGTTCTGCCTGGCTTCCCTTGCAACCGATTGAACGGGGTGTATTAAATCCTCGTCTCTCGAACCTGGGTTAGCCTGGGACACCTTAGCTAATTTTTCTGAACTGAACTAAACCTTTTTCGAACTACCTCTACAAACTTTGAAGACTCTGTGTAACTGTCTGATCTTGGGCACCTTCCGCCTGGCTCCCTTGAAAGTGGGCCTGGCACCTAAACTTCCTCGCTCACCAGTAGACTGTGCCTTCCTAACTTGCTGTCGTTCTTTAAAAAGTGTTTAGTGTGTATGCTTCCATAATTCTGATTTTCCCTCCCTTTTTATTTAACTTGTTGGGGTGCCATCGAACGTTAAACGCTCACCTCTGTCTGGAAATAAGTGGTGTTAACTAAGACTTGTCCAACAAGCAATCAGGGATGTACATATGATAATAGTGATTGTGTTTTGAACATATCTTACCAATTTAGTGCTAGTGTGTTTTATAAGTGTGTGTTAAATAAATAATTATATACTTTTACACCAAAGCTCTGGTCAGTGTTTGCTTGTGCTACTGTGTCTTTGTACCTATTGTGTATACTCTGCATACTGCCTAACTCTTCTTGAGGGAAGTCTGACTGCTCAGCCACAGCTACCAAGTGAATCTGTGTGGTACAGACCGCTGCCAAGTGGGTTTACTGCCAAACACCTGTAGTCTTAAATCTTTTGCAGTGGTCCCTAAGGGAACTGCACAGGTTTCTGCCTAACACCCGGTTGGGATTTGAACCTAGTTGTAAAATTCCTAATGGGAGCTCCATTTGAGCCTTTACATTCTTGTCCTTTGAGACGGTTGCCTTTGAAAACTGTATTTTTATTTGCGGTCACTTCCGCTCGCAGAGTGAGTGAGTTGCAGGCACTTTCCGTTAAGCCACCCTTCAGTGTTCCATAAGGACAGGGTTGTCCTTAGGGTTCGTCCTTCTTTTCTTCCGAAAGTGGTGTCAGAATTTCATTTAAGCCAGAAAGTTATTCTTCCGGCGTTCTATCCTCCTCCGCATCCTGGTAAGGAAGAGGAGAGGCTCCATAGGTTGGAACCTAGGAGAGCTTTAAGTTTCTACATCTATCACATGTCCCGGGTCAGAGTGGACGATCAGCTCTTTATAGGATACGCTGGAAGGCGTTTGGGACAATCTGTTACTAAGCAGACTTTGTCTAGATGGATTATCTTGACAACTTCTGAATGTTACCGCTTGGCGGGTAAGGACCCTCCGGTAGGCTTATGGGCCCATTCTACCAGGGGTGTGGCTGCTTCTACTGCTCTGCAAAGGGGTGTTCCCATTCGTAACTTTGTGAAGCAGCCACATGGGCCTCTGTCCATGCTTTTGTAAAACATTATTCCCTGGATTCTATCCATGGGCAAGATTTGGCGGTCCTTTATTCTGCAATCTAATTGGGCATTCTAAATTTCTACATTCTAAATTCTTTTTTTTTTTTAAACTTTCTTTATTTGTCTTGACAACACACCAGAAACCAACAAGGCGCCACATGGCACCAGCAATGAGCCAAAGAAACCAGCAACATACATAATGAGTAACACATCATGCGTCAATTACAGTATACAGAGAGTGAGGAAGCAGACTGGACATTAACAACTGTATAAGGGGAAGACATCATTCATGGGGAGCCTTCAGGGGAGGACACGACAGAGTTTGTGGGTGAGGCCATGGCAGCCATATAGTCCCTAAACTTCAGCCAGATGTCTCTTGGCCTTGAGTGTGAGTGTTGCATTGCATTCCATGATTCCTCAGTATCATGAACCCATGTAATTGACCTGAGCCACTGTGCATAGGTAGGGGCCCTGGGACAGAGCCAACACAACAGTATACAGTGGACTGCCAACAGCATGCCTAGACCTGGAAGTTTCTTAGTCGCGGGGCAACTGTGGGAGATCATGAAACAGGCAGTGTAATGGGGTGGGGGCTATAGTGTGTTCAAGGATATCCGATAGTTTGGAGCAGACGTCTAACCAGAATTGGGTGAGACGGGGGCAGTGCCATAACATATGAATGTAGGAGGCTCGATCCATGCCACACCGGGGGCAGCTCGGACGAACGCTGCTGAACATGCAATGTAGCCTTACTGGTGTATGATGGTATCTTTGTAGCACCTTGAATTGTATTAATTTAAATTTAGTGTTATAGGATACATTGTGGGTGCGGGCACACATTCGGGACCATCTCTCGTCAGTGAGCTCAACTCCAAGATACTCCTCCCATGCGCGTCTTAGCCCTGTAAAGGAGGGGGCCGCCCCATTCTGCAGTAAAGGGTACAGTCTCGACACCTTGCCCCTGAAGGAGAGGTAGGAGCAAAGTTCCGCCACTATAAGCTCGTCAGGGGGAAAGTCGAGGAACTTAGGGAATTTGGATTTGAGATTCTTCCGTAGTGAGGAGTATTGTAGCCATACTGAAGGCCGGCGTTTAAGGGGTAAGGGAAGATCTAGCCACTCAATAAAGTTCTCATGTTCGTAGGCTTCTCGGAGTGCCAGGAAGCCAGCATCTGCCCAATTAGATACGACTGATTGTGGGATATGTGGGACATCGGGAAGAAAGTTCCATAATGGCAGGTCTCCGTGGAACGGGTGAAGCGTGCCGACCATTGTCCAAAGTTTGGTCAATGCTAAGGACGTGGTAGCAACCAGGTCTGCGGAGTCTGGGTCAGGGGGTGCTGGTTTGAGAATCAGGGAACCTATCAAGTGGTCCGAGACTGCCAGTTTGTCCAACCAGACGTGTGTGTGGGGGGGGGGGGGGGGGGATCAGTGGTATTAAACCAATATGACGCAAACTGCGATTGGGCTACTACCCAGTATCTGGAAACCTGGAGCGTTGAACCCACCCGGTTCCTTGGGAGCGGTCAATGTGGGCAGCTTAAGGCGGACAGCCCCCGAATGCCACAGAAAGGTGTTGCTTATCTGGCGCAGTGTTCTGAAAAAAAAAATCCCCAGGCCACACAGGGAGGTTAGTGAATCGGTACAGGAGTTGGGGTAATACCACCATTGTAAGTATTCCAATCCTGCCTGCTAGTGAAATGGGGAGTTTGGACCAGCTGGAAGCCCTCACTGCGAGGCTAGCTAAGTAAGTCTAATAATTATCCTCGCAAAGCTTGGCCACGTGGCGGGAAACCACCACCCCCAGGTAGGTGATGCTGGAAGGCGACCAGTTGAATCCACATAAATCTGAGGGAGGATGTGTGGAGTCCGTAAGTGGGAATAAGGTGGACTTGGAGCAGTTTATTTTAAGGCCAGATATGTCCCCAAAGCGAGCCACATCCGCTAGTATGGGGGCAAGGTTAGAGTCGGGAGACCGGATGTACAGAAGAGCGTTGTCTGCAAATAGGGAAACTACATCGGATTGGCCGACTGTGCGCAGGCCCCTATGTGAATGTGATTGGCGTATCATGTCCGCAAAGGGTTCCATAGCAATTGCGAATATAAGGGGGGAGAAGGGGCAACCCTGTCGTGTGCCTCTGGATATCTGGAAAGGAGTGGAACATCTGTCCTCGGTACGAACTCTGGCCGATGGGGCAGTGTAGAGCAGCCTAACCCAGGCACGAAAGTTGGGCCGAACTTGCACCTCTCGAGGACTCGCCATAGATACCTCCACGAGACCGAGTCAAATGCCTTCTGCATGTCTAGGGTGGCTGCAACCGCCTTTGTGGTCGGACTGATTCTGCTAATTACATTGAAGAGCCTCCTCAAATTCAGAGATGTAGACCTGCACGGGACAAATACCGCCTGGTCGGGATGGATAATGTGCGGCATGTATGGGGCTAGGCAGTTGGCCAGCAGTTTAGCGTATGTTTTAACGTCGCTGTTAATCAATAACAGCGGTCGGTATGAGCCGCACTGAGTAGGGGCCTTACCCGGTTTGAGGAGCACTGTTATCAGTGCCTCCCGGAGAGATGGAGGGAGTATACCCTTTTCACACGACTCCTCCCACAAGGCCAACAGTTGCGGAATCAGGATTGACTTATATCGTTTATAAAAATCCATGGGGAGCCCGTCGGGGCCAGGAGCCTTCCCTGATGCCAACGACATAATGGCCTCGTCAAGTTCCTTGGAGGTAAACGGTCTCTCCAGGAGAAGGCTGGTTTCAGTGGACAGTACTGATAGGGGAAGGCCCTCTAAGTAGGAATCAATTTCCGGAACCTGGGGACCATCGGCAGCAGAGTACAGGGAGGTGTAGAACAGCTGAAACTGGGAGTTGATGTCCAGAGGGGAGGTGGCGAGTGAACCATCAGGTCGCACTATCGCAGGGATATGGGGGGCACCGAACTCTCGGCGCAATAGCCTGGCGAGCATACGACCGGGGCGTTCATCCTCTCTGTATTAACTCGCCGCCTGAGGGGAGTCTAGAAATGTAACCTCTCGCTGGGCGAGGTTGCGAAACCTGTCCAGCTCGGAACCCAGTGCAGCCAGAGTGGTTGGGGAGTGGTCTTGGGCATATTGGGACTCAAGGATAGCCAGGGCCGATTCGCTAGCAGCAATGTCAGAACGGATTCCTTTAAGGATGCCGCAGCACTTGGATATGGCCATCCCCCTCACATATGCTTTAAACGATTCCCACAGGACATGTTACTGAGTCTGTATTGATCTCAAAGAATTCCTCGATGGAGGATTCGAGTTTGGCTGCGAAGGCCTGGTCGAGAAGCGCATATGGTCCTAGCCTCCACTGCCTAGCTTTTCCAGCATCCTGACCCTAGTTTAGGGAAATGAGTACCTGTGAATGGTCTGAAAGCGTCCTAGGGAGGATAGCCAAGTGAGACAAGGATCTGACCAGTGTGTCCGTTATAAGCCATCTGTCTATCCTGGAATGGGAATCGTGAACCGAAGAGTAGAAGGAGAATGTGCGGGAATCAGGGTTCATTAGGCGCCATACATCCACAAGTGCCAGACGGGGAAGGGATGTAAGGATAGTGTAGGCTGCCTTGGAAAGTTGGCAAAGTCTGGTGCCTGACCTATCTAGGGTGACATCTAGTATGGTATTGAAATCGCCCCCCCCATAATATTGGGAGCAGGGGGTAACTTTCAAGGAGGGCAGCTAAGTGTAGGTAGAATTCAGGGTCGTCGATATTAGGACCATATATATTCAGGATGGCTATCTCTTGGTGGAGTAGTTTGCCCGTGATCAATACGTATCTGCCCAGAGGGTCGATATGCGAGTGGTGGCATGTGAATTTCAGGCTCTTGTGTATCAGAGTAAGGGTGCCACGGCTTTGCGTAGAATAGTATAGTACCTCTGGGGCGCCCCCATTGCCTCGCAAACCGCTCACACTGCTCTGATCGGGCATGGGTTTCCTGTAAACATAAGATCTTCACCCCATGACGTTCAGCATGTAGCTGTACCTGTCTCATCTTTCTGTGATTTCCTAACCCCCGGATATTCCAGCTCATGAAGGTCAGGTCAGTGTTAGCCATACTCGTGTGGGTACTGCTTGTATTCCTGCCACGGGGGCACCAGCCACAGGGAGCTAGTGGATCCGGCGGTGCGTGGAGCCCCGTCTGAGTAGTCAAAAGGCATTGCCTCGGCGCATAGGGCGCCTCTAGTGGCTGTCAAGACTTTTTTAACCATAACGTCCCCTCCCCCTTCCCCCACCCATATCCCTCCCCCAATCGGAGGGACGAGATCCAAACTAACCCATATGAACCAAGAACTTCTAGGCATCAACGCCTGGGGGACTGTTGGCTGCCAGGCAGTGGCGCACCGGACTGGGGAGAGCGTGAGGAGAGTATGCAATCTAATAGTATTTGCCATAGTGTTCGAGGCATGTACAGGTAATAGAGGGGCCATGGCCAACGGGAAGTAAAGCCAGTGAAGCCGGAGGGAAGTAGCCATGGGTCTCGATATACCATCTGGGGAGCAAAATGTGGAGTCCCAGTGGTAAGGGCGGGACAGGGGTCCAGGGGCCCACCCTCGGGGGTCTGGTAGTAGTCATAGAATAGTCACCCGAGATGGGGTCTTGTCAGGGAGTAATGCCTCTGGAAACAATGGGTCAGCGTGGCACACAGGGCCACAATTGGATAGGATAAAAGGAGCAACGTGAACAAACCAGCAACCAATAAACTTCAACAATAAGGTGCCATCATAGGGGGAGACGCCAACAGGGTCCCCCGCGTGTCCTAGGCACAGCAGTATGCAGAGTAGGTACACATCCCATCTAGACAGTAAGTGGCTCAGCCCGGGATGTGTTTGTCTATAAATTTGGAGGCCTCCTCCTGGGATAGTGAAAAAGAACGTCTGCTTGGAGTGTTCGATTCTCAGCTTTGCAGGAAAAAGCATAGAGTATTTAACCCCTAAGTCTCGGAGTCTTCTTTTTACAGCTATAAAGGTTTTACGCTCCTGTTGCACAGCCACGGAGAAGTCCGGATATAAGTGTATCCTCGCCCCCCCAAGGAGCAGCTACCCCTTAGCTCTGGCCGCTTGTAAGAGGGCATCTCGATCACGAAAATTAAGGATACTGGCTATGATGGGGCGCGGAGGTGCGCCAGGTCTGGGTTTCGCGGTCAGGGAGCGATGCGCCCTTTCCACCGCAAATTGTGCTGACAGCTTAGGGTGGTCCAGTAGTGTTAGGGGTTTGTTCCACATATTCCTCCATGTGCTCCCCAATGTTGTCCTCGGGCACGCCGACAATGCAGAGGTTATTCCGCCTGGAGCGGGATTCAAGATCGTCATTTTTCTTCTCCACTGCCAGGACCCGACTGGTAAGAGTGGTAACCGCTGCGCGGAGGGAACCCAGGTCATCCTCAGTAGTGCCAACCCTCGTTTCGATTTCAGCGACCCGGCTATCTGTTCTCTCGATATGAGCCTTTATCGACGAGATGGTACCATTCATGTCGTCTAACTTAGTATCGAGAGTGGTGAAGCCTTCGCGCATGTATTCCAGCATTTTTTGAGAGTCATCTAGGGTGAGGATATCGAGGCGGTGGGCGATTCCTCTGGAGGCTCAGTCGGTGGTCTGGAGGGTGTCTTAGTAAACATATTTAGTGAGCTTTGCTTTCCTTCCGGCTCCCGCTCCCTTGGTCATGATGACAAGTAGAGATTAATTTGGCGGCGCCCCGAAGGTGCCAGCTGTCAGGTGTGGCAAGTTTCTCTCCGGCTGCAGCTCAGGATGATCTTCTCTGGGCAGGCGAGGACCACTGGAGGCCTGTCCTGTGATAACTCACCGGACTACAGTTTTTCTATGATAGTGCGGGAGGATATGGCAGGATATGGCCGGAGCGGCATTGGCAGGGGCCACGAGAAGCAGGCTAATAAGAGACAGGGTATGATCTTCTCAGTCACTGTGGGCCGCTGCAAGCAGGGTATTCCTGGAGGCAAGGGAAGGCCCAACCCCAGCCAGGAGCGTGTGGATCTGCGGAACAGCGTTGTTCCCTCAGCTTTACCGATCCCCTACAAGCGATTCCATGGGTGGTGAGGTCCAGTAATCAATCCCAGATTCAGCTGTGAGCGACTGCATGGACGATGCAGCCGGCCGTTCACACCACAGGGGGTGGGAACGTGCAGTAGAGAAGTTCATATGTGTGCCTCCCGGCCAAAATTTGAAACCCCCAGCAGGGCACGCATGATTAGGATGCCAGTAGCAGAGAGCGATGATGGTGCGTATTATGAGCAGGGTCGAGTCAAAGAGCCCAGAAAACAGACAGGCTATCGGTACTCCCCCAGGCGTTCAAACACATGCTCGTGCAGCACCGGGTCGGCCAAGGGGCCGTAGTCCAACCGGGGGGAGGAGGGAGGCGAGCCGTGTGGCGCCCACGCGCAGCCAACGACGAGGGCCAAGGCCCGCTGGAGGCAGACACACTCAACCCCCCTCACCCCCTACCTGGTAGCAGGCCTGAGCCGAAGCGCCTGCGGAGGGCTGGCAGGGAGGGAAGATGCTGTGCTGGTAGGCGCTGAGCCGCAGTCGGCGGCCAGCCGTGCCGGTGATCCCTCATTACAGGCGTTGCTGGTGTCAACGGAGGTCGCATCTGCAGTAGTTGTGGCGGGCCATCAGGGCGAGGCAGCCCAACGGGAGGGCAGGAAGAACAGAGTCCCGCTCCGCAGGCCCCTCCCCCGCAGTAGGCCGCAACGGCGCGCCCCCAAGTGGCTCCATGGAGCGGCAGACGGGGAGATCGGGCAGAAGGAGTCCCAGCGGGAACCGGGGGACCACAGCTCAGCGCCGGGGGCGCGTTTCTCCATGAAACCTCCCAGGGCCACAGAGGATAGGGTTATAGGGATGCGCTGTCGATTTCAGGCGGATGCAGTGGGGTTGCGAGCCTGAACGCGAAGGTTCTTTGCTCTCCCCGTCCGGAGCACAACACCTAGGCGGCCCTCTTGCTTCGGCGCAACAGCGCCCCCCCACCCCCCCATTTTAAATTCTTTTCCCACCTCCATACGTTGGTACTGCTTTGGGAGTCTGTCATAGATGTGGAATACGTTGGAGGAACCAATCCCTTCGAAGAAGAAGTTACTTTCTTACCTGGTATCTTTCTTTCGATGCGATGTTCCGACGACGTATTCCACATTGTTCCCTCTCGGCCTGCCCCGCTACAGAATTTCTTATGCGATTGTAGCTTACGTTTCCGCAAGGCTTTCTGTGGTTATACTGGCAGAAGATTGGTGGCACACGTTCTGCGAAAAAACTACTACTGAGGCTACGGGCGTCGTGCGTCTTACTTGCAACATCCGGTGACGTCGGCTCGACGGAGGCCCTCGAGGACAGCGTATCGGCGTCATCGACGCAGGACGCAGACGCCAAACATTTTACGAAGCAGCACAGCTGTGGTGATTACCTGTCATAAATGTGGAATACGTTGTCGGAACATCCCATCGAAAGAACGTTACCAGGTAAGAAAGTAACTTGTTCATCTGTTCCCCCATCATGACTTTCAAAAGGAGGTAACGGCCCTCCGGATCCTTGAGTATTGCTCGCTTCTTGAATATTGTCTTGTCCCTTAGCAATATTGCTAACTCCATCGCCCGCCCGACGCGTAGTATTGTTTGGGGATCGCTTGATTGGTCATTCTTTTCTCGTCCACAGGGAGAAGATGTGTCTCTTGTAGGAATACAATTGACGCTTGTAGATAAATCAGTCTCATCAGGTAGAGCAGCGTTTTACTGGCAAGTTTAAGCCATGTACATTGAGTGTCACAATGTTCATCTTGGCCATATCATCTGTGGGTAAAATTATTCTGATTTCCGCTGTGCCACCTCCAGCTGTTTAAGCTGTGCATCTTCTCGTCAAACAGACCATATCTTAAGACTTTCCAAGTTAACCCAAAAACAAGTATAACGTTCCCTCTCTGCACCCACCCCCTCTCTTACCCGTCGGTTAAGGTCCCTCAGAACCTTCCCCTGGCCCCTCTTGGGCCATTGGGTATCACTTCCAGTCCGTCTTGCTCTTCACAGGACATGTCTATGTCCCGAGTGGGTGGATTCCAGGATGATTCGCCCCCTCCCTCCGTCCGAGTTGCTTCACTCGTCCCGCACATCTCTCTTCCTTGTCTCATCTCTCTCCCTTACCAATCCTTTAGCTCCACTTAGTGGTCAGTGCCCAAGTACATTTTGCTGTTTTGTTCAATTCGGGACTGAGCCCGTCAGAGCAATGGTTTTGCCACACCTCCTATTGGAAGTGGTCGCCCATTCCCACTGTCTGGGTCCATCACCTTTCCGGTTACAAGTTGAGCTTATGTCCAAGCGTGGCTCTTCCTCTTCTAGGTGTAGTAGGGGATAGTCCCTCTTCACAGGTGTTGATGCGCTGCTGTCTGCCCTCCCATGTGAATTGTAGGCCAAAAGGCTAAGCCCATCTGTAGGTGATTCCTTGAGACTTAAGAGCTCTTGTGACTGGCATCATTAATCTCCTCTTGTGAAGGGTTGACAGCGCCAAGTCCTGGACTTGTGTTCTGTTGATAGAGACCAATTGTTGCTTTCCAGCAGCCCGTAGTATCTCCTCTTTCATGGTGTAGGAAGTCATCGCCAGCAGGACGTCCCTGGGTCTAGTTCCCGGGTCTCCTTTTTTAGGTCCCACTCTATGTACCCTGTCTATGAGTATGTCCTCCGGTTGGACTCCGGTTAATAGGCTACTGAAGCAGTTTTGCATGGTTTCTTTCAGGTCTTTATCCTCTATTGTTTCGACGAGGCCTTTAACCCTGATGTTAGATCTGTGGTATCTGCTTTCAAGGTCTTCTGTCTATAGTTCTAGGTTGTGCGTTGCTCTGGCGACTTGTTCGAGCAGTATGTCAGATTGTTTTGAGTCTTCCACAATCTCTGAGAGTCCCGCTTCTGTCATGTCCACCCTATCGCCTAGGTCCGTAATGTCCTTCTTGACTTCTTGCACGGAGGAAAGCAGTTTGTCTCAAATTTTGGCCAGTTGATCTTGGAGGGACTCCATCATCCGGCTTTCCATCCCTTTCAGGCTTTCTTGGAGTTCCTCCTTGCTCAGCGCCATTTTGGAGTTGTTTTCTGTGCTTTCTCTGGCGTCTTGTTCTTCCGTCGTAGTTCCACACTGGGGTTTTTCTGTACGCCGTTGTCTCCAGCAGTGCTCTAGTTGTCCTACTCGCACTTTACCTGTGTTTTAAGCTTTCAGTAGGGCGTTTTTAGCTCTGGCCACTGGCATCTGTATCCATCTCAGGGCAGAGGTATGGGAGTGAGGTGGCGCCGCAGAATCTCCCGGGTAGTTCGGTGTGCTTCTGTCCTCTTATCCTACTCTGAGTGCTGATTTGTGCAAAGGTTCTGGGCACAGTTGCCTTGTTGGTGTTACACGGGTGCACACCTTGTCTGCTGCTCAGGTTTCAGTGGCGCTGCTCGGGTGGATCCTTTTTAATAGTCCCTTTCAACTCCTTTGGGGTGTATAGGCGTGCGTTTTTCTTAGAAACCCTGTTAAGGGCGTGCAACCCGGCCCCTGGGCGCTGCCCTCTGTTGAACATGTTCCCCCTGTTCGTATCACACTGCACTTGTTGTTGCTTTATTTCCTGGGGACTGGGGGGCGATGCTATAATGGCAGTAGGCGACCTTCCCTTTGTGGTTGTTGCTTTAAAGCTGGGGTGTTCTGTGTTATCTGTGTGGGCCCTCGTTCAGCTTGTCCGGTAAAAGGGGGGCAGTTTTAACACTCTGGTATGGCGAAGGGTGACGCCTGGCGTGTAGGTTCCTTGTGTCCGGGGGCTTCTCCCTTTCCTGTTTCGCGTGTTTCTCTCACTGTTTATAGCTGGGGTGGTGCTTTAGCAATATTTATTAGCACTGGAAGCCTAACGGTGCTGGGCTTCTGCTTATCTGTGCTGCACATCAAGTCTGTCAGTCTTTCTTTCCCCGATGCGGCCTGCCGCCGTGTCCCTGCTTTTTCGCCCTATATAGTGGTTGCTGTGAATCTGGTGCCCGCTCCTCTTTCCTGCCCTTTCCACCTCCTTCCCCCTTATGACGAGCGTAGTAACTGGTCTGAACGCCAGTCTGCTTCAGGGGATTCCGCAGACTCCCTCCGTGCCGGTTGGGAGGGGGCACCCCCGCCGGAGTCACTCTGACGTTCTGGAGCGATTACTGTCACGTTGTGGGCTTTACCCCCGCGGGGGAGCTGCATCGTTTAGACTCTGCCATGGAGTTGCTTCGAGTTGCCCACAATGTTATGGGTCGCTTGTATTCTGCCCTGTTCCGTGGGCAAGCGGTGCAGCCCTCAGACGACTGGTCTTTTCTCGGGTGGGACAGCGGGGCCGCTCCGGTCTTTCGCTGCCCCCTGTGCTGGATTGTTGGGCTACCGCCAAACGGGGCTCTGCGGCTCGTCCTTGTTGTGTCACCCTTCTCCTCTTTTATGGGCACTGAAAGGGTGGGCGGGAGACGGAATTCTTCTGTTTAATCAGCTTTTGTCACCTTTTGGTATCCCACTCGGACGGAGCTCTGGCACGTACGTCCTCACAGGATGGTGGCCATCTTGGAGTGCCACTACCATCTTTCCATCCTCCTCCTCCTCCTCCATCTTAGGAGGAAGAGAGACTTCATCGCCTAGACCAAAAGAGGGTTATAAGTTTCTATATCACAAGAACAGCAAATATTCGCCATGATGATCAGCTGTTTATTGGTTATGCTGGTCACAGATTAGGCTTGGCTGTCACAAAACAAACCCTCTCTAGATGGTTGGTTGTTTGTATAACTGAGCGTTTCTCGTTGGCCGGCAAGGATTCACCTGAAGGTCTGAGAGGACATTCTACTAGAGGGGTGGCTGCTTCCTCGGATCCTGAAAGAGGTATACCAGTGAGAGACATTTGCAGAGCAGCAACATGGAAGTGCCTGCATACATTTGGTAAATTCTACTGTGTAGATTATTTTTCAGGAGAGGAAGCCAAATTTGGCAAGGCTGTCCTCCATAACATTAACAAGTTAAGTAAATTCATAGCACCCTGCACTGAACTCAAACTGCTTTGGGAGTCTATGAAACATGAGGAATACGTGGAAGGACAAAATCCATTTGAATGAACAAGTTACCCCTTGTAACGTTCTTTCGACTGGATGTTCCTCACACGTATTCCTCTTCGCCCTCCCATCCATCCCCACTTGCCTAAAATTTCCATGTCTTACACCTTCCTTTCTCGCAATGTCAAGACTATCGCCTCTTGTAACACAGCATGCTAATTAAAGGAGGAAGAAACTAAGAACTGAGGTAACGGTCAGTGCGCGTCCCACTATATACCAGCGTCGACGTCAGGGTGGACGCTACAGAGCTCGTCAAGGACCAAGGTTCGATGCTGCATGATGCTCGACCCTATGAAAAAGAATTCCAAAGCAAGTTGCAAGCAGACTTGAATATATCAAAGATGAGGAATAAGTGAGAGGAACGTTACAGGGGGTAAGTAACTTGTTCTTTTAGTGATTCCAGATCCGTTTTATATGATTCTAAGCAACTATTGATGTCTGCTAATATCTCTGTAAAGCTTTCTGCATCTTTTATTGCAGTGATCTCTAAAGACAACTCATTAATTTCTTTCTCTAATGTGTCAAATGTTGACTGCTAGCTCTTTAATGTTTAATAGGATTAGATCAATTGAGCATTTATTTAAGATCTGCTCCCATTTCCTCACAAAATCATTGTTCTCTTTACAGAGTCGGTCTCAATGGTATTCTCAAACCTCTTGGGATTCTTTGTGCTCTATATCTGCCCAGCCTTACTGCATGTCACTTTCTATCTATGGCTTTCCGAATCGCATAACTGAGTTGTTTTATCTTCTTCTGGGGATCAGCTTGTTGTACTGACTGGGTTGTTTCTTTAATCAGACTGAGAATAGCCTCTGCTTCTTTGGCTGTGAAACTGAAAGTGGTTGCTCTTTGGTCGGCTAAATGTTCAATCTCGTTTTTTGACATCCTTGCATGCCACCGCTTAGTTGTGAATGCATGGAAGAAGAAAGACTTAAATGATCAATGTCGTGAGCTAGCACCACTATAAGTTAATAAGTAATTCTTCAAATTTCCTAGAAATGATTTCTTTTAGTTCGAGATGTCTGTGAATGGGGGGCAGACCCACTAATTTGTGCCTCCGTGCAGAGCACACCAATGAAAGCAAAATAGAAAGACCAATGCGGATTAGACTTCGGTGTGGGTTGCGCAACCTAATATCCACTCACTGGATATGAATCAGATGAGGATTATAGACCCTGATGAAGGACTATGATTAGTCCGAAATGCATTAGCACGATTCGCATCTGCACTGAATTTTCGAAAGTTAGAACCTTATTCAATTTGGCATTCCTGATTATTTTGTTACCAAAAACAAAGTAGAACGATCCAAATATGATAACAATTGAAGAAAAGATTTCAACCACATAGCGGATATTTGGAGGTACAACCCAAGGCTAATCAGCCTTGGTCTTTCTATTTTACTTTCAATGGTTATACAGGCTCCCACTATTTCCACCAGACCTGCAGCATCCACTTCCAATCTGCCTATGGACAGAGAGGGAAAGAAATCGGACGAATTAGCCAGAAAGGTGTTTACATCTGGCAGCATGGAACTCAAAGCCACGAACATAGCCTGTGGATTCAACAAGTATGCCTTTGGCTTATGAAAGCATGTGGAACATGCTGCTGAATAGGTCCCTGAGGGTGCCATGCGGGACATATGCTTACAGCCGGTCGAGAATGGTAACCAAGCAGTCATTGCAAACTGCCCTGGACACAGTGGACTGCGTTGGCAGAGCAATGGGTTCAGCGGTAGTAATGAGACGCCAAGCCTATCTAAAAACTTCTGGCTTCTCTCAGAATGTTCAGAACAGGCTGCTGGACATGCTCTTTGAAGGTGACATGCTCTGCGGTCTGAAAGCAGAGGAATCCTTAGAGAAATGTAAGGAATCCAAGTTGGCTGCTAAATCTTTGTGTCTAGCGGCAGAGCCGGCCAAACCTGCCTTCAGCTTCGCCTCCAGGGGTAGAGGCTGTAGACGTTATGTACCCTATGGCAGGAAGCCACGGCTCCCGCGAGCCAGGCTAGGGCACAGGCGCTCCTCGTGTCCCTGAAGGGGCAGAGTGGGCTCTAGATTCCAGCAAGCAGGAATAGCGGCAGGGTCACCCATGCCCTCAAAACCGCTTTGATTTTCCCCTCCCACGATTCAACGGTTGGTGGGTAAATAACTTCCGATGCCTGGGCCCAGCAGTTGATTTGTGGGGTTATTGTCTGCCTTTACTAAAGAGTGCTTCAGACAGTCCTCCACCTTCCCCAATCCAACTGGGCAGGAACTCTCGTGGGCTCCTGTATTTTTCTAGTGCCAGTGGCCAGGCCGCGTATGAGATCCCTCCAGTGGGTCCTGAGGAACCAGTGGTCCCAGTATCTGGGAGCGTTCAGGGATCTCCTTTCAGTGTCCAGCCAGGTAGTCTGCGAACTCTGCTGGAGGAACAGGCGCAACAATCTCTTGGTGGGGGAACCCTTCTGGCCTCCTTGGCCCCAGCTCTGAGTGGTCACGGATGCGTCCCTGAAGGGTTGGAGCACTCACTGTGAGGATTTGCAGGTGAGCGGCCACCGGTCTCCATCAGAAGCCAGGTGGCACATCAACAGGCTGGAGTTGCGGCCCATCAGGTTAGCCCTGAGGGCTTTCGCTCCGTCTCTGAGGGAAGCATGTCCTCGTCCTGACAGACAGCATGGTGGCCATGCACTACCTCAACAAGCTGGGCTGGTGTGCACTCCCGGCCACTGTGCACAGAGGCAATTCAGCTGTGGTTACAAGAGAACCAAGTCTCAGCAGTTCATTTGGCTGGGGCAAGAGAACGCCTTTGCGGATGCTCTGAGTAGGCAGAGCATGGTCTCACACGAGTGGGAATTGTGCAGGAAGTCTTAGAGGAGATCTTCACACTCCTCGGTACCCCAGCAGTGGATCTGTTCATCAGAGAGTCCAACAGGAAGTGCGAACAGTTTTGCTCGAGGGAAATCCCAGCCAACGGTGCACTGGGGGGGATGCGTTTCTGGTGGACTGGATCTTCCCTCTCCACTACGTCTTCCACCCGATTCTCACTGTTCCCTGGGTTCTGAGGAGGTTAAAGAGATTCTGAGCGGCCATGATCTTGATGGCCCCGGATTGGGCGAGGAGAACGTGGTATTCCCATCTCTTGGATCTGACCATATGTCCACCTCACCGGTTGCCTCAGCGTCTGGATCTCCTGACCCAGTCGTAGGGTCGAGTGCTGCACCCGACCCCGGATTCCCCCAGCCTACATGCATGACTCTTGAGAGGACAAGGTACGATGACTAGGGCCTCTCAGAGGAGGTACTTGAGGTGGCCTTCTATGAGATGTCTGTACACGTGCAGGTGGAGAAGATTTGAGGTGTGGCTCAGGGAACGTGAGACTAATCCTATCTCTTGCCCCACCACCACAGTGATGGAGTTCCTTCTGTCACTGGCCTCTTCGGACCTTCAGGTTACCACAGTCAGTGTATTTTGTGGCCCTATCTGTGTTCAAGAGGTCCCCAGACCAAGGTTCCTTTTTTACTATTCCGGTCATGGCCCAGTTCCTGAAGGGTCTTCTCCACAAGTTTCTGCCAACCCCGTTTGTGGTCCCAGATTGGGATCTAATTCTGGTTTTGACCTACTTGATGGCGGCTCCATTTGTGCCTATGCACTCATGTTCTTTGTGGCTGTTGTCCCTTAAGACAGCCTTCTTAGTCACAATCCCATCTGCCAGGAGGGTTAACGAGCTGCAAGCCTTGTGCTGCAAACCTCCTTTTCCGAAGTTCTTTCGTGAGAAAGTCTCCCTCAAAGTCAGGCCCGGATTCCTTCCTAAGATGGTTTCAGATTTCCATCTGTCCCAGTCTATTGATTTGCTTGTCTTTTACCCTGTTCCATATCCCTTGAAAGAGGAAGAGCAGTTCCACCACCTTGATCCCAAAGGTTTCTATGTTGCTTGCACATCAGAGTTTCAGAAATCAGACCAGTTGTTTGTGGCCCTTTCCTTGCCTAGAAAAGGGCTTGCCATCACTAAACAAACCCTGTCACGTTGGATTATTTTGTGCATATCCGAGTGTTCCCAATCGGCAGGCAGAGAGCTTCCAGTGGGCATCAGGGCCCACTCAACCAGAGTGGTTTCAGCCTCTGCAGCCCTCCAGAGAGGGGTTCCTGTTGGGGATGTATGCCGGGCATCCTTGCATACATTACCAAGCTTTATGCCTTGGATGTTGCACTTGGAGCTGATACACGGTTTGCTAGGGCGGTTCGTCAGAATCTACTTGTTTAAAACTGCTGCCCTCCTCCGTTAGTCTAACTGCTTGGGGAGTCTATCAAGATGAGGAATGTACGGGAGAAAAGCAATACATTGAAGGAGAAATTACTATAATCTTTCTATGGATTCTTCTCCCGCAGATTCCTTATCGACCCTCCCATCCATCCCGCTCACAAAGTTCTGTGGCTAGTCTATTCTTTCCAAATGAGGAAACATCTTCTGATGACACTTGGATGACCGTTACGGTCTTATTTTTAAAAAAAATACGTCATCTCACTCATTGTGTGAGCTAACCCTGTTGGGATGTATCTTGTTAACGTTTTTTACCGGCTGTTAGCCTCTTCCTGTGGTACTCTTACGTCCCGTCCCCTTTCCTCCATACTGTATGGGCGTCCCTCGTGAGGGACAGGAGACTGGACCTTTTTCACCAGAAAAATCTTCTTCCCCTTTAAATTTAGAGTCGCGAGGGGGGCGGCCCTGGGAGCATGTGCTTGCTCGACTCAGCCCAACGGCGCCACTGAGTCCCCTTTTCCGCGTTGACGGGAATGGGCCGAATTCACCAGCGCTCCTGGGTTTGGCTTCGGCCATGTAATACCACATGCTCTTCCCCGGATATTCTTCTATGTTTGTCTTTTTCTTTTCAATAGGTACTTGGTCCTCCGACGCTACGCTCCTCTTCGGCGCATGTCGACTTCAGCGGGCTTCAGCAGGTGTGCAGCCTGCAAGGGTCTCTTCCCCACATCCAAACCCCATGCCCTTTGCCTCAGCTGCCTTGACCCTGACCACGGCTGAGAAGGTTGCTCCGCGTGCGACGTGCTCACGCCACGTGCACTGAAGAACAGGCTAGCTAAGTGGAGGGAGCTTTTCCAGAGCCTCCCGAGGACCTGAAGGACTTCATCAAACATTGCTCGAGGCCGAAGGTAAGGCCTCTATTTACCATTTCACCCCGTAAAGGCAACTCCTTCCCAAGGAAGCGCCCGACCAGGAGGAACCTTTTGGGTCCTAGCACCAGCACACGTACCGAGGCTAGTCCAGCTACCTGCCTCATGGCCGAGGGGTCTCTGGATCCTTCCGGGTCAGTGCTGAGGCACCACAAGGTTCTTTTACCGGGATTACTCCCGGGGAGCAATGCCCTAGTACCTGCACACGTACTGAGGCTAGTCCAGCTACCGGCCTCACGGCCGAGGGGTCTCCGGATCCTTCCAGTGTCAGTGCAGAGAGCCTGCAAGGTTCTTTTACCAGGATTACTCTCGAGGGGGCGCCTTCACGCAGCACTACAGGCAACTCTGCTGAGGGCAATACGCCATCCAGGTTACGGGATAGGCCTTATGTTCCAACACCAAGGGTCTTGGACGTGGCTGGTTCCAGTGAGCCAGGCACCACGACTTCGGCACACCACTCGAAAAAATGGCCGAGCGGGTGGAGGGACGAGTCACAAGGTGGGACTGGTGTCAATGTCTTGGCCACTGGGCAAGGACCACTAGTTACATCATCTAAAGGGTCCAAGTGGACCCAGTCCTGGCGCCTTTGGCGCCAGGCTCATGAGAAAGTGTGCTCTGCACACTTTATTTCTGGTGCAAGTGTTGTTTCCTCCCCTGCAGGGTCCCCACAAGCATCCAGTTCGGGCTTGGCAATAGGAAAACATTGGGCTGCACATGCAGCATCATCTGGGAATGGCAAGGTGGGGCCACAAGGCGGAGCCAAGGGGGCGTGGCTGGGACCAGGCTATTTAAACCTGCCCCGCCCGCATGCAAGCGCTTTGCGTTAGTCTGCTTATAGCAGCGTAACGCTCACCGCCGCCTGAAGCGCTCTTACCCGTTTCCAGCAATACCATCACTTGAAGCGCAGCTTACCTGACTCCAGCAACATCATCTCCAGTGCGCATCTTACCTGATTCCAGAAATCCCATCGCCTGCAACGCATCTTACCTGATTCCAGCAGTCATTGCAGTCGGAACGCACCCGCACCTGTTCTGGGCGCCTAAGCTACACGGGAGCTCATCTCATCCAGCATCCTCGCGGATCCATCCATTCACCAGACGCCGGAAGGTCTTCGGAACGCTGTCTCTCGTCAGCCATCACCAGTCCATCCCTGCAGGAGAAACGGACAAACAAGGTTAGAAACAACATAAAGACTTTACGCTAAGATCGCGCGCAACACATTCCTCGTGCTTGACCTTAGAATCAAACTTACCTTCTACTTGGGACATCGTAAACCCCTCGGGCCCCCATTTGGACTCACTTCCAACACTGTGACTCTGCTGGGCCCTTCACCACCTATTGGGGAGAAGGAAAGACATTACAAGGGTTGCAGACAATAAGAACGGAAAAAAGACATTGCAAAAGGATCCAGACAATAATCATTGTTGAGAAACACTTAACTTTGAAGTGGATCAGCCACAGCCAGTCTGGGCTGCCACGCACATGGACCAGTGGAGAAACTAGGTCCCATTAAAGGCGCCCCTGCAGTTGAAGCAGGACGGAGAGCTCATCCTCATAAATAAACAGGGGCAGTGTCAGCAACCAGCTCAGTCCACACTACAGGAGCAGGGGAAGAAGTCTGATCCAGGGGAGCCAAGTCCATGGAGGGCTGCAGCCATGCCCCAATGTCCCCGCAGAGACCAGGTGAGCGTAACAGTCAACCAGGTGCGTGACCTACAGTTTATCCATCAGTGGCCCAGGGCAGGTTTCCCCTGCACCCCAGGTAGAGTGTACCCCGGCCCCATCAGCCGTTAGCCACTCCGTCAATATCAACTGCCACTTCTACGGCCTCCAAAGGCAGGTTCTTTGAAAGGTTCCTAGGGCTGATGCCAACTCTCCGGACGGGGGCCATCCTCCGGGATGCCATCCGGGACATGCTCCCCCAGGTCACTCCACGGGCTCCCATAGTCATTCCTCCCACGTCTCCGGTGCCAGCAGTGTCTAACATACTCTTACTCCATAGTCCCCTTTCCTCCATACTTCCCAGCATCCTACCCCCTAATAATACTGGTGTCATTAGACAATGCTGAATATTGTCGACGCATCAATGGGGACTGAGGAGTGGCGCGGGTGGGCGTTGTCAGGCGAGCGCATGCTACCAGGACCGCACCCCTGCACGCCTGTAAATTGAAAGCAGAAAAAGATTTTTCTGGTAAAAAAGTGTCCATCTCCCGTCCCTCGCGAGGGACGGCCAAACAGTATGGAGGAAAGGGGACTATGGACTAAGAGTATGTTAGTCACTACGGTGCGTAACTATTTTTTTCCATTTATAGCATTCAAGCTTGGGGGGAAACAATTGAGGAACTGAAGCATGGGGCATTGTGACGTGCTATAAATATGACGCCTGACGTCACTTCCTGAGCGACGAGCGAGTCGAGGTCCACTACGCCCCTGTCAAAAGGTTTCTGAACAGCACAGCAGAGCTGGATGATGGATATCTATCAAGATGAGGAATCTGCGGGAGAAGGATCCATAGAAGGATCCATAGAAAGATTATTATGGTAAGCAATTTCTCCTGCCCCCTGCTTTGCCACTAAACTGGTTAAGAGAGTTGGAGAAGCAAACCTGGAGCTTGGGAACAGTGGGATAGCACCTGTCTGTAAGATATGCTTGCCTTGCTATAGAAACTTTTTTATCAAGACTCACCTTTGGTGGCTGTGAGTGTTTGGGGTTCTGAGGGATCCAGGCCCAGTCAGAAATCTCCTAGAAGTCTCAAGACATGAGTCAGTGTTTGGAAGTGCACTACAGGAGCAGAAACACTGTAGGGGCCATTAACCAAATTCCAGGTGTCCTGGGTCAACCGGAAAGTGGTTCGAATAAAATAACAAATCCTTTGAAAAATACATTGGAGGACCAGCAGAAGCCACTGATCCTACCAGAGAAGAATGCATCGTCGGAGGTCACGTGTAGTGACTTGGGGCAGTAGACAATTACCTGTAAAGGCATCTAACACTGTGGCATTCTAACTCAGTCACTGCACCACTCCCTTGTCCTAGAAACCTTTCCCCAACCTTTTCTTCACAGTGGGGACCCAAGATGTGTTTCCAGTCTCATGGCGCACAGGTCGGACACCTAACTGGCTGGTAAAGTGTTTGCTCAATTTTAAAGACTGTTGCACGGTAACATTTACGATTAGTGTGAACTTGGACTTTGAATCTGCTCATGGGTGAGACCTGGTTGGATATATTTTGGTCCAGCTCCTGTTCTGGAGAATTTGGTTGACAGTTTCTCTTTACTATTTTTTCACCTTTCCATCAATTGAGTGCTCCTCATAGAAACCCATTTTATTTGTATTCCATTGACTTTTGTATTGGCACCTGGGTGAGAGTTGCTGATCAGAGAAGAGGCCGGTAACATGAGCTGAATCCGCCAGTAGCCACTGTATTCTCCTCTGGCCTCCTGTACCTTTACCTTACGGCCACCATATTGTTGTCTAGTATGCTGCCCCAGTCCACCCCCACATACACTACTGCAGTCCTACCTACTTGTCTCCCTTTGGAGTCCTGTCTGCCCCCCACCCCCCAACCCATTTACCTGAGCACTGCAATAGATTCCTCATTCTGGCCTCTGGAGTGTGGAAATATTGAAAGTCACAGTACCAATTTCCCTCAAAATGACTATTTGCAGCATGGACGAAACCCGTGGTATGCTAATAATGATGAACACTGCATTATGTTATGGGGCGGAGCACTCACGAGGCCTCTGCAGGCTTGCACTGGCATGCCGTCATCAACTCTGTCGGCCCCTTAGCATGGTGTTTATCACTATAATAATTTGCTGTTTTTATTATCCTTTTATCTCTTTTTATCAAATGTATCATAATTTGATAAAATTGTCAATTTTTCATTTTGACTGTTAAGTGGTGCTAAAATACCACGTATATGCTAAAACCATTTAATTGGGGGTACAACTAGGAGGGAGATGATGCGAGAGAGGACACAGCTTGTGTGTTTTGTTTGGTTATTTCCCCACCCATTGACTGCTGAATGCCTTGTTAATACCTATGGCCATTCCAACTCACTACTGCTCTCCCCACCAGCCCCCCGCCCAATAAACATCCTCCTGAGACCTTTTTGAGCAAGCTCTATCCAGCAGTAACATCACTCTTTGGCCTACCACCAGTGTTATTTCCAAACCGTCTGCTGAGAGTTAATGACTTACTTTCAGCTGGAAATGTGCTATCGTGCATAATATAAATGCCTTAGCAAGTGTGCCTTGAGACACTTGATTTATATCTGTTCCTTACACTGAAGTCCTGGTAAAAACGACCGTTGACAAAGCCAACAATTTTGAGATTGTATAGGTATTAGATAGGTATTTTCCAGCCAGGCACTGCTATCGTATAACCAAGAAATCAAACTGTTGTCTAGTTGTTGCCATTTTAAGGCCAAGTGGTACCATCATGTCAGTGCCTGGCAAATGCCTAATCCAATGCATACACAAAAGCCAAAACTGTTGGCTTTGCCAATGCGTGATATGACTTGGTTTGAAGATTGATGTATTTTTCTGTATCTTATTTTAGAATTTTTACCTGGTTGCACCACCCATGCCTTTTATGAGTAAGTCTTGGATTTGGCACATGTTACTAAAGGATACGGAAAGTAATATTATTGGGGCTCTTGCTTTGCCCACAAAGCACTCCCACCCACAAAAAGGGAGATTTCTTCCACAGATCCACATAATTATTTAAAGATTGATGTCTTCCCTCTCGGTCAGTACCTCCTTAGTGATTGCTTAGGGGGAAATGTATGTCCTTGCGGATATGTATTTGAAGAGAGGGGTTGCTACTCTAATCTCATGCCCCTCTCCTGTTTTTTTTTCTGCAGACAATGATGAATGAATGTTGTTCGATACAATCCTATACTATATGCTGGAGTTTGCTGGCTGTGGAAGGAAAAAACGCCGACTATGCTGTTTTTGCCAACAACAGATTTGAAAAGGAAATTGTTGAACACTGTGCTGGGACAGAGCGTCAAGTCGTGTTTCTGTCAAGGAGACACATGGTTGCATGAAAACAATTACAAATATGCAATTTTTTCATTTCTGAGCATTGAACATTTTTTTAGTATGTTTCTGCAGGTGTACATTTAAATATGCATAATGTAAACATTTTTATCAAACAAAAGTACAGCATTATTTAAAAATCGAAATACGTCCACATAGATGTGGAGAATCTTCTATACGACACAAACTGGTGTATTCTATAGTGTGCTGCAATGTTGGCATTATGTGCCTAAAAGAGGACACCTAGTGGATAACTGATTCCCGATCATTAGTATTAAGCTCTCTATAGAATCATTTTTGTTTACTTTCAAGTCGTAAAGACAGTATTTTCTCCTCTGCCTTCAGTTAGCTCTCGTGAGAAGGCCACAGAGATTGCTAGAACAGTTATTTAATACATTATACCAAGAGTTGAAAACCCAAAATGAAATGTTTAAATTAAAAAAAGTTAATATAATGGATAATGCTAGCCATATCAAATAAAACAGTTTTTGTACATTTCTCAGTTTCCATGGTGTTATTATGTGCAAAGAATCGATGATCTATTAAGAAAATTAAGTATTTGATAACCAGTACGTATTATGTGTTGTGCAAATTAACCTTTAAAACACAATTACACTTCTTATAGTCTTAAGTGGGAGGAACCAAGCATGATGTGACACATTATTAGTATTAGTCCTTCCTTGACCACATGTTGGTTGACCACAGGGCCTAACTAGTTTGATTTAGGTCATCACCTCCAGTCTCCATTCAAGAGACTTCACTTCTGCATCATCTTAGATGCAGTACTGACTGACGTGTGCCCAGAGGGATGCGCTTTTCTCTGGCATAAATGGTCAGCATATCAGTGCAACCTGATGCTTCACTTATGCCCGACTCTGAGACCCTAATGAGTGAGGATAGGAGCCCTAATGTACTGTGAAAATGAATTGCATCCTTCCACAGATTCCTACCTAGGTATCTTCCAGTGCAAGCTGTTCTCTGAAACGTTCATCAGGTGACTTAGAGTAGTTGGACTTCAACCACCTCGGACAATCTGCTTCCTTGATTCAATCCCCTTACTGTAGTTCTTTTTTTCCTCAGCAAACTGTTATCTTGGCAAAACTTTTAGTTATTATTTGCTGCACCCTCGTGCCAAGGCTCAAGCCATTAGAGTTTCAGAGCTGTTTGGACTGCAAGCCTAAAATGTCCATGATCAGCCCACAATATATGTGTGTGATGTCTCTGGGTGGATCATGATGTGGGGCAGTGTGGGGTCTGTCAATCGATGAACCCCACCTCTAAGCCTCCTGACTTGTCATTTCCAAAGTCAAGACACAAGCTCCAACCCAGAAGATCAAACATTGGCAAAGCCAATACTTTAGGGCGTTTACTGCTGTCCTTTGCATTTTGCATCTATAGGCACCAGGGTGCAATGAGAAGAGTGCACATTTTCAAAAGAGGATGCGATGTGGGATGCTGGTGTGCAAGAGAATGCGAATGGAGAATAGAGCAAGGGAGGAAGTGATTGAGAGAGGGTGCTATTAATGATGAGCAAGAGGACATATGAGCAAGAAAGGTTGAGAGTGAGAGGGTAAGAAATAAAGCGAGACTGTGAGAAGAAGGATGAGAGGGGGTTGGGGTGGGTGGGTTGTAGGAAGTTGAGTGTGTGGGGTAGAAAGAGTGGAGCTAAGGTGGGTAGAGAGAGTGGAGGTTGGGGTGGGTGGAGGTAGGCTAGACAGTGGAGGTAGGGTGGGTGGATGTAGAAAGAGTGGAGCCAAGGTGGGTAGAGAGAGTGGAGGTAGGGTGGGTGAGTGGGGGTAGAGAGAGAGTGACTAGGTATACCAATAAAGTGAGCAGTCTGAAAGCATCTGAAATACTGGTGTGCTCCACGAAATGTGGTAATAAAGTGTGCCGTCCGCTAGCCATCAGCAGACACAGACTTATAATTCATATCAAGTTCTCCATCTTGGAAATTTGACGCCCGACCCAACTGATGTGGATCACATTGAATCTAGAGCTTGCGAGTACCAATTGCTAGAAGGGGCCTGACTGTTTGTACCATTAGAATCCAGCCCTCTACACATTATTCAGTGAACATACAGACTCACTGGTCATAGTGTAGAAATTGGAGAAGTTCTAGAGACGGCCATGAGCTTATGACCCTTTAGGAACGTGCATGCAATGGATGGGTTCACAGAATAACTCTGAGTCCAAATAAACAAACCAACTCAGGAAGATGGCAAAGATACTGTATTATTAACAATTATCTAAAACAGGGACTTATAACGGACATCATCGGACGTTTGCTGAATTTTCTCTGTGATCTTTTCACAAAACATAGGCTTTATACTAAAATTACATCAGAGGTGACGTCCTACGCGGCAAATAATTAAAAACCTACTAGGGATTGTGATAGGCTTAAGGGTAACATCTAAGTATACATTACATAGGCACTAGGATTGTGAGTGGCTGCCCACTGTCAGGTGGACAATATATGCCTGCCTGTAAAACATGTCATATTTAAAACCATTAAGTACACGGTTTTCAATTGGTCTACAAACTATAAGGTCCTCCGTTATACGGACCTCTACAATTGATTGGCATGCCTGTGCCATGTCTGGAACATTCGGTTCACTTAGCAGCACGTACGCCCAGACCCAGGTGCAAGGAGATGGGCCTGACTATGTCTCCCTACCCAATTAGCTCAACATCTCTCATCACCCAATCCTTCTGCCATGAATATTGTCTTTGAAGTTGGCCTTGCAAAGTATCCTTCTCTCTGGGAATACATGGGAGTGCGAGCACTCACTATCATTGTTCTAGGACTCCAAGTTCGAACTCTATTTTCATCCTTGGCTCAAGTGATGGGAGACCCAGATTTGGTCCATTTTGCAGGTTTTTAAATGTCTTAAATGAATAAAACTTGACACCCTTGGTGTTCTTTCTGTGCACCTTAACGAGAGATGATTCATCCTTTGCATGTTCACTCCTTTCAAGAATAGATAACCAACCTTGGCTGCTTCAGTTTTGATACCAGGTCAGACAGCTTCGCCATGCACCTCACGATTTCAGTTTATTCTTGCTGCGACACAATTCTCGCCTTTTTTCTTCATGGGTCCTGGCTTACTAAATTCATGACACCGATGTCCATCTTCTGTACAATGGTGGCTCTGTCTGCATTCTGTTCACTACGTATACCCAGCTTATATGATAACTTAAAGTACCTTGCATTTCAGCGTCTTTACAAAATTGAACGGTTGATTTTCTGAAGCAGTTCATGCACGTGTAATCTTCTTTTTTGTATTTAAAAGTTCATTTGACTCTTTACTTCCTCATTAGTTTCTGTAAAATCCATGCATCCTCTTCAGCCAATATCCCAGGGCGTCGCACGTGTCTTGTGTGACGTCACTAGCTTCTCTTTTTGCTAATTTTCATATTCCTTCAGGGAGTTCCTCCCTCAGATTGTCGTCTCTTCGGGGATACAATCGATAGGGTTGTCTCAATGGGTATCTTCTTTCGTAAATACGCTGCAGTATTGGCACAACTGCTGCTGTCAAACAGAGCACAATCTCAGGCTTCCAACATATAGGTGGTAGGGGGGCTGGATTTCCTGCAGATGCATGTAACTGCTCCTCTACAGTGAGACCAAGTAAGATATTTGCAATATTCTGATGCACAGTACACTGTATCGGCTTGGTACGTGATTGGATATATATATATATATATATATATATATATATATATATATATATATAACCGATCCAGATTCAGGCATGGACCAGTGCTGCAGGGGATTCATCCCTTGGAGCTGGTCGTCCTCCGAGACTCTAGTGATAGTGTAGAGGAGAAGCCAAGTACTCCCCCTCCAACTGCCCCACCCATATTACCTATAGAATGGGAACCAAAGGATGTGACATATGCGGAACAGTTGAACCAGCAAAGAGCAGAGTGTGGACTCTGTGCTGTACCCATAAGAATACCAGTACCTAAGAGAATCTGGGAGGCAAGGTACCCATTGAGAAAACCGTACCTGCACGCAAGACAAAATGATGGCCATCTAAATTAGATTCCCGAAGAAGCAGAGCAGTTTAAAGGCAAGAATGAATGGTGACATCACGCAGAAAGTGATCACGCACACAGAAGAGATGCTTAGATCAGAGAATGCAGATATACTATAAGGTATCAAGAAAGCAACAAGGATAAGTGACATCTTGGGCTCAGGATGAAGAAGCTTATGCTGCAGAAATAGATGAAGATATCGAGTCATTTTACACGTGTACAGATGCAATTGAAATGCAAGCAGCAAAGTGATCGTGAAGCTAGCGCTAAGCTTATAATAGATAGACTGCGGCAAACGCCAATATATATATATATTTCTGAGGCTTGTGGGATCTGCTTAGATCACATGCTGTGCATAGGCCGACATCTAGTGGAAGCTGCGGAGTATTACAGTTTGTTTTTCGAAACTCAAAAATGGGCGTCGACACAGGGCGTGCCAGTAATACTATCCCTAGTGTGACGTCCACTGTACTCAAGATCCCTCACGCGTCTAGGATCCTCAGATTGTTTTTTTCCGCCATACTGGTCGGAAGCATTTTGCGGAGTCCCCTGGCCTTAGCCATACTTTTGCTAAAAATTTAAAATAATAATCTATTGACATCCTTCCGCACCCCAACGTCGAACTTCGACACTCGACGCCGGCTGGAGAAGAAATCGACCTTCGGCTGCTGCACGACGGATTTGGGCCTCGGAAGGCCGCTGGCCTCGGCCCTGCAAGTAGGGAGAGTGGGGGGTGGTACATACTCTACACTCTTGGTATATAGGTACACCTTATACATTTCCTACACTTAACAGCCCGCTGCCTCAAGGTGCGTATGGAGGGTACCCCTTTTCAATTCTGCCCCAAGTGCAATCGCAAATACCCTTGGGTCGACAGGCACGCCACGTGCAATCTCTGCTTGCCGAGGGACCACCCCGAAGCGAACTGCAGAGCGTGTAGTAGGTTTAAACCTAAGACACTTAAGGACCGTTCGACGAAGCGTTGGGCCCACCACGCCAGGCAGGCGGCCATGGCAGCGGAGGGCGCCTTCAGCGACGGCAGCGACGCCGTACTTTCGGACGGCAAGGGCATTACGGCTTCGAAAGACAGCCGAGCGCAGGTCCCCGACCTCGGAAGGTCGTCCGGCAGGGCAGCTATGGGGAAGACCCCCGGCGACACAAGGGCTTCACATACTACACACACTAAACACACTATGTCCAACCGAGACTCGACGACGTTGAGTTCTCGGAAACAGGCACAAACAGAACGGTCCGATTCGGTGTCCTCTGGGCGCTCTCGATCAAGATCGCCGCATGACTCCAGGCAATCATCCAGTCTTGCCAAGAGTGCCTCGCTCCCTAGGCTAACAGAAGCTCGATCGTCGGGAGACGAAGACGACTTCCACCCCCAGGCCGTGCTCCAGGAGTCGGAGGCCGCAGTTAAAGCCAGCGAGGCCCCACGCTCGAAGGACAGGGACACCACCCCCGATCCTCGACGCCAGGCGTCGAAAAACTCCAGAGCCACTAAAGGACAGGGAAAACATTTTTCCACGCACAGGGAGGGGGGAAAACAGCAGAAGAAACTACCTGTGCATCCTTCCACACCTGTGAAACACTCCACTCCCCCTAAAGAGACAGACAAAACCAGGTCTGCTGATAGGTCTACAACCAGCAAAGCTACTCAAGATAAATCCCATAGACTTGCTGAGAGAGTCATTCCCAGTTCCAAGAAATGGTCCAGTGAAGACATAGATAGGGTTATGTCAAGAATGTCATCTTTGGCTGATTTTTATGATAAAAATCCAGAACATTTCCTCTTGTATGATCCACAAGGGGCCACACCCTCAGGCTCTACTGATCCTATCCCACCCGTGTAAAAAACCCCGGTTTGAAACTCCGATGAGGTCAGAACCCTTCGAGGTACAACCTTACGCAAGACCATACTCAATGTATCAAGGAGAAGCTTCCTTTGGTGAAGACCAAGAATTTAGTATGATAGAAGAGCAAAGCGGGACGGGCTACTATGGGGATGATGAGGACCAGGAAGAGGAAGAGGAGGACCCGGAAACATACAGGGTAGATTCCCCGGTAGAGAACGAAGCCCCGGTTACCGACTCCCCGGTCGATAACCAACCCCTCCTAAATGAGGTTCTTGCTCACGCTGCAGAACATTTCCACATTGACACCCACGGTGTCCAGGAGGAAAGGGACTTCGCAGAAGAGTTAGTAGGAGAAAGGTGGCCTGTTGCCCAGACCATCCCTATCCTTAAGTCCATTCAGCGGAGAATAGACCCGTCCCCGGTGAACCCGAACCTCACCAGAGCAGTCAATCCCAGGGTTGAAAAACTTTTCAGGGCGGCCCAGTCTGACCCTCTCTATACAAGAGGACATCTGAAGCCAGACTCCCTAGTTGTCACCAACACTCGTAAGAGGGCGGGAACATCCTTGTCATCGTCCGAAGCTCCTCCCGACAAGGAGAGCAAAAAACTATACGGTTTCGGCAGGAAAGTAGCCTCAACGTCCGCCTATCAAGCAAGGATTGCTAACTCCACCACCCTGTTGGCCAGCTACAACTGCCATCAGTGGGAAGAAGTCACGGCACTCAAAGCCTCTGCTCCTGAACCTTTAAAGGGCCAGTTAGCTCGGATTTCCGCAGAGGGTAGAGCTGTGTCTGGTTGCATTTTGAAAGCAACCTTCGACGCCGCGGACAACGCAGGCAGATTGATAGCGGAAGGCACTGTTATCAAAAGACATGCGTGGTTACGGCAGTCTGGTTTTAAGGCAGAAACCCAGGCATCATTGTTGGACAAACCGGTGGAAACCGATCTGTTGTTTGGTAAGGCGGTCGAAGACGCACTGAAAAATGCCAAGGACGAATACGAAACACTCAAGTCCCTTGCCCAGTTAACCAATAAACCCCCTAACCAGAGAGGGAATAGTAATTTTCGTCGCCCACACGGCCATAATTCCCAGAGAGGATCTAACTATTCCCAGGGGCAGGGTACACAGTGGAACAACAACCAACAGTCTACCCAGGGTTACGGCAGGGGTAATAGGAGGGGTCGTGGTAAAGGCAGAGGCAGCCCCAGCAAGGGAGGCGGCACGCCTCCACCAAAGCAGTGACGCTCAGTTCAGGGTCCCTCCTCACGCAACCCCAGTAGGGGGATGCATTTCCAACTTCACCCAGGCTTGGGAAGGGATCACATCAGACAGATGGGTGCTGTCAACAGTATCCACAGGATATTGTATAGAGCAACTGCAGCGTCCCCGGAACCATCCTCCACGACAAAGAGTACACTCTTTAGAACATCAGAAGATTCCCCTCGAGGAGATCGCCATTCTGCTAGAAAAGGACGCGATAGAACTCGTCCCGGGACACCAGGTAAACAAGGGTATCTATTCAACTTACTTCCTTGTGCCAAAGAAATATTTGACAATGCGCCCAGTATTGGACTTACGGCCTGCCAACAAGTATGTCAAGCCCCAAAAATCTCGTATGACCACGCTACAAGAGGTAATCCCCCTCCTAAAAAAGGGGGATTACATGGCAACCTTGGATATGAAAGATGCTTATTTTCATATTTCCATGTTCCCAGCGCACAGAAAGTATTTGCGCTTCAAGGTGGACAGTCGACACTACCAATTCAAGGTACTGCCCTTCAGGATAGCTTCAGCACCAAGGGTATTCACCAAGGTACTGGCGGTGGCGGCTGCACACCTACGCAGGGAGGCAATCCCAGTGTACCCTTATCTGGACGACTGGCTCATAACGGGGGAAACCCCAGGAATTTGCAAGACAAACATTCAAAGGACTATCGACCTCCTCCACGAGTTAGGCTTCTCAATCAACGAGAAAAAGTCAAGCCTGGTGCCAAGCACCTCAAAACAGTTCCTAGGAGCTATCCTAGATACCCAAGAGGGGTTGACCTTTCCTTCAGAAGAAAGAATTCGGAATATACTACTGCAAATTCCGCATTATCAGTCCGGTCAACAAATAACGGTACGCAAAGCAATGCATTTACTGGGCATGATGGCGTCATGTATTTACCTGGTCCCCCACGCGCACCTGCGCATGCGTCCCATGCAGGAATGGTTGGCGAAACAGTGGTCTCAGGCAAGTGGTCAGTGGGACGATCTAGTGGTCGTTTCGCCAACACTGGTACAAAGCCTTCACTGGTGGACAAGAGAGAATCTTCCACAGGGGAAACCCTTTTACGATCCCGAGGTACAGGCAGTAGTCACTACAGATGCATGTCTGACAGGGTGGGGAGCTCACCATCTCCACCACACAGCTCAGGGTCTCTGGTCTCACTCAGTGGCCAAGAACCACATCAACCTGCTAGAGCTTCTGGCAGTATTCAGAGCGCTTCAGGCGTTCGAGCCCCACCTACTAAACCTGTCAGTGCAAATCCGGACGGACAGCACAACAGCCATGTTCTACCTGAACAAGCAAGGAGGGACTCGCTCGCCAAATCTGTCCAAGCTTGCCCAGAAAATCTGGATATGGGCTCTCAGACGGAACATCGTCCTGTCATCACAACATGTTCCAGGGGAGCTCAATTCCCTAGCGGATGCTCTGAGCAGAGACTCCCTCCCAGAGGAACACGAATGGGTTCTACACAGAGAGGTCGTAGAAGATATCTTCTCTCAGTGGGGTTTCCCCACTATAGACTTATTCGCCACAAGCGAAAACAAACCATGCCCAGGATTTGCATCCAGGTTCCCCCAACCAGACTCCCAGGGGAACGCCCTGTGGATGAACTGGTCAGGGATGTTTGCGTACGCTTTTCCACCAACTCCTCATCAGGAAAGTGGTGAACAAGATGAACAGAGAGTCGATGACGCTCGTCCTAGTTGCTCCCATGTGGGCAAGACAACCGTGGTTCCCACACCTGCGCAGGATGGCGGTGTGCGAACCCATCAAACTTCCATCCTGGTACAACCTACTGTCCCAGCACCAAGGTCAAACAGTGCACCAGCAACCCAACTCAATGAACCTGGCAGCATGGCTCCTGAGGTCATAGAGTTTGGACATTTCAATTTGCCACAGAGGTGTATGGACATCCTAAAGGAATCTAGGAAACCAAACACAAGGCACTGTTACTTTGACAAGTGGAAGAGGTTCGTTATCTGGTGCCAGAGTAGACAAATCAACCCGGTTGATTGCACTCCTTCCACTATTGTTACATACATGCTCCACCTGCTGGATGCAGGATTGGTTTTTAACTCACTGAAAGTACACCTGGCAGCCTTGTCGGCTTACACCACTTCCCATAGCAAGGTTTTGTGGTGGAAAGTACCAGTAGTTAAAGCCTTCATGGATAGAGTAAAGAGACTTCACCCTCCTATTTCAAACCCACCACCAGGGTGGGACCTTAATGTGGTGCTAGCCAAGCTCATGGGCCCCCCTTTCGAACCCATGCATAAAAGCAGTCTCAAACACCTGACTTATAAAACGGCCTTCTTAGTAGCTATTACTTCTATAAGAAGGGTCAGTGAAATTCAGGCTCTGTCAGTGCAGGATCCCTTCTTTACTGTCCATAAAGACAAACTGGTTTTACGCACACACACCCTAGGTTCTCACCTAAATTTATATCTAAATTCCATGTAAACCAGTCCATCGAGCTTCCGGCTTTCTTCCAGGACCCGCAAAGCTCGGCTGAGGTGAAACTACACACCCTAGATGTGCGTAGGGCGGTCCTCTACTATGTAAATAAAACCAGACCGCTAAGAAAAACAGATCAACTGTTTGTCTCCGTAGCTACAGGCAGAGAGGGGGATCGCGTCTCTAAAGGCGCCATCTCAAAGTGGATTATTAACTGTATCCAGCTGTGTTACTCACTCTCTGAAAGAACTCTGCCTTTCACGCCAAGAGCCCACTCTACTAGAGGCATTGGTGCCACTCTGGCTTTCATTGCAAATGTACCCCTTGACACCATTTGCAAAGCAGCTACTTGGAGCTCTATTCACACGTTTACTCAGCATTACTGCATTGACACCCATTCCAAGGCAGATACACAAGTGGGACAAGCGGTTCTAAGACACTTATTTGCTCATGACCCTTCTCACATCCCACCTCCTTCTTCAGGTACTGCTCGCTAATCTATGCACACATGTGATCTAAGCAGATCCCACAAGCCTCAGAAGGGATACATTACTCACCGTAATCGTATTTCTGATGCTTGTATCTGCTTAGATTCACATGCGACCCACCCTTCCTCCCCTCTGAGAGAAGGCGCATGATTGTTTGTAGTCTTACCTTTCTGTCTATCTGCTTGGATTACCTGTACTCACGCTACTCCTCATGCTACCTCATGTCAGAAAAAATACAATCTGAGGATCCTAGACGCGTGAGGGATCTTGGGTACAGTGGACGTCACACTAGGGATAGTATTACTGGCACGCCCTGTGTCGACGCCCATTTTCGAGTTTCGAAAAACAAACTGTAATACTCCGCAGCTTCCACTAGATGTCGGCCTATGCACAGCATGTGAATCTAAGCAGATACAAGCATCAGAAATACGATTACGGTGAGTAATGTATCATATATATATATATATATATACACCATCGCCGGACGTGCATCTTACCCGTCTCCTGCAATCCCATCGCCTGCAGCGCATCTTACCTGATTCCCATTGTCATCGGAGTCGGGGCGCATCCTCACCTGTTCCGCGTAGCTAGACGTCTGGGAGTTCTTCTCGCCCAGCATCATCACAGATCCATCCATCCAGAAATTGATGGCAGGTCTTCGGATAGCCACTTCCCGTCTGACGCCGCCAGGCCATCCCTGCAAGAGAAAAGAACACACAAGGTTAGAAACTGCATAAATATCTTACGCTTGGCCGCACAACACATAAGCCTGGCGTTCGACCCTGAAAACCAACTTACATTCTAATTGGGAGCTTTGCAATCCCCTTTGGCACCATTTGGACTCGCTCCCAACACCGCGACTCTGTGTGGCCATCTTCACCCCTATTGGGGAGAGAAAAGACATTACAAGGGTTACGGACAATAATCACAGGAAAAAGACATTGCAAAAAGGATACACACAATAATCATTGTTAAGAACATTTACCTTCAAAGTGGTACGGTCACAGCCGATCTGGGCCGCCACACACACGGACCAGTTAAGCAACTAGGTCCATCTAAGGCGCCCCTGCTAATGAGAAACAGGACGGAGAGCTCATCCTCACATGAAAACAGGGGCAGTGCCAGCAACCAGAGCAGCCCACACTACAGCAGCTGGGAAAGGAGTCTTATGCAGGGGAGCCAAGTCCAGGGAGGGCTCCAACCGTGCCCCAATGTCCCTGCAGAGACCAGGTGAGCGTAACAGTGGGAGGAGTTTAAAACCAAAATGTTGAAGATCTTCTTGAAGATCTCAGCATTGAAGTCTACTGCAGTGTCTGAGGACACTGCACCCTTGTAGACCTTTAGCGATGCTCTAAGGGTCAGCGGCATGCTCTCCAGCTCTTTTACCCCAGCTTGGGTATTCAATTATTCATCATCTATTGTCGGGGCTGAGGCTTTGGTGTTGACAGAGAAGGACTTGGTGCCACCCTTACCCAGTACTTCATAACAGCATGACAGGACCCTATTTGCTTCTTTCCGTGCAGTCCATCTTTGATGATGTGTGGATCACATCCACCATGGTTTAGAACACCTTTTGGTGTCGGACGAGGCTCCTTACCGATATCATGGGTGACGAGGCAGGTATTTTAAATTTGGCAGCAGATCTAGGCGATGCTAGTCGTCTTGTCACTTCTCCTGATTTGGAGATGCAGCAAGCGTCCCTGCATGGGAATCCCAGTGCTCAGTACAGGAAAACCATTGGTAAGGTAGTGGCAACCTTAGGCCTTATGACACCATTGAAACCTCTGATTCTCTAGGAGCGTATGAACATTCTGGATATGGACTCCCAGAATAAGATATTATATTACCATTTATTTCAGCAATTATCTACCCCATCTGTGCCCTGTGCAGGCTCCTTCTTTTTCACCTTTGGTTGACAAGAGGTTCCCTAAAGTATGAACTAATGCCGGAGGATCACGTGTTTTCAAGGTATCTTGAGAGCTGGTGGTTCGGGTTGCTGAAGCTACCCTGAAGTTAGCTTAATCTTTCACAGCGCTTCCTCAAGATATGGACGGAAGGAATAGTGATGCACTTGCTAATAAAGACTTTCTTCACGGAGCATGGCACTTAAAGCGGTTAATGCCTCTTGCACTTTGTCAAAATATTCACATGTGTTGTGGGCTGTCATTTTGGAGGCCTCCGCACATTTACTTGAGCTTGACGTCAAAGACTGCTTCCTGTTTCTATCTGCCGACAGAAAAGAGGCCCCATGCCAGGAACTGCAAGCCGGACTGGGCAACAGATTGTGTTGGATGGCCCATGTGGATGGTATCTGTGTTGGTTAAAGCGATCAGGGATCAGCATTGATGCAGGGTTCAAAATTGCTGGGAGCTAGAGCTATTTAACTACTTGTTAGCTTGAGACCAACATCTACAAAAAGCTACTTTCTGCATCACAGGACAACTGGTGCCGTACAGACATATCTCTGGGTTATTAGCTCTTGGAATGTGCATTATAGGAGCACTATAACCACATCAACTCGCTAGACATTTAAAGTATAATATGTCATATATAAAGGACAAGAAGTTATCGTATTTCTCTAATGTGAAATTTAGATTTGTGGCACAGTATTTACTAGCTCCTCATTCCCTAAATGTAGCTCCTGCTCATCGAATCTTAATTTACATCCTGGCAGATTTACAATCCAAATTGGACTTGATTTACAATCCAAATTGGACAAAATGGACATACCATTTAAATTTCATCGATCTTTTTTTAGGCTAAGACAAGTTCATTTCGTGAGAGATATAAGGAGTCCGAAGCCAGGGTTAAGTGGCTAGGTTTGGTGCAACCTTCTTATCTTGCCAACCCTTTCACATATGGCTCCAGAGGTCGAGGTTTTCTGTGCTTTACTTCATTCACACACAGAAGGACTCAGATTTCTTCAGCTAGACCTTCTCAGTGAAAGGTATACCCACCCTCGCAGAGGAAGAGGCAACTCTTCAGGCCAATGAAAGGACTATGCGCTTCTCTTAACTCCTCAGTCTTCATATGTGGCTGTTGAGAGAATGAAGCATGGCAACTGCCAGTAGAGGAATGAGGTCATCTAGGTGTTGCTTGCACATGCCTGCTTCAAGGTCTGTCTGTGCGTGCAGGTGGAGGAAGTTCAAAGGTTGGTGCAAGAGTAGGAGTGTGGCTCCCTTGTCCTGATCCAACTCAGTGTTCGATTCCTTGTTATCTGTAATGAGACAAGGGATGCAGATGGGTAGCTCAAGGATTTCCTCGCTGTCATTCCTATCACTTATAGAAGTCCAGTGCAAAGTTTGTTTTTCAATGACCCCTTGGTTTCCCAGTAATTGGAGGTCTTGATGAATATGTTTCTGCCAACACTGTTGTTGGTTCCAACTCAATGTAAATTCCCCCTTCAAACCCATGCACTCATATTCTCTTAGGTTAAACACATTCAAAACTATCTTTTTGGTGGCCATTGCGTCCACGGGGCGCATTAATGAGATGCAGGTGCATTCTTGTAAGCTCCCTTATCTTATGTATTCAAAGAAAAAAGTCACTCTCTGATGGTGATGAATCTGTGGGTGGAGGCAGTCCATTAGAAGGGAAAATAATGTACTGGTGATGTTGTTTCTATGGAATTTACTCCCACAGATTCCTCATCACCCTACTAGTCTGACCCTCTCCTTTTTTTTCTAAAACATATTTTATTGATTTTTCCAACACATAACCTATCAATCATCTTAAGAAAATGGCTGTATCTGTTATCGTTCATGTTTCATCTGACCTTCCCGATTGAATCTTTATTCCATCTCAAACTACTGACAGTATTCGCTCCATTTACTACAACATAACAGTTACAAAATTCCAGTGATTTCGACCTGTCTTCCCCATCCCTACAACAGATCCCTATTATTAATTTGTCATGTTTAATGAAATGAATGTTCTTTTCAATGCATCTTCCGGGTGGCTACTGCGATTACGTTCCTACCTATTTCTTCTTTTTATTAGGCCCCAAATCGCCCAACTTTTCCTCTATACGTCTATATACATCTATAAATGGGAGACATTCTTCTTCATTGATCATGTATGTTAATTTTTCAATGATAAATCTATCTCGTGCTACCAGCACCCATATTCATTTGGTGGCCAGTTTGTGTTTCCATTCGCTCACAAAGTTAACCCTTGCTGCTCAAAGTAAAGGGTTCAAACATTCCACTTTCTTCCAACTCAAACTGAACCAAAAGCTAGTTTAGATTTCTTTCAGTACCATATAGTTCCTTCTCCCATGACAGAACCTGTCTCCAGTAAATTTGAATCGGTCCATGAGACCACATGTGCCAGTATGTGGCAATCTTTTTACAACCTCTCCAGCATCCGGGAGAGTTTACTGGAGGGTGCTGCCACCGGTGGAGTAATTTGAGGGCATGCAGTCTATATTGTGTAGCTGTAGATGTTTTAAAGACCCCTACCAAGGTCTACTTGCAAATATTCTCCAACCCTTATCGGCCTTGTGGCTGTGCTGTCAAGTCTAGATATCTTCCCTTTCTCTCCCTGCAGGGTTAATAACTCCATCTCAAATGGGGTCAGCTCTTTTTTCAAGTTTTCCCCCGACTTTCCATCTTGAGTACCTTCTTAAGTTGCAGATATAGAAGGACAGAGAGTGGTCCCATACTTGGTGAGTCTTGCTACTGAGATAGGAATGTACATTTGCCCTCAACCCACATCTGTCCTGCTTCAAACCAGGCCTGGAAATGATTCGAGTCAGCAATGCCATCCATGATCTTAGGAGCCCTTATACAGCTCAGGGGAGAGGGCCAAGTGAACAGCCATCTGGTATCCACACTCTCTCTCCAAAGTTCCCAGGGAACCTTGAGAACTGGATGTTGGAGGAATACCATGCTGTGCGGCACCCAAAGCCAATCCCCCCATTCCCCCCAAACAGCGACCGGGTTCTGTGATTATCCTACAGATGGTGTCACTTCTCCCCAGGGGGGAGACATTTCCTATCAGGCTGGGGTGGTGAGGCCACTAACCGACAGCCCCCCTAGAGGTGGTAAAATGCAGAAGGACCTTTATATGGAAGATCTCCCCTTCTAGGGACAAGGAAATACGTCTGTGGAAATGCCTTTCTAACCCTCGCCCTCACAAGACCGCAATGACACCAAATCCTTCTGGGCGTAAAGCTTCTTGTATCATGATGGAACTCCCATCACCTTTCACCCTTGAGACCCCGAAACACATAATATAAGTTCTTCTGAAAGTGCCACTATATACTGTTGTCATGTTCTTTCTTCTAAGTCTGTTATTCCTGGTGCAGTTAAGAAGCCTAAGCTAGACTGGTTGACTAATTTGAGACTTTTTTTTTCAACGGTACCAGAAAGAAAATCAGTGAAGGAAGACCGACTACTACTATATTATAAGTTGAAAGGACTAAGATGAAGAAGAGCACATTACAATCCAGTAAGAAGAGTGCCCGACCAGCGGTTATCAATCAAACTGACATACTCGGGGGCAGTCCCCGCTATTTAAACTAAACAGCAAAGAAGGACTTGTTTCTGTTCTGAATCCATAAGGAGAACGCTGTTGAGAAACCCGTAAGGTTGAAACTGTGCTTTGGGAGAATGCAGCGAGGCAGCTCTACAGTGTAGGAGAGGCGAGCAGAGGGACACCCGGACTGTGTCTTGTAAGTCAGCTGGGAGCCGCTACTCTTGATGTAGAGACATTGAGAGGTGGTGGCATGACCTGTCGAGAGCTGTGCCAAGATTGTCTACTCTGGCCTACCGCAGAGCTGCTTAGGTGAATGTATGGGGAGCATGAGAAACTGTGGTGGTGGCGTGACCTGTAATTGGTGGACCGCGCGAAGATGGCCAGCAATACCTGGCCGCGAAGACAAGTGGGCCATACGAAGAGAATTAGAAGTAGAAGGCGTAAGAACAAACCTGCGAGCCCTGGTGAAACCAGTGAAGCATTCTTGGAGATAAGGTAACAGGAATAAGCGTAAGTCCGGAGGGAGCCGGGAATGTTTGACACTGAGTCGAGAAACAGAAGTAGTAGAAGAAAAGTAGTAAAGCACATTATAAGGCAATTCCCTGGCCAGTTCTGCAAGAGTGTAGTACTGGAGAATCAAGGAGGACCCGGGGAACCTCTTCATTGTCCCAGTGGGGGCATATTAAAGTGAAGAAAGTAAAGAGCAGAAGGAGCCCTTGGAGGGAGGTACAAGTTTGGTTAAAGAAGTTGAAGATAAGATGGCTTGAAAGAGGATTACAAAGAACTGGGGCTCACGTTAGGAAAAGGGATACATTCTCCTAAACCCACCTGGAACTTTGTTTTTTTGTGGTGAACTTGGTAACCTCTCCTTTGTTTGTGAACCTAGGAACATTTCCTGTGCTTGAGAACACTGCACCTTGAGAGGATCATATCCAGGAGAAGGGAGACCTTCTCCTGGATTTTGGAAATAACTATTTTTCTTTGATTAGGATTTGTGTTTAAGTGGAAGGGACGAAATAGGAGTTTGGACTAGGACAATGAATTTTTGCTTTGGACCACAAGGACCTCCTAACTCCCTGGGTTTTTCATTTGTTTTTTGTTTGTTTGAGGTAGGGAAACCACCTCTAGTTAGGGATAAATAGGTTTGTTCATTAAAGAAATAAATCTATCACAACTACTATGCCACCATTTGGTCAGACTGCTCATTCCATGTCGCCACAGTTCATATCCGCATGTTCACGCTGGACACGTCTAGGGGTCTAGATATTCTATATACGTTTACAGTTCAGGGAATCCTACCCCACCTTATTCTTTGGGGAGATGTTCCTCGCAGGAATCTCAGCAATTCCATTTTCGCATTCATGAGGAAGCTTTTGGGCACTGATGTGAGTAACATTTGGTTAGATATTCATTTTATTGTATTTAAGCGGGCCATCCAGGAGAACGTCTGTCCTAGGCAGGTTAACTCCTAGATATGTAGTTTTGTGGTCCACCATTATAAAACATTGTTCTCCAGGGTAACCACTAGTCTGGGTCGAGGTCTTCTTGAGTGAGGAGACAACAGATTTCATACTGTTTACCTTAAAACCCGAATTCTAATGGATTCTTTCCCTCCACAAATTCCTCATCTATGATATCCCTTTTCACCCCCTGCCGGGTATGACGTTGGGGCCAGTATATATATATATATATATATCTCAGCACCATGCCCCGTGACCTCAGTTCCTTTTTTGCACACACACTGTTCCCCGATTGAAAAACGCTTCTCGAACTTAGCTATTTTTCGAATAAGCCATGCCTACTCCGTCCAAGACCTCGGGCTTCAAGCCGTGTGCAGACTGCGGCCGGCAGATGTCGATCTCTTATCTGCACCGGATTTGTTTGTATTACTTGGGTGAGGAGCGTGAGGCCCAGGATTGCGGGTCATGCCAGTCCATGCACCCGAAGGCCCTCAAGGAGAGGGCTGCGAAGATCTTAATTTTCATCCATGAAGGGTGAGTTTCCACGTTCTTGGTTGAGGTTGCACAGTGTGGAACGACACTCAAGGAGCAAGCTTCAAGGAAAAGGACAAGAAATATCTGAAGAGGTCCTGCTTCCCGAGTGGGTACCCGCACCACCATTCATAGTCTTCGTAAAAAAATAGGGCCATAGATCCTGGGAGTCCCCTGAGCATCTGAGGCACGTACCTTTTCCTATCCAGTCCTCCATGCCAGATAAATGGGAAAAATGCGACCTGAAGATATTCGACAATTTTGGATAATGTGTCAGTGGTTCTGGCCTCGGTGCAGACCGCTGGCTCAGACACTGCAAGTTCCCACAGCGTCTGCTGCAATTGGCCAGGTACCTTATGGGGACCTCTCCTGCATGCCAAAGGGCTCTGGCCTGGACCAGACTGAGACTGAGGTGTCTCTGCACTGACAGGCCCTGCCTTCAGGAGTGACCACCTCAGTGCCGGCACCGTCTTTGATGTTGTCTGTGCCGTGGACCCCGTGACTCAGTGGGAATACATCCTACTCATTCATGTCAAGAATGTTTGACATCTGTGACGAGGAGGGAGACCAGGTCCCTTTTGGGCTTGAATTTATGGGTTCTAGGGAGGTGATACATTTGCCAGTGAATTCTGCAGGGAAGGTTAGCATGTGCTGTGCCTGGCAGAGGACCTGCAGGGGGCCAGTGTCCTGGACACCTCCCTAGAGATGGAATTTTTGCCAGCTCCCACACCAGGAAAGCCGGACGCTGCCTTCTAGCGCCCCAGCGCTCGATGGCTAATCTGGCCAGTACTCTGGAGCTATCTGCCCTATCCAGGTCCAAGGTTCAGTACGAACTGTATGATGTCTGGACGATGCCACCAAAAATGAGACGCTCCTGCCCTACAATGTGGCAGTAGAGAGCCCCATATTGGGGTGTAGGAGAAACCTGCTTCTGTTCCAGCAGTGGACAGGTATCTGGCAAGGAAACACTGTCCTACTCTGTAGGACCTGGCCTTCCTTTCCTCCCATGCTTCGCCTGAGAGCTTGGTGGTTCAGGCTGCAAGGGCTAGCCTGAAAACATCAACATTCTCGGCCCTTCCAACAGACAGGCAAAGTAAGAGGTTTGACGCATGGGTCAAGAATGTATTTGCATCGAGCAGTCTTGCTCTGCGACCCATGAATGCCTCTTGCGCCATAACGAAATTCTACTTCGCCTTTGGACGGCAGTCCTTCATTGGCAGGATAAAGCTTTCGCAGGCAGCGTATTTTTTTGCCATTTTGGTTGGGATTTTAAATGTCCTGGCACCTATCACAAGTTTTCAGACACTAGATGGCGTGATGTGCTTCTCGGACTCATTGATCTTCATTACTCTGTCCAGCCTCCTCATCCCAGTATTTGAAAGATATTACAAGCGTAGGGAAAAGGAAACCGCAATAAGGAAAGAAGATTGAATAAGAGGAAAGTGATATTTGCGAACTGTGAAATACACCAAGAGGGCAAAAGTAATGAACTGTGAAATATGCCATGGGGCAAAAGTAAAATATAAGAACTGTGGAGAAAGGCCAAGAAGGCAAGTGAGAGAGAATAGAACTACAAGTACCCAGAGGCATTAGTGCTACCAGAGAAAATTACAAATTGAAGGATTGTTGAAAGAGAAGTCAATGTGGTCATGCAGAGGTCTACGTAAATTCCTTGCAGTGTGGAAAGTGTTCGACAGTGAGAAAGATGTGAGATCAAAACATGGGGAAGGGAACACCCACGAAAGCAAGACAGGCTCGAGCCCGGCAGAGGGAAGCCTGTGCAGAACTATGAGAAATTGAGAATATATAAACTGAGTATTGATGGCAAGGCGGGTGAAGCTTCAAGAAGTGATAGTTACCAAAAGTTGAAAGCCTAAGAGTGAACTGTTCAATTGTACCAGCTAGCCAAAGTGTGAAATCCTGCAGGAGCAGATGAATAGCCCACCAAATCCCCCAAACCAGTACACCCAACCGTTAATTGTAACAACTATTGAGTTGACCAGACTGGGGGAAAGGGGAATTGGAGAAATTAACAAATGGTCAGGACAACTCTGGTTTCCTCTACGTCTAGCTGCCTTGGAACTCAGGTTATCTGCAAATAAATCATAATTAGCATCAAACTTTAACTTTCTAACACTTCACAGTATATACCTCCCCAGAACTTCTGGTTACCTGACTGCCTCTGATAATATCCAAGAGGCAACTAAGGAGTTTGATCCTTATTACTTAGCTACTGCCCTTGACTGCTGATTTCACTGTGACTCCTAAACTCCTTTACTTAAATAATTTACTTAAGCACTGCTGAACGTTTCCAGTTGCATTGACAAATAGTAGCATGTACTGTTTGTTCCCATTTACTGAATACTGCTTATTAAGTCTTGTATCTCTGTTCATTAAGTTGTACTCTTGCTTAATTCGCCATGCACCTCTTAACTTCTCATTCTTTATTTACCTTAGCTATGCCACATGTAGTTCTATGACTTTGTCTTCTTCTCTTGTTATAGTCACACTTCTTTCTCTACTCAGTTATACTTCACGGCGGGTATACGCTCTTCAAAACACAGCCACGGCCATAAAAGTTTCTACTGCTTAACTTGAAATTCAATCAAGCAGACAGAACGCTGCTAACTCACTTCTGTCTTCTCATGGGTTCGCGCACACGCGCTACCTTAAAACATAATGCCGCCGCAGGAACGCGTAGTAAGAAAACCGTCTGCCTCACATGAATCGCGCTGCTCTCCGAAACTGCCGATCGGCCTCTACAGCTGATTCAGGCAATATTCTGCAACTCAGCTGGAAACGAAACACTTGGCGCGCCTCCCACCGTCATGCTGACGCACGCAGCTGGGTCCTTTCCTCACGCGCGGCCGAATCATGACGCGCTTGCAATTGCCTTAGAATACATAACTAAGACTTCAGAACACGTGCGCAAGCCGGCTAGAATACGAGTTGCTTTTATGCTGGCACGCGTACAGAACACCAATCCAGCTCTACGTTTAACTATAACTTTCATTTCGATCCTTAAGGTACTTCTTACTTGAACATTAAATTACACAGATTGCAGGAAATACAGTCTTTGACTTTTCCTCACTTAACTTCAGTAACTTTATACACGTAACCTCTAAATAAACTGTATTGAAAATAGTTTCTTGAATTTTTGATTTGTTGATAACTTTAGTCACTTATCTGAACTATATATCTCTGGCTCTTTCTGATGGCCTAGTTTCTGAAGGTATGATGTCTTGTTCCCTGGTTACTTTTGTGATATCTGGAGCTCCTGAGCGCTGTGACCACACCTGAACAATTCTTGAATGAAAGGCAGTTTAGGGCCTCTCCTAAGGTTCCAAACTGCATCACAATAGTCCTTGACCAATTACTTCTGGACAGGAAGTACTCCATCTTGATCTGGGACAATTGTTGCTGGCTGATGATGATTAGGTTTAGGAAATGAACTTTCATCCAATAGCCCTTCCCTAGCAGCTGCAAATACTATTGACTATCAGTAACCCCATATCTTTACGCCTTCTGCAACCCAGTGACCTGACAAAGACTGACAGAACTGTGCCATCCACCCATCCTTTGTGTTTTGAGAAACTGTCTAGACTCCATGTGGTTGAACCTGGGAAAGGGAGCTGGTGCTGAAGCCATTCTGACATTTCCTTTTGAGATACGATTTTCATTTTGTATTCCTTTAACACATTTGTTATACTACGAAGGAGAGTATGGTTAGGTTTTCTTAGTATAGGCCTTTTCATTTTGACCAGACGGACTTGGACCTGTTTTATTATAGTTTAATGGTCAAGATAACTCCTATGTTAGATTTAGGGCCAGTTCGGAATTCTACCATCCCGTTCAAAAGTGTAAATAAAGGTTTGTGAAACTTGTATCCATTGTGTCTGTCTACTATTGATACCATGCCTTCCTGACAATACTTTGTATATACTTTTTATATATTTTAATATACACTTTGAGACAGTTTTTTGTATAGTTTATATATACATTTTTTATATCTGTGTTATACATTTTATAGAAAATTGATCGAACTATTTTAGGTCTGGGGTGGTTCTAAGGCTATGACAGCACTGGTGGATGGGCATAAAATGCTGGTATATAGCTTTTTTGGTATGCCTGGGAAAAACATTAACTCATCCGGCTTCCCAGGGGCTATCCGGCTTGGTATGCAGTTATAATGAGGGGAAAACAAACCCGGGAAGTCCTGGGGGCCCTGACAATAGTTATGCTCCCCAATTGTCTTATGGTGTATGATGGGATGGAAGATGCTCAGGATTTGATGGCTGACTAGAGTTCTGGGACGATGACCTGGTTCTGGAGGAGCTGTTGGTTGTGATGCCTGGGCGATCAGCTGCAGGTTAAGTAAACTCTCAAGACAATGACTGAGGATGTGGTTATGATGCTGGAAAGTGAGCATGCCCCCCTGGGACTTTGGGAAAAACAGGTGCCTGTGTGCGTGAGTGAGGAGAGCCAAGCTGTAGCAGACACTATCAATATTTACTGTGTTTGCTATCCAAATGAACTTGGAAACCTGGGGAATTGTGCTAATAACCTATGTAAGGACTGTATTTCAGTAATAGAGACAGATAGCATTACAGACAATGTTATTATGTATTGTGTTAGCAATTCGAACCAAATTGAAAACCCAGTGAAACGCGATAACAGCCTGTTTAAAGAATGTATCTCACTAATGGAGACTGATACGGACACAGTGGCTCTCCCTCGTGCTTATATCCAGATTTTACAGCCATAGTGGCGGTAGCGTGCTTAAAACACTACTTTTACAGAAAAATAGATGATCCTTAACAGGATGATCACGAATGTTTGCATGTATCTTATGCTGATAATGCGGAACATGAAATATGTTCTGTGTTGAGGCATAAACGCTTTGTAGAATTGATGCAGCTGATACAGCCACTAACACAGATAAGGATTGGGAAAGAGGATTGAGCAATGCATGTCTAAAACATTATGGGCTATAGAATCGGCAAAAAAAACCCTTTTGAAAATGTGTCTCCACACATGGCACCTTTTTTGGCAGAGACATTATCATTAGGAACATGCAGGGGACACCTCGTTTACCAAATATATTGTCCCCATATATAATGTCGCCTATGCCCTTTCCCGGCGACTATATGCATGGTGACATTATATACGGGGACAATATTACCGGATACCGATGGGATAAAGTATATCTACTTCGAGGGGGCGTGGCTTGATGGCCACGTAGAGGGACGTGCTCTGGAGGAGCTCCCCTGATCCGCCATCGATCCTTGGGAAAAACGCATGCTTTTAGGGAAATAAAGCTTGCTGGCAACACATCTGCAGATGCATGAATGGATGGTGTCTGCACCGAGCGCAAAACAGGAATGAAACGCAGCAGGACGAGGAATCTACGACGATCGAAATACTAGCAGGGAACCCGAGACCTGGAGGCCAGCAAGATGGCCGACGCAGAACAAAGGGCCATAAAGTAGCCGCGAGGTCGCTGCCGCCACACCAGCTGGTGAAGCTGAGACTGCAGCCGTGGCGACGGTGGATCCCTGGAGCAACCCGGCCGGTCTGCGACCCTAAGCACCCAGCTGGAGGGGGCCTGGGAGAAGTTTCGCAGCCGCGAGAGAAGCGAAGGCGGGGGGAGACGAGCCCGCCCGGACATCGGACCTCTGAGGATGCCCGGCCTGTGAGCTGGATTTGGGTCCCGACTTGAGCAGAACGGAGGGACGCGCACGGAAGCCCGGGACATCCAGGACACAGGGTGAGAGACCATACCTGCATCTCTCACCCCACTGTGGGGTGCCGAGGCAGTGTGCCCCCGCCACGGTAATCATTGCGGAGGGGCAGCGGGTGCAGCAAACCCCGGGCCACATAGCGGAGAGGAGGCAGGAGATGGGCTGGAGGACGGGGGCCGTACTCTGACGATCGTGAGGGAGCCCACGGGTGTGGGACCTGGTGAAAGCCTGAGCGGATTGGGCTGTGACCTTGGATCGGGGCGGGGGAGCCCCCGGAACAGGGCACTCCCCACAAGGCCTGAACGGGGGGTCTCGGGAATGAGGCACACCCGGAGGCACCGCCGCCACTAAAGCTGAGACGGCGGGACAGTGGGCGCAGCGCGCCTGGAACTTTTTGGTGGATTTCGGGCAGGTTGGTGGCCGACGGAAACCCCTAATTGCCGGTAACTGAGGCCGGCACCAGGGGGGGGATCCATGAGTGCGGGCCCCAGGGGACAACTGGGCAGGCTGGGCCGAGACCCAGGTGCTGAGGAGGGAGGCTGGAACCGGAGTAATCCCTGGACACTCCGGGACCCGACAGCAACCAGAAAGACCTCCCCCGTTCCCTTGCCGGGGGCACTAGACTGATTGCCTGGTCCCGAAACCTAGAGAGGGGACATAATCAGGGCGAGAAAACTGGAAGCCCAAACCCAGATCGGAGAGGAGATGCACCGGGGTAGGGACACTTGATAGGCGCCAAGGCCCACACCGATTCCACACGCACCCAATTCAAACGGGTGCACGTGTACGGGGGAGGACACAGCCCACTCTGAGTGTGAGCGGAGTAACAAGTGCACGTCTGGATCGCTGGACTTGTGACCACAAGGTCATTGGGGTGGTGAGTGGCACGAAAGGCTTCCGCCCCGTTGACACAGTAGGATGTCCTCCAAAGTGGTCAGACCCAGGATCAAGCAGCCCACGATGGAGGCCTATGCCAAGTCACCCCCAGGAGCGGAAGGGGGCAAAAGTAAGGAGACCCCCGCGGTGGCGGCGGAAACACCAGGTACGATCCAGGAGGTGCTGGCTGCGATCGCTGATTTAAAGATGGCCTGGGAGACGAAGTTGCGCCTTGCCATGTAAGAACTGCAGGTGGGTTTGGGCCTCAAGATCGGAGCGATCCAAGAGGAAGTGAACCTGCTGCGGCAGGATGTGCGGACAATCGCGGAATGCACCGGGGCCCTGGAGAAGGAGATGGCCCCGACTGCGGAGGCGTGCACCGCGCATGCAAAAGAGCTACATGCCCTAGTGCAACGTGTGGGAAATCTGGAAGAAAGAGCTGAGCAAGCAGAGGGGCGCGCTAGGCGCAATAACATCCGTATAGTGGGTCTACCGGAAGGAATTGAAGGGCCAAACCCCACAGAATACGTGGAAACCTTGCTTTTGCAGGAGATAACGGGAGGGGTGTTGACCCAGGGGTTCGCGGTGGAGAGTGCGCACAGGGCCCTGACAAGGAGACCGGCCCCAGGAGCCCCCCCGCGACCGATGATTGCAAAGATCCTGAATTACCGGGATCGGGAGAAGATCCTTGAATTTTTTCGCAAGGGAGGAACGATTGAGAGAGGATCATCAAGGATCACGGCATACCCAGACTATACGCTGCTTGTACAGCGTAGTAGGATGAACTTTGGGTCGGTGAAGAGAAGACTGAAAGAAGCTGGCCATCGTTACATGTTGCTCTATCCAGCCAAGCTGAAAGTGTTCTATCAGAACAGATCCCTTTTCTTTGAGAAGCCGTCCGAGGCGATGGATTGGCTGGACATGCAGGGCCGACCTCAGGAATTGGATGCCCAGACGGAAGCCACGGAAGCTAAGTAGCATGCTGTTGCGGCACCCGGGGTAACATAGCTAAGACATTGGGACTTGAATATAGAGTTGTATAATGCTCCTGGGAAGTGAGTCATGGTGTCAGCCGGCTGGACCTGTTAGATGCACTTCCCCTGAAATAAATACTTGGGAGCTCCTGGGAGGCACCCCCTGATCCCAATAGCTGTATATTTAGTTAGGTCACTGTTAGATCGGTGACGCCCCGCGGGGTCCTAGTCCTCGTATACGAGACAGGACCAGACACGGGTGGGCCTGAGATCCAGGGATGGAGCTGGGCATTTGTTGGGGAAGGGTAGGGTGGGGTGAGGGGTTGGGTTGTGTGCTGTGGTGTGAAGTTGAGAAACAGGGAGGGGGGGCATTGTTGGGAAAGGGAAAGGAGAGAGCTGGCGAGTGGATCGTTAAAGGGAGCATTAAGGGGAGGGGGGGTTGGGAACAGACCGAATAGATGGCATCGGGTAATCTCCGTATAGTGACCTGGAATGTACGGGGCCTCAATAGCTATCTGAAACGGAATAAAGTAATGCTGTATTTAAAAAGGATGCGTGTTGACATAACCCTGCTACAGGAGACTCATCTCACCAGGGAGAAGTTGGAGGTGGTCAAGAAGAAACAGAGGAGTAATGTGGTGGGTGCTACGTACTCCGCGTACGCTAGAGGGGTTATCACCTGGGTGGCGCCGCATGGGCCGTTTCAGGTGCTTAGCTCAACGGTAGACCCGGAAGGCAGAATGGTGACGGTAACAGGGCTCCTGGAAAACAGGGAAGTGCACATCTTAAATCTGTACGCCCCCAACCACGATACTGCAGCTTATTTTAGGTCCCTTTATGGTAAACCTGGCCCCCTGGCTGGGGGTGCGATGGTGTGGGGTGGGGTTGGGACTTCAATTGCACCCTGAATCCCAGAATGGACAGGTCCGTTGATAGGACCGGGAAAATGTCACCGGCGGCCAAAGCGCTTGGGACATTGTTGGGAGACCTTGGCCTGGAAGATGTGTGGAGACGACTCCACCCCATGGATAAGCAGTACTCGCACTCAGCAGCGCCACATGACTTGTACACGAGGCTAGATTATGTGTTTGTGGCAGCTGAGATAGCGGGAGAAATGGTGGGAGCGGAATACAAAGCCTGGGTATTATCTGACCATTCGCCTCTGGTGGTGGAATGGCGACACCAACCCCCCAGGCCTCGTTGCCCAACATGGAGACTTAGGACAGAGGCACTGCAGGATGAGGGGTTCCGGGAGGATTTGAGGGATGCCATCGAGGAATACTTTGAGATAAACACGGGCAGCGTGCGCTCTGTGGGGACGCTGTGGGAGGCCTTTAAGGTGGTGGTGCGAGGAGTAGCCATTTCCAAATCTAAAGGGCTCCAAGGGGGTATCGAAAGGGAACTTAAGGACACTGAAAGGGAGCTGGATAGCCTCGCACGACGCGAGGACGCCGCCCATGATGATAGAGCAAAGGTAAGAGACCTTCAGTTAGCCTGTAGCGCACTCTGGGATCGACTGTGTAGATTAAACTACAAGAAATATACGGAGCGGTTACACGCTGGGGGCGACAAGCCAGGCAGATTGCTGGCCTGGCTGTACAAGAGTGAGACCCCCCGGTCAGTGATCAATGAGATTAGCGGTGAGGGAGGTCGCATCTGCAATACCCAGGAAGGGGTGAACGAGGAGTTCCTCAAGTTTTACAATCACTTGTATGAGGACACCGGGGAGGATATGTGCCAAGATATACTGAACACACTAGAGGATATTGAGCTCCCCACCCTGGATGACCTAGAACGTGAGGAGTTAGACGCCCCTGTCACCTAGGACGAGCTGGAGGTGGTGATCCGGAACCTCCCCACGTGTAAAGCGCCTGGGTCGGATGGGCTGCCCAGTGAGTTTTACAAGACATATAAGCAAGAGCTACTTCAGCCACTGCTTGCCATGTTTAATGAGGCCTATGAGCAGGGAGAACTCCCATTGTCCCTTCACGAGGCCGTGATTATCCCACTACTGAAACCAGGTAAACCGGCCACGGAGTGCGGGTCCTATAGACCTTTGTCCATGCTCAACCAGGACAGCAAAATACTCACGGCAGTGCTAGCTAATAGGTTGAAGAAGGTGATCGGTAAGCTGATACACCCAGATCAGACGGGCTGTGTCCCAGGTAGAAACATTACTGATAACCATAGGAGGCTGCACCACATTATTGACCAAACTGAGGAAGACACGGGCGAGCTGGCTATCGTGTCGCCAGACGCTGTCAAAGCCTTTGATTCGGTGCGATGGCCTTGGCTTAAAGCGGCCCTAAGGGGATAGGGTATGGGACCTGGGTATATCAGGTGGGTCCAGTTGTTGTATAGCACCCCAATGGCGAGAGTCAAAACAGGAGCCATAGTCTCAGATGTCTGGCAACTCAGCAGGGGGACCAGGCAGTGATGCCCCTGGTCACCCATGTTATACATACTTGCACTAGAGCCGTTGGCGATATGCCTGCGGCAACAGTACGGGGAGGTGGGTATTAGCACAGTGAGCGGTAGACACCTGATATCACTGTATGCAGATGATATACTCCTTTATTTGCGTTATCCGGAGGAGAACCTGCAGTATGTACTGGAGGTGTTGGACCGCTACGAAAAAAAAAAAAAAGTATATCTACTTCAATATAGAGCAAACTGACCCATGAAGATTGAGACTGTAGATATATTACATATATGCATGCTTATGGGAAATAACAAATGAATGCCTAATGGAATGTCAACATTTTTACATATCAACACAGTGGAATGCAGTGTCTCTATGCAGTTATCACGTGTACTACGGAATCTGTAGCCCAATTGATCTTTCGGGCAGCAACTGATAATCCAAACTTTTTAATGTGGATAAGATTTTAATACAAATTGATGATTTAAATGTTAATAAAAATCTGTTTATGAAACCTAGTTGTGTCTTTATGTTCAACGGTTATGGGGTGAACATGTCCGGCGTAAAGCTGTCGGAAATATATTACGATGAAGGGAGTGTTGGTAGTTACAGAGGGGTAGACATTGTCTGTCGTAAACTGCGAACCGATGGCGAGAAGGTGTCAAGGTGCTTCGTTGGAGCAGGAGGCCTATGCGCTAGACAAGCCAGCCCCCAAACATTTTGAACGGGGAATGACTGTGGTATCTGATATTAATCAACAATGGTAGGCAGATGTTATGGATTTGAGCCAGTTCCACAGAGACAACAATGGTTTCTGATATTTTCTAGCCGTTATCAATGTCCTGTCGAAATACGCCTATGTTGAGGCTTTAAAGAACAAGACTGGGAACAGTGTGGCAATGGCTTTTAAATGCATATTTAACAAAAGCTGAGTTCCTGTTAAACTACAGACGGACGTGGTAAGGAGTTTTTAAATAAGCCGCTACACAGTCTTCTAAAACAACACGGGAGCATCACTTTGTAACACACTCCAAAATTAAAGCCTCTATTGTAGAACGTTTTATGCACACCTTTAAAACACTGCTGTGGCAATTCTTCATGGCAATAAATACCCATAGATATTTGGAGGTGTAACCGGCATTTATAAATGTGTATAACAACACGCATCATAGATCTATTAAAACCACCCTTGCTGGTGTAACACTGCAGAATTCCTTGGAGGTCTGGAAAAAACTGTACAGCTAAAGACTTTATGAAAATATGACACAAATGACCCTTAAAATGGGGGATCCTGTGCGGATTTTGAAACACAAGGCCAGCTTTACATTGGAGTATGAGCAGAAGTACAGGGATAAGATCTCTATCATAGATGGAGTGACTCAACGTGAGGGTCTTTATACATACTTATTGATTATTCGGGGGAGGCTGTTCAAGGTGTTTTGTACAGGAGGAGATCCACAAAATCAGTAAATACCAACAGAGAGTTTATAGAATAGAAAAAATCATAAAGAGTAAAGGTTGTGGGGTAAGGAAACAATATCTAGTCCAAAGGCTGGGGTGCCCTGACAAATTCAATAGTTGGGTGGACGCCGGATCTCTAGAGGCCACGGGTACATAACTGGCGCGGCATGGGGTCTACATCTTTTTACATTGTGCTCCCCAGCAAAGCTTCAGCTGAGACATTCCCAGGGAACAAACTATCCAACTTCACTGTGAAGCTGGCCAAACCCTTAAATTTGGAGGGACAATGGACGGTGACTCTCACCTAAGTTCAGTACATCCACTCGTGGGATTATTTATACAAAGTGGAAACCACGTTTATCATAAAACGAATAAAGCCACAGAGGCTCTGGCCATGCCAGTTCATTTATGGGTGTTTGCCAAATATACAGAAACTTGTCTGAGACATCCACAAAGCTATATCAATCATACCCGAGTACGGTGATACGACGTTAGAACTAGACCTGCACCAGCAGAAGGTTCTTCTGCAGGGTCCGGACACATCTGTCACATTTTCAACAACAGGGAGACTGCATAACTTATTTGGAACCATGCAACATGTTGGAAGTGAAGAACCGGAGGACAATACCTGCGCCGACATTAATCAGTGTTTTACAGCTAGCTGCTTTATGGCAATATCATAGAGTATCAAAGGGTGGGAGATAGCTCTGCCCTGCTACTTAGAACCATGGAGATTAAAGGGAACAACAATATTGTGAACATTCAATACAACAAACCTGATTACATACATGTGTATAAAAAGCATTTTGACACCATCAACATACAGATAAGAGATTACCAAGGGCAGTTTGTATCATTTAAATACAGAAAAATGTGGCTGCGTTTGCACTTCAGACCGCTCCTCCTGAAAGACTAATACAACTGTTATAATAGCCGTGGTGAAGAACTATGGGGACCCTGGGGCCTATATGCAATATTACCTGAAGCAGGCAGATTACGGTGATCGGCTGTATTTTAGCAGAAGCCCATAATGTACCTAGCTGGGCTCAGCGGTATCATTAGAAGTCTCTTCAGATGCGCAATGACCTTCCTACATCACAGCTTCGAATGAGCTCAACCATACATGAAAACGGGTCCTGGCAAAAAGATCCAACCGGGGAATAAATATTAAATAAATAACCCGGCTGTATCTTGAACATTGCACCAAAAAGTGGTGCGTTTAAAATGAATGGGAAAATCCCATAGGAAATGTTCCGGTGGAATATTTTGCGTGGTATCCACTGCCACCAGCCAGAAACTCGACAAGGGGGGACTGGACAGTGCCCCCTTGCAAAACAGACCCAGGGGCAATCGAATTACCGCTACCAGTACTTCCACAATATGATGGTTTGTACTGGTTCTGTTCACAATTTGAGACCAGTAAAGCCAATGGTGACTTTACATGCCCTGGGAGACAGTAGTCAGTCCCAGGGTTATGGAGTCTATGTTTGGGGGTCACTATGACACCCCTGTGTTACTGCACTGAGGGTGCTGTGTAACACACATACCAAAAACACATGAAGCCCTATGGAGTAAAAGACCCAATAGCCCATAAAACACATTACATAGTCAAAGGACATTCTCAAATCATGCCTAAGAGTGGGAGAAAAATAGTCTCACTCTTAGCAGGAGAAAGAAATAAACCCCAAAAAACCAGCAAAGCTGCTGGGGGACTCACTAGGTTTGGGAAATTAGCCTTATCGGGGAATTCTCCCTAACACTAGGTAAAGTTTTTTTTTTTTTCTTTTTTTTTCAAACATTTTTTAATTTTATTTTTTACAAAACCAAACAAAACACTGCACAATACAACTGTTTCCGCATGTAGAAGCATCATCAAACCGTCATATTACATAACATAATTCCCCAACTCCCCCCGCCCCTCTTCAAACTAGAGCCGGCTCCTCTGTGTCGTCTGCTGGCGCACTATCGGGTGGCACAGTGCTTATGCGCTCATCGTCCGAGTTCTCAGATTCATTATGACCCTGGTGTGGATTAGCCATAGAGGCCACCAGTTGCCGCCAGGCCAGCAGGGGCCCTATTTCCTCCTCACCCCCTCTAGTGACCGCTTCAAACCATACTACGGATTCCGCCTCCGCCCACCTCAAGAGGTCCGCCCACCATAGCTCCACCCTGGGCCTGTGGGCCGCCTTCCAGCTCATAGCAATCCTGTGCTTGGCCAGAACATAAGCCAAATCCTTCATCTTGCTTGTGTGCCTTAAGTCCCGGGGTCTGGGAAAGATCCCAAGCATACATGACCAAGCTGATCCTACGTCCAACACCACTCCCCCCACCAGCCAGTTTCATTTTAACCTCCTCCCAAAATCTGCACACTTCCGGGCAGGCCCAAAACATGTGTAGTAGCCCCGCTTCCACCTCCCCACACCTGGGGCATTTCTGCGTGACCGAGCCTCCAAACCTTGCAATCTTCTGGGGAGTCAGATAAGCCCTGTGAGTAACATACAGCTGGAGTTGTTGGAGTCAAGCGTTTCGGGACACCTTTTTATGATACCTCTGGACTCTCTCCCACTGCCCGTCCGTAATGGGTCCACCCACCTCCTCCTCCCAATCCTGTCTCAATTGGAGCAACTCCTTCCCAGCCTTCGCACTCAGGAGCTCGTATATCCTCGATATTTCGTGCCCGCCCTCTGAAACATCATACATGGTTTCCAGGGAGGCATCAGGGTCATCTGCCAATGCCGTCTCAGGCCATCTCTCTCTAACCCGTTTCACAAGCCTAGCGCAGGTTATGTATTGGCCTCTGTGCACCCCTGTCTCGTCTTGCAGCCTCTGGAAGTCCAATGCCTCCCCTCCCTGCCATATGTCCCCAAGGGTGGCCAGGCCCACTGATTCCCAATATCTACGGACTGACTCAAATAATTGAGAGTCGTTACCACACAACGCCACCAATGGGGCCTGCTGGGAGAGCGGCTCCGACTCCCCCATCATTTTCCATGTTCTGTGCCAGACCTCCCATCCCAGCCTCAATAGCCGCCCCCTTCCCATCAGTTTATCCTTTTGTAACCACACCACTTCCCTCAGGAAGTATGGGGCCGAGTCTTCCCGCAACAGCCTAGATTCCGCCGAATCTTCATCTGACAGCCACCTGGCCACATACAGCACCTGCCCCGCCAGATAATAAAGTTCAAAGTTTGGCAAGCCTATGCCCCCCTTATCACACGTGTTCTGAAGTTTCCACAAAGCCACCCTGTTTCTGGAGTTACCCCACACGAAGCCGCTGCACATGCAGTGGAGTCGCACAAATAGGCTCCTGGGAATCAAAAACGGGACATTCACAAAGAAATGCAAGAGTCTGGGCAGGACCACCATTTTAAGCAAGGCCGCCCTCCCCATCATGGACAGGGGCAATCTAGACCAAAATACCATGCTGTTCCTGACCCCTTCTACGGCTCTCTCTGTATTATGTTTGTGCTCCGCCTCAATCTTGTGGTAGATACTTACTCCCAAATATCTAAATGTCTCAGTCTGCCATGGTATTGGCAGGATAGGCAGCCTCTCCAACGGGACATTCTTATATCTGCCCAGGGGGAACAGACTAGACTTTCTAGGGTTCACTGATATGCCTGAGAGAGTGGCGTAGCGGTCCAGCACCTCCAGTACATACTGCAGGTTCTCCTCCGGATAACGCAAATAAAGGAGCATATCATCTGCATACAGTGATATCAGGTGTCTACCGCTCACTGTGCTAATACCCACCTCCCCGTACTGTTGCCGCAGGCATATCGCCAACGGCTCTAGTGCAAGTATGTATAACATGGGTGACCAGGGGCATCCCTGCCTGGTCCCCCTGCTGAGTTGCCAGACATCTGAGACTATGGCTCCTGTTTTGACTCTCGCCATCGGGGTGCTATACAACAACTGGACCCACCTGATATACCCAGGTCCCATACCGTATCCCCTTAGGGCCGCTTTAAGCCAAGGCCATCGCACCGAATCAAAGGCTTTGACAGCGTCTAGCGACACGATAGCCAGCTCGCCCGTGTCTTCCTCAGTTTGGTCAATAATGTGGTGCAGCCTCCTATGGTTATCAGTAATGTTTCTACCTGGGACATAGCCCGTCTGATCTGGGTGTATAAGCTTACTGATCACCTTCTTCAACCTATTAGCCAGCACTGCCGTGAGTATTTTGCTGTCCTGGTTGAGCATGGACAAAGGTCTATAGGACCCACACTCCGCGGCCGGTTTACCTTGTTTAAGTAGTGGGATAATCACGCCCTCGCGAAGGGACAATGGAAGTTCTCCCTGCTCATAGGCCTCATTAAACATGGCAAGCAGTGGCTGAAGCAGCTCCTGCTTGTATGTCTTGTAAAACTCACTGGGCAGCCCATCCGACCCAGGCGCTTTACACGTGAGGGGAGGTTCCGAATCACCACTTCCAGCTCGTCCGAGGTGACAGGGGCGTCCAACTCCTCACGTTCTAGGTCATCCAGGGTGGGCAGCTCAATATCCTCTAGTGTGTTCAGTATATCTTGGCACATATCCTCCCCGGTGTCCTCATACAAGTGATTGTAAAACTTGAGGAACTCCTCGTTCACCCCTTCCTGGGTATTGCAGATGCGACCTCCCTCACCGCTAATCTCATTGATCACTGACCGGGGGGTCTCACTCTTGTACAGCCAGGCCAGCAATCTGCCTGGCTTGTCGCCCCCAGCCTGTAACCGCTCCGTATATTTCTTGTAGTTTAATCTACACAGTCGATCCCAGAGTGCGCTACACGCTGAAGGTCTCTTACCTTTCCACTATTATCATGGGCGGCGTCCTCGCGCCGTGCGAGGCTCTCCAGCTCCCTTTCAGTGTCCTGAAGTTCCCTTTCGATACCCCCTTGGAGCCCTTTAGATTTGGAAATGGCTACTCCTCGCACCACCACCTTAAAGGCCTGCCACAGCATCCCCACAGAGCGCACGCTGCCCGTGTTTATCTCAAAGTATTCCTCGATGGCATCCCTCAAATCCTCCCGGAACCCCTCATCCTGCAGTGCCTCTGTCCTAAGTCTCCATGTTGGGCAACGAGGCCTGGGGGGTTGGTGTCGCCATTCCACCACCAGAGGCGAATGGTCAGATAATACCCAGGCTTTGTATTCCGCTCCCACCATTTCTCCCGCTATCTCAGCTGCCACAAACACATAATCTAGCCTCGTGTACAAGTCATGTGGCGCTGCGTAGTGCGAGTACTGCTTATCCGTGGGGTGGAGTCTTCTCCACACATCTTCCAGGCCAAGGTCTCCCAACAATGTCCCAAGCGCTTTGGCCGCCGGTGACATTTTCCCGGTCCTATCAACGGACCTATCCATTCTGGGATTCAGGGTGCAATTGAAGTCCTCACCCCACACCATCGCACCCCCAGCCAGGGGGCCAAGTTTACCATAAAGGGACCTAAAATAAGCTGCAGTATCTTGGTTGGGGGCGTACAGATTTAAGATGTGCACTTCCCTGTTTTCCAGGAGCCCTGTTACCGTCACCATTCTGCCTTCCGGGTCTACCGTTGAGCTAAGCATCTGAAACGGCACATGCGGCGCCACCCAGGTGATAACCCCTCTAGCGTACACTGAGTACGTAGCACCCACCACATTACCCCTCCCTTTCTTCTTGACCACCTCCAACTTCTCCCTGGTGAGATGAGTCTCCTGTAGCAGGGCTATGTCAACGCGCATCCTTTTTAAGTACAGCATTACTTTATTCCGTTTCAAATAACTATTGAGGCCCCGTACATTCCAAGTCACTATATGGAGATTACCCGATGCCATCTGTTCGGCCTGTTCCCAATCTCCCTCTTCCCTTAATGCTCCCTTTAACGATCCTCTCACGGGCTCTCCCCCTTCCCAACAATGCCCCCCCCCCTGTTTCTCAACTTCACACCACAGCACACAACCCAACCCCTCCCCCCCCCTACCCTTCCCCAACAAATGCCCAGCTCCATCCCTGGATCTCAGGCCCACCCGCGTCTGGTCCTGTCTCGTATACGAGGACTAGGACCCCACGGGGCGTCACCGATCTAACAGTGACCTAACTAAATATACAGCTATTGGGATCAGGGGGTGCCTCCCAGGAGCTCCCAAGTATTTATTTCAGGGGAAGTGCATCTAACAGGTCCAGCCGGCTGACACCATGACTCACTTCCCAGGAGCATTATACAACTCTATATTCAAGTCCCAATGTCTTAGCTATGTCACCCCGGGTGCCGCAACAGCATGCTACTTAGCTTCCGTGGCTTCCGTCTGGGCATCCAATTCCTGAGGTCGGCCCTGCATGTCCAGCCAATCCATCGCCTCGGACGGCGTCTCAAAGAAAAGGGATCTGTTCTGATAGAACACTTTCAGTTTGGCCAGATAGAGCAACATGTAACGATGCCCAGCTTCTTTCAGTCTTCTTTTCACCGACCCAAAGTTCATCCTACTACGCTGTACAAGCAGTGTATAGTCTGGGTACGCCGTGATCCTTGCTGATCCTCTCTCAATCGTTCCTCCCTTGTGAAAAAATTCAAGGATCTTCTCCCGATCCCGGTAATTCAGGATCTTTGCGATCATCAGTTGCGGGGGGGCTCCTGGGGCCGGTCTCCTTGTCAGGGCCCTGTGCGCCCTCTCCACCGCGAACCCGTGGGTCAACACCCCTCCCGTTATCTCCTGCAAAAGCAAGGTTTCCACGTATTCTGTTGGGTTTGGCCCTTCAATTCCTTCCGGTAGACCCACTATGCGGATGTTATTGCGCCTAGCGCGTCCCTCTGCCTGCTCAGCTCTATCTTCCAGATTTCCCACACGTTGCACTAGGGCATGTAGCTCCTTTGCATGCGCGGCACACGCCTCCGTAGTCGGGCAATCTCCTTCTCCAGGGCCCCGGTGCGTTCCGCGATTGTCCGCACATCCTGCCGCAGCAGGTTCACTTCCTCTTGGACCGCTACGATCTTGAGGTCCAAACCCACCTGCAGTTCTTTCATGGCAAGGCCCAACTTCGTCTCCCAGGCTATCTTTAAATCAGCGATCGCAGCCAGCACCTCCTGGATCGTGCCCGGTGTTTCCGCCGCCACCGCGGGGGTCTCCTTACTTTTGCCCCCTTCCGCTCCTGGGGGCGACTTGGCATAGGCCTCCATCGTGGGCTGCTTGATCCTGGGTCTGACCACTTTGGAGGACATCCTACTGTGTCAACGGGGCGGAAGCCTTTCGTGCCTCTCACCACCCCAATGACCTCATGGTCAGACGTCCAGCGATCCAGACGTGCGCTTGTTACCCCGCTTGCACCCAGAGTGGGCTGTGTCCTCCCCCGTACACGTGCACCCGTTTGAATTGGGTGCGTGTGGAATCGGTGTGGGCCTTGGCACCTGTCAAGTGTCCCTGCTCCGGTACATCTCCTCTCCGATCTGGGTTTGGGCTTCCGGTTTTCTCGCCCTGATTGTGTCCCCTCTCTAGGTTTCGGGACCAGGCAATCAACGGGAGGTCTTCTGGTTGCTGTCGGGTCCCGGAGTGTCCAGGGATTACTCTGGTTCCAGCCTCCTTCCTCAGCACCTGGGTCTCGGCCCAGCCTGCCCAGTTGTCACCTGGGGCTCGCACTCACGGATCCCCCCTAGTGCCGGCCTCAATCCCCGGCAATTAGGGGTTTCCGTCGGCCAGCTCCCCCACCTTGGGCCCCACCTCTGCGGTGCCCTCGCCCCACCAACCTACCCGAAATCTGCCAAAAAGTTCCGGGCGCGCTGCGCCCACTGTCCCGCAGTCTAAGCTTTAGTGGCGGCGGTGCCTCCGGGTGCGCCTCATTCCCGGGACCCCCCGTTCAGGCCTCGTAGGGAGCGCCCCGTTCCGGGGACTCCCCCGCTCCAATCCAAGGTCGCTGCCCTGTCCGCTCAGGCGTTCACCAGGTCCCACACCTGTGGGCCCCCTCACGATCGTGCAGCATCGTCAGAGTTTGGCCCCCGTCCTCCAGCCCCTCTCCTGCCTCCTCTCCGCTAAGTGGCCCGGGATACGGCCGGTTGGCCCAGGGTTTGCTGCACCCGCTGCCCCTCCGCAACGATCGTTGTGGCGGGGGCACTCTGCCTCGGCACCCCACAGTGTGGTGAGAGATGCAGGTATGGTCTCTCACCCTGTGTCCTAGATGTCCCGGGCTTCCGTGCGCGTCCCTCTGTTCTGCTCCAGTCGGGGCCCAAATCCAGCTCACGGGCCGGGCATCCTCAGAGGTCTGATGTCTGGGCGGGCTCGTCTCCCCCCGCCCTCGCTTCTCTTGCGGCTGCGATACTTCTCCCAGGCCCCCTCCAGCTGGGTGCCTAGGGTCGCAGACCGGCCAGGTTGCTCCAGGGATCCACCGTCGCCGCGGCTGCAGTCTCAGCTTCACCGGCTGGTGTGGCGGCGGCGACCTCGCGGCTACTTTATGGCCCTTTGTTCTGCGTCGGCCATCTTGCTGGCCTCCAGGTCTCGGGTTCCCTGCTAGTATTTCGGTCGTCGTAGCTTCCTAGTCCCGCTGCGTTTCGTTCCTGTTTTGCGCTCAGTGCAGACACCATCCCTTCATGCATCTGCAGGTGTGTTGCCGGCAAGCTTTATTTCCCTAAAAGCATGCGTTTTTCCCAAGGATCGATGTCTGATCAGGGGAGCTCCTCCAGAGCACGTCCCTCTACGTGGCCATCAAGCCACGCCCCCACAACACTAGGTAAAGTTAATCGTAACTTTACCCTTTTCTGAGGGACTGTAGTCAGCCTCAGAAATGGAGTCGGGGGGGAAGTCTCAAAGACAACCCCGTGCCACGGCACTGAAGGTGCTGTGTGACACACAAAAGAAGGGGACTACTGAAGTGGTGTACTTCAGAGTCCACAATCACAAAAACAGAGAAATATACCTGGCAAAACACAGGTAAGAGTGGGGAAAAGCTCACACTCTTATCAAGTGGAAAAAAAATAAACTCCAGAAGTCCAGCAAAGCTGGTGAGGGAAATTAGCCATAAAGGAGAATTCTCCCTAACAAGGATGGATCGGGATTAATTTATAGAACATGTAGGAGGGTTAAGAGGAAGAGGTCAGCATCCCTCTACATGGCCAACCCGAAATCCACCAAGAAAAGCAGATTGAGGGTTTGACGCAGACAGCCAAGTAAGAAGAAGTAAGTTATCCCTAAAAGACACAAGGGTGGTAATATCTTTTAAAGAACAGTGGCCTTCTTACACAGAGCCTCAGGGGAGTGACAGACCAGCATCAATATGTTTTTTCATGGGGGTCTCGCCTCTGGCAGCTCTATCACTGCTAGCCCCCATAGAATTCTTTGTATTGAGCTCGATAGACATGTATCTGGATCGGAACGATATGCTGCTGCATCTAACCTGTAAAATAACAAAGGCGTACTAGACCAACATCGTGGCTACCGCACGCGTGTCCACGATCGCCTACCCCATAGCCAACATGTTCAACCAGTGGACGTGACGTTGGGCGACCGAATGATAATGCAGAGTAATTATATGCACACCTACAGGGCCTAAATAGAGAGCCTATTAAATTATGGCCAAGATACCCTGGATAGGCAGCCCTCGGCAGGCCTCTTTTACCGGGGCATTTCGACAACAATGCTCTGGATGGCGAAAACACAGGAGTCACCCCAGGACCAGTAGAGTATTCGATTTACTAGGCCGTCTACACACAGACCTTTTCTTCGAGGATAAAGTGTTGATCACCGGCGTCGACCTTAAAGTGAAACTATCAAGAATAACCAATGCTTTTTGCCTCATTAGCGGGGACACTGAACAATACAAGCTAGTCATCAGATCAGTGAGTGTGTTAAACATGTGAGCTCCTCTCTGACCATTAGACTGGCACATGCAGAGGCGTTGCAAATATTTAACGTGAAGTACCTGGTGGAGAGGCTTGCCCTTAATGTTTAGCATTCCTACCGGTAGCCGTGGTACCAGTCAAGACAACCTATTGCTGGGGCAGTTTCCAAAAATACTCATCATGGGAATTGTTGAAATGGTATTGAACACCGATGCATACAATTGAAATCCCTTCGACTTCAAACACTTTAGCACAAACTATGCAGTGCTGCATAAGGTTGGTGTCCTGATCCCTGCCAAAACATATGCGCCTAGCTTTGGAGTTCCAAACATAATCCGGGAATTCATGGGCCTGGTGGCTGTCATGAGGATGGACATGCCTGATGTGCCGGCTTCAATCACACGCAATGAGTAGGTCCTCGACTATACCTTACTGGCCTTCGATCTAAGACAAGACAACGCATCATTAGGCCATTTCAACCTCCTGTGGAGCGGGAACCCTCATGATGAGATATAGTTTGAAAGAAACCCAACTGCTGCGCACTTGTTGTTAGTGTGGAGCATTTTTGATAGAGTTCTTGGGATCAACAGGCAAAGAAACATACACTTTGAGTTTTAATGGATAGTCTACAGATAAAAAGATTTCTGCGTAAACATAGACATGAACAGAACACATTTCACGGTGTGTATGCCAGCTATACATGCCCCAAGTGCCTACCCAGGAATCGCCTGGTTAGCCTGGTGGCGAGCACCGATCCGCAGTCCTGTGGCTGAACACACTGGATAGCTTTATGGTTGGAGGGGGACGTGCTAACTTTGTTTGATAGTTTGGCACACTTTCCGCAACACCCCATGTATGCCAGAGTTTTAACGGATTATGTGAAAAGCATTGCAAAGTATTTACGTTAAACCACTGTGCCAGTCCAAGACTTTAAAGCCATTACCTGTAGTTGGCACTGTATATTCTTTATCAGTCACGGAATGGAGATCGCTGTCAGCTGTTTTGAAAATGTATTCGAACAATCAGAAGCAAAAAGATCAAATGGTGACCAGATTCATTACCAAGACGTTACCTATGTTGTATGTAGACCTCGCAAAATGTTTACAGTGTGTCAAAAATGTAAATGTGGGTCGTCTATCTAGTGGTACATCTATCAATAAAATAACATTTTAAAAATCAACAAGCGTTGTGTGTTATGAGACATAATAATAGGATATCGTAATAAAGAACCAGCTGTTTTATGAATTGAACCATTTCATTTTTAAAAAGACATAATTAATACAGAAATGAAAAAGGTTATACCACAAACATTTCAATACAAAAAAGAAAAGAAACCTATACATTCAGACAATGGATGGCTCGCATTAATCAGATAACCAAATAAGGGGGACGGGTCTCCGCCGCAGCCTAGATGTTTCGGAGGTATGGGTGTCGTAGATTGTGAGAGGGTGGGTAAAGGCTCCTTAAGCCATTAGGAATTCCATTCCTTTTCATGAATGGGATCTGTTTACAAGGGTGATTGTTCCAGTTGGATCTAGAGGGCTGTGTTGTTGGTGCGAGGTACCAGAGGCACCCGTTTTTAGCCACTCCAGAAGGTGTCATTGGGGCGACATTACCCACAATGTATTTCAGGATACTTAAATAAGCGACCACTTGCACAAACTTGTTCCAGCCTAGAAGTGGGCTGTCGACTAGTGACATTCTGTACTAGGTCGTGCAGGTCCAGGACCCCTCCAACCCTACCTCTATAGATAAACTCCTCCCTATCGTTCCATGCTGCCAAATCCTTTCCAAGTTCCACCTTATGTAGCAATAGTTCTGCTTTGAGTTTATAGTGTAGGCTAAGGGTATTCACCACATGCGCCACAACTGGGTCTTCCCCCGCCGGAGCCTTCACACTGCTAGATTATTCGGGTGGCATGTATACGGTTAGTCAGTTTTTTTCTACATTGCCGTGCCAGGCGTGGTTTAAGTTTTAATGTATAAGGCTGCTTTATAATGCGCTGGTAAATCAGGTCTGTTTAAAACCTCCTTTATTTCAGAGTCGAGGCACGTTGTGGCAACCTTCCGTACATCCCAAACCGCAAGGGATGTGGGGTCACCAGACTTTCCACCTGCTGCTTGTCCACAAATACATTTTATGAGTGTGCTCCATCACTGACCCCCGGGCAGGCTGGTAATTAGCAGAAGGGCTATGCCTACTATTTCTTTTAGCCATTAGCAATATCCACCTATTGAGCAGTTTCTTGATGACACCCTTTTTCTTTTTCAACACACTAACTTGACGATGTGTTAGGGGCACGTGCCCCTTTAAACTTTTCTGGGCAATCTCTGAAATAGCCGCCAAGAGATCGTCGGAGGCCATGGCTAGAATGGCCTTGTGTTGTTGATTGGTGGCGTATACAAGCATTTTGATCAGTGCAATGTTATTCTCTGTATGCGTATCGATATGGTGAAAGCACAACCGGCTACTGATGAGGTATTTCATCTAATGGTGGTTTTAGATGTTTTTCTGGAGTATAAACAGCGGGTAGCCCTAGCGGGAATACATTGGTGCACAATCTATAATTCTCTTGAGTGGTTGATTTAAAAACAACCACTGTAGAGAATTCTAGATTGTGCACCAATATATTCCCACTGGGGCTACCCGCTGTTTACACTCCTGAAAAGACATCTGAAAAGCACCATTATTCACAATACCTCATCAGCAGATATCGGTAGGGCTTACTGGTCGTGTCTTCCAAAGCCTCCATGAAAAACACGTTTTTTGGACAGGTTGATCTGTCGAGCTATCACAGCTAGTTGTTGTTTATCTGGGATTATTTTAAATAACACTTTAAAACTAGCGTTAAGCGTTATAGATCTGTTGCTCTTTCCCTTGTTGCACAAGTTCTGCACAATATAACAAATGCTTAGATTGCAGTGATGGAAGGATTGAGTAAAGGCTTTTTATAGTTCGGTGCTCTGGCCACCCTTTCATCAAATTGTCCACAAAGATCATATTCACCATGCTCGGCGGTAGTAAACGATCGTTGTTGAGACTGTCAGGCATACCTTCTACAAAATGAAGGTACTTAAACTGTTGTTGCAAAGGTGTTTAAAGAGGTTGCCAGCAGCTATACAACCAGACAATATTATTGGGGACATTGCGGTGTGGATGTTTTCTAGAAGTATTCTGACAAAGTAACTCTTGCTGCAACTTGAAGGCCCTGCCAGCACACACGCAAACGGATGTTGTAATCTGGTATCCATAACGGCAAATACTTTTTTTTTTTTTACTTCTTTTTATTGGTTTTACAACAAAGAAAAAATGCATTTCCCAACTCCCCCCAACCCCCCACCCTCCATCCCCTTGAAGGCAGCTGTTTTATGTCCGTGGTCCATTATCGCCATGGACCGCTCACCAAAAGTTAAGTTCATAACAGAGAGACCATCTTCCCCGGCCACCCCCTTCCCTCTCTTGGGAGTGGCTCCTCCTTGTCCATAAACACGTATTCTGACACCTTGGGGTTGGGTCTATCTTATCCATCGTTCGTTCCGGCCACGGCCAGGCCTCCTCCTTCCCAATTGATGTATTCCTCTGGTCTATGTTTCGCTCCCGGGCGCGGGCGAGTCAGCTTGCCCCCTTTCCGAGCCACCTGAGTCACTCATGTTGTCTTCCTCTCCGTCTCTGAACAGGTCTTGTACCAGGGTGTTCCACGCCAGTATTCGGGCCCCGCTGTTGCCTTCTCCCCTCTGCGTAGCTCTCGTCCAGACTGTCGTTTCAGCTATTGCCCACTTTTGTAGATCTGCCCACCAGCCCTCTGTCGAGGGTCCTTCACTCGTGTTCCATGCCATTGCTATGCGGCGCTTCGCCAGTATTGTCATCAGGTCTTTCATCTTTGCCACGTGTGTCATCTGCCTGTCTCCCCTCGGGAATAGGCCCAGTATATAAGACGTAGGTGAACAAGCTTGCATATGGATTCCCGCTGTCCTCGCCTTGTCCCTTACTGTATTCCAGAAGTCTGTTATTTTTGGGCACGACCAGAACATGTGCACCATGTCTGCTTGTTCTTCCCGACAGCGTGGCCAGCTGAGAGCTTGTCCATTTCCCATCTTCGTCATTCTTTTGGGAGGTAGGTATGCTCTGTGCACAATATAGATTTGCAGCTGCCTAAACCTGGCGTTCCTAGACACCTTTTTCGTATACTGGAGGGTTCTATTCCATTCTTCGTCCTTGAAGGGCTGCTGGAGCTCCTCCTCCCACTTTGCTCGCGCGTTCAGTGTCCTTTTGTTAGTGGTACCTAATAGTTGTTCGTAGAGCCTGGACACAGTATGTCCTCCTTCAGAAATATCATACCAGGCGTCTAGCTCACCCCCAGTGTCCTCTGCCTCTGCCTCTGGCATGGTTTCCCATCTCTTCTTTATTGCTTGTACTAAGCTGTTGTACAGGATGAATTGACCTTTGTGTACGTCCTGTTCCTCCACCAGGGACTGAAATCTGACCCACTGTCCACCTTGCCACAAGTCCCCTATTTGGGCTACTCCCTTGTCCTCCCAGTGTGCCCTATACGCGGCCAGGCTTGTTATTCGAGTGTCTACCAGACCCGCCAAGGGGATCTGTCTCGAGCAGGGGTCTTGCGTGCCTTGAGTCTTCCAGGCTCTTTTCCATAACGTCCGGCCCAGCCGGGCCATATTGGGAAGGGCTTTAGCCTGGGCAGCAGTTATCCACAGGAGTTCCCTCAAGTAGTATTGCCGGAGTGCTGGCCGAAAAAGTAATGCGTCTATGGAGGTTTCCTCCCCCAGCCATCGCACCACGAATTGGAGTTGTGCCGCTAGGTAATAATGCTCGAAGTCCGGGAGTTTGATGCCCCCCCACTCGTAGCCCCTTTGTAGTGTATTCAGTGCTACCCTGTTTCTCCCCCCTCCCCACAGGAAGGTTTTCACCATGGTGTGCAGGCGTCTAAAGAAAGCCCTTGGGATATTGTAAGGGATGTTGGTAAAATAATATAGGAGCCGGGGTAGGACCGTCAACTTCAGTAAGGCCGCTCGGGCTATCATCCCCAATGGTAGGGTCTTCCAGAACTGCATGGCGTTCTCAATCTTGTCCAGGGCTGTCTGCGTGTTGGCTATATGTGTGTCCGTGGTATCATGGTAAATGTCTACCCCCAGGTATCTGAAGGTGGTCGGGGTCCATGTGAGGCCCAGGTGCGGCAACTGGTCTGGTGGAACTGTTCGCAGGCCAGCCAGGGGGAACAATGAGGATTTCTCCCTGTTAACAGTAATTCCAGATAGCCTACCAAACCCTCCCAGTGCCTCAAGTAAATCTTGTAGGTGGGTGCGTGGGTTCTGGACGTAGAGCAGTATGTCGTCTGCGTATATCGATATCTGGTGTGTCTCCCCGTCTATCACTATGCCCGTGTCTTTGTAATCCATTCTTAGGAAGGCCGCAAATGGTTCCAGGGCTAAAATGTATAACATTGGAGACAGCGGGCACCCCTGTTTCGTACCTCGCTCTATGCTCCATTCCCCGGAGACAAGCCTACCTGTCTTGACCCTTGCTCTCGGATCTTTGTAGAGTAGCTTTATCCAACGAAGGAACCTCTGTCCTATCCCAAAATGAGCGAGCGCTCCCAGAAGCCAGTCCCAGCTCACCGAATCAAATGCTTTGATCGCATCTAGTGAAGCTACTGCACACTCCCCTTCTGCTTGGTTAGTCCTATCAATGACGTAATGGAGTCTCCGGAGGTTCCATGTCGTGTTTCGTTCTGGTACATACCCTGTCTGGTCTGTGTGGACCAGCGTGGTTATCACTCTTTTGAGCTGGTTAGCTAGCGCCGCTGTCAGGATCTTAGAGTCCTGGTTTATCAGGGAAATTGGTCTATAAGACCCGCACTCGAGGGGTGGCTTCCCTGGTTTAAGTATTGGTACTATAATGGATTCTGACAGGCTATTCGGGAGCCTCCCCGTCTCGTATGCCTCCTCCAATGTTTCTAGCAGTCTGGGCCCCAAACTGTCTCTATACTATTTATAGAATTCCCCCGGTAGCCCATCTGGCCCCGGGGACTTCCCTGTCGGCAGTTGGGCTATCACTTCCGCCAGTTCCTCTACGGTAAGGGGAGCGTCCAGCATTTGGGCCTGCTCCTCGGTTAATTGTGGGAGCCTGATTTCCGCGAAAGCGTCCTCCAGGTCCCCCTCCTCTGCTTCTTGGACGTTAGTGTACAGTTTCTCGTAGAATTATGAGAATACCGCATTTATACCCTCCTGGGACCTTATCACCTCCCCTTGGCTATTCTGAATTGCGTTAATCGGTTCCCGCTTGGTCTCCTGTTTGGTTAGCCAGGCCAGGAGTCTGCTGGGCTTATCTCCCTCTGAGTGCAGCATCTGTATATACTTCCCATAGTCTAGGCGCCCCAGTCTTTCCCAAGTCGCCGTGCATTGTTGCTGCAGGGTGGTAAGATTGTCCTGTTCTCCATTCTCCCCCGCCCGTTTCTCAGCCCTCTCAATCTTTCTTTCTAACTCGTCCAGTTGTGCTAGGTTTTCCCGCCTGAGTCCTCCCATCTTCCCCATCGCCGCACCTCTGACCACCACCTTAAGGGTCTCCCAGATCGTCACCGTGCTGTCCACGCTACCCGAGTTATGTTCAAAGTAGTATTCTATCGTGCTTTGGATATGGTCCTGGAATTCCCCATCCAGCAGTGCTTCTACCCTTAGTTTCCATGTGGGTATGGGAGCTCCCCTATGTGGGGGCATGGTCGGACAGGGTTCGTGCGTGTATATGTGCCTCAGCGAATTCACCCAGTGTTTCTCTACCCGTGAAAAGGTAATCTATCCGGGTGAATGTCCCATGCGGAGCACTGTAATGTGTGTATCCCCTTTCCCCCTCATGTACCTTCCTCCAGATGTCTTCCAGTTCGAGCTGGTCCAGTATCTTCCGTAACGTTCGTGCTGGTGGCGCTGCTCGTTTATGCTTGTCGTCCGACCTATCCAGTCGGGGGTCCAATGTGCAATTATGGTCTCCGGCCCAGATAATCATGGCGTTCCTGTACGGGGCCAGCCGGGGTATGAGTGACTTAAAGAAAGTTGTTGCATCATGATTGGGGGCGTAGGTGTTCACCAGGCACACCTCCCGGTTTTCCAACATTCCGTGGATGATCAGGACCCTACCCTCAGCGTCCTTTCCCTGGTTGATGAGCTGGAATGGGGTGCTCGGAGCGATCCAGGTCATCACCCCCCTTGCGTAGTTGGAGTATGTTGAGCTGTACATCTGGCCTCCCCAATTCTTGGCCACCTTGGTTTGTTTTCCAGCTGTCAGATGCGTCTCTTGCAGCATTGCAATGTGGGCTCTCGCTTTATTTAACCAGGTGTAGACCCTTAGCCTCTTGACATATGCATTTAGCCCTCTAACATTCCATGTGATGATATTTAGGTCATCTTGGTTCTTGTGGGGGGAGACGCTAGTGGCCCGCTCCGTCCCATGGGCCCGCTCACTTTTATGTCCTCCTGGTGTGCCTCTTTCGGGGATCGATGTCCCGCCTCTCTCCTGTAGCACTTTAAATGATTCGCATGTCCTCCTTCTCCCGCGTTTTCCCAGGGTATAGTTGATCCTACGGCCCTTGGTTTCAGTTTTATATCAGCGTTTCCTTTAAGTGCGCTCCGCCGGCCCTGAGGCCCGGGCGCTGTCCCATATGTCCATCTTCTGTGCTTCCGCCATGACCTTGTTGTCCGTTATGTCCTCTTTTCCTCGTGCCTTCTCCCCGCAAACTTAGCCTCCAAACTACTAAAAACAACAACAACAAACGCCCAGCCTCCCTCCCCCTGCTCGGGCCCCACCGCTCTCCAGGTACCGCCTTCTTTTCCACAGGGGTACTTGTCGCGGCGTACTGCCTTAGAACTGACACTGCAAACATTGTCTCTGCTTGGGGTTCCTACTGTGGGTCTTGGCGGTCCAGTTCCAGAAGTCTTGTGCTCCCAATATAACTCACTAATTTAGGCCTTTGAACTCTTGAACTGTTAATTATCCTGCTCTTTCACATTTCCGCAGGGTGTATTTCTGTGTTTTCTTTCCCTTTTTTAATTTGTTGCGACGAGGTGGTGTGGCAACCGGCGGCCCACCGCAGTGTTTCTCAGATTCTGTCTCGCCCGGTCTCGGTCGTGCATGCTGTTCTCAATCTCCCTATCTGCCACGTCGGGGTGCCTCTCTGTTCCTTCCGTTCCCCCCTCCGGCTGTGGGTTCCCTTGTTGGTCCATCCACAGTTGGGCATCAGTTGTGGTCTCAAAGATCTGTGTCCTCCCGTTGTGCAGCACTTTAAGCTTAGCCGGGTATAATAGCATGAACTTCACACCCGCAGCCCGGAGGCGTTCTTTGGCCGGCCAGAACTGAGCCCTCTGTCTTTGCACGAGTGCCGTGTAGTCTGGGTAGATGGTTATCCTGGCTCCATTCCGGGTTATGACTCCACCTTCTCTCGAGAACGCCAGGATTTTTTCCCTGTCTTTAAAGTTCATGATCTTCGCGATCATAGGCCTCGGTGGTGCCGCCGGGCGTGGTTTCTTAGTTAATGCTCTGTGTGCCCTTTCTACCACGAAACCCTGGGACAGAGTCCCGGCTCCCACCGCTTGAATCAGTAAGTTCTCTATGTAGTCCGTGGGATCTCTGCCTTCCTCCCCCTCCGGCAGCCCCACTATGCGTACATTGTTGCGTCTAGCCCTGCCTTCCGCGTCCTCGGCTCTACGTTCTAGTGTGCTGATCCGTTCCAGCGCCTCTGACATTTGCGATCGGGAGGTGGTCATGTTCCCTGTATTGCTTTGTACTTGTTGTTCCACCGTTGTCACTCTCTCTGCCAGGTTTCTCGTGTCCTGCCGAAGGAGCCCCACGTCCACGATTACTGCATCTAGCTTGCCTTCTATCGATGTCTTCAGTGCTTCCATGGCCTCCAGAATGCTGCCCTCCACCTGTTTGATCTCTCCCTGCGTAACGTATGGCGTTGCCGTATCCATTTCAGCTGCCTCAGCCTGCTGGTCTTCATTTTTGCGGGCAAATGACTCCATGACCGTCTGCCTCCCCCTGCCTTTTTGTTTATCCGGCACGTTGGTTTCAGTTGCCTTGTGCCAGTATGTGGGTCCTGCTCGTGCAAGTCTTTGCTTCAACTTCGTAGTGTTGGCTTATTGTTACTGTGTTGGGCTGGGGTCCTTCCTGTGGCCTCCCCCTTGTGCCGTCCTCCGATAGGTGGCCTCACCCCTTCTCCCCCCGGTATTGCCCGTTAGCCGCACCTGTGCAGCTCTGCTGTCTCACATGGCCGCACCGGAGAAACGATTGTTGTCTTCTTCTCGTTTCCCCGGCTATTTCTTCTGTGCTGGTGTGTGTGGAAGGAGGCTAGCTGTCCTCGGGGCCGCCTCCCCCGCTGTGTTGCAAGCCAGTTACGTGATTCGCGGCCCTTTTGGGGGGTCTTTGTTAACGGCCTATACGCTGTTTTGAGTGGGCTGTATCCTCCCACGTATGTCCTATGATCCCCGGAGTGGGCCTGGGGTTGGGTACTCGACTAACCTTTCTGGCCTTCTCTTCAGTGGCCCTGCCATTGACCTCCGTCTGCTCCAGTGTTTTGGGGGGGAAGCTGGCCGCATGCGGGGATGTGTCCCCGTCGTATCACCATCCGTTGCGCCTGCTGACGGCCTGGGTACCTCTTTAAGGGAGCCCCTTCACGTGTGTCCAACGGTCTCCAGATCGGCCCCCTGGCCCGGGTCGAACACTCTGTTTACCTCCTTCGCCTTCTGGCCTCGGGACTTCCTCTCGCTTAGCTGGATCCCTCGGCGTCCCCGCCGTCAGCCTCCGCTCCGGCACAGCCACTCCTGCTCACTATCGGCCGCCCGCCAGGTCCCCGTGAGCTCCGCCGCCGCTGCCTCGGCTGCGGTCTGTGCTGCGGATCGCCGCTCGCCGTCCGCAACTGTGGGCGTCCGCGCCTCTGCTTGCCTGCCCTGGCGCAGTGCGACAGCGTGTATCTCGGCCTTCTCCCCCCTGCAGCAGTTGGTCCGTCTCCCGCAGCGACCAGCCGCCACCTTTCCACGCTGACTCGATGGCCTTCACTAGGCTGATTGTCCGCCGTCAGCGCCCTCAAGCCCCTTCTTCCTTTTTTCTTCGCTTGCTTCCTTCTCAGGGGCGAGCAGCCGTTTCAGCGAGGCGCGCCCGCCATTTTGCGTGACGGTGCCGCGTATCTCGCACTCTCTGTTTCTGTCTCCCCAGACTCCGATTTTCTCCGGACTTTCTCCCGAGTGTTCTCTGGGCTTTCTAGTGCCTTTTCCCAGCTTTTGTTCGATTGTTTTTCTTCTGCTTACGGCCTTTTCCAGGATCTCTTGCCGAATCTAGTGGGAGCTCTCCAAGACTAGCTCACGCTTGCATGGCCGCCAAGCCACGCCCCCAACGGCAAATACTTATGGGTTAACGCACCATCTACAGATATCTAGGGGCAAGCTTCCCGACGGGTTTAACTCGGAGTGTGCTCAGTTTTTCAGCCTGCTGGGGCTGATAAAGCAAACGCTGCTGTGCCTCTGCTTCTTTATTCAGCATTTAAGTGCTACATGGAAACCTACAATTAAAAGGCGTGGCCTTCTTCATCTTACCTAGAAGCAGCAAATAAAAACATGTTACAGCTTTGTACATTTTCTTCAACAATATACCCTTTAAAGATTGTATAAAACCCCCATCCATTGTGTATGACACACAATATACCTTTAAATGCTGTAATGCATTATCCAACGTATGGCGGCCCTATCCCCGGCCTCACAAACCAATGATTCACACTTAAAAACTGTAGTGTCCATCATCACATCCTGTAGTGCTGGCCGGAGGGTCAATACCACTACCTATAGTGTTCCTGGATTGGCGCCTTGATAGCGATGGTGCCACAGATGTTTGACCCCTTGTGATGACAAAACAATGGGCGCTGTTGCGGGCCCTAGCGCTCCCGGATAGCTGCGGCGTCCAAGACCCCCACCTGTTCCCAAGGTACCAGTTGCCAAGGCCCATTGAGGAACCAGAAAAGCCTATCTCCATCATTGTTGTACCCCATCCATTCACCCTCGCTGGGGGCCACAACCCAACAATGCCCCTGGCTGAATCTGAATAACAACTCCACTGCGTCAGGGTGCCACATATGTTGACCCTTTCTGGGGGCCACAACCCAGCAATGCCCATCATCGAATTGGAGAAAACGTGTGATCCCATCCTCGGGAGCCCACAAAATGTCGGGCAGTGTTGAATCAGATGTACAAATCTCCATGTTCACAGCGTCTGCCACATGCCAGTCTCCACAATCCATTTCTTCAGGGTCTGCCGGGTTGCGCAATCCCACTGTTAAAGTACATGTTATATCTAAAAATACAAAGAGAATATAAAATCAGAATATGCCATCTTTTACACAGTGCCAATCACTGTATTGTGATATTCAAATACATTTTTAAGTGAGTTTTATTTTCAAACATTAACTGATACTGTGTTACGTTTCCCATTGACCATTGATAAACGCAGTAAATGGAGTTTTCAAAAAATGTAACATATCAATCGGTTTGTGTAAAAGAATCCCTGCTAGACAGCTTCATCAAAATATATGTGATTTTTGCCAAATTCTTGAATCCCACCGTGCATTGCCTGCCAAAATGTGGAGTTCACAAAATCCTGCAGTTTTGTGTGAGACACAGCAGAAGTATTTTAAATCGCTATCAAGCAGTATGTCACCTTTAGCTCACAGTTATCAAGCACACTCTTCCACATGTAAAAGATTAGTCCTAAAACTCTGCGCTTTCCTTGCACTCAGCATATAGGCCCAAAAGTGGCATAAGCTTTTTACTGCTTTGTTCACCCAAAACAAATAATGTAAATTGTAATGCATACTTGAAAACATAAAATGAGTTCAATAAGGCCCATTAGACACTCAAACATTAATTGGAACTTGAAAGAAGCAAGCTTTTACACGGTGTCTTTTTGAAATAATGAAATACAATTTTTCATCCGCAGCAATATACAACATATTACAAAGTATGTGTCAGCATCTTAAATCCAATGTGACACCCCCGGCAATTGGCCCTGTGATAATGTCTTGGGCCTGAGTTACAAAGGGTTTTTAGTGGTGATAACCCTATCACAGGTCACATTTATCCTTCATAGTTTCCTCACTCAATCTAGCCGCCCAAAAGCAGTTGCTGCGTTAAATATCTGCACGCTTAAAATATTTTGCATTTATTACTACGATAAGAGTTTGATGAAGCATACATGCAAGAATGGTGTATGTATGCCCGCGCAAATGTGCGTGTACAAATGTGTGTTTGTGTGTTGTGCATTTGTGTGTGTTTGTGCATTTGTGTGTATGTGTGTGTATGCACGTGATGCAGGATCTTTCAAAGTAGGATTAAATAATTGCTAAGGATCACACACTTTGGGTGAACAGTGAAGCTGAGATTTTAACCCACTCTGTAAATTTGCCATCATACTTTACATGCCTTAATATTTAAGTTCTGGATTTCAGATTGAGGGCATGATCGGTTTAGATTTCTCTCAATTAGAGAGGAAGCATGAGTGTAGATGCTTGTTCATTTGTAGAACATCTTCCGCTTAAGTCAATTATATCATTTAGAATGCAAATTGAACCAGTGTTGAATTGTACAGCCTGTTCTTTTCTGTTTATGGGGCCTGTCTTGTTATTTTAGAATTACATATGTGTGATTGTAATTGTTTTAAATTCTACAATGATTGGCCATCTTTTAAGTGTGGTCTTTTAACACATTAAGTAACATTGGATTAAATGCTTGATCGATTGTGTAAGCAGCCCCTAGCCACTTACAAATACCTCTACAGAATTCCAACCTGTTCCCAAGTGCTGTAGTCAAAATCTCAAACCGTTCTCGAGCAAAAGCTTTGCACCCAGTAGCACGCTTCTGTGATCTCTCACACTGAAATAAAAAGATGCAATCCATCTCTCTGCTAGCGATGCCTTTTGCAGACCCATTTTAGTCTGTGCCTGTTCTTCACCTCTGAGTTATCCTAGTTGAAAAATTCATCAGCTGACACACAGGGTAGTGCCTGTGACCGACTTCTAAAAACTATAAACATATTTTACCTGACTGCCTCAAAAAGGCAATGGAATAATGTCTGTCTGACAACCCTTGTGTCTTTGCTCTTTACAATAAATGCATTCTAAATATTTCACAAGTCAAAACACATTTTAAACAAAAGTCTCACATTTAATTCAAGCCCAAGATTTATTAGTTAAAGACCGACAGCCGCATGGCGCTTCAAAAGCTGCACCCCAGCCCACCTCCTCAACCACGAAACTGTACATTTAAAAAAAAAATACAAACCCCAATGCAGTGAAACACAGGTCTTGAAATACCCCCAAATCATATAAATGTTTAGTTTGGAAATAAAAAGCAGCGCACCTTTAATGTTCTTGAAGACAGACGATAATCCTGTTAGCAATCCGCGCTGCCCTACAAACCGAGCTCAGCAGAGCTCCATCGGGGGCAGTCTTCTTTCCATAGTGATCCCGAGCCACGACAGATCAAATTAACTCCTTGGAGTTTCCTCCCTGGCCCGCAGCTCCTATCAATCAACCCCAAAGCAAGAGACTCCAAACAGGGTTCTGTCAGAAATGCAGCCCGCAACTCCAAGTAGAAATCCACATCGGTCCAAGGATATGTCCCCTCACGAGACACAAGTGCCCCTTTTAAGGGTAAACACAGGCACCCCGAAATCCCATCCCCTACTGCTTCCTTCACACAGAAGCACTAGACCTGTGCAATTATCAACAACCTCATGTATTTCCTGATGACGCAGCAAAAATAATGCATGACTGGCAACATAGATTATAAAATAGCTAGTTTCCAGAATCATTGTATCAGAAGACCTAAATAGCCCTGTCACCCCTGATGACTATAGATAAGCAGCATTTTCCTTGGGGTTGGGTGTTCACACAACTTGCGCCATACATCGTGGAAGTCAAAGTTGTGTCATGCAGAGCTAACGTAGCAAAATAAAACCCCACTTATCAGCCAACCCAGGCATCATATCCTGTTGCTGACTCATGCGAAAATGCACTTTATAGCGCAGAATATGAAACATCTGGCTTTGTGAGTCTTTGTATTGTGTTAGCGGCTGCAAATAACCTGCTAAAAATGAATTAAATGTGTATTCCCTAGATAACGCAGAGCAAGGCAGGTTTCAGCTCAAACTGCCCCATCACAGCCTCCCCTGCCCCCATGCTTCTGAAATCTTTGCCGCTCAAGCAAACACTTGTTGCTTGTTAGCAGCGTCTGAGATTCAGCTCTGGGGGCCTGCATTCCTGCATTCAGCCTTGTCAGAGGGTCTCCAAGCGGGCGGTATTTTACACATTTTAGGACATGCGTGTTTTCAGGGGTGTTCACTTCGTTTGGATCCATCTGGTAAAAGGGCAGTAGGCCTTGAGCATCTCTGGTCCCAGGAAAACAATATAGTGGGGTGTATACATAAGTTGCTAAACCCATAGGAGGACCACTTTTTCAGCTGCTTATAACTTCACTCCCCCTGGAGGAATCCTCACCACACTTTGCAAAGAAAGTATATGGCCCACTCTGAATTTTTCTGCAGGGTTTGGTGAGGTTTGGTCAAGGGTGGGAAAAGTAATAGTGGGGTCCCAAAATTTCTTTTTTCCCCCATAGACATAATGGGAACAGATTTCTGTCGCACCTAGAGCCCAAACCGCTGGATGGATTTTCACCAAATTTGCAGCAGGAGCCGCGGCTTGGTTCTGAAAGCGTGCTTTTGTTAATTTGGTGTAAATCAGTCCAGTAGTTTTTTTTTTTTAAACGACCAAAACGTAAGGCAAAAAAAATTGTGATATCTATGTCCGCTACGCAGACACAATTGCCTGTTTGCTCCGCGGACAGGACACCGATTGGATAATTGGCTTGCGTCATGTCCGCGGACACAGGACGTGTTGTCTGATTGGCTGGGATGAGGTGTGAGATACGTCAAATTGTTTAGATGCGCCTGCCATATTGGATGCGTGGACATGCGCTGGAAGTGAGCATAAATCCGATTTTGGGGAGTGTGTTGGTGTGTATGAGTGCTTGGAGAGGGTGGGAAAGTAAGAGATGGGTCAAATGCTGTATTTGTTTTGGTGGGAGAAGGCTGTGATGTGTTTGCGGTGTCCGCGGTCACCGCGGTTGGCCACTGACATACAAACACTAGGACATACTAACACTGGGCGCACTACTGGCTATTTTACTTTAGTGTGATGTTAGTTTTGGATCTTTAGAAGAGCATTGGGTGAAAAGGGTATGTATTGAAGAGTTTGTACGTTGGTTGTAATTATTTTTTAGAATGTTAATTGAAGTGGATAGTTTTGAGGTGTATGTATTATGTTTTTGGGTTGTGGTCATTTGGTAGGTGTTTGTTTCTATGGGTGTGTTATGCTACGGTGGTAGACTCTAGGCCCTGGCCACAACCACCGCAGCATAACTCTACAATGCTACCAAACATTTTGATTGTGGTATGTGGGCTGCTGAGGGGATATGTTTTCAAAAATGTGAGCACTGATGTCTGTGGGGCTTGGAGATGGGAGAGTCTGAAATAAAGTAAGGGTTGCAAGGAAGGACCTGGTGCTTGTGTTGCAGACTGAAGGGAAGGGGGGAGATGTTGTATGTCTTGCTTTACAACACTGTACATAGTTGTAGATGATGTGATAGATATGACTGCACCTGTGCATAGTTGTATGCTGTTGTGAAATCTAGAACGGAATGGGCAACCAGCTGGAATGAGAGAGCTGTCTAGATTGGAAGAACAGTTGTAGAGGCAGTGGTGTTGTTTCAGCTGGGAGCCTTTGAAATGATATTGGCTATCTGTGTGCATAAATAAAGATGCATGTACTCATCCTGGCTGCGTGTAATTTTATAAGACACTAGAAAGTCTTTTTCCATAATGATACTGTTATTTCTCCCATCTTTTAACATGAAATGACACTTTGTTAGCTAGCTGTGTGTGTTGTGTCTGATTTACTAATATAGTCATTAGTAAAGGAAGTTGAAATGATTGAATGTTTGCTTAATATGCAGAATGTATAGAAAGGAAATTGTATGTACATCTTATGCAGTTTAATGCATTAAATCCTATCATGGTTGAAATGTGGTTAAATACGTGGCAGTGGTTACAGAAATGATAGAATGAATGAAGAACATAACAGTTTGCACATTGCAGTTAATAATATGGGTAAATAAAAATTTGGAGAGCAGACAACTTTGCAAGTGACACTTGGATAATAGCAGATGGGAGAAATGACAGTAAGCTTGTTTTACGGGTTGCACAGGGTAAGTAGCAGTTACTCTGTTTATATGCATTTATAAAAGATATGTACATATACCATACATGCCAATCCTCCCGATTTCAGCGGGAGACTCCTGATTTTTCCATGACAAATATTGTTATTTTTTTCACGTTCTCCTGCCGAAAATACATCTTTGCCCAATGCATTCTTATGACACAAGAGTTGTCTCCCGATTTTTCGGAGGAAATGTCCCTCCCAGGTGGGTCGGAATGTTGGCATGTATGATGTACTGTGCAAAAAATATTCATACCTGTACTTTGTGTTCATGCATGTGGATGTGCATGAATCTGCAAGTAGAAATGTTGGAGAGTTTATTAGTAGTTGCTGTAGGTGCTTTGCAGTTAAAGGACAATTGTACTCGGAGTGATCAACAATACATCTAAAGTGTGATGATGGAGTTAGATGTAGAGGTCTTGCATGCGATTGGTGGATGGTTGTGTGACTGCTTAACAGTAGCCAATGAGGGAATGGTGCAGAGAGTAAAGTGGAAAGGGCAGAAGGGCTGCCCCAGTGTTACGTGCTCCGCGGACAGCGTGGCTGTTCGCAGACAGGACATGCCACATCCGGGGCTTCCGAGCATGAAATGGAAGTGTATTTTGAGGATTAGCCAATCAGGTGTTGAGATTCTGCCTCGTATTGAGAGAGGCTGTGTGTAGGGAAGATGGCGGAGGTGGAGAAAGTCAGGGTGGTGGTGCTTGGAGATATGTTTGTGAATGGTTTGGAGTAGTATGCAAAATGTAGGAATGTGGGAAACAATTTTGATGTAAAAGGAGTGGAGGTGGTGTGGAGCACTGTGCCTGGTTTCAATTTGCAGGCAATGGTAGAAATTTGCCAAGATATGGCTAGGGTTAACAGGCCACATGTGGTTGTCCTGCACTGCGGTGCTTTGCATTTGGGCTATGTCAGTGCACCTACTTTGTTAAAAGATCTAGAAAACTTGGTTCAGGCAGTAATGAAACTACTTCAAAATGCAAAGGTATTTTTTTCTGGTTTAGTACCTAGGGCAATATGGGACAATAGTTCTGTTTTTTGTCCTCAGTAAAATATTGGTAGGTGTTTAATCAACTGAGGCATGTTTGCTTTTATGCTTAGAGCTGGCATGTTCTTTTGCAACAATGACAACATTGACTCTGGTAATGTTGATTACTTTAAAGAAGATGGCATGTCTTTATCTTTTATGGGAAATGCCATGCTGTTTTTGCTTTGGAGAAGCCAATGTGAAGATATTTGGAGGAAAACCCCCCCTCCCCAAATACAAAATAAAAGGTGTTTCTGAAGCATCTGCAAAACCCCCCCAAAAAAAGGTTCTTTTCAGAGCCATCCTCCAAGGGGAAATGGGGCAGACTATTTCAATTTTAATTCCCCACGCTCAGATTTTATGATATGTCCGCGGACACTGCGGTTGTCCGCTGACAGCGCGTATTACATACAGGATTTTGAGGTTGAGAGGGATGCAAATGAGACGTAGCACAGCACGGGATTGGTCAATAGGGTTTACTGGGTGTGATGTGTGAGCAGAGAGTTTGTTAGAAAGGCTTTTTCCTGAGAGGAGATAGCTATGGCTGTGTGTTTCAGAAAGCAGATTGTCTGGATTTTGGAAGATTCATGGATAAATTGCTTGGAGGTGCATGCAGATCGCTGCGGAGTGGCTGTACATCTTGGATTCCCTCATATGGAAGTGCACTGGCATGGAGTGCGTGGAATGAAGTGGCTGGATTTGGTACCTCTTTGTGCTACTTTGGTGACACAGTGTCATCCAGACATTATTATTATTCATTGTGGAGGGAACAGTTTAGGACATGTGTCTGGAATCTCTTTGCAATTTGCAATGAAAGAAGGACTTGGAAAATTCATGGACATGTATCCAAACTCCAGAGTAATTTTTTCCCGTATTGCGCAGAGACAAATGTGGCTGCGTTCTTCTTTATTTGGTCCACAAATGGAGAAAGCAAGGCGCAATGTTAACAAAACTGTCTGTGCCTTTTTGAGAGATGTTGGTATGTCCTCTTTTCACAATGAAAACATTATGTTTCATAGTACACACATTTTTCGCAGAGATGAAGTACATCTTATGCCGGCAATCAGATTTTTCTGCGAAATATACAATATTTGTATTGCAACCTTTTTTGGAATTACAGCAATCCATTTTGCAATAGGTGTTGTTGACCATTTGAAGTTTTCGAAACTCAAACAAACTCCACAAAAAGGCTCTTTTCAGAGCCACCAATTCCTCCCAGTGAAAAGTGCAATGGTTGTGACAGGGCAGCACTGCAAAGAATTTAGAGGTCCGCGGACAGTCCGCTGACTTCTAAGAATGCACAGGGCCCTGCGCATTTCATTGACACTTCTCTTTTTGAACTGTGAAAGGCAGCTCTGAAAAGGCCTTTGTTTTTGTTTTTGTTTTATATTTGTTTTGGTTTTTTAAACCCGACACACAAGGAAAACAAGGCAAAGGAGGCTAAGGAAGGGACACCAACCATGGGGATAAGAAAGGGCAGGTGGAGAGAGGAAGATGTAGGGTGGGCCTTATTCAGGTAGGTAGCAGTTCTTCTCATGCTCCTTCACCACAGTCTTTAAAGCACTTCGAAGGTTCTCCCCCCCTGCAGAGTACTGTGTCGCAGTACATGCACAATACTGTGACCCTCAAAAGGTAAGGATCAACAGCATTGTGTATGCCCTGCGAGGCAGCTGGAGGGATGCTCTGCCCCACAGGAGTGTCTCTTGTGGTGGCAGGAGCGGAAGTGGAGGATGCTGCAGGGGAACTCAACCTACTACGTTTATCGCAAGGTACAACCTTACGAATAGCCCCACCGTGGAACGATTTTAGGTGTTGCTTCATTGAGGTAGTACCATAGCTGTGCAAACCCGGTTTCCCACGACTCGGCACCATCTTGCACTGTTTGCAGGTCACCTTGTGTGCACATGCTTTTGGTACTCCATCAATGGTGGTATATAACCTACACACCCAAGATTCACGGTGAGAACTAGTAGAAGGGTTTTCCACTACTGCATCCTCTTAAACCTCTGTATCACTCTCCTTTGTATCCTGATGCCTGTTCCCCTCTTCAGGCCCTCGGGGAGGTGTTGGTGGTGAAGGGGCTGGCGGTGCTGTGAGACAGCAGTAGCACCAGCAGCAGCCATGGATGCCATCAGGATAGCTGTTTCAAAGAGCAAGAGCAATCCAATGCAACAAGGAGCAGTCTCTGTCCTGGAAGCCCAAAAACAGAATAAGGAGCAGCTCTGGGTGTGACCTTTTATAGGGGTGTGGCCTTTTATAGACACCCGCGATGTCCCCGAACATTTCCAACACCAGGAAAGGGCTAAAAAAAAATCCAAAAAGTATGCAGATCGCCAGGGGCATAGTGTGGGACATGTGCAAGAGTGAACTTTCCCAGGAAAATACCTTTGATTGCTGAGAAAAACACTTTTTAGGTGTCTGGGGGCCCGGACAGTGTTCGTTACGCTTAGCACGGGTGCGGTCACATGATGACATCGAGGACACGCTGGCAAATGGGACAGCTGTCCGTAGGACACCAGATGTGCGGGGTCCGGTCTACGCATGCATGCGGGTGTTCTACGGACAGTGTTCCAGTCCCCAAACTAATTGAAAGTGCGACACACGTGCAGGGGACAGTTGCGGACAGGCATGATGTTCCTAGGGGAAAGGGTGTGCTACGCATGCGCGCGGGTGTTCTACGGACAGTGTTCAGGTCTATGAACAAAAGAAATGTGCGTCACAACTTTGCGGACAGGCTATGTGTTCTACGGACATATTCATTCTGGTTACGGACAATGTGAACAGAGGAAATGTTCTTGGGACACTTTATTTTGCATAGCTACGAACATGCAGAAGTCTTTAGTGTTCTGCGGACACCCCCATTTTGACTACGGCCAATTCGAACAGGTATAGTGTCCCAAGGACACCCCCATTTTGGTTAATTACGGACAGGCGGACATCTTGTGTGTCCTAAGGACACCTGCATTTTGATTGCCAACAATACAAACAGGTATAGTGTCCTTAGGACACCCCCATTATGGTTAATTGAGGACCTCCCAGACACCCTAACTGCCTTTTAAAAAAAATAAGACACAGAGGAATATACTAACAACACACTTAATATTTTATTATTGTATTAAAGTATAAAATTATGAAAGAGAGGGGAAGCAGAAACTGATAGAAAAAGAGGGGATTTAGGGGTTTGGACATGATGGATGGTAGGGGAGGAAAGTATTGAAATCTCATCGTAACGTTTTTCTTGCTGGGGAGTTTTTGAGGATGGTTGGTTGCCACATGGAGAGGGGGGTACAGGTACATGTGGGACAGTGATACTGAGTTTTTTCTTTAATATGGTCCTCCACAAAGTTTTTATAAGAATGACATTTTTCATGAACGTCATCTTATCACATTTATACTTGACACTCACACAATCGATTATATATCTGGCAGGTGTGGCCAGCTCCCAGAGTTTTGGGTACATATTCAGTACATGCTACATTTACAATGTTTCCTCCTTTGGGTGTGCTACTGATTTTTAAGCAACCATGGGTGTAATATGCTGTGGCGATTGTGGCCAGGGCCTACAATGTTGGGTGCATGGCCGTAGTCCGTAGGCCAGACGCCATACTTCCAAGACTGTAGGCCCTGCCCACAGCCACCGCAGCATGTCACAGCAATGGGTACACCTGTAGTATTCATTATTGATCAGATGGTTGTGGGGAGTGTGTACAGTCTAGGGTGCATGGCCAAAGGCCATTCACCTAAGAAGAAACTTCTAAGCACTGGAGTTATAAGCTACTTCACATCCATAGATTTAAATCTATGGACATACACCTAAGATTTTAGGCCCTGCTCACAGCCTCTGCAGCATTTCACAGCTACAGAGACACCCCTCGTATTGAACATCACTCAGGTGGCTGTGGGGAGGATCTGCAGTCATGAGTGCATGGCCATGCACCCAACAGCACAGTTATATGTAGTGTACTTACAAGTCACAATGGGTGTGATATGGTGTGGTAGTGCATCACTCAGGTGGCTGTGGGGAGGGGCTGCCGTCATGGGTGCATGGCCGAAGGCCATGCCTCTAAAAGCACATTTGTACTTAGTGTAGTTATATGCCCCAATGGATGTCATATGGTGTGGTAGTAGTGTATTTGAACAAAATAATAAGCACTGCAGTTGTATGCAACTATGGATAAATCTGTGGCCTCACACTGACGTCTGTAGCCTGTGGCTACAAACTACTGCAGTATATCACAGCTATAGGTACACTTGTACTATGCAACATCATTAAGATGGTTGTGGGGAGGGCGTAGCATTTTGGGAGCATGGCCGAAGGGCATGCTCCTAAAACCAACTTTGTATGTAGTGAAATTAAAAGGAACAAAGGTTCCGATATGCTGTGGTGTTTCTGCCCAGGACCCACAGTCTTGCCTGCATGCCCAAAGGCCATGCACCCAAGACTGAAGTCATAAGCAGTGGAGTTATAAGTGAATATGGGTGTGGTGTAATGCGGTAGTTGTGTGCACGTCCTAGCGTCTTGGCTGCATGGCTGCAGACGATGGTCCCAAAAGTTAACTTATAAGTAGTTAATTTACAAGGACCATGGTTTTGATATGCAGCGATGGTTGTGGGTAAGAACTATACTCTTTGTACCTTGGACGTAAGGCGTAGGTGGTAGGTTTTCACAACCAAGATGCAAGGGCCAGCCTACAGCTGCTGCAGCATATTAGTACCATAGATTAGACGTGTAGGTTCGCATGTGTACAAAATGACTGCCAAAATACTTATTCCTTACTTTGTTCAGAATCCAAATATGTTTTAAATGCCTTCAGTACTTGGCGGCAGTATACTATTTTAATTTCTGTAATAAAAGAAAAAAGTATGTTAGTCTTTGCATGTTATGAAAACTTACTACATTGCATAATGGACAGTTCACCTTTTTTTTTTACCCTCGTATTTAGTTTACAAACCAGTGTACTGTGCATTCTGCTCAGTTTCTGTGTTTGCTTTTCTAATCCTTGGGTCTGTGGAAAAAAAATCCATGTCGGATTAAAAAAAACCTTTATTTGCTATAGTACTAACTACTTCCTTGTTTCCTTTGAGTGTTTCCTTCATCTTTCTGATTAATGTTATGTTTGTTGCCTTGCTGCCCATTTTTAACAACAGTTAGATACCTGTAGGCGTATTCTAACTGTGCATTTGTTCTTACAGTTCTGTGATATTCATTTATTTGCGTTGTTGTTATATCTTCTTGGGCAGTTAGATACCTGTTGGCGTATTCTAACTGTTTGTAGTATTTTCCATCATTTTTTGGTACTCTTGAAGTACACATTATTTATTCAATTTTGGCTTTAAGAAGATTAAGTACGCATTTGTAAGATTAGCTGGCAATCTCTGATTTAGAGTAATGGTGCTATCATTACATTCGAACCATCCACATTTCTTTTTAATGTATGCAGTGTAGTGACCTGCATTGGTTGTAGCTCCTGCATAGTAGATTATACCTATTGTTGTAAAGGTTTTCTTTCCAAGTGACACTTGATCGTGTGTGAATCCAGTCAGTTTGCAGTTGTTTTTGGTACCATCTGCATTACAACGTAGAAGCATAAGTATTATGTAGGCACTATGCGATTGTATCAGTAAGGTAGAGTGATTGTCTGAATTGCAAATAGTACATAATCTGCCATGGTTTGCATTCTGTAAAAGTTGCTGAAATGGAATGGATTCACAATTAGGTATGGAAACATACACAAATCGCTCATTTGGGATTTCCTGTATCACATTGTTACAGAGAGTGCATGTATGTTTCCACATGTAGGATATCTGGAAGATTTCATTTACAGGTATGCTTTTGTTTTCCAATACTAGTAGTAAGTACATTAGAAATTATTGTGGATCTTCTTGTGAGTTCATAGTGAATCTCACCATTCCAGCACAGTAGTCCATTTCTTGCCTTATTCCATGAACACTGTATGTGTTGTCAGGATTGTTTGTTGCATTTCTATGAAGCACTAACATTTGCAAACATAATTGGTCTGTACTGTGTAAGTAAATATTGTTAACAATTAGTGGCAATTGAAATAGAATATTCATTGCTACATTTGCATAGCAACTTACCCCAGTTTCATTTGCAAATTTGAATGGACCAGCTAGTTCTGTATCTGAGTGCATTTTTCTGAGTTTCTGTTCCTTCTTTGAAGACATACCTGGTTTACATTCCCTAATAGGTTCTTCCTTGTTTGTGGTAATTGATGAAGCTTTACCTTCTTCTGTTTTCTTTGAGGGATTTGCTGTTGGCTTCTGTTGCATTTCTGCTTGATTTAGTTTTCTTTTACCACATTTTACTTTACCTGGAACAGGATATTGTTTCAGATGGGGGGTGTATAGTGAACGCAGTCTATTGTATTCTAGAATGCAAGGAATATCAGCTTTGACTTTACTTGCATCAAAGTTCATTAGCAATAGACCGTCAAGTGTACGTAAGCGTGATAATGCTACATAGCTCATGCCTTCTTTAAAGACTGTGTTTCCTATATATATATCAATGCTTTGTCTAGGGTAAGACCTCGGGATTTATGAATGGTAACTGCATATGCAAGAGTTAGAGAAAATTGCTCTCTACGTACATATATGCCTTTGAAGAGAAGGAATCGAGCAATTGAGCGTCCTATCCTTTTCACTTCTGAAAGTTTATCAAAGCTAATATTGACAAACTGAATGTTGCTGTCACGTGGGTATGATTGAAAGCCAACAACTGTACCTAGTGCTCCATTAACTAGTCCTTGCTCGACATCAAGGTTACGTTTAAGCATTACTCTACAATTTAAGGATAATTTTAATATTTTTTCCAACCAAGCTGTGTTGGAGATTGAATTTTCTAAACTGTTTAGTCTTGTTGTGGCTTGCTCACACATGGGTACTGTCATACCATGTACGTCTAGTTTGTCTGTGGCGCTAATTTCAATTATTGGTTGCATTTCTTTATTTAACATTGTTTCATTGAATTTAAAATAGCTTGCAAGAGTTGGCATTAAGGCCATACAATTGACATTTTTGTGCGCAATTTGTTCCATAACATCAGTTGCACATGCAGTATCGCCATAAAGTGCATGAATGTGCCGTATTTTCAATACTGATTGTGCTTCTTGCGATAGTACACCAACTCCAATACTTTTTAAGATGTTGGCATAAGTGAGATCTGCAGATTGCTGCATGTTCTCTGTTAATTCTCTATATTGGAAATGTTGCCAAAGGTTGACGTTTCCTATGCTGCCAAAAGTTTTACAGCAGAGTTTGTGGCCTAAGGTTTTAAAAATAGGTTCACCTTTCACTGGTGTCAATTGTAGAAGAGCTCCGAAAACGATGATGTGTTTCCCTGCAAAGAGTTCTTCGTTGTTACTTTTAAGTACTTCTTGCAATCTGAGGTGAATCAAAGCCAACATTAGGTTGGAGACCATGCTCACTTCATCTATTAGTAGCATTTTCATTTGTTTTAATACTCTGCGTACTTCCATTGCAGCTTCTGCAGAAAGTTTGTAATAGTCTAATTTATTTTGATGGCCTACTGGAAGCAGTAGTAATCAGTGTAAAGTGACACCGCCTATGTTGTAGGCAGCTAAACCTGTGGGGGCCGTTACAACTGCTGACAGTTTGTTGTTTGTCAATTGTTGAAGGAACTTGCTGATGATTTTGATTAAGAATGTTTTTCCTGGTCCAGCTTCACCACTCACGTACAGTAGTATAGGTTTGTAATTTTGGCAGGAACATTCTTTATTTTCGTGTTGTACACCATGTACAATCTGTTTTGTTACGTCTTCAGAAATGCTGCACTGATCTTTAAGTTCTGCTTGTTGTATAGTTAATTCTTCTGTATCTTCTTGATACTGATACATGGTGTTTTCTACTTCTGCCATAGCTACTTCTGCCTCATTTGCTATTAGTGGTTGTCCTAGTGGTTCTTGACTTCCTGTTACAGAAGGTTTACTACTGTTGGAAGGGTCCTTATCTAGTTGGGCCTGAAGTAGTTCTTCCTGTTGCTGCTGATTGTGTAACATTTTTTTGTACTGCGTAAAGTTCACATCGGTTATAGCGCTTTCATTTGCTTTAAACACATCTTCATAGCAGTCATAGGGCCTCATTACGAGTCCGGCGGTAACCGAGGCGGTAAAACCACCTTGGTTACCGCCGGACTGGTATTACCATTCCGCCTCTGTGATTCCCAGAATTACCAGGGCATTACAACCCCGGTTTCCCGGGAATCACGGAGGCGGAATGGTGTTAATCCCCATTCCCATTGAGCCCTATGGGACTCAATGGGAATAGGGATCATGGAAACACCGGCAGCATCTCGTAATGCTGCCGGTGTTTCCTCGTCTGCCTGCAGGCGGGCGGTGTTAAACCCGCCAGGTAAGACCTGGCGGGAACATCACCTCACGCCTGCAGGAGTTGTGATCGCCCGGCATGGAAACAACGGTGGGGGCGGGTTTACCTCCACCGTTGTTTACATACCGGGCGATTTGTAATGAGGCCCACAGTTATCTAGTATGTCTTCCTCTTTTCTTTATGGTTTAAAAAGTTGTAACAGAGACATGTAATGTAGTTCTTTCTGTTGAGGAGTTGTTAATGTTAATTTAACATGATTAATTAAGCTTTGTTTGGTAAGTTTCACTAAGCTCCCTTCACAATCGCTCACTCTATATTTACCTTTGCTTTCATCGGGTTTTATATTATTTTTGTATGCAAAGTTTTGAGCTATGTGGTATAGACACATGCTTTCCAAAGTGCTACTCCTGTTCGGATTGTATGTGTCTAGCAAATTGTTTTTTAGAATGTCTTGGCTGTTGGGATCATTTCTGGCAATTGTTTCTATGTCCTCATATGATTTCAGCACTCTTTTTCTAGATTTAGCAGGACTAAGACTTAGCCATACTATGTTGTCTGATTTTCCATACAAAGCAGTACCGGTTAAACGATCTGCTGCTTCATAGGCACCACATTCTCTATGAAAGAGCATTTTTATGCCTAGGCTGTACAATTTCTGTGATCGTGTTTTGTCTGATGCTAGGTCATCCCAGAGGTCTTGAAGCTCTGTTTTTTTCTGCTTTTGTTAAGTAGGCTGTAACACATCGTGCAACAGCTGTAGAATTGTCTGCAATGTACTGCACATCTATGTTTGCATTGTAATCATTGATATATTTTGGTTCTTCTGTTCTTTTTATGTAATACGTGTTCTTAGCTGATTTACCTTTTAACACTACGTCGAACTGAAGACATGAAGTTGTTTACTTCACCTGTTTCTGTAACTGGTCTAGGGAAACCAAAGCGGCATTTGGTGGAGTATTTACCTTTGTTTTTGTATTTGCGGCGACAATATTTGCCACATTTGTGTCTTTGAAATTTTAAAATCTGCCCATGCAGCTCACTATGTGTCTGTTGTGAAGGGATATCACAAGTGACATATTTTTGGATAAACTGCAAAACAGTGCTATCACTGTCGTGACCAAATTTAGGTGCACCTTTGATCCATAACAGCATGTGAATATGTGGTGCTCCTCTCGCTTTATATTCTTTTCTCCAAAAGAAGTGTTGCACTTCTCCAAGGGGAGGAACAGTTTTATTGCAAATAAAGTGTAGCATGGCAATGAAACGATGATGGAAATATCTTGACACATTAACTGGATCTAGAGATCAAAGTTCTCCAGGTGTTAATACATCTGTTGTTTTTGTTCCTGTTTGCTATGCATAGGAACTCATGTAAATCTTCCCATGCATATTCTGCACAACTTAGTGTAACAAACCAAGTCGGTGGTCCAAGGTTTCTTATCATACGACGCACTTCTCCGTGCCGTCGGAACCAGTATTCCTTTGTACCACGCATGTTTGCAAACAAATTTGTTATACTTGATTGTAAAACGTCATCTTTTTCCTGTACTTTTTGTATTAACTGCATAGCTGACATATTTTGAAAGTAGGTTCCAGACTTCAAAATGTGTGCAACTCCGTAACATAGCATTGCTAATTCACTTTCTTAGAGTAGGTGGAATATGTATTACACATTTGGCTAAATCTGGGATCTTGCGAATACATTCGTAATGAGCGGTATTCTGATGCCCCATCTGAGTGGGTCTATCATCGTATCTTCCACCTTTTCCAGTAGGAAATAGCAGTGGAAACGCACATGCTTCTATACTTTTTTCCCATATACTCATTGGTGAACCTTTGGTTTGTCGCATTTGGTAAGTTTCTAGTGCATCATATATGCTTTCATTGGAATGCAATGGATGAATTGTATACTGGTCAAAAGAGTGGATACTGTAGCAGGATCCAGAAGTTCGAATTGTCCAGTTTCTGATGGCTCTTGAATTATTTCCCTTAAGCTTTCTTCAATACTTATTTCCTTGTAGTACTCGTTATTGTCTTTTAGATATTGCAATGCTTGTCTAACTTTATGTAAGTCCACCAGTTGTTGCCAAATTGTTTTGTCTTTTGTTGGTACACCATTTACCAAGACTGTTAAAGAATGCTCTATTGAACGTTGCACTCCTAGAGTGTGTACATTTTTGGTTAGATCTAATGGCAAATAAACTACTTTGCCATGAATGCCTTTCACCAATTCAGAGGGAGGTAATTTTGCTGTTTTTGGATGAAGGCGTATAATTACTTGAAATGGGTGAACTGTTTGAATTATGATGCTCTCATACAAATTGAGTTGTTGGAGGATTTTTGGTAGTGTGAACAATTCCAAATTATTTGTTATAGCACGTGAAGGAGTGTGGTTGTGGTCTAATTTGGTAGTACACTAACTGCAACATATTAGGCGTTCAGTTAGTTCATATTTGTTTTCTGCTAAGAGGTAGAGCGCTAATTCAAACCATTTGGAATCTTCATTGTCTTCTATTTTGTATACTATGTCCACATTTTTTGTGTTCCTTTTGTAAAACGTTCTGCGGCAACACACACACACATGGTTTGGTACTTCAGCCGATGCCCTTTTAAATTTTAGAATTTCTTTTCTGTATGTGTGTAATAGAAGGTTGCTATGTGCAGATTTGTTGCTACTATGCCCTAAAACTATTGCATTTTGTAAGTGGCTTTCACTTCCAAAATACTTTCTGTGAATACGGTCAATTTCTTCTTAAAGTATTTGGGTGTACCATGCAGAAAAGTCTTATTTAAATTGCCTAATTCTGAAGCTGGACTTATTGCATAGTATATTTTATACACTAGATTTCTTACATTTGAATGATGTACTGATATCCTTTTGATATCATGGAAGGTGCTTTTGCAAATAGGCCCAGAAATGCAGGCTAATGAATGTCCTTGTAGTCCTGTGTATTTGCGCATTGGACGAATATCCATATTTTGCAGCACTTTCATTTTACCTTTGTCTTTCCCTTTTACATACAGTTTTTGGAACTGACGTAAAGATTTGAAAGCTTTGTTTGGAATGACACACATTGATGTGCACGGCCATTTGTATACTGGACGTTGTGGTTCTGTCGAATTGAGATGTAATTCTGAGTTTTCAGGGGATACTTTTATAAGCAGTGTTTCTTGTTCCATGATGGAACTATTGATTTTCTCATAACCTCGTCCACTGCTATGAATGGCAATTGTGTTTGTTTGATTTTGTTTGTATGCTTCTTCATAAAAATATGGTTCTTTGGTTGTCGTGTGACTCCATTCACCTCCACAAACATTTAAGACATTATTTTTGTTAGCATTCCGTTTATTGCTGAGTTTCTTTTGTAGTTTGGTACTTAGTTTTGTTAGTGCTTTCATCCTACTTAACACTAATATAAACAACTTCCTTTTGAGAAAGATTGCACTGTCCACGAGAGCTTGTAGGATTCACTTTCTACGGTAGGTTTTAAAGGGTGAGGATGATTTTGGTCCTCTTCTTAGTAGATTCTGAAGCACTCTGTGATGAAACATTTTTGCTAAAATACTTTTTTTACTATCGGTTCTTGTTACTATATCAGGATTATTAGGAGCATTGTTAGCTGTACTGGTAGGCGATTTTTTTGCCACGCTTTTTGTGTTTTGTGACACTTTTTGATGGAGGAGGCAAAGTTTCGGTAGTTGAAGCTTCCTTTGTTTTGCTAAACGGCTGCATTAGCTGGTTTGTTCCAACATTGTCTACAAGCTCTAGTACAGATGGATGCTTAGATTGAATACTTTTATTTTTATTTGCTCTACTTCTGTATTCCTTTCTACGAAGTTTCTTTTTGGTAGGCATTATTTGGTGTCTGCTGAAAAAAAGAAGGCATGCTTTGGTCTGTTGTTCAATGTATGTGTGCTGTGTGCATGCGTGCATGAGGCTGATGGGGAAGCTCTTTGTCATGGTGTGTGAATGTGCATTGGACTCTTACAATGATTTGGTAAGGCTATTTTACTGTTTGTATACTTGTACAATGTGCTTCAGATGAGAGTACAAAGTTGCTTAGTGGTGAAGAGAAGCATTATTAGAAAACGAAATGCCATAAACTTGAAACAGCAACTTCTGTTCTAGAACTAACCTTCTAATGATTATATATGTTATTTGAGTTCCAAACACACAGGGATTTGTGGCCCATTCTGCCAGTAATTCTATGTTTAATAAATGGGTATTTGTAAGTAGAATGGTTCAGAAATCAATGTTTGCTTTGGTGTACAAATTAAACAAATAGCCCACGCAGCCTCTTTGAGGATCACTTACAATATGAAGTTAGTACTGTGCTTACTTTTTTTGCAAAATGACCAGGGTTCTTCGGATGTGTCATTTGCAGTTTAGATGCTGTTGATTCTCAGGAGAGTAGTCTTCACTGCGATTGAAAAAAAAAAACATTAATTACTTTGTGTGTTTACAGCAGTGATGATACTGCACATATGAATTGTGCTTCTTTCGTCAGAGCATTCTCCTTACATATTTCAACCCAGTGCACGTGTGCATTTCACTTCACTCTGTGCTGCCTTTGTATGTTACTTGCAAGTCCTTCTGAATTGACAACAATTTTAAGGTTATGGTAATGCCTTGTTTTTTAAAAGGTATACTATCTATAGGAGAGAGGTTTGTAAGCGATAGGGCATAATAGTAGATGGGAAAAATGTTTCTACTTGCAAATTATAAGCATGATGCCGACACATCGGAAGACCCTCAGAGGGAGATGTCACCACAGCAATCGGGAGCGCTTATTTTTCTCATATGATCAGATTTCAAGTAGCATTACTGTAGACCGTACACAGTACACACCTCCGACATTTTTTAATGCAAAATCGAGTTTCGCCCTAAATAGGCATGCTTGTAACGTATGTATAGGTTATGCGGAAGACAGTAAGAAGTTGTGCGGTTTGTCAATGATAAATCAGACATTTTGCACTTAAAAGGGGGAGCGTTGGTATGTATTGCCTATGCACATTTAGCGGCATTAATTTATTTAAATTACATCATAAGGGTTGCACATGTTCTCTGATTAAAATACGCATACCTGTACTCTATACTCATGCATGTGCGCATGCATGGAGCTGTACGTAGAAATCCGCAACAATTGCACAGTAGTTTAAGTAGGTGCTTTGCAATGATATGCGACTTCCAGTCAGAGTCATCGACAGTACATTTGAAGTGCGCAATGTTGATGACGGAGTTGCATTTAGCGATGTTCAATGTGATTGGTGGATGGTTGTGTGACTGCTTAGTTGTGTCCAATGAGGGACTCGATTTTGCTACCGATGTGGAAAGGGTAGAAGGACTGGGTAAGAGCTATGCGCTGCATGTAGCCAACGCGTCTCTGCGGGTAGGGCGTGTCACATACGGGTTTCTACAGCAAATCCTGCATGGAAAGGGGACTGTAGGCATCAGCCAATCAGATGTTCACATTACTCTTTTGTGTCGAAAGACTGTGCGTATACTGAATATGGCAGAGGTGTAGAGGGTCAGGGTTTTGGTGCTTGGAGACATTTTTGTACATGGCTTACAACACTAAACTGAGAGTAGGCATGTGGCACACCATTTCGATGTGAGAGGAGTGGAGGTGATGTGGAGCGCTGACACTAATGCCAATGTTGCAGCAATTCTGCAAGTTTGCAGAGACATGCGTACGATGACCACTCCTCATGTGGTAATTTTGCACTACAGTGCTTGCCATTTGGGCAGCGTGAGTTCACGTACTTTGTTGGCAGATTTGGGACAGTTGGTTGAAGCACTCATGAACAACTTCCCAACAACGAAAGTCATTTTTTCTGGTTTACTCCCTAGAGTAAAATGGGACCACAACTCTGTTTTCTGTCCAGATCAAAGTATTGGGAGGTGTATCATCAATCGCGGCATGCATGCTTTCATGTTACGAGCTGGTATGTTTTTCTGCAGCCACGATAACATTGTTCCAAGTAATGTGGATTATTTTGAAGCAGATGGTGTTGCGCTATCTTCTTTGGGAAAATGGGAAATGTCATGTTCTTTAAGGCTTGCTTTACAGAAGGTTCTGTAATGGTTGTAGGAGTACAGTAAGGCCAAAAAATACAAAAAAATAAACAAAATAACAGATGCCCAAAAAAAAAAAAAGTCTCTTTTCAGAGCCCACTTTAAAGGGGAAAAAGGGGAATAATACTTTAATGTACCGTCGTCACACTCTGATCCTATACATATCCGCGGACATGGCGGTAGTTTGCAGGCTGCGCATATCACCAATGGGGATTCCAGGGTGGAGACGCATGTAAATGAGAATGAGCAGAGCTAGGGATTGGTCAATAAAGTTCAGTAGGTTTGTTCTGAACGGCGAGATTCAGTGAGACCGTCTTCTACCTGACAGGAGACCACACAGCCATGGCTCTGCATGCTCAAACACAGATTATCTGGATTTTGGGAGACTCATGGAAACATTGGTTGAAGGTGCACCCAGAAAGCTGCCGTCTATCTGCAGATCTCGGGTTTCCTCATGTGGAAGTGCACTGGCATGGAGTGCGTGGAATGAGGTGGCTGGACTTGGTACCTCTCTGTGTTACTCTACTGACAGAGCGTCCTTCAGATATACTTATCATTCATTGTGGAGGCAACAGTTTAGGCGATGTCTCTGGAATTTCTTTGCAATTTGCAATGAAGGAAGGATTTGCGAAGGTCATGGACATTTTTCCAAATTGTGAAATACTTTTTTCCCGTATTGCACAAAGACAAAAATGGCTGCGTTCTTCTGCATTTGGTCCACAAATGGAGAAAGCAAGACGCAATGTGAATAAAGCTGTTTGTGCCTTTCTAAGAGATGTTGGCATGTCCTCATTCCACAATGAAAACATTTTGTTTTGCAGCTCTTTCATTTTCCGCAGAGATGGAGTCCATCTCACATATGCTGGCAATCAGATTTTTCTTCGCAATGTACAAAATGCATTGCAACCTCTTTTGCATTCACAATAACCTATGTGACAATCCGTTTTCTCCAATCCACAGTTTTTGACCCACACAACACACCACCGAAAGGCTCTTTTCAGAGCTACCACTTACTCCCAGCGTCCACTTCATTGGATTTGCTGCGCTTACACCCTCCTTTTTTGTGTGTCCTACGACTGTCCGCGAACTTTTTCACGAATGTGCGGAGGCCTACATCGGTCACTTGATAGTTATATTGTTAAACTGAGAAAGGCGGCGCTGAAAAGAGCCATTTTTTTAAATTTTTGTTGTTTTCTCTTTCCTGCTTTTGGCAACACGACACACTAGGAGAGGAGGACATAGAAGGGTAAGGAAGGGACACCAACTACGGGGATAAGAAAGGGCACGTGGACAGAGAAAGATATAGGGTGAGCTTCACTTAGCTCAGGAGCAGATCCTCTGGTGCTCCTTGACCGTAGCTTCAAAAGCACTTCGAAAACTCTCCCCCCTGCAGAGTACTGCGTCACAGTACATACACACTATTGTCAACTTTGAAAGGTAAGGGTCAACAGCATCGCGAATGGCTTGTGAGGCAGCTGGAGGGAGGCGCTCCCCCACAGGAGTGTCTCTTGTGGTGACAGGATCGAACATGAAGGATGCTGTGGAGGAACTCAATCGACTACGCTCTTCACATGGCACTACCTTGCGAATGTCCGCACTGTGGAACGAAGTGAGGTGTCGCTTCATGGTTGTCGTACCAAAGCTATACGCACCAGGTCTTCCGCGACTCAGCACCACCTGGCACTGGTTACACCTGACCAGGTTCGCACATGCTTTTGGTATGTTCCCATAAACGGAAAACAACCGCCACACCCACGACTCCCGGCGAGTGCTTGTAGTGCAGAGTTCCTCCACCTCATTCTCTTCTTCCTCAATCTCTACATCCTCACCCGTATATCTCTCTGCAGGCCCTTGGGGAGGTGGTGGTGGTGGCGGCGGGTTTGGGGGTGGTGCAGAGGCTAATGAAACAGCAGCCATGGATGCCATACCAATTACTTTCCTTTTGATCACTACAGCAGTAAAGGCAGTACACCTCAATCGCCTACAGCTAGCAGGACAATGAAGATGCGCTCAGGGGTGTGGCCATTTAAAGGGGTGGAGGGGTGCACCTCGTGACCATCTTTATCACTGAAAAGCGTTCCGAAAATTTCACACATGTCCACAGATAAGCTATTGTCTGGAATATGTGAAATGATATATTTAGACTGTACAATATTTTGTCTTGTCTGCATAAGTTCCTTTTGTACTGTTGCGGAAGCACACAAACTGCACAAATTAGTCCACACGCTCAGCGTGGGTGCGGTCACATGATGACATCCTAAACACATCCACGTCAGAAATGTGTGTCCGCTGGACAGCAAATGCAGACTAACAAACTTGCGCATACGCGCAAGTGTCCTAAGGACAGTGTTTGGGTCCTCAAACTAATTCAAAGTGCGACACAAGTGAGACGGACAGTTAGGGTCAGGCGCGATGTTCCCTGTACTTATGGTTGTACTGCGCATGTGCGTACATGATATGCTCACTGTATGGACAGGTCCAGTGTCCTTAGGACAAATCCATTTTGTTTGACTACGCCCTTGCCGGCCACCGCGCCTGTTCTATGGATGCCACCATCTTAACTGCGGACAATACGGACAGGTATACTGTCCTTAACACATTCCCATTTTGCTCATTTACTGCCACCCCGGACACCTGGTGTGTTCTATGAACACGTTTTATCTCATTTGTAGGGGGTATGCCAAGGTATAATGTCCTTAGGACGCCCCTTTCTGTTTATGTATGCACAACTTGCACAGATGGTGCAGTCAAACATCAACTCCATCTTACTTGACATTAGTAAGGATAGGTGTACTGCCTTTACAAAATCCACATTCCATTCCTTTTGGATAGGTCGAACAGGTGCGCTGTTCGTGAACATTTTAAGTCTTTTTAAAAAAAAAAATATTCCTCAATCTCTTTAACTACAACTACTATACAAAAACATTCCAAACACACACACAAACTTCATTCCTAAGAAACACCGGGGGAAGCAGATACTGACACAAATATAGGGGAATTAGGATTCAACACGGGCTGATTATGAGGGGAAGATTTGTGAGGGGAAGAAGGGATGGATGTTTCGTCGAAACGTCTATGTTCTTCTTGAGGGTTTGCGGATGGTTCACTAGAGAATGGAGAAGGGGGGCAGTTACAGGTGGGACAGTGGTAACGTACTTTTCCTCTCACACAGTCTTCCACAAACTCCCTTAAACTTTTAAAATTCTCATTCAATGTGTCCATTTTCAATTCAATCCTTCTGATCCTGTCTTCTTCTGTGTCATTTGTTGTCCTTTCTTCTTTTCTTTCCTGGTCTGTAAAAAATAAATATATATCTATTAAATGCCCATAAAATACTGGCCATTACTTTGCATACGCAGAGTGCTGTGTATCATTGTTATCGCTCTCTTCCGGCATTTCCCCATGCGGAAAGTACTGTTCCAACCACTCCAAAGTACTCGTCATTTCTGTGTCAAAACAACAAAGGCATTATTATTTCTGCACCACATACCAAAAAAAAGACACACACATACAAAAAAATGACCTCCACTTACTATTTTGATGTTATTTCCCTTCGTCCTACTGCGTCCGTCCACTGTTGGTCTAGGCTGCAGAGTTTCTGTGAAGTAATTACGATGGAGGTATCCTTTTTTTTGTTATGGTACCATCCATTTCATTCTACATGGTTATTAAATGCATCGTTTTCATTTCACATGTTTCGATTTCCATATTTATTTATGAATACTTATGTCTTTCTGTCCTTTTTAGTACATTTTCAGATACTCCCTGCCTGTTTGGGTACTTTGGGTACTTTTGCCCTCGTCCGCACCCGTCCGCAAACAGGCGCTCAGTCCGTCCCTCTCTAATTTCAATAGGGAGGGGGTTCTGTATGTCCTATGTTACATGTACATCAAGTACGTACATTATACTACATTTCTCCCAAAATCACATGACAACAGTTTATCTTCAGCACAACATCTTCATTAGCACAATCTTACCATTAAGTTCCCCTTCCAAAAACCTGTACAATTCACTACAAAAAAAACTTTCCCAACTCCCCACTATGGTTCAAAGTAAAACTGAAAAACCCCTGAAATTCGCCAGTTATGGTAGACTACGCCACCATACCTGCCCTCACCACTGTGCACTGCTAACGCTATCACCCGGAACATGAAAGATGGAAAAAAAATGTCATGAATGACATCACTGACGCCATCACTTGTTTAGCCCCTTTGTTTTCGTTCACTGCGATATATTTATAAATATGTCCATTCAGTAAAACAACTTTGTTAAAGGAATGTTACACTTCATAGTGAAACCAAAAAACACTACGCTTTCCCCAATTATGGTAAACTAGGCAACCATAACTCGCACCACCTACGTTCATTGCTAAGACTAACACACAGGACATCAAAGATGACATCTCAAATGTCATATATATATATATATATATATATATATATATATATATATATATATATATATATATATTGGCAAAAAAAGTTGTTAAAGGAATGTTGTGGTTAAGTTGCACTAGCAAAAACCTATGCAATTCAATGGACAAACATTTTTACAGGGATGTTATGGTTACAGGTAAAACCGAAAACCTCTCTGAAATTTGCAAGTTATGGTAAGCTAATCAACCATAACTCGTGCCACCAGTTTGCACTGCAAGGACTAACACCCATGACATCAAAGATGCCATCACAAATCTCATATCTGAAATGGCGTTCAGACTCAGCGGCACACAGTCCGCCTTGCAATGCTTGCAACTAAGCAAAAGATAAGCGTCCTACGGAATGCACACAATCACAATCGATGCATCCGTACGACGGCAGCAGGCTCTGCATGGCTGGATGTTGTCCACTAACTGGCAATGCGTGTGGGAACAGACGTTTGTGCGTACTGCAAGTGCAGGAATGTATTTATGTGCCTCAGTGTCCTGGTAACATCACCACTCTGCATCATATGCGAAGGAATGTTAATGTGGTCGGGCAGTGCACCCACGTCCTACAGATAGGTATGCAAATGAGCATCCCACCTGGTGCACCCTATAAGTAGGCAGCATGTTCCCTAAATGGTCGGCGCATGTGTTGTGCACTATTAGTGTGTACAAAATTGGCAACGGTGTGCATAGTACACCCAGGCACATGCACACAACGCAGTGCGCCCAAAACTCATCCAGAGGACAGTCATCCTAAATCATAGATGGTAACATTCTGTACTCAAAAATGTGTATGGATGTTAACGTTTCAACAATCGTACCTACCATATTGATGACATAACGGGAAATGATCTCACATCAACTTCATGCAATGAAATGACAGTACATAACATCACAGGAAATTATTTCACATTAACTTTCACCTTATGACATCACAAGAAACGCCCTCAGTTGGCATATGGCCTTCAAGAAATCACAGAAGCGGAGTGCCTGGTGGGCTCCATCCCATGTCCTCTAATCCATCATGATAAAGAGAAGTACCAAATGAGTTACGTGTATGTAGTGTGACAAGTTTTTTCCTTAGCAGAACCCACTTTCCTCTTGAAACATATCAATAAGAACAATGTAATTCAGCAATCACTTTTCATTTTTAGAACTCGATAAAACCTTGTGAACAATGTATGAGATCAAGACACATGTACTATTTCTGTACAAATGAACCATTTTAATAGGTCTTTGAAAACGACATGTCGGTGAGTAAAGACAAGCAAGTAAAGAAAGTGATACTATACTCAGTAGGTAAATGCAGTAACATTTTTTTTTATATCTTGTTTTTATTAACATTTTACTGTAGGCAATGATCAAATACAGCAAAAGAGGATTCAAACAAATTCAAACAGATACCAACAGATAAACAGGTGAAAAACTCCATCCCTTCCTCTCCCCAGCCCCCCCCCAGGTTTCAGGAGCAGTAAACAAAACTATATCTTTTTGCAACATGAGGTTAACAATAGGTAGAGTTAAGCTTGTGAGATCTTATCAGAGTTCAATCTGAATTCACTCAAGTCTCCCGCCCATTCATGGATCAGAGTCCTCTTGAAGTATGATTCCAAGTAGCGCCATACTTTTGGGGCACCAAGCTCTGCGAGTCCCTTGTTTCAGGAAAGTCAGTAAAGATGCCCAACCAGATATAAATTGCATATGTTGACCTTGCATGGAGTATATAAGCCATTCCATGGCCACAACCGACCACATTCTAGCCACCCATTCATGTTCTCGGGGAGGATCTTTCGACTTCCACCTGCGTGCCAGTGCCAATGCTGCAGACATCATCATGGTGACGTACACTATGCGGCCCGATTTAGTAGGGATATCCATTGGGGCCCGGTTTAGGCCTAGCATATTGAGACCCCTGTTTCCACACTGTGCGAGTCCCAGCACTCGTTCAATGGCCCAAAATGGATCTAGTCTTGGGCCTGTCCACCAGATGTGGGCCCATGAGCCCGCTCCCCGCACTTCCTGCAGCAAAGCGCAGAGGATCGCGCGAACATTTTGTTTACTTTGATCGGAGTTAAATGTCACTGATACATTAGCTTCCACCACATCTCCCGGGTCTGGAGGGACCTAGTAAGTTTCGGGATCTCCTTCCATAATTCTTGCCACCCACTCTCCTCTGTTACGGTGTCCGTCTCCCATTTCCTCATGTAGGTTCTATGTGGAAGTCCTTCCCCAAGCTTAATAAGCTTATAGATGGAGGCTATAAGGCCCCCGTTTCCCTCGTGTGTATCTAAGTACTTCTCAAAAAGGGTTAAGGGACGCGTGCCTGCCTGCCTCTGGTCTAGGTGGGATAGCCACTGTCTCAATTGTATATAACCGTACCTATGACTCTCCTTCAGTCCGAACTCTAATTTACACTGCTCCAAGTCCTTTACCTTGCCCCTACAAACATGTCTCGAAGCATTCGACAACCCCCTAAGTGCCAGGCATCAAAAGCCAAGTTCTTACAACCGGGTGAGAATTGCGGGTTCTCAAAGAGGGGTGTGTAAGGGGAGGGGAAGGTAGTGATGTGCACCCTCTCTACCGCTGCGTCCCAGGCTTCCCCCACGGCTGAAGTAATACGGCTCTTGTACATCTGAGGGGGTCTGTTAGCTCTCAGTAGCCAAAGCGCTCCCTCCAGCCTTCCGGCCACTACTGCCCTATCCATTGGTCTCCACGGTTTATCACGGTCATCTCTTTGCCAGTCCCTAAGAACCCTTATCTGGGCTGCCAAATAATAGACCCTAAAATCGGTTTTCCCCAAGTATCCCCGGATGGTGAGGGTTCTCATAAGAGCTGAGGCTACCCTGGGGCATCTGCGGTTCCAGACAAAGGGATTTGTAAGATTATGAAGGGCTCTAAAGAAGGAGTTTGTGGCTGTCATGATCACTGCTTCCAAGGAGCTAGGACCAGCCCAACGTCCTTGGAAGCAGGCCCCTAACCTTCATCCTAGGCACCAGCCGGTCCCCACTGGGACCTTTTGGACCTTGTCCTGGCGCCGGTGGCACCAAGCTCATCAAAGTCACTGGTCCCGGCACTGGAAGCGCCGGGCTCATAATTTGTATGAAGATGCTTGGGTGGACTTACCTGCAGCAGACCATGCTGCTTACTTACCAGCCACATAGGAATCCTCTGTGAGCCGAGACTACTTTCTTACCTGGGTGGGGCAAGCTCCACTCCCTGGATACAACACTGGAACTCTTCTGGAACAGGAACTCTTTTCTTACTTAGGCGAGGCCGTGGAGGAAGATGCCTCATCACTCCAAGGCTATTTAAACCACACCCGATTGATGAAACGTGCTTCGCGTTATTCTGCATCTGCAGCAGAACGCTCACCGTGTCTGTTCCAGTTTTCTTCTTTCCGATCCTGAACCTGCAAGAACAAACGCTTACCATTCCTGTATCCAGCCTTCAGTAGCACCTGCAAAGACAAGAAACAACAGGTTAGCACGGCAACCTTCACGCGCAGCGCTTTCCTCACCTGATCCATCGGCAGCTACCATCTCTTCACGCTGCTCCTCCGCCTGTGAAGACAAAAGCATAGTTATTCCTGTGTGGAATTACTTACCGGCACTCCGGGAATTCCGGTTTTCTTCAATGCTGCAATCCTGCACCTGAAAGACAAAAGAAGAGACATTAGACAGGTATTTTACTTACGCGCCATCGCGCCCGCCACAATAGGGCGCCTGCAAATACTCCGGCGTTTCCAGCATCTCTTCAACACCCGAACTCACAACTGCAAGGGAAAAGGGACAGTTAGAGAGCTTTTGAAAAGCAGGCAACCGGCATTTACTTACGCATTTCCAAGCGCGTCATTCCAAGACTCTGGCTCGAACTTCGGCTTTCTTCACACCATCTTCTACCTCAAGAGCCCTGCAAGACAAATAGAAAAAGCATTATACAGAGCCCTGTTCCACATTAACGTGCCCACGCACCTAAAGACTGTAAGGACTTAAAAGGTGTCCGGAAACTCACCGTTCGTGCAGTTAACGACGGTAGCAATCCTCTGATGTCAAGAGGCCTACGTTTCACCCAGTGAAGGAACTGGCAACGGCACCCTGCACCAGACGCAGATGGAGAGTCCAGCATTCACCTATCTAAGGTGAGCACGTTGACCTTGGGGCTCCACGGAAAAGCGAGGAAGGGAAAGGGAGAGAGATACCCGACAACCCCAGATCATTAACCCCATATTCTTTCACCTGCAGATATCTCACTCTTTGAGTTAGACACACAGTGCGAAGAGGCTCAGCCCCGGAAGCCAATCGAGTCCTGCACTTCACTTTTCGAGTCACAGACACCATCCTGCCAAGACCGGCGCCTCTGTGGGAATCAGGTGAGCGTTACAGTGACTGCCACCGGAAGGACAGCAAAGTGGTATAGCAGCACAGACAGTACCGTCATTTTGAGGACGTTAATGCACCCCACCCATGAAATGCACAACGGGCCCCAGTCTACCAATTTTTATTTAATTTGCCCGATATAGTTCCTCTACAGTTCCGGTAAGATAAACTCCTAAGTATCTAAGTCCCCCATTTGCCCACTTGAAAGCATAGTCTCGCTTGATAGCTTGCACCAAGGTTGGTTGCAGATGAAGACCAAGAATCTCTGACTTATTAGTATTTACCTTCAGGCCAGCGACCCGCACGAATCGATCGAACTCTTTGTTCAACGCTGGTAATGATGTCTCGGGGTCAGATAGTGTAAGTAACATATCTGCAAATGCAGCGATTTTATGGGTCTGTCCTCCAAATGCGATGCCCTTTATCCCCCCATCCATTCTTATTGCCTCTAGAAAAGGCTCTAAGTGAAGTGCATAGAGCAGTGGGGACAGCGGGCATCCTTGCTTTGTACCCCTCTCTATTTGTACTGGTTCTGAAATCTGGTTATTAATTGCTAATCGAAGGGAAGGATTTCGATAACAAGCCCTCACTCAGTCTGTAAATTTGTGGCCGAATCCCATTTTGGCTATTGTAGCAAAGAAAAAAACCCCACTTAATGGGGCCGAAAGCCTTTTTAATTGCTGGGATCAGGGGCGTTGCTAGGGGGGGGCTAAGGGGGCTATAGCCCCTGATCTTTTGGTTGTAGCCCCGGATAGAATCTCAGGAGCTGCAGCCAAAAGACTAGCTAGCCCCCAGTCCCAACAGTTCTGACATCGGCTTAGCCCCGGGTCTTTTCCAGACCTAGCAACACCCCTAGCTGGGATCCTCTTTATCTGGGACTTCTCGACCAAATGGATCACTCTCCGCTCATTATCCGCGGTCTGCCGTCCCTTTACAAAGCCCGCCTGATCATTGCGGACCAGTTTGGGCATGAGAGAATCTAACCGAGACGCCAAGACTTTCGCATGAATTTTTGCATCGACATTTATGAGAGCAATCGGGCGGTAAGATCCACAGTCTTCCGGATCTTTGCCCTGTTTGTATATGAGAGCTACTTTGGCTTTTCCATGGATTTGGGAAGGACGCCACAAAAGCCTATGTAATTAAAGAGTCTGTTAAGTTGGGGAATTAGAAATTCTTTGTGGGTCTTAAAAAATTCGGCCGTAAAGCCATCAGGACCTGGGGCTTTATTCGGGGAGATTGTTGAGATTGCTTTCCTGACTTCATCAGTTATTTCCCCCTCAAGCTGTTCCCGCTCTTCCCCTGAGAGGACCCTAAGATCAAGCCCAACCAAGTAAGCCTATTGTAGCATGGGATCCGGATTACTTGACGTGTATAAGGTAGCATAGAACTGATGGAATTCCCTCTCTATTTCATTGTTATTCGTAATCCTCTGACCACCCTCCCCCTTGATTGCTAGAATAGTTTTACGCTTTTCGTCCCTACGTAGCATTCGGGCTAGCAGCCTATCAGATTTGTTTGCCTTAATATAGTACATGTGGTGCAGGCGCAGTAAATTGCGCTTGGCCGCTCTAGTTTGAATAAGGTTTAGTTGCCCCCTTAGCGTGCGGACTTCTCTAGCCATGGCCGGCGTCTGCTTAATGGCCAATAATGCCATTACCTCTTTAAGTTTCCTGCCCAGATTTTCTTCCTCAAGCCTTAACTCCCTTTCCCTTCTGGTTTTAATTGCCATGATTTTCCACCTTATCATGGCTTTTAGGGCGTCCCACCATATTTGCGGGGTAGTGTCGTCCTAGCTTTTCTTCTCCACATATTCCTCCAGCTGCTGATCTACCTCTCGGACTAAAATCGGGTCTTTAAACAATGAGAAAGGATAACGCCATTTCCATATCCCAGGGGGTCCCCGCGGTCTGCGTAAGATTCATGTCATAGGGGCATGATCTGATATCACGATGGGCCCGAGTGAGATCTCGGTGACAAGTCCCAAAAGAAGGGCGGAGACCCAGATGTAGTCTATTCGGGAATGAGCTCTATGAACATATGAGTAAAAAGTGTACCCCCTGTCTGACCCCTGTGTCTCCCTCCATGCGTCGACCAGGGCCAAGTCGTGAATTTTCTTTTGAAGATCTCCGGAAGGCCCGCCTGTTGTTCCCCACAAAGGCCTACTTCTATCCCGAGAGGGGTCCTAGGCCATGTTAAAATCCCCGGTTAGCACAATGCGTCCCTTTGCAAAGTCCCTCAAGCAGGCAAGAGACTTCTGCAGGAAGGCATCCTGCCCAACATTGGGTGCATATAGCGTGGCGACCGTGTATACTTCCCCTCTGCCCTCCAATATCAACGCCAGGTATATCCCCTGCTCGTCTTTCTCTACTAACTTGATCGACAGGTCTAACCCGTCCTTCAGAGCAAGGGCCACTCCTCCCTTTTTTGCAAGTTTGGGTACCTGCCAAAGATTGCTCCTCAATGCCCAATAAGCCCAGGCCCTGGTCACAGGATGTGATCTTATGCTGCTTTTCCTGCCACATGAAGGATAAAGCAAAGGGATGGGACCATCTGTACCTAACCTGTTTTTCGCGCAGGAATTTCAGGACTGGGAGCATCCGCCTCCTTTTGTTGAGGGTTATATGGGACAGATCCTGATACAAAAAGATCTCGGCGCCATTACAATATATATGACTGGCCTCCCTCGCCTTTCCAAGAATCCTTTCTTTCGTAGTAAAGTTGTGGAAAGCCACTAGAACATCCCTAGGTCTAGTGCCCGGCTCTGGGCGGGGAGGGCCCACCCTATGAATCCTGTCGAACTTAAGGTCTGTAGTCATGTCCACATCAATGAGGTCTCTAAATATGGTTGTAAGGGTCTGAGCCAAATCTTGGGCCTGAACGGATTCCGGCAACGCTTTAACTTGTATGTTGATTCTTCTAGAGCGGTTCTCTAGGTCCTCAGCCTGCAGTTCCAAATTCTGTGTAGCCTGTGCCAGTGTTTCCAGAAGATTGTCCACTTTCCTCACATCTTCAGTTAGGTCGTGAATGGCCCTTTCGTTAGTGTCCCCTCGTTCCTCAATTTGTGGATATCTCGCTTTGTCTTTTAGCCCCTCGGCCAGATCCTCCCTCAGAGTATCCATCTGCTTCTGACTAGCCGACGTGATTTTGTCCACCATCTCTCCGAGGAATTGTCAAAGCGCTGTATAGGTAACCGGTCCATCTTGATGGTCTGGATAGGATTCCTCATTTTGAACATCTGACCCATCACACACTGGATAGTCCCTCCGACGTTCGGTTTCTGGGTCATGGTCTTTGGCCCAGAACTTAGCAAGGGAGATCTCCCGGTTCTTCGCGGGGCCCTTGGAGGCCGAGGGGGATCTCTAGCTCTGTTCCTGGACATGACGGGGCACAAATCTTGACTTCCGTCTCAGAAAGTTGGTGTGGGCCAGCAAAGCCAGGATAGGGATCTATGCACGTCCACAGGCAGCCATCCCCGTCGTGATCAAACAACAAACACTGCTCCTCCACTCAGGATCCCTGGAGGGTCAGGCGTCTCTTTGTTACTCTAAGAATGGTATATGAGGGGGACGGAAGGGCGCCCCGCCCACCTCCGCAAGGTTAAGTCCAAAAGGGCCTCAGCGGGAGGAACACAATGAAGCCTCTATGCCTGGGGTATGCTGGGCTATCCTGGGCTTCTTCGGTGCCCGCAGGACCTTCTCAAGGCTACGGATCCCTTGCTTACTCACTCCGTCTCCCCATCATCGACCAGGATCAGCAGCCACTTTAGTGGGCCTTTCAGGCGACAGTCATGCTTATCTCAATGGGCGTAACGTTTCAATTTTACAACTTGGCCGCCGCCGCACAGGTTCATCTCACCTCCACAAAGCCGCATGGGGTTCCCCCGTAACCCCCAGAGCCGACTCCACAGCGGAGCTCCTCCTCCACCAGCGCCGCCCGATCCAGGACACCGCAGTTTCCCAACAGGATGATAATGCCGGCCCGCTGAAGTTCCAAAGACCACTCTATTCGGGTGTTCCCGGCGAAAATTTGCGGTCAATGTTCCAGGTTAAGGTCGTTGAGCAAGGAAGTCGGCACCCAAGGAGGCAGCCAAGAATGACCAAACCCAGTGTAGGAGCGGGAGCGTGGTCAGAAGCTCCGAGATTGCAGTGCATGTTAGGCAGCAGCCATCATGGGCTCAACCTCAGTTCGTAGACAGGATAAAGTATTGCAGCTCTTCCCAGAGGATCGCTCCTGAACAGAGAGCCACCGCGTTCCTCCCACGGGGCTCTAGGGCTGGGGCCGTCTTCTCGTGTTGCTCTGGTCCCCCTCCCGTGAGACCGGTAATGCAGTAACTTTTAAATAGCAAACAGTACCTTGCCATCAAACAGATTTTGTTTTTTAGATGCCTAACAAAGCCTACACCTTTTAACAATAAACAAGTGTACTTGGTGTTACATTGAAATACGTAAGCATCAGAAAAATGGGGCCAAAATATAAGCAAACATACAACACATGGTTCCAAAATCAGGGGAGCTGGGAGCAATGGACATGCTACTTGTAACAGCGAAGTGCCTGCCTAGCTTACCACTCAACAGTTAGCAGGAGCTACATTTGACTCCCATACCAACTACTGGCAAACAAGCACAAATATGTTAATGTTGGGACACATAACATAATTTATAACACATCTATATCAAAATCATTCCAAAACACATTCCTTAGTTATTCAAGAAAAAGTCCTCTGCACGTGTTTCACCACAAAGTGTGGATCTTCAGGAGGTGCAACGTACTCTTATGTTCATTTAGCCTACTTATGATTTGGCAGTTTGTTTTACAATTTCACCACACAATTTATCAATGCTTTTTATACTGGTTGAATGGAATGGGTTTCATTATCCAATGTTTCTTTGATGGAGAGAAAGAAGGAGATACTTCTTTCCTTGGTGGCCCAAAGCAGGAGTTTCTTTGTTAAGACAGTTTATGCTTTACATTTGCTTTTCTTTTATACATTGATTGTGTTCTTGTGTGATCCGATTGGTTAAATGATTGGATTGTGTATAAGGTCTTTATGAAACTATATCACTGTAACCAAGAGCCAAATATCCCTATGTAACTAAGACAAGTTCATGTAACTAAGACAATGTTATGCAACGGCGCCTCGATGCCCTTGGGCTGCTAGTGCGCTTTACAAATCATAATTATATAAAAAAATAAAAAAACATAATATATCCCTCAGTTTCCTACACAGGCAATGCGATTTCACAAGGAACAGATGCAGTAGTGGGGGTTTGTGAAAGGTGCATAAAGGCTCAAATAAGAGATCACTGACTTTCCTACACAGTCACTCAGACCTCACAAGATACACAAACACTGGTGGGGGTCTGTACAAAGTGCATTAGCGACTTTCATAAGGTTTCTCTCACTTTTCTATACAATCAGTCAGACCGCACACAGTACACAAACACTGCGGGGGGCCTTTGAACATTCTTCAGCAGTATGTCACAAATGCATGTGACAGGTCTGGATAGGCTGGGGTAAAAGAGTGTCTCTTGAAACCATTTGTAGAAGAAATTGGGTGTATTTCACTTTTCGCAATGGTGGAATGGCTAAAAGTGGTGTCGTACAATGCGTCTGCAACTACCATCAACCATTTCACTCTGGCTGAATATGCACAGTAGTGGAGAAAATTATAAATGTCCGTTCCTGTCGACCACACCCGCAACAACGACATTCCCCATTGTCCCAATGTCATAGGTAGCTTGCAGAAAAAGGAGTATACGCATGTGCGTGTACCCAAGGATGGCAACGGCCTTGTCCGGATGAAGCTGAAACATTGCTACTTCCCTTTGCAGTATCTTCTTTGAAGCACAGCGGCATTGCATAATCTAAAAAAGATGCACACTCTTCCACCAATAATATAGAAGAGATCTACATGTGACAGTTGTTTACAACAGCCCTCTGCTTACAAACCGCGGTGACAAATGGAGTGTCGCAATCCCTGTGCCTGTACAGTCCCATTTCCATAGGCGCCATCCTCAAAGTCGCTGGGTCTGCCTTTCGAGCTGCGTTACGACACCAGTGCCAACGTGACCAGGTGACCACACTGACTGTGCGCGTGGGCCCTCATTTTCAGCAACAGGAGCTGGACTCTCCGACAGCGGCAAAGCATAGGGTTCAGCAATGTACGCAATATTTTTTGGAAAGAGCAGGCTTACAAACACATCGCTATGTCCCATTGCAGATGCAGGTTTGTTTCCGAACAATGTACGGCTGCTTTCCGGTTGAACAATCTCCACAACAATCCGCTCAAAAGGCACACCGTAGAAGTGCTGTGTAATATGTTTGCGCATTTTCTGAGCAACGGAGTGTGGCACCTTTGTTTGCCCTGCAAGAAATTGTGCACCACATCTGCTCACCTACAGTGCGTCTGCAACTATTACCAGCCATGTCACTGTGCCTAGGAATGCACATAAGTGGCAAAAATGATTAACGGGCCTTGGTGGCACCCACACCCGCAGCAGCGATAGTCCCCATTGTCGCAATGTCATTGGTAACTTCCAGAAAAAGGGAGTATACGCATGTGCGTGTACCCAAGTACGGCGACAGCCTTCTCCAAATGAAGCACAAACATTTCTTCTTGCATTTTCAGTTTCTTCTTTGCAGTTCACCGTCATTGCGTACTGTTAAAAAGTTCCACACGCTTTCACCAATGACATTGAAGAGGTCTGCATGTAACAGTATCAGTTCTGTACAATAGTACTCTGCGTACACATCCCGCCCAGATATGTTATTGCACAATCCCTGTGGCTCCCATAGTCCCATTTCCATCAGCGCCATCCTGAAAATGTCTGGATGTGGCATTCGTGCTGCGTGCAAGCGTGGGGGCATAACGTGCGAACAGGGTAGGGGAAGTTTGTTGTAAGGGGCGGCTCTTAAAAGAGCTTTGTTAGTTTTTGTATTGTAAAGGCTTCTACAGGAAGAACTTCTTTTCCATTTCTTTTTTATTTTCGGTTTTCTTGTGCGGACATTGTTAAACCTAACTCTTCACCGCATCTTGTAGACGGGAAAACAAAACAGCATTACCAATGGGCGACAAAGAAATGCCATCTAGTTGGAAACATTCAGCATTTCCACAACTAATGAGGTCATTGTTGCAGAAGAACATCCCACCTGCGGACAAAAACGTATCCATGCTTCTGTTGATGAGACACCTTCCTGCGTCTGGCACGGAACAACATCCATGATCAGTGTCCCACACTCTTCATGGTGTTATCGATAAGAACAACAGCTTCGCAGTAGTAAAAAGCCTCTTCACTAGCTTTAGCAACCTCTTTAGTCGATGGAACAAGCCTAAACAAGACATGTAACCCATGTGCATGCTGCCGTAGTGAATGACGATCACGTCGCCTCTACCGAAACTTGCCAGGTCTTTGCAAAGTGCATCCATGTCGGCGAAACTGTGCTCGTAGACTCCGTTCCACAATGCGACCACTCCTTCCAACCCAAAATTCCCATCAAAGTTTCTTTCCAGGGCATACTCGTGCAGATTTAGTGGAAAGGCATCACCTATAGGCAACACAATAGGTTTCGCCATGTCAACCAGCCTCACTATGCAGAGAATAATGTACTGCAGTGTGGACGCCCCTTCCAGTGAACCACACCCACAGTACCTGATGGGACAATTCCGAAACTCCCATGTTCATTGGACAACAATGTAAAAAGCGCACATTCTCGCATGTGCGGTTCCCAAAGAATCGTGCGGGCCGCACCCCAGGAAACCATTACCAGTCCTTCTTCCCTTTTCACTGCCTTTTGTCCAGCACCACCTAATTGGATACAGGTAAATGGGCGAACACGATTCCACCAATGCCATCCAAGACGTTACCATCTAACACTTTACTTCTCCTCGGGCGGCCACACTTCCTCCAAATTCCCCCTGAACTATGGCGTTCCCCATGGATCCATACTTGGACCTTTTCTTTTCTCTCTCTATACCTCCCTTCTCGCCCCCGTCATCGCTTCTTTCGACATCTCCCATCACTTCTACACTGATGACACCCAACTTTTTCTCTCCATCTCTTCCTTCACCTCCGACCTCCACCACACTCCCTCTTCCTGCCTTACGGCCAAAAAAACCTGGATGTCATCCCATTTTCTTTCCCTCAATATTGACAAGACTGAAGTGCTTTTCTTCCCTCCTAACACTCTCTCCCCTTCACCCCTCCTTTCATCCACTTTCCCCCTTCCAATCTCCCCATCTCGACCCATGCTTGCAATCTTGGTCTCCATAGTGACTCCTATCACTCCTTCTCCAACCACATCTCTCTAACCTCACGTGCCTGTCGGCACCACCTCTTCAACCTCTGCAAGATCTGTTCCTCTCTCACCTTCCACGCTTCTAAACTCCTAATCTCCTCCCGCCTCTTCTACTGCTCCTCTCTTCTCGTTGGACTCCCTATCTCTCACCTGACTCCCCTAAAATCCATCTACCACTCCTCTATCCGTACTCTGTCTTCTTGGCCCTCGAGACTCTATTTCTACCTAACTCTCTCAACTCGGCTGGCTTCCCTTCCTCTCACAATTGAAATTTCAATTCCTCTGTCTTGTCTACAAATCTCTCCATGACCTCGCCCCCCCATCTTTCTTCCCTCCTCTCATTTTACTCTCCCTCCTGCTTTCTCCGCTGATCTCTACCTTCTCACTGTACCCAGAGCCCCTTGTGCCTCCTCACACTTCCGCTCCTTCCAACTCTTGGCCCCCCTCCACTGGAACTCCCTTCATCTCTCTATCCGCTCCACCCCCACCTACTCATCCTTCCGCTCCTCCCTGAAAGCCCTTCTTCTCCACTCCCCCCCTGACTCTCCTTCCCTACCTCTCTTCCCCCCTCAAATCCCTTGCTCCCCCCTTCCTTTCCCCTCCCTGCTTCTCCCTTCTCCCGCTGACCTCAAATTGGATACTGAAACCACCAGTGTGCGTAGGAGGTCACTTGGGGGCTCTCCCTCACCTCCCCTTCACGTCCCCCTCCCTCCTACTCCCGCTGACCTCAAATCAGTCATTGAAACCCCCTTCACCTACCTCCTCTGCCCTCCTCTTCCCCTCCTTTTGAGTAAATTGTTCTACACACTGTACCACTGGTTTGTTTCATGTTTGTAAATATGCTTTTTTCATTATTGTACCTTGTTGTTATACTGAAAAGCGCTTTGGAGTAAAGCGCTATATTAACTCAATAAACATAACACTGGCTGTGCTGCACAACACTTCATAGGTACCGTTAGAAAATCAGCCTGCTACTGTACTGTCACTTACCAGCACGTCCAGTAGAAATTTTGGTAATGGATTTTAAAATGTGTTCATCTACATTCATCCACAAGCGCAACCACTACCACAAATGTAAGGTACCAAAAATGTTTTGGCACTATGCGTATTACTGTGTTGTAAGTACCTCTGCGCACGGTATCTGACACTGAGCGGCCATTATGGTCTTTAGAAGCATACTGTTTTTTCCCCATCCCCTACCATGAAGTGGCACGTTAGTAATATGTGCTTGCAACTTTCTCATTGACCCATATCAGACGGTGTAATATCGACACAAGAATTCCTTGCTTTACTTCCCACAATGGTACGAAATGTTTTCCCCACTAACCCACCTCCTACATAAAGTGTACAAAAATGCCATGAATACCAGCATTATTTGTATCGTACCCAGTGAAAACAACTTTCCAAAAGATCATTGTCTGCACAGCTGTACTTTTAGGTAGGCTGCACTATTACAGCAGGCTCTTTTTAAATGTACCCCATTGCACTCTCCACCCTCTCAAATGCATCCAGAAGAGGAGTGCTCGACTTGGGATGGTATCTGTCCTGCACTAAAATGTCGCCAATAGCTCCCAGTGCCTTCAAGCAGTAAAGGGAGAAGACTATACATTATGCAGAAGGCCTTCTGGCCCCTGGGACCACAATACCTTCAAAACTAACTCCCTATATATGCGTGTGCAAGCTTTTCCCTCAGCCGTCTCCAACTCCCTCAGGGCCACGCGCTTCTACAAAAATCCAGTTGTTGGTAGATGTGCTTTTTGACCTGGGCCGTCCCTCTGCAACATACTCCCTGCCTCCTTGACACTTGAGGGGAACCATCGCCGGGTATGCAAGCACCTCAAAGTCTTTCTCTTCGCATCTGCTGTTTCTGTTCATCTCCCCAGCTAACGGTATGACATACACTTAATCTGCACTACTTATTGACGACTCTGTGATGTCGGACCCATGTCACCTCCTCCTGCCAGGTAAACCCCTACACCAGTGGTATTCAAACTGTGGGTCGCGACCCCCTAGGGTTCCGTGGGTGCATCCCAGGGGGGCCCTGAGAGCTCAGCATGAAAAAAGAATTTTTTTTTTTTTTTTTTTTTTTTTTTAGATTGGAAGAAATGGGCAGGGGTGGCCCACATGGGCGGGCTGAAGCATGAAACTGTCTCAGGCAACAATGAAAAAGTGGCCCACAGTTGTAAATGGATATTCATTCCTTTAGTCACAGACTGGGCCTCATTACTACTATGGCGGACCAGTAACAACGGTGCTGGTAAGCTACCGGCACCGTTGCTACCGTTCCGCCATAGTAAGAGTTGTGCTCGTGGGTGCTTGACAGCCCCCGCCAGGTCTGACCTCAGCTCGTCGGATGCACCGGCACCGTTGTTAACGGTGCCGGTGCATCCAAGCTCCCCCTTCCCATTTGAGCCATATGGGGCTCAAATGGGAATGGGGATCTACCGGCACCTTCGAAAGGGCAATTATCATGTCCGCCTAACTCGGCATGACCTAGTAATTGCCCATTCGCGGGTGCCAGACCCGGATGCAACTCCAGTGGCAGCCGTGCCGGTTTTACCGGCACATCTACCGCCAGAGTAGTTATGAAGCCCACTGTTTCAATAGTACCCAAAGGGGTGCTTTGTGTTAAAATGTAAGTAAATTGTGATATATTCAGCAACAATGGTCAACATTACTAACTGCATAGTGGCCCCTCACCCATTATGGAGGAGCTAAGGAGCCAGCCCAGTGAAACAGTGAGCACTCCCTCAGCTGCTTTATCCAGCTAATGGAGTGCTCCTGGGCTGGCTGAACTGACAAAGGGAAACACTGTTTCCCTTTGACAGTTCAGTTTAGTTCCCCAGCCGCACATGCTCACTGAGCCATGCAAGTGCTGGGGCGTTTTGCTTCGCCAGCATTGCATAGCTCATTGGAAATGCTGGCTGGGGCACTGCATGTCTGTATGTCCGAGGGGGAGCTCCTGCGCCTCCTCGCACATACGGACAGAGCAGCTGGAGCAGCACCCACACACAGGCCAATGCAGAAGGTACGTTTATGTTCATTGTTTTTATTTAAACATGTGTATGGATGCGTTATGAGTGAGTGTATGGTGATGGATGCTCATGTGAATGATAGAGTGATTGCTGTATGAATGTGCAGCGCCTTGCATATACACATAATCATGTTCATTGTGTTAGGACCAGTGGGGCCCAGGGGACAGGGATGGTATCTTTTTACTGGACATCTATCATTCAAAACCCTCTGCCTTGTCCACAAGGCTTTCTGGGGCCTCGGTCCAAAATACCTTCAGCTATTCCTCCGCAAATACCTCCCCTCTCGAGCTCTTCACTCCTCTACCTCCAACTCCCTCAGGGTCAGTCGTTTATCAAAGAAACGAGCTGGGGGTAGATCTCCGTCTTCGGCTGGGGCCTCCCTCTGGAACAGCGCCCTGCCACTCTAAAACTTGAGGAGAACCATCTTTCTTCCTGCACTTATCAGACCTACCCTGTCTGCTGCCTTAAACGTAGCACTTGCAAATTGCTGGCTGCACTACCACTGTTTGTTGCCTTTATTATTTATTTATTGTTATTTATCTGTTTCTCCTCTGCTTCGCACTTTCCACTTCTCCCCCCTTCCATGCACTTTTCCCCTCACACTTGCGCGTTCTCAATGTCACTGGGCCTAGTAAGATCGCTGTTTTATTCTCCTCTGTTCCCCTCCCTTGCCTTGTCACGCTCTGAAACACTTGTGTACGAGCGCGATAGAAAAAAAATATCAATGCCTGCACCCTGGACTCCCAGCAACAATTGCAAACTGTTTGGCTATTTACCCATTTTTTGTTAAAAGTATGCTCTACAATGCAACATTTTAACCTATTATTTAAAAAAAAATTCACAGGGGGAAACCCCCCCGAACCTCCCCTTAATGCCCCTCCACTTAAAAAAGATTCACCAGCCGCCACTGGCCCTCAGACTGTATTGGGAACGGGATGGGGGAACCGAGGGACTATGGTGGGAGCACAATGGGCGGGAACAATGGGATAGTGATGGGAGCAGAGTGGGGAGAGCCCTGGGTGTGTGATAGGGTGGGGAGAGACCAGCGACTGGGTAGGAGTGGGATGAGGGAGCCCAGCGACTTTGATGGGAGCAGGTGACGGCGCGCAATATATACTGTCCATTTGGCATTTCTGGGGGGGTCCCGACCTGCCCAAATTTTGCTTAGGGGGGCCCTGGCCAAAAAAGTTTGAAGACCACTGCCATAATTACATGGCTGCTACCGCAGGCCATGTAATATGAAGAAACAAGACTGCACAGCAATCGGAAGCACAGCGGCACTCAGACAATCTGTCAAAAAATCACACTGATCACCTTGTATGCCGCAAAATCGTGTCCTTTATTGAAAGCTTGGTGGACAAATCAGGCAGAAAACAAACAACATGTTTCACCCTGAACGGGCTTCGTCGGGTTTAAGTGATATATATATTCAGTGAAAAAACGTGGTTTAAAGGACATTGTGGTTAAGCTGCACTAATAAAAACCTATAAAATTCAGGGATAACACTTTTGTTAAAGGGACGTTATGGTTGCAAGTAAAATCGAAACCCCCCAGATATTCGCCTATTCATGGTAAACTAAGCAACCATAACTTGCGCCACCACCGTGCACTGCTAAGACACCCAGGACATCAAAGACGACTTCACAAATGTCATTGATGACATCACATATAAAATAAATGTTGATGAAAAGTCCCTACAAGGGGTTGTGTTTACAATGTTGGTAGCAAGATGTCAGGGGGTGATCGGGAGACCTCTCATGAACTACTTAATGTATTAAATATTTACTCATCTAAACAAATTATTATATTGGAGTGTTGCTGTTAATACAGGAACCTAGTAATACATACACATAGGCAATGGGTGCAGCATGCAGTGTAGAAATACAGTATGTTTAATCTGGTAATATTGGCCACTAAAGTAATACATGCAAACCTATCAGAATCTTGACTAATGTTAAACTTGGAATTATTAGCTAGCAATACAAGACTGAATACACACTTGTGTTAGTACAAATAACACATATGCAGAGCTGCAATGCATAGAAATATAAACACATATAGGGAAGCTCCAGTAAGGAGGGAAGAAACATCACCAGAAAATAACAATAACAGAGTTGATCATCATGTACACAAATTGTGTGTTTGGGGTCTGCTTATTGCCCCATGTATGTGCACCATGAGCTGAGGCCAAACTGTAAGGAAAGTACTTTAACACAAGGCATACATTAGTTTTCAAAAATTGATTAGCAGAGTTTGCTAATGAAAATTCTTTTGATTAGCAAATGGAGCAATTTTGTACTAATAATGTTAATGCCACCAGAAGTTATTTGTACCCACTACATGGAATGAGCAACAACACAGCAGTTTTGTGAACTGCTGAAATAAGACATTAGTGAGAGGAGTCGGGCCTTGCAACTTCAGCTAGACCTGCAGGTCGGGTAACTTAGTTTACCTATTCAACCTAACAGAAATGCACTCGACCTACAGCAACGGAGGACAACAAATGTAAAATGCAATTTCTTTAAAATGGTGCATGTCACTACAAACCCACTTCATACTTGGCACACTGCTGCCACCCAGAGGCCAGCCATGCACAGTGAAACTTGCATTTGAAATTTACTGCAAACAAAATAAATGTTAAATAAACATTTCAAACAACTCTTGTAAATGCTACTCGCCCTTCATAAAATCTATTCGACTTTGTGAGTGAGCGAAAAGACTTTGAGCCGAAGAGGAGTGTCTGTAAAATGTAAGCTGCATGAATTGACACAAATAAAAATATAAGATAAAAAGGCTCTAAAACAGTTTTGCCAGCTGGCTCCTACAGGTGGTAATATATAATACAATCAGAATCATAAAGCACAGCAAGCTCTCATGTTTTGTATTGAAGTAGATCTGCAGATGTACAGACTGGATGGAATTATTGATCACTATTTTGCGTAAGCATTTAGTTTGCTTTGTGTATTTGTTATGTAAGAAGAAAGACCGACTAAGCAGAGTGGATTGCACAGCAGGCAGATAACTGGGCAAACTAGGTGGAATATTGTAGTTTGTGGTCATCTCACTTTCAGGGTACCTGGTATAAAGCAACAGGGTGATAATATAGAATGTCAAGGAGTATGGGTTCGCTCATGGGTTAGGCACCAGATCCAAGATGTATGCAACCTGCAGGTTACAGAACTAGGTTTGCCATCAAAAGCATTTGATAATGTACATTTTTGCCACAAAGGATATAGTCAGCTTAATAAAAGTATCATCCTGATTACTTCTGATTTGCAATTATTTGAAAAAGTAAAACACATTCTTGCCTAGCACTCCCACACGTGCCTCTGACACTTAAGAGTGGAGGATACTATTACTGCTGCGCTTTCTCTCCATTAGCACTCTACATGAACAGAGAAAAGAGGGTGAAGAGAGCACCAAGGGCAAGAGAGAAATTCAGGCTGAACTGTGCTTGCATTGAAGAGGGCAACTTAAATAGCTAACTTTGCTACACAAGTGTCCATTTGATTAGCAAGCCTACAGAATTGCATAGCAAATTGCTATGCGACACTGCTTATTTTATGCCTTGTACATACAAGGTTAACGTCTAGATATATAGCACCTTTTGAATTTCCAAATTGTTACGGTCAGTGAAAAAACAACAACTTGCATACATATGTCAATGAACAAAAACAAGTGGCCCAGATATGTGATGTCATTAGTGATGTCATCAATGACATTTGTGTTGTGCATGATGGTGGCACAAGTTATGGTTGCTTAGCTTACCATAACTGGTGAATTTCTGGAGTTTTTCAAATTTACCTGTAACTATAATGCCCTTTTAATAACGTTTTTTCTCTGAATTTCATAGCTTTCTATTATTGCAACTTAACCATACCTCTCTCAAAGTTTTTCACTGAATTGTATAGGTTTTTACCAGATAGCCCCTTAATTTGCTACAAATTACTTATACCTATTTATAATGATTACACCTAAAAATCACACTTACCTGCAATATAGCTGCCCTAGAGTCTGCGAACAGTACGAAGGTCTGCGGACATCAGGTAGCATCAACAAAACCCAGAAGCACAGGGGACTACAGAAAATGATGTACTCTTCAACCAACAAAAACCTAGACATGAAACATTACTTATATTTACTACACCCAAATATACCTATTTGTACAATTCATCATTTCAAAATGTAAACATAATTTTTTCATTTAGCACACAATATAATGGAATGTACCATGGTACTGACCATAACTGTACACCTCAAATTATTAGTTCAGTACAGCTCTTCATAAGACTGAGATGCACCAGAAGCTCATTCCAAAACAACCTCTTACCAAATAGTAAGTACACTGTATTTATTTCACTATTATTACAATTCATTGTATAAACATTTTTCTCAGAAGCAAATATCACCATTTTTTACTGTGGCAGAAATGGCTTACTTGAGTGGCTAGAAGAAAACTTTCTCAAAAAAGAAATGAGTGATGATGAAATCTCTAATGGTAAACAATACATCCTTCAATATAAACAAATAATGTAATTTATACAGAGTTCATTGAAATAATGTCTTCTTTTCCTATAGTATATAGTTTACATGAAGCAACTACACCACAGATTAATTATGGAGAATCCCACCAATCGGAAAGACAATCCCAATCCCACACAATGAAATCATGATCTTATCTTCCGTATTGGATGAATTTAGCAATGACTTTAAGGAACTTCTAAATTATGTTACAAATCATGTTATTAGAAATGTTGATCATCGCTGTCCTACTTGTACCTGTCTTCCTTTCCCCAGCAATCACAATTCACAAAATATAAATCAAAGACGGTTATATTATATAAGACGGTTTGATGAAACTTCTTTCCTTCCCTCCATGATGATGATTTTATAGAAATTCGAATTTCTCCCATTTATGTTTCCCATTCCGATATCCCATCCCTTTCAAAAACAAATTTGTTTTTTTATACTAGAAATATCTTGTTTATTATTCTATGATAAATCCTTTTTTTCTTAAGACCCCAATTAGCAGTCTGTGGAACATATGACTGTTCGGTGTCCGTTGGCATAATGGATGATGTCCATGGACATCGCGCTGTGTCCGGACATGTCTGGTCTCACGTGACGCACTTTTAATTGGTTTGTGGACAGCAAGCCCAATTGCAGAAATCTCTGCACATATGCCCAGCGGCTCCCACTTGCTGAGGTCCGCAGACACCACGTGGCACCGCAGACATCCCTGGACGTCGTCATGTGACCGCACCCATGCAGCATGTTGGCGTGTCCACAGACAGTGTTTGTGTAACACTCACCTGAATCCCTCGGAGGCGCAGGTCTGGGCTGGGGGTTCTCGGAGTCTTCTAGGGTCACGCGCAGGCCTCGAATGCCACCCTGGAAAGGCCCTCTCCTCACTGAGATCTTGATCTGAAGGGTGAGGTGTCTGCAATTGGGAGAGCAAGGGGTTAATTGGATATATAAGCCTGACTGGGCAAGCTGACTCCCCTTCCTGGTACTCCCCACGTAGTTCGTAGGCTAAATGTGCTCACCTTATATAGGTGAAAGCGGAGCTCTCCATCCTGCGTCTGTGCAGGGGCGCCGAAGCCAGTTACTTCACTGGTTAATTGTCCAGCCTCTTGGTTGCAGAGGATGAAGATTTGGAGCTAGGCCGTCGTTAGCAGCACGAACAGCGGTTGCTTGAATGGAGAGCGATGGAAAGGCGAAGGTATTGCAGGCAAGTAAGTAGAAAATGTCAATTCGAAGTTTAAAGCACTACTTAATGTCTCTTTTCCTTTTTTAGGTTGCAGAAGCAGCTGGGTAGAAAAATAGATGTCGAGGAATGCGCCGAGGAGTGAGAAAGATGAGAGCTGCCCAAAACGCGTGCGTATGGATGGAGTTTTGTATTTCTTAATGATGTCCTTTTGTTTTGCAGATGCGAGTAGCAGCGTCGGCGGAGGCGAGAAGAATGCAGCGCAGGTAGGGAAAGTTTCACGATGGTTACTAACCAATGTCCTTGCTTCCACAGGGTGCCGAAAAATGGAAAGCTGCAGCCCGTGGCTTGAGATGCACCGATGGATTGGGTAAGTGCTGCGCTGGTTGTTATCTCGTGCAAACCTGGTGTTCTTTTCCCTTCTCAGATGCTGCAGAAGACGAAGATGGTATTTCAGACGGTAAGATTACGGATTTCTCTTCCCAGATGCAGAAGTGGAAGATTCTCTGGAGCTGACACGGTGAGCGTCTTGCTGCTATTGCAGAATAACGCGAAGCACGTTGCTCTGATCGGGCGTGGTTTAAATAGTCCTACTGGAGTGCTTAGGTGTCTCCTTCCACAGCAGCCTCGCCCAGGTAAGAAGTCCCAGCTTCCAGAATAGTTCCAGTATCCAGTCCCAGGGAGTGGTGCTGGCCACACCCAGAAGGTAAAGTAGTTCCAGCCATGGATGAATGAGGATTTCATCCTGCAGGGGAGTGAGCAGCATGGTCTGCAGCCGGTAGGTCCACCCAAGCACCATTCCTTACATCATGAGCCCGGCACGTCCTGTGCCGGGACTGGGTCCCCTTATGAGCCTGGTGCCACTGGCGCCAGGACAAGGTCCATAAGGCCCCTATGGGAGCCGATGGGTGCCTGAAAATGAAGTTGTGACCCAGCTTCCGAGGCAGTTGGGCTAAACCTGACTCCTTGGAGGCTGCAGTCATGACAGTACCCCCCCTCAAGGCCCCTCCCAAGCTTGTCTTTTCCGGAGGTTTTGGCTTGTTGGGAAAAGCCAGATGAAATTTTCGGACTAAACGAGGTGCATGTACATATTCTGAGGGTTCCAAAGATCTCTCCTGGGGTCCATATCCCTTCCAATCAATCAGGTAGTATAGTTTTGATTTGGAAATTTTGGAGTCCAAGATGTCTCGAATTTCAAATTCGGATTCTCCGTCAACTTGGATTGGCTCAGGAGGTTTAGTCAAACGGGTTCCGGGTTGCACAGGTTTCAGGAGAGAAACATGGAAGACAGGATGTATCTTCATTCGAGTAGGTAATTCTAGTTTGACAGCCACTGGGTTAATCACGGCCGTGATCGAGTAGGGTCCTAAATATCTTGGGTTGAAGGTGCGTGGCCCTTTTAAAGATAAATGTTTAGTGGACAGCCAGACTTGATCTCCTTTTTGATATTGAGGAGCCTCTTTTCGATGTTGGTCCGCTCCTTTTTTGTATGATTCTTTAGCTCGTTGAAGATGAGCTGTGGCTTCTTTAAATGCTTGAGTTATCGCCGAATGCAGATGGTCAACAGCAGGTGTTCCGAGAGCTTGAGGTGGGTCCAGATTTGAGGTTCGAGGATGACTTCCATACAGCAGGAAAAAAGGGGTTTTTCCTGTCCCAGAATGGATTGAATTATTGTAAGCGTATTCAGCAATCCAAAGGACATCCTTCCAAGTACCCTCGGATTGATGCAACATGCAGCGCAGATATTGTTCTAGAGTTTGGTTAGTTCTCTCAGTCTGCCCATCGGTTTGAGGATGATGGCTGGTGGAAAGTCGTATATCAATCTGTGCTAAACGACAACAACTCCGCCAAAAATGGGAAATGAATTGGCTCCCTCGGTCAGAGATTAGTACTGAAGGGAAACCGTGCAACCGGACAATGTTTTCAAGAAATTCTCGGGCTAGAATGGAAGCTGTAGGTAAACCCTTCAGTGGGATAAAATGAGCCATTTTTGAAAAAAGGTCCACGATCACTAGAATTGTGTTGTATCCGGAGCAAGGGGGTAAATCCGTGATAAAATCCATCAAGAGCGTGTGCCAAGGGCCTGGTGGAATGTCTATTGGACGTAATAATCCTGCTGGTTTTTCCTTCTGACTCTTGTTTTGTGCGCAGATACCACAAGAAGCCACAAACTCCTTAACATCTTTCCTCCAAGATGGCCACCAAAAATGCCTTTTAATTTTCTCTGAGGTTTTGGCAACTCCAGGATGTCCTTCCATTAGAGAATCATGGTAGCAGGTGATGACCTGTTTTTGTAAGTCAGCGCAGGGTAAGAATAGTCTTCCTTGGAAATACAATAGGTTCTGATCTATTGTAAAATCCTTTCCTTTCAATTGCCAATTCGATGAATCTTCGGGAGTTATGAGTTGATTGACCCTTGCTTTAATCTCTTCGAGGGATGATGTGTTGATTACTCCTAGTATCTTTTGTTCAGGAATTATTGGCACCGGCTCCGGATTAGCTGTAAGTTCGTCTACCCCTATCCGGGAAAGGGCGTCGGCTTTTCCGTTCCTAACGCCTGGTCGAAATGTGATTACAAAATCGAATTCTGCGAAGAATAAAGCCCAGCGTAGTTGCCTCGAAGATTGAGCTTTAGCTGACTTCAGGTACTGGAGGTTACGGTGATCCGTGATTACAGTTACTGTGTGCCGGGCTCCCAAAAGATAATGCCGCCAGGCCTTAAAGGCGGACTTAATTGCCAAGAGTTCTTTGTCCGTAATTGTGTAGTTGATTTCAGGAGCCGAAAATTTGCGAGACCAAAAGGCTACAGGGTGTAACTGGTGCGTGTCGGGGTCTCGTTGTGACAGCACCGCTCCCATTGCAAGACTGGAAGCGTCTGTCTCGACGATGTAGGGAAGTTCTGGACGGGGATGCCTTAAGACTGGAGCAGAGATAAATTTGGTTTTTAATTCTTGGAAGGCTTGTTCGGCTTCGGGAGTCCACTCGAATTTTTTATTCTTTTTCAGAAGAGCCGTGATAGGTTGGACTACCCGAGAGAATTCAGGAATGAACCTTCGGTAAAAATTAGCGAAGCCCAGCATGCTCTGCACACCTTTCACGGAAGTTTGGGAAGGCCATTTGGTGATAGCATCCACTTTTCTTGAGTCCATGTGAACTCCGTTGGGTGATAAGATGAACCCTAAAAATTCCACTTCCTTTGCGTGAAAGGTGCACTTCTCCAGTTTAGCAAACAAGCGGTGTTGGCGAAGTCTCTGTAAAACCGCTGTGACGTGTCTACGATGATCAGATTCTGAGGCTGAGTATACCAGGATGTCGTCAATATAAACGACTACGCACACATCAATAAGTTCTCTGAGGACATCATTCATGAAAAACTGGAAAGCGGCCGGTGCGTTACATAGTCCGAAGGGCATTACTTGATACTCAAATAATCCATATTTAGTGCGAAAGGCCGTCTTCCATTCGTCGCCCTCCTTAATGCGTACCAAATGGTAAGCTCCTCTGAGGTCTAACTTTGTGTATATGCAGGCGCCTTTTACCTGGTCCAATAATTCAGGAATTAAGGGCAACGGGTATCGGTTTTTGACTGTAATCTGGTTCAGGGCGCGATAATCGATACACGTTCTTAGGTCACCTTCCTTTTTCGGGACGAAGAACAAAGCTGAGGAAGCCGGGGATTTCGAGGGGCGGATGAATCCGTTAGCCAAGTACTGGTCCAAGTATTGCCTGAGATGGAGGTTTTCTGGTTCAGTGAGGGCATATATTCTACTGCACGGAGGGGTGGACCCAGGTATCAGGTCTATCTGGCAGTCGTATGACCGATGTGGAGGCAGGGTGTTGGCTTGATCTTTCTGAAAGACGTCGCTGAACTCTTGGTATTCCAGAGGTAATCGGGGGTCCTCGGAAGTGATGGCTGCTAGCTTGATTTCGGGCTGAGGATAACAGGTTGAAGCGCATTCTGGAAACCGAATCACCTTGGCTCGCCAGTTTATCTGAGGATTGTGCTTTTCCAACCAAGGCATTCCCAGAATCACCTGAAACTGCGCGGCCTTGATTACATCAAACACGATCTTCTCCCGATGTCCGCCTTGACATAACAACGTTACCTCCACGGTGGTATGAGAAACTGGTCCGGAAGCTATTTCAGTACCATCCACTGTAGTGATTACGTCCTTTACCATCTTGGGACGTAGGGGAAGATCCATCCTGGTAGCCAAGTCGTGGTCCACATAATTACCGATTGCTCCGCTATCGATGTATACTTTGATAGCATGCATGCGATCTGGTCTATTGGGACATATGAGGACCATAGGCATTACCAAATGCGAGGTCAAGGAACTGGTTCTAACGCTCGGCAAGCGGACCTCTACGCTTGTCGGGCGAGGTCGTTTCCCGATTCCAGTTTCTCAGCAGTTTTATCAGAAGCTCCTACGGTCTTCTTGACCGGTTTCACTGAGCAATCACGAAGGAAATGTCCAGAATTCCCACAGTATAGGCACAGCTGTAATTGCCTTCTTCTTTCCCGTTCTTTCTGGGTTAATGGTCCTTTTACTACTCCTATTTGCATTGGTTCCACGGAGTCATTCCCTTTAGCGGAGCTCTGAGGTCTTGAAAGTACCCGGGTTTCAAATCTGGATCGATCGGTCTTCCTGTTCTGTAGCCGATGATCTAATTGGACCACTAGGTCGATATAATCTGAACAGTCTTGCGGCGGATTCACCACCTGAGCTAAAACGTCTTTAAGTTCCCCACGTAGACCTCTGTAGAAGAGCGTGATTCTCTTATCTTCAGGCCACCTGGTCTCAACCACCAGTCTATTAAAGGACGCTATGTAAGCCAGGAGATCCTGATTACCTTGTCTGAGTGACAGGAGTTCATTGTCCAAGGCCTGCCCCTGCGAATGTCTTGCGAACAACTTTTCCATACTGGTCTGAAAGTCTTGAAAGTTATAGAGGAGCGGGTCATCCTGTGTCACGAGAGGAATGGACCAGTCTGCAGCACTACCGCTAAGATAGGAAAGTACAAACGCTACCTTGGCTTGGTCCGTTGGGAATGCGGCGGGTCTACACAGAAAGTGCAAGCGGCATTGATTGATGAATACTGCATATCGCTTTGGATCACCGGAAAAACGTTCGGGCGGGGCCAAAGGCACATTCCCTGGCAGATTAATTTGCACCGGATTACTTGAGGTTGTAGGAGTGCCGCCCCCTCCATAGGGAGGCAGTGGCGTCTGTCCCGCTTGAGCCTGTAGCAACTGTCTGGCCAGATCATCAGTCCGTTCCTTGGCCATGATCAACTCCCTTCGTAAAGCGTTTGTTTCTTGGCGAGATGCGTGTACTTCTGCCCTTAGTTCCCCAAGCAATTGAGCCAGTTGATCTGTGTCCGAGGTTTTCATTGCGCCTGGGTGGGAATATTGCGGTAGGCTTTGCGTTCTGAAACGCTCACCTGAATCCCTCGGAGGCGCAGGTCTGGACTGGGGGTTCTCGGAGTCTTCTAGGGTCACGCGCAGGCCTCGAATGCCACCCTGGAAAGGCCCTCTCCTCACTGAGATCTTGATCTGAAGGGTGAGGTGTCTGCAATTGGGCGAGCAAGGGGTTAATTGGATATATAAGCCTGACTGGGCAAGCTGACTCCCCTTCCTGGTACTCCCCACGTAGTTCGTAGGCTAAATGTGCTCACCTTATATAGGTGAAAGCGGAGCTCTCCATCCTGCGTATGTGCAGGGGCGCCGAAGCCAGTTACTTCACTGGTTAATTGTCCAGCCTCTTGGTTGCAGAGGATGAAGATTTGGAGCTAGGCCGTCGTTAGCAGCACGAACGGTGGTTGCTTGAATGGAGAGCGATGGAAAGGCGAAGGTATTGCAGGCAAGTAAGTAGAAAATGTCAATTCGAAGTTTAAAGCACTACTTAATGTCTCTTTTCCTTTTTTAGGTTGCAGAAGCAGCTGGGTAGAAAAATAGATGTCGAGGAATGCGCCGAGGAGTGAGAAAGATGAGAGCTGCCCAAAACACGTGCGTATGGATGGAGTTTTGTATTTCTTAATGATGTCCTTTTGTTTTGCAGATGCGAGTAGCAGCGTCGGCGGAGGCGAGAAGAATGCAGCGCAGGTAGGGAAAGTTTCACGATGGTTACTAACCAATGTCCTTGCTTCCACAGGGTGCCGAAAAATGGAAAGCTGCAGCCCGTGGCTTGAGATGCACCGATGGATTGGGTAAGTGCTGCGCTGGTTGTTATCTCGTGCAAACCTGGTGTTCTTTTCCCTTCTCAGATGCTGCAGAAGACGAAGATGGTATTTCAGACGGTAAGATTACGGATTTCTCTTCCCAGATGCAGAAGTGGAAGATTCTCTGGAGCTGACACAGTGAGCGTCTTGCTGCTATTGCAGAATAACGCGAAGCACGTTGCTCTGATCGGGCGTGGTTTAAATAGTCCTACTGGAGTGCTTAGGTGTCTCCTTACACAGCAGCCCTCGCCCAGGTAAGAAGTCCCAGCTTCCAGAATAGTTCCAGTATCCAGTCCCAGGGAGTGGTGCTGGCCACACCCAGAAGGTAAAGTAGTTCCAGCCATGGATGGATGAGGATTTCATCCTGCAGGGGAGTGAGCAGCATGGTCTGCAGCCGGTAGGTCCACCCAAGCACCATTCCTTACATCATGAGCCCGGCACGTCCTGTGCCGGGACTGGGTCCCCTTATGAGCCTGGTGCCACTGGCGCCAGGACAAGGTCCATAAGGCCCCTATGGGAGCCGATGGGTGCCTGAAAATGAAGTTGTGACCCAGCTTCCGAGGCAGTTGGGCTAAACCTGACTCCTTGGAGGCTGCGGTCATGACAGTTTGTGCTTGTCAGACATTTTGAAACTGCATTTTTTAGGCCAATTTTGGACCCGTTCTTAGTTGATCTCTGAATTTTTACAACTTTCCAAGCCCTATTTTCGACTTGGTAGTCTGCGGACAGTATTGCGATCCGCGACCGGTTCCTCTGAAAGGACCCGCCCATTACATTTAGTCATTCTCAATCTGGCAATCCTGCAGACAGCACCAGGAGAGAGACCTGCAGCAACTCATCAAATTTCTGATCCCAATGGCATGTGACAAGGCCATTCCTCCTTCCCAGGGGCCACCACCACCACCACCACCAACTCAAGGGTCTGGACAGGGGAACAGGCGCGATGATGGAGAGGAGGATCACGAGGCATAGAAAGTCCCTACCTCCGGCACCTGGTGAGGTTAATGGGTGTGTTTTTTTTTTTACCACTGTTGAGGGTAGACCAAAAGCTCAGGCTGCCAGGTTAAATGCACTGAGTATACTCGGTCACGGACAACCTGGGCAGTACTCTTTTGGGACCACCTCCATGCGCCGCAACAATCGATCCAACCACCCGAGTGCTCTGAGAAAGGTTGTTCCTTTCTCAGGGAGAAGTAGGCCATCTTCCTCTACCCAGTCTTCCTCAGCGGCTCCCGCTACCACACAGGATAGTACTCTGGGGCAATGGATCCCACTGGCTGCCTCGGAGGCCTTACAGGATGCTGTAGATCTTACCTTTTTAGGGTTACAGTCTTCTCTATGTACTGCGACACACCGTTCTACAGGGGGAGCAGTTTCGTAGTGCTTTCAAGGCTTCGGTCAAGGAGCACAAGAAACACTGCCCCCTACCTTAGATTTAAGATACGCTCAACATCTTCCCCTGCCCACCTGCCCCTTTGTATCTGTGGTTGGTGCCCCTTGCCTCCCTTCTCTTCCCCACCTTAACTCCTTGCCTCTTCTACAAAAAATGCTAAAAAAAATATAAAAGCCAGAAATACCAAAACAAAGGTTCCTTTTGGAGCCACCTTTCACAGTTAAATTCCATGTGCGGGGGGAATTGGAATAAATTAGCTTGTTTTTCGATCAGAAATGGTGGCTCTTAAAAGAACCTTTTTTCAAGAAAAAAGAATGTGGGGGGTTTTATAGACGAACTATCAAATGTTCTACTGAACATATTTATTTTTTCTAACTTTCACAAAAACAACTTCTAATTTTTTGTTCTGTTTTTATTTTTCATTTACTACAACTACTAAAAAATACTTCAATACATATTTCACATGTTCACAAAAACTGTTAGAATGCATTTCGGATATTCAAAAGAAAAATCTGATTTCCAACATCAGTCAAATGCACTCCATCTGTTCGAAAAATATTCACAATATCAAACTTGATATTTTCATTTTGAAAAGATGTCATTTCTGACATCCTGCAAAAAAGCACATACAGCTTTGTTTACATTGCACCTTGCTTTCTCGATTTATGGACAAAATAAATTAGCACGTTTCCACATTTGTCTTTAATCTATCTGAGAAAAAACAATCTTTGAACATGGAAACAGTTCCATTAACTTTGCTAATGTATCCTTCATTGCACTCTGTAAGGACATTCCGGTGACATAGCTCAAACTGTTACCTCCACAGTGAATACAATTATGTCTGGACGATTTAAAGTAGCTATACTCTCGCATAATGGGAGCTAATCTGCCCACTTCATTTCTCAAACTCCATACCAAGAAACTTCGAATCCAAGATTCACGTGTAATCCACACTGCTAACAAATACACCTTCAACCGATGGATGCAAGAATCGCCCACAATCCTGAGACTCTGTTTCCTCAAAGCCATAGCCATAGCCATAGCCATAGCCATTGTCATTACACACAACAAAAATAACTCTTGCTACACTGGTTTCTTGTACACCACAACCACAAAACCTGATTGGCTAATCCCCCCAGATGTCCGCAGACGTCTGCGATTGTCTGCATTCTCTGCAGTACTCTTTCTATGCCAGGCATCCTATAAAGGACTCTGATGGTACGTCCTATGTCCGCAGGCTGTCAGTGTCGGTGGACGCTATAGCACAGGGCAGCCCTTCTACCCTTTTTAATTTTATTTTTGTAACACTCCCTCATTGGCTGCTTCAAAAAAAACACACATCTATCTACCAATCACATCCAAAAGCTCTACATGTAACCCTGTCATCTCAGTTCAGCACTTCAGATGTACTCTTGAACTCTGAGTACACATTTCCTGTTACTCACAGCCACCTGCATCCAGAACTACTGCGAAACTCTCCAACATTTCTATTTGTAGATTTAACATCTGCATCTAACAAGACATAGTACAGGTATGCTTATATTTTCATAGGTATTCTTCCAACCTTTTTTTTACAAATCTATACATACAGGCTTGCTGCCACATACCCTGTAATAAACTTTTCAATAAGCATATTCTCTTTTTAACCACTCTACCAAATGCCATGTATTTCAGCATTTTGCACCTGGCCACATCAAGTGGCTGTTACTTGCATGTACTGCCAACATGTTAAACTTCCACACACCAAGTGCCACTTAAAAATGCTCTACAAATCTTTTGCATTTGCTTTTCCTTTCTTTTAGATAAAAGGTACACAGAGTGCTGCTGTAAATGCACATATGCATTTTTTTTACTTTCAACAAAACGCTCCTAAAAATGAAACATTCTTAAACGCACAGCATTTTCCATTTTTCATTCCCTATAAATATCATATTTTCAAACCTTTCTCATGACCTCCCTTATAGTGCCACCATTCGCCACCTGCTCACAAATGTGTATACGGCCAAAGTATCTATATACAACACTTCACCTTACATATAAAGTACCGTGCTTTTCCAACCACTACTATAAGACATAAAACACTGCTCCAACTACAATCTGCCATTGCATTACCACTACGCCTCAGTTTCCCTATTCTTTAAAAACACTGCAACACATTACAAATGCATTGCACCACAAACACAGCCCTTCTCCTATTACAATTACCAGCACAAAAATAACCTAGATATGCATCTTTAATACACACCCATGTTTGCACTGTTCCTTATAAAGTCCCAAACAGCACTGGTCATGGTCCAATTGTTTTAACAACATAGTTAACATACTTTACTACACCACCCGTAGCACAACTGTAACTCTTTTACCCAACAACAACTCTTACCTTCATAAATAACACCCTCTCTTACTAAAAGTACTTCACCAATACCACATATACCCACAAACGTTCTTTTACAATTACAGGAAAAGAAGATTGATGAAAACAGCTACAGAAGAAATAACACTCTTCACATCCTACAAAGTAAGGGCATTAATATGCATGTATATTCTCTGATTGTAACAATGAACTTTCACTATATTAGCCTAGAGTATTTGTTTCTACCCAGCAACATTTTATTTCACTTTTACTCATTATATTGCAACATTCACACTCTATTCCCATCCAAACATTGCTCTTTATTCAATACACCACCCATTCCTTACTGCCCAACAACAGATCCATCTCTCATCAACTTCTATACCACAATTTAACGTACTTACTATTCCATAACCCTATGCACATGAGGTCCTAATTCCAACCCTATAATGTTCAAACTCATTGCATTCCAAAGCACGTACACACACTTCTTTGCCCCTTTTCTAATACACCCACACAACCCTCACACGTATGCCTATGCACTAACACACCTTTTTATTGATTTTTTATTTGTTTTTGGTAGCAAAAATTAATTTACACCTTAACAAAATTTTATCACTTAAATAACATATCATTCATACACATTATTTGTAAAAACTCACGATGTAAGCTTATGTAGAGTAAGAAATATAGATCCATCAAAACTTATAAGTCAGCAAATTTAAAATTCAAATTCATCAAATACATAGTACAATAGGTCAACTTTCACTTTCAAGTTCTTTTTTTTTCATATCGTAATTACAACTAGCTACACTCCTTGAAGACACTCATACATATAGAGTTATTTACACAACTTTTGAAAACGATGGCCCTCTGAGTCTCAAAGAGTAATGCCAATAGCCTCAATGGAGGCCAAGAAGATGCCTTCTCACTTTAACCTGCTAAACCTCCATGGTGCCAGATGTGATGTGTTTGTTGGTATAAGCAAGTACTATTTGCATGTCAGTGGAACATCTTTGGACTTCCTGATATACATCGATTTATTTAATAGCAGAAGGACTTTCTCGATCTTATTCACAAGTCTCACCATTGCTAACATAATGGAATTAGACTGGCCCCACATGCAACGCAGCCAAACCAACTGGCGCTCCGTGCTGGAGTTCGAGATAAAGAAAGGTCCCAAGCAGCAGAGCCTTTGTTGTGCAAAATAAGTACAGTACATAGTCAGGTGTTCCAAGGTTTCGCACTCCCCAACCATAGAACAGAACCGACAACAGCCCCACTGCCCCAACTCTTTGTATCCTGTCCAGTTGCTAATGCGAGATCCCGTGTGGATAAGATCCAGACGAAATCTCATGTAAGTCCTTCTGGCATGATGATCCGGAAAACACAATATGTAGGGCAAGCGGGGCGAAACAGCCTGCCTAAATTTTGCATAGATGTGAAATGAAGAGTAGCCTGGGATTAAGTCAGCATTACAATCCCATGCATTTCTGAAAAGTCTAGTTTTAACTTTCCATGGAGAATCGATTAGATCCTGTTGGTTCATATTCAAGGACCTCAAAATTGCCATCATATGTGCCTTAAATTCAACCATAGACGCAGGATGTTCTTCATTTAGCATTAAGCTAATGTTCTCATACAAAGAGTTAGCTGCGGGCGATATCATTTTGTTAAATGAGTTTAACCTACACCAGTCGTGTTTGTCTGCCAGGGGATAGAGTCCTAGTTCATGTAGGAGAATTGAATTAGGCAAATAGCCAGGGAGACCCAAGACCCTTTTCCAAATCTTGCCCTGAAGAAAATTTAATAGAGGGCCCAGGTTTACCTAGCATGCATCCAAAGTGTAAAGTAGGATGGGTTCTACCTTAATGGTGTAATAATGAAAAAGGGGCAATAGCGAATATCTACAGTACCTGGAAAAAATAATCCTCATCTCTGCAGACAAATGTGTAAGCTTGGTCTCCAACACTAGACGCCACTTGCCGACAGAGAAAGCTATTATGTGAGATTTATCTGAATTAATAGTCAAGTTGTTCTGATTACAATACTCATGGAAGATGTTTAATTTGTTTTGAAGACCAAAGGGTACTTTATCAAATAGGATAACGTTGTTGGCGAATGTCAACCATTGGAGACGCAACTTACCCAGGGTTGCAGGGAAGGTATTAATTCCCTCCCATATTTGTTCAATGTCGGCCAGGTATAGATTAAAAAGTACCACGGCCAAATTGCAACCCTGCTTCACGCCGATTCTCGTCGGGATACTGTCAGATAGCAGGCCCTCTGAGGTGATACGCACCCTATAAGAAGTGTTTTGGTGTAGAGCCGCTATTATCGCAACCAGCTCAGAGGGGATGCCATAAGACAGCATCTTCTGCCAAAGACGGTTACGCAGTACGCTGTCAAATGCTGCGGATAAGTCTAAAGATGCCATGTAGATCGTGCCATTTGGCTGTAAGCGTGATGCTGACAATAAGTGGGCAAGAATAGATGCGTTCAACTGCGTGCCCATAGCTCTGCGGAAGCCAATCTGATCTTTTGAAAGAATGCTGTTAGCATTGACATAGGACTCCAATTCACTCAAGACTAACCGTGCAAAGATTTTAGCTGAAATGTCAATTAAGGCTATTGGCCTAAAGTTTAGCGGGTCATTTAGAGCACCCTTTCTGTGGATTGGGATTATAATTGCCATAAACCAGGAGGGGGAATTTTCCCAGTTTGGTATACAAGCTGGTAACATGGAAGCAAGTACTTGGCCCAAAACTGGGGGTCATCCTTAAATACGCAGGGCGGTAACCCATTGGGCCCGGCCGCTTTGGAGAATTTCAGTTGTGAAATTGCCCATATAATGTCCTTGATGGTCCATGGACAAACAGAGGGAAACTTCAGCTGTAAATTAAGAGACTCCAGCCTTAGATGTAGGTCAGGCAACTTATATTTCTGGAGGAAAAATGTCCTCCATTCGGGGCCAGATATAGTAGCCACCATGCGGTTGTCCACCTTACCAATGGGGTTTCGGAGAATAGACCATTGGTCCCTTGTGTTTTTCTTACAGAGCAATTCAATCATTTGTTGGTTGGCAAGGTTAAACAAGCAACAATGGAGTTTTTTTCTCTTCTTAGAGTTGCTAAGCTTGAAGACCCACCTCTTAGATTCCTCAACTCGCTGTTTTTTTGAGTTTTTAAATTAGCGACCTCTGCCAAATGTGGGCATACAGCCTTTGAGATGTTCTTTTCACTGTATTCTTTGGATCAGCACACCAGGTGCGTGCAGATCATCTTCAGATTTAATTCATTGATTTTTTCCCTGTTCCGCAATGCTAGGTGCTCATCATGGATCTCCAGAAGATCCCAGTTTACAAAAAACACCATTTTGCGGCAGGTGCTGGGATGCCATCTGACAGACAAAGTTTGCCTATCACTTTCTACCATGACGGCAGACTCCGTGGTTTCGTATGCATCGAACCTCAGATGTAGATAGGTAGACCACATACGATGATCACTCACCCCCGCACTCAAAACTGTGATGGGGTCGAGCAGACCAGAACATACTACTGATGCAAACATGTCGATGAGAGATGATAAGGTCCCACGTTTCCAAGCGATTTTAATGGCGTGTTTGGCAAATTGAATGGGATGAATGCCCCCCGCTTCAAAGAAACTGGCCCAACGATTACCTCTACAAAAGGCTTGAAGTACATATGGAGAGGAGTTATCGGAAGGCCGAGTGGTACCTTCCAATTCCATGTACGAGTTCAAATCGCCCCCAATTACAATTTCGTGATTAGGACAAAGAAGAGCTGCAAGGCCCAAAATTCGATTTAAATCCTCTAGAGTCGAGTCCAAAGAGACTGCATTTGGATTCCAGTGGATAGACAGCAAAAGTAGTGAGTGAATTTCACAGTCAGTAAAAGTCAATTCCACCAGTATGAATGATTCAGTTTTTTCCAAGGTGCGTGAAGCCACCTTCAGGGCGTTGTTGACAAGTATCGTAATGCCACCAGATGGGGGTCCAGAGCAAGAACATTGTGCAGGGGCACTAAAACATGTGTACCCATCAAGCACGAGAGCCTCTGACGCCATCGTTTCCTGTACCAATAAAATATCTGGCCTATAACCTATCTCTACCCGCCCGTGCCATGCCTTGAGGTTATTCACACCACAGCAATTCCAGGAGCAATAGCAATCCCGTGCTGTTATGACTCCGCTGGTGGAGGTTTCATAGAGGCTGCCACTTTGATCAGCGGCTCGAGCCATGACAAACCACTTAACGCCTGCATGAGCAATGCAAGTTGCAAGGTTAGTTGGTTGGCTTGGGACTCAAATGGAGCCACTCCGGGACCTTCTGCTCGTACCATATGGACTGGCATGACAAAGTCCAAAAAAGCCCAGGCACACTCCATATCTGCAAATAGGCAGGGAGTGAGGCCCAGTGATTCGAAGTCATCTGTAAAGTCCAAGATCAGTTTCGCAATTATCTGAGATTGGACTCTACACAGCACTCTGTGGTTATTGTGGGAGGCAAGCTTTACCCAATCTAGGTCCTTTGATGATGGGTTTCTTAACGGTGGTATCTGAAAAAATGAATTAATCAAAAAGGACCTGTTAATCCTGGAATGGCCGTTTATGTCCGGATTACTAATCCATGCAAGTATTACTTTCATATCCTTGGGGGTTTCCGAAAAGGACAGCATATCAGTGGATGGCTCCCCCAGGAAAGTCTTTTGTGGTATATCTACAACACAGGACATATTGCGTAGCGGAGCCAAAGGTGCCAGGACATCCTCAGAACTGTACGGATGGGCCGTCTCCTCTTGCCCCTCCTGACTGCCATTCTCCTGTCCCACTGGGTCGGAGAGCTGGCCCTCAGAATTTGGTACCAAGGGCACTATCTCAATCGCCATTTTTGGAGTAGGTGCAGCTTCAGTTTCGCCAGAAGCCTGCATAACCACTTTTTTGCTTTCAATGTTGGGGAAAAAAGCAATGAAGTTGTGATTGGGACTTCACAGATGAAGTCCTGGGGGGTTGAGAGGCAAGCACCTGCACATTCCCACTTTTTAGGACTTTCATCTGAAGATGTTTTTTACTTTCCTCATTTAAGTCAGGGAGGTCCAAGGCCAGGTCATCCTGGCCATTCCCTGCGTTAGTGCTCAATTCTGGAGTAGTTTCTGTGCTAGGCTGGGGGCCCGGAAGCCTGATCGCTTTTTTTGCCACTTGCTTCTGTGTGGCCTTCGCAAGGTTTAAGCGTTTCTGAGCTCTCAGGAATGATTTTTTTGCCTTTCAAGACAGAAAGTGCCTTGGGGCTTGTTCTGAGTGGGTCGCCTCTAGCTCGCCTGACATCGGGGGAGCAACAGATTCTGAAATAATCTGACTATCAATAATGTCTGTCAATGCAGAAGGACTGTCGGGTGTATGCTCAACCCTGTTGGCGAGTTCCATTCCTCCACTTAAATATGCTGGATCTTCAGAGGGTTGCGACTTCGCAGTCAATTTAAACAAGATGTGTTCGACCTGGAAGAGTCGATATGATATGATATGATATGGCCTTTGTAACGCGCCTATACACAAGTGTTTCAAGGCGCGACGAGGCAGGGAGGGGGGAACAGGGGGAAGACAGACAACGATCCTACTAGGCCAGGTGTCATTCAGATCGCGCAAGTGCAGGGGTAGGGGGAAGGGAAGAAGTGCAAGGGGGGAGGGGGGAAGTGCAATGGGGGGGTGGAAGTGCAGTACAAGGTAAGTAGAATAAAATAAATAATAAATAAATAAATAAAGAGGGCCAGCTAGTGGCAAGTGCAAGGTAAGTGCTGGGAAGGGGGGGTTGGAGGGATACAGAGACAGTCCCGCAGTGCAGGGGTTGCCAGGGAGGCAGTGCAAGTGGAGAGTGGCTGGGCCCAGGGTCGGGGAGTGGCCCAGTTGCAGATTCAGTGCAGTTTCAGCGAAGAATTAGCAGGGGAGAGGGAGAGAGAAAGCAGAAGCAAAGAGGAAGGTTTTGAGGTGCTTCCTGAACCGGAGATGGTTCTCCTCAAGTTTCAGGGAGGCAGGAAGGCTGTTCCAGAGGGAGGCCCCTGCCGCGGAGAGAGATCTACCCCCAGCACGTTGCTTCGAGAAGCGGCTGACCCTGAGGGAGTTGGAGACGGATGAGCGAAGGGATCGGGAAGGAAGATATTTAGGAAGAGAGAGTTGAAGGTATTTAGGCCCCAGGCCCCAGAAGGCCTTGTGGACAATGCAGAGGGTTTTGAACTTTATCCTCGCAGCCACTGGGAGTCAGTGTAGAGATTTCAGTCCTGGAGATATACGGTCCCTGGGCTTGAGGCCAAGGACAAGTCTCGCAGTTCTGTTCTGGATGAGTTGCAGAGGGCGGATAGTGGAGGCAGGCAGATTAAGATAGAGGCTGTTACAGTAGTCCAGCTTCGAGAGAACCAGGGCTCGGGAGACAGTGAGCTTCTGGGGGAAGGAGAGGAAGGGAAGAATACCTCTGAGGAGGTGCAGCTGGTAGTGTGACTTCTTAGAGACGTCGGATATATGCGGAGAGAAGGAGAGTGTGGAGTCGAAGATAACCCTGAGGTTTTTTGCCTTGCAGGTAGGAACAGGAAGAGGGCCAAGAGAGGCCGGCCAGAGAGCTGCAGGGAAGGGGGGGGTGGGTGTGCCGATGAGTAGAATCTCAGTCTTACTGGCATTAAGGCAGAGGTCATTGGCGGCACACCATTCCTGGATAGCAGACAGACAGTCAGAGTTGAGGGAAGGAGAGGAGGAGGCCGAGGGTAGCCTGAAAATGAGCTGGGTATCGTCCGCATAGCACTGAAAGTTTGGCAACTTCCAGCAGATCTATGACCTCACAGTCAGGGTGTTCCATTCCAACCATGGGGTCCCCTTGCAACACCTGCGAGTACAATCTTTGCGGCAAATAGGCATTCAAGTGCACTTTTTCCGTCAGAGAGCCTTGCGACCTAGACGGCGGCGGAACAGAGACAGATGCTCGTGGTGGTACCACGTTTGCCAGCATTTTTTAAAATTGTGCAAAATAGAATACTTTGGATTTTTCCTTTGCGAGGATGAAACCTTCCAATTTAGCCATCTTTTCCTTCATAAAGGCTAAAGAGCATTGCATTTCCCTCAGGGAACAATGGGTGAGCTCATGGCCCTTATCCAACAGGTTAAGTATACGTGAAATGACCGGGAAGCTGAAAGGGTCATTCAAAAGAGAACCAGAGAGAGAAACCTCTGGAGTTGACGATGCACGCACCTCCTCTTTGGATGCAATGAGGCCGGCATCGTCGTTTCCCAAGGTGGAGTCATCCAATACACGGGTGGGCAGATTCCCAGGTGGCTCTACATATCCACCATGGGCGTTGGTATAACCCAAAGGCACACCCGCTCGCACTCCCCTCACTGGAGTAGGTGGCAAATCTCTTCCAAACTCGCTGAAATTTTTACAGCTTAGTTCATCGGGAAGATGAAAATGGACTTGTTCACGAAAGGGAAAAGGCCTAGAGGCAGGTGAGGAGGGGCCCAGAGAGAGCCGCACGCGTTTACTCAATTCGCTCATAATTGTCGGCGCTAACATTGATGCATCCGAAACATGTGGAAAACCAACATGTTCATGCCTAGGCATGCAATTAATATCATGTACATGCACAGCATCACAGACCACCTCCCCATCATTTTCGTTAGCTTGTTGCACCGAAAAGGTAGGAAGTTTCACAACCAAAGGGCAGGCTGTTATCAAAGGCTCCAAGCATGAGGCTAATTCCTCCGTTTTTGAGGCATCAGGTGAGCCTTCTTGGTCCAACACCGCAGCTTCCACATCGAGCGGAGTTGACATTGATAGCAGAGATTTTTTGTATGGCAAAGGGAAGGAGGAGGGGTGTTGGTTGGCATTTTAGAGGCCCCAGACTTCCCGGGGACTTTCGAAAATATACCAGACTTGGAGCTGCTTCTTAAGGCGCGGCTCATGGTCTATACCTGATCCAAGTACCAACAAGAAAGAGCTGGTAAAGATGTATAAATAGTGCAGCAAACCAACCCCAATTTAGAGCCCAATACCACAATTTGGGAAAGACTAACACCCCTCCCACCCACTCCTGGGATTAAGTCCTATGTAGAGAGCAGAATAGAGGAGAGGTCAAAACAAAGTGGGATTCAGGCAATCAGAATAAGAAAAAGGAAGGGAGACAATGAATGGCCATAAACTCCACAAAGTACAGCATTACCAGATGATGCCAAGCAATGTTAACCAGTGCCCGTACCAAGCAGCATAGCAAAGATTTTTTGAGGTTAAGTATGTGGATGCCCAATGGTGACTGGCTCCAGTACAACACTCTTATCCTCACAAGACACTATCCCTTTAAGGGTAAAGGATACCAAAACACCGGAGGTCACCCATAAGCACCAAGTGCCCGAGGATCAAAGGCATAAAGCCTGCAGTCTCCTAAGGCAAATTTAAGTGCTCATGCGTTCTATACATCCTACCAAGTTTTACCCTCACCACTAGCCACAGTGGCTTGTGTCTCCCACCAACCTGTATCAACCTGCCAGTTATGTACACTGCTAAACTAGCTCAAGCTTGGCATAAGGGCTCTAAGCACCCCTGGGCCCTCTACAAGGAGGACTTGTGAACCAAGTGGAACAGTACCTTGTTACCCGGCGACCCGCCCCGCGCACCACGAACAGCAAACAGTACTTGTCGTGTACTTTGCAGTGCGTGGTGCGGGTGCGCTGGGAAGGGAGTATTTGAAGAGGGTGAGGGAGCGTCACTCGGCAGAGGGGGCGGAGCATCCTCCAACTGGAAACACCTTGGAAAGGATGAAAAAATGGTGTCTTTAAACACACAATCTACCAAGTTTGTGCAGTAACACTACAAGCCACACAACTTAGGTGGCACACCACTTCAATGTGCTCCAATAAGGTTGCAAAAGGAGCCCACAATCACCTTCCACTTCCTCCCCATGGGGCCAGGCAAGCTGGTGCCACCAAGTAAGACGTCCTGCAGGCAGAGATCCGTTCGGCGGCGTCCAAGCTGCTCCAAAAAATCACGGCTGGAAGACGGCAGCAGCAGCAGGTCTCAGTGTTCCAATACGGAGCTAAGAGCTGGGAGCAATCAGCAAACAGTACTTGTCATGTACTTTGCAGTGCGCGGCGCGGGTGCACCGGGAAGGGAGTATTTGAAGAGCGTGAGGGAGCGTCACTCGGCAGAGGGGGTGGAGCCTCCTCCAACAGGAAACACCTTCCACTTCCTCCCCACGGGGCCAGGCAAGCTGGTGCCACCAAGTAAGACGTCCTCCAGGCAGAGATCCGTTCAGCGGCGTCCAAGCTGCTCCAAACAATCGCGGCTGCGAGGCGGCAGCAACAGCAGGTCTCAATGTTCCAATACGGAGCTAAGAGCTGGGAGCAATCAGCAAACAGTACTTGACGTGTACTTTGCACTAACATACCTTTATAACAACCACTGTTTTCCTCAAAACATCATAATGTCCCTCCTTATTCAATCACACTACCACTCCCTTACTAACCCAAGCCCATCACACCTATACATGCTCTTATCTTACAACCTTCCCAACCACACCTATCATCCCACTACACAATCGCACACCACTTAATTCATCTGTACAATAACGCCCACACACACACACGCATAATACATGCACATACATTCCACAACTTTCAAACCAAAAACAATGTATAGAAAACATTTAAACAGAACAGCAAGTAACCTTGCTGAATGAAACAAAACCAGCCACCCTAAAAAAAAGTAAGGCCCCTCTTGCAAAAACTAAAAGTAAAAAAAGATGCATAAACAAAAGCAGACCTACTAATGAACCTAACATATATCTACCAATGTTAACGTAGCCACAGTAAAGCAATCCAAAACATTTATTTTGCAAAAAAATTTCCACGTACAGTTCTTTCTTAAAAATCTTATAAAGACAGGTAAAAAGTCACAATCTACCCTTAAAAACTAGAACAGAAAACAAATACTTGAAGCTCTAATTGACAGCACATTTCTACTAAAGCAAAAGTTGTTTATATTAATTTTAAAGAAAATGAAACCTAAATTAATCAATAAATTACAAAGCGTTCTTTTAAACATGCGCAATGTCAATATAGATACCTTTTCCAACTTCTGTGAAGGTTAATGGATTCACACAAGCAGCACAGAACAATATTTCAATGAAGATGCTTATTAACAAGAACAACAAAAAAACAATTGTCATAGACAATGATGGCTGAGGGTATGAAATGGTAGGAGACACCATTACGGCAAAAGAAACCCTTATAGAAAAAACTTCACCAACAAACTTTCAACCAAATGTTACTTTTGCCCAAACAAACCGTCCAGTGTACACATGGATGTGCAGCCCAATTTGTAACACGCCTACAATCCTTCAAATCTTTACGACAATTCCTCATTCACTATGTGAAACTAAAAGACAAAAGTAGAATAAACACTTTAGAAACACTTTACAAACCATGGTCTCCTGCCCAGTGTGTATCCACACTGGACTGCGAGGACATTCATTAGCCTGCAGTTCAGGAACTGCTTGCAAAAGCATCATTCCACTATATAAAATCTTGCACTAGAACCACAAAATTTAAATTACTTTCTCCTACATGGGCCAGCCAAAGAACTCCTTCAAAAAATAGAGCACATCCAAAGTAAATATTTTGCAAGTGAAGACCACTATTTCAAAATTCAGAAACTTTAGAAACTTTAGAAAACATTAGGAAAACCTCACACACACCAACCTCCTAACAAACACATACAAAAAAGATATAGCCAAGTTTCAAAACACATCTGCAGAAATACCAGACCAAGTATGTGTCTGTTGTCACAGAACATTTTATTTAAAAAAGCACATGGTAGATATAGCCTACAAAATAGAGTACAATGAGGAATCCCAATGGTTCCAATTAGATTTATATCCAACAACAGAAAATAAATACAAAATAACTGGCCCCTCAATAGTTACTGCAATACAAAGCTTGACAATAGCCACATTCAATCACATGCTATCACTAATTACTTGGAAATATTCCCATGTCCAAAAGCTCTCCAACAACTTCACTTGTATGAGAGCATTATAATGCAAACAGTACACCCATTTCAAGCTATAATACGCCTTTAACCGAAAACAGCCAAATTGCCTCGATCTCCGTTACTAAAAGACATTCGTGCCCAAGTAGTATATTGGCAATTAGATCTTAAAGAAAATGGACAAACTCTGAGTACAACGGCCAATAGATGAATCTTTGATTGTACTAGTTAATGGTGTACCAACAAAAGAAAAAATGTTGGCAACAACTAGTTGACTTAAAGTTAGACAAGCCCTACAATATCTCAAAGAAAACAATGAATACTACAAAGATATAAACATAGAGGAAAACTTAAGAGAAACCACCCAAATAATTGAAGATTCACCACAGACTGGCCAATTTGAACGTGTAGATCCTGTTACTGCAGCCAACATTTTAGACCAGTATACATTTCACCCACTACACTCCAAAGACACGATAGAAGATGCATTAGAAATGTATCAAATGTGTCAAGCCAAAGGCTGCCCAATGAGCATATAGGAGAAAAGTGTAGAAGCATGTTGTTTTCCTCTACTCTTTCCTACAGGAAAAGGAGGAAGATATGATTTAAGATCCACACAAATTACTGCATCAGAATATCGCTCTTTACAAATGTATTCTAAACACCCCAGATTCTGACAAAATGTAAGATACATTTTCCACCTCCTGTTTGAAAGTGAACTAGCAACTCTGTTATGGAGTTGCACACATATTAAAAACAGGCTCTAATTTTTTAAACAAGTCCGCTACCCAACTGCTTCAAATCATAAAAGACAAAGCTGAGGTTTTGCACTCATGTGCCACAAATCACTTGGCAAAAATGCGTGGTACAAAAGAATACTGGTTCTGATGGGACACTGATGTACGTTGTTAGCTAAGGAACCTTGGCCCACCCACATGGATTGTTACTTTAAGTTGTGCAGAATACGCATGGGATAACTTTCACAACTTCACTTCAATCCAAAATAAAAAGGGAATAGATATATAAATACCAGGAAAACTCTGTTCTCTTGACCCTGTCAATGTATCAAGGTACTTTCACCATCGCCTCATTGCCATGCTGCTCTTCATCCGCAATAAAACTACCCCTCCACTTGGATAAGTAGAACACTTATTTTGGAGAAAAGAATATCAATCCAGAGGAGAAACACACATCCACCTGCTTTTGTTGATGTAAGATGTTCGCAAATTTTGACCATGACATTGATGCCACTGTTTTACAATTTATTGAAAAATACATTACCTGTGAACATCCTTCAGAAACCACACATAGTATCCTACGTATACCAATCTTTATGCTTCCCAAAACTTAAGTGCAGCAAATACTGCCGACGTTGATATAAAATCAAAGGTAACTACTATACCAAATGTCGCTTTGGCTTCCCTATACCAGTTTGCGTAAAATGACAAGTAAATAGCTTGATGTCTTCCGTTAGACACAGTGTAAAAGGCAAATCCGCTAAATACACATACAACATTAAAAGGGACAAAGCATCCAAATGCGTCCATGATTACAATGCAATAATTGCCCTCTTGTGGAATGCAAATATAAACATACAATACATTGCAAACATTTACACTGCAGTTGCAAGATATGTCACTAAAGCTGAGAAAACAGAGCTAAAAGACCTCTGTAGTGACATATCATCTGACAAAACACTGTCACAAAAATTGTATAGCTTTGGTATAAAAATGCTCTTCCATAGAGAAGGCAGGTGCTACGAAGCTGCAGACCGTTTAACAGAAACAACCTCAAATGGGAAATACAAAAACATTGTCTGGCTAAACCTTGGTCCAGCCTTGTCCCAAATAAAACGTACTAAAATCCTACCAAAATATAGAAGTAATAGCCACAAATGATCCTGACAGCCAGGAAATTTTAAAAAACAATTTAATTGACACACACTACCCAAACAGTAGTACTACTTTGGAAAACATGTGCCTGTACGACATAACCCAAAACTATTCATACAAAAATAATGTCGCACTAGATGAGACAACTGGCAAATATTCAGTCTCAACTTGTGAAGGAAGTCTAGTAAACTCAGCCTAATTAATCATATAAGTTTTCATTGAAATCTCTGCAACATAGAGAACTTTATTGCATGGCCCTACTACAACTTTCTAAACCTTGGATAAAAGAAGAATAATTATTAGGTGACCATGACTCATTTGAAGCTGCATCCAATGCAAATGAAAGCTGTATAACAAATGCCAATTTCAAACAATGCAAACAAATGTTGGACAATGAACACCAACAAGCAGAAGAAATTGAAGCTATACTAGATAGACACTCCTGAGGGCAGTCAACCTTCTCTTACAGAAAGCCAAGAATCACTTGAACCACTAATTCTAAATGAAGCAGAAATAGCCATGAATGAGGTAGAACATACCATGTATCAATCTAAACAATCTGAAGACTTGTTAGTGCTCAAATCAAAGCTAAATGATGAACAACTCACCATTTATCTAGAAGTCCATGAAAAAATTGAACATGGATTTAAACATGAAACTAAAACTTGTAACTGTAAACATTATAAATCTCTGCTCCTGTATGTACTTCTACGTCCTGTCCCCTTGCCTCCATACTGTATGGGCGTTCCTCACTAGAGACGGTAGACGGAACCTTTTTCACCAGAAAAAACCTTCTTAACTTTTAAATTTAGAGGGGCGCGGCCCTGGGACAATGCGCTCTGCTGACTCCGCCCACTGGTCCCACTCCTCTGTTCCCTTTTCTGCATCGACAGGAATGGACCGCTTTCACCAGGGCTCATGGGTTTGGCTTTGGCCTTGTAATACCACGCGCTCTTCCCCGGATACTTTCTTATGTCTTTTGTCTTCTGTCTTTTGGTCTTAATCAGGTACTCGGTCCTCTGGCACCGTACTCCTCCCGGCGCATGTTGATGTCAGTCGACTTCAGCAGGTGTCCAGCCTGCGAAGGGCTCTTACCTACGTCTGACCCCCACGCTCTTTGCCTCTGCTGCCTTGGTCCTGATCATGACTGGGAGGGTTGTACCATGTGCGACACATTTGCACTGCGTGCTCTGAAGAACAGGTTAGCTCGGTGGAGGGAGCTCTTCGAGAAGTAGCCTCCAGAGGACTTGAAAGACTTCATCAGACACAGGTCAAGGCCTAAGGTAGGGCCTTTTTTTCCATTGCACCCCGCAAAGGTGACTCCTTCCCAAGGAAACACCTGAGAGGGAGGAACCAGTCAGGTTCTTGCACCAGTACAGGTACTGAATCTACTTCAACTTCCGGCCCTCAGGCCAAGGGGTCATTAGATCCTTCCAGGGACAGTGATGAGGGACCGCAAGGTTCTTTTACCAGGTGTCTACTCCAGGGGCTACGCCCTACTGCCGCACAGATGTCTGAGGGGGTGTCTGTACGCAGCACTACCAGCAATTCAGTCGAAGGCAACATGCCTGCCAGGCCCCATCCCGAGGTGCAGGGTAGGTCTCATGCTCCACCGCCAAGAGTCCTGGAGGAGGCCGGGCCCAGCACCATGACTTTGGAACGTGGCATGCAGCCCAACAAAATGGCCACTGTGCCAGACAAGAGGGCTGCTCATCCGATATCGCCCCCTGGTACAGAGCAGGTGGGAGAACGAGTTTCACGGTGGGACTGGTCTCAACCAGGTAAGTGGCCTACAGCTTATCCATCAGCATTGCAGGGCAGCTTTACCCCACAACCAGCCATGCAGAGTACGCACAGGCCCCAGCACCCGCCTGCTACTCCGTCAATACAATACCCACCACCCCACCAGCCTATGAAGACCGTTTTTCTCAGATGTTCCTCATGCTCATGCGATCTCCTCAGATGGGGTCCATCCTTCGGGATGTGATCAGGGACATTCTCCCGCCGGTCCCACCGCCGGCGCCTATAGTAATTCCTCCGTTGGCTCCAGCACCTCAGACACCCACGCAGCCCCTGCTGCCCACGCCGGGTCCTTCAATTCCGGCTTTCCTGCCTCCCACAGTTCAGGCGGTTCCACACCAGCTTCCACACCAGCCACCGGCTCCGGTTCCTACATCGCTGCCTTCGGCGCCCAGCACTACTCCTCCCGCACCAGACCAGCCGGACACCTGGTGGACACCGACGAGGAAGAGGACCCCGACACGCCATCCTCAGCCAAGGCCTTTCATGAACGGCTCTCAGGTTTGGCTGAATAATTGGGGCTTCCTCAACCCAAGGTTGAACAACTGGAGGTGGGGGTCCTGGCCGATGTACTCACTCTACGCCCAGTGGGTAGAACGGCAATCCCGATGCAGAAGGACGTTGTCGCCTTGGCCAAAAAGGAGTGGCTTAGACCCCATACGGCCCAGCCTGTCAATCGGCACCTCAACATCAAGTATAGGCAATAGAGGCGGATCCACTCTTGCTGTCGGCATACCCTCAACCACACTCTTCGGTGATCGCTTCAGCGTCACTGTACTCCAAGCCTCAGTCGTCCTCGGCCACCTCGTCTTCGGGCGCTTCTAGGCAAGGAGGAGAAGATCTTGGAGGCTTATGGAAAGAAGGTTTATTCCAATGCCTCACTGCACCTTCGTCAATCTAATGCAGACGCCATGCTGGCAGCCGTTAATCAGAGGCTTTGGTGGGAAATAGCAGACTTCCTTCCAGAACTTCCGGTGGAGAGCCAGGCACAGTTCATGGCGGGGCTGGCAGAAGATAAAATGGTGGCTCAAGACATCATGGAGGCCACTGTGGCTCACATTGACACCTCAGGCCGTGCCATCTGTATCGCCACAGACATGAGAAGGACTGCCTGGCTACGGCTTCCAAGTTCAACCTGGACATCCAGGAACGAATATTGGACCTTCCATTCGAGGGTGGCAACCTCTTTCATTCCACCACCGATGAGGAGCTAGATAAGAAGAAAAACAGTTCCCAAACTGCAAAGTCTTTATCCTCTCGAAGGCCACGCCCAAGGCAGACACCCAGTCGCATCAATGCTCCAACAAGGGACGGGCCTTTGGCAGGTTCTGAGGCTCCCAGGAACGGAGTTCAAGACAGCCTGACCATTCCCAGAGTCAGCACCGGTGCAAACAGTAGAAGGGGGGACAAGGGCTTCTTTCAGTCCCCTCCTCTGCCCCAGCCTCCGAGGGAAAGAAGGCATGATGCGCCCCTTCAGATCCATATGTGTCTGGTGAGGGGCAGGCTTAGCCTTCATGCACAGTCTTGCTGTCAAAGGTTTGCAGACTCCTGGATACTATCCGTAGTGTCCATGGGTTACCGTCTACCGATTCATCCCTCTCTTATCTCCTCTCCTCCACTCCCACAAATTGGGACAACAACTCTGTTGGTGGAAATTCGTTCGCTCATCAAGAGCCAATGAGGCTTGGGCTTCTACTCCAGCATTTTTGCCATACAAAAGAAGAACCCGGTTGGCCTTAGAGTTGTGTTGGACTTTACCACCCTGAACCTCTCCCTCCCTCTTCAAAAATTCAAGATGGTTATGTCAGTGCTGATTGCGGAGACACCCTGCAGGGGAGACTGGATGTGCTCCCTGGATCTGAAGGACGCGTATATGCACATCCCAATTTGGCAGCTTCATCAGTCCTTTCTATGGTTCAGGATTATGGGCTTCCACTTCAATATAAGGTTCTACCCTTTGGCTTCAACACAGCCCCCAGTGTCTTTACCATATTTATGAATGCAGTGGCAGCTCTTCTCAGGGCCCAACGCCACCATGTCTATCCGTACTTGGATGACTGGCTTGTCAGGGCGAGATCCCTGGAGGCGGTTCTCCACACTTCCTCCACCCTTATGAACACACTCCACAAACTGGGATTTTCCATCAACCTCAAGAAGTCTCCCTGCCGCCTACGCAGAGCCGGACTTTTCTGGGCCTCATCTGGGACACAAGCTCTAAGAGAGATTTCCCCTTGGAGGACAAGATCACGGCCGCCAAGATGGCCACAGGTCATTTTCTCAGCAGAGAGGTGACTTCAGCCTGGTGGTACCAGCATCTATTGGGTATCATGGCGGCTTTCCTACTGGCAGTACCTCACACAAGGCTCTGGACCTGGAGAACAACATCTACTTGAGTGCAATCCACCTCCTTGGGTAGTCCAACCTGTAGGCAATCAGGCTCAGCAGACTGGGAGTGGACAATTATGAATGGCAATTGAATGATCAGGTCCTCCTGGGGATCTTCAGCAGATGGGGGCATCCTCAGGTGGATCTTTTTGCCACCTGGTACAATAAGTGCCCTCAATTCACGTCTTGGCAGGGGCAGACCCCGGCTCCATGGGCTATGCCTTCCAGATGCAGTGGAACAGCAGGACAGCATATGCATTTCCTCCCACTCCTCTGGTTCACAGGGTGATCTGCAAGATAAGGGAATTATGTCACCTCAGCATCATTCTGATAGCTCTGTGGTGGCCGGCGAGACCATGGTTCTCGTAGCTGCTCAGCCTCTCCGACAAGCTTCCCATTCACCTGCCATTGGGCCCAGTTCATCTTCTATTGCAGCAGGGGGGCAGAGTCATCCACCCCACCCCAAAGAAGTTATCCCTCACAGCGTGCTTCTTGAGCAGGTCACACTAAAGCATTTATGGCTGTCACAGGCTAACCTAGACATCATTCAGGGGGCTAGGAGTGACGCTACTAGGAGCCAGTAAAAAGCAAATGGACTAGGTTTTGCCACTGGGTGGAATCAAAGGAGATTGACCCGCTTACTTGCATGTTGGACGATGTGCTATCTTTCTCTGCACACCTCGCACACTCAGGAGTGCAAACAGACACATGCCGTAACTACCTGGCGGCCATAGGAGCTTACTGGAACTCGGAGGAGGAAGTTTTCTCATCCTCCAACCGAGTGGTTAAGCGACATCTGGCGGGCCTCACCAGGTGTTACCTGCCTATCAAGAAGCCACACCCGGTGTGGGGCCTCAACGTAGTGGCACCCAAACATTTCAAACCAATGCCGTCTGTGGAGATCAGGCTGGTCATCATTAAAATGGCTCTCTTGGTGGTTCTTCGGTCCGCACATAGAGTTAGTGAAATTCAGGCACTGGTGGCGTCAGAACCGTACACTACTTATCACAGAGATAAGTTGGTCCTGAGAACGCATCCCACGTTCTTGCCTAAAGTGGTCTCTTCTTTCCATCTAAATGAGGAGATAGTGTTAGCTATTTTCTTTGCAGATCCTAAGGATGATGCTCAAAGGGTCTTGCACTGTCTGGATGTCAGGCACGCTCTGAAATTGTATCTGGACAGGACTAAGAGCTTCCGCAAGTCGGACGCTCCCTTTGTCATCGGGGTAGGCAAGGCCAGGTTATCAGGTGTCCAAGGCCTCTATAGCAAGGTGGATGGTTTCGGCCATCAAGAAGGCCTATGAGGAGCAGCACAAGCCAGTTCCAGTGAACATGCATGCCCACGCTGTTAGACATGGCAGTTGCGTTCCAGAGGCACGTTCCGTGGCAGGTCATCAGCAGGGCAGCCATGTGGGCCACCCATTTGGCCTTCTGCCAACACTACTGTTTGGATGCCAGCTCTTGGTCAGACGTGTCATTTGGGCAGGCAGTATTAAGGAACTTGTTTTCTTAAGAAGGGTCACCTCTCCACCCTGGGGCTACATTCAGTTGTAATCGCCCATACAGTGTGGAGGAAAGGGATGGAACGTAGGAGTAATTATAAGTTACTCACCGTAGTGACTAATGTACTCCTAGTCCATAGTCCCCTTTCCTCCATACGTCCCAACATCCCCCCCTAATAAAACTGGTGTCATTAGGCAATGGTAATATTGTCGACACGTCATTGGGGACTGAGGAGTGGCGCTGGTGGGCAGAGTCAGGGGAGCGCATGCTCCCAGGCCCATGCCCCCGCATGCCTCTAAATTGTAAACGGGAAGAAGGTTTTTTCTGGTGAAAAATGTTCTGTCTCCTGTCTCTAGCGAGGGACGCCGACACAGTTTGGATGAAAGGTGGATTATGGACTCAGAGTACATTAGTCACTACGGCGAGTAACTTATAATTAAGTGATGAAACTGTTTCTGGCAAAACGTTCTTAATTAAAATAATCAGCACATTTTTATAAGACTTAACAAACAACAACCTTCCAGCTGTTGTAACAGCCCCCACAGGGTTAGCTGCCTACACCATAGGAGGTGTAACTTTACACAGACTACTGCACCTCCCAGTAGAACACCAAAACAAATTAGAATACTACAAATTATCAGCAGAAGCTGCTACTGAAGTACGCAGAACTGTGAAACAAATGAAAGTGCTCCTGATAGATGAAGTAAGCATGGTTACCAACCTCAGAATGCAAGAAGTCCTAAAACTGACTACCAAGAACTGTTTGGAGGAAAACACGTTATTATTTTCGGAGACCTCCTACAGTTAACACCAGTAAAAGGTCAACCTATTTTCAAAACAGTAGGACACAAACCATGCCGTAACACACTTCGCAGCATTGGAAATGTAAATAGCTGGCAACATTTTTGCTACAGAGAACTAACTCAAAACATGCATCAATCTGCAGATCCCACCTATGCTAACATTTTAAAAAGCATTAGAACTGGTCTGCTTACTAAAGATGCAAAAGCCATCTTAAATACTAGACTAATCCATGAGCTATATGGGAAAAACACATCTGCTCCTGATGTCATGTAACAATTAACTCAACAAAATATAAAATGCATGTCCTTAATGTCAACCCTTGCAAGCTGTAGTAAATTCAACTATACAATGTTGAAAAAAGAAATGCAACCCTTACTGTATATCAGCTCCACAGACAAACTAGAAGTACACCGCATGACACTACCTTTGTGTCAACAAGCAACAGCACAACTAAATAGATCAACTAAACAGCTGGATTAGAAAAATATTAACTCTGTGTCTAAACTGCAGAGTATTTCTAAAACATAACCTTGATGTAGAACAAGGTTTAGTCAATGGAGCAATTGGTACAGTTGTTGACTTCCAAACATATCCACATGACCACAACATTCAGTTTGTCAACATCCACTTTGACAAACCTTCCGAAGTTAAAAAAGAAAATAGGATGCACAATAGCATGTTTCCTTCTTTTCAAAGGCATGTACGTATGCATAGAACAATTCTCTCAATCTCTTGCATATGCTGTCACTATTCACCCATTGCAAGGTCTAACCCTAGAACACAAATAGATTGACATTGGCAGCACAGTTTTAAAATAAGGTATGAGTTAAGTAGCCCTTTCAGGTCTACGTACACTCAATGGTCTCAATGATGCAAACAAAAAGTCAACAATGACATTACTTGCATCCTAGAATACAAGCTACGTGCAGTGTGCACTCCGATATGTACCCTCTACCTCAAAAAAGAAAACATTTAAAAAGAAAATGTATACATACAGAACCTATAGCAGATATCCCAGCAATCCTGAAAAAAGCTAAGAATTGCTGCTCCATCAAATAATACAACCACAAAACTCTCTAGTCCAAAAAAAGCTGCACGTCCATCATCTCTGATGAACAACAAAACAACTGCATGCCCATCAAAGGATACAGAGGCACAACTCTCTTGACCATTTAAATTTAGCAACACAACTGGAGGAAATGCTATGCAAAAGTAGCAAACAATCTTCTCTTCCAATTGCCACCAGTTGGTCACCAACATTTACTTAAACAGCTCCGACCAGTTGTGTTTGGAAACGCTTTTCCTTCATAGAAATGCCACAAATAATCCTAACAGCACTTAGTGTCTCAGGTATAAGGCAAGAATTGGACTACTATACAGGAATGGTAAAACTGACCATAAACCCACAGGAAAATCCACAAGAAATCCTAATGTACTTACTACAAGTACTAGAAACCAAAAACATCCCTATAAATGAAATATTCCAGATTTCATACACGCAGAAGCATACATGCATGCTCTGCAACCATGTTTCACAAGAGCACATCCCTAATGAACGATGTATGTGTGTACCCATACCAAATTGTGAATCCATTACATTTTTGCAGCTGCTGCAGAATGCAAATCATGGTATATTATGCCCTTTTTTGTAATTCTGACAATCGTTCCACCATACAAATAAACTCATGTGGCCAATATGTGATATGAATGCCTCTAAGGTACAATGCAGATGGTAACAAAAAGAACTGTAAGCTTAGTAGCTTCACACACAGCAAAGTATCTCTTGGTAAGAAAAACTTCACAACAGTGGGCACAATCTACCACACCGGTGCTACATCCACTTCAGGCCACTATACTGCATGTGTCAAAAAAATAAGTGGTTGCTTTGAATATAACAATACCTCCATTGCACCAAAACATAGGTTACCAGCAAATCTAACAAATGCCTACTTAATATCCCTTCAACCCAAATGTACTCACTAAAGTATAGTACAATAAACAGTTTGAATACGCCAACGGGTATCTAACTACATTAAACATGCCCTTCATTGTAATACACTTCAACTATGCCATCACAGTTATTGTTACTGCATAACATCTTGTAAAGTCCAAAATAGTTAGAATACCCCAACGGGTATCTAACTACTTTAAACATTACCTTAATTACAGCACACTTCAAACAAACATCCTATCACACTTATACTAACGTAATATATCCATGCTACCACACACAAGTATTCTATAATATGTACATTCTATAAAACTATGTAAATGCCAAAAACTGTGGGCCTCATTACGAGTCCGGTGGTAACCGAGCTAGAAAAACTGGCAGGTTACCGCCGGACTCGTATTACCATTCCGTCTCTGTGATTCCCGGAATCACCGGGGCATTACAACCCCAGTGACCCGGTACTTCCGGAGGCAGAATTCAGTAAATCCCCATTCCCATGGAGTCTCATGGACTCCATGGGAATGGGGAAGTGGAAATACCCGCACCATGCTGTAATGGTGCCGGTGTTTCCACGTCTGCCTGCAGGCAGGTGGTGTTAAACCCGCCAGGTCAGACCTGGCGGGAGTGACACCTCCTGCCTGCAGGACTCGGAATCAGCCGGTCCAGAAAGAACGGTGGTGGCGGATTTACCACCACCGTTCTTTCCAGACCAGCTGACACGTAATGAGGCCCACTATGTAATTACACTAGTTTGTTTGTAATCGACTATGGATTTTTTTTTCAATGATTATTTCATGTCTATACAACAACAGTGTACCACACACTAAAGTTGCATCAAACATAGTACATAGAAAGTACTATTTATGACTGTCAAAAAAGTAAATCTATATGTACGAGTGTATGCAATTAAAGGTTTAAAAATATCTTGTTTAACAAATTATACTGTTTTTTTTCACAGAAAAGGAACCAGGGATACCAGCTTTATTACCGTACGCAACTAAGTAACCATACAAAGTATTATCTTATTTATTATCTTCGCAAACAAATATATATTCCATAAGCACTATCCTCAATTGTCCTTAAAAAAAACCTGGGTGTATTCTGTCTCTCCGCGCCTCAAATCACTTAATTAATGCAAGTTGCCTGTCACTCCTTCTGAGTACTTTAAGGTATACCACATCCTTACAAGTAGTCTGAATCATTTTAGTGTACTCCAATGGTGCTCCAGACACTCCAAAACAATTAGTCACTGAAACTTGAATTCAGATGTCCCTTTTTTTTATCCAAAATGCTCATTCCCAAATGCCCATATATGTTGATACGTGTTTCGGGCTCAATAAGGCCTTTTTCAAAACTGGGCTGTAGTTAACAAAAGAAATCTGCTGAAAATCAAATAACTACATCAGAGCACCTGGGGACCAGTTCCGTTGGTGACGGTGCACTGTACAAATACCTTTAACATTAACCTTATTGTCCTATTTATTCACAGATCAATTAGAGGTGAGATTGGTCCATTCACAATAATTGGGATTGTTTGGTTCTTCTTTTTATGGAAAGGATTGTGGTATCATTAGTGTTCTGCATTTCATTTGTCGGCCAAAGTACATGTCAACATGTATGATTATTTGAGAATGGGAATTTTGTATTAAATAAAAATGTCCACCTGAATTCAAGTTTCGGTGAGTATCATTTTTTGGAGTGTCTGGTGCACCATTGGAGTACACTAAAATGACTATCCTCAATTGCACTACAACCATAAATACCATATACACTTCAATTATATCATTCCACCATACTACAAATACTGTATTGTATACTCCCCATGCAGTACCTAAAAGTACTATACACATATTACTATGGTTGTGGCCAGTGGCCAGATTCTTGGAGGCCATGCCTCAAAGAATCTGGCCACAATCACAATAAAATTACACCATATGATGAATACATACAATACACCTTAAAATAAAATGACTCACCCAGGACCCCCACCCAATCCCAGTGACGTCCGTGGACATATGTCCTTGTCCGTGAACCGGAAAATTGACTGTGTAGTCGGCGGCACCTGCACACCTTTTTTCACCTATAAAAACAGCTCCATATCAACTTTGTTCCACTCCCCACCGTTTCCAGGCCCTCTTTCGGCCCCTAAATAACGCCAAATGTGTTTCCAGACTTTTTTCGCACTGCGCTGTCTGCGGCAAATGCTGTGGCCCGCGGATCCAATATGGCGAGCATTTAAAAAATGATGACGCACCTCACGTTTTTGAACATCCAATCAGCATGCTTCTTAGACGATGAAATGAGTCCATGGACCGAATCCCGATATCACTCATTTTTCTGTACCTACTTTTTGGCCATTTCTTTTAAAACTACTGGATGGATTTACACCGAATTTGAAAAAGCACGCTTTTGGGACCACGCCGCTGCTCCTCGTGGAAGTTTGGTGAAAATCCATACAGTGGTTTGGGGTATAGATGCAAGCGGCAAATAAATTCCAGTGTGTCTATGAGGATTTCAAAAAATTTGGAACCCACCCTATAATTTGCCCCCCCCCCCCTGACAAAACCACACCAAACTTCACGAAATCATTCCGAGGTGGCCATATACTTTTTTTGCAAAGTTTGCTGAGGATTTGTCAAGGGGGGGAGTAATAAACCACCCAAAAAGGGCTCTTTTTATGAGTTGAGCAACTTAACCATAACGGCACGGCAGCTACCAAAGGCTGTGTGAGATATATATTTATATATATATATATATGTGTATGCGTTCACCCCCGGCTTAATGTAGTGTCTAGGGGGCATTTACAGCCTGCTTGCTAGCTCGCTGCGTTTTGAAAAAGGGTAGAAGGGCGTTCCTCTGGAGATAAAGGACTTTTGTACAAGATCACACTGTCTAAGTACAGAAGCTAGGAATCTCATACCGCTGTGATGATTGCCTGGTCCTTTCTCTGGAGGCTTTTGGGGGTAAGACATGAGAGCACAATTTCATTTTAAAGTGAAAGGGTTATTGAGGCGGGGGTGTGGATGTGCACTGCGGCACCCCAGGAGGAGCCAGTGTGGGCCAATCCTTAAGGAACAAGTGTTGTCAAAGCTGACTGTTTGGGCCTTTGTGTAGGTGTGTACATGGCAAAGCTTCCTGGCGCAGGCTGTTTTAATTATTTAAAAGAAACGTGTTGTCAAAGCCAATATTTTTTGCATGTAAAAATGTCATGGCATGAGTTTTCATTATTTAAAAGAAACATGCATTGCCAAAGCCAATGTAACGCTCACCTGATTCCCGTAGAGGCGCCGGTCTTGACTGAACGTATACCATATCTTCAAAGGTGATGTGTAACACACGGCTGGCTCTTTGGGCTGGACCTCTGTGCACTGTATGTCTGACTCGAAGGGTAAGATGTCTGCAGATAGAAAATATGGGATTAATGAACTGGGTTATTGAATGTCTCTCTCTTCTTCCCTTTCTCTTCTCCTGTAGAACCCCAAAGGTTAACGCTCTCACCTTAGGTAAGTGAACGCCGTGCTCTCCATCTGCCTCGGGGCAGGGTGCTGTAACCAGTTTCTTCACTGGATAAGGGGAGCAGGCCTCTTGACTTCAGAGGACTGCTGTCCGTCGTTTACTGCACGAGCGGTAAGTTTCGAGTAATTCTAATGTCTTTAAAAGTCTTTAGTAATGATGTCTCTTGTTTTGCAGGGTTCCGGCGATGGCGGATGACGGGCTGAAGTGAGTTGAAGATGGAGCCCGTGTGATGAATAGAAGCGCCTGGAAGCACGTAAGTAAGCGCTTGTTGCCTGCTTCACGATGCGCTCTGTCTTTTTATTTTGCAGGTACAAGTGCAGGGTGCCGGAATACCCACTGGGTTAGATGTGGAAAGGAGTGATGGCACGTGAGTATTAGAGTTCCCCAATGTCTTTAAACGCACCTTGTTTTGTCTTTCAGATGCGGGATGCAGCGCCGAAGGCCTCCGGAGCGTGCGAAGAGTTGGTAAGCTTTTGTCTTTCAGATGCCGGAATGCAGTGCGAAGACCTCCGGAGCGCACGAAGAGTAGGTAAGCCTTTGTCTTTCAGATGCCGGAATGCAGCGCGAGGCGTTGGTGACAGCCGATGGACCAGGTAAGTGAAGCGCTGTCACTGAAGACCGTAATGCTAACCTGTTCTTTCTTGTCTTTATAGGTGTTGCTGAAGACTGGATTCAGGATGGTAAGCCTTTTTCCTTAGGCCCAGGATCAGATGCAGAAGACACGATGAGCGTTCTGCTGCAGAGGATGCAGAATAACGCAAAGCAAGATTCATCTATCGGGTGTGGTTTAAATAGCCTCCTGTAGTGCTTAGGTGTCTCCTTCCACAGCCACGCCTAGGTAAGAAAAGAGTTCCTGCTTTCCAGAAGAGTTCCAGTGTTCTGAACCTAAGGAGTGGCTCCTGCCCCACCCAACAGAAAAAGTAGTTCCAAACAGAAGAGGATCAGAGGCTCAACTGGCAGGCAAGTAAGCAGCATGGTCTGCTGCAGGTAAGTCCACCCAAGCATTATGAGCCCGGCGCTTCCAGCGCTGGGACTGGGCATATTTATGAGCCTGGTGCCACTGGCGCCAGGACTGGGTCCAAAAGGTCCCAATTGGGACTGGTTGGCACTCGGAACCTGGGTTATGGATCTGCTTCCAAGGGAGTTGGGAAAACCCTGACCTTTTGGAAGCAGAGATCATGACAGCCAATAGCTCAGACTTTTTTGTAGGGCTGGTGAAGACATTTTGGGCCTCATTACGAGGCATGCACTCCCGTAATTACGAGGTTCCCTTTGCGGGACCCTGTAAGGATGCCTGGTAAAACCAGGCATCCTTTCCGGGTCCCGCGAGGGGAAGAGGGAGGTAATAACGGGCCAGTTGTAATGTGCACGTTATTACCTCCCTCCCCATTCCCATTTGAGCCCTATGGGGGCGGGTTCCTGCAAGGAGGAATTACCGGGTCCTCCTATGTCGGAATGACCCGGTAAGTCCTCATTGCAGGTACCCGGTATTGGAGCCCGGTATGGAGGCAGCCATGGCGCTAATAGCACCATGCTACCTCCATACTCGTAATGAGGCCCTTTGTGTATAAAGTGAACTCAAATGCCTAGTTGGTGTTAAAATGCCGGTGCATTCCTGCATGGACAAGCATTGTTGAGGACAATAGCGCAGGCTTTTGTATTGGTACTGGGAAACACACGTTATGTCTAAAGCGAATTCAAATGATCAGGTTATCTTGGGCCACCATCTAAGTTCTGGGGCGGCCATCACAGCATCTATTTATACTATGAATAGAATTTGTATTACATTTATATGAAAGTGTGATGTTAAAGCGATCTCAACTATATAGGGTTATTTTTAGGCGCCATCAAACGTCTGGAGTGTCATGATGATCATCTATACTATATATAGAATTTCTATCCAATGTTGTAAAATATATTTAAAATGTATATAAAAATGACACAAAAAAGTGGGGTTTGATGGAAAATTGTTTGGGGTTCATTAAATTGATATCAAAATGATCGGGGTTCATTTTTTACTTTAATTTATTTATACTGCGCAAAACCAGAATGGCCCAAAGGCATACTGGTGCAGAAAAGGACAGATTACTATCTAGAATAAAATAGACAACAGAAAACAAACAACAAACATACTTTACCGGAGATGCCTGTGCTTCCAGGAGGCCAAACTAATTTCCTCTCCGGATTACTTAAAGAGAAGGGTCTTTAATTTCTTCTTAAACACACTTAGCGATTTTTCACTTCTGAGGTCCGACGGGTTAGAGTTCCAATGTCTGGGTGCTGCTATACAGAACGCACCCTTGTTAACTTGGCACAGCCAGCATATTTGTATTGTCTGATCTCAGATGTTTAGAACTGGCTTAGCTATCCTGTCTGTCAGGTACTGGGAATTTGTATTGAACATATCAATCAAAGAATGTTGGGCCAAATTTGAGATCAACTCGGACTTAGGTCACTTTCTTCAACATACCATTGGAGAATGTTGAACAATTACTCAAAAATAACCAATCCACCACGAAATTCACTGTATGTCAATTTATCGGAGATGCTCGTCCTGCTTCCCTATGATTTTTTTCATGTGAAAATGCAATCTCTATTGAATAAACTACATGTAGACAATCGGGAACTAGTTACACGCCCGGCTATGTCAAAATGAAACTCTATGACTTCAACTGGGTGTGTACTATTGAGGCTCTAAATAAATATGCTCGTTTTTATCAAAAAGAGAACAGCGCAATGCTCCTATCTTCTTTGCTTTCCTTGTGAAAAAGCTTGCTCCTTGTATATCAGATTCAAACTCAGTCAATTCCACACTGATGAAAGAGTGAAACACTGGGACTCCAAAGATGATGTAAAATCCCCTACCATCTGTCGATTTTGTTAGTGTAGTAATCAATGTGAAACTCTGAAACATCTTGTTATTGCATGTCCTCATTTTTAATTTGTTAGATTGCAAGCCTTTGGAAAACACATTATTGGAGAAACCAGTTTCTCAAAATGTTCTCTGGCTCCGATGTATGTGGGGAGAAAATGTCTCTCTGGTTCTTTCAATCACACGTCTTCTGAATGTAATCAATAACAAACTTTTGTCATTGGAGTATATTCAGCATTGTGCTTAAAGGATTCACACATTAAGTTGCTTACACTAGTTAAGCACTGTTGTAGTGTGATTATAGCTAGGTCACAAACAAGAATTCGATTTGTTTTTAATACTGGATGCTATTCATTTATGATTGGAGGAGTCCGTGTCTTATAAAATTTAGTTGCTTGATATATTTTAATCATGGACCGATAGGTCTCATTGTTCGAAAGTACTATTTTTATGTATCACTATCTCCATTTGCACACTTGTTATTTTGCACAAAGTACTGGAGGAAACTGTGATCTATGTTCCTAATATGTGTTTTTAGGATACTAAATGTCAGTATTAATCAATTTAAATGTATGTAATAACATAAAGGTTTTATATAATGTTTGTAAAGGTTGTGCATAAACCACATACAAATCAAATAAAAAAATCAACATTTTCGGGGTCAATGAAATTTATATCAAAGGGGCGGGACTAAGACCAGAAATGGGGGCACTACTTGTGATTTTTTAAAGTTATCTTCATCCTTTTCAATACTTTCTCTAGACGGATGAGGCATAAAGGTGGATGCAGTGGGGAAGAATGTTTTTACTTTGGGGAGCAAGACCCTGTAGTTTGTCAGTGCCCCCTGTGTGCTTGCTTAATTATAAACCTATTATGTGGGCAGTCATTTTGAGGGCTAGTATACATCTGCTGGAGGGTGAGATTAGGGATGCTTAAGAGGCAACCTGTCAGTTGCTGAAAGCAGGTTTGGATGCAGCAGACTTTGTTGGCTGGTCTATGGGGATGGCATCAATTATGCATAGATTCTTGTGGCAACCCAGAAGTCCAAGCTACTGGATATATAGTTCAATGGAGTTAATCTAGTTGGCGCCGAAGCTTGGGCCTCCCTTGAAAAATATAAGGAATCTATAGTTATTGCAAGATCTCCCAGGCTAGCAGTCCAGCAAGTGGGCCCCTTGAGTGCTCCCTTTTCCCTTGGCTCCATGGGCTGAGGATGTAGGTGCTTTTCTTCTTTTTCCCCACAGAGGAAAGATACAATTTGCCTCTAATAAGCCTGCCCAGAGAAGCTGTATCTGTCCAGTCAGCAGCAGGGGAACTCAGAAGAGCCAATCCTCTGTGGCATTGATGCCTGTAGCGTCAGCATCGTCCAAGCCTCTTTCAGAACCCTTCCCCTCATTATGGTCCCATTGGAGGTCCTAGGTCCATGTTCATTTACCGACGAGTGGTGTGCCGCTGCCTCAGACGCTTGGATGCTACAGTTGGTACAGGAGGGTCGCTGCCTTCCTTTCACCAAGAAATGTCGAAATCAACCTCTGCTGGTTTTCCTTTGGTCCCGGAGCCAGTTCTCCTGAAAGAACTGTCTTTCCTTCTAGAGAAAACATAATAATATTGGGTCTTTCTTTGGAGTTTGGGTCAAGTTGGCCATCTTTGTACTTCATGATTCCAAAGGGGGTGGCTGGTGCTCACTCATTAACCTCAGGTTCCAGACGCAAGACAGATTCAGGATGGTGATGCCTTACAAAATCTTCCAGGCTTTGAAGAGCCAAGACTGGCTGGTGATGCTGGACCTTCAGGATGCTTATTTTCATGTTGATTTTTTGGGGTGGTATTGCTGGGTTTCTATGATAGCAGGAGAGGCATTCTGGCAACCTTGTACAGGGGCCAAAACTGTCACGACACATCCCTGAAAGGCTGGGGAGGCAAGTTATAGGCTATCCAAGTGAGCTGGCTTAGCAACAGAATGGAGTGCATTGGGTGCATAAACCTTTTGAAGCGGCAGATGATCTGACTGGCACTGATGGCGTTTCATTCCTCAGCACAGGGGAAAAGTGTCCTTATTCTTATGGACAGCCCAGTGACCATGCAATACCTCAAAAGTAAAGGAATGTGGTATCTGGGAGTCCATATATATTCAAAGATAGAGGATACCTTTGTATACAACATGGGGAGAGCGTTATCAGGCATAGGCGATAGCATTAAGTTCTGGGAGACATTGCCTATGTCTTTGCAGGAGATGGTGGCACTCTACAAAATGGTGGTGCTCCCAGGCTACTGTATTTGATTACACATGTCCTGTATACAATTCAGAAGGTGTTTTTCAAAATGCTGGATGAAAAAATAGGTGCATTACTGTGGAATACACAGAGACGCAGGGTAGCTCTGCAGATGTTACGACCCAGACACAAGGAGAGGGGGCTGAATTTGCCAGATTTTGAAATGTATTTCATAGCAGATGATATTAGGCTGGAAGTCCATTGGACTGGCCACATTAGAAGGGGGCAATTGTAGAGTGGTGGGGGATTTATTCATAGGCGGACAGCTGATGACATTTGATCAGTGGAAATTGGCATTTGGCATGTTGCATGGGCACTTTCTTGCATACGCCAGGATAGGTAGAAGACTGGCTGAATTGTGGGACAACATCCCACAGGAGCCAGAGATGAGCTCACCAATGCAGATGTTGTTAATGTTAGAAGAGGGGCAACACAGGATTACTAGACTGTATTCTGTCCTACAGACGTCCCTATCAACGGAGGATAAAGGTCAAAAGTAAATGTGAGCAAGATATGGGCTATTCTGTAATGGAGAAACAATGGTCCCAAATATGGGAGCATGTGAAGAAGGTCTCTCAAAACACAAGTTTCCAATTCATTAAATGTATTTACCTACACAGGGTATACATGACCCCAGCTAAATTGCATACAATTAAACCGTCGGCATGGCATTGCATGCATGCCCACAGTGCAAAATGGCATCCGATGGCTATTGGTATGAGATTTGGGAGTGCCCAGTGATCAGTAGATATTGGATGGGGGTGATGGATCATCTAAACACTTTATTGAATAGTACCTAAGAATGATGCCCAACAGTTTGTTTATTCGGTTTGACAACATTCCATAAAACTTGGCGAGGCATGGCTCGCTTTCTAATGGTCTTAGACAATCGCAAAGTAGCAATGTCCTGGAAGATTGCCCTGGGTCCAACAATCTGGCAGTGGCTCCATGATGTACAAAGATGGGGGATGGCGAAAGTGGAATGTCTGAGTAGAAATAAACATCCATATGAGGAAGAGGGGGCAGAGATGGATTGGGGTCAATTACTGAATGAGCTGGCTTCTGTTCGGAAGGAAATGCCCCCCCACCTCCTCCTAGGTGCTTTAGATTATGGTGAGTGCCATAAATAGACATGCGGTGTGCCAGGGGGGAAAAGGCTGTGCTAAGAAACCCAGTGCAAATACAATATCGCGGGCGTAGACTTAGTGCGTGCATGTAAAGAGACGCCATTTTATAGTTATGGCAGACACATTCAGTCCTGCATGGCTGCGCGGTAAATTTAGCCCCAGTGGAGAAATCTGAACAGTCACAAACACTGAGGGCAGATGAGCCTGCACTGCTAGTTCTCATAGAAACTTCCCTTTGTTCCTTAACTGTTGCCATTACTTATTATCCCAGAAAGGAATGCGCCCAGCAAGGCCAGGAGATAGCATCAGGCTCCTCGCTGCGTGCTTTCATCACAGCCAGGCCAACAGTAGACCTCCAACCCCCACGCAGCCCACCAGGAGTAATGGCACCCACCCCTGACCCAGTCCAAGAACCCCTGTATTCCATGATAGTGGGTGACCCCGACCACCAGAAATAAAACCAATGGCCATAAAAGATCTAAATGAACACAACCATTTCACCTTATCCAATAAAATACACCATTTTAGTACAAGGAGGAATAAATTATAGCTCCAAATGAGGGTGGAGGCCTTGGGTGCGCAGAGTATGATATTCAAATTTTATCTGTATTTTATTAAATTTTATATAGCGCTTTTAGCCAAAGCACTTCACAGAGAACAAACAGTGGTACATAAAAAATGGCAGTAGAAACATGGTGTTCAGAGTCGACCGGTCACAATCAAACAGTGGATTGACGTAAGTAAGTTTTTAAGGAAGAGCGAAAGAGAGGATAGGTGGCAATAGAGCGGAGAGATGGAGGAAGGAGATTCCAGTGAAAAGGGGCAAGAAGTTGGTAGGAAAGAAAACGAGATTGCGCACAAGGGGCACAGGGAACATTGAGTTGAAAAAGATTACAACGAAGAGGCCGAGGAGGGGAATAAAATGAGAGAAGAGCGGCAAGATAGACCATGCAGAGATTTGAACACTGGACAAAGGCAGTTGTATTTAAGCTGAGAGTGAAAGGAAAGCCAACCGAGAGACTAAAGGGCAGAAAAAAAAGGAGTCACGGTAAGAAAGCAGACAAAGAGATCGAATAGAGGAATGATGAATTGATTTGAGAGGGGCAAGACGTGAGGAGGGAAGACCAAAGAATAAGATAGAGCAATAGAAGAGTCGAGAAGAGACCAGGAGTTTAGCAACGTGAAAAGTAAGGAAAGGGTCAATCTTACCTATATTGTAAAGATGGAACCAACATGCACTTGAGGTGAGAGAGATATGGTGGGCAAAAGACAGATCAGAGTCAAAATAGAGGCCAATGTTGCGGGTCGTAGGGGAGAAAGAAAGATCAGAGGGAGTAAAGGAGAAAGCAGGAGGAGGAGAAGGAGAAGGGGATGGAAGAATATGTGCGGGAAAGAAAAGGACTTCGGTCTTTCTGGGGTTTAGAGTAAGAAAGTGGGAAGTCTTCCATGATTTAATGGCAGTGAGGCAAGATGAAAGAGTGAGATGAATATCAGAAGAAAAGGAAAGAAAGGGATGAGTGTCATCAGCATAGAAGTGGTGAGATACACTGAAAGATGAAATAAAAGGAGCAAGAAAGGCAGTGCATAAGGAGAAGAGAAAAGGCCCAAGGACAGACCCTTGTGGGACTCCGTGATCGAGAGCGAGGGGAGGAGAGGTGTTACCACCCCAAAAAACAGCAATAGTTCGATTGGATAAGTAGGAAAAAAAACCAGGATAGAACAGAACTGTGAAAACCAAAAGAAGAAAGAGAGTCAAGAAGCAAAGAATGATCCACTGTGTCGAAAGTGGCAGAAAGATCAAGAAGAATAAGATATGGTATGAACCGAGCCGAAAATGTGTGGGTCATCATGACCATGTTCCTCCCCCTGTGCCAGTCCCCAAGCTTCCCAGGTGCAAGCCATAATTATGTAGTAGTATTGCTGTACACTAGTAACCCTGAAACGACAACATGTGAAAAGCCTGATCTTCAGTCCCTGGAGAGACGAGCCCAGTTGAACCCACGTGAGAAGAGATGAGTGGGCATGACAGGAGCCAATCATAGGCCGGCATCCCCTATGGAGCAGGACCATGCATAGGGCCTCACCAACCAGTCTTGCGAGTTTCCACTATATGTAATGATGTCATTGATGATGCTGCCCTTATAATGTATTGTTCATGAAGACCCTGGATGAACGTTCTTGAGCAGCCGAGTCCTTTGCTTGCACCTTTATCTTTTGTGTGATTTAAAACTTGTTATCCTTGCAAGCAATCTCTTGGCCTTTTTTCCCTAGTGGGTTGTATTCCTTCTGGTGTGAGCGTACATGGGCGTGACTTCATTTGATGACCCCAACGTGATCCCAGCGCCCCTGTACCTGCAGAGGAATCCTGGCGACCTCTCCAGAAGGGCCGTGCCCACCTACAGCGACCAGCCCCAAAACGCATACTTCTCGGTGGCCATGCAGGAGCCGTATTTGCAGAATCCTGCCTGCTCTTTGGAGTGCGGTGCAGCCCCAAGGAGAGGTGCAGGCTGTGTTGGAGCCCTGTGAACAGAGGAGTTCGGGTGAACGTGCACACGTGTGTATAACCTTGGAAGGGATAACAAGTTGGGGGTAGGTGTGTGGGGAAGTGCGAATAGTGTCCACAATGAAGCAAATGCGATTGGGAGTGTGGCATGTTTGTGGCTTATTGTGTTTTTTGTTTGTTAATTTTTTAAGGAGAATAAAGGAAAAGGAAACAGAAAATAGAGAGCCTCCCCATGTGAGGGGGGAAGGAGCCGCCAAAACCAGTGTTTAACAAAGGGCGAAAAGAGGAAATATGTAGGAGCACCTGTCATGATGGCTGCTCCCGGGGAGCCAGGCCAGGCCCAGCGTCCCTGGAAGCAAACCTATCACCCACATCACTGGATCCAGTAGACCGCTACTGGGGCCCTTTGGACCACGTCCTGGCGCCTTTGGCGCCAGGCTCATAAAAGGCTTCAGTCCTGGCGCCATAGGCGCCAGGCTCATTTGGTCAAAAGATGTCATAATGCTTGGGTGGACTTACCTGAGGCAGACCATGCTGCTTACTCACCCAGAGCAATCCAGTCTGGCTGAGGTCTCCAGCCATTTAGGCTGGGAGGAACTATTTTTCCTCTTCAGGAACTCTTTTTCTTACCTGGGTGGGGCCGGAGGAAGGATACTCACTTGAAGCACTCCTCTGCTATTTAAACCACGCCCGAAGGAATTCACGTGCTTCGCGGTATTCTGCATCAGCAGCAGGACGCTCACCGAGTCGGCTCCTGGCTCCTGACACGCCCGCAGCTCCTGGAACACCTGACAGACAAAAGGAGAGAAAAGACAAGCATCCAAAGCTTTACTCACCAGAATCCTTCACTCGGGAAACCTTCTTCCGACAATCCTGCAAAAGAAAAGCACAAGGTTAGCAGGGCACCACAACGCTCGCCGCAGCGCCGCTTTCTCTTTCCTTATCGTGGCCGCACCACGTGCAGAAACGGCTACGAAGCTTGCAGCACCTCGGCACCTGCAAAAAGGGGAAAGACACGATTAGAAGCGCTCCGCTTCACCCGGTGCCACACCTATTCCACTTATCTTTACGAGGCCTTACCACGAACAACAGCGGTTTCGACGCCGGCAGCGAATCGGCTCCTGCAAAAAGGGAGAAGGTGAGCATCGGACTTGATGCAGGAGGGAATACTCACCTAAGGACTTACCAGATTTTGGTTGAACTCAATCCTCCATTCGGGTCAGAAGGGCCTTTCTGCCTTTTCTAGACCCCGGCCCGAAGGGGAAAAGACGTTTAATATAATCTGAAGACTACATACTTACGGCAATCCCGAAGTGGGATTGAACAGCCAGAGGAATCGCGCCCACTAAATACCCCAGTGAAGTAACTGGAATCAATGCGCCCCTGCACCAGAAGCAGGATGGAGGGCTCATCCTTACAGAAAATAAGGTGAGAGCCCACAAAAACCGAACTAGCGACAGGGGGATTTAGAAGGGGGATATAGGGGGGAGCAGATACTCTTTCCAGCAGATATTAACTCCCTCTTTCCCACCTACAGAAAAATTATCCTACGAGCCAGACAGACGAGATTTGGGGAGGGCCAGTCCAGTCCATCTTCCAGGCCCTGCGCTTTACTGTAGAAGAATTGGTAGCAGTCCAGAACGGGTCAGCGCCTCTGTGGGAATCAGGTGAGCGTCACAGCACCATATAGTTGGGGAGCTCTGGAATAGTAGTGGTTGTTATTTTAGCTTGTTATTTTAGTTTGTTTTATTCCTTTTTTTATGTTGTTAAGAAGAGGCCCAGGCGGGGCATTGTCTGGCGTGTGTGTGTGTGTGTAGAGTGTGGTTTGTGTAGACAAGACATTTTGACGTGGACAGGGTGCTGGGAGGAGAAATGACAAACATTTTCTGATTTTTCGTGTAGGTAAAGCAGGGGTGGGGGAGGTGGGGGAATTGAATTGTGTTTTCGGCAAAGGCCGTACAACTTTGGTGCATTAGCACAGGCGTAGCCCGATTAAGCAAACACACGGGAGACACAACCATTGGGTAAGGAACACCCATAGTGTACATGTGTAGGACCCTGCCGTTGTACTACAGCAGGATCAATAAATGTTACAACTAGTGGGTGATTGAGACCAGTAAAGGGGGGATGCCCTGCTCGTGGCCAGAGCAAGGCTCCTTCAATAGGAGTATGCTAGAGCACATGTCAATTTTTCTGATGCCGAAGTACAAAGCGAAACACTTACAAAACAGGAGGGAAATATTGAACCTCTGGAAGATCTTTGAGGATACAGAGGAGCACCGGGGGGTGGGGGGAGGAGTGTGCAACAATAGTAGAGGCACAGGCCCAGATGAAGAGGAGAAGGCATTGACGGGACCCAAGGGAATATACCCTTTAGCAGCCCATCCAACGGTAGGATATACAAACCCAATGTATGTGTCAATAAGTTAAAATGTACCGACACCAGCAACAGCACCCCATCCCCTATATGTCCCCCCTCCAGGGGTCACAGCACACGCCAATGTCAGCTAGAGAGACCTAGAAAAGTGCCAGCCTTGATACAAACAGAACTAGCCAGACTACGAGTAGCATGTGACGTAACAAAGGCAGACAAGCCAGTGCCACCAGCAACAGATGAGTGGAAGTCTAGGGAATTTTTATTCAGAATAGACAGTCTGCCCATAAAAGCTGTACACGTACAGCGTGACAGCGACATGGACAGTTTGGGTTATGAGAATATTGGGTCCCGTGGGGGAGACGAAGGCGAATGGAGTGAAATTCGATGAGGTTGAGGACGGTGAAGATGGAAAGGCTGAACAGACACCCAAACCCACCCCAAGGGTAGAGAACTTAAGGGACGGCAGGTTGAGGGAGAGGTTTGGTCAGATGGCAGTAGCAAGAAAAAAGGGAAGTGTGGCTACGGGTGGAAGGAAAAGACTGAAAATGCAAGTGCCCTTAATACACAAGGGGGCAGGGAGGCCACAATATGTATCGCGGGCACAGATGGACAAGAATTACCTAATAAAGACGCGTCCGGCACTCATGGTGGGCACGAGAAAGTGGATATATGTTTTTGAGAAACACACCGCAGGAGTACCCTTAGCAATAAGAGAAAAAAAAGCCTATTTGTGGCCGTAATTGGAATCAGGCTGCCGATGTGTGGATGAAGGCAGGGTACCTGGGAGTAACACTGAGCAACGACGCTCATGATGGAGCATCGTTTAACAAGATCAGAGCAAAGGTTTGGGATGTGCTGTGGCGAGCGTTCCCAGACACGCCAGATTTACAGTCCATTATGCAATGTACAATGGGCGACGATGAAGATGCCGCACAATTAAATCTTAAAATCCAAGATATGTGGAGGGTGGAAACGGGAAATGCCTGGGACCAGTCAATACCCTTTTTCTACTTTATAGTAAAACAAGGCCTGCCCAAAGAAGTACAAAAGGCACTAAACAAGATCATAGGGATCAAAGCAAAAGGGTGGCCCGAAATTCAGAGTATTATAGTACATCACTGTAGGAGAATAAAAGAGCGAGAGAAAGAAACTCTTCAGAGATGACAGGCAGAGGAAGCAAAACTAGTACAGAACAAATTAGTTAAAGTGGCTGTAGTGACATCGGGACCAACGCCCACCCAGATGGAGAAGGGAGGATATGCCCCTACCATTACAAGCATCAAAATAGCCACGGTGTGGGCAGAAGGAGGGCAAGGAAAGTGGGCCAGAAACCCATGGTTCTCTTGGCCACAGTGGCAAGGACAGCAGCGAGGACCAGGTTAGTTCAGAGGATCAGTGGTATATGGCTATGGCCAGCAGAACTATGGCCCACCACCCCAGGGCACCCCTCAATAACACACACCCCAGAATGACCTCAATACCATATGGGACACACCAACCTTACAATCGGTTACCCCCACAAATCTCAGGCCCTGCCTTGCTGCAACATCTCCAACAGGCAGTGCAGCAGTACCAATCTCACCCCAATGCCTTCGGTAGTACGCCCAATGGCACAGGCGCACCGTTTCAAGGCACTACAGTGGTGGCAGGAAATCCTTTGTCATTCCCAGGAACAGACACCTACCCTGACTAGGACAGCCCACAGAGAGCACTTACATGTCCAGTCCTTTCGATGACCCTAAACCGGGAAGAGGAACCCCTGGTGGGGGCATAGATAGGCAACAAACAATTCATCTTTATGGTAGACTCAGACGCTGAGAAATCATGTATCGGTGAAGGTGACTTTCCGCTATCTGGCAAAACACTCGACAAACAGGGATTCTCTGGGGCTGTTTTAATGGTTCCATGCATGAAATATTTAAATGTAAAAGTGGGAGGAAGGGTAGTACGTGCCCCCCTATTGTACTCCGAGAGCTCTCCTGTCAACTTGCTCTGCAGGGATCTGCTTAGCAAGTTGAACATGACGATCTTATTCACAGACAGCGGCATTGTGTGCTCCACACCAGGCATATGCTCAATGAGGGCGATGTTCACAGTACATGCCATGGCACGCGGCGTGGTGGTATGAGGCATCCCTGTAGACCCAGACATGTTCATCTATGGTATAACAATGCTTGTGCAAGCAGTGCCGCAAATTGCCAAGACCTGCAGAAGAGTGCCAACTGACTTCATTTTCCAACATGTAGTGTCCCCAGAACTACTCGCAGGATCACACTGTCCCTAGATCTGCAGGGATTGTTATTATCAGTGGAGAGAATTGTGGTTTTAGGTACGGACACGCATGGATGCCAATGGCGCATCGTCACGTGCATTGATCCCACTGTACCCATCAAGGAGTTAACAAATGCAGAACGTTTTGAGGATAATGACAGTGATGGGGAAATAATACTTGAGATTGCATCCACTGCAACATCATGCTGCACTATAGAAGAGTGCAAAGTCCCCTCATGGGCCTTGTCACCCCACCCTGACTTACAACATGTGCCGATACAGTTGTGGACAACCAATGCACATGATGTAGGACTCCTAAAGGAAGTGACCCCAGTACGAATCCCACTAAAATATTGAGCAGTCTTACCCTGAGTGAAACAGTACCCACTGTCGAGGGAGACAGATGAGGGGATAAAGGACACAATACATACTTTGCTACACCAAGGGATCATAATGTCCTCCACATCACCAAGCAACACGGCCATATATCCTTTTAAAAAAGCAATGGGGGTGTTTGGAGAATGATCCAGGATCTGCGCTCCCTCAATGACATAGTACAGAAGGAATTCCCTCTCGTTCCAAACCCGGCCTCCATCGTGTACAGCATCCCCAAAGAAGCAACACACTGGTCGACTTAAACACTGTTTCTCAAAGCCATTGCAGACTCACTCACAATATCTCTGTTACGCTCACCTGGTCTCTGCAGAGGCGTCGGGGCACGGTTGCAGACCTCCCCGAACTAGAATCACCCCCTTCAGGCCTCTCCCTCAGTAGAAAAGCTGTGAACGGTGGTACGTGGTGATACTGCTCCTGTGAATTATGGAAGATAAGCTCTCTGTCCTGCTACTTCTGGCAGGGGCGGTCGAATGGGATCTAGTTCCTTCACTGATCCCTGATAAGGATTAGTCCAGTCCAGCTGTGACTATGCTTCTCCTTATGATTGGTAAGTCTTTCTTGAGCTCTTGTGATGTTGTTCGTACTGTTTAATGTCTTTATATGTTACTCCTATTTATGTCCACAATAATGTCTCTCTTCTGTTTTCTTCCCTTAGATGGAAATGCGGCCTCAATGCAGCTGTGAGAAGCGAGACGCGGCCGGATAGAAGATGGATGCTACCGCAATGTTCGACAGCAGGTAAGTGATGGTTTAAGGAAAAGCGCGAAGTATGGCGAAGCGCAACCTTAAACTGACTGTTTTTTCAATGTCTAACCTTGTCTTCTGTTTTTCCTTGCAGGCGCTGCTGTCGACGATGGAGCGTGTCGTGCTGCGGTGCCAAGATGAAGATTCCGGCATTCTGGAAAGTGTAAAGATGAATACTTGGTTCGCCGAAGAGATGTACAGGTAAAAACAGCTTCCCCAAGTTGGTAAGTATGCTGGCAGGAAGCAGGATGTACAGGAAGCAGGATCTTCAAAGGTAAGTCTGACCTCAGGCGACGGTGAGCGTTACGCTGCTTGCAAGTGCAGAATAAAGCAAAGCGTCTGTCTTGAGGATCGGGCAGCTTATATAGCTGAGATCGTGGGCACAGCCATTAGGGCCGGCTTACCAGCCACACCCTGCCACTCCTAGAGAGTGAGCACATGTGAAGGCAATCCATTAGCAGCCACACCCAAGAATACACTTGGGGATGCTTAATGTATGGAATGTTCAAGGTTAATGCATCTGAAGTGCTGTGTCCATAATAAAAGCTTTTTGGTGTTAAATGGATATTCTTGTTTACTTTTGTTCATGAGCCTGGCGCCAAAGGTGCCAGGACAGTGTCCACCCAGGTCTACTGTGCATGTGACCCCTGCATGCCTGTGCCCCTGACTTCATGACCATGACAATCTCACAGAATTTACACATGGCAGGAAATGCATACAAGCACACTGGTTTGCCCCAAGGGTATTGCGAGCTTCCTAGCATATTTAACAGGATATTGCACGAAGACTTGGGTAAGATCCATGTGGCCAGAACGGTAATCCAATACGTCGACGATCCATTGGTGTGCAGTAAAAGTGAGCAGGACTGCTTCAGAGACTCCATCACCCTGCTGCAACTGTTAGCGCACAATGGTTATAAGGTTGATAAGGCCAAGCATCAATACTGCCAGCTTGAGGTACTCTATCTAGGGCAGCTCATTTTGGCAGATGCAAGAGAATTATACATGACAGAGCCACGAGTGTGCATGCATAAACCAGTTACAGTAAAAGACATGCAGAAATTCCTGGGCTTATGTAACTACTGCAGGGCCTGGATGCTGGACTATGCAGGATACATGAGGCCACTCTTACAGGGCTTCAAGGAAGCGCAAAAAAGCAGCCATAAGCTAGAATGGACAGCAGACATGGTGAAAAGTTTCAATGACTTGAAAGAATTGATTTCCACAGCTCCAGTTCTCACCACCCCAGACTACATGCATGAATTCTATATATTCTCACACTCAAACCCACCCACTTATGACAGCTGTACTGACACATCAGAGTACCATAAGCCACTGACCTACTACAGTGGTACACTAGACTACGTGATGCAAGGACAGTTCACATGCGAACAAGCTCACACTGCAGCTCCCTTTGCTATCAAAAAAAGCTCCAAGAACATTTATTTGGGACAGGAGTGCTTTTATTGTGGACATAGCACATCATTTTGGGTGCAAAGTGCATTTAACATGGGAACTTCCATTCATTAAAGCAGCACCACGTGTACTCTTGGGTATGGCTGCTGCTATTGGGTTGCCTTGCACGTGTTGACTCTCTAGGAGTGGTAGTGTGGGATGTTTTCACCCACTCATCCAAGCCCTGCAACAGTACTGTGCATTGAAAACATCAGAATGGCCATTGGAAAGCATGCTGCTCGCTCAAAACCATCCAAAAATGTGCAGAAAAAAATCTGAAAAATAGGCTGCCACCCACTTTTGCTTATATTAGTGAGCACAGGAGGTCACTGCCTAAAACCACCATTGGGCTACACACATAGTAGCCTGAAACCACTTGGAAATAGCAATACTGATTGCCAAAAGCAACCCAAAGCTGTTTGGGAATTCATTTTCTTGATTGTCAAAATTGCTAAAATCATGGCTTACAAAAGCGCCAAAAGGATGCAACTTCTTGGTGGGTGTTCTACATTACTCTACTGCAAGAATCCACATCAGTACAATATTAGCAAGAATCCTATGCTATCAAAGTAAAATCCTCTTTTAAAAATTAGACAGCTGTCAAAATGGGTGCAATACCGTTACTCACCTCTACCAGAAAGCCGGCGTTTTAAAACAGCCACCAGTTTATTTGTAAAGTGAACAATTGAACTCAAACTATGCCAAAGAAAGACTTGCTAAGAGGTGGATACAATTTAAAGCTATATTCTGAAACAGAAGACTTGATTTAAAGATATGTTGCTTATTGTGAGTTCATAAATGTATTTTCTTTTTTACAAGGAAGTATGTTACAATTGATCAGAAAGTAACTTGATGCAGTTAAAAGTTCAAGAGGCCTTCTGTCTCTGGGAACCCTTCACACCTCATCCCTAGACAAAGGAGACATCCCCTGTCCAAAGCCAAGAGATTGACAAGTTGTTGTGAAAAGGAACTGGGGAGTGGCACTCTGGACTGGGGCTCTGCTGGCAGGAAACAAGACAATGGATTCTTTCAACTGAATAGAATATGCTGATTTGGGTGTAACTGGTCAAACAACTGCTCTGGGAGAAACAAGACATGTGACCTCTGAGTCCGAGCCAAGCTTCTGGGGGCGGAGATAAACCAATGGGTGAATTCAATTGAGAGCAAATATATGTTTTATAAAATTGCAATTTACAAAGTGTTCCAAGCTGACAAAAATGTACAACTTTGAGAGTATTAAAATGAAAAATGCACTCACAGTTCAAGACTAAGTTGGACGCTGTGGGATGTTCTGAGGCCAAGCCCCATAATTATTAATATTGTGGATGCAGTGTTTATGTTAGAAACCTAAGAACTTCCAGTAATATGCTCAGAGAGGGTGTGTAGGTCTGTGTAAAATTGGGTGCTGAACCAATGTTGCGAAATTCACCAAAATCGCGAATAAGTTGTCATTTCTGAACCCAAGCTCTTAGAAAGATCAGGGTTGAACAGAGACCTACCTTAATTTGTGATGTACATATGTATTCTCAACAACTTGTGTATCTGGGAAGCATGTTTGGTTATGAAAAATTGATTTCTAAGTAAATGCAAAGGGGAGTGTTCTTTCCGCAAGCCATAAACATGACACATAAACATGACACCTGATGACATAGGATGACTCATTAATCCTTTCTCCAGTCAGGTCGCAGGGAATCCTCTAACCTATCAAATCCTTAGTGGGTTGGGCATAGAAAGTCAGCCTACACACCCCCTTTGGAAACACATAAAAAGAACCAGTGAGACCCAGATAGGGACACTCATTTTTTCCACTACTCACCGATTCCTGCGCAGCACTCTGCCCGACCAGATCCAGACAATATCCAGAAGAACTTAGACACCAGATAAATCCAGAACAAAGCTCTAGAACCCAGCTCTAGAACCTTAAGCAGGGGCCTAACCCAAAAGCTGAACTCTTCTCAGCAGGCCTCAGAATCCGGCAATCTAACCAAACTATTCAACAGCCTTGCCGTGCTGTTTGCGACTGGCTAGAACCCTGTGCCAGAACCAGATCCAGACCCAGAAAGCAGCGCTGTATCCAGAACCCGCTTGATCCAGTCCAAGAGGCCAGACCACACTGCCGTCCCGTGCCATGAGCAGAACCAGTGCCTGAGATCGTCCTGTGGAGAGTGCAGTCCAAACCTGACCAGATCTGTGACGAGGTCCATTCCATTCTAAAACTAGGAGTGAGTATTAAGCCTAAGAACTGTGCATAGTCCTCTCTTAGTCTAAAGTAAGCTTATCCCATCCAAATCAACCTGTCCAGAACTGCATTTAGAATTTTGTATCCATCCTGTGAGTTCAAATCTGTAAAACGCGCATCTGTCATTCTGAAATCTTGACTTAATTTCTGAAAATCTGCCTTCACAAAAACGTCCATATCTTTTGAACCACACGTCCTAGAAGCAAAATGTAACTGTCATTTTAAAGTTTTTCTGTAATTGCGATTTACGCACGTGGAAAAAGTGCCGCGAATTGCAATTCAACTCCATTTCATTTTCTGTTAAAATAGCTGGCTCTTGCTTTCCATTGCTGAAATTCGTTTTCAATCTTATAATCATTCATGTATCATTGCTAGTGTTGACCTGAGCTAATCCAAAGTAGCTATCACCTATCCTGAATCTCCTTTAGTGAATTAAAAACAGTTTAGCATATTTTTCACATTCAGTGCAACCACATTCAAAGTATTTTTGCCTGTTTGAAATCATACCTGTTTCTATAAGCGTGCTGTGGGGAACTGGAATGGAACTGCATTATTAATTGTATTCTTGAAACCTGTGTGTCCTCATTTCCATTTCTTCCTATTGCATAAGGGGTGGAGTGAGTTGTCACAAGGGAAAAAGTGATCATATTGTCTTTTGATTGAAATCATATCAAATTTATCCTGTGTTGCATTCTTTCATATCTTGCATTTCCTTGAAACCATACAAAGTATTCTCTGCTACCTTATCCTTTCTATACCAACTCCTCATTGATTAAAGAGAGTGTGCTATTGTAATATTACCCATTGTTGATCACTATTGTATTCATAAGTGTGCTATCAAATATTAATTTATTCATAAAAGTGTGATATATATATATTGTTTAATTCTTCAAATACATCTTTTAATTTGCAAAACAAACCTACTTCTTGGCTCAGTGAGGTCAGGGGGATTCTAAGAGAGGGGCGTTATATAAGGGTTAATCCTTCAGATTTAACAACTTGACATAAAAATATATAAATAAGGGCTTCCATTGGGCATTGACTTAGTTGGATTGCTGGATTGAAGTCACTTACAGTAGGGTGTGGCAGGCAAGCCAGGCCTAGTGGGCGTGCCCACAATCGTGGCTATGTAAGCTGCACATCCATGCAGCGTAACGCTCACCGCCGCCTGGGATCAGACTTACCTTTGGAAATCCTGCTTCCTGCCATCATACTTACCACCTGGGGAAACCTGCTCTCACCTGTGCGTGTCTTCGTTGATCCTGGCATTCATCTTCAAATCTTCCAGAACGTTGGCATCTTCATCTTGGCACTGCAGCTCATCTTCAAATGTTCCGGAATGCTGAAATCTTCATCTTGGTACCGCAGCTCATCTTCAAACCTGTCATGATTTCTGCTTCCAAAAGGTCAGGGTTTTCCCAACTCCTTTGGAAGCAGATCCATAACCCAGGTTCCGAGTGCCAACCAGTCCCAATTGGGACCTTTTGGACCCAGTCCTGGCGCCAGTGGCACCAGGCTCATAAATATGCCCAGTCCCAGCGCTGGAAGCGCCAGGCTCATAATGCTTGGGTGGACTTACCTGCAGCAGACCATGCTGCTTACTTGCCTGCCAGTTGAGCCTCTGATCCTCTTCTGTTTGGAACTACTTTTCCTGTTGGGTGGGGCAGGAGCCACTCCCTAGGTTCAGAACACTGGAACTCTTCTGGAAAGCAGGAACTCTTTTCTTACCTAGGCGTGGCTGTGGAAGGAGACACCTAAGCTATATTTAAACCACACCCGATGGATGAATCTTGCTTTGCGTTATTCTGCATCCTCTGCAGCAGAACGCTCATCGTGTCTTCTGCATCTGATCCTGGGCCTAAGGAAAAAGGCTTACCATCCTGAATCCAGTCTTCAGCAACACCTATAAAGACAAGAAAGAACAGGTTAGCATTACGGTCTTCAGTGACAGCGCTTTACTTACCTGGTCCATCGGCTGTCACCAACACCTCGCGCTGCATTCCGGCATCTGAAAGACAAAGGCTTACCTACTCTTCGTGCGCTCGGGAGGTCTTCGCACTGCATTCCGGCATCTGAAAGACAAAAGCTTACCAACTCTTTGCACGCTCCGGAGGCCTTCGACGCTGCATCCCGCATCTGAAAGACAAAACAAGGTGCGTTTAAAGACATTGGTGAACTTTAATACTCACGTGCCATTACTCCTTTCCACATCTAACCCAGTGGGTATTCCGGCACCCTGCAGCCGCTCCGAACTTGTACCTGCAAAATAAAAAGACAGTTAGAGCGCATCGTGAAGCAGGCAACAAGCGCTTACTTACGTGCTTCCAGGCGCTTCTATTCATCACACGGGCTCCATCTTCAACTCACTTCAGCCGTCATCCACCATCGCCGGAACCCTGCAAAACAAGAGACATCATTACTAAAGACTTTTAAAGACATTAGAATTACTCGAAACTTACCGTTCGTGCAGTAAACGACGGACAGCAGTCCTCTGAAGTCAAGAGGCCTGCTCCCCTTATCCAGTGAAGAAACTGGTTACAGCACCCTGCCCCGAGGCAGATGGAGAGCACGGCGTTCACTTACCTAAGGTGAGAGCGTTAACCTTTGGGGTTCTACAGGAGAAGAGAAAGGGAAGAAGAGAGAGACATTCAATAACCCAGTTCATTAATCCCATATTTTCTATCTGCAGACATCTTACCCTTCGAGTCAGACATACAGTGCACAGAGGTCCAGCCCAAAGAGCCAGCCGTGTGTTACACATCACCTTTGAAGATACGGTATACGCCCAGTCAAGACCGGCGCCTCTACGGGAATCAGGTGAGCGTTACAAAACCTTCCGGAACACTGAAATCTTCATCTTGGCACGACACGCTCCATCCACAACAGCAGCACCTGCAAGGAAAAATGAAAGACAAGATTAGACACAAAAGACATTCAGTTTAAGGTCGCACTACCACCGAACCTCATGCTTTTCCTTAAACCATCACTTACCTGCTGCCGAACAATCCTGATTCCTGCCATCATATTTACTACCTGGGGAAACCTGCTCTCATCTGTGTGTGTCTTCGTTGATCCTGGCATTCATCTTCAAATCTTCCGGAATGCTGACATCTTTATCTTGGCACCGCAGCTCATCTTCAAATCTTCCGGAACCCTGAAATCTTCATCTTGGCACCGCAGCTCATCTTCAAATCTTCTGGAACGCTGAAATCTTCATCTTGGCACCGCAGCATGATGCGCTCCTTCCGCGACAGTAGCCACCTGCAAGGAAAAACGAAAGACAAGGTTAGACACTTAAAAGACATTCAGTTTAAGGTTGCGCTACTACCGAAACTCATGCTTTTCCTTAAACCATCAATTACCTGTTGTCGGACATTGCGGATTTCATCCATCTTCCACCCGGCCATGTCCCACGCCCCACAGCTGCTCTTGGGCCACATTTCCACCTATTGGGAAGAAAGCAGAAGATTCAGGAACTGACAACAATATTGGGAGCAATAATACAAAAACATTAAAACGAGAAGAGACAAAGAGAAAACAGAAATGGAATCAGTGAAGGAACTTGGTCCCATCGACAAGCGCCCCTGCCAGAAGTAGCAGGACGGAGAGCTTATCATCAATAATTAACAGGTGAGCCTTATGGGCCGGTACATGCTCAAAGAAACCACACCTTGGGGAGAAGGGTTTGAGAGGTACAATAGTCACAGATCAGTGCACTCACATTCTCTCATATCCACACAGGAGCAGTGTCACTGATTGCCACTGCGCACAGCTTGTCTCCAGAGGGAGAGTCCTGACGGGGGTGATCTAATTCCTGGGAGGGCTGCAACCATGCCCCAATGCCTCCGCAGAGATCAGGTGAGCATAACAATAACATTCCTAAAGCCAAATATAGACCACTAGGAGAAGGGGAGGTGCTCTTTGTTGACGGGTCAACAATAATCAACCAGGACACGGGACAAAGACGTACTGGGGCGGCAGTGGTGCGCTTAGAAGCAGGGGAGTGTGTAACACTAGTAATGAAAAGACTACCCATGCACTACTCGGCACAAGCAGCAGAGCTCATAGTGCTCATAGAAGCAATTAGGTATCAAAAGGTTGTCATGTGACCATCTACTCAGACTCAGCACGACACCATGATGATGCACACTAGTCTCTCACACTGGAAAAGGGGCTTCCGATGAGCAGATGAATCACCCGTGCAAAATGCCAGACTACTAAATGCCCTGATTTCCACCCTAACAGAGCCATCTGTAGTGGTGGTCGTCAAATGTGCCGCCCATACCAATAACTCAGACAAAAACTCTTTGGGAAACACAGCTGCAGATTCCGCAGCCAAAGCGGCAGTGACCTCCCAGTACCCACACCTGCTGAATATGTTGTTACCGCCATTCTCACATGACCAGAAAAGTACCCATACACAGCATTGTCCATGGCACAAATAGTAGAGCTCCAAGGTAGGGCACCCCATGAAGAGAAAGACATTTGGCTCATGCGTGTGTGCGTACAATCACCAACTCATCTCTTATAGTGATAACAGTGCTCAGGGGAGGCAGTAATGCCCATGGAACTACTACACACAGCTTTTGAACAGCTACACTACCCCTCTCACAGCTCGGAACAACACATTGCAGCAGACATACAAGAGGACTGGTTTATCCCAAATCTCTAAGAACACATCTCAACCATGGTCGTAAACTGCACTACTTGCCAAGTATATAACACCGGACTGATACTCTGTACATTACGTGGTACATTGTCCCGCCCCACTGGGCCATTCCATGAGCTCCATATTGATTATGCGGGCATGGATTAGAGGTGCAATGGAGCTCAATATCTCATTGTAATAGTGTATCCAATCTCGCGGTGGGTTGAGGCTGGCCCATGTGCCCAATCAGATGCCAAATGTGCCACAAAATTCCTTGTATGTGATGTGTTTCTCCGGTGGGGAGTGTGTAATGTATTGAGATCTGATAATGGCACCCACTTTTTCAATGAACTTTTTAAGAAAGTCACAGCACTGTTGGGTATTAAACACTGTATGTGCTCTATTTTCCACCCCCAAGCAAATGGCGCTGTGGAACGGATCAACTGCCTTCTCAAGAGTAACCTGTCCAAAATGTGCAACACCCTAAAAAAGAATTGGGTGCATTGTTTGCCCCAGGCATGGTTCACTTTGCGCACTCAGCCAAGCAAGGACCACCACCTCTCACCACATGAGATAGTAATGGGACGGTGCATACTTACTGCAACAGTTCTGGGAGTTGAGTTCAAAGAAGACTTGACAAATCTGACACATGCAATCAAATGTGTCTCACGACAAATCGCACCACCAACCCCAGATGACACCCAAAACACTACAGATCAACTTGCAGACACAACGCCCGCCCAACCACTGTTGCCGGGGGAACTAGTGTATGTAAGAAGCTTTGTACATAAGTGGAACAATCCCAGGTTCCACAGGCCCTTCAAAGTGATGTTTACCACCCCTCTCGTAGTAAAAGTGAAAGAGCTTCGATATTGGATGCACCTTTCTGACATTTGTGGGCCACTACCAAATTCCTCACCAGCACCCTAAACCAATACAACCAGTTTACCACACCTTACTTCGCTTAATGCTGTCAATATAAGTGCATGTGCAAAGATACAAGGCATGCATTGCTGCTAAAAGCATACGCTCTGTAATAAAACAAACTCTCTCTTTCTATCTCTCTCTCTCTCTTTCTCTCCTTTCCTTTTCCCCAAACCCTCTCCCCTGATCCTCTTCCCTCCCCCTTGACCTATTATACCTATCAATACCCATTTTTGTTCCCATTACAGGAGAAAGATGATGAATCGCTCAACGTCAGATTGTTCATTGCATAACGATAGAAATGTTATTAGCCCTACTAGAATGTATTCGTATCAACGCGGCTTGCACTTTACTGCCATATTGTTCACCTTCCTTATGCTAATGTTGGGAATGTTTTGGGGTTCATCTTTTATCTGACAAGCCATCTAAAAGGGAGGGGGGGACCCGAACAAAAGTACACCTCTCAATTTAGCCATACTGCCAAACATAACTGTGTGCACATATAATATGTCCCAAGCAAGTAATGCCAGCAACCGTATGACTGTATGCATGAGTAAAATGTTTGAAATATTACTTCCCACTTTCAAAAGTCTTTTGTGTAACACAAATAGTAGTAGTAACACCACTGTTAGCAGGAGTATATCACCAAGGAGGTATATATCGCACCATGATACAATGAAAAGACAAGCGCTTGGATGCGGTCGAAGATATCCGTCCTGCCAAGCACTCGAATAGTTGGTATTCCGACATGAGTGCGGTGGGCAGACGAACAACAAGTAGTAGTTGCTGTGTATGCTCATTAATACTGCACGTTTCAGGGGCACCCAAGGTTGCAGTACCACAGGAAGTACCAATTACAGAGGCAGAATGCCTGATCCATCTTGCGCTATGTAGGTTAAAAGGCACCTTCCAGGCACACAATGCGCATCTACAACTTGTCAATCCAGATGCCCAGAAATGCAAAGCCAATTCAACAAACACCAACTGTTTAAAGCACCCATATTTGGTGATTGAGGGAGCAAAGTATATTAATAGCAAGTAGCAGGAAACGACCCTCACTTGTCAAGCTGAAGGCCTCCTGGGGTTTCAAGAAAAAACGGTGGCCCTCATGGAACGAACGTGTGCACAGATATGGACAAGAGCGTGTTACAAAACGGACATGGATTGTTGCAATGGAGAAGCCAGTAAAAGTGCATCAAGAAAAGAACTGAGTTGTGCTTTTTTCAGCGAAGGAACTGTCTTTGGCAGCTCCACTGAGCGATGCAACAGAACATTGTTGATTCCAGATCTGAAGAGGGGAACCGAAGCTCTGATGGACTACTATTGAGTGTGTGGCCAACAAGCGCACTTCCACCTCTCACCATCATGGAGGGGCTATTGTTCACTAACCAGGCTACACTCAGTCCCAGAAGAACACTTGCAAGGAGGACCACTGCCTGACGAGGCACCAAGAGTGTCACCAATGGTTGCAGAACAAAACCCGCTGCCACTACCAGAGTTTTGTATCCTCCCTGGGAAAGAGCCATATGGCGAGCTGCAGAGAAAAAAGAGAACATCGAACTATCTATCCAAAGACTCATCGAAACTGCCTGAAGAAATACCAGAAGAATATAAATTGTGCACATCAGCACAGAGATTTTCGCATCACTATTGCTACCCCCCATACAAGCATAAGCTAATGCCAAATGGCTCCAAAATGTGCACTGGGAACTGGTCCAGCTGGCGAATGACACTGAGCAAGGGTTCACCGTCATAAGGGTTGGGCTGCGTGCACTGAGACTGATGACGATGCAGAACCGTTACGTCCTGGATATGTTGACTGTCATGGAAGGAAGTGTATGCAAAAAGATCGGGAGTTCATGTTGCACATTTGCGCCTTCTGAGGATGCAAAAAATGGGACCCTGTCACATGTCATTGCTGCAGTATGCGACTTAGGGATCAAAATGAAGAAAGAAGCTGGGGTCCAAGAGGAGGATTGGTTCACAATTTCTTTTAGCTGGGCTCCATCCTGGCTGGGGGCACTGGTGAAGATGCTGATGCCTATCCTCATGTTTATCCTGGTTCTTTTTTGCACGTGCCATTTGGGATTCTGATGTTGTGCCAAAGCAATGCCTAATAGTGCAATGATGATGGTTTCATTTGGCGTTTCAAAATTACCTCATAGCACAAAGGAGATAGAAGTACGAACTGACCACCCCATCCCCCGCATGCTCCCCATTCCCTATAGAGATGAAGTAGACAGGCTATACCACACGATCATTGTCCCTCCCCCCGATCCCAAAAATTATAAGGAAGTCTATCCATGGGTAGATCTAGCAGGGGACGGGGGCTTCATCTATAAGACATGTACCCCTGAAGAGTACTCATGAGTGGGAGAAAGCCTGCGAAATGTATGTAGGGAGTGCCTGCTGATACAGGGAACGCCCCCATATGACGCTGTAGTGAGAAGGGAAAACGAGTGCAAATATGTGGAGGAATTTACTGTAGAAGTAACGAAAGGGGGGAAGGTTGGGAAGGAAATGAGCCTTTCCTATACCCTAGGTGCTTTAGACTGAGACAAATCTCATAGATAGACATGCAATGTGCCTGGGGGGGGGGGGGAAGGCTGCGTTAAGAAACCCGGAACAAATACAATTTCACGGGAATTATAGATGCATAGACTTAGTGCACACATATAAAGAGATGCCATTTTATAGTTATGGTAGACACATTCAGTCCTGCATGGCTGCGCAGTAAACCTAGGCCCAGCTGAGAAATTTGAACAGGCACAAACGCTGAGGGCAGATGAGCATGCACTGCTAATTCTCATAGAAACTTCCCTTTGTTCCTTAACTGTTGCCATTACTTTTTATCCCAGAAAGGAATGCACCCTGCAGGGCAATGAGCATGCATTTGTCACAGCCAGGCCAACAGCAGACCTCCAACCCCCACCCAACCCACCAGGAGTAATGGCACCCACACCTGACCTAGTCCAAGAACCCCTGCATTCCATGATAGTTGATGACCTCCGACTACCAGCAATAAAACCAATGACCATACAAGATATAAACAAACACAACCATTTTACCTCATCCCATAAATACACCCTTTGTAGTACGAGGTAAAGGGAGGAATTAATTATAGCTCAAAACAAGGGTGGAAGCCTTGGGTGCATAAAGTGCAATATGAGCCGAGCAGAAAATGTGTGGGTCAGCATGACCATGTTCCTTCCCCTGTGCCAGTCCCCAAGCTTCCCAGTTGCAAGCCATAATGATGTAGTAGTATTGTTGTACACTAGTAACCCTGAAACAGCAACATGTGAAAAGCCTGACCTTCAGTCCCTGGAGAGACAAGCCCAGCTGAACCCACGTGAGAAGAGACGAGTGGACGAGACAGGAGCCAATCATAGCCTGGCATCCCCTATGGAGCAGGCCCATGCATAGGGCCTCACCAACCAGTCTTGCGAGTTTCGACTGTAGGTAATGATGTCATTGATGATGCTGTGTGCCCTTATAATGAATTGTTCATGAAGACTCTGGCAGAACGTTCTCAAGCAGCAGAGTCCTTTGCTTCCACCTTTACCTTTTGTGCAATTAAAACGTGTTATCCTTGCAAGCAATCCCTTGGCCTTTTTTCCCTAGTGGGTTGTATTCCTTCTGGTGTCGTGGCTTCACTTCCTCCCCAGACTTAAAACCCCCATGAGATGAATGTCAGGAAACATTGGGTTAAAGGGGAGGTGGTGTGCCACCTCCAGACATGTCTTTTGTACTGTCAGTGGAACGGCAGGGGTCGGTGTTATTATGGTGAAGAAATGTTACTGCTGGTATTGATTTGGGTACAGTGCTGGTACAATGGGTAGGGGTTCAAAGGAAAGGGACAGTGTAACTGAAGGGGCATTGTGTATTAGTGTAGAGATGTGGGATGTTTTATTGATGGGGTTGCTCTTGTCAATGTTAATGATGGATGTGACTGGATATGATATGTTCTGTTCATGTTTTAAGTTATGGAAAAAATTGAATAAAGACAAGTTGAGAAAAAGGTGCAGGAATGTAGTGTCACTGTCTCTGTGCAGGGAAGCAATATGACTTCGGTTCTGGTCGATAGAGAATGGCATCCTGGCTTGGGCAGCTCAGTTTTTACGTGGCAGCAGCTGGTGTCTTCCATCAGGATTAGCATTTCTTAATTTTGTTTGCTCAGGCCTGGTGAAGGAAAGCAGTTTCTAAGCAGACCATGATGTGTACGATACTGGTGTGCATTTCTGAGGACTGTGCACAGACAGGTAAAGAGATGCCTCAAGGCCTATTCTCCTAGGTAGGTCGCATTCTCTCTGGCCCTAAAGAAATCTGCACTACTGGTCGAGACCTCTCAGGCAGCAAAACGGTTGCCTTTGCACATGTTTTCCAAAGGCTGTTGCCAGGGCCACTTTGGGAGAGAGCGGTGCGCCCGAGTTTTTTGTCTCAAGGGACCTGGGCTCTCTTTCCTCCACTGGTGGTATGGTACTGGTGAGGTAGTCTATAAAGAGAAGGAATCTGTGGGAGGATGCAATCTATTAAAAAGAGAAAATATATATAAGTATATCTATATATTTTTAAGGATTTATGCAGGGATCGTCGCTCCATAGTTAGGGTGACATCTATGATCCATTTAATTTTGTGAACATTCCCTTGCTTGCAAATAACTTTTGATTTGACTCCTTGGATGTATGTGGCTGGAATTTCAGCCTATGGGCAAGGTGTGTGCCAAAAAACCTCAATAATCCTAGTGACCAATTTTGGGATATTTTGTGGTAACCAATGTATTTTTCAAGCTCTATGGAAATCCCAATACAAATAAAAGGTTTCAGCAATTACTTTTGACATGACACCTTGCCAAATGTAGGATGAGTGTTCAGGTTTGGCTAGATCACTTGCATGCCAAATTTGGTGAACTTTCATGTCGGTGAACAAAGGTTACAAAGGATAAAAATGCATGTTCCTAAAATGTTTGCATTTTCCTGAAGTTCAATGTTATGTGTACTAATTTAACTGCGGCAGCAATGTGTAATAATACTAAACACATTTATTTATAAAGCGTTGGTCCAAAAAAGACAAGTTGATACCTTAATTAGGCTAACAAAGTCATGTATTCTCAAATTACACACACACACACACACACACACACACACACACACACACACACACACACACACGTTTTACCTACCTTGTGGGGACTATCCTTTCCCAATGTTTTAGAAATTGGCTAATAGCAGAACTAGGTTCAGAAAAAATTCACAATAAAGGATCCAACTTCATATTTGCAAAAATGCTTATTTTTACTCGCGTGTCCGGTACCATCTTTGCGGGGACTTGGACGCGTGTTTCCATCCTTGTGGGGACTTACTTTATTATTCTTATTTGGGATGGATTGCCCCATAAGCAGATGGAAAAATGCTTACTTTATAATACTCAATATACCTTATACAATTGTATTCATACATGTGAGTACCTGCCTGCATTATGGCTATCACAACAGGTGCATTTTGATGTTTTGGCATTTCCCACAAGATGTTTAATTTGCATTAAACCTTAAAAAAAGGCACCTAGTTTCTGGCATTAAACACTGTTATAAACACTTAAAATGTTCCAGAAAAGATAACTGCGACATAGGAGATGACTCGATTGACCCAGGCTGGCACACTGTGGCCAAAAAGGAATAATTAATTCAAATTCAGCTTTCATTCTTTCACAGGCATCACCTCCCTGCTAACTCATATCTCCTCTTTAGAAATGGTGTCATGGAAATGATGTTGCTTTCTTCTTTTGGAATGTGTATAATAATAGTGGAGTTAACTTTCCTATAGGGGTCATGTTTGATTATGGAAAAGTTACATTTTCCACAGAGATTGTGTGTGATAATCATGAAACGCTCCCCACAGAGACATTGTGTACTTGCAATCATGTTGAGGTCCCCACAGCGATGGTGTGTGATTACAGTGATGGTAAGATCCCCATAGAGATGATGTGTGTGATTAGGACTGTGCCTTGCCCTGTTCAGTCAGTGTGTAATTATGTGGCTGTTAGCGCTTGGGCATTCATTTTCAAATGTAGATATGGTTGTTTTAAAACAACATAAACTAATTACAGAATTGTATCTTCAAATATGAGTAATTTAAGGAATCTAAGACGATTTACAGTGAATATATTTTAATATTTTTCATTTTTATATTTTTCATTTTGGTCCAAGTCCCATTTGCATGTTCACTTAAATACACTTAATTTGACCAGTGTGTAATTATGGTGATATTATACGATATGGCATTTATAAAACGCCTTTACACAAGTGTTTCAAGGCGGTGCTGTTAAGCGCTTGGGCATTATCCACTATATAAATCTAAATATAATACAAAAAATACAAATACAAAATATGGTCCCCACAGGTATGGCAAATGATGATGATAACACTAAAGTCCCCACAGAGATGGTGTGTGATTACAATGATGATAAGGTCCCCATAGAGATGGTGTGTGATTAGGACTATACTTAAGTCCCCACAGAGACAGTGTGTAATTATGGTGCTGTTAATCGCTTGGGCATTAGCCGCTATATAAATCTAAATGCAATACAAAAAATACAAATATGAAATATGGTCCTCACAGATATGGCAAGTGATTATGATAACACTAAAGTCCCCACAGAGATGGTATGTGATTACAATGATGATAAGGTCCCCACAGAGATGGTGTGTGATTACAATGATGATAAGGTCCCCATAGAGATGGTGTGTGATTACAATGACAATAAGGTATCATTTTAATATTTTTAATTTCGGTCCAAGTCCCATTTGCATGTTCACTTAAATACACTTAATTTGACCAGTAGCCACATTCCATTTGCTTCAGGGTTTTAAATGTTTGATTGTGATTCCCACTATGTCATACAGAGAGGAATCTGTGATTGAGATGTAGGCTTCCTGGGTTCACAGTCATAAATGTAACCTTTACAATAGGCCCTACCACAAGAATGGCATGATATAATGGTGTTACTATCTGCTCTCTGATTTAGGATGGTGTATTTTGCTGATCTATTTTGACCATGAGATGAATGCCTCCTCAGGGATGTTGTTGATGAGTGTGGTTTTAAAGTCCTCATAGTGCTGGTGTGTGATGATGGTGGCACTAAAAGTACCCACAGTGATGGTGTGTGATAATCATGGCATTAAAGTCCCTACAGAGATGGCGTGTGAATATAGTGGTTTTAAAGTCCCCACATGGATGTTGTGTGATGAGAGTGAAGCATGGCATTAAGGACCAACAGAGATGTGTAAGTAATAAAGACATTGTGTAGGATATTAGAAATGTTTAGGTCTCAGTGGGATTGAGAGAGGAGGGGTATGGTAAAGTCCTCACAGAGATGGTGTGTGACGATTGTGCTACGGAAGTCCCCAGAGAGATGGTGTGTTATGACTGTGAGATTTTGAGTGTACACACATAAAGTATATGTTGTTTGGGATGTTTAACAGATTTTATGTGTGATGAGCTGAGTTTTATTGTCCTTGTAGGGGTTTTGTGTGATGATCATGCCATTGAAGTCCCCACAAAGATGTTGTGTGAACATTGTGGTGTTAAAGTTCACACCTGGATGTTGTGTGATGTGAATGAGGATGACATTAAGGTTTAAAAGATGCTTTTTAGTGACCACAGACAATATGTGTGATGTCACAAATGTTTAAGTCCCAAAAGAGGGGGTGAATGAAGAAGGACATGGTACAGTCTTCCCAGAGATGTTGTGTGATGATTAAGCTATTGAAGTCCTCACAGAGATGGTGTGTGATGACTGTGAGTTGCCACAGATATGGTGTGTTTTGTTGGGGATATTTAAGTCACCACAGAGATTTGCGTAATGGGTGGGTGTTATATTCATTAGATAAGAGGTATGTGATGATCGTGGCATTGAAGTACCTACATCGATGGCGTGTGATGTCGGATATTGGAGTTGCATCATGGATGGTATGATGTCCGTGAAATTTAAGTCCTTACAGAGGTGTGTGATGAGGGCAATTTAATGTCTTAACAAGGGACAATACAATGATGATAACTTCCCCCTATTTCTGTGATGATGATGATGATGAGGTTTAAGTAACTGTAAGAATGGTGTGCGATTGTAGTAATGATACATTCCCACAGGGATGGTGTGAAAAGATTCTTTCAGGTCTTGACAGAGGTACATAACTTGTTCCTGATCCTGTTCCACATCCTAGAGACATACAACCGATGGATGGTAATGTCGTTGCACTTCCTGTAAGATATTCACTTAACAGAACTTCATTCGGGCATTAAACCCTATTACAACACCACAAATAACGATGAGGTGAATAATAAAGCATCACATACTGTGGTCCAGTGGGCAGCAGGGATTTGGATTGCTACAAGGTCACATACTTGCCCACTGAACCACATCGCCTCTCTCGGATTGGTGTGATGATAGAGATGTTACTGTCCTCTTTGGGACAAAAGTGGCATTTCCAAAAAGGGATGGTACGTGATTATGGTAAAGTAAACGTCCACACAAAGATTGTTTTAATAGTAATATCTGCAGGCTCCAGAGAGATGGTGTGTGATTTCAATGATGCTGAAGTCCTCACAGAGGGGGTGTGGACTATTAGTGACATTGAGGTTCCACTGAGAGATAATAGGTGATATAAATTGTATTAAGGTCCCCATAGAGATGGTATGTGATGAGGATAAAGTCCTCACATAGATGATGTGTGAAAATGGTGTTAAAGATCCCACAGAGATGTTGTATCATAATGCTAATGTTTAAGTCCCTACATTGAGGGTGTGTGATTATCATGATGTTAATGTCCCCATATAAATGGTGTGCAATGTTGGCGATGTTGAGGACCCTGTAGAGATTGTGTTGTGTGATACTGATGTTCAGGTCCACACAGAGATGGTGTGTGATAATAATGATATCCAAGTTCCCACAGAGATGATGTGTAATTATAATGATGATAAAGTCCTCAGAGAGATGGTGTGTGATAACAATGATGTCAAAGAACCACAGTGACATTTTATCTTAACACACATTTTAATATCTGATTAGAATGGTGTTATAATCCTCGCAAAGATGGTTTGGGCTAACAATGATGTTAAAGTCCCCCTCAGAGGTAGAAAGTAGTTAAAATAGTGTTAATGTCCTACAGTTATGGTGTGTGATTTATAATGATGTTAATGTCCCCAGAGAGATGGTGCATGATACTTATGAGAGATTTTGTATCATAACACTAGTGCTCAAGTTCCTACAGAGATAGCACGCGATTATAATGATATTAACGTCCTTACAGAGATGGTGAGGGCTTTCATTGATGTTAAAGTCCCTCCCAGAGATAGTGTGTGATACATATTATGTTTAAGTCCCCATGGAGATGGTGATGATGATGATGATGAACACGTCACAGCAGATATAGTGTGTTATATTAATGATGTTAAAGACTGCACATAAATATAATTAACTCCCTCACCCCCAAAAAGAGAAAGGATGTGTTTCTTCCTCAGATGGCCAACCCCCAAGCCCATAAATACAGATCACCTCAGTAAGTCACAACTCTAGTAAAAACAAGGCATTTGTCAAGAATTGAATAAGCAAACAAACTGCTTCTCTATGCCTTGTTGAAGCATTACAGTAAACCCTACCCAAGCATGTTTAGGGCAGAACATTTAAATTAGCTAAAAAACAGTCAGTGAACATTTTCTAAGTGAATTACTCGGTGCTTAGAGAAGAAATTAACCACTTGTACAAGAAAAGTGCTTATAACTGCTTGGGAACTATAATTTACACTTTCCAATCCCTTGATAACTTTTGAGGTAAAACAAAATAATAACGGATTGATTGGCTGATAAGAAAAGTGGAACACATAGTTACTGTGTGGTAGAAAAATATTCACTCATAACATAACATTACCTGCATCAAACAATCGGTGTCTGTCTTTTTTCCAGTCATTTTATGACAGAATCAAAGAACCCCCTGACCCTGGCCAATTCTGTGTAAAAGATCCCACTTTTAGAGTATTGAGAGAGAACTGTATATCTATATAGCGGCCAGACATTTCTCGGGCTAATCAGGTCCATGTAATGCTCAAGCCCCAAATCAGGTTTATACAATAAATAATACAAAACGGTATTTAGGGCGGTGCAGTCCTCTTCTAACCTGCAATGGGAGAGGGTACCACCTGCACATTTGATCTGTCGCTTCAGTTCTCCAGTACTGGTCCAGATTCAGTTTAGATAATTCTGTTTTCACTTATCTGAACCATGGGAGGAACTTGGACCCCACTAGAGACAAAATATGCACCAAGGCATCTTTATATACGGCCAAATCTGGCGAGGTCCAAATCCTCATCCAATACAAAAGGGGTTTCAACCTTGCTTGATCGTCGACCGGTTGAAGGTTGCATTCCATAAATATACTAGTGCTAGGCGAAGAACTTGGTAACATGAATAGCATTTTTAAAAATGTCCTTTCAATAATGGCCAGAGATTTCGAAACCCATGTGTCCCCATATCTCAGCCCCATATAGTGACAAGGAAATGGCCTGCATCCGGTGTAATAGCAGGACTGGGCTAATGGCATCGCTATGATGCTGTGATGCATTCAGTAAAAATGCCCTATGCCGCCACAATACATTTTACGTTAGTTACCTACTGCAACCAGAAACCGTTGTCCATGAACCTGACTCCAAGGTAGTCATAGGATAGGACATGTTCTAGATTTGTTCCATCCACCTTAATGTCAAGCTCAAGGATTGTGCCAGGCGAGGTCTGATGACAAGTGTCTTTGTTTTCTCTTTATTGAGCTCCAGACCCAATTCATTGCATTTGTCAATGAACTTTGCCAGAGTGGTCTTAAGACACATGGGGGATGTGGCCAGCCACACTGCATCATCCGCAAATAACAGTGCAGGGAGCCTGCTGCTGCCCAATCTAGGTCGTTCAATAACCTCATTGATATAAATGTTAAGAGGAGTGGGGCTAGCATGCAGCCTGGCCGGACACCTCTCTGAAAAGCAATTGGGTCTGTCAACTCGCCCCTCAAACCTCAGCATACAAACAATGTGTTATCAGTATACAGCTGTTGGATTTTGATCAAGAAGTTCTGGGGGATACCTTTGTTTCTTAGCACTTGCCACAGGGAATTTCTGGGAACACAGTCAAAAGTGTCCTTTAGATCTACTAAGACCGCATATATCCTGACACGACTAAGGGCTGACTATTTATCCAGGATTAGATGGAATTGGAAGCTCTGATCTATTGTGCTGTACCCTTTCCGAAAACCAACTTGTAGGTGGCTAATGAACCCTCTTGATTCTTCCCAGTTCTGTAATCGCTCCAGGATAGCTTTGGCAAACATTTTCCCAGCCTCATCTAGAAGTGAAATGGGGCGGTAATTCCCAGGTTGTTCCCTGTCCCCTTCTTGAAGATCAGAACGTTTTCTGCATTCCTCCATGACCTTGGTGTTGCCCTGTTTTCCATTGCTACATTAAAGGCGCAGCACCATAAGGGAGCCAATATTGAGGGTTCATCTTTGTATAGATTACCCTTAGCTTGTGCTTGTATAGCTCTTTCTACCTGCCTCTCTGTAAGGACCTGGGCATTTGCAAATGGGGGGGAGCATATTCTCTGATTTTAAGCGTTCCTCCAGCTGGTCTGCCCTAACTTGGCACAGCTTCCCAGAGTGCTTGCACCATGAAGGAGGTATGATGCACTGGAGGGCATTGGGAGCATTACGATCTTAAAGTGCAACCATTTTCCAGAACTGATGGGAGTTGCCATTTACACATGCAGAGTGCAACTCGTCCCATCTATTCTGGTTAAAGTCTGCCTTTTTCTTCAGAATCAAAGATTTGTATGCAGACCTGGGATTTTGCAGACTTACCAGTGTGCCCTCACTGAGACAGCATATTAAATCACACTTGGCAGCTCTGCATTCCTCGTCGAACCACCCGTCCTTTGCTTACTCCTTATGCTTGGTTTGTCTGACCGGCCTGGTGAATGCATCCTGAAGACTTTGTGTCATAACTTTATAATAATCCAAAATGGTTATAGAACCAAATGGAAGGGTGCTAATTGCTTCTATTTCATGTATGATGGTCTGATAAACTTTGGGTTTGAGATTTTTTCACCAACACGTCTCCCCATTTTACCCTTCTTGTTGCATTCCACACTGTCTATCCCTACAGATCTGGACGCATTGAATTGGTGTGCTATAACGCAGGTGACTAAACAGATGGAACTCGTGAGCGGCTTGCCGTCACTCTCATTGCGATTTAGTATAAGGACATTTACCATCAAAGGCCAATCTTCAGTGTTAATCCAAATAAGGTCAATTCTCTGGCAGCCATTCAGCCCAGAGAAAGTATGCCCCGCATAATTGCTAATAGACCCGCAAGATTACACCCAGCCGCTTCAGAGATTGATAGAAGATTGTATAATGCTGGACTGAGACTTTCCATTGGCCGGTTTGCTACTGACCAACCAGCTGAGTATACTTTTATCTGCCCAGAAGGTCACTCTAGAATAGATTGTGCCCTAGTGTCAGAATCAGACTGGCAGATAATAGAAGGGTTTCAGGGTGCTTAGAGAGCGATCATATGCTGATACTTCTCCAATTAAAGACCTTTCACCTGAGCCAGACCTGACAGTGGATGGGGCAGTGTCCGTGATGGTTCATGGTAAAGCCAGGCTCTCTGTGAAATGGGTGGGCCTGAACCTGGTTGATCTTGCTCCAGTTTGATACAGTAAATTTATAGTGCTGCACAAGTGCATTTGTGAGGCAAGTACCTCTCTTGAAAGTAAACGTGCAAGTTATCTCACTTTAATTGAGTAGCTAGGAGAATCCCTGACCATGCCGGAAAGGTGACCACGACAGGAGGGTAAAAAATCGAACTTCTGGTTCGACAAGGTGTGCAGGGAAGCAAAGCAGGCCCTGGTCACATGCCTGAGGGGCACTGGCCAGGTAGATGGAGCTCATGTACAATGGTTACAGAGTGTATATAAGAAGATCACAGCCAGTAAGAAATCTCAGTACCTACAAGGTAGGTGGCCTACCCTGATCAAATGTGTGCAGAGTGGGGACCAAGTTGGGTTCTGGCATCTTATTACGGATATGGATATAAAGGGTGATGCAATCGACCCTGAAGATATAAGCCCGACCAGATGGTATGCCCACTTTGAATATTTGTACTCATTTCAATCTAGGGGGAAGGGAGCATGTATCAGTCCAATATTGGAGGGGACTGGACCTGTGCATGATGGACTTGGCAACTAAACATTCATACTCGCAGAAGTGGAGAGGGCTATAAGAGTACAGAAGTCAGGTAAAGCACCGCGACCCGATGGGGTGCTGGTGGGTCTCTATAAAAGCATGCTTGCAATTTGGGCCCTAGTATTAACCATGGCATTTAACACTGTAATGCAGAGTGACTGGGTGACTAATACCTAGACATCAGCAGTAATAGTCTGCATGTACAAAAAGGGTGACCGGGCAGACCAGGGAAATTATAGACTCATTACCTTACTGGATGCCACAGGAAAGACATTTGCTAAGGTCCTGCTGCGGCACCTAGTGGCATATGTGGATGATACCAAGCAATTGAGTCATCTTCAGGCCTGGTTCTAGGCAGGAAAACACATGATACATAAGTGCTTCCGGTTCTACTTAGTGGTCCAAAAACAACTGAGAATCGCAAACACCAATTTATATGGTGTATACGTGGATCTCAAGGCAGCATTTGACAGCGTCCCTAGAGAAACCCTGCGGGCAATATTGCATGCCAAAAGTATCCCCAGTGAACTTTTGCGAGCGATCCAACTCTTGTATAATGACAATACAGCAACTGTCTGCTGTGGGAGAGGAGGCAAACGCACAGAATTTTTCAGAGTGGACCGAGGGGTCCAACATGGTTGGGTCCTTGCTCCGGTATTATTCTGTTTGTATATTAAGTCTATTATCGAGTGACTATTGGCAGTGAGCATGGATCTGCCAAGATTGTGATGGAACCACATCCCAGTTTTGTTTTTCGCTGACAACGCAGTCCTATTGTTCACCACCCCTATGGGACTGTGCCTTGCCCTGTCCACTCTAGCAGATGAATGTGGTAAATTTGGGCTGGACGTAAATGCCTCAAAGACTAAGGCTATGGTCTTTACATCAAAATCATTTGGAATCAAACCATTGAAATTCGAGGTGGGGGGTACAATTCTAGAAGAAGTGGGTTGGTATGATTTTCTGGGAACTCGGTTCTCAAGTGGGGGTCATTGGGTTGGTCAGGTTGCCAAAGCCAACACTCTATTACAAACAAAACACTGGGGCCCTGAAAGCCTTACATGCTAGGCACGGAAGGGGTGCAATATGCCCGGCCCTAAAGCTATACGTACCGCAGGCTAAGGCAGCAGCATTATATGGCGCTAGCAGCATTATATGGCGCTGAAGTCTGGGGCTACGCTGATGCCACCCCCTAACAATTAGAGAGAACACATTTCTGAAAGTGATATTGTTGCTTCCCAAAAGCACCCCCACTAGTACAGTTTGTATGAAGTGTGGTCTCTCTCCCACTGATGAATAAATGAGCATTAGACCGGTTTATTACTGACTCTGAGTTTGGGGAAACCAGGAGCTAGTAAAATACCAGAAGCATTAGAGCATGTATTGACATTCGGGGGATGGCACATGATTCAATGGTTGGCCCACATAAACAAAAATGGCTTGCCCGCTTGTGTTTATCTCCATATTGGCAAAACCCACAGACTTTGGGAGATAATGTGAAAGGGAGAGTCAAGGTGACTTTTCATAGATATAAACTAATAAGGGCACAGGAAATCTCATTAGCCTTGGCAACTGGTTCAAACAACTTAGAGCTTAAAGCTACGCAGGGCATGGAGCTATACCTGAATACAGTGGAGCCAGCTAGTGCCCGCTCCTTATACATTAGGCTACCCCTAGGTTGCTTGCCGGTGCAGGAAAATATGAGTAAAGGGAATGGAATGGGTAGCTCGGAGTGCCCAATTAAAGAAGCCCTCTGCCGATCCTTCCTCTCCGGCTAACTATCACCCGATCTCTATCACTCCTTTCCTTGGCAAACTCTTGGAAAAGCCGGCCATCTCCCAGATTAACCTTCATACTGAATCTGTTGGTTGTTTCCATGACCATCAGTCTGGCTTCAGAGCGACTAGAAGCACAGAAACTGCTTTCCTGAACATCTGTGAAGACCTGCTCTCGAACCTTGATTCTAACCTTCCTTCTGTTCTCATTCCCCTCAATCTTTCTTCTGCTTTCGACACAGTCAACCATGCCATCCTGCTTAAGCGCCTCTGTGATAACCTGGGTATCACTGATCAGGCCCTGGCCTAGCTGACCTCTTTTCTCACTGACCGACCCTCGCAGGTCCAACTGGGGTCCTTCCTCTCTTCTATCTCTCTCTACCTGTGGTGTTCCCCATGGGTATAACAACTCTCCCTGGCCGTTTAACCAATACTTGGCACCTCTTGCCCACCGCATCGCTGCTCTCTGTTCCAATTTTAAGTGTTATGCCAATGACACCCAACTCTCCTTCACGCTACCCTCGGCCACCTCTACTCCTTCCCTCATTCCTACCTGTCTGTCTGCAAATCAGGAATGGCGTGCCACCAATGATCTCTGCCTTAATGCCAGTAAGATGGAGATCCTCCTCATCAGAAAACCAGCTCCCTCTTTTCCTCTCTCTGTCTGGCGGCCCACTCTGGGTCCTCTTCCTGCTCCTACCTGTGAGGCTAAGAACCTTGGGGTCATCTTCTACTCCAGCCTCTTCTTCTCTCCTCACATCTCCGACATCTCTAAGAAGTCAAACTATCAGCTGCACCTCCTCAGAGGTATTCTTCCTTTCCTTACTTTCCCCCAGAAGCTCACTGTCTCCAGAGCTTTGGGCCTCTCCAGGCTGGACTACTGCAACAGCATCTTTCTAAACATTCATGCCTCTACTCTCTGTCATCAACAATTTATCTAGAACAGGGCTGCAAGACTTTTGTTTGCCCTCAAGCACAGGGATCGTATCTCTCCAGATCTGAAATCTCTTCATTGGCTCTCAGTGGTGGCAAGCATCAAGTTCAAGACCCTCTGCATTGTCCACAAAGCTTTCTGGGGCCTGGGACCGCACTACCACCTACTCTCTTTTCCTACGTATCTCCCATCTCAAGCTCTCCGCTTAGCCACCTCCAACTCTCTGGTGGTCAGTCGCTTTTCCAAGCGGAGAGTTGTGGGTAGATCTCTTTCTTTGGCTGGAGCTAAACTCTGGAACAGCCTCCCTGCCTCTCTCAAACTTGAGCAGAACCATCTCTGGTTCCGGAAGCAACTCCAGATCTTCCTCTTCACCTCCGCTTTCTCTCTTCCTCTCCCCTGCTGATCACCCATATGTTCCACGCACTGGTCACATGGGTACCCTCTGAACTTGGACCCAGGTCCCTGCCTATCCTGTTGCACCTCACAATGCCTCTTGGCTCCCCCAGCACTTGTGGTCTGTATCTGTAACCCTACAGTCCCCTCTCTCTGCACTTATTTATTTTACTTTTATTTTGGGATTTGTAGAGCGCACTACAGCCCACAGGCATCAAGCCGCTACTACAGGTGAGAGTAGGTAGGCTTAATTCAGGGTTACAGGAATGCAGCCCAACAGCAAGTTTACCTGCTACATGTTACTTGGTTACATTTACACAGATACATAGAGGTAGTTATGAGGGTAACAATAACAGCATGTTTGATACAGAGCAGAAGAAGCAAAGGGGAGGGTACAGGTGCAGTGTCATACAAATAGCCTGGTTTTGATGGCTTTCCGGAAAGCTGTGTGAGAGGCAATTAGCCTGATATGAGAGTGGAGGGAGTTCCAGTAAGTGGCTGCCATGGTTGGGAAACTGGTACCGCCCGCACGAACTCTGCGGGTCTTGGGTACAGAGATCCTGTTGGTGTATGCCGTGCTTGTAGGCCTAGCTGGGGTAGGTTTGGTAATCCTTTGGACCAGGTAGAGGGGTTCCAAGTCATGGACACACTTATGCGTCAGGGCGGGGGTTTTAAAAACAATCCTTTCCTTAACAAGAAGCCAGTGGACGAGCCTCCTAACCTCCGAGATGCGGTTCCTGTTGTACTAGTTGTAATTTAGTAATGTTCTTGCAGGAGGTCCCTATGAAGAGGACATTACAGTAGTCCAGTCTTGACCCAATTATTGCCCTAGCAATGTTGAGGCAATTCTGTTGGGATAAGAACGGTCTAGCTGCATTAAGCAATTTGGAGTGGTAAACTGAGGAGGAGGCAATGGCATTGACCTGCCTATTCATCGTCAGGTTAGAGTCAAAGTAGACGCCCAGGGTGTTAACAGATTGGGAGACAGAGATGGGGATATTATCAGCGGTGAAGGAGCTGTATTGCTTGTCCAGTTTACCCAAGGTGGCCGGCGATCCAATTAACAGATGTTCGGTTATGCCGCTGTTGAGGCATAACCAGTTTTCTGCCATCCAGGATTGGATCGTTGAGTAAATGGAGTTGAGGGTGTTCAGGTCAGACAGATAATCACCCGAGAGGGGAATGAGCACCTGGGTGTCATTAGAATAGTTTGTGTATGAGATGCCCAGTGTGTCCAGAATGTTGAACAGAGGCCTCGTTAAAAGGTTGTACAGGGTGGGGGCAATGCACAAGCCCTGTGGGACCCCGCATTTGATGAGACTTGGATTGGCACATGACGATTCGGAGAAGACCTTCATAGCTCTTTCCTGAAGAAGAACAAGTTACTTACCAACTGGTAACGTTCTTTTGATTTGATGTTCCTCCGACGTATTCCTCATCTTAGATGTATTCCATCAAGCTTTAGCTGCTTCGGAAAAGAATTTCTGCAGAGAGCACCGTGCTTCGATGTCGTTGAGTCGATGGTCCCTCGAAGGCCTCCGTCGAAGGTGACGTCATCGGGTGTACAAGTAGCACGCGCGGCGCCCGTTGGCCTCAGTTCTGTTTTTCCACCTCAATTTTGTTCTACTGTGTAGATTGTGCCGGTAATCAGGTATCAGCCTTGCGAGAGTTGAAGTGGCAATAAACCGGAAAAATCTACAGAGGGGTAGGCTGGGGGGGGTGATGAGGAATACGTTGGAGGAACATCCAATTAAAAAAACGTTACCAGTTGGTAAGTAACTTGTCTTCGAGTGGATTGTGTCCTCCAAAGTATTCCTCATCTTAGATAGACTCCCAAAGCATTATGGACAATTCTCTGGAGGAGGGAGTAGATTTTTTGATACCCTCAAATGGCTGAATATAGTAGTGCTTTACCAAAATTCAGCTCCTTAGACTGGGAAGCATCCAGATTATAGAATTTTGAAAAAGTATGCAGCGACAACCGGTTTGCTGCTTCACAAATGGATTTTATGGGAACACCTCTTTGAAGGGCTGTCGAAGAGGCGATGCCTCTGGTATAATGGGCCCTTAAGCCCTCTGGTGGGTCTTTCCCTGCTAATCTGTAGCATTCCGAAATGCAAAGCACTCCAACGTGATATGGTTTGCTTTGACACCGATTGACCCAATTTCCTTCCGGTGTAGTCGATGAAAACTTGATTATCCACTCTAGGCTTGGAGAGCCTAGAGATGTAAAAGCTTAGAGCTCTTTTCGGATCCAACCTATGCAATCTTTCTCCTCCTTACTAGGATGAGGTGGAGGGTAGAATGCGGGTAGAACAATTTTCTGATTTAGATGTAAATCAGACACAACTTTAAGCAAAAATGAGGGTGTAACCCTCAATACCACTCTGTCCCTGTGGAACACAGTATAGGGTGGCCCAGAAGACAGTGCCTACAATTCGCTCACTCTTCTTGCAGATGTTAGAGTAACTAGGAAAGCAGTTTTCCATGTCAGATATCTTAATGGACAAGTGTGCAAGGGTTCAAAAGGGGCACACATTAAGAATTTTAGAACCAGATTGAGATCCCAAATTGGTTCTTGGAAAGGATAAGGAAGAAACACATTGGTAAGTCCTTTTTAAGAATTGTACTACTAAAGGAATTTTGGAATAGGAGCATTCTTCCGACAGCGCTTGAAGATGGAAAGCGCTGCAAGATAACCTTTCCTGGTCCCCACATTTAGACCTCTATGTGCTAGGGACAAGAGGAAGGACAGTACTTCCAGAATAGAACATAGAAACAGATCAACATTAATTTCTCGGCACCAGTTGCAAAACTATTTCCAACGGCAACAGTATAGAGAGTTTGTTGCTGGTCTTCTTGCCGAAAGCAACACCTCCATGACGCCATGTGGAAGATCCCAATCCTTGTATCTCAGCCTTTCAGATACCAAGCATGAAGGTTGAGAATCTTGACCTCTGGATGGAGTACCTGACCCTCCATTTGAGAGAGAAGGTCCTCTCTCTGAGGAAGACGTACCGGGGGACAGATGGACATGTCTAGAAGGTCCGGGTACCACGTTCTCCTGGCCCAATCCGGGGCAATTAGGATCATGCGGTTTCCGAACCGTCTCAGTCTCCTGATGACCTGAGGAATGACAGGAATCCGAGGGAACGCGTATAGTAGTGGGAAGTTCCACTCCACCACGAACGCGTCCCCTAGGGCTCCTCTCGGGGTAAATTCCCTTGAGCAATACCGTTCGCACTTCCGGTTGATTCTGTTCGCAAACAGGTCTACTTGAGGGGTTCCCCAAAGGGCGAAGATCTCCTGAATGACTTCCTGAGCCAGTTCCCATTTGTGGAACACCGTGCCCTGCCAGGTCAGAGCGGCTGCCGTCATATTCTCCTCCCCAGCTAGTTGGACTGCTGTTAAGGAGATTCCTTCTTGAATTGCCTAATACCAGAGCTGCATTGCCTCTCTGCACAGAGGTTAGTGACCTTACACCTCCTCTCTTGTTTAGATAGTGCATGGACACTGTATTGTCCGTCATTATTAGGACTTTTTTTCCCCTGACAGATGGCAGAAAAGCCTTCAGCGCTAGTCTGATTGCTCTCAGCTCTAAAAGGTTGATGTGTAGTTTGGACTCTGATGGAGACCAGCGACCGCTGATTTTCAGATCGTTGGCATGAGCTCCCCACCCCATGAGTGAGGTATCCGTCACTACTATATCCTCCGGCCAAGGCTGCCAAAACTGTTCCCCTTTTAGGATATTCTCTGTGCAATTCCACCACAGAAGATCCTGCCGAACCTTGTTCGGAATCTGAAGAATATCCGTCATTTGACCTGAGAACTGGGACCATTGAGTCTTTAGAGCCCATTGAAGGGATCTCATCCTCAGGCGTGCTTCTGGCACTAGGAAGATGCAGGATGCCATGAGGCCGAGCAACCTTGAGAAGTCGTAGGCCTGGAGATTTTGGACATTTTGGAATTTGGAAACCATCTGAAGAATGTCTTGAGCCCTTGACTTCGGAGGCGAGCTCTTTCCCAAGGATGTGTCCAATACAGCTCCTATGTACTGGAGCTGTTGGGAAGGTGTCATCTGTGACTTCTTGAAATTGAGGGAGAAGCCCAGTCTGTGGAGGAAGTTGCAGGTGACTTTCAGATGATCTAGTGCTTGTTTGGCAGAACGTGCCCTGATCAACCAATCGTCCAGGTAGGGGTGAACATGAATCCCCCCTGTCCTGAGGTGCGCTGCCACCACCACCATTAACTTGGTGAAGACCCTCAGGCGGAGGTCAATCCAAATGGCAGGACTCGAAACTGATAGTGTGAGTCGCCAACTACGAACCTCAGGTATTTTCAGTGCTTGAGGTGAATTGGCACATGAAAATAAGCATCCTGGAGGTCCAATGACACCAACCAATCTTGAAGTTGGAGGGCCTGAAGGATCTGAGAAAGAGTGACCATCTTGAACTTGTCCTTCCTGAGGAACTTGTTCAAGCTTCTTAAGTCCAATGGGTCTCAGTCCTCTGTCCTTTTTGGGAATCAAAAAATACGGGGAGTACCATCCCTGTTCCTCTCCGCTACAGGTACTGGCTCTATAGCACCTTTCTCCAGCAGGGTTAGAACTTCCTGCTGTAGGAGAGGGACTGAAAACTTCAAAGGGTGTCTCCCTGGTGGATTGCTTTGAGGTTGCGTTAGAAAAGGAAGGCAGTAACCTTGGGATATTAATTCTAGAGCCCAAACATCTGAAGTAATGGCTCGCCATTCTTGCAGATGCTGTGACAGCCTGCCTCCCACAGGTGTCTTGTGATGCAAGTCCTCAAAGTGGTTTTGTGGCGGTTGCTGTAGCCACTGATGACAAAGAGGCTGCAGCTGGAGCTGACTTTGCACGTTTTCCTCGTCCACCACGAGTGGCCTTTTTCTGGCCTCTTTGACTGGCCATTCCTCTCGCCTTTCCATATGAAGAGTAATAACGATAGGATTGTCCCCTCCAAGATTGTCCTGGTGCACGAAAAGGCTAAGGTTGCCTAATAGCAGCTCCTAAAGATTTGGCAGCTGCTTTTGACGTCTGCAACCTCTCAGGGCTCTCGTCAGCCTTGCTGCCAAAAAGGTGACACCCGTCAAAGGGCATGTTCAGAAGGCGGTTCTGTACGTCTGGTGCGAAACCCGACTTCCATAACCACGCAAATCTGCGTATTACAGTGCTAGTACCCATGGACCTGCTCACACTATTTACAGTGTCCAATCCAGATTCAAGGGATTCCTGAATGGCTTCCTTTCCATCTCCAACAATGGCTAGGAATCCTTCCCTTTCATCCCCTTCTGGTATGTGCTCCGCCGCCATTGAATGCCCTCTCACAGAGTGTACGAAAACTTTGCCAAGGCACATGTGGAGTTGGCTGATTTTAACGCCATACTCCCAGCTGAAAATACCTTACGTGCCCAGCCATCCACACGCTTATCGTCCCTGTCCTCAGGGATAGAAGGGTACGCCATTTTATTTGAAGCTGTGGCTGCCTGGACCACCAGACTTTCGGGAGTGGGATGTGTAGACAGATAGCCAGGGTCGCTACTGGCAGGGCGGTATTTTGAAGTAAGGGATTTATTCACTAGAGGAATAGAATCCGGAGTCTCCCAATTTCTGGCCACCCTATTTTGCAAGGCTATATGGGAGGGTAGGGCTGGATCTTCGGTGGGCCCATGGTCCAATATATCAGTCAAATCATCCTGGATTAATTGGGTTGGTGGTCTAGCCCATCCTAAATAATCAACCACTTTTTTCATTAGTTGACGGTATGAGGGACTGGCATGCTCTCCTGGTTCTGGCCTGCCAAAATCTGTTTCAGGAGATGTATCAATGCCACTTGCATTATATAAGGATTCCACCAGGTCCCTCATCCTGCTTTCTTCAGAAATCAGGCATTCTGGGACATTTGGTGTACCATATTCCAGTCCAAAAGGCACATTCTCCTCATCAGATCGCTCCTGTTGCTCAAACATTGAGGTCAAGGACTTGAAAAATTCCTTCCTAGGAAGAGGTTTAAAAACCTTTTCTGGGAGAGGCGGAGGAGGTGTGTTAGTGGACCCTGAAGGTCTTACAGGCTCTACAGCCTTCACTTCTTGTCGAGTTGGTTGAACTGGAGCCTTTGGAACCTTTGGCGCCGAGGGCTTCGGGGTCGACATCGACAAGGGCGTTGATGGCGCCGACGGAATAGTGGTCGTCGACGGTGCTCTTCGAGGTGTTTTGGGTTTTGGATGGCGTTGGTGACCTCGAGCGGTCGACTCGACTCGCGCTGTCTTTTTCACTTGTCGTCCTGGAAGGTTCTCAATCCTTCCTTCTTCGTTCACCCGGGCTCGAGGGCACGCGAGTGTCGGAGCGATGACGCTCCCGGCCGGCTTTTAATTCTGAATGCTTCCCACTCTCGGAGGAAGAATGTTTTGTGGGGCATTTCATTCTTTTTGGAGATTCGTCCGAGGACGAGGTGGAGGGGGACCTGTGGCGTCTTTTCTTTGATTTCTTTGTCGAAGATGACGAGCAATGGGAATCGCTTCGGGACCTGGACCGATGCCTTTCGCGTTGAGGAGATTTCTCCTCACGGGACCTCGACTCGACGCTAGAGGCTTTTCGGTCAGATTTACGACCTACCTTTAGTTTTCCCTTCCTCAATCGCAAGGCCTTCCCCGTCATTGCCTGACACTTCGTACAGGCCTCCGTGTCGTGGCCTTCCCCGAGACACCACAGACATTCTCGATGCGGGTCCATGATAGACATTTTTGAACCGCAAGATTTACATTTTTTCAAACCCGATCGCGGGGTTGTAGTCGGTATCAATGATGAGGACATATCGATATTTCTCTAATAATATTCACTGCGTCACAGAACTCAAGGCATGCCGAATCTCCGAAGCAACATGTACCACGGAAAAATGGAACTGAGGCCAACGGGCGCAGCGCGTCCTACTTGTACACCCAATGACGTCACCCTCGACGGAGGCCTTCGAGGGACCATCGACTCAACGACATCCGCGCCCTCTGCCAAACATTGTTTCCAAAGCAGCTAAAGCTGGATGGAATACATCTAAGATGAGGAATACGTTGGAGGACACAATCCACTCGAAACAATGTTATCCAGCCACAAGCCCTCAGGGAGAAGTTGGCCGCAGTAGAAAGGTGATGGCAGAGGGTCTTGTGATCCACCAGATCAAAGGCAGCGGATAAATCATGGAGCAGAAGGAGTGCAGGTTTGCCTGCGTATCTGAGGTCATCCATTTGATTTTTAAGGTTTAGCGGGGCCGTTTCGGTGCCATGTCATGGATGGAACCCGACTGCCGAAGACCAAGAAGGTGGTTATCTTCAAGGGATTTTTAGATTTGCAGGTAGGCTACTTTGTCCAGGATTTCTAGCAGAAAAGGGACAGTGGTAAAGGGTCTATAGTTCCCTGGCACCAATGGGTTGAGGGAGGGTTTTTTAAGGAGCGGTCAAACCCAGGCTTCCTTAAGTCCAGTTGGGACATGGCCAGGCTGGGAGGAGGCATTCATGAATGCAGTGATGAATGGGGCAAGGTAAGGGGCACAGTCTTTGATGTCCTGGGCTGGGCAGGCATCCCCTTTAAAGTTGGAAGGTTTAATAGATTTGAGGAGGGCAATGACTTCCGGTTCACTCATATCCTTAAATTCAAACATTGGGGAATGTTTAGAGTTGGTTACTGGGGACGGGTTACTGTGACTGTTGGCTATAACCTTGGTAAGTGCCTGTTGGTGGGCTAAGATTTTGGTGTGCAGGGTGTGCAACTTATCAAGCATGGAAAATTGAATTTTGTTACACCAGAGTTCATCCTTCATGAGAGTAGGTGGCGTGGTGGAGGGAGTTTCCAAGTCTCTAATGATGGCAAAGATTTTTTTTGTCCCAGATTTTGCATTAGCTATCCTAGTGTTGAAGGTTGCAGCTTTAGCCTTGATGATGAAAGTTTTATAGTCTTTGGAGATAACTTTGAAGTCTACTTTCGAAGCGTCATTGGGGTTATTTTTCCAGGTGGCGAGCGCTGCCCTTTTTTTTTTTGGAGCGTAGCTCCAGAAGCTCCTGGGCGAACCAGGCATTAGAATGCTTTGTTCTCTTAGCTTTCTTTAGGGTGAGTGGGGCAACGTTATCAACAGCTTGGGTGATGACCATTTTGAATTTACTAGCAAGAATCTCAGGGTCCTTGGAGAAAGGGGGCAAGAGGGCAGGAACCGTGAGGTAGGGGTTGATATTCTCCATGGTGAGCTGATGGGAGCTCCTCGAGTGTGCTGCAGGGAGAGGGATCATTGGCTTAGGGGGCCCTTTGGAGGCAATGAGGTCAAATTTAATGCAACGGTGGTCAGACCATGGAATGGGATTAATATCGGTGACCAAGAGGGAGCAGTTATGGTGAGACGCCCAATCGAGCGTGCAACCTTTAATGTGGTTAGGCTTAGAGGTGGCTTGGGTAAACCCTAGGGTAGATAAGACTTTATTCAGGGCAGTGGCGTGGGCATCGTTAGGGTCATTAAGCCCTAGATTGGGATCACCCAGGAGTATGACTTTAAATGAGTTTATTAGGTTGTCGGAGAGCGCGTGGATTAGTGCTTCACAAAAATCAGTGATAGGGCCAGGTGGGTGGTAAAAGACATGGAGCGAGATGGTACAGTTGGGGGAGAGCCTCATTTTGAGCTGAAGGTAGTCTGAATTCTGCACAAGTTCCCCTTCAATCCTTCTGATAGAGTCTCCTTAGCAATGACAGCTACCCCACCGGCCCTATGACAGGAGCGGTCCTGCCTGAAAAAAGGTGTAGCCACTCGCGATGGCGAGGGCCAGGGCGGGGCCAGAGGTTTCATTCAGCCAGGTCTCACTTAGTATCAGTAAGTCAATGTTGTCCCTAATGATAAGGTCTTGCACATCTAAGATGTGTGCTGGTAGGGAGCGTGAATTGACCAGGGCACACCTCAGTGGGGCAGCAGGTCAGGGACACTGGGAGGCGGTAGGGGGGATATGGATCGCTAGACCCGAAGCAACTGGTGTTTTCTGCCAATCATAGGCGGTGGGCGGGTGGGAGGCGGGAGGGAGAGGGAAACCAGGAAGAGACGCCGGGGATCGAGGGGGTGCAGGCACACAGGGCCTAGAATTACTTTTACACAATACAATGGGCAAAATGGAGCAACAAGGAAGGCTGCACTCACCTGCTTCTTTGGAAGGAAAATACAGCAAATTAATTCTGTTTCAAAGCGCCAACAGGGCAATGGGGAGGGAGGGTCAAAGGTGTCTCAGAGGTTGCACCTCCTCACCTTCTTCCTCTCCAGTTTCTACGACATGGCCATGGAACCATAACTCATAAGTTAAATACACAATTTCCAACTTGGAAATACGGTGCAAACTCTGCCATTTATTTTTGTTTATTTCACTGTACCCCAGTTTCCTTATCAATAACTTTAGAATAGCAGGTGAATAGCAGAATCAATATTCTCTGCGCAGCTGACAATTAGACATTTATACCATTTATTGTCTAGCATTTTACTTATTGAAAGGTTGAATGGTTGACAGTGCTGTATTGGGCAATGGTGGGTTAAAATGCACACCAATGAGAGCTTTCAAGTTTCTCAGTTCAGTATCATACAACTGCTATAAGTTTAAAAAAAGACAGAACTGGATGGTTTACACACACATGGAGCTGAGAAACCTGAAAGCTCTGGTCAAAATATATTTTAGCTTTTAGTAAGGTTTGCAAAGATTAATTGTGAACAACGTATTGCAGAAAGTTCACAACATTGATGCATCCCAAATGGAAAATGTTTGAAATAACGGTTTGAAAGATGATAGGATATGATATGATATGGCATTTATAACGCGCCTATACACAAGTGTTTAATGATAACTATGTATAATAAACGAGCAGAGAGCCATTGAACACTGTAGAATGTCAGTAACTTTGTTCATTTGATCCTTCTATTAGCCAGCATTAAATCTTATCGTTTCATGCAAATATTCAATTGTGTGAAAAATAAAAAGTCATTTTGTCACAATCAAAAAAATGTTTGTCATTTTTAGCATTGTAGCATTTATGATTATATTGCATTTTGGTAACCATCGTTACAGTTATTTTTAAAATTGGAGTTATGTCTGCAATTCATGTATTATATGCCTTTCATTCATGCGCAGTACATCATTACAGAACGTTGGCCATGCAGATAGAAATGGCATGCCTCTGTGAAAACATATAGAAAAGGGCTGGGGCTGCTAATACTGTTTAAAAATACCCATACTATGAGAGTCCTGCTATCCTCGGCTGCCCCATATTAGATAAAATCAAAAACACGGGTGCCCGCCAAAAGTGCCTTCTTTACTGAAACCTTTCAGAACAGGCAAGTTTGCAAATGTTTGTTCTACGGCAATGGCTGCAGCAACCATCCCCCCTCCTCCACAGCACTAAGGAATGCAAAGCCACGGGTGTTGTAATTAGGTGCTAAATTCGCCTGAGCCCAGGAGCATCTGCATTACAATAGCCCTTCCCAGGCTGGAAGTGACCTCTCCCTAGATAACACTGGCATCACTACAGCCAAGGGGAAAACAAAACATGCAGTTGCAAGTGAAACCTCGCATTCAGCTTGTTCTAAAATGAGCAAAACAAACGTGTTGGTGTTTAATTTAGAAAATAAACGTTGTTAAAAAGCTGCACAGTATTTTGATAGCCTTAAATTGGATAATGCTTTTTTTATTTTTAAAGTTAAGCAACACTTAAGTAATGGTGTCACTTTTAATCTTTGTCATTGTATTGTGGTCATTTTTCCTACAGAAACGGGTTGTTTTGCAAATGGAAAAGGCAGATATTCGCATTTTGATTGCAGTGTACTAACGCTTTTACTATGGTTAGACAATTTTATACATTTTGCGCACCAATGCATTGCAAAAGGTATATACGGAAATTCTGATTTCACTGCACTTATTTAATGGCACACCATTTTAGTGCATAGCTTTGGATGTGGGGCATTGGGATAAACCCTATGTATTGGGTCTCATTACAAGTTCAGCAGTGCAGGGAACAAATTGTGGTTATTCTGTTACAGCCATTGGGCCTCATTCCGAGGTTGGTGCTAGTCATGGTGCTATTAGCGCCATGACTAGCACCATTACCGGTACCGTGTCCGCCCTGGTTCAATGGAGATTTACCAGTCTAGTCCGACCTTTGCGGGACCGGTAAGTCCCCATTGAAAATGTCAATCCCCATTCCCATTTGAGCCCCCATAGGGCTCAATGAGAAGGGGGAAGGCGGCAATAACGGTACCGTAAATTACGGTACCGTTATTGATCCCGGTATCCCTTTGCGGGTCCCGTCCTTAACCCCTGCTAAAACCAGGCATTAAGGGAAGGACCCGCAAAGGGACCTCGGAATAGGGCGCAAAGGGATTACCGGCTCCAGTGTCGTTACCGGTGCCCGGTATCCCTTTGCGCCCAGGTCGTAATGACCCCCACTATGATTGTCAGTAACGAAATTACCACAGTTTTTCTCGCACAGCCAAATTATAACTTTGGAGGCAAAGTGGACAATATCCCTACAGCAACAAGCTGGAGGTAAAACAGTCACTTAACCTTTGCAAAATGGCATATTTAACACTGCCCTGAATTAAGTCGCAGTGTGTGATTGTGGAGAATTGTGAGTGGAGGGTAGAGTAATAAGGAGGGCTGCATCTGGACATGAAAACACTTATGTGAAGACAAACATTTACCCATATAACATCCACCAAATTCCTAGTTTTTTTGCACTGTGCATTATGGCATATACTGTTACCATGTGTTAATACCACATTTCCACAGTGGAATGTAATGGCACTCCAAAATGTGGGAATACCTATTGAATTATGCATATCCCTCCCGTTACTGCATGCTTACCATGTAGCATTGGTGATTGACATGGCCAATATTTCCAAAGGAATAATAATGTAGGCTTTCTCCGTAAAAATAAAGTCCTTCAAAATGATCTGAAAATGCATTATGCTCTATCAACTGCACTGACCTTTCTTCAGGATGTGATGGAGCACTTTACTATCATATGATATGATATACGATATGGTTTGATATAAGTCATTTATAACGCACCTGTACACAAGTGTTTCTAGGCACAACAAGACAAGTAAGGGAGGACAGAAGGACGACAAAACAACAATCTTACTAGGCCTTCTGTCATTCAGATCGCTCAAGTGCGTGGGGTGGAGGAGAGAAGTGCCGTAGGGGAGGGGAGAGTGCAAGTAGCTAGTAAGTGTAGGCGGCAGGTGGCTCATAAGTGTAGAGAGTCAGGGGACTGTACGGTTGCAGACAGTCCCTTAAGTGGTTGCGGGGCCCAAAGGCAGTGCAAGGGCAACCAGTCATGCAGGAGCCTGGTCCTTTAAGTTCAGTGGGTGGCCAGGTAACCAGTATGGGCAGCAGACATGGACATCAGCACAGGAGAAGGAGAGAGAAAGCGGAATCAAAAAGGAAGGTCTTGAGTTGCTTCCGGGACCTTAGGTGGTCCTGCTCAAGATTGAGAGAGGCAGGGAGGCTGTTCCAGAGGGAGCTCCCAGCTGAGGACAGAGATCTACCCCCCACTCTCTGCCTGGAGAAGCGTCTGACCCTAAGAGAGTTGGAGGTGGATGAACGGAGGGCTTGAAAAGGAAGATGCTTAGGAAGACAACATTGGATATAGGGCCTCATTACACGTTATGCGGTAAACCATGGTGCTATTGGCACCATGGTTGCCGCCGGTACCATACCGGTACCACCAAGGAGAAAAGGGGAATTACCACCCCATTGCAAGGTTGGCGGGGCAGTCATTCCCCCTTTCTCCATGGCCCTTGCCCATTCCCATTTTTGCCCCATAGGGCTCAATGGGAATGGGGAAGGCGGTAAATACGGTACTGCAAATTGCGGTACCGTAATTAGCACCAAGGTCCCTATGCGGGTCCAATCTTTAACGGCTGGTAAAACCAGCGTTAAGGTGGGAACCCGCAAAGGGACCTCAGAATAGGGTGGTAAGGGTTTACCGGTACCGGTGCCCTTACCACCTACCGTGTAATGAGGCCCATAGTGTGGTCCTCGGCACCAGGTAGCCTTGTGGACGATGCAGAGGATCTTGAACTTGATCCTTGCAGCCACAGGGAGCCAGTGAAGAGATTTCAGGGCTGGAGAGATACAATCCCTGGGCTTGAGTCCATGGACAAGTCTCGCTGTCCTGTTCTGGATAATTTGTAGAGGGCGAAGAGTAGAGGCAAGCACATTTAGATGGAGGCTGTTGCAGTAGTACAGCCTAGAGAGGACCAGAGCTCTGGAGACAGTGAGCTTCTGGGGGAAAAAGAGAAAAGGAAGAATACCCATGAGGAGGTACAGCTGATAGTGTGACTTCTTAGAGACGTCAGAGATGTGAGGAGGGAGGGAGAGGGTGGAGTCGAAGATGACCCCAAGGTTCTTAGCCTCCCTGGAAGGAGCAGGTTGAGAACCCAGCGTGGGCGGCCAGAGTGGGGGAAGGCTGGAGCAAGAGTCCCAATGAGGAGGATCTCAGTCTTACTGGCATTAAGGCAGAGATCGTTGGAGGCACACCATTCCTGAATAGTGGACAGACAGTCTGGTATCAGAGAAGGAGCAGTGGAAGCTGGGGGGAGCCTGAAGGAGAACTGGCTGTCATCCGCATAACACTGAAAGTTAGGGCAGAAAGTAGAGATGCAGTTGGCCCGAGGCGACAGGTAGTGGTTAAATAGCCAGGGAGAGAGGTTAAAGCCCTGGGGAACACCACAAGTAGAGAGAGATAGATGAGAGGAAAGACCCAAGTTGGATCTTGGAGGGTCGATCAGTGAGAAAGAAGGTCAACCAGGCAAGGGCCTGACCAAAGATACCCAGGTTGTCTCAGAGACAATTGAGCAGGATGGCGTGGTTAACCGTTTCAAAAGCAGAGAATAGATCAAGGAGAATGAGGACAGAATGTAGGTTAGAGTAAAGGTTGGAGAGCAAGTCTTCATGGGTGTTCAGGAGAGCAGTTTCCATGCTCCTGGCTGCTCTGAAGCCAGACTGGTGGTCATGGAGACAGCCAACAGATTCAGTATGTAGATTAAGCTGGGAGAAGGCCAGCTTTTCCAGGAGTTTGCCCAGGATGAGAGATTGGCCGATAGTTTGCTGGAGAGGAAAGATAGGCAGAAGGCTTCTTAAGAAGGGGGTTGCAAGGGAGTGCTTAAGGGGCGACGGGAAGGTTCCAGTGGCAAAAGAGTGATTGCAGACATCGGCCAGGGCTGGGGCAAGGGTGTCAATGTGGTCCTTGATGGTTCTGAAGGAGCAGGGGAGCACCTGCTTTGACAAGACTTTCATAGATCAGACTTGTCTAGAAACACTGTAGGGAGTGAACCAGTGGAAGGAGGAGAACCAGCCAGAGAGGGCCTAGAAATGTAAAGGGAGAGAAAGAGGAGGCAGAGGAAGAGAGAGTGGACATGATGTCCTGAGTTTTAGTGGTGAAATGAGATGCTAAGGATGTGCAAAGGGCCTTGGAGGGAACAGGAGAGGTAGAGACTGAAGCAGGTTTGGCCAGCTCCTTGCAGATTTTGAAAGGTACGGCCGAGTTCTAAGAGGCTGCCAAGATGCGGGCGTGGCTGTAGGGGGAAGAAAATGGTGAGGGAAGCAGGACAATGAGGGAAAGGGCAGCTAATAGGGGAGGGACAGTATACGCTATTTAGCAGCAAGGGATCTACAACAACCGGGGAGGAAACATTGGGGGACAGTTCACCTAGTCTCTGAAAGGGTGTGAAGTGGTTCATGTGTGGACCTAGGTGTTAAGGGGAGAAATTCCCTGAAGAGAAGGATCTTCTCCCTGAACTTTAGAAGTGATAGCCCAACTCTAATGATGATGGGAGGAGATTCCAGAGTCGTGGGCTGTAGACACAGAAGACCTGTCTTCTGGTTCTCGCCTTCCTGCACCTCCGGAGTTCAAGTCTGCATGTATCATTGCTTCTTGTGTATTGTAGGCCTCAGGAGATACAGAGTTTCTCAGTGAGGAAGTTTGGGGATTTCAGGGTAGCAGCCTAGTAGGATGAGTGTCGGGGTGATGTGGTTGAATGTGCAGAGTCATTTGAGATAAGACGAGCTGCAGCATGCAGGACACCTCCCAGGGGTGCTATGGTAGTCACTGGGAGGCCTTCCAAAAGGGCATTGCCATCATCTAGGTGTGAGAGGTCCAAGGCCTGCACAGTAGATCTGAAGTTGTTTTCTGGGATAAAAGGCTTGATTTTTCACAGGAGAACGAGTTGTTACTAAGCTGTTTGTGTCCTCCTTGGTATGTTGGGTTTGAAGGAGAGGTGTCTGCCAGTGTCATACCTAAGAGATTTGGCGCAGGTGGGCAGCTGGGGTTTGAATTCTTGAGAAGCATAGCATAGAGCAAGTTATGGATGTCAGGGTGTTAAGAGTTGTTAGTCAGCAGTAGGAATTCAGTCTTGAAGGGGTTCAGCTTCTGGTCAGCACTAGACATCTGTGAAAGGATCAATGTGAGGCTGGCCTTAAGCCTGTGGATTCCTTTGAGGGTGGAACTCTTGAGGAAGATCTGCATGCCATCTGCGTATTGGTGGGTGTGGATGTTGTGTTAAGCGAGGAGAGTTCCAAGTGGTTCCATCTAAAGATCGAAGATCACGGGGGAAAGGACAAATCCTTGCGGGACTCCCCAGGTGGTTGGTAGGGTTGGTGATCTAGAGGAATCCATTTGTATGAACTGGCGGCATTTAGCAAGGTAGTATTTGAAGCAGCTGAGGATGAACTCCAATATCCCCATGTGGAGATGTAGATTTTTGGTGAGTGTTTGTTGATTACTGTTTTGAATGCTGCTGAGATATCAAGGAGAGCAAGGATGGCCATCATTAAATGTTTTACAGGAATCATTGATCACCTTGATGATAGCTTAGCTGTTTCTGTGCTGCATCTTGTTCTGAAGCCAGATTTGTAGGACTGAAGGAGATTGTTAACCTCGACGTGTTGGAGGATTTGAGTGGCTACTGCTTTCTCAAGGATCTTACCTATGAAGGGAAGATGGGTGATGGGGCGGTAGTTTCTGATGTCGTCAGGATCCAATGTTGGTTTCTTGAGAAGTGGGAGGATTTGTCTAGTCTCAAGGGACTAGGGGAGGATGCCTTGGGTAAGGGAGCTGTTTATGATTGTTAGGTCTCGGGGAGTGCTTCAGCCAGAAGGATCTTGCGTACAGAAAAAGAGGATTACGTCCATGTGCAATGTTGACTTGAGGGATGCTAAGGTGCCAGTGAGATCTTCAATAGTGAGTGTCTTGAAAGGTGTCCAGGTAGTTTTGGTTTTTCAGAGATGGGATGTGTAGTGTGTTGTCAGTTGTGGCGTTAGCGTCTATGTGTTGGCAGGTCATACTGACCTTGATGAAGGAGAAAGACTTGATTGCACTGGATTTTTCTATGGATTATTGTACAAGTAGGTCAGGCAGAATGTTGATGGAGTTCTTGATAGCTTTGAAGAGGGCTCTGCTATCCTTGTTGGCCTTGGCAATGGTCTTTTGGTCATAATTGGCCTTGGCAGTGGTGATCAGTTGTATGCGTGTAGCACAGTGTTTCTTAAGCAGAAACTGGATAGACCAACGATATAAAAGCAGGACTAGCCCACAACAGTGACTGACAGCTGTGATTACACTTTAGTAGAGGGGAAAACAGAGTGGTCGGGTGGGAGTGGTGTTGTGATTCTAGGCATTTACTCTGGGCTTATACTGTGATATACCTGTGACTTTAAGGACACTAAATACAAAGGTGCTTTTGCTCAGATTGATATTGTAGTCCTGTCTGGAAAGCAGTTTATCCGAGCAGTGTCTGTGGTACAATTGGTTAGTACTATGGGGTGCTAACTGATAGGATGGTGATTCAAGTCCACACAAGGGCGGTTGGCTTCAGGCATTACAATTAAATCACCAATTATGTTTATTTAATGTATAGCAAATAAATGAAGAGGTCTGTTTGTAAAAAGGAGGTTGAAACTCATTTTTTCCAGGATGGGGTTTTTAAATCAAAAACTCTGAGGTCAGGGGGACAGATTTCTGAACTTTGGGACAGTCCTGGCAAAACTGGGACATCTGGTCACCCTACAGACATATCATTGATAAATGAAGAATTCACCTGAATGCTTTAATTGTTAGGCTTTGCAGGAACTCTGAAGAAGTTTGTTTGTTTGTTTGTTTTATTTCTATAGCGCACTGAACCTGGAGGTATCGGGGCGCTTTGGAACCGTTACAAGTGTTACAGATAGGCATGATCACAGAATACAGAAAAATACAATAAAACAATGAGTAGGACAGTTGGTTACAGGTGATGTCCAGTCATGGGAACAATAGCAGTGCAGAGATAAATAATGTACAGAATGTGCCCTTGGCGGTGCTGAAAACCTATTCTTGGCATAGGTACATCTTAGTTAGCCATAAGATAGATTTTCTTCTGAAGTCAGAGAAAGACTCGGTCATCTTCAGGGAGGGTGGGAGTGAGTTCCATAGCTGGGCTGCCATAACTGGGAAACTGTTTCCTCCTGCTTTTTTAGTTTGTACCTGGGACTACCAGACAGGAGGTATTTGATGACCTGGTGACCCATACTGAAGATCTGATGTTGAATTTTTCAGTTAAGAATGGAGGGGGTACATGGTTCAGGGATTTATACATGAGACATGGTTTTGAGTTGGATCTTATCCTTGATCGACAGCCATTTATGCTGTCTTCTTGTTTGGGAGATATGTTCTCTCCTTGATATAATCAAAGCAGTCCTAAGTGCATTATTTTGCAGTATTTGTAATTTATTGATAACGTACTTACTTGCACCTAAGTAGAGTCCCTTACAATAATCCAATTTGGACAGGAAGAGGGCTCTGGCAAGTGTAAGGTAACACTCCTTAGAGAGCAGAGGTTTGCAAGCCCTTATCAATTTACCAGTATAGGCAGTAGCCGAAGCTGTGGCGTTAACTTGTTTTTGTAAATTGAGTGTGGAATCTAGAGAAAAACCTAATGTTTTTAGCTCTTTAGCCACTAGGATATTGTTCCCATTGATATTGAAGGAGGCATAATCTGTGTTGAGTTTATTCAGGTTAGCTGGGGATCCTATGATCAGAAGCTCGGTTTTATTGTCATTCATGCAGAGGCCATGGGTGGCCATCCATGCCTGAAAGATTAGATACATTGTGTTCACTAGTGTACATCAGTGTCATAAGTACCCATTAATGGGAGGAGGATCTGGGTGTCCTCTGTATAGTTAGTGTAGGTGACACGCAGATGGTCCAGGTCATCGAATAGGGGCCTCGTGAAAATGTTGTACATAGTCGGTGATATGCAGAAGCCTTGGGGGACTCCACATGTAATGGGAATGGGGCCAGCTGCTGCTGATCGTGAAAAGACTCTCATTGTCCTGTTATTTAGAAAGGATTGGATCCATGTAATAGCGTTCTGAGAAACGTGAGCTGCTGAAGTGAGGTGATTGCATAGTACTCTATGGTCGACCAGATCAAACACAGCCAATAAATACAACAGAAGTAACAATGTGATTTTCCCATTGTCTTTGAGTTCGGCAATCTGGGTTTTTAAATCAATCAACGCTGTTTCATTACCATATTGAGGTCTAAACCCAGATTGCCAAGTCCGTAGGAGATGGTTAGTCTCTAAGTCTTCATGGATCTACAGTTATGCTACCCTATCCAGTATCTTCAGTAAGGACAGGACCATAGTGATTGGCCTGCAATTTGTCGGAATTGTAGGGTCCAGTGATTGTTTTTTAAGGATGGGTAGAACCCACGACTCCTTTAAGTTGATGAGTGCAATACGAGAAGTAAATGAAGCATTAATTAGTTTGGATATGAATGGTGCCATGTCTCTAGTGGCATCTTTCATTATTTGAGCCGGGCAACTATCTCCTTGGCACCTTGATGGTTAAAGGGATGCAATAATTGTTTTTACCTCCGGGACGGAGACTTTGGAGAATTAAAAGCATTGGGATGGTTTAATAGATGGCTTTTGGGTGTGGTGTGGAGAATCTGAGTTTTGTAAGTTTAGGCATTTGTCAGCAATTTTACTTTGCAGTGTGCCTATTTTATTGGTGAAAGCATTCTGAATGTTTGTGCACCAGAGTTTGTCCTTTAGGCACGGATCTGTAGGGGTAATGGGTGTCTCCATCACTCTACGGATAACAAAGAGCTCTTTAGTGCTGGAGCTAGTTTGATTAATTCTATTGTTGTACGACTCGCGTTTAGTATGAAGTATCTCTTCCTTGTATTTAGCAGATAAATTAATCAGATTGGTTTTATTCTCTGCGGAAGGGAGGTGTTTCCATAGAGTTTCCAATTTTCTTTTTTCAGCCCGTAAAGATTTTAACTGCGGAGTGAACCAGGGGTTCAGGTAAACTCTTGGTTTGCCTTTGCACATTTTGAGAGGGGTGATAATGTTCAATGCCTTGGTCATAGTGGAACAGTAGATCTCTACTAACTTGTTGGGATCAGTGGTGCCCTCTAGGGAATTCAGAGTAGGGATCACTTGTGGCAGGATAGCATCCGTTGTAATGTTCTGTTTGTTCCTTGTAGGACATGGAGGCGCTATCAGGTTAGTTGTATTTGTATTTTGTTTATTTATAACGCGCAAACCAGCAGGCCCGGGGGCATCACGGCGCAATTTGTACAAAGTTGCAGAAAAAGAAATACAGACAATAAATTACATTACACAATTTATAGTAACAGCATATTAACCATCTTTCTAATTACATATATAACAAAGATTACAGTGCCACTAGGAATAACAGAGGATATACCCTAGGGTGTACAGTAACAGTACAGCGGTAGCAGGCCAATAATAGTATCAGAGGAAGCAGACCGGAGTATGTGAGACAGACGCAGAGCATGTCTTATTGCTGATCAAAGAGCCACAATTTGGTTTTGGTCTTAAAGGTGTTGAAAGAATCTTCAGCTCTGATAGTGGCAGGGAGGGTGTTCCATAGTTTAGAGGCTAGGACAGGGAAGCTGGTGCCCCCCGCTTTTTGAAGCTTAAACCTAGGGATCGATAGACAATGAGTCTGGGCAGTTCTTAGTGGTCGGGCGGTAGAGTGGCGAGATAGCCGACTACAGAGATAGATTGGGGCTTTGTTGGCCAGGCATTTGTGCGTTAGGGCAAGTGTTTTTAAGGAGATTCTCTGTTTGACAGGTAACCACTTTAAGTTGGTTCTGGCTTCTGAAATGTGGTGGTTGCGGGGATGTTCAAGGCCGCTCGAATGGCGTTATTCTGGGTGGTTTGGAGTTTGCTCAAGTTCTCTTGGCTGGTACCTAAGTAAAGAGCACTGCAATAATCAATTTTTGCCATAATGAGGGTTCTAGCTAGTGTGACACTGTTGGGGGTGGTAAGAAACGGTCTGCAGGCTGCAATAAGTTTGCACGTGTAAGCAGAGGCAGACCTAACTGCATTTATTTGTCTGGATAAGGATAGGGTGGAGTCAAGGTAAAAGCCTAACGTTTTGGTGTCTTTTGAGACACGTATGGTATTACCGTCTATGGTGAATGACAGATAGGATGGCTCCAGTTTGCTCAGGCGTTGTGCGGTCCCAGGATAAGGAGCGCCGTTTTATCGTCATTTAGACATAGCTGGTGTTGGGCCATCCAGGCCTGGATGACCAGGTAGACGTCATTGATGGCCTTGGTGTCAGCTAGATAATCACCTGAGATGGGAATGAGTGTCTGGGTGTCATCCGCATAGTTAGTGTAGGAGACACCCAGATAGTCAAGCACATCAAAGAGTGGTTTCGTAAAGATGTTGTAAAGTGTAGGTGACACGCAAGAACCCTGAGGTACGCCGCAGTGTATAGGGGAGGGGTCCGCGGCTGCGGATGGTGCAAAGACCCTCATGGATCTGTTGCTCAGAAAGGATTTGATCCAGGCCGCAGTGGAGGAGGAGAAGTTGGCAGCAGAGTGGAGGTGCCTGCAAAGGATCTGGTGGTTGACCAAATCAAATGCGGCAGAGAGGTCGAGGAGTAATAGCATTGCTAATTTGCCTTTGTCCTTCAATACTTCGATCTGGGGTTTTAGGTCTATTAGAGCAGTTTCAGTCCCATGTCTGGGCCGAAATCCGGATTGTCGTAGACCTAGCAGATTGTTGGATTCCAAGTAGTTTTGGATCTGAATGTAAGCTGCGCGGTCCAGTATCTTAAGCAAAAACGGTACTGTAGTGATCGGTCGGAAGTTCGTAGGTATACTTGGGTCAAGGGAAGGTTTTTTGGGTAACAGGATCACCCACGCGTCCTTAAGGTTGTCCGGGACAATACCTGTTTTAAAGGAGGAGTTGATGAAGGTCGTAATGAATGGAGCTAGATCATGGGCAGAGTCCTTAATGATGGGAGCTGGGCAAGGGTCACCTTGGCAGTTGGATGGTTTAATTCTCAGGATGATATTTTCTACCTCAGTAACAGTGAACGGTGAGAAGGTGAAAGGTATGGTGTTAGCATTGTCTGACGGGAGGGACCTAGCTGGGGAGAGTGCGCGGTTGTCAAGCTTCAGGCTGTCCTGCTTGTCTTTAATTTTGGATTGAAGCATGGACATTTTATTTAGTAAGGCTGCTTGAATGCTAGCACACCAATTACTATCTTTCGTGCATGTGTCAGGAGGGGAGATTGGGGTTTCGAGCTCTTTTAGGATTCTAAAGAGTTCCTTGGAGTTAGAATCGGCTTGCAAAATACGATTGTTAAGCAACTCTTTTTTTAGCAGTGATGATGGCATCTTTGTAGGTAAGGGAGGCAAGAAGGAAGCCATCTTTATGCTCATCAGACGGGTGGCTTTTCCAGCGATTTTCCGCACAGCGTTTAGCTTTGCAGAGGATTCTTAGCTGTGGAGTGAACCATGAGTTAAGATGTGCTTGTGGTTTGGCCTTCCTAGGTTTGATGGGTGCTATAGAGTCTATAGCCGTAAGCATAGTTTGGTTATAGGTGTCTGCTAGGGAGGTGGGATCAGAACATGAGTTGGTAGCCGCGTTGAGGGAAGGAAGTAGCAGTGGAAGGAGTTGTTCCTTAGTTATGTTTTTTTTACTACGAGTGGGGAGTGCTGGGGCTATCTGTGTCGGAGCCCGCGGGGTAGCTTCAGTGTTCAAAGTTATGATGTGATGGTCAGACCATAAGCAAGGGGAGTTGTTGAGGACCTGAATTTTCAGAGTATTAGCTGAGAGAGTAAATGACAATAGATAATGATATGTCCAAGATTGGGGTCTAATAGATGTAATTATAGTATCACAGTTAAGGTTGGCTACCCAATCTAGGGTCCTTCCTTTGTCATGGGGTAACTAATATACAATTTCATTTTTAAATAAATACTGTGTTGAAGGCTGTCTCGAAATGATACTTTTATTACTCTCAGCTGGTAATGTTTTGATTATGGCAAAAACCTTTTTCAGTATATTCGCCAATTCATTTCCGTTTTACTTGTAAATTCGAATTTCTAGCATACAACACCTCCCAAATGTTGTTGGGGACCTAAGGAAGTAAGCACATGGGATTTGCTATCTGTGTTTTCAGGGACATGGCATAATAATGCTCATGCTCCCCATGCAGTGAGTGCATTCCAGAGATACACCACCTTGTGCATTGGACACCTGCTCTCCAGCTGTCTCTTCTCTTGGTGCTGAGCCCCATAGAATACAGTTGAGTCCCACAATGTATTCAATACAATTGTAAACATAGCTCCTCTACCCTTTCCTACTCATGACTTCCTGTGCATCATATCTATCCCTCACCTTCATCCAACTATCTACCCAACTTTACTTCTCCCTGCCACTACTGAATGTTCTATAATACTCCTCCTTTGCCTATCTGATAGCACTTCATCCATTCCAATTTGGACTGCCATGTCATATTGCAGAAAGCTATGGTTTCTGAAGGGATCCCCAGTGACTCAGAGGTTAGACCATGTGTTTACAAACTGCAGGTTCAAGTCCCCTCATTGGCCTGAAAATAGTCAAATTGGTAGGTTCAGCTGTGTATTGGGTGGACATAGGTAATATTTCTGTGTGTAATGCTTTTTTACTGTTATACAAATATTGTTTTTTATCTTTATTTCCATTTCAAATGGCTCAGACCAGCACCTTTGTTTATCCCAACCGGCATTGCTAGTTCCCAGGTGCATCTTCATCCATTACACCTTTGACTGCCATGTCATAATGCACAACAATATGCTCTCTGGAGCAAGATCCAGTGACTCAGACGTTAGAGCATGCAGGCTCGGACTGGCCTATAGGGCTTTGCCCGAAAGCGCCAGCCAATGATTCTATAATGGGCCAGGTATTTGTTTACAGCATGGACCACTTTTGGACAGAGTAGGCCGGTTTCATTTGTTTCCACACTAGTTTTAACCAATTTTACTACGCCTTGGATAGTACTCAAACAGTCTGTTCTGGATAGTAATCAATAGTAATGTGTGATTGTGGGCCACTTTTTCATTGGTGCCTGTACTAATTTCATGCCCCAGTCTGACCCTGCCTTGGTGCACCTCGTTGGGAAGTGGACGTGGGATCAAAATGCACAGGTTACACTGGGTATGCCTTTTAGCACACAAAACGTAAAGGCAGACAGCAAAATGCTGGTGTATGGTTTGTTTAGTTGATCTTAAGATTTTTCCCTTCTCCCAGTACACCAGTAGATTTTTATATTTTTATATGAAAAGGGGTAATCACACAATACCATTTACATTATTAACCTTCCTAAGCAGCTGAATGACTAAAAACAGCTGAGAAAAGAGTTATTTTAAAATATAAACAGTTCTTCCAAAATATAAAAGTCTGTGTTGTGATGGTTCTATGGCAGGTATGGCAGCAGCATGTGGGGTGAGTCCCCAATATTTTTGGGGATGGGCAGTTTATGCTAGGGGCAGTCCAGCATTGATGGCAGCCTGGGAGCAGGGTCCAAACCAATGCTCCACCCACGCTGCACCTGGCAGATGCAGCCCTGGGAATCTCAGAGGCCTGTCTTGGCGGGGGCCAGGCTTTAAATCATTACACAGCGCTCCCCTCTCTATACCAGAGAGCGCTGAGCCTGACAGAGCGAGAGAGGGGGCAATGACTGGGGGCGCTTACCGCTCACGGAGCACTGTGGAGCCAGGCCACGGAAGTGACAGGACTGCCAGGAGGCGGTGGTGGGTTCTAGCACACCCCTCCCTGTCAGGGTCAGCTTGGGTCCGCAGAGGTGAAAAAGAACCAGCAAAGGTACGGGTGGAGCACTGTTCCACCCTCCTCAGTGAAGGTTGAGACCAACTGTCCCCAAGGAGCTCTGCTCGCGCCACAAACGTTTTCCTTTTTTTAATGAATCTCTGTGCTGCATCATACACGGGTGCCTTTCACTCTACTTGTTGCATGCTTCCCCCCATTTAAATATCACAAACCTTGAGGATAGCCTTGGCCTGATTTATAAATCTATCCAGCTAACACCTAGCTCCACACACTTTCCACTCTGCATCCAACCTGAGACTGGGTGATCTGCTCCTCACTGTTTCCACCCTCCCCTGATTGCTTGGAGATCCCTTTCCCGCCTTCCCCTTCCAAATACACTAATAATAATAATAATAATAATAATAATAATAATATAATTGAGCCATGATGTCTAGCTAGAGGCCACCTGCCACAGTACCCTATAATTCCTAGGTTCATGTCCTCTTCTCTCACTGCTAGTGTCAGCTCAAACTCAACCTGGACTCAACCTGGACTGGGAGCGGTTGGTTCCGTTGTAATGTCTTGATGTTCCTTGGCTGTACTCCTTGTAGACAGGTAACTCTCCTAATTGTTGCTCAATGATGAATGGTGGAACCTCCCACTTGTCTCCCAGCCTGTTCTGTCCACTCTTTCCCAGGCTATGGATCAACACACAATCGCCAGGTGGAAGAGCGTGAAACTTAACCTTGGTGTTTTAGCAGCGTTTGTTTCCCTCTGTTGCCTTCTCCACAGCAACTTGGACAAGCTGATGACCTTGCTCTAGTTGATGTTTCAGCTGCCTCACATAGCTGGCATAGTTCTTGTCACATGTTCCATCTGCGGATACTGCAAAATACAAGTTTACAGGCAGTTGGGCATCTCTTCCCAACGTCAAGTAGTATGGTGTAAACCTGGTGGCTTCATTCTTGGAACAATTATAACGATGGGTCAAATTAGCCACATGCTGACACCGCCTGTTCTTATCAACTGGCATTAGGGTGACCAGCGTCGGCGAGAGGGTTTGATTGAACCTCTCTATTTTGGCATTCCCCTAAGATTGGTATGGAGGCATACTGGTCTTCTTGATGGCAACCAGCTCCAGTATCTGCTTTACAAGTGTCGACTCAAAATCCGGTCCCTGGTTGGAATGAATCCTTACTGTCCAACCATAGTGCACAAATGATTTCTCCCACAGCACCCTGGTAACGGTGGTGGCACACTGATCATTAGGAAGGAACACCTGCGTGTTCAGAGTAAAGTGGTCTGTCACCAGCAGGAAGTTCTGCACACCTTGCCTGTCCATCTCCAACATGATAAAGTCGATGTAGTTGAGGTCCATGCGAACCCTGCAGGTGATGAAAATAAGCAGCATGATGAGTTGCAGTCTTCTTGGTGACATACCTGGAACTGTGCTGACAATAATACTGCATATCTGCTGCTAGTGTAGGCCAGAAAACCCTCGAGTGGACCAAACAAAAGATCAGTCACTGCCAAGATGTCCATGCTGGTCGAGAAATGCATACACTACTGCTCAATAGATCCTCTGTGGTAAAACCAGGCAATGCAATAGCCAAATTCCAACTTTACTTACCTTATTTAGGATTCCTCCCATCTGCACAAGTGTCTTCCACTCCTTCAGCATTGCAGTCTGTTCTGGGTCATGATAGCCATCGATGTCTGGAAGCATCCAGCTTAACTGACTTCAACACATACATCAGGGGGTTGTTGTCTCTCTCTCTGGTCTCTGAAAGTCGCACCATAGAGGTAATCCTGGAACTTGTCTGTGAAAGCCCACCTCAATACCAGAAATGCCAACTTGACTGGGCAGTTCCTCTGCTATGCATGCAGACCTCACCAATCTCTTCTCATCATTGTTCTCCTGGCAAAGGACAGCTCCCAATCCCTGCAGACTTGCATCAATGTGTGTGCAAGATGGAAGGCAACTGAGGATCCGTGTAGGCCAGGACTGGAGGGAGGATTCAAGGACTCCTCAAATGCCTCCTGGTATTGGTTGGTCCACCTATCATCAAAGGGCTCATGTGGATGGTATAAATGGTCCACAGAGTTGATGGTAATCAATGATAGTAGAAGTATAGGGGTTCTTGGACTCTTGGATGATCCCTGCCTCCAGAAGATCCTCCGGGTAGTGGTGTAAATCCTCTACATCTCCTGGGTCTAGGCATCATAATCACTCCCTGAAGGGCATCTCGTCACTCACACAAATCAGTATTGCACTGTTTGGGCCTTGCCGATGTCCCAGGGGCTGGTGGGAAAAGCCTTGGCGCACATGGCGACCTGTTCTCTCAGGTGGTCCGGGTCCTTTTCTGACATCAGTAGCTAAAGTCCAAGGTCTTCAATTCCAGTACCTGTCATGATGCATGTCCCCAGTCTTCAGGGCCAGCCTTTCCAAGTTGCAGGCTTCCAATGGGGCTTTAAAGGCCACAAATTGTTATCAGAGGCTCTCCTGGAGCCAACCCTAGCACCTTTGGCACCAGGTTCATGCTATTTGACCACATGGAGCCACACATAGCCCAGTCCTGAAGAACTGAGCTATGCAGTCTAGTTTCTAGGGTGTGGCTGGTCCTGGAACTACTTTAGCTGGGACTACTTTACCTGTGCTATATAAACCACACCCAAAGAGCAGAACACACTTCGCGTTATTCTGCACTCCTGCAGCATAACGCTCACCGTGCCAGCTCTGCTCCTGCTTACCTGGACTTCAGCCACACCCTGTTAACTTCATCTGGAACCACGGACCATCAGCACCTGCCGAACAAGGGAAAACCAAGAAGAAGAACATTAGTTAAGTTCTTACCTGAGAGAAGCAGTCTTTCCAATTCCATCCGCCGCTCCTGAGGACCACTGCACCTGCAGAAAGGAGACAAGAAGAGAGAACGAAACTTACCCGGAGGCATCAGTCATCTCAGGATTCCATCGAAGCAGTCCACGCGGTCGCTACTCTGGAGCATCACCACACCTGCAGAGGAAGGAAAGAGAGACACCAGGTTAGCCGTGCAATAGAAAAATACTTATTTTAAAGTACATTATTTTAAAGTACATTTCGAAGGCGCGCTCACGCGCTAGCACTCACCTGCATAAATACTGCTCGACGCCGTATTCAGGAGTCCGTTGCTTAATCTGGCATCTCCAAGACAGCTTCTGCAAAATAATAAGGACAATAGTGAAACATTGGCAACAAGAAGAAACACTTAAGCAAAAACAGTTACCAAGAACCAATTGGTACCAAGACTTACTTACGGAGTCACAGCTGGTCTGGATTCCACTACAGGCCGTAGGATCAGGGAAGGAACTAGATCCAGTGAAGGTGCCTAAGAACATTAAAGCGCCCCTGCATTCAGATGCAGGACGGAGAGCCCAACGTTAAGATACCTAAGGTGAGACATAAGCACAGAGGGAAGCAGTTGGAGGTTTGAGGGAGGTGGGAGTCTTGCCCACCCTAAGCAGCAAGTTAACTTCCCCGTTCATCACTTTAGGGTAGCGCCCAAGCGTGAGTGAAGCAGTGGGACAGGAAGAGATGCGCGCAGACGTTCACCGTTCAGCTTCGTGCAACGCCCCTGTGGAGACCAGGTGAGCGTAACAGTACCTTCTCTGATTGGCTGGTAGCAACACCTGCTAGGGCTACAGGAGGGGTCAGGTGTGACTGGATGATGATGATGATGCATTATGGTAAACATATGGTCCTATTGGCCACATTAATGACCAATACCTTGATGGTCTTGAGGCACATGCTATCCATTGTCACCATGGTCTCTTGTACTAATAAACCCCTTGGGATCTCCCCTAATTCTGATGACTCCATCACCAGACATCTTGGGTGTTGCTCCCCACTGAGTCACACTCTGGCAGGAACCCTCACTGTGGCATGTGCCAGGACTGTGATCTGGACCAACCAGTTGTTGTGGACATCTACAACGGGTCCATCAGGTAAATCTCTGGACCGAATATCTATCTGCAAGCATGCCTACTGGCACATAGGGTGCATGGATACTGTGCTGACATATCGTGGTTCAGCCATCTCCCAACATAGTGCAGCCAATGCATTGAACATCGAGGAATTGGTTCTAATCACCACCAGTGAGTGGGTTCCTCACTCCGGTTGCTGCACAACAAAGCCATGGAGACGATGGAGGTGCTGGCTCCAACTACATTGCATGGAAATTGCAGCCTGCATCAGATGTACGCCAGATATTTGTAGGGGGGATCTCTCTTGCAGAGGAGGATCAGTCCAGTCAAGGGATCCAATGGGATATCAGTTAAGGGTTTTCTATAGAACCATTCATACACAATGTTCATCTGTGAGCTGTTTTGCAGTAGCGTTTGTACCTGCTATCCATCAATGGTAACTGTCACAGTGGCTGGTGGTCATGGGAGCCCTTTAGGTACAAAGTGTTCCAGTGCTTCTCTTGATGGTAGTTAGATTACAGGTGATCTACCTCACAGGTGGGCTAGCCAGTTTGGGTGGATGCTGGTTCTCAGATGACTTTCCCACAAGAGATGCCACTGCAGCTTTGGACCTGTCTGGTGGCACAGACTTGCAGTTCTCTGTCTTTACACTGTCGGTGCATAATAATTGTGAGGATTCAGTTGCTCCTCCGTCTGGTCCTCACTGGCGTTTCCCACCATTGCGCATGTTGGAATGTTCAAGGCCTGGAACTTCTCTGCAACTCGGATGTAATCTGGTGGGCTTGTGCACATACAGAAAGTGCTGCTCTGCTGTCCACAGCTTTGGCAGAATTGCCCGGACTGCAGCAGTGCTGTTCACCATTGGTATACTTTGGGCAGCCGTGGTTCTTGAGCTCGAAGAGCTGGCATTTCCTCTCCTGGGCGAAGAGTGTAGAGTCTCTTCCAAGCTCTGGTAGCATGGGTGACCCTAAAGGCAGTGTCCTGGCTGGTGCCCTCTGCAGCTGCATCACCAAGCTGGTCTGATTCAATTTCACCACTTGATGTCTCCGGTCATATCCTGGGGCTGTGTAAGGAGACACCAGTTGTCTAGGTAGACTATACACTGTGTCCTTCATCTCTCCTTCCGGGCCAGTTCATCAAAGAAAGGTGGTTTCGGGATCCGTTCTCAGAGTCGTAGCTGCAGAAGCATCAGCAGCACTGATCTTGCTACACACATTACGTGTTGCAGCCTGACCAGTTTCAGGTTGTTTGGCTCAACCTCCTTCTGCTTGTAAGGCAGCTGCAGAATCAGTTCAGTTCTGGCCATATATTCTGAGAGACTTTCACTGTGTTGGAGGTGGTTGGCATAATACCTAAATGTCAGCTTTAGATCTGACTCAGTGGCTCCAAAGACTCCATTCAGCATGAATAATGTCCTTTGATGTGGGGTTTGGGTGTGTGGCAAGACATCAGAGACTCTCAAGAGCACAGCGCCTTGTCTCCCTGTCAGGAGCTCTCAAGTCGTGGATTATCTGGTTGGTCTGGTCCACCCTTAACCAATATTCCTCTTCACATCTCGGGGTCGGTTTCTCAACTGAGAAGGGCCTCAGGCAGATATAAGGTCCATGTTCTGCTGGTGTCATGATACCCTGCATTCAACATATGCTTGACAGCATTCGCCATGAGGAAGCGTTCAGTATGGTGCCTCTATCCTCTGGTGTAGAACTGGTGCGTGCTACACCCAGGTGAACTAGGGTTGCTTGTGGGTGCAGCTATGATGGCACCTACAGTGGTCACTGCAGGGTGAATGTGTGCAGTGTTGGTCAAGGCAGGGCAGGGCTTGAGCTAGGCATAGGTGGTGTGGATGGTAGGCTAGCCTATAACACTGGCCAGATGTTGAATGCCCAAAGAGGATAGGACACTATTGAGTCACACATGTGGATGGTAAGGGGCAATGTCTCAGGGTCGACTTTCTTAGGGCCATGGCAGACCAGGATGCTGGTCTCTGCTAGGCCAAGGTCTTTACCCAAGCACTTGACCTAGCCTGTGAGGGACTCAACGGACATGGTCATTTTGAGCACGTGTTGTAGGGGTGTGCTCCATGGGACATTGCCTATAATGAATTAATGGTCAGTCTTAATCCCCTCACGCTCAGTCCAGCTGGCTACCAGAACCCAATTCATGAAGCTGGTGCCTGCCTATCTGCTGTGGTGGCAAATCACAATTAATTCAAGAATATAAACAAATCCCTATCCACAAATGTGCACAAAAAAACTATTTACACGATAGAAAAATGGAAACTTACACTAGAAATATGTACACTAACCCTGAGATGAGAAAGGGTAGGTATGCCTAGGTCAAGGTAGGGTAGGATGGGATAGGTATAGCACTCCAGAGGTGAGCTCAGCAGTGCCTCCAAGAAATGTAAGAGGGTGGTCTTGCCACTCTCCAACCATGTATCCCAATAAGGTTTGGTGGTGAAGGTCATGATGGCTAGCTTCCAAACCACATTTTCCCCCTTTTGTCTCCTGACAGGGGAGCAAGGGGCTGGATGCACAATATATCAACTACGGGCATCCTTGCCCTGAAAGCACGAAATGCATCCTGTAGCTTGGCCAAGTTATCTTTTGAATTTTTGGCTGTGGTCTCTGAAGCAACAACAAATCTCCTAAATGGAGAGTTGAGGGACAGCTTCAACATGCCTGTAAAGAAGGACAGTCATGAATTTCATGCTAAATAAATGGGCACAAGAAGTAGGTGAAATGTGGCAGAAGACCTCACAGTTGCACAGAAGAGAAACTAAAGATATTTGGACTCATTACGAGTTGGGCAGTGCAGTAAAAATGCAGCAGTAATAGCATTCACGCCACATTACCACACCACCCAACTATGAGTTTGGCAGAAATGTAAAAGATTCACCTCCAGCAATGAGCTGGAGGTAAATCTGCTGACTTTCTACCCATTTTCAGCGAAATTACTGGGGTGGATTTACTGCTGCAGTAATTCTGCCAAAATGCCCCATAGAGTCCAATGGAGTCTGAAAAAATGGGAACATACTCCGCCGCCACCACATGTGATCCAGCGGTAAATCTGCCAGACCAAGTGTTTATAACGGTAAGACCAGTGGATTTACAGACAGAATACCGCCCAACTCGTAATGACCTCCATTGTCAGGTGAGATTTCATTCAATTTCTGATTTGGCCATGTACTAAGCAGGGGTTGATGTAACATTGCCATTACATGAGTTCAAGTTAACATAAAACACACTCAGGCCTATACATACTTTCTTAAATTATTTCAACATCTTCACCAACCCTCTCTTCTATTTCCTTGAAGCAGTATATATCTGTAAGGCATTTAATATCAAAGAGCCCACATACAAAAAGTTTAATATCATAATACATCTTCATTAAGGAGACTTCAACATCATCACATACTATCCATTGTTAGGCAGAAACCTGTGCAGTTCCCTCTGGGACCACTGCAAAAAGTTTAAGACTACAGGTGTTGGCAGTAAACCCAATTGGTAGCAGTCTGTACCACCCAGAGTTACCTGGTAGCTGTGGCTGAGCAGTCAGACTTCTCTCAAGAAGAGTTAGGCAGTATATAGAGCATACACAGTAGGGCGGATAACACAGTAGAATAAGCAAACACTGACCAGAGCTTTGGTATTAAAAAGTATAGATTTATTTATTTAAAACACACTTTGTAAAAATACACTAACACTAATGAGGCAAGCAATTTCAAACACAGTCACTGTAAGTATATACAACCCCCTTATAAATTTTCGACAAGTCTAGGTTCAAGACACCACTTATTTTCAGACAGAGGTGAGCGCATAACCTAGATGGCACTCTAATATTTGTTAAAAAGGGAGGGAAAAAGGCAGGGTATGAAACCAACTCAGTACCAACACTTTTAAGAGACAAATGCAAGTCAGGCAGGCAAAATCTACTGTATAGCACACAAAGTCAAGGGCCAGGCCCACTCTTGGAGAGAGCAAGGCTGAATGTCTCAAACAGCACAGTGGAAAAGCACTTCCAGTCTTTGTAGAAAAATATCACAGAACGGTTGGACCAGTTTCGAAAAGAAAGTTTAAGAAGGTCTGGAGGACGACCCAGTGGAAAGGTGAGGATTTACGGGACACCCCACTCTAACCGTTACAAGGGAAGTCAGGTGGACACAGTACCTTTAAAGTGGGGAGACAGCTCCAGCGGGGGCAGTTGTTCCTGGCAGCGGATGCAAGTCAGGGCTTTGCCTGGAGGAAGAAAAGATCTCGACGTGGAGGAAAGCTGAAGATCGTTGCACTGCCAGGTAAGAAACCAGCCGCGGAGTTCTCGGTCACAAGGCACCACCTTTTGTTCGCGGTCCCGTGGTATGTGTGGCTATCCGGTTGCCGGGGTGCTTGGCACGGGAAATTCGACCACACGACGTTGGGGGTGATGAAAAGAAAGGCAAAACTGGTTGTTCCCACCAGTCAAGGGAAGAAGACTCTCCAGCAGGGAGATCTCCTCTGTCGTTGGGAAGTGGTGAGTCGGTTTAGCAGGGCTCCACCGGTGGTGGTGTCGTTGCAGGTCGGCTCAGCTTCTCCCTCTTCGGAGTCTTAGGTCCTGTGGCGACTTCTGAAGTTCCAGTCCCCAAAGGCCCTGCTTTTATGCACCAAAACCCCCATTCACACAGCCTAGCTGTCAATCAAACATGCTAAGTGGTGAGCACACAAGAGTGCGACTTGAGTTGTCGAGGCAACTCAGTCCAGGGTGCCTAAACCCCCTCCCACACCCCCAGACAGAGTGGCACCACTTTGGAGGGCTTCTGTGCAGAAGCCCGCCAAAAGTGAAACAAAGGGCTCAACCTTGGGTTAGAATTACAGAGGCGAACACCATCGCCATTCTAGAACCGAGTTCTGGCAGAAAATACCAACCAGTGAATTAATATTAATTTAATAAACCGGCGGTATGTCTGAGGCTATGTTGAAAAAGTATTAGCCTCGAACAATGGGAAAATCCCATAGGAATATATTTGCGGTCGAATATAAAAAGTAGTATCCACTGCCACCAGCCAAAACTCGCTCAGGGGGGACGGGACAGTGCCCCCTCGAACAACAGACACAGGGGCAATCGAATTGCCCCTACCAGTACGTCCACAATAGGATGGTTTGTACTGGTTCTGTTAATAATTTGGGACTAGTAAAGCCAAAGGTGACTTTACATGCCCTGGGAGACAGTAGTCAGTCCCAGGGTATGGAGTCTATGTTTGGGAGCCACTATGACATCCCTGTGTTACTGCACGGAGGGTGCTTTGTAACACACATAGAAAAAAAAACATGAAACCCTATGGGGTGAAAGACCCCCATAGCCCATCAAACACATAGATAGTCAAAGGAACACCTCAAATCATGTCCAAGAGTGTGAGGAAAAGAGTCTCACTCTTGGTAGGAGAAAAAAATAAACCCCAAAAATCCAGCAAAGCTGCTGGGGGACTCACTAGGTTCGGGAAATTAGCCTCGACAGAGAATTCTCCCTAGCATCCATGTAAGGACTTCAATATCATCACATATCATCCATGTGGGGACCTCAACATCAGCACACACCATCCATGTGAGGACTTCAATATCATCACACATCATCCCTGTGGGGACCTCACCATCAGCACACACCATCCATGTGAGGACTTAAATATCATCACACATCAACCCTGTGGGGACCTCACCATCAGCACACACCATGCACGTGAGGACTTAAATATCATCACATATCAACCCTGTGGGGACCTCACCATCAGCACACACCATCCATGTGAGGACTTAAATATCATCACATATCAACCCTGTGGGGGGGGACCTCACCATCAGGACACACCATCCATGTGAGGACTTAAATATCATCACATATCAACCCTGTGGGGACCTCAACATCAGCACACACCATCCAGTTGGAGGATTCAATATCATTGCATTCCATCTCTACTGCGACATTGAGCATAATTACAAACTATTCTTATGGGGCCTAATATGCCATGACACACCATCCCTGTGAGGACCTCTTTGTCATCAAACAACATCCCAGTGGGGATCGGAACATGACCACGCACCATCCTTTTGGTGGACTCAGTACCATCATATCAGCTCTATGGGGACTTCAGCATCATGCCATACTATTCGTATTCACATACCCTTGTATGGCCAATTGGGTGCATCTGTGGCTTCATTTGCATCACCTGAATGCATTTTCCTTCGCCTTTTGGGTATTTTTGGTTAAAATCGGCCACTATTTTTGGCTGTGTTTCGTTCAGTATTTTTACCTGAAGGTAGGATGGAATAAGCATTTTTATTTCCAGCTCTAATTCCACTCTAGGATGTATCCCGGGGGGAATTATCACTGGATTTCATTGCTTATTCCTCCAGTGCTAATTTCTTCAGGGTTAATTTCACCAGAGGAATTAGTGTCCATTTTCAATAACCTGTATATCAGCAGACTGAATAAAGTGGCGGCGATTCCACTACTGCCACTTTGACCCTTAGAGATGAACTTGTAATGAAATCAAATTAGTATCAATTAAACATTAACCCTGTGAATATGTTTGTGTAATCAGACAAAATGTGATGCCAACATTCAATTAATTCACATATCAGACTATAGACAAGATGACATCAGTGCACATAATGTGTTGTCTTCACAGTGTGGACAAGATGACATCAGTGCACATAATGTGTTGTCTTCACAGTGTGGAATTCAATATCATCACACGCCACCCATATGGGGACTTCAACAAAATCACAGAAAAATAAGGAAGTAAAGTAAGTCACATTGTGATTGGTTTGTTACAAAGTAGCCAACGCTTAAAATGAATCTGGAAGTGTGTTGTGCAATGAGGGAAGACTTATGTTGCGTATCAATTATATTCAATTCTGTAAACATACAAAATACACAAAAAACAGCTTAATTTCATTCTTTTACATTTAAACGCAGAGTTCAGGCCATTTAAAATACAATTGAATTTGTGTATAAATGGTTCCCATGAATCTGCTGTCTGTTGCCTAAGCATGTAGGGCATCTGATTTATCAAGTGTGTTTAAATTCCTGTCCGTGTGTTGATGACTGCAATACCACACCCAGCCTGCGGGGGCAGAGCCGAGTAAAAAATCAACACACCAAAATAAACACAGGTCCCCACAAAGCCATTTTTTTAAAAGTTCTAAAAATTGACACAGATGTCTTTTAAGTTGTTTTAATTCATTTGGAAGGCATTACCATGTGGGGACTTGGGTTTAGGTCCCCACAGTGAAATCAAGTCCCCACAGCGTGTGCATGTTTACACACCCAAGTCCCCACAAGGATAGACACACACACACACACACACACACACACACACACACACACACACACACACACACACACACACACACACACACACACACACACACACACACACACACACACACACACACACACACACACACACACACACACACACACACACACACACACACACACACACACACACACACACACACACACACACACACACACACACACACACACACACACACACACACACACACACACACACACACACACACACACACACACACACACACACACACACACACACACACACACACACACACACACACACACACACACACACACACACACACACACACACACACACACACACACACACACACACACACACACACACACACACACACACACACACACACACACACACACACACACACACACACCACCCCCCCCCCCCCCTCCCTCCCCCCTGAAGAGGTCGACTCCAATCAGAAATCTAGGTAGGCGAGATGCGTCTTCCCCGGAGCCGACTCCCACAGATCCAATTAATACAAACAGTAATCCCATTCTGAGGGAGGGAACATCTGTCTTCAGTACAAATGCCCAGGAGCTGTCTGCAAAACAGCCCACGTTACACTTTTAACTGCACTTTGTCAGACCATACTTTTGCACTAAGACAAAAGAAGTACCTCAAAATAAGCAGCAGGTGGCAGGCTTTCATAAGAAGTTTCAATATAGCAATGTGGAAAAATTGCTTTACATACGCCCGTAAAAATTAAATCGGACTGTGGACGGTCACTTTGTAACACCCTTATGCAGTGCTTAATTTGCAAGAAAATAAGAGCCACGGCCCAAATATTTCCATACAGTGTCGACATATTTGGGGTTAAAACTACAAAAGGAACTCGTTCATTGAGAGTGAAATCAACATATTAGTTGTGTCTTGAAATAACATGAATGTTTGTATTTCTTTAATAAACATCATCGTTAACATTTTGCTCTAATTCTATCAGCGTCAAGTGGAGCATGTTAACCATCTAACCACAGGAAAAAAAGAGCAAACGTGCTGGATGAATGTAGGCAAAATCATTACTGAACTGATGAGTTGCCTGTCAAACACTGCAGCAAGATCGTCTTGCTTGGGATGGCACTCATGACTGGCTGTTCTCTTCAATATGGGTCTTTTCACTGACTGTTCCCATCTTTTGGGGCTGTTGGCTGGTGACTGTCCTGTTGTTGTCAATCCACTCTGCTGGTTATTGCACTAGAGAATTTGCAGCAATGCCATGCAGGCTGAGTGGAGCAGTGCGTGGACATGGCCAGCATCAGTGCCCAGGATTGACACCTTGCATCTCATTGTTTGTCATGAAAATGCATAAATAGTCCTGCCCTGCCACCCAGGGTCATCAGGTGTATGAATAACAATATGCCAGCCCAGGATGCAGAGACCCTGGCCAGTGCACACTGTTTTTGATAGTTATGTTACTATGACTGACTGACAGTTAAAATAATAATGTTGCCAAAACACCACAACATAATAAAGCCGGAAATTTTTTTTTTTTTTTTATTAGTTTATTACAAACTTTTAAAAAAGAAATGTCAAGCAAAACAGTAAATTACTTGTTTGCAGATATGGCAATTGAGTCGCTAGTTGTCCTTTTCTTAAACTCATGGTTTGCGTGGAAAAACATGCAACACATAGGACAAAAAACAGTCAAAAGGAGCAAGAAAAGCAGAGGACAAAGAAATGGAGGTAGGGAGAAGGAACTATCTATTTATAAGCTGCGTACAATCGCTTTGCATCAGTAAACCTATCATGGCAAAGTCATTGCTTGTTTTTGGGAGAGTTCGATACTTATCAGAAACACGATTTACTTGGTTGATGCACCATTAAGAGTCTTGAATTGTCATTCTCCTATTCAGTTCCTCAAGGAAAAAAAGTCAAAGCAAAGACCAGCTTGTTGTTCTCTCCCTTTTGCATTCTTACCCACCACTCTTCTCCTGTCGGTGTTCAGTTGTGCGAGGAGTATCACACAGCTTTGTCTCCACTTGTACAAGAGTGTGTCTTTCCCATATTCTGTCTGGGTATTCAAGATCTTAAATTGCGGAGGATTGTCCGCTCCAGCCACCTTTCTATACAGCAACAGCGAGTTCCACATGACTCTTGCGTTAATGGAAGTCAAGCCGATCTCATATTGCATACAGGCTGTAGGGAAGCCTTGAGGTAATTGGAAAATTTGCTTCCAGAATATGTGTTAACACTGAGCTCAGAGTGTGTAAGGGCATCCTAACAGAGCTTCAGCTCCATGTATGAGCGCTGGAATGACTATTTCTGTAAAAGTTTACCACTGGCTTTAAGGAGTATTTGCCGAACTTTTTATGTATCATTGCCCCTTGGGCGGCCAGTTGCTTACATTTCGTTATGATTTTTCTGGTCAGCAGCTCATCGGTAATGTTTGAATTCATTGTTATTCCTAGATATTGTGTTTGAGATAAACATTTTAATATGTCTTTCCCCAACTTCCATTGCCATTTTTTTTTGCTTGTTTTTTTGGTTCCTTGTAAGTTTTTTAGGACTAGGATCTCTGTCTTTTCGATGTTGATTTCAAGGCTGTTGGTGTCGCTGTATTTTTTCAGAGCTGACAACTTCCTCTGTAAGCCAATTGGAGTCAAGTCCAAGAGCGCAATATCGTCCGCATATATCATCCAATTGATTTGGTTTCCGTTGATTTTCGGCAGAACCGATTGTGGTTCTTCGAGGGCAATGCCCACAACAGCTATAAATAAGTTGAAGAGTGTTGAGCCCAGTGAGCATCCCTGTTTTACTCCTCAGAAAGTCTTTATTGGAGATGTCACTTGTCCATTTTGATCTAGGCGAATTTCAATGTGTGTGTTAGAATACAATTCTTTGATGGCCATGATAAACTTGCTGGACAGCCTCTTCTCACCATTTTCGTCCATAGCATCTCCTGATCTACTCCATCGAAGGCGTGCGCCAGATCTACAAGGCGAGGTAGATAGGTGTGCCCTTACTAATTGCCTCCATTTTTAGTAGATTTAGAATGAACAGGTCCAGGCCACACCCAACACCTCTGACAAATCCCGTTTGCCGGGGGTCCAAGGCTCCAATGGATTTGATCCATGATGTTAAATGATCTAGGAGTTGGGTAGCAAAGATTTTTTCCTACCACATCTAATAGTGCTATTGGGCGATAGTTTTTGGGCTCTGATCTTGGGCCCTTTTTAAAGATTGGCACTATTATGGCAAGTTTCCATGAGCACAATATTCTGCCATCATTTAATATGTTTTTGAAGAGTTTATCGCAGACGTCGGCCCATTCGTGTGGATCTTTTTTCAACATATAGTTTGTAAGGCTGTCCGGACCAGGAGCCTGTGATGAACTAATTCGCTTGATGTTATTGCAAATATCCTATCTTGTGATCAGAATGTTCCAGTGACTTAGCCTTGGAAATTCTGTGTCAGTGAATGAGCCCTGTTTCTTGAATAGTCTTGTATAATGGGTGATTCATTGCTCTTCCATCACCATGTTACACTGACTTGCGGTTTGGGGCCTTTCCATTTCATTAATGATAGACCAAAAGTCTCTGGAATTTCTCTGTGCCAGACTTCTGAACATGGTTGTGGCTTCTCGTTGTTCCATGATGCCTTTGTGCCCAATAAGCCAATTTTTGTAATGCATTTTCTTTTTCCTTTTTTCCTCCTCTCGATTTGCAGTATAGCTTTTCATAATACATCTGATGCTCTTTCGTAGTTCTCGTTTTTTGGGCACGACTTCTGGATCGTACACATGTTTTTTGAAAGAGGACTTTTCCACCCCATTTCTTCGTTCTTTGTATAGTTGTAGAAGGGAGCCTTATTCTGTCTGGTCACTTTCGTGCTCCATATCCTTGTTGTTCAAGGCCTTTGTCAGTTTTCTGATCTTTGCACTGTCCATTCTGAGTCAGTTACGACCGGGTTCTAGATTTAAAGGGTGTTTGCAAGATGTAGGCGGAGTTACCCTTTTGCTTCGAAAGCCAATTTTGTTGTGTTTTGATCACCTTGAGCTCGTTGATGTTTTTTGCCATATTTTCTGAGATAAAAAGGTAATCCAGTACAAAATTTTGGTTTCTTCTTTCCCATGTTGTGTTTCGTGGGATATCACCCTGAGTGTTTCCTTTGAGTGTTTCCGTTCAGTAAGACCATACCTCTAGCCTCCATTTCCTCCAACCATGTTGTTTTAAGTATGTTTTCAGTCTTATTTTTGGAGGTTCCATACTTGATGGATGTTTCCGTTCTTACTATCTCCTTGTTAAGGTCTCCACACAGAATGATGTTGGGATTGAAATCATTAGATACAATATTATCCAGGAGATCACATGTTTCATCTATGAAGGCCATCTTCCCTGTGGCTTGATGTTGTCCAATAGATGTTAAGAATATGGATCTTTGTCTTCTTTTCATCTAGATTCGATTTCAATTCTATGGTGGTCAATTGAATATATGGAGATGGATTACTTGTACTTAATATTCGTAATCCACTTTCTCGCTTAACCAGGGTGATCAACCAGACATGGGCCGTACTTTACACTGAATGATTGCTGGATTTAGCGTGAGTTTGTATCCTTCTACACATGTGGCTTTGGATAACAATGTTTCCTGCAAACATATGATGTCAAATGGTTCAAGGATTTTGGAGGATTTATTAAGCAGATGGGCAAACCTATGTGTGTTCCACGTGCACATCTGCTTAGCCGTTGCTGCGCACTTTAGCAGGCGTTAGCTGGACTTATTGATACTCAGGGCTTCAGCTAACCAGTTCCATGTATCATCTGGTTTACTTTTGATCTTGTTTTCTTTGAGGATGGGGTTACTCATTGAGTTTTCCTTGAAATGTAATTTTTATTAGCTTTTTTGTACTTATGATTTCCACTGATGAGTTATTTTTGGCTTCTGCGTCCACTTCCTCCATTTCAAACTACCTTTCATGATTTTTTCTCTTTCTCTCATACGTCGTTTGCCATTTATCTTTATTTTGATCGTATCCATGATTTTTCTTGTTTATACATTTTTGTTGGCATGGGGTATTTAGGGTTGTATCTCTGATTTCAATTTCTTTGACATGAAACCCTAAATTCCAAAGCTCCGAAGCTCTATCCAGAATAATAACACAGATAATCCTAGAGTATATGTGGATTAATACTTGATCAAAGCTAGATTCTGTGATAAATTCAACTGTCTTGGTGTCATTAGATAGAATTGATTTCAGTGCTGGCAGATGATGGAAGAGTTGTAAGATGTTATACCTATTCAAGATGAGACCGTCTCTGCTTGGGTTACTTCTTTCCAATAACAGACAATAGCTTTCCTCTTTTTTTTTGTCTCTTATTTGGGTACTTCCCCTAGTTGATTCTTTAGAGCGGTTGTCTGTTCTCCATTCATCGTCTTCATTAGACTAGTTTCCCATCTTTCTTTTGATGATCTGCCTTGAGTCACGGCAGGACAAAGATTTCAACTCGACGTTCATGTGATTAAGAGTATTTTGAGAGTTTTTTTTTTTCACACAGCTTTTCTATGTTGTTCTTGCCACTCTAGATGCAATACCTTTTCTTCGATCCTCAGTTGTGGCAAATACATCCCTTTCAGGTGTAACTGATCTCTCTTCTAAGGTGAGGGTGTGAGACTCCTTTGGTGTGGAAGGAATGAAGCATACTTGTTTAGTTAGTTTAACGATAGGAGGCGTTGGCTCCAACTGTGGGTGGTCAGAGTGCTCTTCATCAGAGTCCGAGCACCAAATGATTCTGTCCTCCTGGGGCTTTTCAGAAGCCTCTTCTTCTTCCTCGTCGTTTGTGACATATGTTGATAGATTCAGTATTTCATTTGTCAATATTGCATCTTCACTTTCCTCCACTGATTGACTACTACTTTTTTTTTTGCTTTCATCAGGTTTGTTACCTGCCTGTTCTTTGGTCATTCTTTCTTCACCGTTAAGTCTTGTATTTTTTTGGTTGGTAGTTTGGATCACTACGTTTAAAGATTTAATATTCCTTAGGAACTTGCAGGAATTTTTTGCACTCATATTCCTTTGTTTTGTCATGTTTTTCATTTTATTTTTACTTTTAGCGTGTTTTGAACCCTCTATACTTTGGTCTTTGGACATCTCTTATTTGTTTTTTTCAAATATTGCATAGGTTTCATTTGTTTTGTTTATAACTGTTTTCACATCGGTTGCCGCGATTGCAGGGTTAATGGGGCTCCCCTCTGCATTCGCCGAGGTTGAAGGAAGGGCCATCACCATCTCCTCAGATCTCTCGGGGCTGATTTTGATTGTGCCACCCTGCGTTTCCTTGTCTTGGGGTATTACAGGCACTTCTATGGGCACACACAGAGCCATGATACCGCACATGTTTGAGGATTCCACTAATGGATTTCTGGGGAGGGCACTTAGGTCGTCGATTTCCAGTTCTTGCACTTTTGTGTCCTTTAACCGCTTACCAGAAGACAATGGGCTTTGCCTTTTACTTTTCTTTCGTTCTCGCGCCACTTCCAGGTTGCCAGGCGGCTGCTCCTCTCTTGACGTATGATTTATTTTTAGTATCGACAAGGCTTCTCTTGCCACCTCTGCTAGTAATCTTTTGCCGTCTCCATTTTTTCTTAACTCTTTCAGAATATTTATTGAGGTCTCATATTTAAAGTTTTCATTGTAAATTTGAGATTCTGTTTCTTGTAACTCCATTTCGAGCTTAGTCATCTTTGAATTCAACAGTGCAATGAGGGTGTTCTGATCTCTGAAATTCACATGAAATTGCTCATAGATTTTTGTCAGGGGAGCTATGGCATGAGGTTTCCGTTGTTGAGCTTGAGCTTTCTTCATCAATTTCTTGAGCTCTTAGTCTGGATCTTCTCATGAAATGTGTTTTTTTGTTTTTCACGATCTCTTTCACTATGGGATTGTTTTTTTGTGAGCAACATATTGGTTGAGGAGGACTGGAATCAATCCAACACCTTTTCAGGGGTTGTTTTTGAGCATTGGAATCCCTTTGGGGATCCTTTTGTGTGTCTCTATCAGTCTTCTCCATAAGAGTTTTTTAAATCATAGTGTTGCTTTTGTTTTTTATTTCTGCCCCCTGTCTTTCCTTGTTTTTTTTTTTAGTTTCTATGTCAGCATGGTTGCAGCTTAATTTGGCGTTGAATTCCACTAGATCATTAATTAATTGATCAGTCACCGCAATTGAGTTGCGGTGGACAGTCACAGTTGTGGATTCTTGTTCAGCCAGGAGAGTTTCTGGCTCAGTGAACGGGGCAGGTACGGGCTTCGTTTTGCTTTTGACGTTTTGGGGGAGCCCTGCCCAAAATTGATGCTGTTTACTCCAAACACCCTGTCCTTCGCTTTATTTTCTCCGAGCAGCTGATTTTCGGCAAAGACACTGTCCTCCTGCCACTTGCTGCTCACCAGGTTTTTAGGGTTGCAACTCCCCACCCTGTCCCGCTGTTTTGGTAGCCAGTCCCACTTTTCACCGGGAGTACGGACCTGAGATGTAACTTGTTATTTTGCGGTCGTCTGAACCACTAGTGGGTCACTGGGGCCCGACTTTCCAAACTCTCCACTGCAACGTCCATTCTTTTCTTTAGCACAGAGGTGCTTCCGTGCCATGTGTCACCCGCTTGCCTATCCGCACCCACATCCAGGGGTTGGTTATGCTCCTTTGCCCTCTATGCCAGGACTCGTAGCTACGCTATTATACCCACTTCCTTGTCTCATGCTTTTCTAGGAAGTGCACACCCACTTAGGATTTGTCCATTGGAGTACTGTTTGGATTCACCTGTCAAGGACGACTGGTCAATGCAGCATGTCGAATAACCTAACATTGCCTCTTTATCCTTGGCAGCGCCATCGAGCCATATTTGACCTTTTTCGAGTGACGATCTGCTTGGAGGGTACACAGGGGCAGGGGAGTGGCCTCGAGTGTCACATCTGAGCTTCGCTAGCCCTGAGGTGTGACCTAGAGTGTGATCTAAAAAGTCAATATAAGGTTCACTTTCACTCCCCCTCGCCTTGCACTTACTTGTTCCAGGGCTCGGGCGTTTTCTTCCGTGTTCACTGTGTTCACCAGTTGCATTTTTATTGGGCGCGTCGACAGAAAGTTGCATCTCTTCAACTGCAATCGCGTTAGGGGCCGACTTGCAGCTTTCTTGGTGTCCATCACGAATTCACTATCCCGCTGTCCCGCACGGAACACCAGGAACACTCCCACAACACTCCGCGACGCTCTGCGTCTGGGTGTGGGTTTTTAAAGGTGAACTCCCCCTTCAGAAGTGAAGCTGAAATAAACACTGTCACAGGCTCCAAGTAACGGGCAGCATAACAAACACCAGGAACACTCCCACAACACTCTGCCAGAAATAAAAAACACGTGCCGGGACTCACAAATAAGTGCAGAGGGTGAGCCCTGCAAACCCCCCCCCCCCCCAACCCAATTAAGCACTGCCCTTGCTTGTTCAGAGTTTGGCAGTTCAGTAAAAAAAGTGTCAGTAAAGGGATTGCTGCCAAATTCTGAGTTTTGTGTGAAGGCAATTTTCTCCATGCAGAAATGGGAAAAACAGAAGGGTCTACATTAGTCTGAATCATTCGGCCTCTTCCTGTAACCGCATGAGTTCCACATGGGGTAACAGTATTCCACCTGTAGCCCCTATCACGCACACACATACGTAGGCATTGACTGGCAGCATGTACCCTACTGCTACCTCCATTCCCCCCTCCCAGGCCTACTGGCATCCTTCAGGGAAAAGACGGGCGGCCGGAGTAATCCATCCCCAGATGCAGGGGCGTTGCTAGGGGGGGGGCTAAGGGGGCTATAGCCCCTGATCTTTTGGTTGTAGCCCCGGATAGAATCTCAGGAGCTACAGCCAAAAGGCCAGCTAGCCCCCATTCCCAACAGTTCTGACATCAGTGTAGCCCTAGTCTTTTCCAGACCTAGCAACTCCCCTGCCCAGATGAAATTATAACAAGCACCGTCAAAGCCAATGGCTGTCCTACTTCAAGTTCACCCTCAAATGCACCAAAAATGTCATACCATGACTGAAGGACACAAATAAAATTCACACCATTACAAGTAAAAGCAGTTATTAAAGTAATTAACACAAAACAGACACACACTTCGAACTGCAGTCAGGAACTACTTAGTATATGTATGACATAAACACTACAATCTACCTATGCTTAGGGAGACTCTGAAGCTGGTGTAGAAAACTGCAGTCAGGAACTACTTAGTATATGTATGACATAAACACTACAATCTACCTATGCTTAGGGAGACTCTGAAGCTGGTGTAGAAAACTGCAGTCAGGAACTACTTAGTATATGTATGACATAAACACTACAATCTACCTATGCTTAGGGAGACTCTGAAGCTGGTGTAGAAAACTGCAGTCAGGAACTACTTAGTATATGTATGACATAAACACTACAATCTACCTATGCTTAGGGAGACTCTGAAGCTGGTGTAGAAAACTGCAGTCAGGAACTACTTAGTATATGTATGACATAAACACTACAATCTACCTATGCTTAGGGAGACTCTGAAGCTGGTGTAGAAAACTGCAGTCAGGAACTACTTAGTATATGTATGACATAAACACTACAATCTACCTATGCTTAGGGAGACTCTGAAGCTGGTGTAGAAAACTGCAGTCAGGAACTACTTAGTATATGTATGACATAAACACTACAATCTACCTATGCTTAGGGAGACTCTGAAGCTGGTGTAGAAAACTGCAGTCAGGAACTACTTAGTATATGTATGACATAAACACTACAATCTACCTATGCTTAGGGAGACTCTGAAGCTGGTGTAGAAAACTGCAGTCAGGAACTACTTAGTATATGTATGACATAAACACTACAATCTACCTATGCTTAGGGAGACTCTGAAGCTGGTGTAGAAAACTGCAGTCAGGAACTACTTAGTATATGTATGACATAAACACTACAATCTACCTATGCTTAGGGAGACTCTGAAGCTGGTGTAGAAAACTGCAGTCAGGAACTACTTAGTATATGTATGACATAAACACTACAATCTACCTATGCTTAGGGAGACTCTGAAGCTGGTGTAGAAAACTGCAGTCAGGAACTACTTAGTATATGTATGACATAAACACTACAATCTACCTATGCTTAGGGAGACTCTGAAGCTGGTGTAGAAAACTGCAGTCAGGAACTACTTAGTATATGTATGACATAAACACTACAATCTACCTATGCTTAGGGAGACTCTGAAGCTGGTGTAGAAAACTGCAGTCAGGAACTACTTAGTATATGTATGACATAAACACTACAATCTACCTATGCTTAGGGAGACTCTGAAGCTGGTGTAGAAAACTGCAGTCAGGAACTACTTAGTATATGTATGACATAAACACTACAATCTACCTATGCTTAGGGAGACTCTGAAGCTGGTGTAGAAAACTGCAGTCAGGAACTACTTAGTATATGTATGACATAAACACTACAATCTACCTATGCTTAGGGAGACTCTGAAGCTGGTGTAGAAAACTGCAGTCAGGAACTACTTAGTATATGTATGACATAAACACTACAATCTACCTATGCTTAGGGAGACTCTGAAGCTGGTGTAGAAAACTGCAGTCAGGAACTACTTAGTATATGTATGACATAAACACTACAATCTACCTATGCTTAGGGAGACTCTGAAGCTGGTGTAGAAAACTGCAGTCAGGAACTACTTAGTATATGTATGACATAAACACTACAATCTACCTATGCTTAGGGAGACTCTGAAGCTGGTGTAGAAAACTGCAGTCAGGAACTACTTAGTATATGTATGACATAAACACTACAATCTACCTATGCTTAGGGAGACTCTGAAGCTGGTGTAGAAAACTGCAGTCAGGAACTACTTAGTATATGTATGACATAAACACTACAATCTACCTATGCTTAGGGAGACTCTGAAGCTGGTGTAGAAAACTGCAGTCAGGAACTACTTAGTATATGTATGACATAAACACTACAATCTACCTATGCTTAGGGAGACTCTGAAGCTGGTGTAGAAAACTGCAGTCAGGAACTACTTAGTATATGTATGACATAAACACTACAATCTACCTATGCTTAGGGAGACTCTGAAGCTGGTGTAGAAAACTGCAGTCAGGAACTACTTAGTATATGTATGACATAAACACTACAATCTACCTATGCTTAGGGAGACTCTGAAGCTGGTGTAGAAAACTGCAGTCAGGAACTACTTAGTATATGTATGACATAAACACTACAATCTACCTATGCTTAGGGAGACTCTGAAGCTGGTGTAGAAAACTGCAGTCAGGAACTACTTAGTATATGTATGACATAAACACTACAATCTACCTATGCTTAGGGAGACTCTGAAGCTGGTGTAGAAAACTGCAGTCAGGAACTACTTAGTATATGTATGACATAAACACTACAATCTACCTATGCTTAGGGAGACTCTGAAGCTGGTGTAGAAAACTGCAGTCAGGAACTACTTAGTATATGTATGACATAAACACTACAATCTACCTATGCTTAGGGAGACTCTGAAGCTGGTGTAGAAAACTGCAGTCAGGAACTACTTAGTATATGTATGACATAAACACTACAATCTACCTATGCTTAGGGAGACTCTGAAGCTGGTGTAGAAAACTGCAGTCAGGAACTACTTAGTATATGTATGACATAAACACTACAATCTACCTATGCTTAGGGAGACTCTGAAGCTGGTGTAGAAAACTGCAGTCAGGAACTACTTAGTATATGTATGACATAAACACTACAATCTACCTATGCTTAGGGAGACTCTGAAGCTGGTGTAGAAAACTGCAGTCAGGAACTACTTAGTATATGTATGACATAAACACTACAATCTACCTATGCTTAGGGAGACTCTGAAGCTGGTGTAGAAAACTGCAGTCAGGAACTACTTAGTATATGTATGACATAAACACTACAATCTACCTATGCTTAGGGAGACTCTGAAGCTGGTGTAGAAAACTGCAGTCAGGAACTACTTAGTATATGTATGACATAAACACTACAATCTACCTATGCTTAGGGAGACTCTGAAGCTGGTGTAGAAAACTGCAGTCAGGAACTACTTAGTATATGTATGACATAAACACTACAATCTACCTATGCTTAGGGAGACTCTGAAGCTGGTGTAGAAAACTGCAGTCAGGAACTACTTAGTATATGTATGACATAAACACTACAATCTACCTATGCTTAGGGAGACTCTGAAGCTGGTGTAGAAAACTGCAGTCAGGAACTACTTAGTATATGTATGACATAAACACTACAATCTACCTATGCTTAGGGAGACTCTGAAGCTGGTGTAGAAAACTGCAGTCAGGAACTACTTAGTATATGTATGACATAAACACTACAATCTACCTATGCTTAGGGAGACTCTGAAGCTGGTGTAGAAAACTGCAGTCAGGAACTACTTAGTATATGTATGACATAAACACTACAATCTACCTATGCTTAGGGAGACTCTGAAGCTGGTGTAGAAAACTGCAGTCAGGAACTACTTAGTATATGTATGACATAAACACTACAATCTACCTATGCTTAGGGAGACTCTGAAGCTGGTGTAGAAAACTGCAGTCAGGAACTACTTAGTATATGTATGACATAAACACTACAATCTACCTATGCTTAGGGAGACTCTGAAGCTGGTGTAGAAAACTGCAGTCAGGAACTACTTAGTATATGTATGACATAAACACTACAATCTACCTATGCTTAGGGAGACTCTGAAGCTGGTGTAGAAAACTGCAGTCAGGAACTACTTAGTATATGTATGACATAAACACTACAATCTACCTATGCTTAGGGAGACTCTGAAGCTGGTGTAGAAAACTGCAGTCAGGAACTACTTAGTATATGTATGACATAAACACTACAATCTACCTATGCTTAGGGAGACTCTGAAGCTGGTGTAGAAAACTGCAGTCAGGAACTACTTAGTATATGTATGACATAAACACTACAATCTACCTATGCTTAGGGAGACTCTGAAGCTGGTGTAGAAAACTGCAGTCAGGAACTACTTAGTATATGTATGACATAAACACTACAATCTACCTATGCTTAGGGAGACTCTGAAGCTGGTGTAGAAAACTGCAGTCAGGAACTACTTAGTATATGTATGACATAAACACTACAATCTACCTATGCTTAGGGAGACTCTGAAGCTGGTGTAGAAAACTGCAGTCAGGAACTACTTAGTATATGTATGACATAAACACTACAATCTACCTATGCTTAGGGAGACTCTGAAGCTGGTGTAGAAAACTGCAGTCAGGAACTACTTAGTATATGTATGACATAAACACTACAATCTACCTATGCTTAGGGAGACTCTGAAGCTGGTGTAGAAAACTGCAGTCAGGAACTACTTAGTATATGTATGACATAGACACTACAATCTACCTATGCTTAGGGAGACTCTGAAGCTGGTGTAGAAAACTGCAGTCAGGAACTACTTAGTATATGTATGACATAGACACTACAATCTACCTATGCTTAGGGAGACTCTGAAGCTGGTGTAGAAAACTGCAGTCAGGAACTACTTAGTATATGTATGACATAGACACTACAATCTACCTATGCTTAGGGAGACTCTGAAGCTGGTGTAGAAAACTGCAGTCAGGAACTACTTAGTATATGTATGACATAAACACTACAATCTACCTATGCTTAGGGAGACTCTGAAGCTGGTGTAGAAAACTGCAGTCAGGAACTACTTAGTATATGTATGACATAAACACTACAATCTACCTATGCTTAGGGAGACTCTGAAGCTGGTGTAGAAAACTGCAGTCAGGAACTACTTAGTATATGTATGACATAAACACTACAATCTACCTATGCTTAGGGAGACTCTGAAGCTGGTGTAGAAAACTGCAGTCAGGAACTACTTAGTATATGTATGACATAAACACTACAATCTACCTATGCTTAGGGAGACTCTGAAGCTGGTGTAGAAAACTGCAGTCAGGAACTACTTAGTATATGTATGACATAAACACTACAATCTACCTATGCTTAGGGAGACTCTGAAGCTGGTGTAGAAAACTGCAGTCAGGAACTACTTAGTATATGTATGACATAAACACTACAATCTACCTATGCTTAGGGAGACTCTGAAGCTGGTGTAGAAAACTGCAGTCAGGAACTACTTAGTATATGTATGACATAAACACTACAATCTACCTATGCTTAGGGAGACTCTGAAGCTGGTGTAGAAAACTGCAGTCAGGAACTACTTAGTATATGTATGACATAAACACTACAATCTACCTATGCTTAGGGAGACTCTGAAGCTGGTGTAGAAAACTGCAGTCAGGAACTACTTAGTATATGTATGACATAAACACTACAATCTACCTATGCTTAGGGAGACTCTGAAGCTGGTGTAGAAAACTGCAGTCAGGAACTACTTAGTATATGTATGACATAAACACTACAATCTACCTATGCTTAGGGAGACTCTGAAGCTGGTGTAGAAAACTGCAGTCAGGAACTACTTAGTATATGTATGACATAAACACTACAATCTACCTATGCTTAGGGAGACTCTGAAGCTGGTGTAGAAAACTGCAGTCAGGAACTACTTAGTATATGTATGACATAAACACTACAATCTACCTATGCTTAGGGAGACTCTGAAGCTGGTGTAGAAAACTGCAGTCAGGAACTACTTAGTATATGTATGACATAAACACTACAATCTACCTATGCTTAGGGAGACTCTGAAGCTGGTGTAGAAAACTGCAGTCAGGAACTACTTAGTATATGTATGACATAAACACTACAATCTACCTATGCTTAGGGAGACTCTGAAGCTGGTGTAGAAAACTGCAGTCAGGAACTACTTAGTATATGTATGACATAAACACTACAATCTACCTATGCTTAGGGAGACTCTGAAGCTGGTGTAGAAAACTGCAGTCAGGAACTACTTAGTATATGTATGACATAAACACTACAATCTACCTATGCTTAGGGA